>NW_025421375.1:12565000-13815000 GCF_011764305.1 Mustela putorius furo
TTATAGTAAGCTGTTTGCAATTGGTATATCTGAGCTGTAAATACCTAGGATTGTATTGTTATGCACAGTCATGTGTATATTAGAAATAATCCCAATTTTTAAAAAGTTTATATTAAAAATAAAGATTCCTGGCATGCCTGGGTGGCTCGCTCAGTCACGAGCCTTCGTGCCTTTGGCTCGGGTCGTGATCCCGGGGTCCTGGGATCGAGCCCGGCATCCAGCTCCCTGATCTGCAGGAAGCCTGCTTCTCCCTCTCCCATTCCCCCTGCTCCTGTTTCCTTTCTCGCTGTGTCTCTTTCCACCAAATAAATAGGTAAAATCTTCAATCAATCAATCAATCAATCTCTTTGGTGAAAGGAAGTATGCCACAATTTATTCATGGTTGTTTCCAGGTGAAGGAACTACAGATTTTTGTTGTGTTTTTTTTTTTAATTATGTTCAGTTAGCCACTGTATAGTATACCATTACTTATTATTGTAGTGTTCAATGACCCTTTAGTTGCTTTGTATTTCTCCCTAACCTAACTTTTTAAATTTTTATTTAATGAGAATGTTTTACTTCATTAGCATTAAAACTCATTTTATTTTGAAAAGGAAAACATATCTAGGGCTCTCCTCTATAGAGATTTTTTCTGAAACTAAGCTGCCATCATACAGAAAGTGATATGGCTAGAGAGGGTATCATTTCTTTGAAAAGTTAACAGAAGTATACTGTGGATTCCTTTTAATCCTATGACGTAAGTTGCCTTTTCTTTGCTAACTGTTCACATAGATGCTCAGATTCATTATCATTGGAATCAGTGGGGCAGAATGAGTTCTTTTTGGAACTAAAATTTAGGTTCTTGAGGAATAAAACTTCTCCAAAAATTGCAAATGGTCAAACCGAGTGCATTTTTCCTCTATACTTCTAAAGATCAACTTCAACTATGTAATTTAGGCAGTTTGCTTTGCTAACATCAGATCAGTATCTCTTGCCTGGTTTTGACTGACATTCGCTTGCCTGAAGTTATAGAGAGGACTTCTGTAAACCTTCTCATGACACGAGGCTCTTAAAGTGATACAATCTGATTTTTTTTTATGGTAGCATTTTTTGTGCTGAATAAAACACCCGACTCCACATGTCAAAGGAGAAAATGGATTTCTGATGGGCAGAGAGCGTAACTGTGCGTCCCTCTCTTCTCTAGCACCCAGTCATGCTTATTTGACACAATTTATACTTACATTAGTGATATTTTTAGAACTTTTTTTTTGCAATAGTTTTATCCAAAAATTACATTTGCTCCATAGGCATTTAATATACCACTGGATGATTATTGATTTTTTTTTCAAGGTCTTTCAAAACCTTGATGTTTTTAAGAGGAACTGTCACCCTCAGCATCTCTTTCCCTAGACTTAGAAAATATGATTTTGTGATGTGCAGTGGCTTAGACAGCAGGCAAACCCTTCAGGCTGATTGCATAGTCTTAAGACTCCTTGAGGTTAATTAAAAATGGACACTGTAACATTATTCAGAGAAGTCTAAGTTCCCTTTCCTGGAATGAAGGAGAATAAACAATGAATTCTTCCAGTTTGGTCAGATCACCATACAGTAATCCTAAATTGTTTCTAGAAGAAAACAGTATGATGAAAGTTTGACTTTCCTAAAAATCCTTAGGTTTTGATCTTTCACAGTATCCCTTCGTTTCTCTCTCTCACACACGCGCATACACACACACACACACACACACACATACACACACACAGCCTAAATTAGATATTCTATTGACATGTTTTGGAAGAAGGGAAGATTAAGCTAAGTGTTTTGAGATTCAAACAGACTGTTCCATGGTTTCTAATCATTGCAAACCTGATGTTTTAAATCATTAAGCCATTCCCTCTAGCTTACCATGGGAATATATTTCCATATAGTTTGCTGTGATATATTGAGAGAGATAAGAATTAGAATTCATTTGCTATTTAATTTTTCTCCCAAAGTGACTTAAAAAGGTCATCTAATGCCCACACTTCTATTTCCAGAATATTTTCATTTCATCTATCAGAAACCCTTGCATCAAGATAATTTATTTGACTAGACTTTCAGGAGTTCAGCATCATGGCTATATCCATTTGAATAAATCCAGAGTTCTGATTCTAACCCGCAAAGTGTGGGAAAACAGAAAATGGTGATATTTAACATTCTGAATTTATCATATAGGAAACAAGTTCCTGTGCCTTTCCTTACACTGACCTGACCTCAAAATACTACAGGTGTCCAATTTTAATTTTAATACTAACTTAATCTTATAACTTAACTGCAGTTACTTTGGTATCTCTGATCTAAAACAAATTTTCTTATGTGAACCTGTGGCTTACTGGGTTTTCTGATCACATTGTATAATGTCTTCTCTTCCTGTGAATTCCTAACTCCCCAACCTCTGAGACTCTGGGGCAACCAAGATAGGGGGAAAAAATAGAAGAAACTAAGAAGTAAAAATCTACAGGAAAGCTGACATTTAGAAACCCCAGAATTAGAGTCTAGAGAAATTTTTTAAAACAGGACAGGAAGCAGGAGTCCTGAAACAGGAATCTGGTAAGATTTGAAAACCAGATACACTTTCTGGGCCTCACAGAATTACAAATCTATCGATTTCAGAACAAGGGGCAGCATGAACGTTATGCTGTCATTCCTTCATACCCCCAGTACTTAGCATGTATGTGATACAGAACAGGTTCTCAAGAAATATTTTATGACATACAACAGAATGAGGAAATAAACAAATTATTACAAAGCAACAAACTATGTGTAATTTAAAAGGTCTCTCGAAATCCTAAAATCCTCCCACTATCCCTTTCCTTTTATCGGAGATCGCCCAGTTCAAGTTCTAACACAGTGGATCGGGAACAGCTAAAGGAGCCAAACAGCCTACCCAGCTTAGAACCGAACGTTCTGAGCCTTCAGTATGTGAACGAACTCTCAGACAGCCGTGGTAAATGCTGATTCTCGGTCCGACGAGCCAAAGAATCTGATGTGGTGATTAAGGGATGGAAAACAGAAATCTACATTTTTAACAAAATACCGCAAGTGATTAAGATTCAAATCTCTTCGAGTCTCATTTTAAAAAACAATAAAATGGGGCACGTGGATGGTGCAGTCAGATTCTCGGTTTTGACTCTGGTTGTAATCTCAGGGTCATGAGATTGAGCCCGGCATTGGGCTTCATGTTGAGCTCAGCATCTGTTTAAGACGCTCTCTTGCTCTGCCTCTGCCCCTCCCCTTCCTACTCTAATAAATAAATTAATCTTTAAAAAAAACACACACAATAAAGTGGACCCTCAATAAACGTTGAGTGAATGAATAAGTTTGATGAATGCTGGCTCTGGTTAGTCTGTACCTGCTTTAGCTTTATTGGGGATAGGCCAATGGTTTCGACTAGAAGACAAAAATAACAGTGACAATTTATTAAGTCCTTACCTGTGTCATTCGTAGATGTTTCCCCCTGAACAATAATCTGTACAAGCCACTAATGACCACCCGTTTTATATTCACTTCCCCTTGAGACCAGAAGTAGCTTTGACCTTCACTGCTCTGCTAAGCACCTGCTGCTCTGGTAAAAGGAGTAAGGAGTCCTGTGAGGGCAGGGCATCAGGCCCCTGAAGAGATGCGGAGCCAAACATCACCCACTTCCCTTAAAACACAGCCCGATTTTTACCATAAAAGAACATTTAGAAGATAAAATCATCTCACTCACTTTTCTGTTAACTGTTCCAGGCACCCAAGATAACAAAGGGGACTTCCCAGGCCTCACCTACCTCCCCGTCCTTTCCTTGGGGTCTATGATCCTCACCTAAAGAAAGAGTTTTCCAATGGAAATAGTTCAAATATTTGAAGGTAATTCCTTCAAATCAGTCACACTGTACAAAGAAACAGAACCTGGATCCTCAACGTACTATTTTAAACCAGCCAATTTCTATCAGCATTCCCCAAGGTATGTATTAACATGGGTATCTCCGAGGGTAAAGGAGGCATGTGTCACCTCTCGATGTGCAGGCAATGGCACATGAAATACCTCTGTGGCTTGTTGCTGAAAAGTCACACCTCTGATCCACAGATCAGCTTAATTTAACCATTTTTCAACATGTTAATACATTTCCCTATTTTAAATTCCTGCTTAGTGGAAAGTTTCCCCATTGAGCATCTGATTTAATTTTGTCTGCTTGGATGCCCTTTAGGTAAAGGACACCATTCAATATCGGAATTAGAAGCATTCTATTCATTTTCCCCCTGCAGCCAGGGAAAGAGAAAGAGGAGTGCAGAGGCAGAGACTCAAACAACTCTAGATGCAGCAATTCTCTAGCCGCTGAGCAATGAGGTTTCATACGCTGCTGGAGGACCCATTCATCTTAATCCATCTGGAAAGAGGGCTACGCGCAATATTTCACAATCTAAGTACTTTCTGACAAATCTATTAATTATGCACTCAAACAAATTATTTGCTGCCTGTGGAGAATTGCCACTGGATTTTCTCTTGTGCCAGAATCCATGTTCTCTCTTCTGCTTTAACTCATTGCTGTCATATCGGACCAACTCATCTCGGTACCCTATTTTCAAGCATCCAACATTTTAAATTTAGACATGGTCACTACCAGAGAGACACCAGATAGGGTTAAGGAAACACGGCGCTGAAGAGCTGAACGACATTCCCTGCCTACTCCCTGACCCTTTTTTGTCTTCCATTCTCCTTTTCTGAAGCCAAGCTTCTGGAAGACATCTCTTCTACATACTAGAACAATAGATGGGACCATTAGACTGTGGCATATGGATGCTTCTCACCCAAGACTTCTGTTTCTCAGTTCTAAAGACAGGTCCTCCTCCACAACGGATGAAATAAGAACTTTATGAAACATGCACAGTATTTGGAAGGAAAAAAAATACATAGTTGCAATTTATTCTCATCTAACTCAGTAATTACATTTGCATTCTAGTATACCATTTAAAGATCTCAAATTATTTTTAAAGAAATAATTTATTTCCTAGCCTTAGAGATATTGTAATTATTGAAAACAAAGGGATAAACATCAAAATCATGCCAAATACCACCTTTTAAAAATATGTGTAGGTCTCTCTAGTCCTTTCATACGTGTTCAGAATATATATGCTCTGTATTGAAGAACACGAACATATCATAATTTTGTATGGATTTTTAACTTACCACTTCATACCTACTTTCTACAGTGCTAAGACCTTAGCATATGTTGGGGAAAGGGAACTAAAAACAAAACCTTTTCCCATGAAAATCCTCTCCACAAAGATAGGAGAAGAAAGACACTTTTATTACTGAAGAAACATTAACTAAAATGTGATACACACCACAAGCAATCTGCTAAGAGATGGCGAAGACAGAAAGAAACCTCACGCTTTCACACAGCCAAGCAGATACAACCTGTTACATATAAGTTTTCAAGATAAATAACAACTCATCTTCAAGGAGGAGGACTTAACAGCATCATTTGTCATAACTTTCCCTGGTAGTTGAGATGATCATCTGTTAACAAATGGGCTTCAGCCAAAGGAAAAACTGACTCCTTCTATTTTGACCATGGGAGGTCCTTTTGCTACTAGGTCCTTGTGCCTACCACAGACGGGCTCCCATCCTCCCACAGAAACTAGGAGATGGAATGCTCTCTCCCTTAATGTTTACATTTCAAAGAGATGGCTCCCAGGTCCTTGAGAAAGACATTTCTAGGTCATAAAGCTGACACAAGTTCTACTCGTTTCCAAAAGGATTTAAACATATTTCAAAGAAAAAAGAAAGTATTTGTAATTATAAGTTTTCTAAAGGAAATGCTCTAAAACCAGAAGGGGAGGGAAATCACATATTTACAAGAAGGATAATTAAACCTCTTATTTTTAATTTGTATTTGTTCTTACAACATACACATAATTTTAAAAGCTTTACAATAGTCCATCATAAAAATACAAAACAATTTACCTAACTCTCTGGGACATTGGACATTAATTTTTTTAAATTATCCTACTTTAAATAATTTTCCAATGCACATTCTTATCAATGGAGTTTTGGAGCACTATTGTTTTTTAACCACATGAATAATGACAGTGTTCCCTGTATGACAAAGACCAAAAAAAAAAAAAAAAAAAAAAAATTAAATACTGCCTTCAAAAAACAGATACATGCATGCACTGGAGACACAAGCATATTCAGTTAGTGCATGTCTCACAATTTAAAAAGTACTTAGCGAATGTATCTAGTAACCAGCAGCATGCATTCAACAGCAGATTAAATGCCTAGCAAAAAGAATGTTCATTCAGTCCTAGTAAATCCTGAGTTCAAAATTCAGCTCTTTAAAGCATCCACCACCTGGCCAACCGTTCAACGCACCAAAATATGGAACATTAATCCCCAGTTCCTGAAGCTTAGAACTGCTCCTTCTGTAAAAAGGACCAAGAACTTTGAATTTGAACGGTCTGTAGTTCTTCTGATAAGAGATCACCTTCCATATTGCAGCTGGGCGGTGACTTAGAAAAGTGATTGTGCCTCCAAGAGGAACAAAGAGACAAATATTTTATTTTCCTCGATTAAAGGGAACGATGACCCAACACTTCTTTTTAATTTTTTTAAAGTCAAAGGGTTGCCTTTTAAGCTGGGTTGACAATTTTGCCAATTTATGTGTAAAGGAAATGAGGTGCTAGAGAACTGTAGAGCAAGCTCGTAGCAGACCCAGAACTTGCTCTCCTCACTGTGGGATTTCAAAATCCTTGTTCTCTTCGTTATAGTAGGATGCAGAGCCCGGGGGCTATTTTCTGCTTCTTGCTTTGAAAAGTAACTGTGCATTGAATTAACTGTGATTTCATAACCACTAGAAGAAAAGGAGGACACTGTAGGAAATGCAAGAACTTGTCACAGAACAAGCAGATGGCAGATTTTTTAAAAAAATTCATAGAAAACTTCAGAATCTAGACTCAATGAATAGAGAAAGAAAATAAGACAAAGTCATGCTAAAATGCAAAATGACCAGCTTTATTTGCCAAAGCTTACTTTCAAGAAAGCCAAAACAAAGAATAAAAAACCCTACCAGCCTGGATAATATGTTTCCTGGAATATTTGCAATGAAATGACAAGAATTTCACAGAGCGCCCAAAAACCGCACTTACATGAACTCAATTTATTTTCCCAAGTTTAGGAATTATCATTAGACATTTGCCTTAAATTAACAAAAGGAAAAAAGTAAAACACTACAGTTTATAAATAACAATTCATCTTAAGAGCAGTAACAAACAACTGATTCTTAATTTTTTTAAGAACTTATCTCATTATCAAATTGCATACATTATGTTGGACTGAAGACAGCATCGCAACTATCATTTCTTTAAAGGATGTTACTTCTTTTGCTAATGTCAAGTTCTCAGTCCCTAAAGACTGAGTTTGTTAATCATTAACGTAACTCTCGGCAAAAGATGGAGAAACGTGCTATCAATACTTATTTTATCTATTTTTTAAAGATTTTATTTATTTGATAGAGAGAGAGAGAATCACAAGTAGGCAGAGAGGCAGGCAGAAAGAGAGGGGGAAGCAGGATCCCCACTGAGCAGAGAGGCTGATTTGGGGCTTGATCCTGGGACCCTGAGATCATGACCTGAGCTGAAGGCAGAGGCTTAAGCCACTGAGCCACCCAGGCACCCTCAATACTTAGTTTACTCTTAAAGGATTATGTTTAATCATTAAAATAGTCCTTTTTGAACAAAGTATAGAATTTCAATCAAACCATGATTGAAAGTAGAACAAAAAATGTTCAGTTATTGAAACAATATCCTCTGAGTTAGCTTTTTCCGAGAGATGCAGTAGCATAGTATCCTAATCAATCCAGGTTTGAAACAGCATATGCCTTGAATGTAGAATGCTAAGTTCTACAAATCAGAGAGGGAAAAAATCAGCAGACAAATTGTATGACTGAAATCGAAAGAGCCAATAAGAATTTCTCTGAAAGCACACAAAGGTACTCTGTTATTGAAATTGTTACTGAAATTAAGCACTATAGACTGTCCAGAGATAATAGTTTAGAAATTTCCTGTACAATGAATTTTGCAGACTTTGTGATTCTGAAATCAAGATAATTTCCTGAAATCACTAACTTCATTAAGATACCAAAGTATATCAGTCTACTAATATGACATTCAAAACTATTTATATTTATGTATAAAGAATGAAGCAGTTAAGTGACAGACCATGGGTAAGACGCTATGGGAATAATGCAATCAGGCGTGTGGCCTCTGTCCATCCCTATATCTATCCTCCATGTAGCCTAACGGGCTCACCTTAAGCTTCGAAGAGAAGGAAGAATCGAAAAAACGAGGAGGCTGACTCAGATGACCATCAGGATAGTTTTGGAATGCAAGGAGCAAGTGAAGCAGGAGTTCAGGATGGGATGGCCATTGGGTAGGTAGATGGTATAGAGAGCCTCTTCATGTCAGGATCAAAGGGAGCAGCAAAATGAAATCCTGATGGCCAAGCAGCAAGAGGGCAGCAAGCAGTAGCCACTGCAGCAAGTTCAACAGAGGGGTGGCCCCAGGCAGATCTCCCATGCACCCTGGAGAGACTTCGGTAGGGGATTAGCTGTTCACTAGCAAGTAGATTTTAGAGTTAATGAGAGGGAGAGGATGTGTTAATGGGATAGAACGCGTACCCACTCTTCCAGCAGCCCAGAGCCCTGAAATTTACACAATGCGTTGTATTTCCACCATCTTGAAGTCATCGAGTTTAAGACTTTCCTTCTGATCACTGCCAATAAAATGTTTCAGACTCATGACAAGTTTCCAAAGGAAGGCAAACATACCTACATCCAGAAGTTCCACATCGTGACCCACTGTGGAAAGCAGTCCCGTTAAAAAAGCCTGAAATTAAACATGCCTCAGTGCATTGTTTAATCTGCCAGCCTCATCAGAATCTCTGAAGGGAGAGTAAGAAACAGATCACAGAGAGGAAAGGACAGGATCAAAGATTAATTAAGCACCTTCAATGTACCAAGCCTTGTTCCAGGGATGTAACAACGTCATCCAACTTAACTCTCACTTCTACAGAAAAGAATGAGTGACCATCACTCTCTCAACAGATGACGAAGTGGGATTCGGAGCTTACAAACTTGTCCTGTAACTAGCCTATAACTAGATGCTGTTTGCTTCCTTGTGTTTATACTCAGAGCCATACCCTGAGTATAAACATGTCCCTAACATTACTCTATTTTCCCATGTCTCTCTTTTCCAGTCTGAGGCAAGAGAGCCATGCAAATCGTGTTGAAGCAAACAGCCTGCATGTCAGCAGCAAGAAGGTGACAACCCAAATATTCTGAAGGTTTCACCAACTGAAATAGTTCACCACCAACACAAGGAATGGAGCCAGGCTAGCTTAAGCCCAACACAGAGCTTCCCTAGGCACAGGGGAGAGCTTGCATAATGAAAAGGAACAGGAACCCCCAGGGCTCAAAGGAAGACAGAAACCATATTTACTCTGGGGAACAGAAACAAAAGGGCCAGGTCACCAAGGCTCTCCTTTGCGGGATCAATCAGCTGCAGATTTACTTCCGCCATCTGATCACACCAAATTCAGGTTCAGGAACAGAGTGTGACCGGGGCCCAGCCCGGGTCATGTGCCCACGCCTTGGCAGGGGTGAGGAAGGCTCCCTAACTGAGCACAGGCCAGTAGGCCTGCAGCAGGGAAAGAGACGTCCCCCACAGGAAAATCAGAGTGCTGGGCTGGCGAAGTAACAGATCCCCACTACGATAACGAAAGGTCTCCTGCGCCCTCACAAATGTCCTCCCTTGTCACATTACAGTGAGTGGTTTCTGCTTACTCACATATTCCTCATCCCGAGCCCTCGGAAGCTGAGGCAGAGCCCCAGAGAACTCTGTCTCCCTCACTATCACCACACACCAGAACTACTTCCAGCTTTGATTCATTACACACATCCCTTCTATCTTACCCACCAGAACATGATATATATGGTAATTTATTTCAGTATTTTGTACTTGCTGCCACCCCCTCACGTCCTATATCATTTAAGCGGAGCTCTGCATCAGCAGCAACGAACACTAAGACCCACCCCTCAGTCAGAGGGAGAAAAGGACTCGAACCCCCCCTTTTCCCTCCTTCAGAAGGAGTCAGCCTAGCCACAGCCCAGATAGTACAGGCTAGCCTCAAACCCTCTGCCCATATCTGTCTTCCTGAGAATGCTGAGTTCTACAAATCAGAGAGAGTGAGAGTAACAGCAGTCAGACCGTGTAACTGAAATCGAAGAGCCAGTGAGAACCGCTCTGGAAGCACACAAAAGCGCTTCTGCAAAGATCCTCTGCTATTGAAATTAAGGACTATAGATTGTCCAGTGATAATAGGTTAGAAATTTCCTGAACAATGAGGTGGAATGATTCTGAAATCGAGATCGTTTGTTAAATCATCTACTTCATTAAGATACCAAAAGGGTTTTCAGTATTAACATGACACTCAAAATAAAAACACGGGCAAATCCTGTCTTTACAAATTAACAGAAATCTGTGTAGGGGGAAAGGGAGGAAGAGACGGTTTTGCCAGCAAAAGGAAGGACACAGAGGATCTGCTTTTACCTGGTGGCCTCTGGAGATGAGTGTATGACAAGCTCTCAATTCCTGTAACTCAGACTTTGGACAGAGCTCTCCGCAGACTGATTTGCAGGGAGACATGACCTCCCTCCACTGTATTTACTAGCTACTGTGAACTTGGTAGGAAAACCTGGAGGCAATACAAGGTCAGGCAGAGTGCAGTGCACAGACATGGAGGTCTACTCCCCCCACAACCCCCACAAAGTGGTCCCACCCATTGCAGGGTGACCCAAAGGGAATGGGGCTAAGAGACATATTAGGAAAAGTTGGCTGTGAATAAAATGGGATGGTTGTGACGTCGTTTTGTGCTTATTTTAAATTTCTAGTAAAGTTGTGTTTCCAAGGAGAGAGCAGAGAAGTGTAGTGGGAGGAGAGGGAGTAAGAGGGTCGGTCACTAAACAATAACTTTCAAGGCAGAACTTCGAACATTCAGTGTTAAGTGGCTTGTATGTTATGAATTGAAGCTCTTCATCTTCTCAAACTTGACATAGACCTGCTTCAGATAAAGGTCTTACTGGGGCAGAAACCTGTGTGTGTGTGTGTGTGTGTGTGTGTGTGTGTATACAAATGCATGTGCGTGGGAGCGGGGGAGGGGGAGGTGTTAAACTGGCTCATTCCTGGCACTGGCCAGCAAGCGAATCTCCCTTAGAGGTGGGTTGCCACAGTTGCATTTTGGTTTCATATGCGGAAGACTGTATCCCTAGGATTTTAGAATGACAAAAAAATGACCAGCTAGTCATTGTGAATGGCTCCTAAAATGTTTTCATGTTCTCATTTTCCTGAACAGGACCCCAGTTTAAAAATGGATAGCAGCTCCTGCTACCTGTTAGAATAAAACTAACTATATCCTTCTTTTCAGCCCCATGTCTTCCATTAACTAGTCCCAATTAACCTACTGAAACTTTTCTCTTCCCCACTCATGGAACTCTGGTTTAGCCAGGATGATAAATTCCATATATGTTTCATATTCCATATATGTTTAACTCTTTCCAGAAGTAACACCTTTATGACAATTTCACACACTGGGAATAGCCTCAATTCAAATTCTTTGTTTTCATTAAGCTCATATTAACCTTTAAAAGTCTCACTGCAATTAATTCCTTGTTGCTATGCTACCTTCAGATGTCCTGTAATTATTCACACATGTGTTATTTTTACCTCCACAAACAGATCGTGGGCATTTTAAGAGCAACAACCAATACGTCCACGTCTCCGTGGCTCTAAACTCTTCAAGCCCTGAGGAGGATTGTAGTACACACTCAACCATGTTTTGCTGGATAACGAAGTAGACCTCTTTCAGTGGAAAGGGGCTGTACTCGAGGCACAAGAGAGGGACATTAGGGAAAGGAGGTAGTTTAAAAAAAAAGTAAAAAACAAAACTATCACTGTCCTACCCCAAGGGACTCCCACTCAACTGTGGAGACACTACACCCATGTGAAAATGAAACAAGAAAACATGGACACAAACATTCATATTCTTACCTCAAAGAAATATAAGCGACCTAGGTGTCAGTCTTTTGATCCAATGTGCACTCGTGCCTCTGCATCTACCGGGGAAAGTTCCAGGGGCTGATGGAATTGACCGAACCCCAGGGACGTGCCTGAGGGCTGGGGCAGCTACACCAGGCTGGACCGGGACAAATAAATGTCATGTAGCTTTAGGAGAAACCCCTACACGAAACACGGCTGAAGCCGTCTGAACGGGAGGCCACAAGTGTGATGCTGCTGGCTATTACCCAGGACTTCTGTGAAGCCAGATCTAGAAGGTTTTTTGTTTTGTTTTAGCTTTACTGACATTGAATTGGTATGCAGAAAAAAACCTACACATAAATCATGGATACATTTTGTATACAATCTGAACATTTGTATACACTCGTGTTACCCTCACCACAATCAAAGGGATCAATATAGCCAGCATCTTCCAAAGTTTCTTTATGTCCCTTTGATGCTTCTGATGGTTGTGCATGTGTGTGTGCACATGTGTGAAGAACATTTACCATGGGATCTATTATTTGAACAAACTTTTAAGTGCACAATACCCTACTGTCAACCATGGGCACAATGTTGCACAGATTTCTGAAACTTATTCATCACGGATAACTGTAACTTTATACTGAAGACTCATTTTAAGAGCAGAAGCCGTCACACTGCTGTGACATGCCCTCTAGAGGTCGGTGGAGAGTAATGCTCCACTGTCTGGCCCCACAGGGATGCTAGTGCAAAGCCAGTAGCACTTTCCTACTGGATAGTCCAATCACCTTGGAAATGCAGAAAAATGTGAAGCCTCACTCTGCTTGATTTTTCCAACTCCCTTAGAAAGCCTTGTGGGCTGCTTTATTTCTCATCAGTACACTTATCGCTACCTGCCATAGTCTCCTTTTGTCAATTGTCTCATTTCTCCCATTAGAATAGAACAGCTATTTAGTCTGCTTTGTTTTGCAGCTTCTAGAATGTATCTGGGCACCTGGTAATTGACCATGGATGTGTTGAATAAATGTGTTATTTTTTGATAACCAGATTAAATAAATAGTAGTTCAAGACGTATTTTAGTACCTTTTCATCTTACCTCGTAGAATCTTCCATCCCCACTGAATACACAGAGCCTCGAGTTTGTTTAATACTCCAAGAAAAAAACCATAGCTCTTCCTCAAGGTAGTTAGGATAATTAACTAACACAGTATAGCGTCTGCAATTGAAAATTACTTCAGGAAATTTTACCTTTACTACCAGAAACCGCTGAATTCTCCCCTCTCACATACACACCTAACTTTTTAAATGGTAAAACACTTACTTACCATCAATGATGAACAACGACCTTGTCTTAGGCGCACGTGCCTTTACAGCCGAGAAACGCAGCTCTTGATAAGTACTCCTAAAAGGCAAGCTAATTAATTAATGACTCCTACAATAGACATTCTCTAATAGGGTATGATACCTTTTATAGTTAAGGACTACAATGCCTAGATCCCGAATGGTGCTAATATGAATTGCAAATATGCTAAATTTATTAATATCATAAATAACCAGGGCTAAAATTAAACTACTTGTATTAATAACATTTCTGTTGTGTTAGAAGATCATGAATGCCCTTCTGCTTTTACTTAACTTGTTCCTATGCTCAACTTATGAATAAGCTAGGATACCTACATATGATAAGAGTTCAGAAGGACCCAAATTTTTGTGCCTTTTTTAACTTGATGCTGATTTGTCTCATTTTCCCTGCCTTAAAGTCCATTATTGCAGCTCCATCTGACATCTGCCCCTCTGGTCCTTCCCATGTTCAGACTTGACAAAGCACACAAAAGATTTTATCTATGGTTTTGAAAGTGAGGAGAGAGAGCAACACTTTCCTGTTTTTCTCTGTGGGTTTTAAAACTATTTTCTAACATGCGGGTGTGAAACTTACGTTTTAATGGAATGCTAAACATCTAATGGACAGAGTTAGGAGGAACAGCATTCTCTGAAGAGTAACCAAACCGAACACATTTTGCTCCACCTTTTCAACACTGGTCATGCTGTCCCTTCCACTGTTGTCTTTATATTCTTCCCCAATATCCCTCTGACAGTATTTCACTTCTGCTTTCACTAGAACCAACTACTCATATTTTCATCATTTATCTCCCCTTGTCTCCTCAGGTTTCCTATGCCTCAATCCTCTCCCTTTTACAGGCTCTTCAAACTCTTACATCACAGGAAAGAGCACAGGTGGGACCACAAAGCCGGACAGGATGGAAAACCTACCTGGTCTCAAACTTGGAAATTTCCTCCATCCCATTTCCAGTTTGTCAAGACAGGACTCTGGTGAACTGTCTCATCATCAACTCCCTGAGCAAAAATTACTAAGCCCCTCTTCAGTATTCTTTCACCCTTTTGTTAATGCTGTCATTATATTTATCTAACATTTAAGAATAAATGCTGTACCCTCATTCTTTCTGTTTCTAGTTCAAGAAGCTTCTCTTGGGTGCCTGGGTGGCTCAATGGGTTAAGCCTCTGCCTTCAGCTCGGGTCATGGTCTCAGAGTCCTGGGATCCAGCCCCTCAGCATCGGGCTCTCTGCTCAGCAGGAAGCCTGCCTCTCTGCCTACTTGCGATCTCTCTGTCAAAGAAGAAAGGAAGAAAGAAAGAAAGAAAGAAAGAAAGAAAGCTAGCTAGCTAGCTAGCTTCTCCTTAGAGCAGCACCACCCAGTAGAATTTCTGTAAAGAGGAAATGTCCTATCTGCAATGCCTAATGTTAACCACCAGCCACATGTGATTACTGAGCCCTTGAAAGGTGGCTAGCATGAGAAAGAAACTGAGTTTTTAATTTTATTAAATTTTCATTAATGTAAACTTAAATAGTTACATGTGGCTTGAGGCTACTGTATTATACAGTGCAGGCTTCAGAGTAACAACCTTGGCTGCTTTCAGCATCGCCTGAGAAATCCTGTACATTTTTCGCCCTGTGGTTACAGTATCTTTTCTGATCTCAGTTTTGTTCAAGGATAGTTTTGTTCATTTTAGAATCCTTTTGATCCCACGTAGACTTCGTTTTCTTCAAGATGCTTTTTCTGCTTTTGTTCTGGCCTTTCTCATATTACAGATTTCCCTCTAATCTGATCCTTGATTCCCTCCCTTCCCACATATAAGAATGTGGGAATTTATAACCAAACAGAAGTCTGTGCTTGTGGAGATGGCGTGCGGACGATGGTCTTTATTACATATTGAAGTGAATGAAATAGTGTTTGCCTGTTTATTTTTTAGATTAGAGTTACTTCATTCAAGTTGTTAGATGGAGTAGAACACAATTTTCCAAGATCTGACTTGGAATGTATAAGTCTTGCTAGCCTATCTGGAGACGTGATAAAAGAAAACAGCAGGAGAGGAATGGTCTCAACCTTCAGTGTTTAATACTCATTTCCCATATCTTCAGTTGGGAACTCAGTTCTATTCCTGTGGTCTTACAGTGCCAAGATCTTCTGGTATCCTCACCAGAGGAAATAATCTCCTGTCTACCTTGAGAGAGAAAGGCGATCCCTTTGCTGGGAAATATTGAGGAGGAAGTTTTGGTGTTATAATTGCTTCTGAAACAGCCTTTCAGCCATTACCTAGGAGTGCCTTGAGGGTCCTTTCATACAAAACAGGTGGCTTTTCAGATGTTCCTACTGTCAACAGACGAGTCTACTTTCTGGGGACTTCTAAATTACCCCTCATCCCCTCTTATTCTGTTCATCTCTTTTTATAATGTCATCCTAAGAGGAATGTTGGTTCAAGCTACCATTTTTAACCACAAATAGGTCAACCTATCTTTCCACTGAAATGTGACATTTTGCGTGTGTGGAGTGGAGGAATCGTGTTGACCCCTATGTTTCTCGGGTATGGTTCACTGACCAAGGTAGGCGTTCTAAAATATTCACCAAGTGAACAGATAAATCCACAAACAGACCAATCAATGGAGGCAGGAGCAGACAGATGGACGCATAAAAGACAGCACCTTTTTGGTGGCCTGAAGAGATTGTGAGACCCATTATATAAACAGGGGTCAGTTGTCTTTTGAGACAGCAGGTTTTTATACTGGCCTCTAAGCCCTGTGAAGAAATGCAGCAGCTCTTCTGCTCACCAACTGTTTGCCCAGTTTGAAAGATCAGACACTGACACTGAGTAGGCCCTGAATGTGATTACTTGCCCCCTTTCAATGCTTTCTCCTCCCATCAGGGCTATACAGAATCCTCAGCCCCTACAGCAGCCAGCTACCTCCTCCAGGTATCTTGTCATGAAAAGCATTACAGAACATCAAGATCATCGCTCCTTCTCCTGGAAATGTGTGAAGCAAGGTTGCTACAGTGAGAGACAGCGCCTTGCAATGCAGATTTCATGGTTCTTCTATGAAGCGTTGTAAGGTAACAGTCCACTTTTCAATGATTTTTACTCTGTAAACGAGTTTTTGATTGCATCTAGCATACAATACTATAGCGGCAGAATTCATGAATATTTTACTTACACAGGGAAAGGGAAAACTAGTCTGCCTAGTTTTTATTTTGTAAGGTTTTAGACTGAGTTCTCTCCCCCCCACACCACCTCCCAGATTTTTTTTAAAGCCCTACATTAAACAGCTGCTTTGAAAGTTTCTCTTTGCCTTTAAGTGTTTTCACATTTACACCCTGTGCTCCTATGATCTAA
Organism: Mustela putorius furo; assembly: GCF_011764305.1. Classification (NCBI taxonomy): domain Eukaryota; kingdom Metazoa; phylum Chordata; class Mammalia; order Carnivora; family Mustelidae; genus Mustela; species Mustela putorius. Next base: position 12,581,779 of record NW_025421375.1, read on the forward strand.
TACAATTAAGTTATCGGGAGGAAATCATCACATCAGAAAGGGCTGGGGAAGCACTGGAAAGCACCAGACATCTCGCTAGAAGAGCATCTCTGGGGAGTTCGCTCCGGGAAAGAAGCAGTGGGTGGAATTGCGGAGCTCCTTGGTCTGTGAAGCTAATGCCTGCCTTCCTACACTTGTCTTCTTTACATAAGCATCTTCCCTTTAAGGCAGCCCACGGAGGCACTGAGAGAGAAGCTGGCAGGCACACTGGTCAGATCTAAATATTCTGAGGAGGAGATCAAAATAAAATTCTATCTATCTGAGTGAATGACCTTCTAACATTTAAAATCTTGAGCTGCTTCATGAGTGCTTTCATTTCCCACCTTACTCCCCACCCCAGTTTCTGATCCATTTAGAAACTTTAACTTCCAGGAGGCGGAATGTGCTTCAGATTGTGAACAAGCTCAAACAGCAAAAAGACTAAGTCTCATTCTTTTTTTCTTTCTCTTCTTCTTCCCCCTCCCCCACCCCCCCTTTTTTTTTTGCATTAAGTGCTTCATCCTAACTAAAAATGTGAAGGAGGTCCGCTCTCACTGGGAATTTATCCTGCAGTGACTGACTACTCAATCCAGACAAATGTATTTTCTCCTATTTAAACACCTTGTCTGTTTGTTTGTTTGTTTTTTGTTTTTGTTTTTGTTTTTGAGGCTTGGCTGAGTGTTGTTCCTTAAGAAATATTCATGGCAAATGTAAAGGGATTTCTTTTCATACCCAGTTGTCACTCTAGTGAGTCTCCAAAGGACTTGGATGATTTTGTTTAAAATAGCAGATTCGTGGGCACTATTCTGTATTTCCAAATCAGAGTGTCTGTGAGATTCTGAGAAATACATCAAGTCTAATCCCAAAAAGCAACAAGGGGCGGACAAGAAATAGAAAATATTTTGGTTTCGTGAACTGAAACACTACGGACGGGCAGGATCAGGCAAATCGAAACCTGATCAAAGTCTCCCCCTCATCTCCACTTCCCTATCCCTGCCCCCTTCTACCTCATGTGTCTTTTGTTCCTCACCTATTTATCTAAGGCTTACATTTAATTTCAGCTTGAAAATGCCTTTCATTTAGTCCCCATGTGCGGCATGGAATTTTGAATGAAGTAGGTAGCCCAAAAGTGTTAACAAGTATCTGACTATGGTGAAGAGGGCAGAGGAGCGGAGCTTTGAAAACTCACTGAAATATGATCAAAGCTGATCAGGGCTTCGGGGAGAACTTCAGAATAGGAAGAAGTGTTAGAGTATGGGATACTTTAAGCACATTTTTGTATCCTCAGAAGCATGATTTACTTCCATGATGACACAGGGTAGCTTTTTTTTAGATGAGTGGATTTTGTCTGCGGAGTTACTCAACCAGATCACCTTTTACCAAAGATGCCTGCATTCTCTGTTCTTTGGGTTTCTCTGGTCACTTTCGGAAGTGCTCTTATGCTCTTCCACTCTCCACACAATAGAAGGAACATCTCAAGTAAGTCGAAGAGAATGATGATGAACAAAACACAAAGAGCTATGATTTTTGGCAGGTGTTTACAAGAGGACACACTTTCCTATTCTGAAATGATTACAGAAACTCCCCTGCTTCTTATCCCTGTGTCCCTTTTCTCCTGCTTTCTTTCTTCCTTTCGTAAATGTTTGGGCTTTAACAAGGTACAATAGTAATGATCCAGAATCATTCATCATCAAGTCCGTTTTGCTTCTTGTGTCAAATGGCTAGAAAACTAGTATCTGCCTAAGATCGTTCTTGTAGAAAGTCAATGGGATGATACCTGAAAGGCACAGAGCTTTAGATCTGGTGCAGAGAGCTAAGTAAATATTCACTGTACTCATAAAGCACCCACAGCTTTTAAGAGGAGTCAGGGTGTTTCTAATATGAAATTGATGTCAACCTTAGAGTCCCAATTTCAAATGGAAATTGCTGAGAGATAATGCAGGATTAATGAATTAATCCATGCAGGATTAAATGAATACCCTGTGGTCAGTAATTTAATAATAAACAGTATTCTATGTATCAGGCTTTTCTTATTTTGGAGTCAGCAAAATGTTCATACCATTTAAGGCCCACTATTAAAAGATGTTACTTGAGTATTCCAGCCAAAGCACACTGCTATCTAAACAAGACAGACATGCTGAGAAGGACACATCTTTTTAGCCATTTTGAAGCTAAAATGTAAATGACCCTGAATTTAAAACACATACAACCTCCAAATACCTAACTTTCTCCTTTGGAGTAACTACTTTTGATCCAAAAACTGAGCTGATAATCATGTATGTTTAATGTTTCTAATCAAGCCAAAGGCACCTGTATTTCTCTCATTCCACAGAAACGCCAGCTGTTAGTTATCCACAATAAATGGGATTTCACATTTTGTGACAAGCCTATTAAGAGGAAAGTACAAATGCTAGTCTGAAATAGAGAATAATAATAAGTTATCAAAAGACTTTTTCTCTCAAATATACATCATTATGTTTATTATGCTCTTTCTCCTTTGGAGAATTTTGTCTTCTAAGGAAGATCGTGGCATTAACAAGAGGATATATCAGAAAGCATTTTTTAGAAAATATTTCAGCTGCAAAGCACCACTCTCTATATTTATTGCAATACCCATTTCCCACTACGATCAACCCCCAACCTGATCCATTTCCAGACCTACCATCTAATCGTATGTGAGAGAAACCTAGTCGTTATTCCTCACATCTTTCTTGCCTCACCATCTGTAGCCAAGTTCTGTCAGTTTCATCTCCGAGACATTTGTCAAGTCAAACCATCTCATTCCACACCCGTCATTACCATCGTAACCTAAGCCACTTTCTCTCTTACCTGGTTTACAGCGGTACCACCAAAACCGGTTCATCTCCGGCTTGTCATCAATCCTTTCTCCTTAATGCAGCTCAAATTAGTTTCTTTGGTTTGCAGTCTCGATCATATGGCCCTTAAGCATACCTTACTTTCCCTAAGGAAGAGAGAAAAACCCTCAGCTTGGCCAACAGGTAGAGGCAGACTTTGCAGGGCCTAGCTCCTGACCTCCCCAAAGTCTGTCTGATTTTCTTCTTCTAGCCTTCTGTACTAATTTCAACACGAATGTATGCATTCATTGTAAGGTACAATAGTTCCTCTCCTCCAATTACCTTGCAATGAGCTAATGAAGTTATTTTGTTAAAAAAAATTTTTAAATAATAAATCTGATTCAACAAACTGAGGACTAGGATTTGGGCCTTCACAAACATTGGAAAGCAAGTTGGACCAAACCTCGCCAACTTGGGTGAACTGCTTCACTTCTAAGTCTTTTCCCTTCTGTAAAACAGGGTTGACACCCGACATATGTGGGCTGTGGGAATTTAATGCAATTATGTACATCAATACACAGCATAACATGTGGCTTTGTTCCTCTTCCCAATTTTTTTTCTTTATTCAGGTGCTTTACTAATATGGCTTTGAAAGGAGGAAAACACTCTTCAACTAGCTCCAGCTCAGAAACATGGAATATTTTTATACTGCGAAGGATGTAAAGGTCATTGAGTTCAAAATCCTCATTTTACAGATGAGAAATCTAAGGTCCCAAAGTGAGGCCCCAGGTCGCAGAGCTAGTTAGTGAGACAGCTGAGACCAAAAGAATGTCTTCAGAATCTCACTTTAAGCCATTTTGTATTATATCACACTAATTTGGCTAGATTTCTTTTCTAACTCTTTTTTTTATGTTTGCATATTTCAATTTAGAATTAATGACTACAAATGTAGATCTAAATTTGGGCTTAAATTCACTTCTTAATTTTCAGAAAGAAATCCTAACTACAAATAGATTATGCCAAAGAGATAAGACGTTGAAAGAGAAGATTTGAGCTTGATTCCTAAATCTGCTATTTATTAACTGAATAACCTTGGGCAAGTCATTTTAATCTCTCTGAGCCTCCATAACCTCATTTGTTAAATGGGAAATATAACACCTACCTCAAATAATTACTGTGATGATTATATATGAGATTAACTCTGAATGCAAAGAGCCGAATTAGAATAGTGCTAAGAAGCTGGTAAGTCCATAAAAAGTTAAGTTCCTCTCCCTCAGCATATGCAGAATCAAACCCCAAAATAAGCCCAGCCTCATACTTTGGAAGGTTTCACATGAGAACACCTAAACCAAGGTGCAAGGAATAATAATGGGGACTTGTGCGGTTGTGATTGCTAATAGAATTCAGAATATCAGTTTAAGTTTGTTTTCAAAGTTAAACAGAAATTCGGGCACCTTTAAAGTGTCTTTGAAATGAACTGGCTTTCTTCCACTCCTATTTCCATTGAAAAATCACATATAAATTCCTCTTTTTTGATAACGAGAGAAAAGAGAACTATCAGCAGGAAAATTTTACCTATGACTGATGCTTCCAGTCAACTTAAAAAAGCAAGTATCTCAGATGTAAAAATTCTGACACATCACTTTCTGACAAAACTACATAAAACAGCCACAAGTTTAATCCATTAACTCAACTCTGTAAAATGACAAAATTAAGTCTTTGATATTAATAATCTTCAAACAGTTCTCTTCCTCCCCAGTTCTCACAACCAAGTCTTTTTTTTTTTTTCTTTTTTCTTTCATTAACTGGGTGGGATTGAATTTTACTTTGCTTTTGAGTGGCAGGATAAATAAATACACTACAAGTTTACTTCCTGGGCATCAGATTGTGGTGCTAAATTGTGCAATCCAGGCAAACAGAGCTGGGGTAAAGGTGGGAAATAGAATTGCTTTCCTCCAAGATCGCCAGGGGATGCCTAATATTTTAACCTGTATCTTGAATTCTTCTATTTAGTTTCACACAATATTTTCTTGTAATTACAAGGAGACAAGTTTTGTAAAAGAGAAATATGAATACATTTCAGACCCTATTTGGTGGGCCTGAACAGAGACAAAGTTGTAGAACAACAAATATATATGGGTTACACAACTTGTTAATAATGGCACTGCTACAAATAATTTTTCTGACTGCCAGTCCAGAGCTCTTCTATTTGTGACAGAGTGAAATAGTGAAATGTATCAACCCAAGAGGAAAAAAGCATACCTATTCCTCAAGTGCAACTAAAAGACCAGTCTCTGGTTATTAATTTATACCAGTATAGATTCTAACCACCCCAATAAATTAAATTTCTTAACATTAGTTTTATATCTTGAAATCACTGAAATTGTGTGTGCATAAACCAGAGTTTGATGAATAGAAATGTGTGTGTGTGTGTGTGTGTGTGTGTAGCATGCATATGTATTGGAAATTTTACTTCTAACAAGTCAATAGTAGTAAAAGCAATGGAAAAGTCAGGTTCCAGATTTCTTTACAGCCAACAAGATTTGTCACTTGGTTGAGGATCAGATATATGGCATGAAAGAGAGGACTTAATTTTTTTGGTCCTGAGAAACTGGGAGATTAGAGATGAGAGTTGCAGAGATGGACAGATTATGGGAGGAACAGGTTTTCTTAGAATATGGATGTGAATCAAGAGCCATTTCCAGACATTTTAAGTTTCTTCATTAGAAATCCAGGTGGTGATATAAACTGACAAACATAGGAGTCCAGAATTCAGAAGAAAGGTTGTGTTGGAAGATATAACAATGGAAGTATATGAAGTTTGTACAACCTTGAGGTTGGATAACTACGGAGTGAGACTATAGAAGCAAAGAGTTGGATCCTGGAGCACATCCATGCTTAGCAGTCCCAAAGATCAAGAGGAATCAATAGAAGAACTTTAAAGAACCAGCAATGAAGTAGGAGAACTACTGGAAAGAAGCTTCAAGAGGTCAAGCAAAGAAATGTTTCAAGAAGAGTCTTCAGCTCTGCCCAGTGCTGCTAAGGTGAAGACTGAGGCTTGACCAAATATGGCACAGACAATGCCACTGATGCCTTATTAAGATCATTTTCTGGGAGTAGTGAACAAATTCATTTCTGAGCGATGCAAAGTGAAGAGAGAATGTTTTGCTAAACAAGAGAGCAAGAGAGCTGAGAAACTAAGGAGGGTCAACAGAATATTTTAATGGATATTATTGCATATGCCTATTAAATGATGCAGGAAAAAGAGAAAATTCGATAATATGGGAAAGAGAGGAAAGGCAGACACCAAACTACAGAAGAGAAAATGAATTCCAGGAGACCAGAAGCACCAGGAGTAAAAAGGAATACAAATAATGTCATAACAAAGGCATAAGAAAAGCAAAATACAGGGTTCAACCAGAGAAAAAGGTATATTAGTAGTAGGAATGTGTGCAAGTTTTCTTGCATTTGTTTCTATTTCTTTAATAAAACACTAAGCAGTTAAGAAAATATATATATAAGAAGGGAGAAGGAGATATTGATGGCTTGAAGGCATAGGAGAAGGTGCAAAATATTTACTTGATAGCATGAAACTAGGGAAAAGTAATGGGATATAACAAGGCAACACATATCTTCCATGAATTTAAAGTGAGACCAGACTATGTGGCTGTGTGCAGGTGTGTGTGTTTTGTTTTGTTTTTCCATTCATACTTCTGTGTCAGTACAGCTGAGAATAGACTGGAATTTCAATGTTACCAGGTAAGGAAGACAGAGGGAGACAGTGAGGGACAGAGGAATTGGAATATATGCCAGAAAGTGATTTTAAGGACAGACCTTGTAATTATGCCAAACAAGAAAGGAAATGAGGTTAAGGAGTGAAAAATGGAAACCATCAAATGTTTGAAGGAAGCATTAGATTTTAAGAATTGTTTATAAGAGGACAAGAAAAGAAGTTGGATGGAAAGATGGGGGTTGTGACTGGCAAGTGTTTGAAATTTGGATTATGGAAGAGCTAGAGTTACTAGTAGTAAGAAGAGAATGTATGACCATATGACCATCAGTGTGGGTAGTTAGGGTGAAGTACAAGTGAAAATTGGAAAGGAGGTGCTCCAAAAGCTCAGAGGACAGCTTATGGTAAACATCTTCTCTGTGGATATTGAAATGTTCAAAATTTATGATAGAAGGGTGGCTCAGTTGGTTAAGCAGCTGCCTTCAGCTCAGGTCATGATCCCAGCGTCCTGGGATCGAGTCCCACTTTGGGCTCCTTGCTCGGCAGGGAGCCTGCTTCTCCCTCTGCCTCTACCTACCATTCTGTCTGCCTGTGCTTGCTCTCTCTCTCTCTCTCTCTCTCTCTCTCTCTCTCTCTGACAAATAAATAAAATCTCAAAAAAAAAAAAAAGAATTTTGGGACGCCTGGGTGGCTCAGTTGGTTAAGCAGCTGCCTTCGGCTCAGGTCATGATCCCAGCGTCCTGGGATCGAGTCCCACATCGGGCTCCTTGCTCAGCAGGGAGCCTGCTTCTCCCTCTGACTCTGCCTGCCACTCTGTCTGCCTGTGCTCGCTCTCACTCTCTCTCTTACAAATAAATAAATAAAATCTTTAAAAAAAAATTTATGATAGAAGAACTGTTGATAAGAACCCGTGAGCCAGTTTCTAAAATCCTAAAGGAAAGAGTAGCAATGACCAAAAGCTCTATGGATGGTTATAATGATCAAATAGCATACTCCTCTATGGTACAAGAAAATTAATGAATATACATTCATTCAGGCATCAAATATTAGAACATAAACCAGTGTATTTTTCAGATAGTGTTCAGACTATACATGACTTTGAACATGACAGTTATGGCAAAGATTATACAACAGACTGTTTCATGATAGGCCTCTTTCTACTAATGTGACTGAAACAAGATTCTATTTCACTTCCATATAAGCCGGTTCTTCGGACCCTGGGTGCTTTCCTTTGAAGATGGCTTATTGTTATTTGGGTATGTTTGACTTTTTTACTTTTAACATACCAAAAGTACTCATTTACACCTCCATACCCAACTTTATTTTTTAAATTTAAGGTAGAGGAAAGTTATCACAATGTCCAGAATAAAGAAGGAAACAAAAATAACAGATTTGGAGATAAAGAAGGAAAATTTCTAAGTATAAGAACAAAGTTTCTTTGATCACAGTGTCATGTGCCTGGGGTGAATTCTAGGTGTATGTCAAGGTCATTAGACCTTGGCGTTGCCCCTACACCATGGAGTGAATAGGTGCTCATGGCAGGCACCTGGACTTCAACTTCCATTCCTGACTTACGCTCTGGTTAAATGGAGCTTAGCCTGCTCAGAAGGAATCCCAAAACAACCAAAACTAGCCCATTCCAACCCAGAATTCTTAGAAACTAAACCTTGATCTCATATCCCTCACTACTAGCCAGCAAGAAATCTCAAACTTGACAGACCATGTGGACCCCTAATGCCCTATCTTCAATTACTACCACTTGGAGACTTCTGATTAGGATTCAACCTATGGGACCCCTCTCCATCAGGGAGCTGTAGATCATGTCTGAACTCACCACTTTCTTCCCACAGTCCCATCCCCCTATGGCGAGCTCTATAATCCAATGGGTTCTCTGGCCTTGGTCTTATATAGTACTGGCTTTGCATACTCTTGTCTCCCACTCTCATTGATTATTTCTTGCCGAGCTCCTAGATGCACCCTTGGGCCTACCTTGTCTAGGTCATGATACACTAGATTATGTGATGCTCTGTCTCTTGGTTGGTTGGTTCCAGAGCCTTGGTATGTCAATCATTTCAAAGCTGGATACTTTTCCCATAAGCCAAGGCAAACACCTATGTATCTTTGTGCATTCTTTGACTTCACAGAAAAAGCAAATGTTAGAAGGCAAAACTAATAAAGGAGTAAGAATAGAAAAACAAAAAATAGAAGAAGGTATATAGTAAATGTATTTATTTCCTTTTCAAAGGAAATAAATGAGCACATATTAATTTTTGTGTGAATTTCAATGTTCAATATAATAGGGTATAAAACATGTTTTATCCTAGAGAGAAGCTAGGAGATCATCTTGATCAGGCTCTACAGGTAGGGTGATATCTGATATACTATTGGTTCTTCACAATTCATACTTTGTTGCTTTTAAAAAGCTCAAAGTTAAAAAGAAATCTTTTTAAAATGTCTTCAATTTAATGTTAAATGACAAAATAAGGTACTAAGCTGTGTTTGATATGTTCATAATTATGTTTAGATATGTGTCTCTGCAGACATATCTAATAAATGCAGCAGAAAAAAAAAACCTTAAGCCAATCATATTTGGTTTTATTTTTCAGACATCAATCAGTTAAGCATCTACTCCCCCAAGAGGTGGAATAAACAGGGATGACAGAGAGGCCAGAGATGTTACTCCAGGAACATCCTTCCATACAGACATGAGAAGGGAAAAGAAGCCTGAGACCCAAGAAGGAAGATAAGATGTACCATCTCCACTCACCCACCTTCTTAGTCCTTTCTGTACCCCCAGCATGGGGATTGATGTCAACTGAATGGACAGGTATGCTTTGCATGAGACAAGAAGAATATTATAAATTTAACTCTAGAAATAAAGTAGAGAGAGAATTTAAAAACTTGAAAGTGAAGGCGGCATCTCTCTGGTTTGGGAGCAGGCAGGCCACAGGGCATAGAGGGGGTGCAAAGATGTGGTTGCCATCTCTAGCCTTCAGCTCTGTGGAGGTGGGCAGGGTCTAGAGTACAAGCTGGGGCAGGGGCAGGTGTCCCGTGGGCTTTGGACAATGAGACTCTGGCCTCGCAGCATTCCTACTGCTTCCACACCACTGCCACCGCCACTGGTCTCTGGAATCTTGGGGTGGGGGCATCTTTGAGGATCGAGGCTGCTGCCGCCCAGGATTTGAGTGTGGGGAGTGGGAACAGCCTCAGCAGATGGGGCACCCGTGCTCTGCAGGTGTTGACAAGATCCACCATCTGTAACGTCCTTGGCACAATAAAACCAAATGTCAGTTAAAAAAAGCTCACCAAGCTGGATAGTGGTTAAGCAGATGAAGGAGGACCAGTGAAATTCCACAGCATAAAATGGCTGATAGACTTTGAAGAGAGAGAGAACATGAATTCCAGGGTACCAGAAACACCAGGCATAAAAAGGAATATGAATAATGTCATAACAAGAAAGGCAAAATACAGGGTTCAAATGTATTTCAAAATGATGCCAAAATTTTGAAAGTTATTTGTGTTATAGGGCTGTCTTCTTCCAAGTCTTAAATAAGAAAATATATGTTTTTCTGTGTGTCTATGTATTTAACATTGCATTTCCTGTATAAATCAAGATAAACATGGAATTTTCCATCAGAATACATGGAAAGAAGAATAAAGTGTGCATGAATAGAAACAAGAGACCAAGGTATCCCAAAGTACTGAAGAGGGCTTTGTATCTTTCTAAGTAATGGAATTGATGGGAGTTATTTAATCCAACTTAATATAGATTTTTAAAATTTTATTTATGAGAGAGAGAGCACAAGCATGCAAGTAGAGATGGGGGAGAGGGACAGAGAGAGATAAAGAATCCCAAAATAGACTCTGTACTGAGTGTGGAGCCCAATGCAGGGCTCTATCTCACAACCATGAGATCATGACCTGAACCAAAATCAAGAACTGGATGCTCAACCAACCAAGCCACCCAGACAATTCAACCTAATCTTGATCTTAAGAAAAAGTGAAAACTCAGTTCACTTACATAAATGAGAGCCAGAAAGGAGACTGACCATGGAGATGGAACTGGAAATATTATCTCTTAGAATTTATATTGATATTTTATATCTAACATAGTAAACAGGACTTGAAATATTCTCTCCAGTCAAATATATAAGAGAATAACTTTATAGCATTAAATTATTCATTTATCCTAAATTCATTGAGTGTCTAAAGCATATCATTTACCAGATTAGGCACTGAATATACAACAATGGTCCATACCATCATGGTGAAGCATCAAAATCATTTGACACTCAAATCCCTGTTTCAAGTAGATAGAATGGCGTATTAGAAAGCCAGCATAGTTGAGATCAGGAGAATCTTCCCTAACTAGATGCATTACCCTAAGTCTTAGTTTTAAGCCTCAACTTCTTCAATTTCAAGATGGTATGGTTGAATGATGTCTAATGTTTCCTACAACTATAATATAACATGATGTATAGTTTATTTCTAGGAGCATTGTAAATCAAAACTCCATGTAAAATTCTTATTGCTTTATTACTACAAGAAGTGTCTGAATTAATGTATTAGCACCAAAACAATCATCAGTGTTTTTTTTAAAAAATTCCACTTAGGACAATTCAACACACAATCCAAAAGTGAGTCTCTAGAACATGCATTTTTGCAAATTTCCATGAGCAACAATACCTGGACTAAACTGAGAACTTGGCAGGGGGCTGGGGAGCAGAAAAATAATACTAAGATAATTTAACCACTACAGTAAGAAAATACCTATGATAGGTGCCTTATAGGTTTCCTTCTTTAATGCTCACTCACCCATGAGATGGGGATTATTAAATACCTCTCTGTAAGGATAAAGTCCACTAGGATAAGGAAAAACAAGCAACTTATACAACCTCATATGGCTGCAAAAGAGATCTGAATCCAAATTTTCAAACTCTATTCAACATGCTTCTTTCACTGTATCAAATAGCTTTCTATGTGAAAAAGCCACCTTACATATCCTTTGATCTTTCCTCTCTTTACACCTCTTTTCTGTCCCTTACCTCTTCCCAAGGAGAGGAAAGAAAGAAAATTGCAAAAGCTATGATATTAAGCAAGTAAATAATCCACTAACTCCATTATAAGTGGGGAGGAGGAGGTAGTCTTAAAATTCTGAAAGGCATTTAGTGTTTCTTTATAAGGTCACAATGCATATAATCTTTCAATCTAAAAAAAAAAAAGTCATTATAAAACTAAACCAATCATTGCGTACTGCATGGTCGTGCATTTGTGACACAGCGACCTTAAGGAACGCTCTTCCCACCTTCACTTTGAATGGAGCTTAGCATTCAATACATGCAACATGGGAAGCTATTTATATAATGTTTCTTTGCCACTCTCATTTCATTTTCCTAGAAAGGCTGAGAGTGGGGGAAGAGATATAATACAGTTTCTCTGACTGGGAATTTTAGAGATATGTGCTGGCAGGAAGTGTCTACATGTTTCATGGGTAAAAGAGACCAAGCTGTATCATATTTGTCTCTCTCTTGAGGAAAATTTTGACCTCCCCCCACAAGCACACTCAAGTATTTTGCAATTACAACTGAATATTGGGTAAATAATTAAAGTCCAGTATTAAGTATAGGCAACAGAGGTTTCAGGACCTTGGAGAGCGATAGTGAAGGCAGGAACCCTGATGGGCAAGGGCGATTCCCTTAAGTACAGAGAAAAAAGGTAAAGCAACAAAGGAAGGAGGGGAGAAAACAAAATGGAATAGAAAAACAAGCCACAGGAAAAAAGGGAAGTAGAGAAAGAGAAAAGAAAAAGAATGACAAAGGGAAAAGAACAATATATATTAACAAAAATATACTTGAAACTTCGAATAACCTACAGCAGGAGTCCTCATTAAATGTCTTTCCTGTCATGTTGTTTCAAGATATATCATTCATTTATGTGGCACACACTTTAAGTTGTGCCCTCATTTTCAGAAAGTTTCTGGCTAAGAGTAAAGGCATGCTTTTGACCCATTATGAAATCTAGCATATCCGGTAAAAAGAATTAATACTTTATTTAGTCTGTTTTATGATAAATCTTTACTAAAACTTTTTCTGATTTATGAAAAATTTCAAACACACATATAAGTAATTCCAAAAAACAACCCAAATAGGTGTTCTCCATTGATGTTCAATAGATGATAAAAATGTGCTGTATTTTATTGAAGTATCCTTTTTAGAGTAAAGGGTTACAAATAAGGTTAAGATCCAACCTATTATCCCTCTAAATTAGCCTAATTTACCAGGAGACATTCTTTAGAAGTTGGTGTGTATCACTCCCATACACCTTCAATGAAGCTTTAGGCCCTCTTACACTACAACTTTGAACACTCTGAATACATCTAGACATCAAGATAAAGAGGGGGATATAGGTGATCTTATGATGCTGCCCTCCCCTCTTCTAATCTTCTCTATCTTAAGGATATACTTTCAAAGTCTTTACTTTTAGTACAACAGCTCAGGATGCTCTTAGTATTCTTACAGTGCACCCAGATATAACATTCTCAAGACAAGGATAACTATGTGAAGGATTGTATTAGACCTTCATCTATATATTTCATTCTTATTATTAGTCAATGTACTTTGGAATTCATTTGTCTCTACATCTATACATAGCTTTACTCTGATCCTGGATGTATTTGTAGGTCTTAAGGCATTTACTATTATGGGATATTATTTTTCCTTTTGTTTCTAAATCCTTCCAATTACTCTGTATGCAGTGTTTGACACATAAAGGCACTCAACAGACATGTGCCAAATGAATTAATGCATGAAGTGCCCTGCATGAACGAATCAATCAACATCTACAGCCAATGTTTATATAGCCAAAACCCAAGCTCTGGACTTCTCAAACGAACTGCACAGTATTTTCTACTCTGAAAAATTAAAGATCAAAACACACTGTAGATGTCTGAATGTACTGTTCATATTGGGATGTAAAAAGAAAAATGAATGGTTTTCCAGATTAAGGTGTCTGACTTATTATGTACTCATTCCCTATTTTATATAATCTTAGGTCACAGAAAAATGCATAGCTGGAATTCTACATCAGCTAGTGTCAAAGGACTCCTTATTTATTTATTTTTTTTTTAAGATTTTAGTTTTCGGACGGGAGCAAATGGAACACAGACAATGAATGCAGTAGATCATTACACAAGCGATCAGTCAGCATCTTTGCCTACGCATTAAGGTTACTGAGTGAATAGCTCAGATTTATAATAGCTGAATTTCATGCCAGCATAGAAACCACAACCTAGTCTGAGTTATCATGAGACATTAGGAAGAAAGTATGGGGATAATATATCCATCCAATTGCTACATAAACGGAAACGCTGTAAGAAAGTTGGCTGAACACCTTGATAACCTAATTCATAATGTCTCTAAAAAGCCATACAATGATTTAAGGGAAATAATGAATGCCAGATAAAGATATATATCATTGAAGATATGTATGTATCCTACATATTTCATCCTTTAAACTCAAGTGGTATGTTAGATTTGTCTAGAATTGTCTTCTAAAAGCTAAAATGTTCTGATGTATTTCTGTTTCTGTCAAGACATCCTTACACAGTTTTATTAAAGTAACCAAATTTGAAAATCTACTTTCCTCAAATATTTCTAAAGAGAATTTCTGATGTAATAAGAGTACATTGGCTTTCAAGATAAGCAAACCAGTCCTATGATGTACTAGCTCGGTAATCTTGATTATTTAACTTCTGCAAGGTTCAGTGGTCTTAGTACATAAAACTGTTTAATTATACTATGTCAAAAACAAGGCAACCTACTCACAGAAGCCAGAAACATTTTTATCTTGAGAAGACTGCCTCACTACATTTCCCAGCCTCCTTTGTAGTTAGTTTAGGGACGTGACTAAATTTACCAATGAAAAGTTGATAGAAGGTAAATAAACCATTTGTCAGCTATTCCTGTTCCTTAAAATCTCCTACGTAATCTTTCATTCCTTCTCATGTTTCCTTCACCTGCTTATCAATCTTCCAGTCAATGACTTCAAGCACATAGTGTAATTGAACCATCCATTTAAGAAGCCTAGATTCCAAACGAATCTAATGAACAGAACTTGCTTGTTCAGGTCTTCCCTCCCCAATACCCACTAACCCATATTGAACTGTGATGAGTGAGAAAATTCTACTGTGTTGAACCAGTTATATATTTTGATTATTTATGGCAGTTAGCCTACCCTAATATAAATACCTACTTTAAAGAGCTATTGAGGTATGAAATAGGTTAATGACTATAAAAACCTCAATGCAGTTTAATATACTGTCTGCAACTTATCAGGTTGGTTCTCCCTCCTCTCTGGTCAGCAGGGGGATGCGAACATGTCATCTTGACTTGCCAGCCTTTACATTCTTAACCCTTTTGCAATCAAGTTTACAAGAATAAACACCTTATAGGGATAGTAACTGACTTTATACTGATAATGTGCAGTTGTTTCTCAGGGATATTTTTTATCATTGAAATCACCATTTCTTTTCATTCAGCTCTTTTTGACACATCCAGATAAACAATTTGAAATGCAGTTTGGGGAACTAATGTGATTTTAATGTCATTTGAGTTTATATGATAAAATTTAAACCCTAACTTGAAATTTTTTCTGGATACATTACAACAAATCTATGACTCCCAGACATTTTGTATAATCCCAACAAAGTACACAGGTGACAGTCAGCCGCTGCCCACCTGCATCTATTAAAAAAAAAAAAAAAGAGTGGGAGAGTAAAAAGCCTGTTAACAATTTAATTCCTATTAAAATATGTGTGAAGCAATTCCAAAGTAAGTCAGGATGCGTTGGTCGATTTTTTAAAAATTCCTCTTTAGCAAAACCCAATTTAAACTAAAAATGAGTAGTAGTGGAGTAGAGCCATTGATCTGAACAGAGGGAATTTTTGGTCTGAAACACCATCAGATTTGTTTTGAGTTACCCTGTGTGCATTTCACACTTTGAAAGGAGCATCTGAGGAGGTTTATAGATACATACATATATTTTTTGGCTTCTTGACATTAATTCAACTCTGTTTTAGAGCGCAATTTGCAAAAAAGCTTTACAGTGCTGACCTCCACGTTTGCAACAGAAATGTTCCTGAAAATTTGGCTGCAACTTTAAAATCCAAGAATCAGTATCACTTTGCCAATGGGTCTCCTAAGTCTCCCCCTTATTGAATGCCTCCTGTGAACCAATTTCCTAGAGCACTTTGCATTTGCTATTTTATTCACTCCTTCTAACATAGACAGAGATCACTGTACCCAGATCACACATGAGAAAGCTACAAAAGAGCTTCAGTAACTGTTCTTAACTCTAAAGCATGTGACCTTTCTTGTCCAAATGAGACTTGTCAGGAATGAGCGTCCAAACGACAGATTTGTTGTGGTCTATTTCTGCTGCAAATGTAGCAAATTAGGTAACTTCTTTCTATACTGTCTTCTTTCGACACGGTCTCTTCTTTCTATAATGTCATCAATTGTGTATGTGTGTGTGTGTACATCCATGTACACACATATGGGTCTTTCTGGGTTCTTTTCAATTTCTCTTCCTGATCCTCACCCTCCTTTAGGCATGACTGTCAATGATATGTCTTTTTACTCTGTGTATGTAGCATGAAACCATCTTCTACAGCTCCACAGAGTTTTGGTTATCAATTCAGAACAAACTCCACAATTGCTCAGTTTTGGAGATGCTGTCCTAGCCGTTTGCTTATTACCAGTCAGCAGCCTACTCTCACTAATCCACATCAGGTTGTCTGTTTCTGTTGAAGAGATACACTGATCCTCAACACTTGATTCTGGTTAAGTCCCTTACCTCAAACCCTGGAGGCAAAGCCTGAGGCAATGATATGAACTCTACACATCAACATGTGTGCATTTGGTGAAAAAATCCAAATTGTCTCACCACTACAACTGAACTGAATCATATTCAAAGTCAAGGACTTGTTTTAAGACCTAAAATTTTAAGCAGTGCCTTGACATCTTTGAACCTCAGAGGGTCCCAAAGACCAGACCATGAGTCCCTCTAATCTCAACAGATATACACCCTCCCCACTCACCTTCCTCCAGTGGGAAAGGCCTCCCATTGGGCTAGTCACCATCAGCCAGACCAGCTTCATTCCACTGGGTTCCCAACCAATAAGCTTCACTTCTCTACCAACTCATAGAATTTTTTAATCAAATCACATGCCCCTCCTGGAATCAGAGGGCACCCTTTCCTCCTGTTACTGCAAGATCCTTCTCCAGCAACCCTTTCTGGTTCCCTTGTAAATGTTTGCATGGTATGCGATGTCCTTTACTCCCACGCTGTGTGACTGAACCACTGTCAATATCACCTGTCAGATGTAATATGTTCAGCCAATTCATACTGTGATAAAAGAGTCCTCCTTCACTAACAGGGTGAATAGAAGATGATCACAACATTGATTCCCAGCATTTAGATTTTACAGGTACACTTAAAAAAAAATGCAATTTACTACTCAGTATCAATTCATGATAGAAAAGACATTTTAGCCACCGAAATTAGAAAAGACTTAATTCCAAGATATAGAATTGTCCTTAAACTGACCAATTAACTTCAACAATTATATTAAATCTCATGAAAAACTCACTATATTATCCTTATTTTTCTCAATGTGCTGCACAGCGGTTAAAGTTTCAGAACAGATTGGCACAGCCTGTGGACACATGTGTGAGAAACACCGAATCAGGTGTCTAGACTCATTCACCATGACTGGAAACAAATTGACCTTTCTGCTGCGCTTGTCTACACCTGCATAACAGTTCTTCCTAATAGTTGCCCACTTTTAGTCAAACAACAGATGCAATCTTTGGGCTACTCTGAGGGTCAAACCACATTGCCAGTCTACCTGAGGGTCCTTTCCATGACCTTGGCTACAAGAGTCAAACCATTCAGTATTTTACTTGTTAATCAATACTGCCTTAAACTTGGTCCACTTTGCAGATTCCATGTGGAGAATTCCATAGTTGTGTCATTCATATGAATAAATACATAGAACATTAAGCCTTCAGATCAAAAGTCTTGAGCACTTAATCAAACATTTAATTAGGGACTGGCAACATTACTTTAAAATTGTTCATGGAGGGGCGCCTGGGTGGCTCAGTGGGTTAAGCCTCTGCCTTCGGCTCGAGTCATGATCTCAGGGTCCTGGGATGGAGTCCCACATCGTGCTCTCTGCTTGGCAGGGAGCCTGCTTCCTCCTCTCTCTCTCTCTGCCTGCCTCTCTGCCTGCTTGTGATCTCATTCTGTCGAATAAATAAATAAAAAATCTTAAAAAAAAATAAAAATTGTTCATGGAAACTACCTAATTTGTTCAATAATTCAGAGCCAGTAAAATACACTTGGGCACAATTATACATCATAAAATTATATAACTATCAAAAATAATGTGTTGATATGGAAAGATATTCTAAAAAGTTTGTAAATTTGAGGAACAGATGCATATAGTGTTCTCCTATTGTGTAGGATAAAACATACACATTTTATACATATAAAACAAATGCAGCTTATATATTTACAGATTTATTTTTATCTGAAAAATATAAAATGACTGAAATGCCCTCTCTTCATCAATGGACTGTCACTTAAGGACTTACCAGTAAGTGCCTCAAGCACAGCGAGTCAGAGGTGTTAAACAATATCCACATAACTTAAATTTGAGACTTATGAGGAATAAAGTTGATATTTTCTTTTGAAAATATAAAAGCCTAAAATATATTACTCTGAGAGAGGTCCATTTAACCTCTCAAATGGCTAGATAATAAGGAAAAACCTGGGTAAGTCCAATGTGTCACTGAAAAGAGGTTTTGAGGTCTATGCTAATGCTTTGGTTAATACTTAATGGGAAGCTCATATACTAAAGTTTCAATATTTGACATGAAGAGAAATCAGAGAAGAACGGCCTCATGGCCACACATAGTCCCTGGGTTTGGGTAGCATCACAAATAATACATCACACAAGGTAGATTTTGCTGTGCCATGTGTCTCCCAATCATTATAATTAAGTAATCTATTAGGAGAGTTTTTTCATTACTTTTTAGTTTGTAAGACTCTCAGGATGCCTGGGTGGCTCAGTCAGTTAAGCATCTGACTTCAGGTCAAGTCATGATCTCAGAGTCCTAGGATCCAGTCTCGAGGACTCTAAGATCAGTAGGGATTCTCCTCCCTAGCCTTTGCCTCTGCTTCCCACCCTCCACGTAGGCTTGCTTGCACACTCTCTCATACATAAATCTTTAAAAAAAAAATAAGAAATATGTAAGACTCTCAACACAACATATTTAGTTTTCATTCAACAGTTAATGCTGAACAGATTTTCTAATACAAACCCCCCAAACCAGACCCAAAATAGCAAGATCATGTTCTCCAAGTAACTTGGACAGCATCTATCAAGAAAATTTTTTTATTATGGAAGCCAGCATGTAGTTTTTTGTTTGTTTGTTTGTTTGTTGCTTTTTAGTAAAAAGCAGCTTCCTTCTTTCTCTGGTCACCAATGAATGTCTAACAAATCACTCCAAACTTTCTGAAGTAAAACAACACTATTTTATTATTCTCAGATATACTGTGGTTCAGGCATTGGGACAAGGATACAAAAGGGATGATATTCCTGTCTCCGTGATGTTTAGGGCTGGAATCATCTGGAACAGAAGTCAGTCAGCTTTCTCTTTGAAAGGCCAGATATTAAATATTTTAGACTTTGTGGGTCACACTGAGTGTCTGTTTCCTGTCTTCTGTTTATCATCATTTACAATGTAAACATTAATTTTAGCTCCTAGGTCTCACAAAAACAAGCTGCACACTAGACTTGGTCCACATCTTCTAGTCTGCCAAGCCCTAAGCTGGAAATGTTTTCACTGTCACATCTAGTCCATGGACTGAGATGAGTTAAAGACCAAGTTCAACTGAGGGGGATGACCAGAATACCCATACCTAGCCTCTGCACGTGGGCTGGCCTTCTCAGAGCCTGGCAGCCAAGTTGTGAGAGAGTGTCCTAATAGAGAGTGTCCCAGTAGAGAGTATCCCAAGATCAAGCATTACAAAAGAACAAGGAGGAACCTACCTCCAGAAGTCACATAATGTTTCTCTATCCATATTTTATTTTTCTTAAGATTTTATTATCTGACAGACAGATCACTAGTAGAGAGGCAAGCAGAGAGAGAGGGGTAAGCAGGATCCCCAGTGAGCAGAAAGCCCGATGCAGGGCTTGATCCCAGGACTCTGAGATCATGACCTGAGTCCAAGGCAGAGGCTTAACCCACTGAGCCACCGAGGTGCCCCTATTCATATTTTAATCACAAGTGAGTCACAAAGACCAACCTAGATTCAAGGGAGGGATAACTTGGCTCCACCTCTTGGAGGGATAGCAACAGGATCACATTGCACAAGAGTATGAGAGCCATTGTTGTGGCCATTTTGGAAAATGCAAACTGCCAGAACCCTTCTATGGCTTACAAAGCGTGCAGGCACATAAAGGTACATATGACAGTACTTGAAAGGAAGGCTATGGTACTATCTTACAGTCAGCTCCCTTGTGTGTTTCTATAACTCACTGGACCATTCCTTAACAGGTTCCACAAAGAACAAAATGCTTGCATGGTTGTACTCTGTCCTTCATGTAGTAGAAACCACAATCTATACTCCAGCGTTGAATCACAACACTCTCACCTAAAATCTTAAGAACTTATAAGTATTTTCTACGTGTTCCCACTCTGAGGATTCAAATCATAAGTGGCATGTAGGCTAGGGGAATATAGAAATAAAACCACAGGTAACAAATTCAAAGTCAAGTTTAAACACACAAGCAAGTATAGCTTCAAAAAGAAGTGTCATCGTTACTTTCCTGCACTTAAATGTTCTACTTTACTATTTTCAAGATAGCATCTGTGTTTAATGTTAATCAGAAGCATCTCACAAGAGGAAAAATTTTTAAAGCAAAATTAGCTCAGAGAAGCCATGACTTGTAACCGAAATTGCTATCTCTTATATTTGCTTTTTTACTAGCCCTTTTTCTCCACAGACCTCAGAAACAGTTAATGTCTTTGAGTCATACGAACTCTCTTTTCAAGTAGGTATACTTTATATTATGTGCAGCAATATGTAAGTCTCATTTTTTTATAGTGAGCAGGTACAGCTCAGCCACTCAGTTTTTATGAGACTTTTTTAATTTGGAACATAAATTAAATTAAATATTTATGCCTGAGCTGCCAAAACGAAGACAAATAGCTCTAGCAAACAATTCTCTTAATAAAATTCAATCACTATAATGCAAACTGTTGTCAAAAGGGTAAATGCAAGTTAACTTTTTTAAAAGTTTTGCTTCATGATCCATGGAATTAATAACTCATGTCATGAACACTGAAAATTGAGTGCATCTTTTTATTTTTTGTACTCCGTTGTGTTCTTGCAAGTTTTTTTACTTAATGTCCATCTTCCTTTTAAGAGGGCCTTTCAGAGTTAAAAATATAATTATATTTTCTCATCTAATTAAAACGTCAATCATTTATTTTGGCATATTAAGTATAATGGCTGTTACCCAAGTTTTCTTTTCATTTAGATTCTGATTATTTTGTCATGTCACTCAAAAATCTATGCTTTGCAACTTGTCCAAGATTTTTCCCCCTCATTAGCATAACACATCTCAGAGTCCTGCTGGTAGTGCTTTATCTAGTGCAGGAAATGATTTGGATAATAAACAGCTGGAAACCAAAATATTATATGCTGGCAGGAAAAAAACCAGATTAACAATTATACAAAATGAATATAAACTTCCTTTCTCTACCACCTCTTGTAATTTTATATACTGAGCTTTAGAATTAAAAAGCAAAAAGTTCCAAAAAATCTTACTGGAAGATAGCCTATCAGACTGTTTTCTTCCTCAATCTTCTGGGTTTGTTTTTTGTTTTTTTGTTTTTTTCCCTACCACTTCCTCCATTTTCTGCCTTACTCTCGCTTCACGGTCTACTCTCTAAGATGAGGAGGTGATACTACATGAGCTCTAAAGCCATTTCTAGCTTTAATATTTCTGATATCAAAAACTTACCATATTCTAGAGGTTCGAGGAGGACACATATGTTAGAGATCTCCAACGATTAGTGTATTCATATCAATATGACTCTTTATCTTGATTAACCATTTTCTTATGTAATTGGCTGCTCCCATATTGGGGGCATAGATATTTACAATTGTTAGATCATCTTGGTGGATAGTCCCTTTAAGAATGATGTAGTGTCCTTCTGGATCTCTGACTACATATGTTAGAGAAGCAGGCGCGAGTGTCATGCTTTTATTTTCCTCCTCCTCCCACTTTATGCTACACTTGATGATATTAATGAACTTACTCCCATTCCATTTCTGTGTTCTTGCCTTTGCTTTCTTCTTTTCCTCCCAAGCTACAAACAAAAACGTTCTCTTTTACAATGCTCATTTGGATTTCAAAACAACTGTAATGGGGGCTCCTGGATGGCTCAGTCAATGAAGCATCCGCTCTTTACTTCAGCTCAGGTCATGATGTCAGCACTATGAGACTGAGCCCTGACATGTCTCTCCCCACTCAGAAGACAGTGTGCTGGAGATTTTCTCTCTCACCTTCTACTCTTCCCCACCCACTTATTCACTCTCTAAAAACAAAAACAAAACAACACAAAACTGAAATTTTACCAGTGTTGCACGTGTGTGTGTGTGTGTGTGTATGTGTGTGTGGTTTTGCTGTTTTCCTGAATCACTGGTCTTGACATTTCTCTTTAGGCCATTCTCCACTCAAGGAGGGAAAAACAAAAGCACATGAAGAAAATATTTGTATATTTAAGGTCTTATCCTGAAGCTCCGTGTTTAACTCTTCTGAAAATAACACCATTCCTTTGGAGGAGACCACCATCTGAAAGCAAAATGCCAACCTACATGCTGTGTAATTGCTGAGCTATTACAGGATTGAAGATGTGCAGAAAAGTTGACAAGTCCTCAAATGCTAGCCAGGGCTAAAATTCTGACATTTAGATGAAAAAGCATAAAACCATTACTCATCTGTGAGGAAACCAGACAGCCTCTAATACAAAAGATGCTCCTAACTACTTGTGGGCTATTGAACCCGAGACTTATGACCCCCAATTTATGGAAAACATAACTGAATCAGATTTAAGCAAAAAATTAAGCACTAAGACATGAATACTACATTAGTCTTAGAAAATTACTCTTTATAAGGACAGTATGAAGAAGCCAACTAATGCACTTCAATTACTTATCTACAATTCTGATGATCAAAAGTCTTAGTTTTATCTCAAAGGGACTGTGGTATAAGAAAAATCAGTACAGTTATCCCTCAGGAAACAAAAAGTGTACTGTTCTCCTCCAAAGTCTATGATTTGGAACAGCACCTGCTTGGGAGAACAGCTGTGACCGGAGATGAACGCCAATGTACCGGTACTTTTTGTCTCAAAATATTTCAAGAGTGGCTGCCCCTCTCTTTTTAATTCCAACTCTGCACTGGCACACACACTTAGAGGTCAAACCCTGAGCAGGTGTGTTGGCATGCTGCATTCTGGTTTGTGAACATCTTGTGTAAGCTCACCAACCTCAAGACTGTCCCCCTTACATTCCTATAATAATATTCAAGGATTATGGCATTCAGAGTTTAGACTAATTTGGCCAGATGTGGTGACACTCAGTCACAATTTCCAAACTGGAAACCATTCAGTATTAAAGAAGTCAGACACACTTTGTTCGGAACAGCCCTGGGACTCAGGGTCAATTTTGAGAGAATCTAAGAGAAACCCTTTTGTCTGAAGGAAGCAAATCTTACAGTCACGGTGTGCATGCCACAAACGTGTGCCTTCCTTAAGAGGAATCAGTACCATCCTAAGATATGGATCCTGTGGCTGACAGGTATGAAATTAATTACTCCATTAAACTGTCTTTTAAAAAGGCAATTTCAATAAGGTGTTTCTTGGTTTTCCACCTCCAAATCCTTTATTTATACAATCACTTCCAGTATAAAGTAAATCGTATCTATTCTATCTTAAAAAAAAAAAAAAGAAGAAGAAGAAGAAAGAAAGAAGGAGAAAAGAAAAAACGAACTGGACTATTTATTTCAGATTTGAAAGACAAATACACCAGAAAATATATATAATGACTAAGGATTTGAACTCAAATGAGAATTTAAACTTCTCCTTATTCAAACTGTATACAAACTTTTAAGGTCTTTCTAACCTTGTTGGCTATATACGTAGATCAACGTAAGCAGCATCATATAATAGGTGCTCCAAAAAATGCACTGAATTTTTCTAGTTCAAAAATTCTATTATTCACCTGGTACTTCAGACACTTGTAATTTAAACTTCCTTGAGATTTTTTAAGAGGAAATGAGAATAAATTTCATCTGAGAAAATACTGCTTACATCTTTAAGTAATTTGAAGTCTTTCCCAAGCTTTCCAACTGCTTAGTGCAAAAATTTAAGACATGCTACTATTAATTCCTTGCTCTGTGGTGTTTACTACTTGGGGTGAATCTACATGTAAGACAGATACAACCTTTTTATCTAAATTATTCTGTCGGTAACAACTCATTAATGAGTTACTTGAATAAATTAGTCATTTACTTATCCCATATTGACCCTTCAATTTAGTGAAATAATCAAAACTGGCACATGTAAAAATCAACCATTAATTTAACTTAAGTTATCCCAGAGAAGATGGATTTGTTAAAACGATAGGGTTGTTAGGGATCAATGCTTTGGACAGAGAATGAAGTTACTATAAGCAACTCTGGAACGATCAATCAATGCTTAAGGTAAAAACATATTTAATAAGCAGACTTTTTTGCTCATTCAAGTATGAGCTACATTTGTATTATTTGTTTCTTCTGTACCAAAGAGAACTAGTAAAATAGTTGCAATAGCTACAGCATGGTGAAAACCCAAGACCAGGTAAGTACTCAATTTGTTAGAAGATGAATGAATGAATATTTTGTGTGCGTATCATATTTCCTGCTAATGGAGTCCAGGATATTAAAATAGATGCTAGTCTCTCCTGGGTATCTGTTATTGCAGTTGTTTAAAAAAAAAATTTTTTTTCAAAATTGTTCTTAATATACAGCTTTGAGAATAGGAATTCCACTCTGGATAATTTGAGCAATAAAACAGAGGCTGGAAGTAAACTTTTAGAGTTTGACAGACTTGGTTTCAAATTTCGGCTCTGCCACTTATTTAATATATAAATTTGGTCATGTTATTTAATCTCTTTGTGCTCATTTCATCACTAGTCAAATAGCAAAAATATCTTAACTTACAGGATTGTTCTGGATATTGTGTAAAACAGTATGGATAAAGAAATTAATACAGTACCTGGCATATATGAAGTATTTTATAAATAACCTACAACATCAACAAAACCGAGTAAACCTTAAAGCTACTATGCAGGGCAGGTAACTAGGCAGGAAGTACTGAATACACAATAATGACTTGTATCTAACAGGTTATCTCTTCAAAGTTTGAAATTTTCTGTCTTTCTGAGAGATTAAGCCTTGTCATTTATGTTTAAGTTTATAAATTAGTATGCAGGTAATAAGATTTTTTTTTTAAAGATTTTATTTATTTATTTGTCAGAGAGACAGCGAGCGAGAGTGAGCACAGGCAGACAGAGAGGCAGGCAGAGTCAGAGGGAGAAGCAGGCCCCCTGCGGAGCAAGGAGCCCGATGTGGGACTCGATCCCAGGACGCTGGGATCATGACCTGAGCCGAAGGCAGCTGCTTAACCAACTGAGCCACCCAGGCGTCCCAAGATTTTTTTTTTTTTTTCAAATAAAATGTACAACATTCAGAAACCAAACACCTTAAACAAGTTGGTAGTGTATTTATCAATATGAAAAAAATAAAATCTGTATTTCAAGTCTATCTAAAATGAGTAATATCGATAGCACTAAAATCAAGAATACCTGTATCTATACAGCTTTTGCATATAACATGCACAGAAAGTAAGCCAAGAAAAGACAAACGGAGTTGTTATTTAAAGTAACATGTGTTCCCACCTGGGCTCTTCTCTCTATAACACTAAATAAAAAATAAAAAATAAAGGGTTTCAAAATTCAGCATCAAGCTCAATAGTGTTCAGTGTATCTTCTTATTGGTTCTCTCCCTATCAGTTAATTTGCCAAGCCATCTGAATCAAGGCCATGCCCAAGGTCAATTGCACCAGACAGAGGCCAAAATACAAACAGCCTCTCTAGCTCTTCTGTTTTGTGCCTGTGTCCACCTTTTCAACCTATGCTGCAATGTCATTATTCATTTACTTTAATTTTTCAATATTATTTGGCAAAATCCTTTTTTTTTCCTCCTACCTAGGAAATCTCCTTTTTGCTTATTCTTTCGTTTGGTTTTCGTTTCGTTTTTGTTTTGTCAAAGATCAATGGCACCCTCATTCACAGCACCTGTCTTTTATAGAGACTCTCTGGTATAAACAACATAGCCACCCTAATAATACAATCACTAAAGGTCCTTGTAATCCTGAGCAAAGAGGATTATGGCTACTCACCAGAGGAAACCGCAGAGTGAGGAGCTTGGAAACCCAAACGGCCAGGGAATGCCCAAGAGTAACATCTGTGGGATGGTTAACATTTCTCTCTCCAAATATACATGCTATGTGCATGCAATTTGAAGACCAGAAAAGAACACCAGTGCAAGCACTTTGGAAAATGAAAAAAGCTGGTTTGGGGGAGCCATTTCAGACCCTCCCCAACTTTAACTGATAACTGGTAACTATTCACAAAGAGTCAAGTTGAAGGAGTTGAACTCCTAGCTCAAATGAGTTAACAAGGTGAGATTTCAGGCAGGATTGTGCATATGTGCTGCTCCTCTGTCTTTCAACTACACAGCCACACCTCCTGGGGTTGGGGGGAGTCACTATGGTAGCGGTGGCTTTACCCAAATTATACCATAACAACCATCCCTTCAAGTCAGGCAAACTACAAAACTAACCAAATGCGGGGAGGAGAAAGGTGTCCAAAGGTTTATAGAACTGAACTGAATACTTTGGTAACAAAAGTTATGTCCACAACCCTCTGCAGATAGGGGCCGTGAAGTACACACAATTCCAAAAGAAATACAAGTTTTCGAATGAAAGAACATCATAACAAGACTACTTCAAAGAACAAGACCTCAAGACTGTGGTATACTGGGAAATTATCATAAATTGGTGATTTTTAAACTAAAATAGAGGGAAAAAAAGCTATTTGCCCTAAATCTTCCTGGCTGGGAAAACATTCATGATGGATCAGTAAATGCCAGGGTGCACCTCATTTGCTACCAGGGACTAAATAATGGGAGCTGTGACTCAACTCTTGTCAAACGGCTCTCCTCTAGGGCCCAGAAAGCAGGAAAAAGTGTAACAGAAAATCAGTCTCGACATCACTAAAAAAATAAAATGTTTTTTCTAAAATATTCATTTCTTTATTGAATATAAAATTAGGTTTTTAAATAAGATCTCT
The DNA here is from genome assembly GCF_011764305.1 of Mustela putorius furo. NCBI lineage: Eukaryota > Metazoa > Chordata > Mammalia > Carnivora > Mustelidae > Mustela > Mustela putorius. Next base: position 12,608,848 of record NW_025421375.1, read on the forward strand.
CACTTAGTTGGGGTTATGGACATTGGGGAGGGTATGTGCTATGGTGAGTGCTGTGAAGTGTGTAAACCTGGCGATTCACAGACCTGTACCCCTGGGAATAAAAATACATTATATGTTTATAAAAAAATTTTTTTTAATTAAAAAAAAAAGATTTCTCACTTAGTGACTATAATGTCCATTGGTGAATGCTGTGGCCACTTTTGAACTTAACCTTCCTTTTAATAAACTTTATTTAACACTGCTCACACATTTATTGAGTAAAGATCTATAGATCCAAATTATTTGTGCTGTGGTAAACCTGGATGTTGGGTTTACTATTTGTCAAAATTTTAATGAACATATGAGAATGATTTTTTTTAAATAAACGCTTCCAAATACAAACCTTCACAGCTTAAAAAAAAAAAAAAAGATTACTCACCCTCTTACCCTCAAAAAAAAAAAATTAAAAGTAGCAATTACTTTATTTCTTGATTCCTTCAAAATCTTTGTAAAAGAGACAATTCTTTTCTAGGATTTCAAACTTTACTTAAGAAGTTAAAAAAAAAAGTATTTGCTATTGCTTCATTTTTCTACTTGAGATTATCGTCAGGGATGAACTTCACCTTGAAAGGTTCAAAGAGTTTAAAGACCAATTGTTCAGAAACATCAATATGAGAAACATCCGCTTTCATGCATTAGCACCTGATTTAACGAGCAAAGCTAGAAAGGAACAGGCAGAGTGGTCAGGTGACAGATTGGGAGTCCAAAAACTAAAGAAGCATAAATGGGGGGTACAACGGATTCTTCCTATCTCTATATATTAAACTAGAAGGTAACAAGACAGTAGCAAAGGATGTGTGAAAAATCACTCTTTGCAACCCAAAGAGCAGAGCAAAAAATGCTGACAGACTGGAATTGGCAAGAAAAGATGGATAGGACACAGTGACAAGATGAGCTTGCATGGTGGGCTTTTTTAGTGCACAACTTATTTATTTTATGGCTGTATTAGTAATACAATTGAAATGCTATGATCTGATTATATCCTTGAGTATTCAGATTACATTTCTTTTATTAGAAGCAATAAACCAAGTCCTTTTTTTTTAAACCTTTTTTTTTTTATTCAATAAAGAATAGAGTTAAATGCACAAGGGGAAGAAAAATAAGAGCATTTCACTCAGGGGAACTCAGGGTTGCTATTTGGAGAACAGCCAGAAGATTAAGTTATAGCACTGGCAATTTATGGTTTCCGGAACTTTGGAAGCTTATTTCATGGCTGCATTTCATCCCTTGGGTTAATGTGCACTTTTAAAAAATGTTCTGCTACCTCCATTAGCTCTCTCTATAATGAAGAATCCATGCATAGAAGCCCATAACAACTAAGTGGCAGTACCCGCTGCAATTTGCTGAGTTTGTCAGTAAATTTATTCCTTTTCTGTTCTGTTCAAGGACCAATATCCCCCATCCTTTTCCACGCCCAATGTATTTGCTCCAGGATTCAAAAATAATGAATTTAGTTTCTACTCTTAAACTTTTACTGTATTGCTTTCATACTATCTATGAATATTAAAGGTCTTAAAATAAATGGCTAAATTAGGACCAGGAATCAGCTTACTTAATTCAGCGATATTTCCAAAGCACCGGACTCAAGAGATGGGAGATTATAGCACTAACATTGCTGTACATGTGGTACTTACATTTCACAATCTATTTGTAACTATTGTTTTATTGCTGTTTTTCCTTTAAGGTAACCTCCTATTAAAGTCAGTCTTTTTAGTCTTCCTCTAAATACACAGATAGCAGAGGCAGAAATAACCATCCTATTAGAACAAGACATCCAAATACCTTATTTTTCAACTTGGAGAAATAAGAGTACATAGGAGTGTCCTAAGAAAATAGAATCTACCGGAAAATCTTAACACTACACAGAACAACAATTTTATTCAACAATGAGGCACTTAAAATCTCTCTTTCATTTTAAAACTAGACTTGGCTATATGTCAGACAAAGATGTAAAATTTGAATGATTCTTAAAGACAAAGCACAATTTCAAAGAAGTCGTTTTTGAGAGCTCTTTAATCTTCTAGGCTTCTAACATACTCCCCCTCGCTCCTCTGTCTTCAGAAATGTCCTGGGACAAAAGCAGGACGAGCACCGGCCCAAAGGATTCTTAAGAAATCTAGCAAGCCAGGCTGTATTAACTTCGGAACCTTCTGTCCCACTGCTACCAACAGGAAAGCGCTACTTGAAAGTGACCCTGAACTAGTAGCTATTGGGCATTCGGACCAGGTCTGCACCATTATTCTCATATTCCTCAACAGAGAAACACGCTAGACTTCTCAGCTCCCCTTTAACTCCCATCTGTGATCTTGTCTTCCCAACTCAATCTGCTATCACAACAGCCCTCAAGTGTAGATAAAATTTTCATTGCACTGAGGACAGTGAGAGTCAGAAACGCAACTGGCAGAATGTCACACAATGGATCAGGGGCTTGACTCCCAAATTTCAGTCTTTACTATACCCCCTGATTACCATCCACAAAGGTTGAGAAATAGGGACTGATGCTGCTTTGTCAGTGAGGGCCTCGGGATTTGCAAACTTTTGGTGGGGAGAGAGGACCCTCAGACAAAATGGGAGGCCAATTATTGCCCTGAGTTCAAAGGCCCAACATTTTCTCTCTACTGACTCTTCCACAGGAAAAAAAAAAAAAAAAAAAAAGACAGGAAAACTCATAAGGTGGGAATGAAACAACTTCTAATTCCTAATTTTTTCATTGTGCTTTCTTTAGATAGGATTTTGAATTCCTTAAAAATGAAAATGCTTGGTAAGAGACAGACTGGCTTCTGAGAGAGTGCTAGTCATGTGTGTGTACTATGAATGAATTTCCAGTTCTTTGCTAAAAGCAAACTTGGACAAAAAGAGCACCCGATTCACAGTATCCCGACTGTGGCACTCCAGTCTCATCATGTGTCACCCTTCTCCATTATGCTGACTGCAGTGACAGAAAGTACAAGTTGTGTTTCTGTGACTAGTAGCTCAATGATGGCCTGAGAATTAGCTTCTTTGGCTGCAAGCAACAGAAATGTCCTTGACTTGGAACACAGAAAAGGTGATTTCATTATTATAGGAATACAGGGTGTCGGGGGAAATTCTCAGGAGGAGCATGGACTGACTCCTCAGGAGCTATACATAACCCCATGTCCTCTGCCTCTCTCTTGTCTGTTCATTTGTTTCACTCTTCCTCAGGGCAGACTGGCTTTTTCCATTTTCTAGTTTACGTAGGGAACATCACTAGCGTCAATAGTTCTCCAGCATACATCTCCTGTATCTCAAATTCAGCCACACACCAGAATATATTTGGACAACAGAATCCCTTGGACTCAATTCTGTACTATTAGCCCCTCCTGAGTCACTTGAAGTAAGAGGACAAGTTCACGTGAGGGAGCCAAGCTGCTATTCTTATAGTCACGTGAATAACGGGAGAGGAGGAAGGCATTACCAGAGAAAAGAAAAACACTGAGAGATGGGAACCCAGCCCAACTGGGGCTCACTCTGGAAGGCAAATACTCTCCAGTGTAACTTGGGTAATTTATGGATCAGATATTTTTCCAGAGACTCCAAAGGCAGGATTTTATTACTCACATTGTTAGGCTGCAACACACTTGCCCAATAAAGAATAACATTGATGGTGTCATTGTATTGAATTTATTTCAAACTTCTTTCTAAAGTGACTTTGAGGCAGCTTATTAAAAAAGGAAATATAACTCTTTAATATGGACATGGCTATAGAACATGAAAAATATGTGTCTACATTCACTATTTGTGTTTGTGCTAATCCTGATACTAACACCTTGGTCTCTAGAGACTCTTAGAGACTTATCTGTCTACCTTAGAAGAAAGGCACTCCAAATAGAGCTATCTCAGACATGTGATGCACTTTTTTCTGTCAAGTAACTTGTTCTCTCTATACATAATTTACAGGAAGTGAGGAGAAACCTTTTCCATGCCCAATAAGAATAAGTATCCTTGCACAACTGAGTTCACACACAAGAAGTCTGTCTGCATAATTTTTGGTTTCATGGTGAAAAGACTATAGAAACCTATCTTGAGTATATATAATGCCAGAAAGTGCTTGGGTTTGCTTATTTTCATTCATTTATTCATTCATTTCCTCAGTAAGTATTTACTGAATGCATCTACTCAGAACCAAGCAACATCATGTGAGTAAGAGAATGAGTAAGACACAGCCTCTGATCTGAAAGCACTGACCATTTACTAAAGACAATATGTCTGGTGCTATGACAGGTGGAAGGACAAAGAACCAAGAGAGTATAAAGAAGGGGACTGGCCTTGATGATTCAAAGAAGACTTGCCTCAGAGGAGTCTTCTTGGTGGTCTAAAAAGCAAAGAAGAAAGGGAAAGAGCTCTTGGAAGACATACAGCAACTTCAGATTGCTAGTGTGGTGAGAGCACAAGAAAAACTGAAGAGACTGGATGAGTATTTAAATATGGCTACAGTGTAGGGTTTGAGAAAAGACAGTGAGTAACTGAGAAATGAAGATGTCTACTAAAGCCTTGTTTTTAAAAATTGTAATCCCATTAACAATTATATATGAGACACACACAATTGATTCTAAATACTCAGAACCAAGCAATACGTATATTCTCTTAGAGATCCCATGGAGATCTCTGTACTGAAAATCTGGACACTACTATCCTGCCCTGGCCAGTGTTTCCCAAATATTCAACAACCTTACTTGCAACAGGGTCCCTTACTACCCACCCCTGGACTCCACACAAGCCCTTAACCACCAGTGCCAACTCTGTTCTCAATGATGTAACTACAAGAACTGAATTTTTCTCAAGACTTTCTCAAGTCTTTTTGGAATCAATTCTTCCCAGGCTCCTAAGGTACCTTATAGCTTTGTCACTTTAGGATGTGGTCTGAATGAATCTGAGTAGGAGTTCTTGCCAAATTTCCTCCAGCATGTCATAGCAGCCCTCTGATCCTACCACTGCTCCCTCCCCCATCAAATGATTGACCTGCCCATAGCTTCTTCTAGACTCCATCCCTTCCTAAAATTCTTCAAAATTCTTCAATCTAACTTCTGAATCAATAAATGTATCAACACTCTTAAGAAGTCCAAGACTCTTAAGGAAACACTTCAGTTCATCCAAAAATTCCATGACTATAGGGTCTTCTGTACCTCAGGAGCCCAACTTACTCCCTATCATGTCCAGTGAAATGCATTTATATCCACCATGTTCAGGCCCAGGTCTGGGCCATCCTTCAAGAACATTCAGAAGTTGCATATATTAAAATAAATTCACTTTCATATTTTATTTATTAATGATAGAACACTATTAAAGAAGAGATGGACTATCAGGCCATCTAATCATAATTAACTTCTATGTTAAATTGATGTATTTCTAGCTAAAATGAGAGTGACTTGACATTTTCTTTCACTTATGTCATCATTAGAAACATTAATGCATCTATCAGAACTTTTCAAATGCAGAACATCATTCAAGTTCACTCACTTTGCTAATGTAGAGGATTCCAAGCTAAAGCATCCCTTTGAGATCTGCTGTATGGATGTGAAGGGATTTCACAGTTCCCATATTTGAAGGGTATAAAAGTTTACAAAGAGAGCTAAGTCATCTCTATCCCATATGCATTTATATATTTTTTTAACATATAATGTATTTGTTTCAGGGGTACAGGTCTGTGATTCATCAGTCTTATACAGTACACAGAGCTCACCATAGCACATGCCCTCCCAAGTATCCATCACCCAGACACCCCATCCCTCCAACCCCCCTGCACTCCAGCAAACCTCAGTTTATTTCCAGAGATTAAAAGTCTCTTATGGTTTGTCTCCCTCTCTGGTTTCATCACATTTCATTTTTTCATCTTTTCCCCCATGATCCTCTGCCTTGTTTCTCAAATTCCTCTTATCTGCAAGATCATATGATAATTATCTTTCCCACTTTTAGAGAGGACATAGGAAATGACAGTGAACCCACAAAGTTTTAGAATACACCATTAGTCTGTTAAATATTATGTCCTTTTGTTTCTGTCCATGAGTAAGAGCTATAAAATCTCTCTATCCCTAGAGTTCTTTCAAAGCAAAGTCATACACATATCTCAGATTGTCCATTCAGATTAAACTCTACCTTCAACTTGGAGACACGTTGTTCAATTATATCAGGGTTACAGCTCTATCTTTTTTTTCAGGCTTTTGGGTATTCACTAGACCTCGTTGCCATTATATTCCCATTTTCCTCTCTCACCTTCAATTTCTTCATCCTCTACTATGTAAGAACACTGACAGAGAAATGTTCTATCAGGTCCTAAAATTGTCTTGCTCCTAACATTTAAAATACCATCTTCTTTAAAAAGCATTTACCACACGTTGGGATGCCTTGGCGATCATGTCAAAACTCTAACCAACCTGGAGACTAAGATGCATGGTCTCAAAGTATTCCAACACCATGGGGCACCTGGGTGGCTCAGTGGATCAAGCCTCTGCCTTCAGCTCAGGTCATGATCTCAGAGTCCTGGGATGGAGCCCTGCATGGGGCTCTCTGCACAGCAAGGAGCCTGCTTCCCTCTCTTTCTCTCTGCCTGCCTCTCTGCCTATTTGTTATCTCTCTCTAGTCAAATAAATAAATAAAAATTCTTTTTAAAAATATTCCAATACCTATCACATCAGGAAAAATAATCCCAGTGGGAAAATGTCCAGAAAACATAGTTTGAACTTAAGCTGACTCCCTAAATTATTTTTAAAATTCTAGTTAATTATTGCAGGAAATGTTACATTTTCAACTCTGAAAGTCTTTCTAAATACAGAGAAACAAACTACCATCTTACCTTATCATTTTTTTTTTCATTAGAAGTTAATTCATTTCAGCATAACCTGCACAAGCATTGTTCATTTTACTTTACAAGGATAGACCTTCACCTAGATCCTTAGGGATCACTGGGAAGCATAAAAACATCATCTAACTTACCCATCTTTTGTATCAACATGGATGGGACTAGAGATTATGCTGAGTAAAATAAGTCAAGCAGAGAAAGTCAATTATCATATGGTTTCACTTACTTGTGGAACATAAGGAATAACACGGAGGACATTAGGAGAAGGAAAGGAAAAGTGAGTTGGGGTAAATTGGAGGGGAGACAAAGCAGGACAGACTATGGACTCTGAGAAACAAACAGGGTTTTGGAGGGGAGGGGGTTAGGGGAATAGGTGAGGCTGGTGGTGGGTATTAAGGAGGGCACATATTGCATGGAGCACTGGGTGTGGTGCATAAACAATGAATCCTGGAACACTGAAAAAAAATTAAATTAAGATGTCTTTAAAAAATCATCTAACTAGCTTCAGTTAAACAGAAACTTACCGAAAAGAAAATACAAACCAGACTTCTGTCAGATAGGAACTGAATCATAAGAACACGAAATAAATGATAGAAATGAAATACCTATGAGATATAGCGGATGAGATATAGCAGAGGAAAAATGTAGAAGTTTGAAAGCAACAAAGAACACTTTCTTTGAAGATATTTATGAACAAGTTGTAGCCCTTCAGCATTTTCAAAAATGACAAGGAATAAAACTTATCTGACAGAGGCCTGGAAGATGATTTGCAAAGATCTGGTGCTTATCCTAGGTACTGGGAAGTCCATTCTAAGAAAACACATTTGCTATTACTAATATCAAGTTTCCTTCAAATAACTTCTTAGAGTAAAATCTGTGTCAACATGCTTCCATTTAAAGTACATAAATATTAGAATGCACTGGGTCTGGGGTGCCCTGCCCCCCCCCTCCGCTTGTCTTTACATGAACAGGTTCATTATAGGCTAATACCAGAAGTTGTCCACACTGATTGTCATGACTTTATAAACTTAAAGGAAGACAAGGAGAGCAGCTAACATTGATACATTATTAAGTGCTTTGGCAAGTAGTTCACCTACCTAATTTCATTTGATCCTCCAACAATTCAACAAGGTAGAGTTTATTGTTCCTATTTCTTAACTAGAAATTTGTTGCTCAGAGAAATGAAGTAGTCCAAGAACCCTCAGCTACCAGTAGTAGAGTCTGAAATTAAACTTTAAAACTAAATCCATGCAACTCTAAAGCTAATTCCACTATGTCATATTAACTTCAAATTCCTCCAGATTTTGCTAAGAATAATTACAGAAATGTGCAAAAAAGTAACAACCATGGAACCTATAAATCTGAACAAAAATTCCTAATGTTCGAGTTATACTGTGATCAAACTATATAACTGCTTCACAGATTCCATTTTAAATATAAAAGAACAAAGGAATCTTGATTCTCTATTGCTTATTTATACTGTTTTTATGGCTTTGGGCATTCTTGTAACCCAGCTTAGTTTAAGGTAAGTTATATATAAATAAAATACTTCTTAGTAGCGTGGAATATAAATTAAGGAGATACAGATTGTACTTCAATATAGAAAACTTTTAGAGAATATCCAAATTATTCCTTGGAGCTACTGTTTTATTTTACTTTGTTTTTAAAAGTCACTAAAACCTAGGGAAAATATATTTGTGTGTTCTAGAGATTTTTTTGTTTTATGGGAATAATCATTGAGAGCACGAGTGCCTACTGCCTACTGAAGAGATCACCTTTGTTATTCTACTGGAATGAACAGGAATACTTTGATCAGAAATGAACCTTAAGACTTCTGCACACTTCTTGCTCCTATTTTTGGTCATCAGGTCCAAAAATGAGATAATTTTTGTTTCCATTTTCTCTTGACTGCCCACATTTCCTTATACTTCATTATGCTTGAAATAAATTCAGATTATACTAAAGGATCCCAAAAAATATCCTAAGAAATCATCTCAAAATGCTATAATTTTTTTCCTCTGTTGAAAATAGATCAGTAACATCTAAATGATGCAAAAAGCCCAAAAGATTTAGAGGTAATTTTTCCCAGAGTTCATTTAATCCATTTCTGACCATGAACACTCATTACAAAAAGCATTTATTCAGAGTAAGTAAAACTGAAAATATATCCTAAGCAAACATTTACGTGATGTATTAGACAACCAGATGTATTCAATATTTGTTATAGTCTAAAACTGACAAAAACCTTTAAATAGAAGTCATGCTTCTGGGGGTAGGGGTGGAAACTCACCTTCTACTTAACATTATCTAAAAAGAAAATCAAAAGTTTACCTCAATATTTACTAGAAGCAGCAATCATGCTCTGGTGAAAAAATACTAATTAATTCCTTGGTTCTTTGCCCTTGTTCTGCAGAATGAATAGCAAAACAATCAAAGGCAATAACCCTTAAACAATATGTTCTTTTCATTGGTATTTGGTCAGAATGCATGACTACATGTTAAAGAAGAAGAAGATGATGGTGAAGATGATGATGATGATGATGAAGAAGAAATCTCTATGTGATGTAACTAGGTTATGAAATAAACCAAAATCAAAGCCATCTGTATTTAGTATCAAAGCTCACCAACTGGAGCTGGAGCCTAGAGAGCACAGGGCACCATCGCCATTGTGGATGAAGGACTCCGCCCACTGCAGTGGCTGCACATGGGGACACGGCCGGGACCGTGCTGGACACCACGGCCAGGGACCCAACACCAAGAGCTGGCCAGCTACATCCCAGACCACGATGCAGAGCACAGGTGGCCAGATGACCTGTGCCTTGGCACCATCTATGGGCACTTCCGAGAGCAGAAGTTCCAGCTGAAGGGCCCAGCCTGGGGCACTGTGTGGACCCGGGGGTGGGGCAAAGCGCACAACCTCAGCCTTCCTGAGAGCACATTGCTGCATTCCACCACTAACACTTGGATCGTCAATGGCTTCTTTTCAAAATGAACAGGGGGCATTAAGGAGTTGGCTGCCTACCTGTCCTCTTGACATGGAACCCGCAGAGACTCAACCAGGGCCACCTACGAAGTCACCCCTGAGGAATCCTCCATCCTTCCCCAAACCTTCTGCTCATTCCTCATCTTCAAGGTGGGAGCTACCAAGAGCAAGGCCCAGTGGGTGCAGAAAGTGTTCACCAGCAGCTGAGGCAGGTATAACGAACAGGTTGGGGGAATGGCAGCAGCCTTGGGGGACTGGTACACGCTCCTGGCCACCCGGATGCCTTTGTCCTGCTCAAGGAATGGGAGGCACCGCTGAGCCCCATCAAGCGGGAGAGACAGCAGAAGACTCTGGAGCCTGCTCTGAACAGGACCTTCGCCTAGCTCCACTGTAGCTTCATCCCTCTGGATGACTTGCACTATGCCAAGAGACAGAGCCCCAGCCCTAAAAATCTTAAGCGTTTGAAAAAAAAATTAGTAAGAACAAGAAAGACACCTGTATTCCAATTCAGTGACAATAATAAGAACCGAACAATTGTTTCTTCTCTTTTGCAGCCAAACATACAGGTTCAAAGGCATGTCTAATACAAAACTTCATTGCTGGTGACTAACATTAAAACAAAACAAAACAAAAAAAAACTTCATTGCTTTTGTTAAAGAAAATTATTTGTTGTAATAGAAACGACAGAGGAAGCAGAATTATCTTGTTACCATCCAGCAGCTGTGGTACCCACAGCCAGTGCTCAATGGGTACACCAGATGCAGCCAACCACCTGTAACATGTTTTTTATGGCCTTTGAACTCTAGAATCAAGTTTAATGCTTTTAAAAATATATTCAAATGTGTTTTAAAAATTTAATGCTTTTTTAAAAATATAAAAAGTCTATCTGAAAAGACTATGTACTATAGGACTCCAACTACAGGACACTGTGGAAAAGGGAAAACTATGAAGACAATAGTAAGATCAGTGGTCGCAAGATTTGAGTGAGGGTGGGGTGAGGGATGAACAGGCAGAACACGAGGAATTTTAGGGCAATGAAAATACTCTGTATACCGTGATGATGGATACATGTCCTTATACAGTTATCTAAATCACAGGATACATAACACCAGGAGTGAACCATAATGGAAACTGGGGACTTTGAGTGAATATGATGTGTCACTGTAGGTTCATCAATTGTAGCAAATACACCACTCTTGTGGGGAAGGTTGATAATGGGGAAGGCTATGCATGACTTGGGGTAGGAGGTATGTGGGGAGTCTCTGTACCTTTGCAATTTTGCCGTAAACCTGAAACTGCTCTAAAAATTTTAAGTCCTTAAAAAAAATTACACTAAAAAAAAATTTTTTTTTTTGGACCCAAATGTAATGCCTGTAGGGTCAGAGTTAAGAGCTCCATGACTTGAGTCCAGGCCTCTGATCCAACAATTACTAGCTTTTTAACCTTACACAAAGTCACTACCTTCCCTACACATGAGTTTGCTGTTTAGGAAAGTGGAGATCAAATGAGTAGTCATAAAAATTTAATACCATAAGGCATATAAGACACTTAGTCCCGTGTCTGCCAAAGAGTAGATATGCGATCAATAATAGCGAGTTCAATTTAGGTTTGGTTCTTTCTTTCCAGTAATACTTATGTGTATGGTAGTGGGAGGCAGGGCACAAGAGAAAATTGATAAATACATTCAAAACAAGACAAGCAGAAAAGCAATTTATGAATCTTGATTCTTCCTCTATGCGTTACCCATTCATTTGTAGATTTAATTCTCGTATACTCCCTTTTAAAGAAAGTACTTTAGATTTTTTAATTTTTAGCTTTTCCAAATTCTTTCCAGTTAGTTCCTTCCTATCACTGAGAACAGAGTTTAATGTTTCCTCTAACCCACTTCACCAGACTGTGTGGGAGGGAGAAGAGTAATCCATCTCTGTACACATGACCTTTACGGTGATTCCTTTATTCTCTTTATTCTCCATATTGACCATGGGTGAAGTGGATAGAAGGTGAATTTAGTCAGAGTATCTAGCTGAAAACAAAATGTCTTAAATGGTTTTTATTTCATTCAATAAATATTATCTGCAACTCTGCTATCTCCATAGGCATGGAGAGATCACAAGAAAATTTTTAAATTAAAGCACTTCTATTAAATCAGAAGTCTTAAAATACATGTTTATTCGTTGAAAAGAGCCAGATTCAGTGGCATTGAACTAAAAAAGCCAACTATAAATAAGTATAATAAAAATATATATCCACACATACCTAAATGAACAAATCTGATATCTGCTCTATCTGGATCACAGTTATGAATAGTCTTTCAAAATACACTTGGACCTCATTTAGACAGAATTCTAGACACTACAATTTCATAAGAGTAATGTAGCAATAATAGCAGTTAATGTTACTTCCTTCCTAGTGTTTTGTTAGACTTAAAAGCTGAACATATGGAGTAGTTCACATTAGGAACAAGTTAGTTATTCATGTAACAAAATTCATAATCCAAGTCCTCCTCCTGAAATCATATGGTGTATGTCATAACAACCAAAAGTGGATTTCATTTATTTCACCAAGACAGTATCTTATTTATTCTGTTGCATAGTCAGTAATCCAAAAAGGACCGAATTCTACATCTAACACTACTAAGTATGAGAGATTTTGCATTCTTCATTAGAAAGTGAAAACCACTTAATATTTCAGCTATGATACAATACAATACAAACAATTTTTTCCACTGTGTCAGACTGCCATGATCAAATGTCAAGGAGCCAATGGAAAAAAGTTATAATCCCCACAAGTTACAAGAAATTATAAAGTCACTTTGAAAAAGATAAAAAGTAAGTTAACAGATTTCTTGACATAGAGCAAAGATAATTACCTTCAACAAATGCTAAATAGTTAAAAATTGAAACCATAGGAAATGCTTTCATTTATGCTTCTTTACTCTGACCAGGTGTAGTGTTTGGGGGAATACATGTTATCTAGAGAGTTTAGACCCTTATTAGTATAATTAAAGTTGTATAGTAGATGCCAATATTAGTATTTCTTCAAAAGGTTGATGTTCAACCGTCACAGAAATATTTTCAATGGGCACGATATTCTATAGCAAATCAGACCAGAGTTTGCCTTTTAGGCTCAGTTCTTGATAGGACACAGAAAGAATGTAAAATCCTAAAGGCTCATGTTAACGGATTCAGCTCATAAACCTGACATGCAAACCAGAATTCCAATTTGTTAACATATGATGAAAAATATAAATGTATTACAGACTGGCAAATCTTAGCCTCCATTCTCTGAGCCAGATAATCACCTGGTATGTGCTTGGTAAGTATGGCCTCAGAACAAGAGTTTTATGAACGGAGTTTTATTGGCTTCAGGCTAATCCCCCATCAAAGTTTCTCATGTTGGAATATTAAGGATTTTTTGGATAGGACTCTCTGTGTCCATCTCTCCACAGAGGATGGTCTTGTTAATTCGATCTTGATAATAAATAGTCTAATTGCCATTGGCTACATCTCTCCTGTATGCTTATGCTTAACACTTACCTTAATATATTGCCTATTAGTTTTCTGTTTGTTAGTTACAGTGATATATTTTGTAAGGATCGTAAATCGTTACCATCCCAGAATCTGGTATTTTTTTTTTTTTTTTTTTTTTGCCATGGAGCAAATTTTTAGTTTTCTACCCAACCAATATCTATTCTAGTAAGAAAAGTCCCAGCACATTCTTTCTGGAAAGTGTAATGTGCAGATACTAAGGGTGTAACTGTAGTAGTAGTTTTAACATTACATAAGAAACCAGCCTTAGGAGGTGGCTCATCCTACAAAAGGCCAAAACCCAAAGATAGAAATTAGTCTAAAGTAACATCATTGAAATGCGTAATTGAAAGCAACCCTGAAGATGAACTGTAGAGGATTTAATAAACATGCACAAAAATTTTGATATATCTTCCTTTAATAGAGCTTAATTCTCCTCCCCTTGACTGAACCTAGTGTCTCAGATTTCTTTCCACATAGTCTTGGAGAACACTTCCATGCTGGGAAGACACTCAAGCTGGCCTACAGAAAGCTTCACATGGCATGGAACTGGGACCAGTTGCTAAAAGCAAGGAAGGAACTAGAGTCTGCTACCAATCATAATGTAGCTTGGGAAGAGATTCTCCAACTCAGACAGATCTTAGCTGCTGCACTAGCTAGTATCTTGCCTGCATCCTCCTGGGAAAGTCTAACCTAGAACCACCCAGCAAAATCACTCCCTAATCACTGGCTCACAGAAACTGAGAGAATAAATGTTTGTCATATCAAACTGCTAAATTTTGGAATCATCAGTTGAACAACATTAGGAAAAAAATATGCAATCCAACCCTCAACGTGTCCAATCTAAAGAGCCAGTAATTCCTCTTTATGGTTTTATTACTTGGAATGTAGGCTTGCATTTTCTTTCATTATTAAACAGAGTCATAAGTGTTACAAGATAATATTATATCTTGTATAATATTACAGATTATGTCTTGTATATTACAGGTATCTTCTTTAATCCATGACCTATCAGCATTTTAATTTTAAAATAAAATTGGTCTATTGAAATAAAGATAAATTTTAAAAATTGTTTTTCATTTTCAAATTCTTGGAAATTTGAAAGCAAAGTAGAAAGGAAGCACTTTCCTGATAGGAAACAAAATACTAGACGTAACAGGAAGGAAATAACCATTTCTATAATAATAATAATATGAGGAAGTCACCAAAGAAAAGGTCCTATCTCCAGGGAAGTCACTGAAGAAAGTAAAGTATATGCAATCTAAAATTCACTATAGATCTCTTCTAAAAATCTGATATAGTAGCTTCTTTCTATTCAGGCTGTTAGTTCTCAATCTGAGAGCTTAGGTGTTTCAGCTTTCTTAAATAACTGAATTCAGGGAACAATGTTAATACTGGTTTACAAAGCCTGAGACAGAGCCCAGACAAACCCAAACCATGCCAAGGTTTATCAGGGAGCTCAAGGCTCATTTAATTCTGGGGACAAAAGTATCAAAAGAATCAAGTCAATTGGTCTAGCACCAGAAACGCTATCAGGGGTGAGGGAAAGACTGTCTCGAAATCTGAAAACTGGTAGAGACCAAGTGGACTGACTCAGTTCAGTAACTCCAAGTCTGAAAATAAATTTTGGAAAATTCAGTCATTGGGATTCATAAAAGTAAAGTATGGCCACTTAGAGAATGAAGTAGAAAACTGCAATGCCACCAAGGAATCCAATGATGCAGATAATACAGAGCTAGAATTGGCTGTAAGCTAAGCAAACAGGTGTGCAGTGAGTGGGTCCATCTGTCAAAGTAAAAGACAGCAAAGATGACAAAGGAAGCAATTACTGTAGTGACACTTGCCATGAAACTATACTGACTTTGCATAATATTATTGACTCTTCTAAAATCTATGGTGCATATGTAAATATATCCATAACAGAATCTCAAATAATATTGTCACATTTTTACTTCTCCAAAGGTTTCTACTATTCATGATCACTCCCTGGTTTTCTTGTTCTTATTTAGGAGGAATAACGGTTGATATTTATTTCAATATTATGCGTCAAGATGTGCGGGGGGTGGAGGGGAAGCACCGTTTTGTTTTACTGACACAAAATCCAGCCAGAATGGATGCTTTTTTTTTTCTTTTTTTCATTTTAGAGGGGAGGAATCTGCAACCAGAATCCACACAATTCTTTTTTTTTTTTGACTTTTAATTTTTTATTTTTTATACAATTCTTAACAATGGAGTTGGGATTCAGGTCCAGTCCATGTGTTTTCTAAGATTTTATTGCTTTCTTTACTTTTTAAGAGATGAATCTGTTCTAGAAACAAATGGAAACTTTATCCACTGTACTGATTTTAGAAGAAATAAAATTCTATCGTTTAGAAAGCTGAAATCAAGCATTACTGCAGGGTTTTGCCTTTATGCTATTTTTGTAGTAGTCCAGCAGAATCCACAGGTTCCTTATTACACAGATAACCACTTACTTTCTTCTTACTCAAATAGTACTTTTACATAGAGTTCTTTATGAATACATATATGCTGACTACTGCCCTATTCCTCTCCTTTTTCCTAGCCCTTCCCTCGTGCATGCATTTAAGGAATATTTATTAAGCATTTGTTTTAAGAAGATAGGTTTCTGCCTCCACATTTTCTAAGACATTTGACTGAGATACATCATTTCTGCTTAAATAAATATATACCACCTAATCATACTTTAATGGGCTTCCATTTTAAACTAGCAAAGTGCTTACAATGAGCCCCTATTAAATTTAAGTCTTTTTAGAGTTTTTCTTCTGGGTTACTAAAAATGAACTCACATTACATTAGGACAACAATGCAATTAAAAAAAAAATCCGGGGCGCCTGGGTGGCTCAGTGGGTTAAGCTGCTGCCTTCGGCTCGGGTCATGATCTCGGGGTCCTGGGATCGAGTCCCGCATCGGGCTCTCTGCTTGGCGGGGAGCCTGCTTCCTCCTCTCTGCCTCTCTGCCTACTTGTGATCTCTCTCTGTCAAATGAATAAGTAAAATCTTTAAAAAAAAAATCCAAGTTTTAAGTAATATTCTTTTCTTAACTTTGTATCAATAAGCTGGACTCAAATTCAAATATAATTTCCAGGAATAAATTTATTTGTTCAAGTCCTGCATATGACTTGATTAACCCAAAGCAAAAATAATAAAAATATTTTCTGTTCTTTGATGCATATACAAAATTTGCCAGTGCTAAAGGACAAATATATTTGAATAAATATATTCATTTCCAACATCTAACAATTTTCTGTTTCTACTCGTGTTTGATTTTTAATTTGTATTTTTATGTCCATCATATAAAAGATGGGTTTTCTGTTGCTCTTATTTTATTAAAGGTCTGCAGTGGTTGAGCACACATTTCACATTCAGTGCAATGTATTCATAAAGATAATTTACATATTCTAAAATTAACATAAATTTTACTGCTATTTATGCATCCTATCTGGTCATATTCAAGGCAGGTAATGGGCTGTTTGTCTATGCAGCAAATGGCAATAACTCAAGTTATTCATACATTTCAACCACAAATCTATCACTTTGATATTTTTACATTTTTCTCTTATGTATTTGGGCCTTAGCAGTATATCTCAACTAGACGTACCGAGACAGAAGGTTAAATGTTTAATGACCAAACTCCAGGGAAAGGCCTTCAATAATTTTAGGTAAGGGAGTCAGTATTTACTGCTATATTCTATAGGAGATTTTCTAGCTCTAGCTTTACCCAAAGTAGAATTACCCGCCCTAATTTCTGCAGCAATGGTTAATGGCCTCCATGGCTGTCCCCGTTATTCACAATAGCACTTGGATCCCTTACTAGGCAATCCCAAAGGTCAGTAGAAGCCTGGTCCATTTCCATTTTTGGAGGTACCATGCACAGTAAATGATAATAATAAAGCAGGGTTACAAAAATGGTGTTGTATCTAAATGCTTATGTTTTCTAAATGAATTATTTGTCTTTGGCACACACACACACACACACACAAATACAGTAAAATTTAATTATGTTAATCCAAAATTATTTTTATAAATCCTGAAACTAGAATATCAAAAAAACTGGGATTCACCAAGAAGACACAGAGCTAAAGTTTTTGAATGGAGAGGTTAGCCTAGGAAAGTACACGTAAAGCCCAAGAAATACCCCCTTAGTAGATAATGTTAAAAGCCTCAACTCAAGGCCTTTCATGGTTATGAGACCTGAACTAAATACTAAATGGCCCTTTTCTCTCGGTTACGTTAAGTTCTGAACCAATCAGAGCTCAACAGACAGACAAAGTACTCCATGATAGGTATACTGCCCTTCTCTATTTCTTGGTGTTTTTTTTTTTTTTTGCTTATTTTGTTATTTATTTTGTTTTGTTTTATTCTGTTTTGGGGGGGGGGCTTTTGTTGGTTTTTTTGTTTTGTTTTTTGTTTTTTTTTTTTTTCTGGTCTTCTGAGGGACTTTTTTTTTTTATTAACATATAATGTATTATTTGCCCCAGGGGTACAGGTCTGTGAATTGTCAGGCTTACACACTTCACAGCACTCACCACAGCACATACCTTCCCCAATGTCCATAACCCCACCACCTCTCCTCCCCCTGGCAACCCTCTGTTTTGTGAGTTTGAGTCTTATGGTTTGTCTCCCTCCAGGTGCCATCTTGTTTCATTTTTTCCTTCCCTACCCCTCAAATCCCCCTTTGCCACTCAAATTCCTCATTGTATATAAAATATTTTGTTTTTATGACAATCCTCCTTAAATCCTTTATCAAAAGAGTCGTGGTTTTATCACATTTAAGTTAGAAATGGCATTTAAAGAAAGAGTAGCATTAAAAATATTCTCTACAAATGGAATATTTAAAAAAAAAAAAGATTTGGGGCGCCTGGGTGGCTCAGTGGGTTAAGCCGCTGCCTTCAGCTCAGGTCATGATCTCAGGGTCCTGGGATCGAGTCCCACATTGGGCTCTTTGCTCAGCAGGGAGCCGGCTTCCTCCTCTCTCTCTCTCTGCCTGCCTCTCTGCCTACTTGTGATCTCTCTCTGTCAAATAAATAAATAAAATCTTTAAAAAAAAAAGATTTATTTATTTGACAGAGAGAGACAAGCAGGGGGAGTGGGAGAGGGAGAAGCCGGCTTCCTGCTGAGCAGGACCCTGGGATCATGACCTGAGCCAAAGGCAGATGCTTAAGGACTGAGCCACCCAGGTGCCCCTAGTCACATCCAGTTTGCTCAGTGACAAAAACTTAACTACCTCAATCCTCTTCAAACTGCAAAAGACATTATTATTCTATCCATATTAATACAATGAATATTCATTGAAGGCTTTCTGTGTCCAGGCACTGTAATAAGTATTTTATTTGTATCATCTCACTTTATTTATAATTAGCCTCAACCTCATGGATAGGGAATATACACTGGAATGAATAACCAATACTGCCTAAGACAGACTTGACCGTCCTCTACCTCAATTAAACATAAACAGTATTTATACTTATGATGAGCATTTTATAATGTAAGTCAAATCAATATGCTGTTTACCTGAAACTAATATGCTGTATGTCAACTATATCAATAAAAATATAAATTATTTCCCTTAAAAAGCATGAATATTGAATATAAAAATCTATACTTACCAAGAAAAAATGAAAGACAATGAAAATGTGACCTAAGCATAAAAACCATTCCTAGAGAAATAGTTTGGTTTTGACTTTTTTTTTTTTTTTTTTTTTTTTTTTTTACAGCTGATCCTTCAATCCACCCTTTTTCAAAGGATAGTTTGACCTTGGTTAGAAAGCAAGAGACCCAAAGTGTGGCCATTCTTCAGGTTGTTCCACTGTTTCCTGCCAAGTGCTGAAGATTACAGGTTGCTGAGGAGGGAGAGAAATCTTACAGGTATGCCATGTTGTGAAGAAATAACTATGAAAGCAGCATCACCTGAGGTGCTGTTCAAATGATTTATTAAGTCTGTAAAGTAGGTAATGGAACAAGGACTCTGAAGTAGGCCACATTAAAAAAAAAATGTTTTGTGTTGACTCTCCACAAGACACATAGGTCTGGCAGGTCTGGCAGAGATAGAAGGAGCTTGTGCTACCTCTCAAATAAGCGAAGTATCCACAAAAGATGGAGCTTTGAGTCAAGTGGTGGGTTTCAGGATTACAAGAAGGAGGGATGAAGGAGGGATGGAAAGAATTGATTATGAAGCATCACTGGGAGTCTTTGACTCTTACCTGGCAGCATTAGTGCAAAGCCATGGCAACTACCCCTTAGGGAAAAGAACTCTGCTATGTAAATCTAGACTTGAATTAATCAAAATCAGTTTCTATAGGTGTCTAGAGGTATTATTTTGCATACATGAATACTTTCAGGAACTTCTGCCTTTGTAAATACATGGCATCAGGGCGCCTGGGTGGTTTAGTGGGTTAAGCCTCTGCCTTCAGCTCAGGTCATGATCTCAGGGTCCTGGGATCGAGCCCCACAATGGGCTCTCTGCTCAGCGGGGAGCCTGCTTCCTCCTCTCTCTGCCTGCCTCTCTGCCTACTTGTGATCTCTGCCTGTCAAATAAACAAAGGAAATCTTTAAAAAAACAAAAAATACATGACATCAGTCCAAATATTCCTAATTAGAAATGTTGGTTGACTTATTCCATATCCTTACCCATCTAAAAGTCAGGTTCCTCATCACCATGCTCGTATTTACCTAAGTTCCCATTACTCGTATGTCTGTGTATTTTTACATAAAATGTATTAACTATTATATAATCTACTATGGGGTCACATTAAACCAGTTATTTCAGAATTCTTGATAAAATGGCCCTTGACTAGGAGCCAAAAGATCTGGTCCCAGGCCTCCCTCTGACATGATACAGCCATGTGATCCTGGGCTAGTCTGAGCCCCCTTGGCCTGCTTTGTAAGTAAGATGCTAGGGGTAGGTGACAGCTGAAGAGCGGGGAGGAAGAATAGATCTTTTTTTTCCCCCCAGCTCTAAATGTACATACAAAATCAGTGTAAGAAATCACCACTCACTCTCCTAGACAAAGATCTCAAAGAGAGGCAAACAAACTGGATGCTCACCTCATTAATTTCATTAACTAGCCTAGCTCTAAAGGGGTGAGGCCATCTGGTGAAGTAGGGCCCTCTGGCCCAACCCATGGGAGAGACCCCCCACCAGGACGCTGTGAAAAATATGCCACCCACAATAGCCCAGCTCTAATGTGCAAGTTCAGTGTTTAAAAAACAAACAAGCCCACTGCTTGTCATGGGTACATAACCCTCTCCACGATGTCTAAGTAAGCTTCGCATCCCTCATCCATGTCCCAAAGTTGAAGCCCCGGAAAGAAAGGAAAATCTACTCGAGAATGACGTGGCAGCATCTGAAACTAGAAGGAGGTGGGTTCATTTTTGTTTTTGTTTTTTTTCCTCAGTAAAGATGGTTTTTTTGTCTGTAAGAATGGACTAGAGCAGCATCTCAAACTGATGGATTCGAAGCAAATACAAAAGGCTACTTAGCAGGCATGCACTCGCAAGATAAGGAATTAATGATTCTAGTAAAAATGGCATTGTTCCCATTAAAATTTGGAGACGTGTTGTTCATTGCTCTGCATGCCACAGACGTCTAATGCCTTTGCCTTCTCATTGAAAGGAAAATTGAATTGCATTTATTAATGAAGTGGTTCACAGCAAGCCAGAGCTTTCCAAAACGCCATGCAGAAACTGCTGTTGGAAGGTACGCGATTTGAAATTCAGACTTCATCTCACAGCTAAACATTTGGTTTATTACATGTAGAACTTTTATAAACATACCATCCTTCCACTGTGCTTGCAATTTGCAGATTTGGTTTACTTTCTGCACCATCAGAAATATCTTCTTCCCCTCACCCAGACTTCATAAGATATGTCTTGGGACAGCTTTCTCCATGTTGAAAATACTTGTTAAAACAGAGTGATTCATTCTTGGTAAAGAGCTTTATCAAACCTTTATTTAATGTAAAATTAAAGTTAGAATGTGTCATTAGGCAAAGACCGACTTTAACACAATATTATTAGATACCACATAATGGAAATTGCCCAATACTTGATCATCTTAGAGTGTAAATGTCTAGATCTACCAGGCTTTCTGCAGAAGAACCTTCAACAAGGACTTTGTTTGTTGATTTGGTTTTGTTTTGTTTTTTTCTGCTCTATTCTTTTTGTAAGAGAGAATAAAACAGCAGTGGGAAGAAGAAATCCAAGCCTGATCGGAGAGTAAGTCCATATCCAAGGGTAGGGTCATTTTGGCTAATAACATTGTCCTGCACATGTTCTCCGGTTCGAACTTTTTTGCTGGAAACGTGTGCCAAAAGCCAAAGAAACAAAACAGGAAAAATAAAGAGCTGGATCTTAAGTCACTAAAAGTAAAAAAAAAAAAAAGCACTATTTCATGATTTTTGTAGCAGAAAGGGCACAAGTAGAGAAAGGTAAGCTTCTCATTTAAGGCACATAAAAATAAAACGTGGACATGAGCATCAATGCTAGAACCAAACAGGAGAAAGAGAAGGGACTTGACAGGGATCCAGGCTGGTCTGCATCCAGCAGGGAAGCAAAACCTCAGGAATATCCCTGAGCCTGTCAGACCCAAAGTTGCTTTTCTGAGCATACATCAAGTTAGTAAAGCCTAGCGGAGAAGGATACACATCTTTTCTAACATCTACTTAAAAATCAGCTTATAATCCCTGTAATAGATGACCTTAACTTCTCCAAGAGTCATTTTCCTGAATATTCTCCCCATATGGGGAGACTTTGTGATCCAAATAAATCCTGTTCTGCAACAATTAAATGGCAGCTATGTGAGTACCTAAGTACAATGACCCACTTCATCCATAATATAAGTCTTTCTCCCCATATGAAAATTTTCTCCAAGACACCAGTTTCAGGCCAGTGCCATCTCCTGTTTAAAGGCCACACTAAGATCCTTGGAGATACCAAATAGACGGTAGTATGCCATGGCTCCAATTTATTCTTGGACAACTGACTATGGCTAAGTGAGTCCCATGAGCTGAGTCATCCACAAATTTCTCTCAAGCTTCAAAGTCCTTCCAGTGATGCAATGAACAGACACTTCCAAAGTGGATGGAAAAGGAACTACCATGACTGTCCTTCATATTGACTTCCAATATAACCGTTAGCAGAAGTTATTCTTCTCTACTAGTAAGTACACTTTCAGTTACATACACAGCACATATCCACCCAAGACCTTGCTTGCTCCTCCCCCATGATTTAACATCTCCTTATCTACCAATTCCATCTTTAACCAAACGTTGGTACAAAAGAGCTTATATTGATGGAACAATAAATGTAGGTCCAGAGCCATTCCAGTGCATTATTCTTTGTCACAGAAATCTGGCATGATGGGAACTTTACATAGGAGGAAATTCAAGAGAAGTGTTTGGGATGCCAGTTTCCCAGTGATTTTGAAAATACAGGCGAACCTTAGGAAAATAGTTAATTTTGCCATTCTATGGTCTATCTCAATCAAGTTCCTCAGACTGCTTTAACCCTTACGTTAATTTTTAGAATTCTGAAATAGCTGGCAACATTTTATAAATATGAAGGCTTCTTAGGGGATCCATGCTCTTCTCCAGCTATGTATTGGGATGATCGGATTTGGAGCTCTACATAAAAGCCTCGTGCCCAGCAGCTTTGTTGAAAATAATAGCAATCTCAGCCACAGAGACAAACAAGAAAGGCCAATATTACCACTGTCTGAAATGTTAATACTCAACCAAAAAATTTAATAGATCTAGGGAATGAGATGGCCATAATGGACTTCAATAAGCTCTTAGATACTTTGGAAGAAGGGGGATGAAAACGTTGTATGTAAATTCAGAAGAGACCAGAAAGAGCCTCAGTTGCATATTCCTCCTTAGCCTAATCTGAGGCCCCACACAAGCAGAAATAAAAGCTGGGGAGGACCTGTAAGTAAACTTTGACTGCATGCCCCAAAGTATAGATCCTCTGAGCACAACAACTGGAAGCCCAGGGGCTCCAAATGTCTAAGCATAACCACTAATCAATCATCGGCTGACTTTTAAGCTATGATTACCCAGGAAGGAAGCAACATCTAAGAAGCCAGGCCCAAATAAAAAGAATGAATAGAAACATCAATGGTGGGCTACCCCCCAGGAGACACCCTCTACAGAATTTGTCCAATCAATTCATTAAAAAATAAAGAAATTTTTTAAAATAAACAAACAAACAAACAAACAAACCACCACCAGCAGCAGCAGCAACTACCACCCTGGGAAGAGCTCAAAATCCATGCTGGTAATCTACCAAGTATCCACTTTTCAAACACAGGCCAACTAACAAGAAAGTGTCCTCTATACCTAACAAAATAAGGCAGTCTCTAGAAACTGACTCACTGCAAAAGAATGGCACTCCCTCCACAGCACTGTCATGAGTTACCCAGGATTGAACCTGCTGCAGTAGAGCCTTATGGGTTTCTGGAACAAAGAAAATGTCAGAATCCATAGTACTTTAAATAGCAGAAACACCCATTGTTCTGGACTGAACCCACCAGCTACTATTTCAATCACCCCATCACAGCTTGTAAGTCTCGCTGTGGTGCTCTCCAGAGGATGGGCATAAAAACTGCCTATGGAGGGATGCCTTTATAAACTGGCACTCAAGTGATGCCTTTCTCGTGCTTAATGCCCTAAGTGAGAAGGAGGAAAGGCACAGGAGTGCATTTGGGTAGGAAGGAAAATGCCTTGTTACCTCAAGAACAACACACTCAAGAAGTCCACACTTCGGCGGGTCTAGCAGATTTCTCCCAGTCTGGTCCTCGTGCCTGAAATTTCCTTTCCGCCTACAGTTGATAAAGGAAAAAATATACTGCCCCATGTAGGGTCTTCTTAAAACTACACTATTTAAAAAATAAAACAAAACAAACAATCAAAGAAAAACCCCTAAAAAATAGTTTATGAAAAAAATAGCAATAACTAAGAGGACAACCCTTAAGTGAGGTTAGTACGTTCCTATTACCCCTGCTGCATAGTTTAGCACTGAGACTGTGTGGTTTTCAAGAGATCCCAGTTGCACTTTCTTTTTTCACTTTTGCATTTCCACATTTATAAAGTCAAGTTGAGCCTCTTGAGATTGGTGCTCTATATGGTCGTGATTGTTTTAAGCCACTTTATTATGAAAGCAAAACCAAGCAGCAGCACGGCTCTATCCTCCCACATAGAGGCCTACGGCGAGCACATGTTCCCCTGGGTTTCCGTGGGATGTGGAAGCCTATTCCTTCCCTAACAGCATCTTGGGCTATTAAAGCCCACAGGAGAAGTACTCTCTGGAGACACAAGGACTGTGAAAACCAAGGGAGTGAAGGCAGGGGAAGACGACTGCATAGCAGTGGAGCCAGAGAGGAAGAGAAGAGGGAATTTTAATGTCTCGGGAGGCGTCACACTGTAAAGACAGGAGAAAAACTTCAGTAAGGAGTGTATTGGGAAATGTAAACTGAATCTGATCGTATGGGAAATCAGTTTGGGGCAAGCCTTTCACACTACTGTTTAGGAGGCAGAACTGTGCCTCATTGCCAAACTATTACACAATCAAATCAATACCGGTTTCTGCTCCGTATCCTCAAGAACCCAAAAGCAAATGCAATCTTCCAATTTAGACCAAATCCAACTTAGTCCGAAACCCACCTGTTCCCCAGGTAGGTACTTGACTTGTACTTGGAAGTAGCCTTGTTCATTCACAGGTCTCTCTAACCCTAGAGAGCATCGCACATTCTTTGTTCTTAAGGAGCACTTTAAAAGGGATTTTCTGGGTTTAGTCCTGCGTTTTGAATTTTAAAATTTTAGAGCTTGCAAATCAAGTAAGGAAGGAGCTGGCAAAATATCCATAAGCTCTTTTATAATTCTTATTAACTATGAAACCTCACCAACACACCGCATTCCCAGACTGGAATGCTCTCCTTCTGTACCTTCATCTACTTTGCTCCATATCATCCGTTAGGATTCAAATGTTAAGGCCACCAATTCAGAGCATCTGGCTTGGGCTTACACTCTAAAACCCTTTTATTTTCTTCCTAAATATTGTTTCTGAGTGGTCTATCAGCCCTGTGTAAACAGATCTCCAATGAGAACAAGAATCCTGTTTGTAACAGACCCTACCACAAAGACAATGTGTCACCAGTATTCATTAAATAATTAAATAATGCTAGATAAGAAAATATAGTATATGGCTCTACTACACAGGCCCTATTTCTGAGGGAAATAACTCTGAGCTTCAACCACAGTATCAGGTAGCATTTGCATTTTTATTATCTTTCAATATGGAAGAGCCATTCATTTCTTCTTTTATAAATTGAACCAATTCTAAAATACCTATAAGTGACCAATTGTTGTTTAAGAACTTGGAGCACCCAAGATGAGTAGGTCACGGAACCTGTGTAGAAAAGCCCCAAGTCAAGAACATTCTGGTTGTCACAGAGAATTTCATGGAACACTCCTGGCTCTTTTATTCCCCTGTGCCCCTGTCCTACCCATCCTATCTTCTGGAATGCCGTAGAACCTTCATTAGGTACCTTCTTCCCATGACACACTGTAGTGATGATGATACAAGCTACATTTCAAGTATACACCCAGAGAAAACAGCAAGGGTTTTTAGAACTGTCATTGAGAACCATGGCCTGCTGTAAGAAAACACAGACTGAAAATATTGACAGTAAAACTTCACTGAAATATAGGTCTTTGAGGTTGTGATGCAAACACAAACACAGAAGTCTTGAAGATAGCAGGCAAAATGAAGTTTAGATTTCTAGGCTTGGAAATTAGAAGACATTTTGGGGGGTCCAGTGTTAGGAATGGTTAGAAATTTATTGCCCTGTAGGCTTAACTGAAAGCAGCTTCTCATTTCTGAAGTGTAAAATATCAGACAACACTCTCTACATTATAAAGTACATAGAGAGGGCACCTGGGTGACTCAGTGGGTTAAGCCTCTGCCTTCTGCTCAGGTCATGATCTCAAGGTCCTGGGATAGAGCCCCGCATCGGGCTTTCTACTCGGCAGGGAGCCTGCTTCCCCTCTCTCTCTGCCTGCCTGCTTGTGATCTCTCTCTCTGTCAAATAAATAAGTAAAATCTTAAAAAAAAAAAAAAAAGTACATAGAGGTTTGGAACCTAAATGCTTGCTATTTTCTCAGGGAGAATGGTGCTGGGGAAAATGCTACTACAGAGGCTTTAACAGGTAAAATACCATCTTATGTGAGCACTGTCCTTAGGGCTTAACTCAATCCTGTCTTTTATTTAAAAAAAAAAAAAAAAAAAAAGAGGTAAAAGGGAAAGAAAGGAACAGATTCCAACCACAGAATAGAGTAAAAATTACTGACAAAGGCAAAATTTTATAGATGAGGATAATAAAAAACAGTGGAGACAAATACTTATCAAATACCCTTAAAAGTTTTGTGGATTGCCCAAATGTCTATAATAGTGAAAAGTATTAACATAATCACTACATTTCAGGGAGCCATGTGATATATTGCCCATGACTTGTCAAAGCTTTAAGTAATATATTTTGGAATTAGACAAGGATCTAAAACGTATTCTGTCAGCCACCAATTTGTTGGAAGAAACACTTTCTGGAGCTCATTCTCAGCTCCAGAATGGGGGTGATTTCCTACCGTCCTCACGGGTTATTCTGAAGATTACGGTTACCTCTGAGTGCTTTGAAAATGAATGAAAGGATGATCCATTTCTATGCCAACCCAGTCACCATCCAGTACCGAAAAAACTGTGACTGTTTCTAACAATTCATCCATTTTTTTCCTCTAACAAGTACATATTACAGATGATAAAACTGCCAAATATATTTTCATAAAGAAATTTTAGTAAGATCTTCCAGAATGAGAAAACATACAACATTAGCCAATAAACAATCAGATACGGCAGTTGACTGGATGCAGGGATTGGTGAACTTCCCCTTGACAAACTCTCACTGCAGATAATCACTTTTCTACTTAGCCCTTGGTGCAGAATGTACTTTCTAAAACGGCCATGCCTCAATATGCTGTTCGTGTACTAATCTATGTTGGATCTCGACTCCACAGAAAAATCCCGTAGCAAGAGGCTGGGCTTCCTGACTCCCTGCCCCATTTCCTCCAGCCACCAGGTCTGTCATCCAAGCCCTGTAAGGACCTATGCTCCACTCTGAGGCAGGTACAGTCTCGCCACACGAACTCTTTCTTCTGCCATTTAAACAACAGCAAAGCCATACCCTTGGTTGTCCATCTGAGGGGAAATTCTCTTCTACTTCACATTTCTCTGTAATAGAATGACTTGTCAAACGATATTTCTCTCCTGCTGTCCTGTAAACTCCTTGAGGGCAAAGGCATGTCACTTTTTTCCCCCTGATTCTACAATGTGTTGCCCAATACGGTCCATATACCAGCGGCACACACAACTTCATAAATAAAGATCTGAATTTCTGTCTCCTAGACAGAGCCCTCCCTGATTACCTAGAATAAAGGGAGTGAAACCTGTATCTATTCTGTTTCGACAGGGATTCCTTTTTACTGCTCCCTGACTGAATGCCTCTAATAATTGCTTCCACTCTGCACCACCCCCTCCGATCCATTCTCCACATAGCAGCCAGACAGATCTTCTCAGAGCATAAATTAGAACATGGCCTTTCCCAGATTCAATTACTCCAGTGATTTTGCACAAGCACTTAGAATTAAATTCAAACTCCCTGTCCTGGCCTTGGAGATATAATTTCTATTAAGAAGAATGTTCCTGCACATGTCTCCAACCTCACCAACTCCCTCCTTCACTTGTGCTCATTCTGCTTCAGCCTCAGAAGTCCTGGGACACGCAGCTCACTTTCCAACGAGGCCAGTTAACTGACCATCTCCTCAGTCTGAAACTCTGCTTCCAAATCTGCACTTGGCTCGCTCAACCTCACCAGCACCTCCTCTAACCGTCCTCTGTGAGCATGAGATCCACAGTAGCTGCCCAAGACACTCTTAGCACATGTCCCCATTCATATTATTTTATAGCTCTTATAATTTTCTGATCTATTTGCATTTATGGGTTTATTGTCTGTTGTCTCGAACTATGTAAATCCCATGAGATTCAGGGCCTCATTTTATCATCATTTCCCACAACACCCCTAGTGCCTGAAACAGTGCCTGGCATTTAGTCGGCTCTCAAAACACAATTGCCAGTAAATAAGTGAATTAAGCTGATTTTTGCCTGCACACTTCAGCCAAGTACTTTTTTTTAATATTTCACAACTTTACTTAGAAATAGCTCTATCTTCATATAATAAGGGCAAGCCCAAAGGAACATCTACAGCTATCATGGTTTAATTATCTTTACATCTATGCAGTCTAGCGTATGTCAGATACTGAAGTTATGCTCAGTATTTATAGAATTCCTTTTATACAGAATACCTGTAATCATGTATTATTATATGTGCTCAGAAGTTATAGGCTTATACTTACCCAGATGCAAACTCCAATTTAAGACTATTTCATAACTGAAGTTTATTTTTTAATGTGTCTTTTTTTGGTTCAAAGGAGATTCATCCTGAGTTTAACCTTACAAAGAGAAGTTAGATTCCCAACTTAACAGGTAAGAATCTATTTAGCCTACCAGCTTCTGAACTATAAAGGAATCTCGCAACATTCATTTTTGTAAATATGATACTGAGTCTTTTAAACGATCTACTCTTTCTTTCCTCTGTGGGCTTATTCATGAGTATGATCAACATTATTTTTTAAACAGCTACAGTTCTCTGAAATAAAATCAATTTATGAAATTACTGTGATACATACACACACAGCCACTTTTTCTCCATTATTCTTGTTTTTACTTTTTTTTTAATTTTATTTTTTCAGTGTTCCAAGACTCACTGTTTATGCACCACACCCAGTGCTCCATGGAGTACGTGCCCTCCTTAATACCACCAGGCTCACCCAATCCTCTGCCCCCTTCCCCTCCAAAACCCTCAGTTTGTTTCTCAGAGTCCACAGTCTCTCATGGTTCATCTCCCCCTCCAACTTCCCCCAATTCACTTTTCATTTCCTTCTCCTAATGTCCTCCATGTTATTCCTTATGCTCCCCAAGTAAGTGAAACCATATGATAACAGACTCTCTCTGCTTGACTTATTTCACTCAGCATCATCTCCTTTTGCTGATACAAAAGTTTCATATTCATCCTTTCTGATGGAGGCAGAATATTCCATTGTTCTTGTTTTCATTTGTTTTGATTGTGATTTTGCAATCTCATTTGCGAATGTTAAGAATAAATGCTGGAACTATATGCTTGGTATTTAAGTTTCCTTCACTCTCAGGAAGCTAATTAAGATGACTTGGTCACTTGGTCCAAAGATTCTCTTCATTTCTGCCGTATTATTTCCCTCCCATGGTCAGAATTCATTCCAGACTCTCCATTCCTAAACTTGTTTCCCCTGTTTTCTGAATGACAAAACTGTCAAGGTGACAAGTTTTTTTTAACTTGCTTTTAAAAATTTGAGACTTCTAACAAGGTGAAGTTGTTTATTCAAAACCTTTCTCTGCCTGTCCTCCTGGAATCTGGTTTAGGAAATGCTCCATCATACGCCCATCGACCTGAGGCAATAAAGGTAGCACGTCTGCTCTAAACAAGAATGCCTTGGTTACAAGGAACAAACACTCACCCAATGAGGTCATGTAAGGGTACAGGGAAAGGGTGCAGTGGACTAGCAAGGGTGCACTCAGTATGCGTGGCAAGGTCACTAACAGGAGAAACGGAGAAGCCAAGCACCTTGGTTCAAATTTTAATCCCACCACAACTCTGTACATCTAAGAAGATTTTCTTCTGACAGAAACTCCCAGGCATCTATAGATACACACTTATTTTATAAAGACCAAATTATAAAATTTTGTAGATTATGATCCTTAGTAGTACACAAAAATAAGGTCTATGAAATATCATGATTTTGAGGCTATAAGAAGTCAAAGTAAAGACCTGATTTGTAGAATCCTATTCTAAACTATTAGAGACTTCTGGAAGCCCCCTAATACCTGCCCCCACACACACACGCCCTGACCCCTGGATCCTACTCTGAGAAACACTTACATCTAAAGAGTAATAAAGAAGAGTGGTTAAGAGCATAGTTTCTAGTCAGATAGACATATTTAAACCCAGCAAAAATGTCTGCATGCATTTAGGCAAGGTATTTAACGTCTCTAAACATATTTCTTTATTCAAAAAATAGGGATAATCGAAGCTACTTCCTAGATTAAAAATAAAATGACATTTATGTTTAGCCTAACAACTATCCTAAAATGTTCGTTGCTAATTCCATTACACAGAAACACCAACAGAACTTCCCACCTCTTGGAGATTTACAACACACCCAATAGCCATCTTTTTGTCTCTCCACCTTTCTGCCTTTTCCTCATTCTCCATCAGCCTCAAAATATCCAACAATAGACATTGGATCCGGAAATCTGCCTTATACAACATCTAGAGCAACTTAATACAGACCTTTAGATAATGTTATACAGTGGAAGAACGCTGTAAAAGTACCTCATACAACTTAAATCCTATGTTTCTTCTGGACCTAACATCCCTTGAAGTCCATAATCTTCCACAGAGTCCACTTCACAGAGTTGCTAGGGAGATCAAGTCTCATAGTCATTATTTCCCGGGATTGCAAGACACATAAAAGCTGACAACTTGCTTAATAAAGCTTTTTTCTCTTAAAGCAAATTCATCTTTCTCCAGTCAGCTTGATGTGCTCTTATCAAGACTAAATGTGTCTTTTTAAAAAGTTCTGTGAATCTTTACTGTTCAAATTCCATTTTTCTTAGATTTCACACTCAAGATACATGTTCAAAAAAGCAAACCTATTGCTAACACCCCCTTCCTAATACTCTTAAGACCCGATCACTCCATGCTAAGCCGGAGCATACAAATTGCAGGGATATTGCTAACGCTGCAGAAGATGAACCGATGCCCCCCAAAGGACTTCTGGTATTAAGAGTATGAATTATGAAGAAGATTAGTCTTGATTCAACATTTCTATCTTAGAAATGAGAAGATTAAGCAAGACCATACTGGTTCAATGATAGGCCTTTTCAAGTCTTTTAAAGCAGAAAAGATTGAGTCCAACGAGTTTGTTGAGCGACTACAGGGAGAAAATAATTCAAAAGAAGTCATTGACTAATGCTGACAAAGGACCAGACCCCAAGCAATCAGGACTATTTTCTCTATAGGAAAGATTGCTAGATTCTGATACCAAAGCAATCAAAGATTCTTCTCGAAATAGTTGAGAAAAATATGATATGTCAGGATTTCTGAAATTTAAAGAAGAAAATGGACTGTTAGGAAATAATTAGCACATGTAGATCTGGGCACCAAGTACCTCTCATTCATGACTCCATTAATGACACCTAGCTCTGTTCCCAGCTCCTGAAGGCTGAAGCAGAGAATATGATAAAGATTCTTACAGGGCTCCTGGGTGGCTCAGTGGGTTAAGCCGCTGCCTTCGGATCAGGTCATGATCTCAGGGTCCTGGGATCGAGTTCCGCATCGGGTTCTCTGCTCGGCAGGGAGCCTGCTTCCCTCTCTCTCTCTCTGCCTGCCTCTCCGTCTATTTGTGATTTCTCTCTGTCAAATAAATAAATAAAATCTTTAAAAAAAAAAAAGATTCTTACAAATCACCAAGAAGCATTAAGAGTCTGTCCTGACAAGTAAAGACACTAAACTTCAGAATGATTAAAAAATGTCCAGAATCACAGGGTAAGTGAAAAAAACAAGCCTCCGATTCTAAACTGAGGACTCCTTCCTCTGCATCACGATTGTCCAAATAGTGTGTCGCACTGAAATGTAAGGGAAGAGCGTCCATCTTCATTTCCTCCCTGGTTCAGAGTACAGATGCTTCCCAAGTCAGATGGCCTATGTTCCAACCCCACTACTACCTGGGAAAAATCTGCATAACCTCTCAGTATTTCACTTGCCACATCTGTAAAACGGGACTGATGACAGTACAAACCTCATAGAGATATTGTGAAGAAGAAATGTTGGGAAGATGAATTGTGATAACACGCATGGAGTGCCCCAAACTGCGCCCCAAACTGCCATAGCAGATACATTTGACAAATGCCAGGCATCCCTGTTTTTTATTACATGGATCCTATTTTTATATTTTGGACTAAAAGCCATTTTCAAGTAAATGTCTGATCAATGTTAGTGATCTGGAAAATAGAATTATAATCAAATACAACTAGCTTGGATGGAGGAGAAAAAGCATTCCTACGTAAAAGGTAGAAGAAGAAATGGGGCAAGTCACAGGGGCTCAGTGCTGCAACTCTAAGAGCTTTAGCACTCTCCTCTGTGGGAATGGCGCCCTAAAAACGCAGGCAGCCAACAGCCAGCGAAGCCATACCTAACAGCTCCAAGGGCACAGAAAAGGAACTCCCTGCTGGCGTTGTTTTGTTTTGTTTTTTAAGATTTTATTTATTTATTTGACAGATCACAAGTAGGCAGAGAGGCAGGCAGAGAGAGAGGAAGGGAAGCAGGTTCCCCACTGAGCAGAGAGCCCGATGTGGGGCTCGATCCCAGGACCCTGGGATCATGACCTGAGCTGAAGGCAGAGGCTTTAACCCACTGAGCCACACAGGCACCCCACTCCTGGAAGTTTTCGTAGCTGCAATCCTGAGTCTGTCCATTTCCATGTTTGACTATTGACAAGTTTCCAACCCCACTCCTTCCTTTTTCCTCTTAGCACCATCAGGAAGTGCAAATAGCACTCGCCTCATTCCCACTGCCTAACCACCGTAAGACCCCCAGGCCAGTCTCCAGTCCAGAAGCTCTTCCCTATTTGGGAAACCTGCCCTGCCCTCCTCAGAAAGCCTCATTCTGTAATAATTTTAATATTCTGTTACATGTGCAGGGTCAGCAGTTTTGACACCGGCACTGTGTTTTAGAATGGGGAGGAAGGCCTATCCCACTTCTGGACGGTGCCATAACTGCAACTTCAGGTCATAATGTTTTTTTGTTTATCCTCTGCAAAACTGGCTCAGTAAGGAAGGGAATTCAGGGAAACCTTTATTAGAATGACTTTTTTTTTTTTTTTAGAGGTGAAGTTCACTTTATCTAAGAGCTCCCTTATTTAAGTTTCCCAAGAACAGCTTTTCATTTTTCTATGGTCATTTTTTCTTATGAACAGGATACATTTTGTCCGTGGGTTGTGGACTTTGGAGAGAGAGGTCTGAGGACACAGGGAGAGCTGTAAACAGACAGGCTTTTGGGGACACAGGGGAGCCCTGAGCAGGGCAATTTTGAGACAGGTGAACATATGTTCAAATTTGCTCAGCACAACCCGGGTTATGCCTGTCAGCAAAGCATAATTATCACAGTAGCCCCTTTTTACTCTTGAAAGAGCTGTGGTGAATTATAGATATGTAATCCTCCCTATCAACAAATATATTTTGAGACTCAGGGTAGAAGCATGGCTATGTCTATAGAGGAGTGAATAGGGTCCTCATCAGGGAAACCATAAGGGAAAGACAGTTGATAAAAACATCTGTTCCCTGTGGGTGTGTAACTATTATACATGCTACTGTGACGATTGCTACAGTCAACAGCAATAAGCAAAATCTCCATGAGTTCAGAAGCGATCGTTTAATAGGAGATCTGGAGTTCAGGCATTCCAATGCCTACTCCTTTGCCTTCTAACTATATGACCTAGTCACATAACTTCCATAAACTTTCTTATGAAAGAAAGATACTAATTCCTGCCTTCCCTAACTGTTACAGGGATTAAGTAAGCTAACCCAGGCAAATGTCATTACAGAACACCCTGTACATAAAAGGCAATATATTAACTACAGCTGCTGCATATTATTATAATGATATCATCATCATCATCATCATCATCATCATCATCATCGTTAGCAACACCATTCAGGTTACCAAGACCTCCCAACTATTTTTATGCCTACTTCAATAAGGAGAATGAGAATGTTTTGTTAAACAAACAAACAAAAACCTACAATAATTTTTTTATTTTTTTATTTTTATTTTTTTTTGCTTAAGACTACTTCTTGAGAATATGTCCTTCCAAGAGGTCATTTGTCAAAATGCATAAAACTCTTTGTGTGTATTTTTTGAACCAGCATTTGTATTTATAGACATTTATCCTCAGGAAAAATCATTCCTGTATTATAGTCAATAGAGTATAGTAATGTGAGACCTGGACTCTGGAGTCTGACAGCCAAGGGTTAAATTCACACTGACTAGCTGTGTTGCCATGGTCTAGTTATAGCAATCTCTGTCTCCTTTTTTTAAAAGGGAGAAAATTATATTACTTACCTCATGGGACTGTTGGGAGGACAAAATTATTAGAATAAAGAATAGTGTATAGACTTTAATAACTGCTCAATGAGTATTATTTTTATTAAATATAATGATTCATTTCAAAATTATTCATGATCATAAATAATAAGAAACTAATTTAAGTGTCTTACAACAAAATAAAAGATTCAATTGTGGTACATAAAATGACCCAGCCTTTTTGACTGTTGAAAAAAAAAAAAATGAAACAATATAGCATTTCCAACTAATGTAAAGTGTTTACTGTTGTTTTAAAATAAAATGGTTTGAGTTTAAACATTGAGGAGTGGCCTTTTCTCTTTGGTAAAATTATACATGATTGTTTATTCTTGCTTTTTCCATAGTTAAATGTTTTATAAGTAATATGATTTACTTTTACAATCAAGAAAAGTTTAAAGTTATAAATAAAGAAAAAAAAAGCATTTGGTCATCTATAACCTTATGATCCTTTTTTATTGTTTCATAGGGAGAGGTTTAGTGTGCAAAAGTTACCTTAAGTCCAGGTCAAATCTTTAAAATAATTCATAACTTCTCAATTAGTTCAGTCCACATTAATTTATAAAGAATCTCTGAAATATATTTGTCATCTTATAGTGATTCTACAGTTAACAAAATACGTGCAATATTAATGAGACCAAGGTAGAAAACCTCCCATGCAGAAATAAAAGTGTTTTGACATCATAAAATGGATTGGCTCTGTAAAATTACATAGCCATGTAGTTTCAATTCTATTTAAGACATAGGAACACTGTCTTGTCTACTGAGTGCAACAACATGATGGAATCTGATACAAAGCAATATGCTTTTGTTATTTCTGAGACAGAGAACAATGGCATAAAATAAAGAACAAAACTCATCCCAAAATCTTAGCCAGACTTACTATATATTTTTTACCCATATAAAAATGCACTAGATTTATAAGGATAGTTTAAACACAAATACAGAACTCTACGAACAAAAAGAATATGCATTTAATGGAAACAAAGCATGTTTTAGTCAGAAGAGGTGTATATAAACCTCTGTCATCAACAGTCCCACATTAAGTGTCTGAATTCACGCTCACCCACTGTTATAGTACAGCAAAGAAGAAAACAATAGTTGAAAGCATCTGCCAGAGAAATGGGTCCTAGATATATAGGGAAATAATTTGGGAGATGTTTTATAATAGCTCCAAATTTCAGACCATGAATCTGCTGCTATTTTTCATACAATCATCTAAGGAAACAACGTAAGTATTTAGAAAATGGTAAGACAACAACATACTCGGCTAATAAATGTCAACAAGCCACGGGCTGCAAAAGACACTGATAAATTCATATCCACTCATTCTTATTGTCATATGGACCATCTATTTAATCTCTCTTCACTGTGTGTCAGTAGTTGGTATGACAGAATTTGCACGAAATTCTAGTACTATACTCCAAATAAAAAGCAAAAAATCTACCCCTTTATCTCTTCCAGAACTTTTTAGTTTCATGCCATATGGCCCAGATTCTTCCCTTTCCCATGTCAAAGTAAGTTGGGCGACGCCCTCATCACCCATTACGGCCGAGGTTGCCCTGAAGCATGCTTGGTCTGAAAGAGCATATACCAAATATGCTTATGAATTCTGCACAAGAGTAATAGAGCAGGAAGGGAAATCAAACCCCTGAACTCAGAAGACATCGTCTGCTACAGAACTCTATCAACTCCCATCACTTTTCCTTTAGTGACAGCAGCTAGGTCTGATCCATTGTTTGGCATGTCTAACCACAGTGATGCCTTCTATTTCTAAAGTCACACTGGTCTCTTTTATTCACTTAACAGTAAAACCAAAGAATTGCTGTTATTATCAATGAGGAAATATTTTACATAATTTAGTCCATAATTACTTAGCCCAGCTCCCCCATTTTAATGGTGATAAATTAAGAGAATTAAAAACAACAAAACCAAACCTAACATCATCTACAGGGTCAGCAAGTGGAAGGAGAACCAAATAAAAGATTTTTTTTATATTAACATTTAACACTATGTCTCTTGTCTCAACAATTGGATCCAAAGTTGAGATCAGGCTATTAAAAAAACTACTTATTTTGACCACCCAAGAAAGTAGGAGACTATTACTTAAAACGAAGATATTCAATAAATAATTCTAGCAAAGGATGAATAAAAGAACTAAAGCCTTTCTCTGTTAAATAATGTGCTTGTATTGTACAGTACATTCTAGAATAGAATAGAGTGGAATAGAATAGCATATAAATAAACCAAACAGTTCTAAATGTTAACACAAGTTTTCACAGAAGAAAAGGATCTCTAAAACTACCCAGTGTCATTTTTGTCCTCAATTCAGTATGATAGTAGAGAAAATGTTTTCCACACATGAGCCATTTTTGGTGGTCCTTTCTCGTTATCAATACATAGAATTTTCTTTTTTAGAGAACTGCTAATACATACACACACAGTTTTAGCATTGTAAAGGGTAAAAACATTCAAATACAGTTTGAAGAAACCAAGTAATTCTTAATTACAAATAAAACTACCTAGTCTTACTACCACATAACTCAAAGACTGTCTTCCAGTCGATGACTTCTTCTACACACAGTGTATTCCACAAAATGGAGCTTTCTAGGAGGTACCTGGAACATCCATTTGGGATCAGATCACGATAAATCAGAAATCACCAATTACATATTATTTTCTCTTTTGACTAGAGTCTGTTGATTTCTAGTTGAGTGTTCAAGGTTTTTTACTAAAAGCAAAGAATATAAGATTTCTAAGCCCAAGGGCCCATCGATGATGAATGGACAAAGATGTGTTATATACACAATGGACTATTACTAAACCATAAAAAAAGAATGAAATCTTGCCATTTCAAAGGTATGGATAGAGCTAGAAAGTATTATGCTAAGTGGAATACATCAGTCAGATAGAGTTAAATACCCTATGATCTCACTCGCATGTGGAATTTAAGAAACAAACAGATGAGCAAAGGGGAGAAAAGAGAGGAAGGCAAACTAAGAAACAGACTTTTAACTCTAGAGAACAAACCAATGGTTGCCAGAGGGGAGGTAGGTGGGGGGATGGGTTAAATGGCTGATGGGGGGCACCTGGGTGGCTCAGTGGGTTAAGCCGCTGCCTTCGGCTCAGGTCATGATCTCAGGGTCCTGGGATCAAGTCCCGCATCGGGCTCTCTGCTCAGCGGGGAGCCTGCTTCCCTCTCTCTCTCTCTGCCTGCCTCTCTGTCTACTGTGATCTCTCTCTGTCAAATAAATAAATAAAATCTTTAAAAAAAATAAAAAAATAAAGAAAAAAAAATGGCTGATGGGGATTAAGGCTTGTACTTGTGATGAGCACCAGGTGTTGTATGGAAGTGCTGAATCACTACATGGTACACCTGAAACTAGTATTACAGTGTATGTGAACTGGAATTTAAACAATAACTCACTAACATAAAGATTTCTATGGACAGCCCTCAGTGGATTCAGCATGGATTAATGCTCCAGGAAGAAAAGTTTATTGGAGTTGACCACCTGGAATGATGGTCATTCCAATGTGTTATAGCCCGATGCAACAGTAGAAATGGGGAGAAAAAAAAAAACACAACCTGATATCCATGTGGAAGAATACAATTGATTCTTCAACAATCATTGCCTCTAATGGGACTCTATACTCAGGATTTGATGAATAAACTTCAAGCCCCTACTTACTCTAACTTTTCTTAAAACAGAAGACATAAAAAGCAAAGATGAGTGGTATGCAAATCTTAACTAAGGAAATAATTTTGATGGTAATCCTATCTCATGAGACTATTCTGAAGTTTAGTTTAGAAACAACTACTTGGCCGCAAAAATGAAAGGTTTTCCAAATATTCCTGTATAACATCTATTGGTGCCTTTGCAGTTTGTTCTCATTGAAATCCTTAACTCTCACTTCTACAACTCACTCTTCTTCCTATCGTCAACCATTAATCCAAGCACAAAATTGGAAAGTCATCCCAGAGAGCCCTTTCTCATTCATAGCATCCTTCACTCTGTCCTAATGTTTACCAGTTCTGTACCAACTCTACAAACTGTTTTCCAAGCAGAGCTGTGGTCTCTGCTGCCATTACTGCTCTAATTCAGGTTTTAATGCCCCTGTCCAACATGGATTGGAGTCTTTCAAGTGTCTTCTTCTCAGCCATAATCCCATGAACCCCTCCCCCTAAAATGTTTTCCTGATTTATTTACACCTTCTGTAAAATCTTCCAGAACCATGGAATATTATGCTTCCATCAGAAAGGATGAATACCCAACTTTTGTAGCAACATGGATGGGACTGGAAGAGATTCTGCTGAGTGAAATAAGTCAAGCAGAGAGAGTCAATTATCATATGGTTTCACTTATTTGTGGAGCATAACAAATAGCATTGAGGACATGGGGAGTTAGAGAGGAGAAGGGAGTTGAGGGAAATTGGAAGGGGAGGTGAATCATGAGAGACTATGGACTCTGAAAAACAATATGAGGGGTTTGAAGTGGTGGTGGGGGGGAGTAGGAGGTTGGGGTACCAGGTGGTGGGTATTATAGAGGGCACGGATTGCATGGAGCATTGGGTGTGGTGAAAAAATAATGAATACTGTTATGCTGAAAATAGATTTAATTTTTTAAAAATCTTCCAGAACCTTAAAACCCTTGACCTAGGGCAAATGTTCAACTTTTTAGAATGACCTACAAATTCCTCCCTTCTTTGGCCACTTGCCCAAATCACTAGTCTCATCCCTGATCATAGTCCCACCCATTCTTTAAGAGTTTGTGTGAATTTGCCTGCTTTTTCTACTCCCCAGAATTAGAAGCAATCAGCCTCTGCTTTAAGAACCTGTAGTAATCCGTAGTACTACAGACAGAGCTACTCACAGCTCTTATCAAGCCTGTCACACTATATTGCAAATGACTGATTACATGTGTTCTCTAAAACAGGAGTGGCAAATGAGTTTTATTTCTGTTGTGTGCTA
Organism: Mustela putorius furo; assembly: GCF_011764305.1. NCBI lineage: Eukaryota > Metazoa > Chordata > Mammalia > Carnivora > Mustelidae > Mustela > Mustela putorius. The sequence goes on from NW_025421375.1 coordinate 12,648,537, forward strand.
ATTTTAATCAATAGTTAGAGATTGTTTGGAATCACTTTCTAGAAAGAATTATTGAAAAGCTTACCTGACCTGCATCCAATCCAAGCTACCTCTACAACTGGAAGCAAGAGAGAGAACAGGATCTGGACCAGCTATTTGTCGGCCTTGAACTAGCCAGTGAGTCCTGGCAAGTAATGAAATGTGCTTTATTCATTCATTCTGAATGCCTAGCAGAGTGCTTGACACAAAAGTTCACTGCAAACACAAACATTGGGAACCACCCATCCTAATCTTTAACTCCACACACAGGAGTCCAGACTCCTCCTCTTCTGGTCCTGCAAAGGCAAACACATGGGACTTGAGTCTAACTTCTCTGAATTGGTGAATGAGAGGAGGTACGGGTCATTTACTAGCAGAACAACAAGGGACCCAGTAAGAGTGCCGTCTAAGGCATTCCAGACCCAACTTCTCTTTCTAGCAGCTCTGTAAGTTTCCGTGGACGATTATTTGACCCTTCCCAAGCTCAATTTCCTCATCAGGAACATAGGGATAATGAAAACTGCCTTGCAAGGTTGCCATAGGGATTAGAAATAAAAAGCATCATTACATAGTGGGCCCTCCATAAATGATAACTATTAGTTTGTGCTATTTTGGCTCACAGCAAATTTCCATGGGGAGAAATATGCTTTTTCAAACCCAAAGAGATAATTTCAGTCCCATTTTTCTGCTCAGTTATATAGGTTGCTTCGTTAGGAACACAGAATCGGTGAATATCAATTACATTTACTGCGTCTTTATTTTGCTGTTGCCCGAGCTCTGAGCTCGAGCTGCACAGCAGCCTCAAGGATGTTTATTAGTATTACTTTAAAGAATCGATGAATAATTGATAACAATGAAACACTTTGCCTTTGTGCGATATTTTTCGTCTTTGGCTTTTGAAGGGTTAAGGTTTTTCGCTCTTCTCTTTTGTATTTCCCATCCTAGCTTCTATTTACCAAACCCCAAAAGAATTCTAAAGCACAGTAAGACTTTTCCAGCATCATTCAATGGATTCTTTGGATTCTTATTTCATCAAGACTGTCCTTTTCACAATGTTTCCACAGGTTGTGGCTGAACAACATGTGTCTATTTACATATGCACATCAAGGAGTCTGGGGATAAGAGGCCAGAGTCAGGAATTGATAATAAACTACAGCACAGCTGAGTCTAGTGTCAGCCAGTCACTGAATGTCACCTACTGGCTTCCTATTTCAATTCTCATTAACTTGACCCTTTAGGTGGGGGATATTATCCTCAATAAAGAAGTAGGAAGTTTCAAAAGATTAAGTCACCAAGGTGACACAGCGTATTATTGAAGAGAAGATAATGATAGTGTTAGCATCTGACATCAACCATGAAAACATCTACCACCATCGACTGATGTCTTTACACAGGATCCGTGTTCTACAAATCCACAGGCTCTTGGGTGGCAGAGCAGAGACCAAACCTAGATTACTTGGATTTCAAAGGTGACTTGTTTTTGGACATTTCATTTCTTCTTAAAGTAGAGGAGTTTGAACATATCGAGTCCCTTATCACTCAGAGCCCATCTTTCTTATCCAGAGCTTTCCCTACATTCCTTCCAAAGTACTTCAGAAGCCACTCCCCGGCTGTCTGCCAGTGCCATCTGCATTCATCTTTTCCATAGGCACACTGAATGACCTACATGCCACATTCGAGAAAATGCAAGCAAACCTTTCATAGGTGCTCTTCATTTGCTGCAAATAAGTATAACACGAGACAATCTGACACAGACAGAAGCTCATAATTAATGAAGCCACAGACCCCAGATTTGTTTCACAATGGACAATTAACTCAAAATGATTGTCATTGTGTAACCACTTCAGAACAAGGAGATGAATCATAGCTTTACAAAAGTGTTGCCCTGTCTAGCTAATGAGTGTCTGCAATATGGTTATAATTTTTATTATGGTGATCATTAAGAACTTAAGCACTTGATTTGTTTGTAGTTTCCTATCCCAACCCCACTCCACCACCAAAATAAATTCTATGGCAGTTCTGATTCTGTCTATCCCCAACCTACATATTAAGAGAACACTGGTCCAGTGCTGATTTGAACAGATAAACCAAATACCTGTTTTCCTCTTAAAAGAGAGGTTCTTCTGATAGACGTGATAAGCAGGGACAAATGACATCCAGATATTGCCACATGGATAGGCATTTTATGGGAACAGCTTTTCTGCCCTGTTAAAAATGACCTCAAGATCAAGAACAATCTATCAGAGACTACTACTGAGAAATTATGTGCTTATGAGGTAATCAGTAGTAAGTTAGATAAGTGTGTTCCTGATAGGAGCAGCTGCTTTGTGATTCAGCAATCTGAGAATCAATGAGCCTTGTGTGGAAATGTTCCATAAACAAGACCAAAAGTCTGAGTTATAAATGTAAACAATACAATGCAATTTTCCAAAGATACTGACCACTTTGGCAGATTCCAGCCTTTCCATGATCCTTTTCAAAGAGCTGAACATCTTTTTGCCAAAATACAAAAGTTTTATTTATTCTCTTTCACTTTGAAAATCCCAGCTTAAAAGTAGACTTGTAGGAGAAAATTTTTTTAAAAATGTTTAAGAGGATCACAGTCTGTCTACCTATTTCCTGGAACACCTGGAAGGCGTTAGGACTCTAACAACAAGGTTTTCCTATTTTACAAGTCCTCAAGGTCTCAGTGGAAGCAAAAAGGCTCATTAATGATGTAAAGATCGCAGACTTGCTGGTATTAATATTTCCCCTACACGAAGACCTCTATGAAGTTCACATATTAAAATGTTCAGTTAGGGCAAAAACCATAGAGCATCATTTAAAGCAAGCAAAAGACCATTTGATAGACACCTAGAAGTGACCACATCATTAGCAGTCAGCCATTCCTGTAGTCGTGGATCTTTCATTCCATTAGAGAAAGAGACCTAATCCAGTGCGTACCCATCCACGTGGTGTAGGTGTGTGTCTGTGAGTGTGTGTGTTCCCATGTGTGCATACTTGTATATGTGCATAGTGCTGGGAAAAGAATCAAATCATGAGATAAAAGGATATCCTTCCATCCACTTCTAAATTCATGGAACATCAATAGCACTATCATCAAAGCTGAGCAGAAAGCTATTTTTCTGTCTCTAATGGCCACAGTATGGAATCAGATTTGGAGGCCCCTACCTTAATATCTGCCTTCTTGAGCCAGCAGCCATCATGTCTTAGCTTGCTGATTACTAAGAAAACATTTCATAAAAGTTTATTCAAATCATTAAAAGTATGTAGGAGGTGAACTGTGCAAGAAAATAGCATATTACAAAGTTTCAAGTTGTATATCAAATGCTTCCTTCTATCCATCATTAGCATGAGTCGGGCTCATACACAGTCAAGGATACCAGAATGGTGCAAATAAGACAAGACCCACAAAAAGCAGTATTCCTAACACTCAGGTCACTGTAAGAAAGGACAAAAGCCTTTTAAGTCTCAGCTGCCATTTGCAGGGCACAGGGAAAAGTACAAATAAATGGAGGCTGATGAAACAACTAAATATTTAAAACTCACAAATTCAAATTAAATATTTCATTATAACCACTCATAATTCTAGTGTTCAATGTCGATATAGTTGCCAGCATACAGCCCTGATAAAGTGAAATATCGCACGTTACATCCAGACAGGTGTGGCTCAACAGAACTCACTACACTGATGGAAGTATTCCCTACCTGGGTCAGCGGGGACACTAGCCACACGGAGTGACTGAGCCCTTGAAACGGGGCTAGTGCAACTGAGGAACAAAATTTTAACATTATTTAATCTTAATTAATTTTAATAGCCCCTATGGGTATTGGCTACCCTAGCCAACAGCAAGATCCAGACCTAGGAGCAGGTTCCTCAGCTGTCCTATGCAACGGTTGTCAGAATTGGGCTAAATCATGAGAACCTCTGGAAACATGCATGAGAAGAAAATGGACATTTATATTTCTGAGAATAAAATTACTTCATGATGCAAGATCTTTCATGTTCATGCTCACAGAAGAAGATTTGACACTTAAATTGACTTGTCTTTTATCTATCAAAGTGCCTCTGTTGCTCAAATCCTCCTCACTCTGAAGCAGCCCCTGTCTGTACCAGCAGCAGCAGCCCAGTCCACAAACATCCCCTCTGTTTATGCTCAGTCACCTTTGATTTCAGAGACACGGGGGGAAGATGGGGAGAAGTTCTTCCCCTTTTAGCCTGTGTAAAATGTGAGAATAAATGCTTGAGACTATGGGCTTCTCTGTGCCAACTGAGGGCTGGATCCAAAGTAACCGAGTTGCCTGTGAATCCCTCAGTCGATGTATTTATGTGAATATGGGTGTGTGTGTGTGAGAGAGAGACAGAGACAGAGACAGACAGACAGACAGATAAAGTCAGGCAGACACAGACAGGCATAAAAGCTTTTTATAACGTGCGGACTTGGGAGGGGACCCTTTTGCCTAAAAAAATAGTGCAATGGCCTCATGTAAAAAGCAATTAGAAATTTTAGTTTAGTGGTTATACGTTGTATTATTAGCCTAAGACGACATTTTTACTTAGAACCGAATGGGAAAATGTATCTTACAGACAAGTGGCAATATAACCAAAGTAAAAAGCAGCAAAAACAGCAAGTAAATACTAATTTTCACTTCCCTTTACCTACAAATAATGACATATCCATTATTATGGTTGATGCGCTCAAAATAAACAATTTACTTACGTGTATGAGCAGGATTTTAAAAGCAAATAACAAAGCATAAAGGCAGACCACTACAAAGGGAAGCATATGGGAAGAAAATGGAATAAACTATCAATCGAAAAATTCAAGAGGTCAAGAAACCACAGAATCAAATGTCCTCCTGAAGCCTAGATACCATCCACCAGGCTCCAGCCTACGGGGCCAGACTGTACTGTAGATAGGTGATTTCTTTCACCAGTTTCACTAGACATGAATAAAACCAAGTGTCCTCATTCTGTCCTTTTATTATGCTCATGTCTAAAATTCTCATAGTGTGAGACAAACTGAAGCACGTCTGATCTATTGTTGGCAGCCCCTAAAATTGCCTCAGCCCTGGCCCAGAATGCTCCCAATCTCCACTCAGGAAGGAAATGCAAAGGGAGAGAATCACTGCTATCCTTTGCTAAGGGGAGGTGACAATTCAATCCTCAGAAAGGGAGTCACACAGGTGGAAGAAAGTTGCCTCCTGAGCATCTCAACTTGTGCTTCCAAAGGATTGTGTCTCTAACTTCGGTCCCTGCAGGACTCCTCATTCTCCTCAGGCTAGGTAAAAACTCACGAAGAGGACCCACAAGGCCTATTATAGGGTCCCTGCTTCAGCCTACAAGTCCGTCTCTCCCCCAGCCATACATGTATTATTTATTCAAATACACAATTCTCACTCTCCCCGTGCTCCCCTTGAATGCCTTTTGCATAGGAGGTCCTCTGGCCTGACAGAACCTCCATCCGCTCCCGGCCTCTCCTTCTCCCTTCTGACATCCACTTATCTTCCTCCCAGTTGGATCCTGTTTCTTCAATGTGCTCTCCTAATAGACAAAATTTTACAGATAACTGAAGAAGTGATCAGTCTCTAAGATTATTTCATGCGTGTTTGCCTCCATCACCCACTAGACTAACAGTTCTATTACGAACCGTATGTGTCTTATTCATCATGCTACACCCAGAGCCAGCTCAATCGTGGAATATGGTAGTAGGAGCTCACCTTTATTATGCACATACCATGAAGCCAACAGCCTCTTAACTCATTGGATCTCTCCTAATCCTCTAAGGTAGGGACTATTATAATCCCCATTTTACAGACATGAACACCCGACCCCAGAAAAGTTAAGACTCAGGTAAGTCATAAATGGCAAAGTGAAAATTTAAACCTAGGCATTTGGATTCACAGCCTAGGATCTTAATTACTATGCTCTGTGGTTTCCTAACCTAACAGGTGCTCAGTAAACACTTTGAGAGTAAAATAAATGAAAGATAGAAAAGAGAAAATACCTAAGTAAATGAGGTTTTGGCATATTTCTGACATGCATTTCATCCCTTTCAGCACTCCAAGGCATGAGTCTTACTCCTTTTCTGACAATTTCAAGAACAACAAATGACAAAATATTTTAACTTAGGGTCATTCCATGAGATCATTTGCATTCGGGGTGGGTGGTGGGGATGAGCAATATTATCCCAGAGATGGCTATCCTTAGAAGGCCTGCTACTACACTTGACCTTTGGCTGGCATCTGAGAACTTTACTGGTATGTAGTTCCCTACTCAGATATAAAATCTCTTTTAAATGATAACAAGAGCTCACTGTGCCTAAATTAATTGTGTCAACAATGTGGTTCATGCTGAACATGCATTGCCTTTCTGGGAGTCTGGAGTTTTGATACATGCTAGTCAGAGTGCATCTGTAACTAGCCCCCAAAACATATTAGATGCTGAGCCCTTAATTCCCCCGTAGACAATCCTTGATACACCATTACAACCCATCACTAGAAAAATTCAGTGCATCTATTGTGACTCCACTGGGAGAGGACCTCAGAAGCTTGCACCGGGATTCCTGCAGACTTTTCCCATATACCATGATCCTTTGTTTATCTTGATGATCTTGTTTTGCATCTTTTCACTATAGTAAGTCTTAGCCATGTGTGCAAATGAATGTTGAGTCCTGTGAGTTCTTTTAGCAAATCAATGAACAAAAAACTGGTCTTGGGGCTAACCAACACCAATATCTTTGTAAGAGGGAGGCATAAAGCAGGAGAAAAAAATGAACAGTGACCCAGGCCTCCAACCATATTTGCTACAAAGCATAATAATTTCACTGGTATTAAAGCAATCCTGCCACTGGGATAAAGAGAAGTACTGAATTTAGACATAAAAACCTCTGTATTTCCCTCTCCTCTCTGTCAGTATTAAGGCACATGATAGTGTGTTAACAACCCGTCTCAGAGCTTTGTCTCCTTATCTGTAATATGGGAAGAACAACACTTATTTCTCAGATTATTGTGAAGTTTCATTGGAAGAGTATATGTAAATGAGCCTAGGTCTGTACCTAGCATGAATAATCATTCAATAAATACGCAAATATCAATTTTAGAACCCTAAAACATTTCATAGGAATCAAAGCATTCCTATGAAAAAACAGTAATTCATTTAAGATATGACATATCTCTGTAAGTTTAGCCCAAAACACTCACTCAACACACACAGATATACTGACTTGCTTTTAAAAACAAACATATAAAAACAAAGAGAGCTTTTTCCCCCTGTCCGGCCATACAATTTCAAGCCAAATAACAACAAACCTGGGAGCTTTTGTTCAGGTGCCAGCTACATGGCTCTCACAAAATGAGATTTTAGCATTTTATTAATCATAAGACAGCACTAAATTTACTTCCCACCTGACAGTTTTAAACATGCAGTCAAATGGTGAGTTAATTAAGTGACAGTGTCCACGTTACTCAGGAAGATGAAGCAATAAATGGCTTCTGTGGCAGATTAAACGTCAGAATAAAATTGAGGAGTCTTTGATAAACCACTGGAGAGGTCATTGGCTACTCGGAGTCCTAGAATTTGGACTGCAGCCCCACAGACCATGAACACCTGCAGATCCAGCAATGACTGGCCCATTTTTCAAGGTGTGGTGTATTCTAGTTGAAAGGTCAAGGGTGGCAACTTCCAGTCAGGCTGAACACCCTAAATTCTGATGACCATCTGACTTTGAAATGAAGAACGTAATACATGTTCCCCTTCTTACATAAGAGAAAGGTCTGGATGAGATGGGTCATTTTCCAGATTCATAAAGGATTTGGGGGAGACACCTCAGATTTTTCAGAAAACAAAATGGAGGCTGAGCAAGGAGATTCTACTTTGTCCACAGCCCCACCCCCCCCACTCTACCTCCTGCTCCAGTTATATCTCATTTAAAGGACTCTTCCTTAAAAAGGGAGGGAAGGAGGGAAGGAAGGAGGGGTATTGCACTAGATGATCCAGTATTTCCATCTGTCCAATTCCAATTTTTTAGGACTTAAAAAACTAAAACCTTTCTTTCCATTCCACCCTGATAATTTCTAATACTACAGATCCAACATCTTCCTCAGGGAGATAGCAACACATTATTAAAGTAATTCTAATTGGCAGTGGAAAAAAAGAAAGCTAATGAGGGCAAAAAATAAGATATGGGGGGCACCTGGATGGCTCAGTGGGTTAAGCCTCTGCCTTCAGCTCGGGTCATGATCTCAGGGTCCTGGGATCGATCCCCACATCGAGCCCCACATCGGGCTTTCTGCTCAGCAGGGAGCCTGCTTCTCCCTCTCTCTCTGCCTTCCTTTCTGCCTATCTGTGATCTCTCTCTATCAAATAAATAAATCTTTAAAAAAAAAATAAGAGATGGGAACTAAACACTGTTTCTGCCATCATTCTGGTCCATAGAGGATGTGTTTATTCTTTTCAGTAACCTGCAAATACCCTCCTAATTGACTCCTTACAACTTTACACAGTATTTTTCTTTGAGTTTCACAAGTGAGCAAATTGTGAGATTAGAAAATTTAAGAAATACGCTAAGGTTCTGATAGAAGTAGTAAAACAGCCATTTAATTTGAAGGATGCTTTGACTTGACAACTTGAGTTACTTCTTAAAAAAGAAGCAAGTGCTGGTGTTGACAAAGGATAGGACATATATATATATAAATTCACAGAAAAGAGTTTGGAACACTAAAAATAAGAACAGTGGTTACCTCTGGGGAAAGAATTGAGAGAGGAGGCTAACAAGACGATGTCTACAATGTCTTAGTCCATTGAGGAGGATACAGCAAAACACCACAGGCTGAGTCGCTTGTGAACAACTTCTCTCTCACAGTCTCGAGGCTGGGAAGTCCAAGATCAAGATGCCAGCAGATCTAGCATCTGGGGAGGGCCCTCATCCTGGCTCTCTCTAACTTTAGGTGGCACACAGGAAGAGGCAACACTAATCCCACTCATGGGGGCTCCACCCTCATGACCCAGTCCACATCCCAAGGGCCCCACCACCAAGTACTATTACATTCAGGGTTCTATATTTCAATGTATGAATTTTGGGGAGATGCAAATATTGTCTATAGCCTACATTTCATTGTATATGCTTTTATGTTATTTGAATGTTTTGTTTTGTTAATGCATTAATAGACTACTCTTATAATTTAAGGAATAAAGAAAATTGCATCTTCTCTTCATAAGAACACACTCTTGCATCAGTCTGTCCAGAGGATTATCAAATCGCTTTAAAAACAAATTCCCTCAACAATAGGGTTACAAGGCTCCTATTTTCACATTCAACTTTATTACTAATCTGCTTAGCTAAATCCTGCCCTAAAGTGTTACCAGTGAATGTGGATTACAGATGGACGGAATCCACTATTTTCATTCAGAAATATTAAGCATTGACCACTCTGCCCCTTTTACATGCTCAACCTACACCTGGGCAGTGTTTACTTAACTGGGTGCTTACTAGACCACCTATGAGCAGTCATGCAATGGCAGTTCTGCTGATATACATAGGAATTACATCAAAGCATAGTCTCCCAGCACGGTACCCTCTAGAAACAGTCATTCCTTCAAAGACAAATCTCTCAGGCCTTAATCACAATTGGAACCCCAAAATGAGAAATTTCACATTTAAAAACTATGGTTTTAAAAAGAAATCAGGATTATCTGTTACTGCCATACTTGCAATTCCTAGTACACGTGTATGTGTGTGTGTGTCTGTGTGTATAATACATTACATTAATCAAAACTGGTTTATCACGTTTTAATTCAGAGGTGCTTTCCCCTTTAATCTTTACAATACCCTCGTACTGTTTCATCCATTGGGAAAAAAATACAATTTATTATAATTATTTTGCTGAAAATTACTGAGTCAATAAAAAGAACGGAGACTTGAATCTAGTTTCCGGGTTCAGAATTCAAAGACTATGTAAGCCCACAATAAGCTAAAGTCATTTCTGATGGAAGAGAGAGGGATTAAAAGCCATTAAGTCCTCAAAGCCCCCTGAAGTTAAGATCTGGATCCATTGAGAATTCCTATTATCAAGAAGCTGACCTGATAAAAACATGTAATAATCAGATAGTTAATTGTAGTATCAAACAACTAGAGTGAAAACCTGTTTTGTGAGAAAAATTTGTAAATTTTGCCTCTTACAAGAAATTCAACTCTACAAATATCATAATGATGGCTGATAATTATTTTTCATATCTCACCTCTTTGCCTAATTACAGCATTTTGAAGTTGGCAGGGAATTAGATATATTTACTTATTCATTCATCCTACATTAAGTGATAATAATTAACTCTATTTTACAATAATAACTATTAATTATTATCTGTGTTTTACAATAGTTGACATAAAATGGCTCAGCTCAGGATAATACCTACATTTCAAAACTTAAGAAACAACGTATCTATACAGAAAAATGGGAGGCAAATACCAAAGTTTCTTAATAATTTTTTAAAAATGACTAAAACAGGAAATACATGGGCTTTAGGGAAAGGACTTGAGGGTAGGACTGGTATGTCAGGGAGGTGCTGTGTTTTCTAAAGCCTTACAGGAGCATATCTTACTTGATTTTAAAAAAAATAGACATGTGGAAACCTTCTTGAACACCTAATTTTGAATTTCACATGATGGCCATAAGTGGCCTTTCGCCTTTGGAGCGGGCTGCTGGTCTATAACTGATCCCTTTTAGTATTGTCACATTTTCCTGGTTCTTCATGTATCTAGGAATTGGGGGTGTTAGCATGGCTTATTTTAATATACTAATGGTAGTGGTTTATTTAAAAGTAGAAGATCTGTTCTAAATGGCCAAAATGCCAAGACGACAGATTAAAGCCTGGGTAAACCAGAACATGTGATTAGCCTAACTACAAGGCAATCTGATGATTTCGACCCACTGAGTCTCTGGAAATCCTCTTCTATCTATTAGTCAAGCTAGCCCTGTGGAATGGAGAATTCAAAGGATTCATCTTTGAATCTGCTTCGTTCATTCCTTTTCTAATACATGACACCAACCCAGCTCTATCCAACTGCAAGTATGGTCACTCAAGCCAGTAATATAAGCAATTTAATTTAGGGGGATTCTGCCTCTCTGCCTGCTCTGAAAGAACGGTTACCCAAATTCATGGCAGGGAGAGAACAGAGAGCCAAACTTGACCCTTTTAGGCTAGGCAACTTTGCCCACAATGAGATGGGAGGTCACTGCCAACACTGCACAGGTGACCTGGATGGCCTGGACAAGAGACCAGTGGCAGGTGCAGGAGTGAGAACTGCCCAGTAACCACCCAGCCAAAGGCCACACAGGCAGAGTGCACACAGCCAGAGCTGAGTGACGCAGCGGTGGGAATGCCAACATGCAGAAAATGACATCAACCTCCCCAACCGGAGAGCAGTCTTCCCCCTGGCATGTCCACACAAAGAAAGAATGCACAGAAGAAAATACTGAATCTGTTCAAGTGCACATGCCAGGAATAGGACACCCAGAGAGCTCTACAAAGCAGCGGTAAGCAGTCACCACAATCTGAATGCTCAGCCAACCCAAAGTGAAGCTGGAAAACAGAATTGTTTAAAAACTAGAGTCAGACAGATGGCAAAAAGGAAATACCAGGAAAATCAAACCCAAAATAGAAACCCTAAAGAAAGATTAGGTAAGATTGGAGCAAGTAAATATTTCAGTGCAAAATAAACAAAACTAACATATTTGTGGAATGTGTTCAGATGGAAACAGTCATAGGACTGGTGTCAACAATGGATTTCAGACTCCTAACTGGGAAAGGAAAGAAACCAGGGCTCATAACAGTGTCAGGGTATGAAGAGGAGAAAAGAGTTAGGACCTGCAGAATAAACAAAGAGCACATCAAATTTGCTGCTGCTGCTGCTTCTTCTTTAAAAAAAAATAAAATAATAATAATAATTCTTTTTTTAGAGTATCATGGCAGGACCTGTGGAGCCCGACAAAACAGTTTTCTTGTATCACTTTTGTTTTTACACTAATCAGCACTGAGTGTTGTTTTTCATCGTAATAGCAAATGATGCATGGCTGTGTTTAAGAACAAGAAGACAGGCCCCCAAAATGCTTGTGCTAAGCCCCACATCAACAAACCAAGACAGAGTTTCACCTCTCTCAGAGATGGCATCTTAAACCCATCAGGCAGGAATGGCCTGGTCAGCACGAGTTAGTTGATCTCCCTGGTAGACTCCTGCCAACCTGTGAAGAGAGTAACCAGGCAATAACCAACCCGCTGTCCGCCTAGTGTAACTTCATGTTTGCACTCCTTTCTTCCTGTAAGTCTTTCACTGTAGGCTCCTGAGAGCTCCTTTATCTGTTAAACTGAATACTGCTCCATTGCAATAAGTTTTTTGTTAAAACACCTGCCATTATGGGAAGCATCCACATCCTAAAAAGAAACGGATGAGAGAACAAGGATGGAGATTTAAAAGTCTTCAGTATTGAGCTAAACATAGACAACTGGATCTGGGTTTGTTGTTGTTGTGTTTTTGTTGTTGTTGTTGTTGTTGTTTACATTTTTTTAAAATTTATTTTCAGCGTAACAGCATTCATCGTTTTTGCACTACACCCGGTGCTCCATGCAATCCCTGCCCTCTCCAATACCCACCACCTGGTTCCCCCAACCTCCCACCACCCGCCCCTTCAAAACCCTCTGGTTGTTTTTCAGAGTCCATAGTCTCTCATGGTTCTCCTCCCCTTCCAATTTTCCTCAACTCCCTTCTCCTCTCCATCTCCCATGTCCTCCATGCCATTTATTATGCTCCACAAATAAGTGAAACCATATGATAATTGACTCTCTCTGCTTGACTTATTTCACTCAGCATAATCTCTTCCAGTCCCGTCCATGTTGATACAAAAGTTGAGTATTCATCCTTTCTGATGAAGGCATAATACTCCATAGTGTATATGGACCACATCTTCCTTATCCACTCGTCTGTTGAAGGGCATCTTGGTTCTTTCCACAATTTGGCGACCGTGGCCATTGCTGCTATAAACAATGGGGGTACAGATGGCCCTTGTTTTCACTACATCTGTATCTTTGGGGTAAATACCCAGTAGTGCAATTGCAGGGTCATAGGGAAGCTCTATTTTTAATTTCTTGAGGAATCTCCACACTGTTCTCCAAAGTGGCTGCACCAACTTGCATTCCCACCAACAGTGGAAGAGGGTTCCCCTTTCTCCACATCCCCTCCAACACATGTTGTTTCCTGTCTTGCTAATTTTGGCTATTCTAACTGGTGATATCTCAATGTGGTTTTAATTTGAATCTCCCTGATGGCTAGTGATGATGAACATTTTTTCATGTGTCTGATGGCCATTTGTAGGTCTTCCCTGGAGAAGTGTCTGTTCATATCTTCTGCCCATTTTTTGATATGATTGTCTGCTTTGTGTGTGTTGAGTTTGAGGAGTTCTTTATAGATCCTGGATATCAACCTTTTGTCTGTATTGTCATTTGCAAATATCTTCTCCCATTCCGTGGGTTGCCTCTTTGTTTTCTTGACTGTTTCCTTTGCTGTGCAGAAGCTTTTGATTTTGATGAAGTCCCAAAAGTTCACTTTTGCTTTTGTTTCCTTTGCCTTTGGAGACATATCTTGAAAGAAGTTGCTGTGGCTGATATCGAAGAGGTTACTGCCTATATTCTCCTCTAGGATTCTGATGGACTCCTGTCTCATGTTGAGGTCTTTTATCCATTTTGAGTTTAATGTCTATACTGCCTAGAGCAATCTATACTTTTCATGCCATTCTGATCAAAATTCCACCGGTATTTTTCAAAGAGCTGGAGCAAATAATCAAAAAATCTGTATGGAATCAAAAGAGACCCTGAATTGCTAATGTTGAAAAACAAAAATAAAACTGGGGGCATCACGTTACCTGATTTCAAGCTTTACTACAAAGCTGTGATCACCAAGACAGCATGGTACTGGCATAAAAACAGACACACAGACCAGTGGAACAGAGTAGAGAGCACAGATATGGACCCTCAACTCTATGGTCAAATAATCTTCAACAAAACAGGAAAAAATATACAGTGGGAAAAAGTTTCTTCAATAAAAGGTGCTGGGAAAACTGGACAGCTATATGTAGAAGAATGAAACTCGACCATTCTCTTACACTGTACACAAAAATAAACTCAACTAGATCTATTTTGTTCAGAAAGTACTTTATTTAGAAATTAAAAAGTAAATTTAAGTGTAGATCCCAGACCAAACCTCATCAACATTTCTTAGTAAAAATGCAAAACAAGGGCTAAATGTCTACCTGGAAATTGATAATCAAACTAAAAATCACCAAAGTTAGGGTGCCTGGGTGGCTCAGTGGGTTAAAGCCTCTGCCTTTGGCTCAGGTCATGGTCTCAGGGTCCTAGGATCAAGACCCACATCAGGCTCTCTGCTCAGGGGGGAGCCTGCTTCCCCCCCCCCACCCCACCTCTGCCTGTCTCTCTGCTTACTTTTGATCTCTGTCAAATAAATAAAATCTTTAAAATTTTTTTAAAAATTAAAAATAAAAATAAAAATCACCTAAGTTGAAGCCCCAACTTAGTTTAGATCAGCATTTACCAGAGCAAATACAGACAGCTCATCAACAACATGTCAAATTAAAAAAAAAAAATAATGATCATACAAAACTCATTTGAGTTCAACATAAAAGAGCAAAGAAATAAATACATAACAACAGTCCTCAACGATCCTCTCCATCCTTAGTAATCAAATAAAATGATTCCTCTCTTCCACATACTGTGGTATGGTTTACATTCTCTTGGAGCAACTGTGAACTTGAAGGGAGGATGGGGTTCATTGTTCTCATCTCTCCTCTTCATGAATTTCTATATACACCAATTTCTCAGTACTTTCCCATTGTTCCAGTGCTTGTGCCGGTTTTCCTCTTTTTCAACACTGTTCCGTACATTTGGCTCTTGTCTCTCATCTTCACCCAAGGCATCACCACTGCTACAACATCAGGCACACAGTGAATTTGTACTTCAGGGTTAGACCTCATAGGGTGACTGTACCAGAACACAGAAGAGCAACCTACTTGAAAGTCAATGTTAGATCACATGGGTGAATATCTGTAGCCAGAGTCACCACAAGGTTATGGCTTCAGAGTCCTACTTTTTCCTAAACCCCAGTCTCTTACCGTGCCGTAGACCCATCCTCTGAAGACTTATTCTCTTTTTTCCACATTTCATGGACAAATAAGCCTCTGTATCCTCTTCACAGAAAGGAGTCAAAATAACGTGACTTTATTACCTATTACCTAGGGCAATTTAGCTTTCAAACCTTTTCTCACATCAGCTCCCTCATGTACCTTTCTATACACAGCCCCCTACCAAAATAAACTTTATGGTGTTTTGCTAAATAAAATGGCTACCTAGGATAAATCTCTACTCTTAGTACCATGAAGATCAAACAGAACCTCAAGCTTCATTTTTCTTAACTTTGGGCCAAACAGAAGTCTTAGAGTTCTCCCGATCACCAACCAGGATTCATATTTTAAATAATAGTAAATTTCTATTTTCTGAAAAGAGGAGCTCACAGGTTTAGTTTAGACAGCCTCTGGGTGCCCCCCAAAATTTTTTCTGACCATAGGCTACATTAGGATGAGGATAAGAAGAGGTCTTAAGGGGCGCCTGGGTGGCTTAGTGGGTTAAAGCCTCTGCCTTCAGCTTGGGTCATGATCCCAGGGTCCCTGGATGGAGCCCCAAACCAGACTCTCTGCTTAGCAAGGAGCCTGCTTCCTCCTCTCTCTGCTTGCCTCTCTGCCTGCTTGTGATCTCTGTCTCTCAAATAAATAAATAAAATCTTTAAAAAAAAAAAAAAGAGGTCTTAAGTTTTGCTTGCTTTCCATATTTTGGGAGAGTAAAAACAGCAGAGATATAGAAATACAGAATATAGGGTAAGAGAAAAGGCATAAGAAAAAGCCCAAAATCTTGAGAAATTTGGTGATGAAGCTATGATTGCAGGATTCTGAGGAAGTACATTGAAGTGTAATGGAAAAAGCCACATTCAGATGCTGCACCAATAAAAGGCCATTTGGGTAGAGGATTTCTGGAGTGGCAAAGGGGAGCAAGCAGGGGTCATTTTCGAGGACTTTCGCCTCATTGACTTTTGCTTCCTCCGGGGTCCTTTTTGGCTGATCTGTCATCTATGGTTCAGTAGGAGGAGTTATTTCCACTTTCTTCCTTTTCGCCTGGTGCCTCTTGCCTCTTTAGGATGGTGTTTAGCTCAGACAACAGCTGGCCACTGTCAGTTTGTGTTGGGTGCGGAGATACAGTACTTCAGGGTTTATTTCAGATGCTTTTTGAAAACACTGCTGTTGGAGCTTCCACTTCTGACTACCTGGACCTCTGTTTACTCATTATGGAAAAAAAAATGGAAAGGAAAAGACAACAGGCTCTCGGAGACCATAGGAACACTCTTCAAAAGGCAGGTTGTCCTATCTAGGGGAAAGAAATTCAACTAATGTAATGGCTAATGTAATCTACACCATTCTGGCTAATGGTCTGGGGTCTGAAAAGGACATCTGAGATCATGTCAATTTTCTTCTGAAACTTGAGCCCCCCCCCCCCCAATCTGTGTCTCACTTGCTCACCTGCTTTCCTTCTCAAGAATTTTCAGTGGTTCTACTACTGGCCTCCTCTTTGGCTGACTGTTTCCCCCAGGTGGCCTAGATAATATTCCCTTAGAAGCAGTCCTTCAGGAAATCTCCTCTTTCTCTAGTATGCTTCCTCTAGTGTTTCTCTATCTAAACAGGAACTTGAAAAGATAGGAAACCTTTCAATTTCAGCCAGACATACATGGGTTCAAATCACACCACAAACTATATGAGCAGGGGACCTCTATGCCCATTTGCTGAGCCTCAAACTCCCAGGTTAAAACCTTCTTTGCCTATAAGGCCTTGTCATCCAGGCACAGCCAAAAAGAAGTCATGAAAAAGCCCATTTTCTAAGGAAAAACCAAACCAAACCCCAGTAGCTGAGAATCACTGCCCACCCTACATATGTATGTCTAGGCTATCAATATGTGCAGTCAAGATTTTCTAAGATTCCAACTTTCAATAGCCTGGATACTCCAGAATTTTCAGAGCCAGTCTCTTAGCAGAGGGTCAAAAAGTTGGGAAACTTGGAGATTTGGAATAAAGCCAGCCTTTCCCATCAGAGTTTAATTCCTAGCTCTGCCACTTGCTGGTTAAGTGATTTAAGGAGGTTGCTTGACCTCTCTGACTCTTATTTTTTCCACTAGAAAACAATATTCATAATGTCCAACTTGTGAAGAGGTTGTAAAAATAACATGGAATTATATACAGTTTGTAATTCCAAAATAAAGATTCAATACCTATTAGTTACATCAACCAGGATTCCTGGCTAAGAAGGTGGTGTTAGAACTCATCTCAGGTGGACAAGCTGAGCATTTTTTAAGCAACTTAGACGTAAGCCCACCAACACCAAATTTTGTATAATTTACACAAAGCTGCTCTGTCAAGGAAATAACCCAAAATGCTCAGAAAAATGTACAAAAGGAATCCCAGCATAGATAGAGCCTGTTCAACCATGGACTCTTCCCTTATCCCAAGGCTGAAAGTGTACATTGAAGGATCAAGAGGGGCTGATACAGCAATGAGCAAATCTTTCTAATACCTTGGTCAGAATGCCTAACATGAGCTCTACGCGTTCTGACTTTATTTTCTCCATTTCTTCTGTGGATGTCAGAGACACATGAAAGGAAAAAGTTTTGGGTTTTTTGTTTTTTTTTTAATAATTTTCACCAAAAAAAAAAAAAAAAAAAAAAAAAAAAAAGGCGGGGGTGGGGGGCATCTGTAGTCAAAGCTACAAAAGCAGAATTGAAAGAAAGAAACTGTTTCCTTGTGTCCTTTCCGCTCTTTGCAGAGGACAGCTTTCCGATCCTTGGGACGCAGCCAGAGTCCGTGTTGTTCAACAAAGCCACACTGCCCTCTGTTGGAAACGTGGCGTACTTGCACTCTGCTGACCAGACCGACCCAAGGATTAACTGCAGCACTTTATTAAGCAAAATTGGTGGAAAATTGTAAGTTTCCTGTCTGGAACTTCCAGAGGCCTATCCCTCCTAGTCAGAACAAAAGAAATGAACAAGAGCCCAGCGACTCCAAGGCTAATGCTACAAAGTCTCTCCCAGATACAACACTGTGGGAGATTTTTCAAAGAAACAAAAGAAGCACATTTTGTGACAACAAAAAGTCCATCCTTGAAACCTATTTGGTTTGTAGTTTTAACCCTTAGGGCAATTGCCAAAAGTAGCGGACGCCCCTTCCCGATTTTTCTCCCAGGACTGAAAAGGGTCACTTCCCGCTTGCAAATGCACCAAAAATACTCTGCTCAGCTGCTGGCTTTTAAGGACTAAAATGCCTCTGATTAAAGTGTAAAAGCAAGGAACTGGAAGGCTTAGATTTGCCATAATGTCGTCTAGTGTTGCCACTTTAGTGCCTTAAATAGTACAATTTCAAAATGATAGTAAGCGTTTAATTCCTAATAGCACTTTCAAGCCACCCTAAATAGACTCAGAGATACAGTCCCAACCCTAGCCTCTATCGACACCAAGGAGCAAGTGGAAACACGTTTTCGAATACAAAGAAAAAAATGGAGAAGCATTTAACCAAGTCGTAAAGGGACAACCGTAACCTATGGATTCATGAGCGGAGGCATTCCGTAAACAAAGATAAAATGAAACAGAATGCACGCAGATATCATTCAGATCCTCAAAGAAGCAGACATAGAATGTTCAAGGGAAATATAAAAGAATCTCTCTAGAGAATGGATTTTCAGCTACGTTAAAATCCTCAGTGAGCAATTTGACTGCAGTCATACACTCAATTTTAAAATAAACTCACAGCACGCTTTTTATTATACTGTATGTGTAATGGTAATGTGGATGTCTTCTCAGTTTGTTCAATTGCTTTGACTCCAGGAAGAGCAAGCCAGACTTCCAAATTAGACAACAGCTTTCCACAATGCAATGCGTTGGTAGCCACGGAGTTGGAGTACTCTTCAGGAATTCCAAACAAAATAAATCCACTTGAAAGTCTTAGTTAACAACTAGAATCTAGAATCTGTTTACATAAATGTACATATATATATACATATATATATATAATCCGATAATACACCCTATGAACCATCTGACCAATTTCAAAAGCATGTTCCTGGAACTCAGCACCATGACTGAAACCACAGCAGAAACCCAGTCAATAAAGGAAGCCAAGAGAATAGACAGAGGAAAGCTTGACTTCAGCCTCACATGGGGATGGTCAATGCCAGTTTCTCAGGATTCTTAGCCTGTGAACTTAATTCCACAAATTTGTTTTTTTAGAGATTAATTTTGGCACACTCTTCCATTTAACTTATGGGACTGGGGGTGGGGGTAATTCCATGGATGCATTGTATTGCTTCTAGAATAAACTTCAGTAAAACTTAGAAACCTCATAGCAGTCTTACTCACCAGGTCTTGCCTTACTTTTCCTTCCGCTGGAGTTCATGAAAACCACTCCAACTCTATAGTCCGTAGCGCCAAAAGGAATGTGGTTTCTCTCCAGGAACACAGCCCCCACGCTCCTGTGTGAGCAGACATAGTCAGGGTCTGTTTCTGCCCCAGCTTTATTTATCTCAGAAACAGGCCACCTGAATAAGATTCCTCTTGTTCTAGATAATTAACCAATCCAGAGCCAACTTGAGATCCCACAGAGGTGGTGCCTCTTGTGCACGTGAAACCAGTGTATCTTTGTGTATCTCCATGTGTATCTTTGGCCCTGGATACAAAATAGAATTTAGCCCGGAAAGGCCCTGATTCCCCAGGCCTTCCACTGATGATTTCGAGCCTCAAAGCCCTGCAGTAGCCAGCTTTCAGAGCTGCAAATCCTGTTCTGTTCACCCACAGCCAAAGGGTGGGAAGGCACCCTTTCCCTGTATTTTTGCCTCAGGCCCCATCGTAACTTGGCCTTGAAAGCCTCCTGCATTGAAGTTCTGAGGGCCACATCCCTTTGCTTGTTTGGACTTCTTCGGACTCAGTCCATTCACACAATACTCGTGTGGGCCCTTACGCACCTTTATCACAGCCAAGTAGTTTTGTGAAAGCCACTCACTTAAGGTTAATCACCAAGGTCGGGAGATCATGTGACTGCTTTAAAAGCCCTTACCCAGGCCGCAGCAGTTAAAATCAAGCAGCACAACTATAAAACTCCCCCTGGCCTAATAGAAATCTCTGTGAACAGTCAAGGTCACACTGGTTTCCCTCTCCAAAAGCCTTTCTAGAATATATTTTGCTTCCCTAATTTCAAGTCTTTTGTTTTTAGTTCTCACTGTTCTAGTTAGTGTACCAGAAGTAGGAGTCTCTAAGAGGTTCCCAATAAATAGCTCACCTCTTCCTTGCCAGGGTCTGAACAAAGAAATGACAAAAGGGGGTCCAAACAGCTGACTTTTATTACTGATGAAGGCCAAGTTGGAAAATGCAGCGTAGCTTGAGTGCCTCACAGTTTTCCTACTACTGAATTCCCGAATTAAAGAGCTTTCTCCTTCTAGATAGAGGTGCTGGCTTCACCTGCCTCCAAGCATAATATTTTTTCTTCCCAAATTTACCAATGCAACAAGTGATTCCATCTCTCCACAGGCAGAGTGTGTAAGGGAGAAGAGAGAGGATAGAATCTGCTTGGAGAAAATCCATTCTCATGAAAATCAGAGAAGCGGGAGAAGGAAGTACCCTTGTCACATGTACTACAATTTGGGAAACTTCTGGTTTTCTGCTGGGAATTTCCGTCCAAATCTCAATGTTTCTCAGGCATGTTCCCTGTCCCACGAATGCTTGGATCTTCAGTGCTCAGCGCTGTGTTTGGTATTCATATATTCACTGATGCCTCCCCTTTAAAGAGATTTAAGAAAACTTTGAAGTGTGAAAAATGACCCCTAAGGACAAGTGGAATTAAAAGAAAAATGAGAATAAGGAAATAAGATGAACCTAGAGAAAATACAGTATGTAGAAATACATAAGCTTCAAAATGAAATTATTTTGAGTTTTTGACACCTGGTTCAAAAAGAACCCACCCCTTCACTCCCCACCCCCGCAACACACACCCTTGCTCATCAGTGTGGTAACTGGCATCGCCTAGAAACTTGTAGGTCCAATCTTGTCAAATACCTACGAAGCAGAATATCTTGAAATATGTGGAAAACAGCACTACTGTTGTATCTAGAACAGCGAGTTGTACAGATGGACACCACATTCAGCAGGCCAAATTGAGGAGTCTTTATTAAAAAGCCGTCGGCTGTGAGGGGACTCATGCACTCCAAAATCTCGTAGCCCCGATTGAGCTCAAGGGTAGACTTATAAAGACATAAACCACATTCTGTTGCCAGTTTCTAAAATTGCCAAGCGCAGTACAGAAGCAAAAATGCTGGGTGAAGCAGACATTTAGGGTAGGGGTACATTTCCTGAAATTGTTATGTCTGGAGTATTTTGCGGTTTTTTAGTTAAGGTTGCAATGACATGGGTATAGTAACATGACTGTGTTACAAAATGCCCACTTTTTATAAAAATGGCATGACTTACACTAAGTCCGTTTCCTAGGTGTCTCACTACTAACCAGCTCAGTTTGTACATGTAAATATATGACAGAAAGCGAGAATGAGGGGTGAAAGGAGCAAAAGTGAGAGAGAAAGACGGGGAAGATCAGAGAGGTAAACAGGCCCCAGAACACAGAAGCCGCTGAGTTCTTCCCTAAAGCGCTTGAGCTTGATCCATAGACAGTAAAGAGCCATTAAAAGTTTCCTTTGTGGTTGTTATGGTTTGTTTTCTTTGTTGGGTTGGTTGGTTAGTTGGGACTTTTTGTTTGGTTTTTTGAGCAAGGAATAATACAGTGGATCCCTACAGAATTCCCTCTATAAAATGATAAAGTTGGTTTTGGTGTGTTGTGTGTGCAAATACTTTTATTTCCTTTTTTTTTTTTAAGATTTTATTTATTTATTTGACAGAGAGAGTGAGAAACACAAGCAGGCAGAGCAGCAGAGGGAGAGGGAGAAGCCGGCTCCCCACTGAGCAGAGGGCCTGACTCGGGGCTCGATCCCAGGACTCTGGGATCATGACCTGAGCTGAAGGCAGTCGCTTAACCGACTGAGCCACCCAGGCTCCCCAGCAAATACTTTTATTTCTAAATCAACACATTCTTAAAGGTGAAAGAGAATATATAAAATTACTCCGCGGCAACAGGCAACAACCTGGATGGTCTTTCCCCAAGTCCTGTGATCCTCTGGCCCTTTCTCTCTCTCTCTCTCTCTTTTTTTTTTTTTTTGGCCCTTTATCTCATTGATCAAGTCACCAGTCCTGAGTCTGCATTCACCTCAGCACAAAGAAACAGTGACAGCCAGTCTAAAGTGTTATTCAAACAATTTTCTTTCACTTCATAATCCCTCAGATACATATTATAAGCCCATAAAATTCAACAGCCCATAAAAATAGAAAGGCCGATTTGATAAAACTCTCTTTTTACCACAACTGCTTCATATTAACCCCCTTCACCTTCCTTCCAGAAGCATTAACAGTGATTTTTAGAACAAACTTTATGTGTGCATTGAAGAATTTTTGGAAACATGAAGACACCTGGGAATAACAAAACATAACAAATGGAAATTATTTTGCCATGATGGTTATTTGCAGGATAAGGCTACTTTGTCTTAGACTGATCATGGAAGACTTGTCCTCACTGCATTTTTGTTGTCTTAAGCAAGAGGCTTAGACCAGTAGCATGTCCCACTAGGATCAGATATGAGTGGGATTTTTTAAATATATTGTAATACTGGTGACTTCAAATAGAGTGTTAAAAGTAAATTTTAAATTCTGATTGATCTTTATTACATGTGACTAATAAACACAATGTAGGACTTTCTACCAAAAGTTTTTCAATCCATCATGAAAAACTTTTCACAAAATCATGTTCTGTGGTACAGTAACGACTAAAATAAATAACTAAAAGACAAGGCATGAAAAAAAAAGACAGGGCATGAAACTATATAAAAAGTATGACCTGAATAATGTACATAAAATACAAAGCACATGTATAATAGTGTTATTTATAGAGATATGCAGAAAATAACAATGGTGAGATTCTGGATAATTTTGATCTCCTGCTTTTATTTTCAATATATTAAAAAATTATCTGTATCAGCAGAGAGTTATTTCTTTTACATTTTAAATAGGAAAGCTGGTCTTCGAAGTTTACTGTGCATACAAATCAGTTTGTGATCTTGTTAAAATGTAGAATCTGATTTACTGGTCAGGGTAGAAACTGAGATTTTTCATTTCTAAAAAACCACCAGATGATGCTAATGTTGCCCATCCGGGAAACACACTATAGGGTCAAGGCCACAGAACTGTCGCTCTCCAAGGTAGCTGCCCCTTAAAGTCATTTGGAGAGTTTTTAAAAATACCAATGTAGGGGTCCCACAGCCAGAGGTTCTAACATAATTGGTCTGGGTGTCAGGATTTGTAAAACTTCTCAGGTGAACCTAATGTGCATCCAGTTTTGAGAACCACTATTACAAAGGTCTGTATTCCAGGAGGCCTGATCCTATTTTACCACATACAGCATTTGTACTCCAGATAGTTCTTACATTGTTTTTACCTTCTCTGTGATGCAAGGATGTTGGCCTTTCTAGTGTGGGTCTTAAGGGGTTCTTCTCCCAAGCAATGGCTTTTGAGCTCTCCAGAAACAGAGAAGCAACATTGTCGTTCAAAACTGCAGCTTCAACACGGAGTCTTGGGCGTAGAGTCCCGGTGAGTCAACTGTGTTCACTGGAAACCGAACGCACACTACCTGTGGTAGAGCCAGAATGCCAAAGACACATTACACATTGCAAATACGAAAAGTTCCTTCTGTGTTTCTTGCTTGATATTTAACTTTTATCCCTCAGAAAATATTATTTCTTTCTCGTGCTGTGCTTCAGACCTCGGGTAGGGTAAGCCGCTGAACTCCTCAGCGGCTGACATAGGAAATGAAGGGAGAGCATCAGAGAGTCCCTTTCAATTCTCAATTCTCAGGTTCTGAATTTCTTCCCTTGGCCTCCTCCCCTTCTTCCTAATCCCCCTGGTCCTCGTCCGCATCATCAACCCTGTCATCCTCTCAAATCCTCCTCAAGAGCAGCGGTTCTCAAATTCAGTGTATGTAAAAACCATCAGCAGGGCTTCCTGAAACGTAGATTCGGAGCCCCATCCGCTGCACGTCTGACCCTGTCGGTCTGGTGTAGGGCCTGAAAATATGCATGTCGGACATGTTCCCAAGTGAGGATGATGGGGGTCATCTAGTTCACACTCTGAATCCCAGCGCATGGAGCATTCCCATAAACAAAAGTAGAACAGTGCCGTGGGAAGTAATCAGCAAGCCTGCTGTGGGAAAGAAATGGGCACTTCACTCCAAAACCCACATGGCCTAAAGGATAATAAGGAGATATACATGTGTGTTTTTAGAAAACTCTGCCTGACCTATCTTGCAGATCAATCTACTTGGGAGGAAAATATCTTTGCTTCCACTATATGCACGCAATTTGATATAACTCTAAGAAGAGACTATAGGATTTGTCCCCCTCTCCAAATAAAAACAGGCTGAAATAAAGCAGCATGTTCTCCAATTTGATGAATTCATTGCAAAACAGGCTTGTTCTGGAAAAAGCATGCAAACAAAATCTAACATACAAATGAAATCAATCCAGCAGCACTATAAGTGAAGTTAGAAAACACCTTGTCCAGGAGCGCCTGGGTGGCTCAGTGGGTTAAGCTGCTGCATTCGGCTCAGGTCATGATCTCAGGGTCCTGGGATCAAGTCCCACATCGGGCTCTCTGCTCAGCAGGGAGCCTGCTTCCTCCTCTCTCTCTGCCTGCCTCTCTGCCTACTTGTGATCTCTCTCTGTCAAATAAATAAATAAAATCTTTTAAAAAAAAAAAAAAAGGAAGGAAAGAAAGAAAACACCTTGTCCAACTGCTAGGTCACATACTTCCAGCAAGTGAGGAACGATATCCAAGATCTGACACATTCCTCCTGGATATATGTGATTCGGACCATTTAGATATCAGTGACCTGAGTCTGAAGCTCTCCTAGTGAGGACATCATGATGAAATGCTTTCTTTTTAAATTTTGCCTTTTTCCCATTTCGATGGAGAAGATAGGATGAACTATGTTTAACTAGAGATCAGCAAATCCATCCAGGGACCCTATGTCCCTGGAAGGAAATCTTAAGTACCAATAAGCCCACCATTCCTGGGTGAAATCATTCCTTTGTGTTGACCCATTGAATATACTTGCAAACAACAACACATACATGTATGTAACATAATTTATATATACATGTAGATACATGCATGAGATGACAATATACCGATATACCTACATATTCATATACATATTGTCCTTCTAAGAAACTCATGGAGAGTTGAAAAGAAGATAATCAAGTGTTTTGCTCCTGTTTGCTCCAGAAGAGAAGGTCCTTGCAGATTTTAAGGCTTCCCCAAGAACAGGTACCATGTTACCTACATGGGTAACATGGGCAAGGCTGAGTCAGCACCAATCCAACACACACACACACACACACACACACACACTCGCACGCACCCTCCTCTTCCCTACCACACTTGGCGTTCCTTAAACCTATTTTAAGATCAATGTTATTAATATTCCTCATTAGGCCATTGTCACTGAAACTGTTTTCTTTCTAGAGAATGATTTTGAAATAGCATGAAATCCTCAAAATGGTTTAGATGAAAGAAAAAGGAAGTAGTGTGGAAATAGCTTGGGTCTTTTTATTATATTTTTTTAAAGGAGGATATTAAAATGTTCACCCTGAAGCTTTATCAAATGTTTTGGAGATTCTTTGTACCTTCGTTCAGTAGTTATAAATTTGAGGACTCCATGCTGCTTCTACCATGGGCATTTTTTTCAGCAACTTTATATGAAGAAGAGGGGTTTTTGAGTTCCGTTGTCATGGTAACCCTAGATTCAGGTTGAAAAGCTTTATTGAATGTTTTGGGTATTTCTCCATCGCAGCCTTCATTTAATAGATTTTGATGTTCAAATGTTTAAATATACTACTTTATCTTCCCTAGGATTGTTTGGTTATATATATATATATATATGCATATATATTGTTTAAATGGAAAAGAAAATATGTTAAATATTATTTTTCTTTCTCGTCCTCTATCCCTGTTGGTACCTAAGATGTTCACTTGTAAAATGCAAAGGAAGATATGCCGATAAAGTCTCCAATACAGGGAAAATAGACGTCCTCTTATTTGTATCTCAAAACAGTATCTCAGTGTATTTTTGGAAAATTCCATCATTCTCCCATATCATTTTCCTTATTCAGAAGGATGGAGATGATACAAGGGCAAGGGACAATGGAGATCAGAGGGGACAATAGGGTGATATGGGAAATCACAGGGTATTAAAAAAATGATCCCAACTGTTTGTCCTTTTTCACAAAGACTCGTCATTGCCTGACATTTCTGAAAACATATTTCTAGAGAATGCATATGTGCCGAGGAGGGTGCATAAGTGTTTCAACATGAAAAGGACTTGGTTGTCGATAGGTTAGAATGATACTGGATTAAGCAAAGAATTTAATATGCTTCTGTGCATTGTGGTGCATCTGTGCATCCCCCTTTGGAGGATCAAATATTGGTGCCCACATATTGTGGCCAAGGACCTTGGGGTGGGTCACCTACAGAACACACTTTGGGAAATGCTGCTCAGAGATTTCTACTGTTGTAAATGTGAACAGGACAGAATATACTCCTAGGTGAGTCAGCAAAGGGACACTCAAGCTATGTCTTGCCCTACTCCACACCTGGCAAACACGCTTGAAGAGATAAGTCTCTCAGAACAAGATTAGAGTTCATGTGAGGAAAATTATAGACCCCGTGACAATGGGTTCTCCATCTACTAGGTAATAATCTCTACACATGTACCCTGAAGAAACTGACAGCATCAAGTCTCCAAGAAGGAGCTCTGGGAAGGGCAGGACATGGGGTGGCAGAACTGACCCTAGAATTCTGCCCTGAGTATGATTCTAGAGAAGCATACTTAAAGGGCAGGACATATGAGACTGAACTTTGATGGCCTCCCACATGAATGTTGCTGTTTTCCCCACTCACATATTTTAATCTGAATTTAAGCCTCTTATTACCCAGTAGAGTAACTTCAATAATAGGAGCCTAGAGAATAACTCTCAATCAAATATAATTTTCTTTGAAATTTGGAGGAAAAAAAAATCACTTAGTTTCTCAAACTGAAGCTTCCACCTTTTGGATTATGCTTTGCAAAGACTTAATATTTCTGTTCCGAGTGCACAAACAATCAGAAATCATTAACTGCATCATTTCAATTGTTTTGGACTTCTTATTTTGTATCTGAAACAACTTTGGTGTTGGTGATGATGACCATCAGTATTACTTAACACTTATCCCTCCTCACCCTACATTAGTTTCTCTCTCCCGGCAGGGTTATTTTATGGATACAATCCCAAACAGGAGTTTTGGTGATTCTATCAGCAAAAACAACGAATCTTTTTTAAAGATTTTATTTATTTATTAAAGAGAGAGAGAACGAACAAGGGGTGGGGCAGAGGGAGAGGGAGAAGCAGGCTCCGCATTGAGCAGGGAGCATGATATGGGACTCTATCCCAGGACCCTGAGATCATGACCTGAACTGAAGGCAGAGGATTAACCGACTGAGCCACCCAGGCGCCCCGACAACAGTTTTCCTTTACATAACATTTGTTAGCGAGAGACGTTCCTCCTAATTTCATCACCAGCACCCTCCTTGCCGTACAAAACATACATAAGTAAATGAATGGGAAAGTTGCTAAAGAAACAGAAAGTGAGGGGTGCCTGGGAGGCTCAGTCGGTTAAGGGTCTGCCTTCGGCTCAGGTCATCATCCCAGGGTCCTGGGATCAAGCCCCACATTGGACCCCCTGCTCAGCAGAGAGCCTGCTTCTCCCTCTCCCTCTGCCTGCTGCTCTGCCTACTTGCGCTCTCTGTATCTCTCTCTCTCTCAAATAAATAAATAAAATCTTTAAAAAAAAAAAAAAGAAGAAGAAGAAGAAGCAGAAGCAGAAAATGTGCTGTCAGCCTCCTGCTGGTGGCCATCTCATATGATAGCACTGGGGCTTTGTTCAGGAACAAGAAATCTCTCCCGGACAGAATCCATTCCATAACGACATTGTTAGTCGCTGGGTGGCTTCACCGTCTGAAATCTGACTAGGTCAGTCCTCATACCCTCACCATAAAGGTAGAGTTTCTCTAAAGCTCATTGATGGGATCGGAAGAGGGCCTGTACTCTCATACTCTCACCACACAGTCTTCATGCCTGACTCCAGGACCGAGAATCAAGGAAGGCAACTCCATGGTTGTGGGTGGTGCAAAAGTCAGATCCTCGTTGCCAGGCCACAGATTCACCTTCCAAAGGCTGTTGAGGGTTGGCCGCTAGCCGCTCACAGCTTTCCCCTTCTCTGGAGAATTTCTCTTGGTTGTAACTGGGCCACCACATTCAGTAATAACCATCCTGGTTTGTCTGACACACTCCCAGGTTCAGCCCTGAAAGTTCTGCACCTCAGAAAACCTCTTCGTCTCCAGCATGCGGAAATGGTTTATCTTTCCCCCCTCCCTCTCCTGGAGACTAAGAGATACAGGGAGTACCCTTAAGGGTGAGTTCAAGGAGCTATCAGTGCTGTGGTGTAGGTCCTGCTCTCAAGCTCCAGACTCCAGCTTGGAGGACATCATTACTTAGTTCTCTCCCGTGCTCCTTCCTCCTCTTATTACACTCTTTTCCTTGGAGAACTTCTTCCATAAATCATGTGTACCCAAACCCTTGTCTCAGGCTCAGAAACCCTACCCTACCGAAGACAGAAAGCCTTCCAGTTGCAGGGAAATGAGCTCCAGGAGGACAGCAAAATATAGGAGGAAGTGTGTGTGTCTTAAAATAAAACTGACCTACCTTGAAATTCTCCTTATTTTGCTTGCCACACATGTGACCTCAGACAAGTTGCTACAACTCCCTTTTTCTGTTTCCTCATCTGTTAAATGGTGATAGTAACATCTGTCTTGCAGGATTTGATGATTATTTAACAATGGGTAACATTTCAGGGTGCCTGGGTGGCTCAGTGGGTTAAAGCCTCTACCTTCGGCTCAGGTCGTGATCATAGGGTCCTGGGATTGAGCCCCGAGTCGAGCTCTCTGCTCGGCAGGGAGCCTGCTTCTCCCCCTCCCCTCTCTCTGCCTGCCTCTCTGCCTGCTTGTGATCTCTGTCTGTCAAATAAATAAATAAAATTTTTTTAAAAATGGGTAAAATTTTGAGCATATAGTCAGTGCACAGTAAAGGATACCTTTTCTAAAAATCCACAGCATTTCTCTAAAGTGGGTGCTCAGTTCAGTACTTCATAAACATTAATTGCATAAGTCAACCCACCCTAGAAAGACATTCTACTGTTATAACCAATCTAAAAGGCATTTACTAAAAACAAATGTTTTTAAGTCTGATTTCAGATATGGAGGTGAATAAAAAATTTCACCAAACTACCAGACAATTCTCCTCAAAATTCTTCTAACTCTAAAAATTTGCCTTCAGGGAGTATTCCTAGATTTTGAATATACATCATGCTTCTTAGAATAATAATATATTTTGGGGATATTGGAAAGTTCAATGTTGGAGGTAAATATTAAAATAACTATATTGCTGTAAGTTATTTTATCGTGTAGTTATTTTATATGTACTCGTCCAACAAATTTTTAAGTGCACAGTACGGTACTACTATAGGCACAAAGCTGTACAGAACATCTCTAGAACTCATCTTACACTAATGAAATTTTATACCTGTTGAAAGGCAATCACCCATTTCTTCTTTCCCCTGACAAATGTTTTTCTACTGTTTCCAGGAGTCTGAGTATTTTAAGTACCTCATATAAGTGGAATCATGCAATATTTGTCCTTCTGTGACTAGCGTATTTTACTTAGTATCATGCTCTCCAGGTTCCTCCATGTTGTTACATATGGCAAGATTTCCTCTTTTTTTTTTTCCCATAAAACATGAATACATTTTACTTTAATACTTTAGAAAATACAGATAAACAAGACAATTAAAAAAATATATCCAGGGGTGCCTGCATGGCTCAGTTGGTAAAGCAACTGCTTTCAGCTTAGGTCATGATCCTGGAGTCCCGGGATTGAGTCCCACATCAGGATCCCTGCTCAACAGGGAGTCTGCTTCTCCCTCTGACCTCTACCTTCTCATGCTCTCTCTCTCTCTCTCAAAGAAATAAAGAAAGAAAGAAAGAAAGAAAGAAAGAAAGAAAGAAAGAAAGATCCAGTAGTCCTAGCACCTAATGTTCATTTTTTAAAAATATTTTATTTATTTATTTATCTTTTTTTTCTCTTTTTTTCTCCTTTTGCTAGGATTTTCTCTTTTTTTTTAAGAGTAAATAATATTCCATTGTGTATATACACTGCACTTCCTTCATCCATTCATAGTCAATGGACATTTGGATTGTTTCCCTATCTTGGCTATTCTGAATAATGCTGCGATGAACATGGTAGTGCTACCATCTCTTCTAAATTTCAATTTCAATTTTTTTGATAAATGCCCAGAATATTGGATATATGGATCCTATGGTTGTTCCATTTTTAATTTAAATTTTTCCATAACCCATTGAATTCTACCATAGCTTTTGATAAATGTGTAAGTCAAGATTAAGAGCTAGAAGTTTTGAGGTAGGATTGGTGTTCTTAAAAGGTGATAAGTAATAACTCTTACTTACTGAGTCCTTTCTGGAGTTCTGCAGCAAGTATATGACTTATATAACTCTTTTAGTTTTCACAGTCTTGGAGTAGTGATGTTACTGATGTTACAAATAAGGAAATTGAGGCTCAAGCTCATTAATGCTTGGTCACAGAGTAAAGGAAGAAAGAGTGTGAGAAATAACAGGGAGGAAGAAAATAAAAATCCAACTACAAGACTTTCTAGAAATCTCTCTTTAATTAGAAATCCTGAAAATTAAGCCATCTTGCAATCAATTTAACTTATGTATGATTATTTGCAATTAGAAATATGCCCTTCCCTTTCACTACTGACTTCTTAGGATACAATAGTCATGATACATACTGAGAATTTCAGAACTGTTCACAAATTTATCTGCCACACCTGATTCCTGTCCATCCTATTCATCTTTTACACCAAGTAAAATGCATATGAGCTATATAAGCCTCCTCCTCTTTATATAAAACAGCTGTCCATCCATCAACACTCTTTGGTGGGGACAGAGCAGAATACTTGACACTCTAGTAGGCTTTATAGCTACTCAAATATGGTGAATTCAAATAACAATCTTATCCAGAAACCATGGGCTTAAACATCAACTCCATTCAAAAACAGAGAGGAAAAGAGTGTTCAACTCATATGGAGAGTCCTGAGAATAGATTTTTTTTCCACAGAGCCTAATTTATGAACTTGTAATTGACTATGGGCATCATGCTTTAATTATGATTTTGAAAAGGCCCTGGCAGTAGACTAGCTCTGACAGCCTGTGACATGGTGCGGGCTTAAGAGAATAGGTATTTATACAGGCTGTGTCAATCACAGGGTATCTGCCATTTCAACCGCCTGTCCCAATCAGGGCCAGCCTCCAAAAGTGTAGCAATTAGAATGAAGAGATGAAAAGCACTGGGGACATTACGATGGAAGTCAATGGCCAGAGGAACCCACAGAGACAGCACAAAATGTCACCTTCATGCAGACAACTATTTTAATACTGATAGGCAAACTGCAGTCCTTTAAAATGGGGCCACTTGTTGAAATAGAGAAGGAAGAGCTAATTTAAACAAAATCAAGGGGTGTACATATTTCCCAAGTAATTTAGGGATTCAACTATACATTTCACTACCATATATGACATAACCTCTTAGCCCAGAATCCTATGTATTATAATATACTAACTGGTTAGTATTATATAGGGGCCACTATTAGATCTTATAATAACCACTGGACACTGAGGTTAGAAAATTATAACCTACTAATATATTTAGCAAAGTCATTATTTAGATTCTTTGGTATCCCTTTTTTGTCAGTATTCAATGAAAAGTGAAGAACAGAGTCATAGTTGCAAAAGCATTACATTTAGAGTCAGAAGGTATAAAGCCACAGGTTCATCCAACTTATTCTACCTTTGAAACCTTGCACAGGAGTCCAAATTTCAGTTCTTTTACTATAAAGTGTGATGATACCACAGAGCCACTATGCAAATCACTTGATGTCAGAAGACGTGCATTAACTATAAAAAGACACACAATACAAAGAATCATCATTATTAAAAATTATCCTATCTACTGCCATGTTAAAAATTATTCTCAAGGTTCATATCTGGAAACAACAAACATTTATATGTCACACATTCTAGGGTCAAGAATCTGATGCTGGGCTTGGCTATGTAATTCTGGCTGAGGGACCCTGATGGAGGCTGTGACAGAGGTGTTGGCTGGGGTGATCTCAAGGTTCAACTAGGACGGAATCTGCTTCCAAGCTCATTCATAAGGAAGTTGGCAGAAGATCCACTTTCAATGCTGCCTTGTGTGACTGCGCCTCAGAAGATGTGTTTCCATCTTTACTCACATGGTCTTCCTTACAGAGCTTCCTTCCTGCATGGCAGAGGACTTCTCCCAGGGTGAGGTGTCCAAGAGAAAGCAAGAAAGACTAGCCAAGAGAAAACCATGATCATTTTGTAATCTACCTCAGAAATTATATACCATCACCATGCATTCTCCTGTCAAAGTATGTTATTGAGTTTAGCTCTCACTCAAGTGAGATTACTTAAGGCTGTAAATGCCAGGAGGTAGACCACTTGGGCCATCCTAGAGGCTTACCACAAAAACTAGCAGCAACTGTGGAGATTGGACTGAGCCTAGCAATTAATTCAGCCAAGAAGTAGATAAAAGCAAGAACAAATATAGCTATTTAGGTTCTTTCCATGATTTCCACTCTATTTGGGATACTTAACTAATCCCTTCAGCTGTTTTGTCTATACATCCTCACTGTAAGTTAAGCAATGAAAGTTGTGAAAGTTCATGTATAATTTTCTTTCTCCACTCTTTGGAATGCAGACAGCTGTCTATTTATAAGCTAGTTTGCAAAGTCTAAGGGTCAATTATCCATTTCATAGAGTACCCATGAGTAAGCTTGCCAATCTTATGCTATGCTTTAAATTTTTCTTCACTTCTCCATTTCCTGGCTAACTAATTTTACCTACAATTTGCATTCAGAAATAAGTGATAAGGTGAGTGGTTTATACCTTTAGTCTGTCCCCTCTATTTTCCAACCTTTGATTAGCAACCAGGAAAAACTTACACTCACCCTTTCAGGGAAGGAACTGATCAGACAGACCCGCACCCACTGTGTCCCCACACAAAACTCCTGGATTAAAATTTGAGTTTAAATCACAGTGTACTAAGAGTCAAGAATGTTGAAAACAATCAACTAATTCAACCTAATTTTCAAGGAGGAAAACTAGGGCCAAAAACACCACATCCAAGAGCAGGACGACAAGTATCTCACGGTCTAACTGAAAGAAGAGGAGAAAGAGAATAAAACATATATATATATATATATATATATATATATATATATATATATATATATATATATATATTTGAAGAAATAATGGCTGGGAATGTCCCAAAATTGTCAAGAAATAAATGAATAGATAAAGCCACAGACCAAAAATGCCATGGAACCTCAAGCAAGATTAAATAGAGCTAAAAATAAAAATCACAGGTAGCCACTTCTTATGAAAATGCTGAAAATCAAAGAGGAGAACTTTCTAAAGCTAGAGTGGGAAGAGACATACTATGTATAGAATGGGAACAATAAGAATTATGGCTGACTTCTCATTACAAGCAATTGAAGCCAAAAGACAATGAAACAACAATTTTAAAGAGCAGAAAGGGAAAAAAAAAAAAAAAACTGACTGCATATAATTCCACCCTGGCAAAAACGATCTTACAAAGTGAAGGCAAAATAAAGAATTTTTTTTTTTTAGAGAGACAAAAACTGAGATAATACATCTCTAGCAGGACTGTAGTATAAAAAGTGATAAAAGAATTTATTCAGGCTTGAAGGGAAAAGATACCAGATGAAAGCCCAGATCTGCAGTGGTGGGGCAGGGGGGGGAGTACCTCTTATGCCTTTGCTTTGATTGGTTTACATTCTTAAGTATATTTTTGATGTAATATTTTTCAAAAGCAACCAGATGGAAGACATAAAAACAGCTTATTAGGCAAATATTCTATATTTATCTTCACACTTTACAGTCAATATATAATTTGTGAATCTCAGCATTTTATGGTCTCTATCAGAAGTCACAGTGTATTTCACATATCAAGTCGACTCTACAAAGCTGTTAATTCCCCTTCCCCACCTGCTTCCTCTCTTCCTTCTCACTTATTCCTTGTTGGCTCCATGACTGTGCCCCCAACACTCTGCCACTCTGCTCTCAAAGTGGCAGGAAAGGCCAGACAGTACAAAGGAGATTCATGTTCAAAAGTCATGAAAGGGCCAATATTACCACCAAAGAGCCTATCCCTGACCAGGGAAAACAGAATTTCATAGGAATAAAATTGTCTTTCTCTTTCTGAGAGAACTTTGCCCTTGAAGTTACTGTATGGGGGTTTCAACATGAGGGGGAAACATTGAATTTGTGTTTTATTATTTGTTTTTGTTTTAGTTTTGTCTGTTACCCTAATAATGTCTTTGACATCCTAATTTTCCAGTTTTGGCTCTCACATCCTGCTTATTCTCTAAGTTTAAAAGGTTAGTAAAAGTTAGTAAAAAAAAAAAAAAATCAGGCCTATGAAGAGGCATGTGTGTAAAATTTCTAGAATTGAGATGGATAAAGTCAACAACAGTATGCTGTTATTTGTATTAAAAAAAATTTTTGAGCAGTATTCTGAAATTTCAACTTGGTATCATAGTCTATTAAACACACTTTTAGTTCCCTCTTTAAAAAGTTTCTGTGTCGGGCGCCTGGGTGGCTCAGAGGGTTAAGCCTCTGTCTTCGGCTCAGGTCATGATCTCAGGGTCCTGGGATCGAGTCCCACATCGGGCTCTCTGCTCAGCAGGGAGCCTGCTTCCTCCTCTCTCTCTCTCTCTGCCTGCCTCTCTACCTGCTTGTGATCTCTGTCAAATAAATAAATAAAATCTTTAAAAAAAAAAAAGTTTCTGTGTGTAGTCTGTCTTACCTTGAAGTTCTTAAGTCAATCTTCCCAAAGGCGTTCCATCTACCTAATCTAGGCATGACAATTTATGATTTTATATATATATATATAAATTATATATATATAGAAAATTCCATCAATATTACATCAAATTATATATATATAGAAAATATATATATATATATATATATATATATTCTCTATCTATATATATATAGAAAAAACAAATCAATTATTTTGACTAACTAAAACCACAGCTGAAATGAGAAGTATACAGTTTACTAGAGAGTTAACATACATACAGGATATGTATCAGGGTTGATTGTTAAAATTCTCCAACTCTTTCTTAATCCTCTGTGAAAAGGAAAGGTAAGGTAAAGTAAGGTAAGACAAGGTATGAAAAGGGAAGAGAGAAGGAAAGAAAGATCCACATCCTTTTTGATGCTGTGCATCAAAGCAGGTGGAGGATACTTAGGGAAGTATCTTCATTTTCATCTTCATTTTAGGGAAGTAATTCCTTTCCAGGACTAGCCATGCAACTTTCTTTGGGGTGGAAAATGAGCAGACATGATACATGCCATATTCAAATGGAAGCTTTAAATGAGCTTGCATTCCTTAATAGTTCATTTTAATTTTTTTGTTTTTGTTTCTTGCATTCCTGCCCTAGGCTATGAGAACAATATAGTCCAGATAGAAACTGCTCTGGCATGCTGGGTTCAAGACCTGGAGATGATCATGACAAAATACAGTTGCAGTCTATTTGCACACTTGGCAACAAAAACTAAAAACTATTTAAAGCTACTGAAATTTAGAGGCTATATGTGACCACAACAAAGCTAATATTGTCTATGTGTGTGTGTGTGTGTGTGTGCACGCATGCATGCACACACATGCACACTTCTTCTGTAATGTCCATTAATGCTGAGACAATTTTCAATCTCCCCATATGAAATTAATTCACACTCAAATATAAACAAGCAAATCCCCCATAGCACCTTCTGTAACTGAAGTCTACTCTTAATTAAAAATAATTTAGGGGCGCCTAGGTGGCTCAGTGGGTTAAAGCCTCTGCCTTCAGCTCAGGTCATGATCTGAGGGTCTTGGGATCAAGCCCCGCATCGCGTTCTCTGTTCAGCGGGGAGCCTGCTTCCTCCTCTCTCTCTCTCTGCGTGCCAAATACATAAATAAAATCTTTAAAAAAAAATGCTATGATTGTTTCACATCTTGTGTTAGGAGAGAAGAGCTGTCTGGGGTGGGGGGAGTCCTCTTTGGGGTTACTTTCATCCTTGGAACACATTCTTAACCTCCTCTAAGCTTCATTCTTTTTTTTTTAATTTATTTTTTATTTATTTTCAGCATAACAGTATTCATTATTTTTGCACCACACCCAGTGCTTCATGCGATCCATGCCCTCTATAATACCCACCACCTGGTACCCCAACCTCCCACCCCCCGCCCCTTCAAAACCCAAATATTGTTTTCAGAGTCCATAGTCTCTCATGGTTCACCCCCCCATTTTCCCCCAACTCCCTTCTCCTCTCTAAGTCCCCATGTCCTCCATGCTATTTGTTACGCTCCACAAATAAGTGAAACCATAGGATAATTGACTCTCTCTGCTTGACTTATTTCACTCAGCATAATCTCTTCCAGTCCCGTCCATGTTGCTACGAAAGTTGGGTATTCATCCTTTCTAATGAAGGCATAATACTCCATAGTGTATATGGACCACATCTTCCTCATCCACTCGTCCATTGAAGGGCATCTTGGTTCTTTCCACAGTTTGGCAACCGTGGCCATTGCTGCTATAAATATTGGGGTACAGATGGCCCTTGTTTTCACTACATCTGTATCTTTGGGGTAAATACCCAGTAGTGCAATTGCAGGGTCATAGGGAAGTTCTATTTTTAATTTCTTGAGGAATCTCCACACTGTTCTCCAAAGAGGCTGCACCAACTTGCATTCCCACCAACAGTGGAAGAGGGTTCCCCTTTCTCCACATCCCCTCCAACACATGTTGTTTCCTGTCTTGCTAATTTTGGCCATTCTAACTGGTGTAAGGTGGTATCTCAATGTGGTTTTAATTTGAATCTCCCTGATGGCTAGTGATGATGAACATTTTTTCATGTGTCTGATGGCCATTTGTAGGTCTTCCCTGGAGAAGTGTCTGTTCATATCTTCTGCCCATTTTTTGATATGATTGTCTGTTTGTGTGTGTTGAGTTTGAGGAGTTCTTTATAGATCCTGAATATCAACCTTTTGTCTGTACTGTCATTTGCAAATATCTTCTCCCATTCCGTGGGTTACCTCTTTGTTTTTTTTTTTTTTTTTTTTGACTGTTTCCTTTGCTGTGCAGAAGCTTTTGATTTTGATGAAGTCCCAAAAGTTTATTTTCGCTTTTGTCTCCTTTGCCTTTGGAGACATATCTTGAAAGAAGTTGCTGTGGCTGATATCAAAGAGATTACTGCCTATGTTCTCCTCTAGGATTCTGATGGATTCCTGTCTCACGTTGAGGTCTTTTAACCATTTTGGGTTTATCTTTGTGTATATTGTAAGAGAGTGGTTGAGTTTCATTCTTCTACATATAGCTGCCCAGTTTTCCCAGCACAATTTATTGAAGAGACTGTCTTTTTTCCACTGTATATTTTTTCCTGTTTTGTCGAAGATTATTTGCCCATAGAGTTGAGGGTCTGTATCTGGGCTCTCTACTCTGTTCCACTGGTCTATGTGTCTGTTTTTATGCCAGTACCGTGCTGTCTTGGTGATCACAGCTTTGTAGTAAAGCTTGAAATCAGGTAGCGTGATGCCCCCAGTTTTATTTTTGTTTTTCAACATTTCCTTAGCGATTCGGGGTCTCTTCTGGTTCCATACAAATTTTTGGATTATTTGCTCCAGCTCTTTGAAGAATACCGGTGGAATTTTGATCGGAATGGCATTAAAAGTATAGATTGCTCTAGGCAGTATAGACCTTTTAACGAAGTTTATTCTTCCGATCCAAGAGCATGGAATGGTCTTCCATCTTTTTGTGTCTTCTTCAATCTAAGCTTCATTCTTTAAGGGATAGAAATTTTTTACCTTTTAGAAACAAATCTGAGGGGCACCTGGGAGGCTCAGTTGGTTAAAGCCTCCACCTTCGGCTCAGGTTATGATCCCAGGGTCCCACGATCGAGCCTGCATTGGGCTTTCTGCTCCCCGGGATCCTGCTTCCCTTCCTCTCTCTCTGCCTGCCTCTCTGCCTACTTGCAATCTCTCTCTCTGTCAAATAAATAAATTTTAAAAAAAAAGGAAAGAAAAATAATTTAGGAAGTCCCCTATGCTTCTAATAAACTTTGTAAAATTCTAGACTCCCTTGCTCAAGGTATCTCTCTATTTATGTATTTCCATAATTTTCCATTCTTTCCATGTTTGAATGTTCTATGAGGTATTTCCCTCTTATGGGAAATGTTTTATACCACTCTGGCTCTTGTTGGGAGAGTTTTTGTTGTTCTTGTTTGGTTAAGTCTGATCCAAAAAGTGCCTCTTCCCAACCTTTGTGGAAATCATTTCAGCAGAAGATATTCTCTGTTTAACACTATTAAGCAGTTCTCTGCACTATCCACATAGAGAAAACCAGGGAGATATTAGTTCATTATTTCACTCCCTCAACTGTGTACTCATGCAGTTAGTTCTGGTTGACCTTAGAATTCTTTCAGTGTTCTTGGCATCTGGGCTACCATTTTTCCATGACATTGATACCTAAATGTCTAGATACCTGCAAAACTTGTAAAGTTGTTACAGGATGGCAGCCTTATACTTGTTCTTCAAACCTCTCTGTGTGCAATTATCACCACATTTATATGAAATTATTCTTTAAAACATGTAGTTCATTCACTAACAGTTACAACCTGTGCTCATGAAGGAGTACAGATCACTTTTTATACCCTCAATGCAAGTCTCATTAATATCTAGACATTGTCTTTTCAGTCTGTTAAATAAACTAGGTAATATATCCAGACCATTAATTGCCCCCATTCATTTCCCTTCTCCCTTACAGTTTCTTTAAAATTCAGCACATCATCTTAGAGTTCAAATAGATCACTGAAGCGATGCCTTCTGTCACCCTGAGTGTTTACTAACTGGAAACTGCAAAACAGGTCATACACACCCTCTGTAAGCACAGTAATGCTAAGGCAGGCTATATGGCCATATAAACCTCCCTTCAGCCTGTTAGCTCTGTTAAGTTGGTTGCTTTATGTTTTGTTTTGTTTTTTTTTCCCCATGAAATATGTTTTGAGAACCAGCAACCATATTTATTTCTCCTTCCCATACATTCTACCACAGGAACTCTTCCATTTCTGAGCATTCATGAACAAACATGGACTATGCTTTTGTCTTGTGACACACACAAAAGAAGATTCTTGAAAACATGTGTCATAAATTCCTTATTAACACTGTTCATTCTTGTTTTAGAAATAAATAATTTTCCTCTTCCTTTTTAATATTACTTAAGTTGTATAGTAGATTTATTCCCTAGGCACAAGGTCACTTAGTGTCCCCAAGTGCCAAATTTTGAGACAGATAGCTTCATATTTCAACTTCTGTCTGGAAAATAAAGTGAGGAAATATTCAATAGATTAAGTGGGAATAACTTTTCCCTTTTCTTTTTTTTTTTTTTAATGATTTCTATCCTTCTCACTTAGATGCATAGGTTCTTACTTTATTTTAGTCAAAGCTATGATGGTGTAGCACTCCCAGGCTGTCCATACAGAGGCTCCTACACAGAAGAGACAAAACCAGAACAATTATCAGTCTGGCTGAATTGCTAGAAACTACCCCACATGTCAGATCCGGGTTAGTGCAAGAGTTTATAAGCATGGGAAGCAAGAATCATTTTCTGCGTCATCTAGCTTTCATTTTGTCTTTTCAAATGCCTTTCATTTCTTGGTACTCTTTCCGAGGCAAAGAATATTTAGGAGCATTTTTGAAAAGATTGAATAAGAATTTTATTAAAAGTTGTCCCAAAAAGACTTTTGAGAAAAGGAAAACAGCAAGCTTTTGGTGTTAAGAGATGTTTACCTAGTGGAAAGACTATTCTACAAATCATGTAATCAATCAGCCTAATTGTGAATCATGGAGTGTGTGTTCTGGAACCTCAAGTATCTGGCAGAGTAGTTTCCTTTTTAAAATTCATGACATCATACTCTGGTGCTTTGAGTTTGGCTCAACTTGAGAAATCTCCTTCTTTGGATGAATTAATTGGAATATTGGCTCTATGGGAAAAATAATCCCTCCAAATCTCTTTATGAGGAAATTAGTATCTTGGATATAATTTTCAATTCCCTAAAGGGAACAACATTTCCTGATAAAGAAAATAAATTGCTTCCCCAAATTTGTTAAAACTAGTTCAATATTCTGCTTTAATTGTTATGTCAAATGTTAAAGTGAATAATTTATGAATGAATCTGCATGACAAAATGAGTGTTGAGATAGTAAGTGGGTAATTTTATGTTTTTTAAATATACCTTCCATTTATTTGGAAGAAAGTTTTGGTTTTGGAAAACAGAAAAAAATAGTAAAAGAACTCTCCATGCTTATTAAAATTAAAGATGTATTATAGAGTAATGTACTATTGGGAAACTTCCCAAATCATAAATATTAGTTCATGATCAACAATTTTATATCACATATCATTAAGGTCTATCTTCTGTTTATCTGACATATATATATATATATATATATATATAGTCACAAGGTGGAAATTACCAATATCACTTCCATAAGTTCAGCTCAACTTGTGTCCTCTAGCTTTTCACCAGCCTTGACTCAAATTTGCCCCTGTGTGTGTGTGTGTGTGTGTGTGTGTGTGTGTGTAGGGGTGGGGAGATGTTTGCAGTTTGTGCTCACTATATATTAAAGCTGTAATAAACCACCCCATTCTTTATTACAAAGAAAAATGGACCTTCTTTTGTCTTTCATAGGAAGTGTAGTTTCTCAAATAAAAAGGAAATACTTCACTTCAAAATGTTGAATAGAAACGTACTTAAAGAATTCTAGCTGGTTAAAATTAGAGTGCAAAACAAAGTCTAATCTAAGAATATTCTTTGGCTTTATGCCCACAGCATTTTTATTTGATTGTAAATTGGACATATTTTCATTCACTTGAGAATTTTGCTGCTCAGTGTTTTCTACCCTGAAGTGACTCAACAGGTTGCGATTACCATGTAGGCACCAGTGTTAACTCCCTACCTTCTGACGACAGTTGTATCAGTCAATGATGCATCACCATCCCGCCCTTTTTACATAGAACATCTTCCATGAATAATTGTGATTTGAAAGGTTAACGTTCCTTTTTTAATAAATCAATCTTTTCAAGGTATAATCTACACACAGAAAAAAGAGTACCCATATTATGTCAACTTTTCCATGAATTTTGACAAATATGACCTTAATCAAAATACAGAATATTTCTGTCATCCCAGTAAGTTTTCTTTTTTTTAATTTAAGTTTTTTTTTTTATTTTTTATTTTTTTTATAAACATATATTTTTATCCCCAGGGGTACAGGTCTGTGAATCACCAGGTTTACACACTTCACAGCACTCACCAAAGCACACACCCTCCCCAATGTCCATAACCCCACCCCCTTTTCCCAACCCCCCTCCCCCCAGCAACCCTCAGTTTGTTTTGTAAGATTAAGAGTCACTTATGGTTTGTCTCCCTCCCAATTCCATCTTGTTTCATTGATTCTTCTTCTACCCACTTAAGCCCCCATGTTGCATCACCACTTCCTCATATCAGGGAGATCATATGATAGTTGTCTTTCTCCGCTTGACTTATTTCGCTAAGCATGATACGCTCTAGTTCCATCCATGTTGTCGCA
The DNA here is from genome assembly GCF_011764305.1 of Mustela putorius furo. Classification (NCBI taxonomy): domain Eukaryota; kingdom Metazoa; phylum Chordata; class Mammalia; order Carnivora; family Mustelidae; genus Mustela; species Mustela putorius. The sequence goes on from NW_025421375.1 coordinate 12,690,709, forward strand.
AATGGCAAGATTTCATTTCTTTTGATGGCTGCATAGTATTCCATTGTGTATATATACCACATCTTCTTGATCCATTCATCTGTTGATGGACATCTAGGTTCTTTCCATAGTTTGGCTATTGTGGACATTGCTGCTATAAACATTCGGATGCACGTGCCCCTTTGGATCACTCGTTTGTATCTTTAGGGTATTTACCCAGTAAGTTTTCTTATACCACTTCACCATCCACACTTTCCAGATGCCTCATCCCAGACAATGGCCGATCTACTTCCTGAAATAAGGATCCATCCGTACAGTATGTGCTCTGTTGTGTAGGACTTATTTAGGAAAATGTCTGTGAGATTTATTCATGTTGCTGAGTATTTCAGTAATTCCTTGCTTTTTCTTGCTAGATGACATTACATTGTTTGGATATGTCATAATTTGTTTACCTACTCACATGAACATTTGGGTTGTTTTTAGTTTGGGACTATTATGAATATGATAGTCTTTGCGTGGATATTTCTTCCTATTTTCATTTTTCCTGCATACATATTTTGTTAAGTTTGTCTCTAAGTATTTTGTTTTAATTAAATCATAAATGGTGTTGTTTTTCCAATTGTTCTTACTAGTACACAGAGATCCAACTGATTTTTTTGTATGGTTTTTGTATCCTGTTATCTTTGTAAATTCACTTATTCTAGCAGATTTTTGGTTGATTTCTTAGGACTTTCTACATAAAGAATTATATAATCTGTATATAATCTGTAATGAGTGACAGTTTATTTCATCCTTTCCAATCAATATGCCTTTTATGCCTTTTTTCCATTACTGCACGAGCTGTGATCTCCATTACAATGTTTATCAGGAATTGTAAGAATGAACATCCTTGCCTTATTCACAATGTTGGGGGAAAGCATTCAGTGTTTTCATATTAAGTATGATGTCAGCTATAGGTTTTCATAGGTGCCATTCATTGAGGAAGTTCCCTTTTATTCCCTGGTTTGCTGGATATTTAAGTTCATAAAATGCTTCTCCCACATCTATTAAGATGATCTTATAGATTTTTTTAACACTTTCAAAAACATCTAAATGCTTTTATTGGTTATCTTTGTGTATGTACATCATATGAAAACCTTGCTAAACAAAATCACTTAGTCATGATATTTTATCCTTCCTCTATAGTACTTGACTCATCTTTGTAATATTCTGTTAAGGATTTTTGCATCTCTGTGACTGCTGGGCTACAGCAACATTGTTATAACCATGAGGTAAACTACAAGAGATTTTTCAGATATTAATTCTGATATCATTAAGTGTCTAAACTCAGAACAATAATTGTCTACCTCTGCACTGGTTTGTGAAGATAAATAATAAGTAAACCCTTGTTTGTATAAACCAGAACAACTGGGATTCTCATTACTTCAGTTAAAAGCCTCCTGGATTCAAATGCCATGTGGGAAATGCTGTATTTTAGAACTACTCAAGAACACAGGGGAATCTCGGGGCACCTGGGTGGCTCAGTGGGTTAAGCCTCTGTCTTAGGCTCAAGGTTATGGTCTCAGGGTCCCAGGATTGAGCCCTGCATCGAGCCCCACATCAGGCCTGGGATGGAGCCCTGCATTGGGCTCCCTGACAGCAGGGAGCGTGTTACCCCCTCTCTCTCTGCCTGCCTCTCTGCCTACTTGTGATCTCTCTCTCTCTGTCAAATAAATAAATAAATAAATCTTTAAAAAAAAAAAAAAAAGAAGAAGAAGGAGAAGGAGAGGAAGAACATAGGGAATCTCACTTCTCCACTGTGTTCTGGCTCTGTTTTGGTTTTAATGGCAAACATAAATGATAGTAATTATAATAGCACTACACTATCTTATTTCATTTCAACTTTACCTCATAAAATGGGCACTACTATTCTTGTTTCATAGAAAGAGAAACTGAAACTCAGAGAAGTAAAATAATTTGCACAAGGTCATCCAGCTTTTAAAACCTAACATTAGATTTTGAATTGATTTTTAATCTAATAAGAAAGTTCATGCTTTTAACCGTGGCCCATCTAAGAGTAAGAGGTCTTTTCGTGAATGTTTGCTAAAGTGCTTGGAATTCACACTTAGTAATCTCCATGGTCCACTTTGGACTTAGTACCTTGGAAAGGTATAAAATTTTGACCAACGAAGATCTACTATTGAAGAGTAAGGGCATAAGAGCACAGCCTGGCAATTCCAGAGAGGAGTAAGCAGTAACAGTCAAGGAAGTCAAATCAAGATCTTGTTGATTTTATACCCCACATGGAAATAAATAGAAAAAGGAGGCATTTGAAAACTGAAAAATAAAAACTGTTATGGTATCTTGAGTCTTCTGGAGGGGCATTATCAACAAATAATAATTTTACAGCTATTTTCAAGTTTTTGAGAATTTTCTTCCTTAGAAATAAGCACAAATATAACATCTATTGGATTTTTGCTATACAATGTTTTCAACAAACCTTTAAAGGACGCTAAATTGTGCTATTAAATTCCAAGAAAAAGAAATATCTCCCCCAAATAAGTAGGGCTATCGTGTTTTAGGGCAGATTTTGTCAAGCTGACATGCTCAGGCTTAGTGGGACTACATCAATGCCAATACTGGAAAGCAGAATGAATCTGATAAAGGTTTCAATACCAATCCAAGTTTGACTGAAACATTACAAACGTGACAAAAAGGGACAGAGGCAGACTTGGAAAGAACATTTAATGGGAATAAACAAAACTTCACTTAGACCTAATTTTTTTTAAGCCCGAAAGCACTTATTGGAATCTTTGAGGATGCACTCATGTAACAAACCTGTTTAAACTGATAAAACAGAGCCTAGGGTTTTGTACACGATCCAAAAAATAGACAATTGCTTCTTCCAATTAATTGGTGGAGACTGCTTCCGTACTGATTAGGTCTCCCACACAGTGAGAAGCAAAGAAAACCAAAGCAGTCTTGGTGACCAGATAGTAGAAAATGAAAAAGAAGTCAAGCAGGAAATTGAGAGGGGTTGTTCTGTAACATATAGAACTGCAGTTCAGTAACATTTTACATTGTGTCATGCCAGGATTGCACTCTCTAAAATAAACACAAAATAGCTGTAGCTGTTAGTTTATTTTGTGTAACACTGTTCTATTTTAGAAAGTATCCTCAGAGACATATCGCATTTGACTTCCATAACCACCAATGAGGTAGAGAGTGGAATTACCATTGGAAAGATGAGGAAACTAAAGTCAAAGAAGAAAATAAAAATTACTGAAATCCCTTATTTTGGAGCACCTATGTGGCTCAGATGGTTAAGCATCTGCCGTCAGCTCAGGTCATGATCCCAGGGTCCTGGAATCAAGTCCTACATCGGGCTCTGTGCCCGGCGGGGAGCTTGCTTCTCCCTCCCTCTACTGCTTATGCTCTCTCACTCTCTCTGTCAAATAAATAAATAAAATCTTTTACAAAAGAAGAAAAGAAACCCCTTGTTTTTATGCTAGGACAATAACCACAAAAACAAGACCATCATTTATTGACCTAACTGGCAGAAATGATGGTAAACCCTTGAAATACAGTATCTCATTTGCTCCTAATCAGAATTTTGCAAGATATGCATTATTAGTGCCACATAAGGAATATTTAGGATGGGACAGTTTAAATACCTTGTCCAAAGCCACATAGCTCATGAGTTATGGACTCAGAATGCAAATCCATGTCTGTCTGAATGCAAATCCTATGCATTAAAAAGAAAAAAAATTGGGCATATCATATTTTGCCAAATTAGTGACTTCCTTACCCCACTATATTAAAATTGTGTATCTATATAGTTTATACTTATTTACATGTATTATACATAAATATCCATATAATATAAGCCTTGCCACATGTGTATACATCTCAATTTTTTAGTTTTATTTAATGCCTATATGGAAAAAATAGATGAATTGAGTTTTTCATTTTTATCATCCAAAGCCATTCGTCATTTGTTACATAAACTTATGCAAATAGGCTTATATTTGCAAAGATATGCTTAAATTGCCCAAGCTCTGAATTTCACACCAGGGAACCAGCCTAAACAAGTTCCATCATGCTCTAAAAAGCCTGATAAGTAATAAATAATTTGTTGATGAAAATAAAGTCTAAAAAGAAATATAACTTGATTTTGACCATTGCTGCATGACTAACAGTACCAATGTAGCTTCTACATTTATTTCAACATTTATAGAATGTGCCTGTCATACTAAACATTGTGCTACAAAGATAAATAAGACTTAACCTTCAACCTTGAAGAACAAAGTTTCAAGTATATGAGAGTATATTGGGTAAGCGGATGATTCCAAGTCAATGGGATATAAATACAATGATAGAGCTGTCAGGGTGTTTTGGAAGCTTGGAGAAAAGTGACAAAACAGAATCAAGGAAGTCCTGCTAGGGACTACATGTGAAACAAAAATTTAAAGCACAAGTAATTGTGAACCAGCAAAGAAGAGAGAATGTAGCAGTGTAGAAAGGAGCAAAACTTGGAAACTTTTTACATCCTTCTCATAACATCAAGTTTGTACATACACAAAAAGGAAGAACAACTTAGTGTAGAGAACAAGTGTTACTTCAAATGGGCTTGTGCTTCGTTTTATGCTCAACTTGAAACTACTCTCTTTCTATGCTATTATTATTCAATCCCCAGTCTGAAGAAGATTATCACTCAATATTTTTCATTAATTATATTGAAGATAGAAAGTTATCTGCAGGCAAAAGAAAAAACAAAACAAATAAAAAAAAATACTAGATACTATAAAATAGGGATATCAGACATTCTTTTCCATACCTGAAGCTTTCCTGCAAGCATTTTGATAACAAAAACCTGACTTCGGGGTGTCATTGCAGATAAGCAAAATTTGAATACCTCAATTTTAGTTGAAATTTTAACCCCAAATAATCACATGCAAATAAAGAGTTGCTTATCTCTGCTTAGTAAATTGGCAGAAACATGTATTAAACACGGAAAAGGGAAGTCCTTTGAATTATTTAGTCCCCAACTGAGAGCATCTCAGATCTAAAATGCATAGTTTTTACACAGTAGCACTATCTGTGCTCTTGGATGTCTTTTTTAAATCTCTTGGTAATTCTTTTTATTTGAAATAACACTCTACTTTTCAAAACCACTAGATACCTAATATGATTTTAAAAATTGAAATGATTTTTGCTACATCCAAGACAGACCCTCTTCATCCATCTTTTATCATGTCTGTCTGCTCAATTAAGAAAGACATACCATGGCAGACCTTAGAATCAGGCTTTGGTGTTGAGGAAGAAAAGACACCCTAGTCATAGTGACCCTGTATTCCTAATTTGGAGGGACAGTACTGAGCGCCAATATGCTTCCCTACTGCACCTATGAGTAAATTAACACAGGCTGATTCACGTCTTAATTTGGGATTTTGAAACTTCAGATTCCCATAATGAGAAAAGAGCAGATTCTAGAGGAAGACTAACTGGGTCTTGATCTCTGCTCCACCACTTACTATGTGATCTAAGACAAATTATTATCCCCCCTATAGACTAGTTACCTTAACTAAGAATGGGGAAGTTAAGAATATCTATATGATGAGCTTCTTATGAAGTGTAAATGAGTAAATGTAAGTGATTAAAACTGTGGCAGATACACAGGAAGCACAATGTGAACATTTTATATTATCATCGTTACTATACACGGAAAATAAAAGCCAGGTTAAAATTACCCCAGCAACTGCAGTAACAAAGCCAGAAGTAGCCATCTGCAGCACTGACTAGAGGAACCAAGTGAGGCTCACCTTCAAAATGAGATACGAGGTGAGGGCGTGTCATATAATTCCATTATTAAAGAGGACATAGTTATAAGCAAAACAAAACAAAACAAAAACATCTAGTAAAGAAAAAAATTCCAGATTTGTCCCTTTGATGGAAAGTGGTGCTTCTTTTAAAATATTAATGTCTTTAGTGTGGTAAATTAAAAAAAAACTTAAAAATTTTTAAGTTGAAATGGTATAGAAAATAAACACTGCTAATTTATTTTTATTATACATGGGTCTCCATATTTTCTGCAGGAAAAAATGATTAACTACGTAATAAAAATTATGAATATTCTTACAAAAAAATATGAACTGAGGCCCAACTCTGCATCAGGATCTATCACCTAAGGCTAGGCAGTATACAAAAAGGCGGGAAGAGAAAACAAACAAACAAACAGTGCAGAACACCATCCTTTATTGCTGAAGAATGAGTGCCTCTCATTCTTCAAGGTAGTTTGTGGGATGTTCCTTAAAAACTAATCTATAAAATTGATTATTTTATGATTTTCATTAAAAAAGAAAAGAAGATTATTTAGTCATATTGCCAAAACATCTATTAATATGTACTGAAAAATGAATTATCTTCATTCTTTCATAGTTTATATTTTAGCCATTCAATAACTATAGACTCTTTATTGTATGCCAGGCCTTGGATTGAACTTTGGGAAACAAAACTGAGAAAAAACAACAGTCTCTGTTCTCAAGAATTTTATGATCAAATGGGAGAGATACATCTATAAATTGCTAACACCGATATTGGCTCATTACTTTGGATCACTACACTATAACTTTATCTCAACTGTATTAAACTTTGGTGTGTTTCAAGATTTGTTCTTGTGGCATTTATCCTTAATAATTTATTTTTCCAGGTTTATTAAGGTATAGTTGACATATAGAATTTTTTTTAAGATTTTTATTTATTTACTTATTTGACAGAGAGAGATCACAAGTAGGCAGAGAGGCAGGCAGAAAGAGAGAGAGGAGGAAGCAGGCTCCCTGCCAAGCAGAGAGCCCAATGCGGGACTCGATCCCAGGACCCTGAGATCATGACCTGAGCTGAAGGCAACGGCTTAACCCACTGGGCCACTCAGGGGCCCTATAGTTGACATATAAAATGATAAAATATTTGAGGTGTTCTCCGTGATGATTTGAGATTTGTATCCACTGTGAAAGGATTCCTCCCATACTCCCATCTAGTTAACACATCCTCTACCACATATACATAAATACATATATATACAAGAACATGTATGATATACGTGTATATATACAAGAACATTACTATATATATATAGTATATATAGTATTACTATATATACCATATAGTATTACTATATATACCATTACTATATATATATATATATACCATTACTATATATACCATTACTCTCTCTCTCTCTCTCTCTCTCTATATATATATATATATATATATAACTTTTTGTTGTCTTATTCTTATTTAATCCATTTACCTTCCTCTTTCCCACTACCCAAGAGGAAGTTATAGATGCCAGGGTCAATAAGTGAATAGCAGTGGATAATGCATACTGGTATAGTGATTTCTCATTTACAGTGCACTGCCACATACATTAATTCTTTGCTCCTACATGAGGTAGGTACTACTCCTACCATCCTTATTTTCCCGTTGAGAGAAGAGAGATCAAGAGGTTAAGTGACTTGCTTAAGGGCAGATAGCTGTAACAACTAAAACCAAGTGTTAGTTGATTCATGATAAGGATTTAATTACAATAAGTAAGATATAGGTACATTCCATAAACACAAAATATAGGATTGTACATCTATTAACAACTTCATTCCTCATAAAAAAAAAATCCAATGACGTTTGTGCCACTATTATGTCCATGCTTTCATATGAAGGATAAAAAGAAATGTCTGTGGTCACACAGCCATTACATACATACTAAATGTGGACAGTGCTCTTTACTGCCTGTTACATTCTCTTCTGCCTCCATCTGTCTCTCTTTGGTATTTATCATCAAAAATCACACATAATTTTTATTTATTTATGTTTTATTTTTAAGATTTTATTCATTTATTTGACACAGAGAGAGAGAAGGGTAACACAAGCAGGAGGAGTAGGAGAGGGAGAAGCAGGCTCCCCATTGAGCAGGAAGCCCAATGTGAGCCTCAATCCCAGGACCCTGGAATCATGAGCTGAGTGAAAGCAGATACTTAACAACTGAGCCACCCAGGTGCCCCCATAATTTTTATTTTTTTAAGATTTATTTATTTATTTGCTTGAGACAAAGGGGTGGGGGGTGAGGAGGGAAAGGGAAAGAATCTAGGCTGAGTGCAGAGCTCCACACGAGGCTTGAGGATCCATCTAAGGACCCTGAGATCATGACCCCAGCCGAAACCAAGAGTCAGACGCTCAACTGACTGAGCCATCCAGGTGCCCCAAAACCATATCTGATTTTTTAAAAGATAAACAAAACAAACCATGAGACTCTGGACTCTAGGAAATAAACTCGGGGTTACAGCAGGACGGGGAGTGGGGGCATGGCATTAAGCCATACAGACATTTTTAATGTAAGTATATTATCAATAATTTTACAATTCAGCCAAGCTACCCATTCGTAATTGTTTTCCTGATGTGTCTTTTCTCCTTAGTTACCTGTCTCCAGGAGTTTTCCTTGTGTGTCTGTCTTTTCCTTGTGTTCCCTTGAGACCTCATAATTAGAGCTTGCAGTACCTCCTGACCAAACAGGAAACCAAGAAAATCTTGCTTGGTTTCAGGTTTTTTTAAAATTCTGAAACCTGGAACTGGGTTTATCAAAAGTTTTCTTGAGGTAGACAAGTCTTACAGCAAGTTTTGTGTAAATCTGGGATGAATTCAAAGTCAGCCCAAGCCAATTAGTTTTTCTGGCAGGGAAAATTGTAACATATGACGGCTATGCCTGGCTAGATGGCTTTATATAAAAATGGGTGACTTTGGGTGGATCTGGCTTTAAACGTGTTGGCTCTTGCCACCTACAGGGACAAAATGTGATGCAGGACTTGTAGAATACTGTCTTCTCAGGTACCTCGCAGGCACATTTGTCTGCTGCCATCTTATTTCCCAGGCAGAACCTTTTTTTCTTCAACACTGAACATTTCCTCCCATTTTGTTTTAATACTGGAATTTACTTTTCTTTAAAAACAGTGAGGATCACCTACTAATGTACACAGGGACTGGTCACAAAAGGGAATGGGTCTCAAACTACAAGTGTTCTATTTATACCTCCTAAAACAGTGCCTCGTATGTAGTGATTGATAAATATTTGTAGAATGAATAAATAAGGACTCATGCCTTTAAAGAAACAACACAGCAATAGAATGAAGGGGAGAAGAAATCCCCCAGTATCTCCTCAAATTCCTTAGGCTTCCTGTTATTAAAAGCACTTTTACTTCTTCCTCAAATTTTAAGTTTACCAGATAATTCAGATTACCCAAAGACATCTATGCCTTACCCATGTATGTTTTGCTTAAATATATAAGCATATATATAAGCAGTACTGGTGGGCACATAAGAGCTGAAGCAGTCCTTGGGGTAATTACAAGGTTCTCTCTAAGGAAAATAACTGCCAACATGTATAATATGTTTTTCTTTTTGTCTCTTTCAGTAAACCAAAAGAGACTAAAGAAACCCTTATGTTATACATGAGGAATATAAGTTTAGAAAAAGGACATGATTACCCAAAATCTTATTCAAGGTTTTTGATTAGGGAAAAAACTGGTATTGTGGCTAGGTCACTTGGCTTTAAGTGTTATTTTCACTCTACAATGGATGAAATTTTTGTTTCCCTCACTTTCTTCTCTGCACACAAAATGCCTCACAAAATACTGGAGTTTATTTTATCATCAGAGTGGATTTGAAAAGAACTACACCATAGATGTATGAACTCATCAAAAACAAAACAAAAGCCCTTCTTTTCACAAAATTATTATTCCTCTTCTTTCTTACAAGTATGTGCCCTCCCTCCAGAACTTTCAGTTATGCTACATTCATCTGAGTGCCATTCAAAAAAAACCATAAATTTATATGGTCTCTCATTACTCTCAGTTTGGGTTTTGCCCAGAGTTAGAAAAACAAGACTTTCAGATTCACCCTATCTTTCCAGGGCTCACATGCCTACATCTTGAAATATCCCGAGCTTAAACAATAACTCCTGAAATTATCTAAGTAAGGATCCCAGGTTGTTACTGTAAAGATAGTGAGTCATCATATTTGGTTCCTTTTCCTATCAGGAAAGGACAGTCTCTGTTCTTACACAGTGTCCCTGCTCCATATTTAACTCATCTTGTTTTGTAAGTCCTTGACCCAAGCGTCAAGCATGTCAACTTGGTGCAATTTGAATGTCACTCTATTGGCCAGATAGCTGAGGCTACTCAATAATTAATGGTACACTTCTATTTTGGCACCCAGCAGAGGCCTCAGAAATAGAACATTAGAGAAAAAATAAAGCTGGTCACTGGAAAATCAGGATAAAAAACAGAGGAATTAATGATTTAGAACCATGAAATTAATCAAAAGTATGCTCCATAGCACCTAATATTTCCACTTTTATATTCTGAAGAGTCAGACCTTAACAGACCACACCAACCACCCTAGGATCCATATATATTCACCTAATTATTCACCATGATTTTATATAAAGCAAGTACTTAGATAGTGTATTTGCTTAGTCCCTGAAGTTATATATGTATTCATGAAAGTGTTAATAATCATTAAATATGAACTTGCACAATAGTTACAGTATCTTGGGTACTAAGGGTACAATTGAGAACAAGATAGACTCAGGCCCTACAATGTAGGACTCAGATTCAATTTTTTTTTCCCAGATTCTATTTTTTAATCCCATTATCCTTCTCCTCTCCTTCGGGAACTCCAATTTCCCATATGTCAAACCACTTAGTATTGATTACGTATCTCTAAGGCTCTGTTCATTTTACCTCAATCCTTTTTCTCTCTATTCTTCACTTTGATACTTTCTACTAATCCATCTTCAAATATAGGTACTCTTTTTCTTTGTCATCTTCAAAGTGTAGTTATTATATATTGCAGTTGTATATTTAAGCTGTAGAATATCCTTTTTATTTAGTTTTTATTTCTTTGGTGAGATTCTTCATCATTTTACTCATTACACATATATCTTCCTTTATGTCCTTAAAAATATTTATACTAGATTCTTTAAAGTCCTTTTCTGCTAATCTATCATCCGGGTTATTGAAAGATCAATTTATATTACCTGTTTTTTTCTTGAGTATGGGTCACATTTTTTGTTTCTTCCCACGTATTTTCTTCATATACTAGATATCATGGAAAATACATTGTAGAAACATTGTAGATATTGCTATGTTACTGTGATGAGTGATCATTTTTTCTTCTAGAACCAGTAACTTGCCTAAATTCAAACTCTAAATTCTGTCTGCTGAGGGAGACCATAGTCATATTTCTGCATACTTCTTTCAACTTCCAGATGCTGTGTTTTTTCATTTGTTTATTGGTTGTTTGTTGTTTTGTTGGGCCCCATAATTTCCCCCAAGAATGCCATTTCGTTTAGCACTAAGTATTTTAGTGGATTTTCAATGCAGTTTTGGGGCCCAAGTCACTTTGTATCTTTTACTTCCAGAACTTCTCCCTAATTTTAAGGCTGTTTTTCTAGCCTCAGGTTCTGTTCCCTGATTCTTCAAGGTCATAAGACACTGGCTTTTTCCCTTCAGAAGCTTCTGTGGGCTTGAGCGTGCACATGAGCAAAGACTTTCAGAATAGCCAATCTCACCTGTTACATTTCATCTTTCAAAGGTAACATTCTCTGTAATTTCAACCTGGTGTTAGTTATTATCTGTTGCCTTCAAGTTGTTTAGTAGATATAGACATAAATATATAGAGATATAAATACAGATATATAGATATAAATACACATACACATACAAATGTGTTTTTTCCAGGTTTGATAAATCTTATCTCTGGGAGGATTAGTCTAACCAAATTACTTCACCATTATTTAAAGTAGTAATCACAAAGCATTCTGCCATTTTTTAAAAATCAAGAAACAAGTCTTCTTCAACGTGGTATTCCCAGGGCCAAAGTTGTTTCCTGCCATATATTAGCTGAACAAGATTTTTAGGAAGAAGTGAGCAGAGACAGCACTGTGTTTGATTCTCAGGAAAGCTCAGAAAAGTAGACAGGATTTGGGTCAGTACTTGGAAGGTATGTGTTTCACAGCCATAAACTTCCTATGGTGCATCTATCTAAGTGGAGAAGGGAAGGGACAGGACGGGAAGGGGTGGGAAGGGGAGGGGGAGGGGGCAGGGGAAGGGGAAGGGAAAAAAAAAAAGAACAGGAAAAGCTCGTTTCTATTAAGATTCCATTATCTGTCAGAGGTAAAGATGTACTGAAATCAGATGACCTTTGAAACAGAATGCTGAGTCTCTTCATTCCGTCCATAACAGGATGCAATCAACCTAGCACTAACCAAGGCTTTAAAAAAAATTTCAGCCATACCCTCAGGCTAATCAATAGATTCTCCATCTTGGTCAGGTCTATCTATGCTAAAATGATAATGTCAGTGTTAATCCAAGTCACAGTCGGGAAATACACACACACAAACTCAACAAAACAGCTTGACATGGTGATTTTCTCTTAATGGACTGAGAATATTTGTAATATTTGTTGCTCCTCAGTAATAGCATAACTTCTTGCTATCATACACAAGAACAATCTAGTCTTATTGGAAAGGAGTTATTTATCAATAACTTTCTCAACATGATATATGGAAGAATAAAACATTAGACATTAGGGCCATCAGTGTAAGGTTTTTGTTTTGGATGCATTGTTAAGAAAACAATCAGTTTTATCATCAGGAAAGCCTTTATTCTATTTCTGTTGAGAAAAATAACCTCCCCCCCTGCTGTTAAACACACTTAATTGAAGAGATCCAGATTGTACTGCTTATAGTTTTGGCATATCACTTGAACTTTTGACTCAGTATCATTCTTCTAACATTATCACAGAATCCTAGCTCATCATGAGAACAGAGGTGCTAATCAAGAGGAGTTACTTAGTAATTATATTTTTATTTAGAATTCTAAACATGAGCATTGCTAATTTTGGAAGCACCCCAATCATAATTTCTCCATATGTATTTATCTAAAAAGGTTCAATTAACCCTTTGTTATCTGAGCAAACCTAGATTTGGTGCCCCTCTTGAGGCATTGTTTGGTGGGTAAACATGTTTTAGAACAAAGTGTTCAAAGCTATAATTATTAATTATAATTGATACACACACAGACACACACACTCACACACATCCTGTTGGTTCTGTTTCTCTGGTGAACCCTGAAACCCTGAGATAGACAGACAGACAGAAAGACAGATAGATGGTAGATGATAGGATTGGCCCATGTAATTATGGAGGCTAAAGGTCCCAAGATCTACATTGGGCAAGGTGGAGACCCAGAAGACCTGGTAGTATAGTCCTGTCCAAGTCAAAGGGCCTGAGAACACAGAAGGCCAATGGTGTAGATTTGGTCAAGAGTCCAGTAGGCTTAAGACCCAGGAAGAGCCAGTGTTTCATTTCAAGTCCAAAAACAGGGGGAAAATATATGTCCCAGCCTGAAAATAGTCAAGCAGGAGAAATTCCCTGCTACTCACAGAAGGGTCAGCCTTTTTATTCAACTGATTGGATGGGAACTGGCCTTCAACTGCTTGGATGGGAACCTTCAGCTGATTGAATAGAAACCTTCCACATTAGAAGGAGCAATCTGCTTTACTCAGTCCAGGGATTCAAATTTTAATCTCATCTGGAAATAACTTCACAGACATACTCAGAAAAATATTTGATCAAATATCTGGGCACCTTGTGGTCCAGTCAAGTTGACACATAGAATTAACCATCACATTAAGTGAAAGTGAAATGGCTACCTTATTTCAGCAATTTCTGTCCATTATACATGTATTAAAGAAAAACAACAATAACATGAGATTCAGTTCTAACTCTGATAACCAGATAAGGAAATTATTTTAATAATTCATGTAATATATTTTTTTCCCAAGTGTAAAAATTAAGCTTCAGTTTATGCCTGATGCACACAACTTATTCTTCTTTGTTTCCAAGATAATATCAAGCTGCCCCTTTCTGGCACATATTTTTCCTACCTACCAGTGTGCCAAAATGAAAATAATCTTCAAAAAGCTGTATAGAAACATACTTTGGGGACATACAAGTAACGTTAATGAACACTATCAAGAAAATGCTATAACAGTTTTCTTTAACAGAGGAATTTTCAATAAAAGTTCTAATTTTTTTTAATATGTTATTTTTATTGTTTGTTTATTGTTATGCCTCAAATGAGAAGCAATAATCATGGTCAATCATGGTTAGTTAAAAAACAACTCCAGGGGCACCTGGGTGGCTCAGTGGGTTAAGCCTCTGCCTTTGGCTCAGGTCATGATCTCAGGGTCCTGGAATCAAGCCCCACATCGGGCTCTCTGCTCAGCGAGGAACCTGCTTCCCCCCCACCCCCTGCCTGACTCTCTGCCTACTTGTGATCTCTCTCTCTGTCAAATAAATAAATAAAATCTTTAAAAAAAAAAAAAAACTCCAACCACCAATCAGAACTGCTGGGTTATATTTCCCATTTAAATATTTCACTAGCTATATAAACATGGGTATACCTTATAATTTCTCTGATCCTCGGTTTCTAGAACAATAAAAATGGAAGCCTGCAAACTTCTTCATAGCTCTTTGAATATAATTTTCTCTCAATTCAGTTCAACAGACATGCATTCTTGCCTATGAACCAAATGTGAAACCCTGTGCTAGGCACCTGTGGGGATAAAAAGATTAATAACATATAATTCTGTTACCTCAAGGAGTTTACTGCCTAGAAGGAAAGATAAAAATGAATCCTCAGCTTCCTTACTGGTTGAAGGACCATACTAAATATTTTAACCAAGTTTCAAAGCCAAAGCCATAAAATTACAGAGATGAGAAGAATCATTTTCAACCAAGGTAATAGAAGACATGGCATTTTATGTGAGCAGAAATTCAATATATTATGCAACCCACTATACTAAACTTTATTTTTGTTTCAGTACTTAGAATGAAATAAAATGTTACGTAACGTAACTTAAACACAACATGGAGCTGATCTCGGTGGAACTGGAGTATATTGTGGAGGTAATGCCACATAGCACCAAAATGCGTTTCCTTCTCTTCCTGGTCACACAACCAGCCATGTTCCTCAGCTTTTTCCTTCAACTGGAGTGCCTGGGTAAATGAGTTCCAATGGAATGCAGGCGAAGGGAAAAATACTCTTTCAAGGCCCAGACCTCAAACACCTTGTCTGCAATATGACTCTTGAATCTGTTAGCCAGATTCAAGAAATCCACTGGTGACTCTGAGGTAATGAGGAAGTGGGAAGACACTCAAAGAAAAAGCCAATGTCCTGAATGACTGTATGTGTGGACAAGAATACTTTTCTTGGCAACACATACTGGATTGTGACACGAGCACAAAATAAACCTTAAATCACTGCAATTTTTGGAGTGCAAAGGCACTTAGCCTACTTGGGCTCATAGAGAAATTGGTACCTTGACATGTAATAATTTCATATCAAAACAGATTATGTAGTATAGGTTTAGCAATGGGGTGGTGGTGAAAATAAAATTCATTTCAGAGGCAAGACACCCACCAGCCTCTATTATACAGTATCCATACGGTAACAGGGAATTATACTAGGAAAACCGACAGAATTCAAGGAAAAAACAGAAAAACCCACAATCGTAGTTAGAGATTTTAACATCCTGCTTTCAGTAATTTAAAAAACAAAGAGACAAAATAATGTAAAATATCTAAATACTTTCAACCAACCCAACAAAATTGAGGTTTATAAAACATCACACACGGGGCACGTGGGTGGCTCAGTGAGTTAAATGCCTCTACCTTTGGCTCAGATCATGTTCCCAGGGTCCTGGGATCAAGCCCCGCATCTGGCTCTCTGCTCAGCAGGGAGCCTGCCTCCCCCCCTCTCTCTGCCTGCCTCTCTGCCTACCTGTGATCTCTGTCTGTCAAATAAATAAATAAAATCTTTTAAAAAAATAAAACATTACACCCAAAACACTGAAGAATATACTATTGACCCTTGAACACCATAGGTTTACACTGTGTGGGTCCACTTATATATGGAATTTTTAAACAGATACAGTATAGTGCTATACCCCTATGATTTTCTTTATACCCCTATGATTTTCTTTTCTCTAGCTTACTTTATTGTAAGAATGTGGTATATAATACATATAAAAAAATATGTATTAATCATCATTTATTTATCGGTAAGCCTTCCGGTCATCAGTAGGCTATTAGAAATTAACTTTTTGTAGAGTCAAAAATTATACCTAGATTTTCAAAGGTGAAGGATTGGAGCTGTCAGCACCCCTAACCTTGTGTTGTTCAAAGGTCAA
This sequence comes from Mustela putorius furo, assembly GCF_011764305.1. Classification (NCBI taxonomy): domain Eukaryota; kingdom Metazoa; phylum Chordata; class Mammalia; order Carnivora; family Mustelidae; genus Mustela; species Mustela putorius. The sequence goes on from NW_025421375.1 coordinate 12,706,972, forward strand.
CTGTGTATTATTTTCAGGCAAATGAAATGTTCACCAAGACCATATTGGGGCCGTAGAGTAAATCTCAAAAAACTTCCAAAGAATTAAAATCATCTAGAATATATTCTCTAATCACAATAATTATAATTAAGTAAAAAGAAAAACATAAAATAACTGGAAAATCTCCAAATATTTAGAAGTCAAGCAACGCCCTTCTAAATACACACAGGTCAAAGAAGAAATGATGAAGGAAATAAGAAAATATTTCAACTTGGATCATAATGAAAACACAGTGTGTCAAAATTTTGAGAATGCAGCTAAAGCCCTTACAGGAAAATGTTTGCTTTTTTCTATTTTACTTCCAGTTTAGTTAATATGCAGTGTTACATTAGTTTCTGATGTATAACAGGGTGATTCAACAATTCTATACATTACTCAGTTCTCATCACATAAGTGTACTTTTAATCCCCTTCACCTATTTCACTTAATTTTTGTGTTTCAATGTTTATATTAGAAAAGAGAAAAGTTTAAGATTAATTATCAAAATGTCTAGCTCAAGAAGAAAAAGAGGCAACTGTGACAAAAAGAAAATATACAGGAGGAAATAATAAAGATAACAACAGAAACATACTAGCTGGTTCTCAAAAAAGAGATTAATAAAACTGATAAACCCCAAGAAACACTTATCAAGAGAAACAAAGAAAAAACATGAATTATCAATATGAAGAATGATTTACAGATTATAAGCACAGACCTTACAGACATTAAGTGGAAAATAAGGGGATAATATGACTTTATGACAGTCTATAGAGGAAGTTAGATAAAATGGAAATATTTCCTTAAAAAAATTCAATTTACCAAAACTGACACAAAAACAAATAAAAGATCTGAACAGCCATTATACTGTTTTAAAAAAAAAGACTTTGTAATCAAAATTTTTCCAACAAAGAATCTCCATGTTCAGATGGGTTTACTTAGGAGTGCTGTCAAATATTTCAAGAACTCATTCAGATGGATTTGATTAGGAGTGCTGTCAAATATTTCAAGAACTCCTAATATTAGACTAAACTTTTCAAGCAATACAGGAGAGAACATTCCTCAATTCATTCCACGAGACCAGTATAACCCTGATAACAAAACCTCACAAAAACATTAAAAAGAACAAAATTACAGACCAAAATTACAAACCACAGACCATCCTTCATAAGCAAAAACATAGAAATTCTCACCAATATATGAGGATATTGGATCTAGCATTGTAAAAATATAATAAACATTATTATCAAATGTATTAGTCAAAGTTCTCTAGAGAAACAGAACCAGTATTATAATTGTGTGTGTGTGTATGGCATTAAAAGAAACTCTTCTTAAAAACATTGTTTTCAGGAAGAGATCATAATGGAAATTATAATATACAGAACTGAATAAAAATAAAATCACTAAATATCTGACTTGTGGGATGTAACTAAAGCAATAATAAAAAGGAAACACATAGCATTAAATGCATACATTAAGAAAAGTGGAAAGCTGAAAATCAATAAGCTAAGCATTCTATTTAAGAAGGTAGAAAAATCTCAACAGGAATATTGTATAAAAGAGTGTAGAAGAAAAACACTGGAAGTTTTATAAACTAACAAGAACCAATTAGAAACCACAATATTTTTTAAAATACTGTTCAAAGTAGTAAGAACAGTAAGACATACCTATAATCGAGAAATTACTAATGTATAAATTTTATTGAAAGACAACAGGAAAAGGCAATTGCCTTACTATATAGATCATGTAAGATGCATATTATTCTAGAGTATACATATTGAAATTTAAGTACACAATGTGCCACTTTTCCGATAGCTGTCTAGTTTAGTGAGCTGAGAGAAATGAAAATTTAAACTTAAATATTTTATCCCCCTGAAAGTCACCCCTGAATCCCAAATGAACTAAGTGGTTCTCTCTGTGTTCAAACAGCACCTTTGCTTAATTTCACCTCCACAACTGCCCCATTCTTTTGAATGTATATGTTTATGTATTTACCTTCCCCATGGGACCATGTGTTCTCTAAAGTGAAACACTATGTCATATCCACCCTGATACACTCAGTATCTACCACTGTGCCTCCATTATGGAAAGTACTCAGTAAATGTTCACTTCTTGAGGGTGTTACAGATTGGAGATGTTATAAATTCTGATGAAAAGAACCATGGTCAAGGAGTTAGAGAAACTGTGTTCTGATACCAAATCTGCCACTTAAATACCTGGCTGATTTTAAGATATTTGTGTTTTTTAGAGCCTCAGTATCTTTATTTGTAATACGGGGGTAAGTATTCCTGACTTAGCAACTTCAAATGATACTTAAAACAATATTAAGTATAGAAACAACTGAGATGTTGCATATCATCATGTAGATATAATAGATCATAGCAACTGAGCAGCTTCCATCAGTTTATGATTTATGTGGCCAAACAACTAGGAAGCATAGATAATACTCCAGAAGTACTAGTTAGTTTAAACTTCTCTCAACTGCACTTGAGAAACAGATCACCGATAACAAAGAGTTCACCAATAACATGTGGTCCTCCCACACGTTCTTCTTACAATGTGTTATTGACGTATCTTCATGTCAAGGTTCCCTTGAACTTGGGCAGAATTTTATAACTGTATTAACTAAAAGGATGTGAGAGCAGTGACCCTGTATGACTTCCACAGGTTATAAAAATCAGTGTCTCTCTTGAGACGCTTGCCCTTGAAATCCAGCCATCTTGTTGGGAGAAAGCTGAAGCCATATGTTCAGTCTAGCCAACTTCTCAGCTAAAAGCCAGCATCAACTGCTGGACAGGTAAGTCAATAAGCCTTCAGTTGATTCCAGTCTTCAGTCTTCAAATATTCCTCCTGTGGCCAGACACTGTGGAACAAAGATATCCCTAGTGCACCCTATCTGAAAAACTGACCCCCAGGAAGTGTGAGAGATAATAAAAATTCATTTTTATATAATAAAGATTATATTTTTGAAGCCACTTAGATTTGAGGTAATTACACAACAAACGATCATTAATACAACTTGTTTCCACAAATACTTCTGAACCCACCATAAGATACAGTAGCTTCTGCTTCCTTTCCTATTGGCATGTGACATATCTTTAGCAGGACTCAGAAAGCAGAGCTGACAGATTTCAATAGCGAAGATACCTAAGATAGGAACTGTAATTTCTAAAGAAAGCTTGCAGTTGGAGTTTCTGACTTCGGTGAGAATGGAGCAGAAAAGGACAAGCTAATGAGAAACTTTAATTTGGAAAATACCAAGCCAGTAATACATCTTCAAGCCAGCCTTCCCACGGCAACTTTTTGTTCGAGCACAGGCATGAAATATTTAGAACTGCTAGAACTCCGCTAGGAAGACTTTTATCTCTGCAAAAGAGTTTGTAGCCAGGAGCTGCCTGCTGGCACCGCATATAGGATCGCACCACTTGTTCAGTGCCAGAGTTTACTCTTTGAATGACTGACACACTCCAACCCATCTCCAAAGGCTCCTTTGCCTTTATGACTGACACCTCCCAGGAAAGAGGGGTTGTAATTGGCTCTTCTTTGGGGACTGGAGGCTGTTGGAGGGTATTGCTTTGGAGTGCCAGAGACCTTCTGCTCAGCAAGCATCACAGACTCCGTGGGAGAAACAGTTCAACTCCAAGGGAAAGACAAAGGCAACCAATAGAAAGAAATTCATGGGGTTGATGTGTTTCTGTCCAGTCTTCCTTTGTTGTCATTTCATTCCATCCTCTTAGGGGGACCTGTTTAAAAGTTGTCACAACAGGTTTTACGACATGTTCATTAAAAAAAAAATAATAATAAATCTGGGGTATGTTCTTGTCCTACCCACATTCCCCTCAGAGAACATCAAAAATGCAAAATCAGCAATGTCACATTCTGCCCGAATACAAGCACTGCTGCTGACAAGAAACTCCTCATTTCCGGGAAGGTAGAGATGGAGGCATGCGGCGTGTGACAGAGCTCAAGATGGCCTGAGTTAAAAGAGGTTGTTGTCAACTTGAGTGGTTTTCTCAGATGAGCCAAAAAGGTGCCTAAGAGGCAGGAAAACTGGAGATTCTGTTTAATGAAAGTACAGATTTTCATAGAGTGAAACATTATATATGTGAATGGGTTTGACCTAGTCATAACTGGGGTGGACAATATTATAGGTCAATGATTCCTGAACTTTCTATAAGAATTATTACTATCATCATCATCATCATTATTATTATATTAATTATATGGGATATACATATTGGGAGCCTATTGTATAATTCCATTCAAAAACATGCAATCTTGATATTTTTGCAGTGTGATGGCTATATATATTTTAAAAGATTTTATTTATTTATTTGACAAAGAGAGGGAGAGAGCACAGCAGGGGGAGCAGTAAGAGGAGAGGGAGAAGAAGGCTCCCTGTTGAGCAGGGAGCCCCATGTGGGGCTCAGTCAGCATGACCTGAACTGAAGACAGACCCCAGGCACCCCTGGTGGCTATATTATTATGGGGTAAATATATGGTGTATATTGGGCATTCTGAAATATTGAAGTGAGGTTGTACATACCTACTCCTACTTCTGTGGACTCTTAAAGACTGTGAAAAATACACGTAAAAAGCAATCAGTCTAGAAGAGTCCAGGGAGAGGTCCCTCCCCCATACACAGAAAAACTTCAAAACTCCAGCAAGTTAAGAAGTCCCTTGGCTGAATCCTCTCTCGTAAACTGAAAATATGAAAATATCAACACTCACAGCAAAATTCTTGTAGGAAACAAACACTAGAAATGGAGGCATGGAATACTTACGTTTCAGAAAACCCCGGTGGCTCAGTGCGTTAAACCTCTGCCTTCGGCTCCGGTCGTGATCCCAGGGTCCCGGGATGGAGCCCCACATCGGGCTCTCTGCTCCGCAGGGAGCCTGTTTCCTCCTCTCTCTCTCTGCCTGCCTCTCAGCCTACTTGTGATCTCTATCTGTCATATAAATAAATTAAAAAAAAAAAAAAAAGAAAGAAAACCCCAGTAATATAGTGCTAGAAACACACTCTGTGACAGAAGGGGCCTATGTTTGAATCTCAGCGGTGCCATTTATTAACTGTGTGCTCTTGGGCAAGTTCTATAACCTTCGTTTCTTGTCTATAAAATGGGGATCACAGTCATTACCTGCATCCGGTAATGTAGGGAAACTTTAAAACATAAAGTACTTGGAACGGTGACACATAGTAAGAAATGAATACACGCTAGCTCTCTCCGAGCAGTACTTCTGTAAAATACCATCCCATGTGGAAACTCATGTTTTACAAAACTTGTGTTTGACAAAATTGTAAAAACCAGAAAAGCATTGTTGCAGGTCATGGAGTAAGAAGTAGAGCTAAGATTCCAACCTAGGCAGGTTGGCCACAGAAATTACATCTGGAAAGTGCAAAACATATACATGATTTCACTTGGCTCGAACCTGTATAACACAGTACTGTGAAGTAGTCTTTCTACGGTGAGGAAAAAGAAGCGCAAAAGGAAGTGTCGTTATATAGTCACAGAGCAACATTAAGGATGAAAAAAGCCTTCCCACCCAGGTTTGTTTGTTTGTTTGTTTGTTTTACCCTAATCTCTCTTTCCAGTCTCTTCCTAAGGCATATTTACTTATGTTAAAAATTGTTACCCTAACTTCTTCACTCATGTTGCTTTGCTTTTTTTTTTTTTCTTCTCACTACATTACCCATCAAGCAATCTCAGCCACCATGAATGTCACCTTATCTCCGGACTTTTCCCTTAGAAAAGTCGCTCTACTTGTCATTAATCTCTCACTTTTTCCACCATACCCACCATCTGTAGCCCTGTTACTCAAAGTATGGCCCACAGGCCAGCAACATCAACATCACCTGGGAGCTCATTAGAAAAAGGAGAATGTCAGGCTCCCCCCACCAAACCTACTGAACACAGTCTACATTTTAAGTAGATTCCCAGGTGACAGGGGCATTTTAGCACTTGAGAGGGGTCTCCCAGCAACAGCATAATTGGCATTTTTTATATTAGGGCAGTGGTCCTGTGCATTGTAGAATGGTTAGCAATATCCCTGGCCCCTATCCACTAGATGCCAGTAGTGTACCCTCTCACCCCAGCCCTCCACCGCCCTCCTCTACCCACCTCTCCCCACCATCTTGATAAAAAATGTCTCCAGGTATTGTCAAATATCACCTGTAAGGGTGCAAATCAACCCCAGTTGAAAATCGCTGGTCTACATGGAACAATGTTCTCCTCCGTCATATGCTGCCCATATTCTTCAGTGTAGTTTTAGAGTAGTAATTTTACATCCTCGGTACTTGATTATAAAAGCCACATCTCTCCTTCCTCCATATCCTTTGTATTGGGTCTTAAGTGTCTGCCTATAGCAGTAAGCATCCTTATAGGGTTCCCTTCTCCCCTATTCCATCCACTCTTTTTTTTAAATTAAATTTATTTATTTTCAGCATAACAGTATTCATTATTCTTTCACTCTTGATCCTCCCGATCAATCCCCAAATAATTTAACTGCATAAGTCTTTGTTTCAAGCTCTGCTTTCGGGTCACCCAAACTAAGCCACTCCTATAAAATCTAGAAGAATGTGGGTACTATACTCAATAAATATGTGTCGTTTGAGTAATAAGGCAAAATGTCATTAACTCTAAAACAGTTCATGCTCATGAGGGGAGTGGTAATAATATTAGCTGTATCCATCTCTCCATTAACCATGAAACTAGCATCTGAGTTGCTCAATAAATAATTTTTAACTAAATTAATATAAAATCTTTTAAATTGTATCTCCTTCTGTTTAAATAATATCTTTGTCGCCATCACTACTTCAATTTTATAACCCCGTCGTTAGGAAAGAATAATGTTTGAAGTATTTTCTTTGAAATCAACATTATTAATTACTTCCTAACTGTAAGATGCAAAAGAGCAAGCAAAGGTATGAGAAATTTCTAAGTTGGGCACAAGAAGGAAATTTTGTCTGGTATTTCCTATGCCATCATTTTTACTACTGTTTTGCTTTTAAGGGAAGATTGAAGGAGGGCTAATTTCTGAATTGATTTTCCTCTGAATAAAGTTTCCAGAGCGACAATACACGTGTTCCCTGATGCTTCTGGAATTCACCCTGAGGTTTGTCTTGATGTGTTTGTCTGTCATGATCACAATTGATTTTCTGTTTTAATTATTACAATTCTTATAATGGAAAGTTGCAAAACCCCTAAGAGTCTGCTTTTACAATATTCAAATGATTAACATCAAAGAGAACAACAGCAAGAAAAGAGAGTATGGTGCAATGCCACTTGTTGGGTTAAAAAAAAAAAGGCACATTGTAAATAAAGTGTGTAGATATCATGTCATGATTATACATGTGTTATGTTAATTTCTTTAGCAATAAAATCACAACAAATATTTTCTTAAATTTTGTTTGTTATCACTCTCCAACAAGGAATTTCAGCTACCTATTTGGGATAAACATAAAAAGAGTTTCAAAATTACATTTCCATTATTGAGTAATAATGTTCATTGGTATTATCGTTCTTATGTTACCTTAAAATATCTGCAGGAGGAGAGGGGTCCTGGGATAGGTATTTATCACGAACTACCTGAGTTCTAGCTACCAATGTAAAGTTGGTACAAGATGGTGAAGGAGCTGACAAACAATGATTCTGTTTAAAAGGATGGCTTCAGCCATTTCCCCCACTGTATTTTAGCCACAGAAGCATTCTGTCACAGCTGTCAAGTTTCCCCCACCTTAGCAAGTAACCGATCACAGTGATTTGTAAAAACTGACTTTAAGCCCATGTTCAGTGGGGCTGTATCTCGGGAGAGGTTCTTGGGAGATGCAAGGTTAAACAGATGGATCACCTGAACTACACAGCATGATGGTGCTCAACAGTGTTATTAGCATTCCAAGGACTGAGAAGGAGTATGGAAAATAGGGAGGCAAAATGTGCGACCAATCAAAGATCAGCCCAAGAAGAAGTGTGGGGCCTCAGAAAGAATGCAAATCTTGGTAACTGGGCCAAAAGATCCAGTAAGAAAAGCAGGTTCAAGTAAGTCTCAGTACGAGTGGTTTACACCTACAATCTACAATGTTTGTCCATAAACTTGTTATAGGTTAATGGGGATGTTTCATCAACCTCTGGTTAAAATTTTTTAATAAATAAATAAGACCCACATCTGGAGTTTCTATAGAGATAAATTTACTCAACTCAAAAGACTGTCCTTTTTAATGCTATAATTATATCTTTCTCTTGCTTTTTTGGTTAGTTACATTAGTTTCCGTTGTTAAGACACTACTATTCTCTCCTCTCTGTTATAACTAATCTGAAATTTCAGGGCCTCCAGATGAAGAAGGTTTATTGTACATTCTCATCACAGTTTTGTAGTCATTTGGAGAAAGAAAAGAAAAGGTTGACGACTATGTGCCAGCCCTCAAATATTTTTTTAAGTTCTGCTAATACATGAAATCTCCAAATGTGGGACACATACTTTAAAAAAAAAAATTAGATGTATCAAGATTTTCAAGCTGCAACTTTAATCCTCTTCTTAAATTCAGATGGACCCCATACCTTCACATAATACCTTCTAGCTCTTTCTTCCTTTTTTACTTTCCAGACTACTTCTCAAACATTCCCTAAAGACAAAAAGAAGTACAGAGGTCAGGGACAGAAAAGACTGTGAAACATGACAAGGAGCCAATCCATTGCTATGGACATTTCTACCTCGAGTCTCTATTATTTGTACATGTTAATGAACTTTCCAGGATCAGGAAATAAGCATCCTGGTGGAGAATTCAATGAAGATGTGAGCTCATTAAGTAACAGAGGTCTGAAGAGCAAATAAAAAGGCGAGAATAATGAGAAAGCAGTAGGAAGAAAAGGAACATATGAGAATGGTACTGCCTAAATCAATAGATTCTCAGCTTAGCTACTTACTCCTTTCAGCTCTAACTAACACATCCAAAATAGATGCAGGTTAAATGGGAAAGTTTTTCCACAATGTGCCTACTTCCCTTTCGTGGAACTGGCAGCCTAAATTAAAGCCTACTGTGGTAAGGACGCCTGGCTGAACGTTCTACTAAAGTGTAAATGCAAGTGCATTTGTGTACTGGCAGCCAGTATTTCTCTTCTCCCTGGCGTTCTTTTTCTGTAAATTGACTCTATTCTTCAATGGAAAAAAAAAATGTTGGTTATTTTTGTTTTGCTTTTTGTTTTGTTTTGTTTTGTTTTTTTATATTACCATTGGGTGCTGAATATTTGTAAGCTCATGACAAGACCCTAACATTACTGGAGAACCAAGATGGACCAAGCAGAGCTTGAAGGAACTTTGAAAAGTATTATCTTTATTTTAAATATAAGGAAATAAAATTTAAGAAATGTCATTAAAATTTAAATTATGTGCATAAAACAACAAGGATTTAATTAAATGAGGAAATTCCTGAAAATGATCACTTAAATAAAACAGGCCAGGGGACACCCCATACTACAGAGCACTGGAATCTAATGTGTCCACCCGAGCAGCCAGATTTTTACTATGATTACCATTTGAGCATGCTTGCTTTCACCCTCTTTCATGTTTGGAGGTCCACTCAATCTAAATGATGATCTACAACAATACATAGAGGGTCCTATTACTCTAACATTATAAAAACATCAAAAAAGAAAGAGGATGCATGAAATAATACTCTGGAGAGAGAACAATATGTCTGGTTACCATTGTTAGTTTTAGGAAAGTAATATGTAACAAGTTAAAAATTGAATACAATTCACATCGACTTCTATTGTAGTTAGGAACTGCTTCAGCTGATATAATAGCCCCAAAATGATACTGGCTTAAAGAAGACAGAAGTTTGTTTCTCCCTCATATAAAAGACAGGTGCATAGACTCCTATCTTATTGTTCTGCCATCCTTAACACCTAGCTTCACCTTGAAGTCCAACATGGCTCCTCCAGTTCCAATTATCACCTTTTCATTCTAGTTGGGAAAGAGAAGTCAAGCCCTTCCTTTTTATGCATAACAGGAAACTTGCACATATTACTGCCAATAACAACCCACCTGCCAGACTTGATTTTTTTTCAAGATTTATTTACTTGTTATTTTAGAAAGTGGGGGCAGGGATGGAGGGAGAAGGGGCAGAGAGAGAAGGAGAGAATCTTAAGCAAACTCCCTGCTGAGCAGGGAGCCCCATGTGGGTCTCAATCGCACAACCCTGAGATCATGACCCGAGATGAAACCAAGAGTCAGAGGCTCAACCAACTGAGCCACCCAGGTACCCCTTGCCTTCCACTGACTAGACTTTAGGCACATGGTCATACAAAACTTCCAAGAAGGCTGGGAAATACCATCTTTAATCAGGTAACTGTACCTAATCAATATCCTATTACTAAGGAAGACTGGATGTTCTCCTGCAAGTGTCAATTCTGACACATTGGAGGGAAAAAAAACAAAACAAAAACAGTGAAAACCCTTAGCTGGTGTTGCTAAGAGAATTGTTTCCAGTTTGATCCAATTGATATTCTGTTGGGCCATTGTTTTAGGAGTTGCGCATCACTTCGTGTTTCTTCATTTCTTGATTGCATCAAATACTCTTCCTTTGTCAGCAATTGCTCAAACTTTAGTCTTCAAACTGTGTATTATGGATGGTTGTATGGGAATGTCCCATCTCTCCCTACGTATCCCTGCTGTGCTTCCTCTGTTTTCAGTACTCTGAGAATTTCTGTTGTCCTTCAAGAGAAGGAAATGTTAGCTTTTCAAAACAGTGCAATATAAATATCAGATTGGACCCAAGAAGACTCAAGACTCATCTCCTGCATAAAAGTCACATGGGTCTTAATACCTTCTGGTACTTCTACCATCCCATTCCTATGAATGTAGTTTTTGTTAAACATTCCAACTCTTTGGAGTACAATAAAAGCACTTTATAAATTATACCAAATGTTATGGGAATGTAAGAAACAGATTTATTTACTAAAAGTTTTCTTGGTGTATAATCTTAGAGAAAGAGGCCAGCACTGGAATAAGAGGATCAGGGATCTAATTTGACTCTGCCTCCAACAGTCTCTGTGACCTACAAGTCACTTAACTTCTCTGCAAACCAGTTTCTTTTCATCAAACAGAGAAAAGATCAGATGTTCTACCTGCCTTGTTGAGTTACTATGAAACCTAAATACATCTTACAAAATCACTCACTGGTTAAGTTGAGAGAATATCATTGCCAAGAAGGAAAACGTTGGGCTATTTCTGTTACTGGCAACAAAATGGTAAAGTATAGACACTCTGTAGTCACTCATGCCAACAAGCCAAAAAAATAGGTGAGATTAGAATATGGTCAGAAGACATGCAGAAAATATGCAATTTGTATTTGAAAACTGACTTTGTATGTCAGAGCAGTTTTAGGTTCACAGCAAAATTGAGTGGAAAGAACTGAGAGTTACCTTATATCACCTGTCTCTCTGTTTGAGATGAACAACCTCCCCCAATATGAACATCTCATACCTAAGCGGTACATCTGTAACAACTGATGAACCTAGAGTGACACATCATTATCACCCACAGCCCATAGTTTACATTAGAGTTCATTCACATTTTACATTCTGTACATTTGGACAAATGCATAATGACATGTATCCACCATTATTGGATCATACAATACAATAGTTCCACTGCTCTAAAAAGCCTCTGTGCTCTGACTATTTATCTCTCACCTCCCATAACCTCTGACAAGCACCGACAGTAAAAAGATTGTCTCCATAGTTCCACCTTTTCAAGAATTTATTACAGTTGGGATTATATAATATGTTGCCTTTTCATATTGGCTTCCTTCACTAAGCAACATGCTTTTAAGTTTCCTCCATGTATCTTTGTAACTTGGTAGCTTATTTCTTTTTAGCACTGAATAATATTCCATTACATTTATGTAACACAGTTTATTCATCCAGTTCAATTATCCACTGGAGGACATCTTGGTTGATTCTAAGTTTTGGCAATTATGATAAAGTTTCTATAAACAACAGTGTTCAGGTTTCTGGGTGGACATACACGTTCAACTCATTTAATGAAATACCAAAGATAGTAATTGTTGAATCATATGGTAATAATGTGCTTAGACTTATAAGAAACTGCCAAACTATCTTCCAAAGTGGCTATTCTATTTGACATTCCCATCAGCAATGAATGAGGGTTCTTTTTGCTCCTCAGGTTCACTAGCATTTGGTGTGCTCAGTGTTTTCAATTTTTGCCACTCTCATAGGTATGTAGTGATACCTCATTGTTTTAATTTGTGATTCCCTGAGGTATATGATGTTGAGAAACTTTTCATATGTTTATTTATCAGGTATATATCTTTGTTGAGGAGTCTGCTCAGATATTTTGCCCATTTTTAAGTCAGGTTTGTTTTCTTCTTGTTGAGTTTTAAGGGTTCTTTGTATATCTTGAGTAACAGTCCTTTATCAGGTATAACTTTTGCAAATATTTTCTCCCCCATCTGTGTCTTATCATCTCTTCTCTTGACAGTGTCTTTTACAGAGCAGAAGTAATTATAATGAAGTCCAACTTATTATTCCTTTCATGGATCATGTATTTGGTGGTTCTATCTAAAAACATACCAAAAGACCCAGAGTCATCTAGATTTTCTCCAGTGTTATCTTCTAGAAGTCTTATAATTTTTCATTTTACATTTAGATTTATGATTCTTTCTGAATTAGTTTTTATAAAGGTATGAGGTCTACGTGTAAATTTGTTTTTTTGCCAAAGGGAAGAGATGCATAGGGCAAGGTAGAGTGGCATGGAGCTTCCATACCTTCTTCAAGGTCCATCATCTTTCAGTACCTTGAAGTATTCAACATCCCAAAAGCTCCCTAATCTGGGTAAGGACACAGGTATCAAAATCCAGGAAGCATAGAAAATTCCTGTTAAATTCAACAAAATCAACCCTACCCAAGGTATATCATAGTTGAAATCACAACATACACTGACATGGAAGGAATCCTGAAAGCAGCAAGTGAAAAAGAGTCCTTAACCTACTAGAAAGTCAGATCAGATTTGCAGCAGATTTGTCCATGGAAACTTGGCAGGCCGGAAGAAAGTGGCAGGATATATTCAAAGTATTGAATGGGGAAAATATGCAACCAAAAATTCTTTATCAGCAAGTCTATCATTCAGAATAGGAGGGAAAAAGAGTTCCCCAGACAAACAAAAACTAAAGGAGTTCGTGATTACTAAACCAGCCCTGCAAGAAACATTAAGGAGGACTTTATGAGTGGGAGAAAAAAGACCTAAAGCAACAAAGACTAGATAGGACCAGAACACATCACCAAAACACCAACTCTACATATAATACAATGACACTAAAGTCATATCTTTCAATAATCACTCTGTCAATGGGAAAAATGCTCCAATCAAAAGACACTGGGTATTAGAATGAATTTTAAAAAGAACCAAGATCCATCTATATGTTGCCTACAAGAAACTCATTTTAGATCTAATGGTACCTACAGACTGAAAGTGAAGAGATGGAAAACCATCTATTATGCAAATAGACATCAAAAGAAAGTCAGAGTGCCATACTTAGATAAACTAGATTTTAAAACAAAGATTATAACAAGAGATGAAGAAGGGCAGTATATCATAATTAAGGGATCTATCCATCAAAAAATCCAACAGTTATAAAGATCTATGACCCCCAACTTGAAAACATCCAAAATATTAATTAATAATAAACATAAAGGAATATATTGATAGTAATACAATAGTAGGGGACTTCAACATACTACTCACAGCAATGGACAGATCACTTCAGCAGAAGCAATGGCAATGAATGACACACTGGACTGAATGGATGTGTAACAGATATATGCAGAACACTTCATCCTAAAGTAGCAGAGTACATGTTCTTTTCAAGTGTACATTGAATATTATCCAGAACAGATTACATACTGAGTCACAAATCAGGACTCAACTGGTACAAAAAGGCTGAGATCATATCGTGCATATTTTGAGACCACAACACTATGAAACTTGAAGTCAAACACAGGAAAAAATTTTGAAAGACCTCAAATACATGGAGGTTAAAGAATATCCTACTAAAGAACTAATGGGTTAACCAGGAAATTAAAGCAGAAATTTAAAAAAAAAAATACATGAGGGGCACCTGCATGGCTCAGTGGGTTAAGCCTCTGCCTTTGGCTCAGGGATCCATGATCATGATCTCGGGGTTCTGGGGTAGAGTCCTGCATTGGGCTATCTGCTCAATGGGGAACCTGCTTCCCTCTCTCTCTCTCTGCCTGCCTCTCTGCCTACTTGTGATCTCTCTCTCTCTCTCTCTCTGTCAAATAAATAAATAAATAAAATTTAAAAAAAAAAAACATGAAACAAATGAAAATGAAAATATGACAATCCAGAACATTTTGGACACAGCAAAGGCAGCCCTAAGAGGAAAGTTTATTGCAATACAGGCCTACCTCAAGAAGCAAGAAGAATATCAAATACGCAACCTAACCTTACACCTAAAGGAGTGGGAAAAGAACAACAAATAAAACCTAAATCCAACTGGAGAAGGGAGATAATAAGGATTGTAGCAGAAAGAAATGTTATAGAATTTAAAAAAAAAAAAAACAATAGAGCAGATCAATGAAACAAGAAGCTGGTTCTTTGAAGAATTAGCAAAATTGATAAACCCCTAGCCACTTCTCGAAAAGAAAAGAGAAAGGACATAAATAAATAAAATCATGAATGAAAGGGGAGAAATCACATCCAACAGAACAGAAATACAAACATAAGAGAATATTATGAGCAATTATATGTCAACGAGTTAGGCAATCTGGAAGAAATGTATGCATTCCTAGAAACATATAAACTACCAAAACTGAAACAGGAAGAAATAGAAAATTTGAACAGATCCATAACCAGCAAAGAAACTGAATCAGTAATCAAAAATCTCCCAACAAACAAGACTTCAGGGCTGGATAGCTTCCAAGGGAATTCTACCAATTCTACCAATTCTTTAAATTCCAAGGGAATAGGAAAAGCATTCCACACTCATGGATTGGAAGAACAAACATTGTTAAAATGTCTATACTACCCAAAGCAACCTACATATTTAAGGCAATCCCTACCAGAATAGCACCAGCATTCCTCACAGAGCTGGAACAAATAATCCTAAAATCTGTATGGAACCACAAAACACTCCAAGTAGCCAAAGCAATCCTATAAAAGAAAAATAAAACTGGAAGCATCACATTTCAGATTTCTAGTTAAATTACAAAGCTATAGTCATCAAGATGGTATGGTACTGGCATAAACATAGAAACAGAGATAAATGGAACAGAATAGAGAACCCAGAATTGGAACCACAACCATATGGTCAACTAATCTTTGACAAAGCAGGAAGGACTATTGAATGGAAAAAAAGATGGTCTCTTCAAAAAATGATGTTGGGAAAACTGGACAGTAACATGCAGAAGAGTGAAACTGGACCACTTTCTTATATTATACACAAAAATAAATTCAAAATGGATAAAAAACCTAAATGTGAGACAGGAAACCATCAAAATCCTAGAGGAGAATATAGGCAGTAACCTCTCTGACCTCAGCCACAGCAATTTCCTACTAGACATGTTGCCAGAGATAAGGGAAACAAAAGCAAAAATGAACTATTGGGACTTCATCAAGATAAAAAGCTTCTGCACAGTGAAGGAAACAATCAACAAAACTAAAAGCCATCCTATGGAGTGGAAAATGCAAATAATATATCCAATGAAGGGTTAGTTTTCAAAAATCTATAAAGAGTTTCTCAAACTTAACACCCAAAAACAAATAATCCAGTTAAGAAATGGGCAGAAGACCTGAATAGTTACTTTTCCAAAGATGACACCCAGATGGCTAACAGACACATGATCAGATGCTCAACATCACTCATCAACAAGGAAATACAAATCAAAATCACAATAAGATACCACGTCACACTTGTCAGAATGGCTAAAATCATCAACACAAGAAATAAGAAGTGTTAGCAAGGATTTGGAGAAAAGGGAACCCTCATGCACTGTTGGTGGGAATGTAAACTGGTGCAGCCACTCTGGAGAACAGTACGGAGGTTCCTCAGAAAGTTAAATAGACCTACCCTACATACCAGCAATTGCACTGCTAGGTATTTATCCAAAGGATACAAAAATACAGATTCAAACGGATACCTGCTCCCTGATGTTAACAGCAATATCAACAATAGCTAAACTATGGAGAGAGTCCAAATGTCCACCAACTGACAAATGGAAAAAGAAGATGTAGTATATATACACAATGGACTATTACTCAGCCATGAAAAAGAATGAAATCTTGCCATCTGCAATGATGTAGATGGAACAAGAGTGTATTATGCTAAGTGAAATAAATTAGAGAAAGATAAATATCATATGATCTCACTCATACGTGGAATTTAAGAAAGAAAATAGATGAACATATGGGAATGGGGTGAGGGGGCAGGGAGAGAAGGAAATAAACCATAAGAGACTCTTAATGATAGACGACAAACTAAGGATTGATGGAGGTTTACGGAGGAAGGCAGGTGGGAGGATGTGATAGATTGGTGAAGAATATGAAGGAGAAAAATTTATTTTTTTTTATTTTTTTACATATTTTATTTATTTATTTCAGAGAGAGAGAGCATGAGCCGAGGGAAAGCAGACATCCCGCTGATCAGGGAGTCCAATGTGGGGTTTGATCCCAGGACCCTGAGATCACAACCCAAGCTAAAGGCAGACGCTTAACTGACTAAGCCACCCAGGTGAAGGGGGGTACTTTTTACGAGGAGCACTGGATGTTGTATGTAAGTGACAAATGACTGAATTCTACTCCAGAAACCAGTATTATATGTTAACAAAGCAAAATTTAAATTAAAAAAAAAGGAAAGTGCAAATAATGCCCCCCCAAAGGAACAAAAGAAAATAACTTTCTATAACCCAGAAATTTTACATACATTATCTGTTTTATTATTATCAACAACACTATGAAGAAAATAAATTCATCTTATTCCTGGGATAACTTTGGTTAAAGATACCAGGTAACCTATCCCATACCCACCAGTGAATAGGATTTCAATTCCAGTGGTGATGATTTCACTCCAGGCTTGACTGATGCTAAAAGCCAAAGAAGCCGGGAAAGGAGAGAAAGAGACAGAATGAGCTTCCTTCAGAGAAAGGGACATTCTCTGATGTTCAGAAGGAAAAATGTAGGTAGAAGAGAGTGCCCTGTGACATTAAAATAGATAAAGGGCAAAGAAAAGGACTTTGACAAATGCAGCACAGGAAGCAATCAAGAAAAACTGCAAGAAATAGAAATGAAAGACTAGAGGTAGAAGAGGTAGAAAAAAATGTATAAATGAGGACACTAAGGGGAGCTTTCACTTTGATACGTACAAATTAAATACCCCTGAAATAAAACGACACACTGCAGTAACTTTAGAACATGGAAGACAAAAATAATTCCTTAGGAATCAAAGATAAGCATCTTAGAAGAAGGATAAGGGAAGAATATCAATTGATGTATTATTAGTGATTCTTGGTAATACTTACAGGTAGGATGTAAATAGGCGGTGTGTAGACTGCCACAAGAAAATGCCTATAAGATGCATTTGTCCAAACAGAAGGGTTCATTCTCTGCCACATAAAAGTCTTTGAGTATTAGGTTAGGGTGGCAGTGACTGGCTCCAGCCCTGACTAGCACTTCTGCATCCCTGAGGTCCTCATGGTTTTATTTCCGACGCTGACTTGTTGTAGACAGAGCCACCTTCGTTGTCAGACAGCCCTGGTGTTAATCCCAAGCCATTATCTGTCTAACTTCTGTGCTTTAAGGCAAGTCTAAGAGTCTGTTTCCTCATGTGTAAAACACCTCCCGCTGGATTCTCCCAGAACCCAATGAGAGAGCATAGGTCAAGTTTTGTCCTGCACTCCATAAACGGCGGCTAGACTATGAACAGCCTCATGCCAGAACTGCAAGAACTTAATTTTTCGAATGAATAAACTGAAGGGAGAGATAGAAGGGTTTGAGGTTCACTGATTTAAAGGAGCCCTGAAGACAGGGACATACAAATCATATAGGCCTAGTCATTCAGAGTATCCAAATCTCCCTCCCAAAAAGTAGATAGCTAGCAAGCCAGCCCGAATGTTCCTTTAAAAAGTGAAAGTGAAAACTGCTATCCCTCCCCGACCCACGCCTATATCAAGTCTAATTTTCTAATAAGGGCCTGAGCATACTGGTTGCAAATCAAAACTTCCTTTAGAAATTTCCAGCATCTCCCTGAAGCTTTGCTCAACTGCATTAAGGGTTGCAAATATATTTTGCTACTCACTCTATAATCTAGTGGTTCACTGACATTTACAGTCTGAACTTTTTCATTTCCTCTTGGTCTTTGGGGGAGTCAAGATGTGTAGAAACACGCTGTTTGGTTTCAAATTTTGGCAGTGAGGTAATATATACCCATCTTTCTCCCCTCCTTGGGTTTGTTTTTTGTTTGTTTGCTTTTCTGCTTAGTTTACTGACAGCCTTGTGGGAGCTCAGTAAACAAATGGACTCGATTCTCTCTTCCTTAACCCCCATTTTAAGAAGTCCCTTGTGCTGAGGTGCTTAGGATGGTATATTAACTGTTTCAAGCTGCCAGGAGATTCTCTGGGGAACTAAGATGTTAAATACAACAAAGGAAAAAAAATGGTTATGTAACTTTCTGCTTACTTTAAAAGACAAAGTGTTTTTTTGGTTTTTTTGTTTGTTTGTTTGTTTTTTAAACTGGGCATGGAGCCCACCACGGGGCTTGAACCCACAACCCTGAGATCAAGACCTGAGCTGAAATTAAGAGTCAGAAGTTAAGATGACTGAGCCACCCAGGTGCCCCAAGGCAAAGTTGTCTTCTATGTGACACTTTTAAGGACCCAACTTTTTTTTTTTTTTTATCACCACCACATAGTCTCATCATGTGTTTCCGACTAGTATATGATCTTCAGAAATTTGTGGACTTTGAACTTTTATCTTATCAAAGTGCCCTGCACCCAGCTTCCCAATTGATCTTCTGAACATAAAACTGCTGTTAAATATTTGCTCTTGGCCAATGCAACTTTTTCCAAGTGGCCTATAATATCTTTCTCATCTGGTCCCAATTTGTCTTTGTGGCTCACTAAATTCTGCACAAGTCCTAGAATCATTATATTGTTTAATGTGATTTTTTTTTAATTTTTAATTAATGTTTTAATTAGAGAATAATTGGCATATGATATGATATTCATTTTGGGAGTACAACATAGTGATTTGATACTTTTCTACATCACAAAATGGTCACCACAATAAGTCTAGTTACCATCTGTCACCGTACAAAGCTGTTAACAATATTGTTGACTATATTCCCAATGTCGTACCACTCGGTCCTTTTGTCTTATTTTACAACTGTTAGACTGCACTTCCTCATGTGTTCACCTAATCCCCCTCGCCTACTTCATCCATCCTCCATCCCCTCATAAATCATTATATTGAATGAGCTGGAAGTGGTAGGGACAGAGGGTGCAGCAGAGAACGCTTCTTTCCCACCGCTCTGCCATTAAATATGCTGCCAACAGTGCTTTCTCTACTCTTGTGTGAAATCTCAAGCAGGCCTCGGAGCTCACAGAGTCATTTGTGAATAATAAGTACTCCTCCAGTTTCCTTCAATCTCAACAACGGTTTTATTTTAATAAATAAAAGCGCCATCCATGGTGATAATAAAACTTCCATCCAGCCCCTTCCTTCAACCAAAAGCTTCTCTTGTTTCTCAGGCCATGTGGGCTTAAGGCTCTGAAGCCTACAAGTGAGAGAAGGGAAATGTGGACCACTTCCAACCTGTCTGTCAGTTCTACCTTCTCCTACTAAATAACCATGGCCTCACACCCCAACCTCGGGACTGGGCCATCTACATAGGGGGTTCATGGAGGAGAACCCAACTCAGTCTCACACTGAGATGATGTGGGGCAGGCTCTCTTTGAAAGTGATGGAAACACCAGGACTGGTTCTTTCTCTTGTAGGGGGCTCTGTGGGATTTTGGGGGGAGAACCCATGACAAGAGCAATGCCCCTTTTCCTGCTTGCTTCTTAAGACCCCAAGCCTTAGACTCGGACATTCAGGCATTTCATCCCAGCCATGTACCCCATCACAGTCCTTTGCTCTACCAGACAGTCCTACTGGGCAAGATCCTTTTGGAAAATAACCCCTGGCCAACTCACCCACCCAGGCAGCCCACGGAAATCTCACATATCACTCACTCACAGGCAGCACAAGTCCAGTTGGCCCTCTTTATTTTTGCTCTGTTCCCTCAAGCTGAAACCCCAGGAGACACACATCAAGGCAATCATACCACCTCCTTGAAGTACCTGTAATGGACCTGCACTTGAAAAAATCATCCCCCCTTTCCTCTGAGACCGAGCAGATGTGAGACGGGGAAAGCTCGATGACAATTACAGTGGAGACAATTCTTCCTCATCCAACTATTTCATTTCTTTCCAAGTTTCAGATCCTATGCTTCGATAGCTGGTCTCTGGCATAATAGCTTTTATAAATTTCTTAGCACATCCTCGGTAGGTCCATGGCGACTTGATTTAGAATGTTGGAGACGGGCCTTTATGGCAGTGATGCAAGCCTTGGAACTCAACCAAAAGAGACCGAGAAGTCCCCCTTGAATTTCCTGCCATACCAGGCTGCCTACAGTTTGCTCAGCACTCCGTGTATTTTCCTTTCTTCTTACTTTGATTATTTTGTCATCAACCTAAAATCTTTAAACTATTCCCAAAGACATCTCTCAGAGGACTTTGCAGAACATATTCTCTACTTACAGTTGAGAGGAGCTCTTTTTTTTTTAAGAAACTCTTATGCCTTTTCAATGGTATTCACATTCTCTCTTAATCCAGTGATTTCTAGGAGTCTAACGATTTATAAAATTGTTTTATCTTTTTATGAATCATAGCTTCTTGAAGAAAGAATTGTTACTTCACATTTATCTTTGTAAACCCTGTGACTCACCAAGCCATGCACTCAAAACTTTCTTTTTTTCAGCTTCTAAAGAGTTCAACTTAACATAAAACCTACCATGAGACCCAGCTACCCCACTACTCGAGAAATGAAGACATTATGTCTGCACAAAGAGCTGCACGTGAATGTTTACAGCAAAATTATTCTTAATAGTCAAAAATTGGAAATAACCCAAATGTTCATCAAGTCGTGAGTGGATAACTAAAATGTCATATATCCATACAATGGAATGCTATTCAACAATAAAAAGAAACAAAGCAGTGATGTATACTGTAATATCGATGAAACTCACAAACATTATGCAGCACAAAAGAAGCCAGACACAAAAGATGATATAGTGTATATATGATTCCCTTTATAAGGAATGTTCAAAAAAGCCAGACGTTTAGAGATAAAAAGTACATTAGTAGTTGCCCAGGGTGGGGGTGGGAATGGGGTTTAACTATAAATGAGCACAAGGGATCTTATGGGAGTGATAAAAATGTTACACAATTCAGTAAATTTACTAAAAATCATTGAATTGTACGCTTAAAATGAGGGAATTTTATGATATGTAAATTATACCTCAATAAAGCTTGAAAAACTTGCTTGCTCAGTGGAATTTGGGTTTCTTTTTCTGATGTC
Source organism: Mustela putorius furo (assembly GCF_011764305.1). NCBI lineage: Eukaryota > Metazoa > Chordata > Mammalia > Carnivora > Mustelidae > Mustela > Mustela putorius. Next base: position 12,728,635 of record NW_025421375.1, read on the forward strand.
AGCTTCTCAGAGATGTTAATGCTGCTAAAACCTTGAACAGTCCAATAGGAGAGAACAGGCCCTCTGGGCCTATGCCTCGCTCTCAGAGTCATAAACAAACATATTGCTTCCATATCAAAAACCAGGATTCTTGAAATTTCCGGCGAGGTCAGACCACAGTGAGATTGAGTGCAACTGCAATGCGCCAGTGGTTTTTTGGCAGTGAAAAGAGCTGATGGTACCCCCAAGTGTCTAGCTTAATAATAAAGAGTGTCTTGGGCATTGAGCATTAAAGTTTCCTCGTAACCTGAAAATCTTGTCTTTGTGGGATTTTAAATCCTAAACTGGATCCCTGTAGCAAAGTAATTTAGAAATCAATCAGCTTCATGAGTATAAAATGAAAAATGTGGGATCAATGTTTCCCTCTAGATATTTAAAATAAAATTGTGCTTTAAGGACAGTCTATACAACAGCCACTGGTAAATATATATTTCATGCAAGAGAACAGATACAACTCATTCATCACCACAGATAAGATCTGGAAGTTCCATGTAAGGCTTAAACGTATATATTTTTTTAATAAACATAACTTCTAATTATTTTAAAGTATATTTTAAAACACGTTGGCTCATTTCCATGGTTAGGAAATCATCTGTAAGTATCCATCTAAAGGAATTTGAGTAAATTGTGATTTGGTCTCCAAAGAATTCTCTCCAAGGATCTCTTTATGAGCTCAGATTACAAGGGTAGTGGTTTGTATTTCCAAATTCCCAATGCTTAAATCACTTGTATAGCAACCACAAATAAGCATACCATAAAAATTATTAATATTAAAAAGTGCATATGCAAACAAATAATGATGTGTTTATGGTAACACTGCCCACTGAGGAATAATTATATACTTAACACAATAATGAAATGTATCAAAATCCTCAAACACCTACTGCCTTGTCACTTCATGGCCAGTTATGCAAAGATCACAGTGACTAGTAGGTTTAGTGTCTTGCACCTCCAGAAAGCATCAGGATTTAAACTTAGCCTCAACCAAAATGAGAAAAGCGGAATGTATTTCAGGAATATCTAGCAGGAAGTAAGTCTTCCTATTTAATTATGCTAGGACAAGAAACAACCGCCAACAGCCAGTCTACCCAGACATCAACTCACTAGTCCAAAAATTATTTATTGAGTATCATAGGATTCTTTTTTCTTTTTTATTAACATAAAACCTGCTTCAGAGGTACAGGTCTGTGAATCGAATCATCAGTCTGACACAATTCACAGCACTCACCATAGCACACATCTTCCCCTATGCCCATTCCCCAGCCACTTCCACCGTCCTCCACTCCAACAACCCTCAGGTTGTTTCCTGAGATTAAGAGTCTCTTGAGTAAAAAGCGAAAGATTTATGCAATTTGAAGAGAAACCAGAGTCTCTTATGGTTTGTCTCCCTTCCCGTTTTCATCTTATTTCATTTTTTCCCTCCCTTCCCCCGACAACCTCCCCCCCCCCGCCTTTCAAGTTCCTCATATCAGAGAAATAATATAATTGTCTTTCTCTGATTGGCTTTTTTCATTTAACTTAATCTCTTCTAGTTCCCACCCACATTGTTGCAAATGGCAAGATTTTGTTTTTTGATGGTGGCATAGTATTCCATTGTATAGATACACCACATCTTCTTTATCCATTCATCTGTTGATGGACATCTAGGATCTTTCCATAGTTTGACTATTGTGGACATTGCTGCTATAAACAATTGGGTGCACGTGCCCCTTCAGATCACTACAGCAGTAGTCCAACTGCTGAGTCATAGGGTATCTCTATTTTCAACTTTTTGAGAAACCTCTATAATGTTTTTCAGAGTGGCTACATCAGCTTACATTCTGTGGGATTTTTTTAAGAGATTTATTTATTTATTTATTAGAGAAAGAGAAGGAGGGGAAGGAGAGGGAGATGGGGAAGGAGAGGAAGACTCCCAAGCAGACTCTCCTCTGAGCAGAGAGCCCCACAAGGGGCTCCATCTCACAACCCTGAGACCAAGACCTGAGCTGAAATCAAGAGTCAGACACTCAACTGACTGAGGTACCTAGGTATCCCTGTTTATTGAGTGTTAACTGTGCACTCAGTATTGGTGATACAGTAGTCACTGTCCTCATGAGGCTTACATTGTACATTAAACACACTAACAAATAAAGACAATCCCTTAATGACTGGAATGGTGGCAGTGGGCAGTGTCTGTGCAGGAGGAGATGGGAAGAGTTCTCAGGGAAGGCCTGCGGCAGAAAGAACTTAAAGACTCTAAGAACTTAAATTCTGCTAGAGAAAACAAGGGATGAGTGAGACCTTGACACTGAAGAGAAGAGGGCAGAACTTGAAGAGTTTTCTGAGGAATTTGGATTGTATTCTAAGCCGAGGAATGACACAATATGATTTATACTCTAAGAACATCTTTTAAAAAAAAAAGATTTCATTTATTTATGACAGAGAGTGATAGCAAGAGCGGGAACATAAGCAGGGGGAGTGGGAGATGGAGAAGCAGGCTCCCCGCTGAGCAGGGAGCCTGATTGGGTGGGTGAGGGGGGGGACTCGATCCCAGGACCTGAGCTGAAGACAGATGCTTACCAGCTGAGTCACCCAGGTACCCCTGAGACCATCTTTGTGATGAGTTGAGAATGAATACGTATTTAGAGTTAGAATTGACAATTTTTATTGATAAATTGGATCCTGTGGATGAAAGTTAGGGAAGAATGGGATAGTTGCTCCACTCAGATCCCTGTGGATCCTTTCAAACAATTTTGCGTGCAACTCTTGCCTCCTTTTTGGTGTACTTCTGCTTCCAAGAGCCAGGACCTGTGAGTCTTTTTGAGAGGGTGGGGGGCTTCTTTGTTTTTGTTTTCTTTTTGGTTTTGCTCTCCAGCTACACTTCAAGGCACCTGGCTTGCAGGTGTGGCCAGTTCAGAGCCTGGGAATGCACATGCTCCTGGGAAAATTGTTAACCAATGATTGAGGAATATGAGTGTGAAACCTCTGGGTCACTTCCTAGGATCAAGACAGTCCTGAGACTTACATCATGGTCCTGAGTTTCCTTGAGAGAGAGTCCATAGGAACCTTGGCTGACATCCCCTTCTTACTGGATATCTCTCCTATCTCTCCTGTTTCCCCACCTTCTTTACCAGTTTCCCCCGTGACCCTTTCCTTGATCAACTATTCACAAGAAATACTATGTTGCAATATGCTTTCAGATGTTCCATTATTTACCCCAAGATCTTAGAAGACCTTAGAAGACCTTCACATCCTCTCTCTTCTCAAATCCCTAATATTTCCTACCTCACCCACATCCCAGTGACTTTGCTTCCTATTTTATTCAGAAAGCACAAAGAGACAAGTTCTTTCTAATAACCCTAAACTCAGGACCGTGATGTAAGTCTCAGGACTGATAGCATTTGCTATCCTTTTGCCTGAAATACATCACCCAGGCATCTGCATATAGCATCCCCTCATTTCCTTCATATTTCCAAAGCCACCAAAATCATGAGACCTCTCCTGTGGGTCTGCATAGTAACTTACTCCTGTTCTGTTGATTTATTTTTAACCACAGTACTTATCACTGCTTAGTATATTACATATTTCTTTTTATATTTATTTTCCTTTTCCTCTCTCTATGTGTTCCGTGAATTTAATGTTTTTTCTCATTTTAACTAATTAATCTACTTAATTTATTAGATATTGTAACAGCTCTTATTCTATACTTATCAATTACACTTATGGAATTTTTTTATTCTCTTAAGAGGGTTTTTTTTTCCTTTTTCATTCCTTTTAATTCCATTTAATATTTAACTGTATGTTAACATACAGTGTTATATTAGTTTTAGGTGTACAATATTGTGATTCAACAACTCCATCTTTCACCCGATGCTCATCACAAGTGCACTCTTTAATCCCCACCACCTATTTCATCCATTCCCCTACCCACCTCCCCTGTGGTAACTATCACTTTGTTCGCAATCATTTATTCTGTTTCTTATTTCACCTCTATCTCTCTTTTTTCCCCTTCACTGTTTTGTTTTTTAAATTCCACATATGAATGAAATCATATGGTATCTTTCTCTGACTGACTTATTTTGCTTAGCATTATATCTCTAGCTTCCTTCATGTCACTGCAAATGGCAATATTTCATTTTTTATGGCTGAATAATATCCCTGTGTGTGTGTGTGTGTGTGTATACACACATACCACTTCTTATTTATCCACTCATCAATCAATGGACACTTGGGTTGCTCCATATCTTAGCTATTGTAAATAATGCTGCTATAAACACAGATGGGCATGTGTCCCTTTGACTAGTGTTTTTGCATTCTTTGGGTAAATTCCCATAGTGCGATTGCTGAACCATAGTATAGTTCTATTTTTAACTTTTTTAATCCCATGCAGACTCCTCACTGAGCACAGTGCCAGATATGGGGTCAATCCCATGACCCTGAGATCATGACCTGAGCTGAAGTCAAGAGTCAGCTTAACCAACTGAGCCACCCAGGTGCCCCTATTTTTAACTTTTTGAGGAACCACACTATTTTCCACAGTGTATATACCAGCTTGCATTCCCACTAATAGTGCATGAAGGTTCCTTTTTCTCCAAATCCTTGTCAACACCTGCTGTTCTTGTGTTTCTGATGTTAGCCATTCTGACAGGTGTGAGGTGATATCTCATTGTGCTTTTGATTTGCATTTCCCTGATGATGAGTGAAATTGAGTATCTTTTCATGCATCTATTGGCCAATGATATGTCATCTTTGTAGAGATGTCTATTCATGTCTTCTTCCCATTTTAATTGAATTATTATTCTTCCCATTTTAATTGAATTATTATTTGGTTTTTGGTTGTTGAGTTTCATAAGTTCTTTCTATATATTGGATACTAACCCTTTATTGAATATGTATGTCATTTGCAATATCTGATCCCATTCCACAGTTGGCCTTTTAGTTTCGTTGATTATTTCCTTCACTGTACAGACATTTTTTTTATTTTGATGTAGTCCCGATAGTTTATTTTTCCTTTTGTTTCCTGGTCTCAGGAGACATATCTAGAATGGAGCTGCTACAGCCAATGTCAAAGACATTACTGTCTATGTTCTCTTCTAGGATTTTTATGGTTTCAGGTTTCACAGTTAGGTCTTTAATCCATTTTGAATTTTTTTTTTTGTTTATGGTGTAGGAAGGTGGTGTTTCTTTCTTCGGCACATTGATATCCAGTTTTCTCAACACCATTTGTTGAAGAGACTATTTTCCTCCTGGATATTCTTTCCTGTTTTGTTTAATATTAACTGCATAGTTGTGGGTTTATTTCTGGGTTTTCTATTTGTTTCATTGATCTCTTTGTCTATTTTGTGACAGCACCATACTTTTTTGATCACCACACCTTTGTAATATAACTTGAAGTCCAGAACTGTGATGCCTCCGGCTTTGCTTTTCTTTTTCAAAATTGCTTTGGTTACTTGAGGTATTTTATGGTTTCATACAAATTTTAGAATTGTTTATTCTAGTTCTGTGAGCAATGCTATGGGTATTTTGACAGATACTATATTAAATACATAGTTTGCTTTGGGTAATATAGACATTTCAACAATATTTATTCTTCCAATCCATGTCTTTCCCATGGAATGTCTTTCCATCGCTTTTATCATCTTCAATTTCTTCATCAGTGTTTTATAGTTTTTGGAGTCCAGGTCCTTCATGTCTTTGGTTATTTATATTTCTAGGCATCTTATTATTTTTGGATGCAAATGTAAATTGGGTCTTTTTTAAAATTTCTCTTTCTACTGCTTCCCAATTCATTTATAGAAATGCAACAGATTTCTGTACATTGATTTTGTATCCTGTGACTTTACTGAATTCATGTATCAGTTCTAGCAGTTTTTTTGGTGGAGTCCTTTGGGTTTTCTATATGTAGTCATTTTTTTCTTCATTGTTCTGTTTTTAGCACCTAGAACAGTGCCTGACACAAAGTGAGGCATTATTGCTGAATGACTGAATGAATAATGAAGATACTTTCAGATATTTCAGTCTCCAATCAAAATACCAGTTCTGTGCAACTATATTTTCTAGAGGAGCTGGGCATTCTTACCATTTAAGTGCTTTATGTTTATTATTGCAATTATTCTGAGTGTTTTATCTTTAACTTAGTATTACAGATAAACTGCTTTGGACATTTAAATTTCAAGTATATGTCCAATTTTTATCAAATGAAATAATTATATACTGAACCATGAATTACTGAAATATTGGCTCACAAAATTAATAAGAGCAAACTCCATACTTTCCATCAACAACTTTTTAGCCAAATGCATATCACTTTGAAAAATTGGAGAGAGTTCTTGACCAGGAAAATAATTATATTCTATTTAGTACAAAATATGACTTCTATAATTACAAAGCAACTATTTTTCCAGGTTTATATAACACACCTGGAAGCACCTCACATAGTCAATTTGCTACATTTTGGCACTTTAGCATTCAACACTAGAAGTTTTCCCAACCCTCTTTAAAACATGTAATCTTAGACACACACTCAAAGATACTTAGAGACATAGTGAATCTGGATTGATTCCAGAGAGGGATTGATTGAAAGAGAGGTTTAACTTATTATCACAGGCATATACAACACTTTTGGTATTTGACTGTCCTGAAATATTCAGTACCCCACTATCCCTGCATGGAATATCAGCCTTTATTGATTATTTGGAGGAGTGTTCTGGAGAATAGATAAATGATTTCCCATATTGGCCTCAGCCCGCCTCAATAAATCCTCAATCCATATACACAAATGAGAAGAACCAGTTCATTTCAAACAGTGACTAGCCCCAGATACAGGCTATTCACTTTACAGGTGGAGAAATGACAGAGGTGTCAGAGATTTGCCCAAAAGATCTGGAAGCCAATCAATAGCAGAACTGATTTAGAGCACAGCCCAGTAAAATGCTTTCTATACTCTGACATTTCTCAATCATATTCTCCAACTCTGCAAGTTTTCTATTACAAAAATTTCCGACTTGAGAAAAAGTAGTTATATTTTATTAACATGTTTATAAATTGCAAATTCTCACTATACAGTTTTGTCTTTATAAACGGTATAGTAATTGAACATCAGAGAAAATGTCAGACGTAAAGCAATTGAGCACTTTTTACATCCATGAAATTTCAAGTTTGGGCAACAAGATGGGACATCACTCTGTCTTCTCTTTTTGTTTACAAGTTGATCAGTACATATCTTTAATCATTCCATACCACAAGTCCTGTCCTACTGACCCCAGGCCACATTCTCCATGCACAGAGACTTTCTACTGCCTTTCTTTTTCTTTAACAGTTAACACTGGGGAAGGGCTTAGCACAAGGATATCTTGAAAAGAACTAAAGCCCAGTGGCACATCTGTAAAATCTTTCCCACTCAATTCAGTAAGCATTATATTCTTCCTATGGTGTGCAAAGTACTTCCTTAGGTACTGCCAAGCTTATGATGGTAACAATTAACAATCTCTCTGACAATGAATGAAGGCCCTTACAACCTAGAAGGGGAAACAGACAAAAAGAGCTCTAATATGTCACTGGCTGCAAAACCTTTTATAATTGAAACTACAGCTCAGACATTAGAAATTGATTATGCCATTAATACCTAAAATGTTTCATGTGGTTTTTCTTTTCTATTTTTATCTCATTTTAAGATCAGTCAGTAAATGATATCAGATATCTACTACAGAGAATATTTCAAATATTTACATTTTAATCTTCTACATAGAGAAGTTAATTTCAATATTTTGCCAAGGGTAATAATGTGTCTGAAACCCATTAGGTAGACATGGAATCACTATTTGTTTAATGGAATAAATAACTGAGTATGAATTTGGAATTATAACTCCAATCCTGGAAGTTTATTTTAATTTTAAGAATGATCAATGGCAGTTGGAATAAGTCCTAGGTTCTGGATTTCAGGGATTAACAGAAGGGTGGAAATGGGGATGGAACACATGGGTTCAGAACAATGGGTCTCAGAAGAAGATGTACTCAGCTATCAGGCAGTCAGTCCAATCTGTCCAAAACACTGGAAAGAGTCCCTGAGATCACTTCCTGATTTCTTAGAAATATCTCCTACTTGGGATACTAGCAGGGACTCTCTTCAGTGCGAAGTACCACAGGACACAGCCCTCCCTGAGCCTCCTGTTCTGACGATATCATGGCTGCCTCTGTAACGAGACAACGTGCTTACAGAGGCAGCCATGATATCGTCAGAACAGGAGGCTCAGGGAGGAACACATGGGTTCAGAACAATGGGTCTCAGAAGAAGATGTACTCAGCTATCAGGCGGTCAGTCCAATCTGTCCAAAACACTGGAAAGAGTCCCTGAGATCACTTCCTGATTTCTTAGAAATATCTCCTACATGGGATACCAGCAGGGACTCTCTTCAGTGCGAAGTACCACAGGACACAGCCCTCCCTGAGCCTCCTGTTCTGACGATATCATGGCTGCCTCTATAACGAGACAGTGTGCTTACACAGAGACGGGAACGGAGTGCCAGAGCAAGACCGCAGACAGATAAATGGAGAACAATATAGGTTCTCAGCTAAAGCTTGCTTTTTGTTGTTCTTACTGAAGCCTGTGTAATGACAAAGTAGGAATCAATAGTTTACTCAAAGCATTTTGTGAAGAAAATGGACATTCAAAACCTGATCACCAGATTCATTTTGGGCAACTGATGAGAAGGAGGTTAACAAGTAAGATAAGTAACTGGAAAAAAAAAAAAAGTAGAAGCAGTTCATAATTCAATCCCTTCTTTGTTTTTATATTGTGGTTTTTGAATTTGTGTAAGACATTCATTAGTCAACCTTTACATTTAATGAATGCCATCCCAGAGACAAAATTAATTTCAGACATCAAGGATGCAACAATGAAGAGCTATATTTCAGACATGACTTTGAGTTTACCTAAGGTAAATCCATTTATTTTATCCTCCAATTACTACTTAATTGACTTTTTAGCCATGGTATAATTGATATCCACATAAAAGGCTTCCCATTGACCAATTTTGGAAATAACACTATTGTAATACTTCTATACAGGATTCGATTTTCTTACTTAAAGGCCTTTTCAGCCGCAAAAATGCCTTTGCTTTCAAAGCACCTCTGTTTCATGAACTGTGACAAAGTAAAAGATTTTTATGTGAACATTCTCATGGTTAACTTTTGCCTGATACCGGCTTCAATTTTTATCCCACTAAAAAGTTACATCAAATGCCTGCGTTTGAGAAGTCATTTCCCCCCGGTAGCATGTTCTAGGGGAAAGTGGGAGGAGTTTACAATGGGAATTGAAAGGTAGAGCAGGATTCACTGAGAAAACTCAGGATATTATCAGTAGAAATAGGAAATTGCTTTTCGACACTATTACAGAGATATCCTACAGATTCCTGAATCATCAGGAACACAAACTAAAGCGGCGGGAATGGGGGGTCAACTGTGATTGTGATTCTGGTTATCACTACCAGTTAGAAATAAATACCTTCACATTTATTTTTGTGTCACTGAGAACCACCGAGTTTATTTTGAGATATTGGAAAAGGTGGTTTACTATCAACCCACACAGTCTAGTCTTGATGAATCTTAATCAAGTTCTCTCAAGCCAGAGTGAGCTTCCCAAGTCTTTTGGTGACTATTTCAAGAGGTCAGTGTCCTAAAGAAAGACAGGGGAGGGGGGTAAAGAAAAGACTTGCCAGTGACGATGGTGGCATTCGGCCTTAAAACTCGGGCACAGAGGCTGGGGAGCTTTAGATCTACTTTACAAAGTGGGTGGAGAGTGATCTCCCTGACCTGGTAGGGCTTTAGTGTCACCAGAAGAGATATGCAAGGCTGTTTTCTAAGTTCCCACTGAAAAGACAGATACCTGGCCCTCCTGTTCTAAGCAAGGGCTCAAAATGAAAAGGAAAACAACTTCAGCTCTCATATTAAATTTGAGTTATGGTGCTATAGAGAAGCTGGTATTTCCAGGAAGAGTTATAACAGCAGCAAAAAGGGCCATTTGCTTCCAACTTTGAAAGAGTGACGGCCCACCAGGGCCTCTGTTTGGCCCACCTACCTGCGGTTCACAGATTTTTGCACAAAATAGCAGCTTCTTGCCATTCCATGTCACTTAACCAAAAAAGTGCGCTCTTGAAGAGGTTTCTTGGTGAAACATTAGCAGTTAATCAGATAATTGCTGAGCCTCTTGCCAACAGCCTGCAGCCATTCACTGTTCTGAATAATAAGTGGATTATTAATTTCTTCATCCTGGCCCCGAGCCCCTGCTCCTGCTCCCTTTGCTGCCTCGTGCATCCCCGCTGTGTCAGCAGCCCCCCTCAGATGCTCGAGCTTTTTCTCCTTCACATAAACCAAGATGCAAATCGTTGCCTACAGACCCCACAGGTAAATCCCTTCTAGCATTTAGAATGCAGAGGTTGTGGGCTGTCTCTTTTTTTTCTTCAAAAAGTCTATTTTCCATTGTTCCCAGGTTATCAGAACCAGACCACAATGGGAGAGGGCAGCTGAAGCTGTTCATTTCTACAAAAAGCATGTTTGTCTGGCACAAAGCAGACGGTCTGATGCTGATAGTGTCTTTGTTGCAGGAAGTTTGATCCCTTATTTGTCCCACAAATGCCTTACTTGAGCACCTATTAATTACAAACGTTACCACAGATGCTTCAGAGGAAGGAAAGGAAGATACAGGTCTTGTGTATCATAGACAATCCTGTCTTATAGAGAGAAGAGACCATGTTATATAATAAAAATAACTAAAATATAAGCAAGAATGAGATAAATGCAAAGGAGTAGTAAAAAAACTATGCTACGAGAAACTCTGAGAAGGGAGACCTGACCTCAGAAAAAGCACCATGTAGCAAAGGGTTGTATTTGCAACTAGACGAGGGTTGTTTCTGCAGCCTGTAGAAAAGTAGCATGGGCATGAGCTGAGGAGGAGAGAGGAGAAAAACACTCTGGGAAGAGGGGAGAACTGTTATAAACAGAAACCTTCGCTAGGTTCATGCACGAACTGAATTCATTGTATGTACCAGGCACTGTGCTAGTCTCTGAAGATACAGGATAAATGAGTAGAAGTCACAGCCTCATGGAGGAGACAGACAAGTAAACTAAGTACTCTAAGGCTATGTGATCTATGCCAAAAGAAGAAGGGTCGAGGCAGGGAGCCCTTCTTATTGGAGGCATGGGGAGAAGAGAAAAGAAGCATGAAAAGATAGCTTAATGCCAGGGTATGGGGCCACAAAAGCTAGGGTTATAAACTAATGACTCAGGATCTGGATGTGGAATGGAGGTGTGGCGAAAGGTGGGGTACACCCATAAACAGTTTCCCATGGAGAACCCATGGGGGGTAAGAGTAGAGGAAAAGAAACACAACATATTCTATATATCTTCAAAATGTCTTCAACATGGCATTCATAAAATTAAGCCCTAACCTGTACACTTTAAAAAGTGTACACTTTAAAAAGTAGGATGATATTAGGATTTAATAACAGGGCATAAAGACTAATTCTCCTATAGAAAATGATAACGAGGAATCATGCAATTAATTCCCAGGCATACAGAGCTAGAAAAGGGCCTAGAAACCACTTAAATTATCTTCCTTGTGTTGCAATCAAGGATATAAACTCAAGTGAGAGTAAAAATAAATGGCTCTTCCAGAGTTTTACATTTAGGAAAACCGAGACTAGATCGACAAGGACTTTTTCTGATTTCTAAATCAGAGACCACTGCAGTCACGGCTCTCTTGTGCGATTTAAGCTTCCAAGAGGTTTGCAACCTAGACTTCGCAACCAAAAACACTGGCTGGGCTTCCTCAACTACCATCCTGAGAAGCTGGTGTCCATCCATCCGGTGCCCCCTGCCTCTGTCCTTAACCCACTTCACAGAGCTGCCAGAACGATCTTCCAGATGTTAATCCGATCATGCATTCCCTTTCGACAGCTCTTCCGTAGACCTTATTCTACAGAGAATCAACTACTAGTAGTCTGGCCAACACTGAACTCTCATGATCACATCCCCTCCTGGCACTGTTCTTCACACACATGTACCTTCTGCCTTCATGCCATTCCTCACAGCTTCTGATCCAGGCAGACAGCTTAGCAAACGTTCCAGAGCAGTCCGTGCCTACATGCCCTTGCTGACAACGTTCCCTCTGCCTGGACTGCCTTTCACAAATAGGAATGAAGTGGGTCAGTGATCTGCTAAAGGTGCCCTGAGAAAGAGCTAGACAGACTACAGAAGAATGCAAAAGACGGAATTTTAAGTCTTTCCATTTGTCTTGCTCAGGAAAGCTTTCACTTAAAATGTTTCCTCTGCACAGAGCCTTGATGACGTGGAAGTGTTTTGACAGACAGATAAAATTGGATTTAGGTTTATGGCTGCTTTTACACTACATTGGCAGAACAGTTGTGACAGAGATCCTATGGCCTGCAAAACTAAAAATATTTACTATCTGCCCCTTTACAGAAAATGTTCACCAATTTCCTTCTAGACTATAAGGTCAGAGGCAATGTATATTCTATACTTTTGTTTGGAGTATTTAGCATTTAATAGATACTCAAAAAATGTTAGTTGAATAAATGAATTAAAAATAGAAATATGTTGTGTATTTTCTAGGTAAAAAGACAAAGAGGTAAACAATAAAATTTAGAAAAAGTTTCTCAAAAAATGTTTAAGTAGAAATAGGTTATATTGGCCTTCTCAGCTCTTGATAATGTGGAAGATCAACTATCTGCAGTAGGACCTTCTCCTTCTGGCTCCTCATAGCCGAGATTTCACTTCTCAGTGTTAACACAGCATTTTCATGGAAGGAATCAAGTGCAACTGTCCAGTCGTGAGGAATAAAGTCCCAAAGGTGGCAAACTCTCTGTATCTGTCCTGACAGCCTGCAGTGAGTAAGAATCAAAATCTCCCCAGGATCAAGAACTCCAGGAGAAGCCATCCACATCATGGGTGACATACTCTGCCTACATACCTGTTCATTTGTCAGAATGTTCCTAATGTGGTGGTCAGTGCCATAGCCTGAAGCATGAATTTATCAAAAGGAAATTGGCTCCTAAAAGTAAAATTCAATACATTAAACCTCACCAGGCCGACCAGAGACAGAAAGTAGATTTAATATTGCATTTGGCCATCACAGCTCCAATCCATCTGCCATCATTTACCCAAAGACCTGTAGGGCACCAGAACTGATGAGGAAAACTTTATTCCCCTGATGAATTTTTCAGGGCCACTCTTAATATTGGAGCTTTCAAAATGAGAAATGATTATAGTTGACTGCTCCTCAAAGAATCTCATCATTGAACAGGCCACACCTAGAGGCAAGACAGAACTAGAAGGAGCTTCCAACCTGGACTCAAGCCATTCAGTCCCCAAAACGCCCTGGAGCAGAAAGCTTTGAGCTAGTCATTCCCAGATATAAAAGAAAATATAGAACATAGTCCTGGGTTTTGAGCAACCCAGACGGGGAGTAGATTAAGTGAAGAAGAGAAGTAAGAACAGGGAAAGTCATGAGGCCTAGGAGCGAGTACACATGGAAATGAGTGAAAGATCCCTATTGAACACAGATCTGGAGGGGGGCAAGAGTTATTCAGAAAATGTGCCGTGGAGGAGGCAGAGTTTAAAGGGTCCTCTGAAAATGGCATCGGTTGGCAAAGAAGAATGCAAGAAGGCAACCACAACTTGATGAGCCTAGTCTGAAATCCTTGGCAAGGAGTAATAGTGAGATGTGGGCAGATAATTAATTCCAACAGGCCTTGAACCATGTGCTGAGAAACATGGGCTTCATCACAAGAATGTCTTACAGTTAGAGCAATGTCACTTTGCAAATGAGTTTCGCATGCATTACTTCCTCCCAGTAACCTTTTCTCTGTAGATTGAAATCCTCCATGACCCCTTCATCTCCTGCTTCACCTCACCCTTTAGACATCACCCCCCTAACCTTCAAACATGTGCTGAAATACGACTTCTCTGGCAAAGCCCTTCCTGACTCCCAAACTAGATCAAATCTCTATACATCCATTTCTTCTCACAATTCCTTGTAAAACTCCTAAGGAAGGCAATCTAGAGATGGTATGGTGGCTCTGTTCCCCAAACTTCTTAGGGACTCGGGCCCCCTCCAGACTTTCACTCTACTATTCCAAGGGAGTCTCTCTCATTCGCATGACCCAAGATGCAGCTCTGACCAATATCCACATTCCAATCAGCAAGACAGAGGGAAGGGACAAACACAAGTAGCAAAGGATGCCCATCAGCTGCTTCTTGGGAATTGCTAGAAACTGCCACATATTTTAATATTTAGTCTATTGATCAGAACTTTGTTACACGGCTACCTTCACTTAAAAAAAAAAAAATTTGGTGGAGCACCTGGGTGAGTCAGTTGGCTAAACCAAGAGTTTGGTTTCGGCTTGGTTTTGGCTTGGTTTCGGCTCAGGTTACGATCTTGGGGTCATGGGATTGAGCCCTGTGTCAGGCTGTGCGCTTGGCAGAGAGTCTGCTCAAGATTCTCTCCCTTTTCCTCTGCCCCAGCCCACCACGTGTGCTCTAAATAAATAGAATTTTAAAATAATAAAAAACAATGTTGGTAAATATTTCATTAACAGTAGTATATGGATAGCTACAAATTCTATCACTATGGAAGACAAGAAAAATAGTAAGGGACAACTACCAGTCTCTTATACAAACCCAACACCTGATAGGGAAATTCAGTTTGTAAATCTGCCTTTCTGGATTATTCGATTAGTGTGCTTGCTTCATTGGGTTATGTGTGCTGTCAGAGCAAGGGCTGAATCGAGTTGCTCACCAAATTATCCTGAGTATCTAGCACAGTGTCTGCTGATCTGTCCATCATAGCAGGGTCCTCCCCCAAAATGCTTGTTGAACAAATGTTGATGACAGTAGGTTTAAATATGCCAGTTTCACAGAGAAATCTCCTTCAGCCTTCACTCATTATGCATGAGCGATCAGGCTCCAAGCATGACCATCCCCCAAATTTCTGTATCTCAATAAGAGAAAGGGTCAAATAAGAAAGGAATGCTTTTCTGAGGTTGGGAAATAATGGTGGAGGTCCAAATTAGGGCGATGAAACGAGTTCCTAGGATCTTTTGAGTTACATGAATAAGATCACAAGTTTAAATGGTCCCTTGGAAGACATCAAACCAGATGGCTCCCAATCTCAGGCAGAAAGAGAACCACCTGGGGAAGATTCTAAGCTGCCTCTCACTTTTTTGAGTCCTAAGACCTAGTGACTCATCATCTTTGAACATGAGGCTGAGTAAGATTTTTCCAGAGATGCCTAAGTTATTCTTGTTCATGGTTAAACTTGAAAATGCAACAATAATTCACCACATTTCTCCCACTCCGATTTCATGCTTAAACTCACTATTAAACCAGTTCTACCATTTCATGGCTTATTTCCTAGCAAGCATCCAAACAGGAGAGGGATCCCATCATCTCCTCCTTCTGCAGCGTCTGAAGGGAAGTCAGCATAGCAAGGTAGCTACATGGATACAGGCTTCGGGGCTTACAGACAGGGTTCGGCCTAGTTTTTCAGTTCTGGGGCACCCATCCTTGGGAAAGGTTTACAAATTTTCCAAGCTTTCACTTTCTCATTTGTAAAATAAGAATCATCAAAGTAGAAATTCAATAGGCTTCCGCTGGTAATACAGTGAAATCTGCAAGCACTTAGAACAAATTGTAGATATTATTTCCTCCAGGTTTTTTAGGGCAACTCTACCCACCGTCAGTCATGTTTTTATAGGACTTAACTGAGAATCATCCTAAAAGATTTACAAAGCTCTCATAACTCCTAAGGAAAAGGAACCTATATAAACACTTTGAAAAATACAAGGAATGTTTATTGTCATGCACAGGAGGAAACACACACTTGACCAGTGTGGACCCAGATCTTTCTACCTTTAGGCTAATGTTAAATATCTGACATCTGTGTATCTTGTGGACTTTTAAACCAAATCATAATACACTTCTTTCTTTACTAATCTGCCTGTGGAAAAGCAGTGACTTTTTAAAGTTAG
The DNA here is from genome assembly GCF_011764305.1 of Mustela putorius furo. Classification (NCBI taxonomy): domain Eukaryota; kingdom Metazoa; phylum Chordata; class Mammalia; order Carnivora; family Mustelidae; genus Mustela; species Mustela putorius. The sequence continues at coordinate 12,744,696 of NW_025421375.1, forward strand.
ACAATGCAATTATTTCTTGCCAAGAGGTTGTAAGACCATACTGACAAACTTGGTGAATCAAGAGTCCCTCTATATTTAGAAGGAATGCAGACTCCCAAGACACAGCACCGACTATTCTTACTTAATTTTCTCAGTTTCTTGCTCCAACCAGCGATGAACCAGGATTCATGACCCCTTAGTTTTTTGAAAATCCTCAAATATTCATCAGGTAGGCTAATGTCCACTTAGAACACAAACGCAAGAGGACAAATGACACACTGCATGCTAAGCGTGTCTATTATTCTTGGTAGGATGCAGCCAAAGAAAGTTTCCAGACATTTGTGGTCCCTGAACAAAAAAATAAATAAATAAAAAAATAAAGGAGTTGCAAGATAATACCCGTCAGAAGAGGGAGAAGAGCAGAGGATGTCTTCCACAACTCCTGTGGCAATGTAGTGAAACAGAAAAGTACTGAGGGAAGATAGTACAGGAAGATTAAATATGATCTTGAACAGTGATATCCCCGGAGATCTTAGGCTTTTTATTCTCCCAGACCTAGAAATTGTCAGGATTTTGAGTAAATCACAAAAGCAATTGTCATCGAGATCATCTGCAGCTGCTCGAACAACTATTTTAAGGTGAGGGAAGCTGGCAGGCAGAGGGGATACTGCAGGAGGGAGCCAGGGAGATGAATATAAAACCCTGATAAAGAGAAGAGCTGTGACTTCTGAGGCAATTCAATGCCTGCGTTTACATCTCTACAGAAGGCTGTTTATGGGATTGTAGTAATGTGGGTTTTTACCATTTTAATGCATGCCGGTGGTGTCCCCATTGAGGGGACTGGGAAGAAATTGATAGACCAGTTTCCAAGACAGACTCCAGGTTTAACTCCCTCATCATTTTTCAAAAGGCTCAGAGTTGAGATTTTTGCAGAAGGGACTTCTGAATAACTAACAACCTCGAAGCCTTAAAAAAAAAATCAGAATTTAAAAATGATGACACTGGAAGCAATCGAAAGGGATGTGCAGACTCTTCACTGAGTTTTGCTTTACATCAGTGTTCAGAGACTATAATCACAGATCAAGGAAAGCTCCATAAGTCTCCCCAGCACTGTGATGGACATCATTTGTAGTCATAAACATTTGGCAAAGCAGAAGTTACTCATTTCATTATGACGTTAATTCACCTATCCAGATGGGATTACACACTGTGGGATTCCTTTAGAAGCTAACTTATCTCTGATTATTACATGCAAGATGTTTAGCTGTCTCTTGATGTTTACTAACCTTTCATGGCTTTCATTTCTAACATAAATTCCCATTAAAATTGGTAGTTGAGTTTGGGTTTATTTCAAGTTGGGAATGGAGTTGTTTTTAAAAATAAACACATACTTTGAGAGCATTTATATATAGCTGGCTTTACCACAAGGGAAATAGTCAATGACTAACACTACAGACTGGTCAGCTATTTAATATGTCAATCAAAGCAAAGCTGAAATATAACATATTTCAATGGCAGTATATCTTAAGCACTTCTTTTTCATCCTCCATGTGTTTACTGAAAGCCCACCTTGGACCAGCCATTGGGGCACAGACCCGTGACTGAGAAAGTTCTTTTAACTCTCATCGCATCGCTTAATCTATTAGAGGAGTCAGAGATTAAACAAATAATTACAAATAGGAACTTGTGTTTTAACAATAATAGCAGCTTTACTGAGGTCTAACTACCATTCAATAAACTGTCCATATTTAGAGTATACAATTTGATAAGTGTGGGCATAAAGATATACTAATGAAAACATCACCACATTTAGGATAGTGAACAGATCCATCACCCTGAAAAGTTTTCTTTACAATCCTTCCCTCTTGACCCTCTGCACAAGCCCCCTTTCCATGGACAACCATGTTCTGCTCTTTGTTATATGGGTTAAGCTTGCATTTTCTGGAGTTTTATAAAAAGGAAATCATACAGTATAGATTCTTACTTATAGGGCTCCTTTCACTCAGTATAATTAAGATTCGCCCACACTGCTACGTGTATACACCGTGCTTTTTGTCGTTGGATGGTAGGTCATTGCTTGAATACACCACAATCCACGTTTCTATTCATATGTGATGGACCTTTGGGTTGTTTCTGGTTTGGGCTATCACAAATGAAGCTTCAGTGAAGAACCCTGGCTTTTAATTGTGCCTGGGTTGTAAGAAGACATGAGAAGAAACGCAGTTCAAACTAGAGGTAGTACCACAAGGCTGCACTTTGGAATGAGCCCTCACAGTCCAGATAAGAGGACGGGGGGTTCTGCTTTTAAATATTCTCCTTGTTAAGCTGCCCTCTTAGCGCAGTAGACAGAGCATCAGTCTCATCAATATTCTCCTTGTTGACAGGTACAGGGCGTGGCCAATCAAAAAGCAGAAAGAAGATTTAATAGACATTTTGGGAAGCCCTCCCAGAGGGTCCACATTCAGAGAAACAATGTGGATGCTACACCGGCCCTAGAATCAAGCATCACTTGCTTGAGAAGAATGAATGCTATGATCCTCCTTATGTATTTGCTGCATTTTGGAGGATAAGGCACTCATCAGCTGGTGGTATCAGAAACCAGGGACTGTCTCTCATACATGACCGAATCCTCAGCCTCCATCGTAGTACCTAGCCACAGGTTCATTCGGTAAATATTAGTGGAAGGAGAGAAAAGAAGGTGCGAAGAAAAGAGGGAAGGGGCAAAGGAGGGAAAAGGAGTAAATAAATAATGGACAAATCAATAAAAGTGAAGATACACTAAATGAATACCTCAATTTAAACTGTAAATTTTGGCTGGGAGCATTGAAAACTCAGAAGAGGCTATAAATACTTGTATAATGCTAGAAAAAATTTATGATTTTTATGGTCTGAGAATAGGAGGAAAACTCTACAGGCATAGTGCAATAGCACTGGCTTCATGCTCCTCTTAGTACATTTCTCTCTTTACTTTGCAGCAAATAAAATAAAACACCTTAACAAAACATCACTACACAGTGGGGTTCCAAAAGGTCAAGAACTAGTGCATCCTCAGTTCCTACCACAGTGCCTACTGATAGATACTCAACAGCCGTCCAGGTTTTGCAACTCACTACAGATAACCAAGGATTCAGTCGGAAACACTCCAGGAAGAACCCATTGCAAGGTCACTCATCTCTCCTCTCTCCTTAAAGAGAGCAATACCTTTGACAGAAGTTCTCCCTGTCTTTCACATTTCCTACATTTGCTCATTGTGCTCTTCTCTGCATCTGGAATGCCCTTCCACACCTTCATATAGACCCGCATTAGAAATCCCACCCACCTTAAAAAACTCAACTGGAAAGCTGCCTTAAAAATAAAGGAATATCAAATAGGTCAGACTGACACAAGACTCTTCTCTAACTCATTTTCTTTCTTCTGTGTTCCTTAGCCCATTATGCCTGGAACTATTATTAGGGGTGTATTTGTCCTATCTCTTTTACTACACTACTTTTCTTAAAAGAAGGGCTCTTTCTTACTCAGGAATGGAGCATACTTCCTGTAGGGGATTTCAAAATGACTTGCGAGTGCTGGAGGCTTGATAAATATTTGTGGATGGAATAAAAACAATCAATGAATAAAAGAATGTGAACTTTCCCATGTTTATATTATAGGAGTGATTGGAAGAACACTTGCCTACACATCTCACCCATGGTCCCTACTCCAGTGTGACAAAGCCCCACGTTATGCACACTTTGCTAAGGGTAAATCCCATTAAAATAGAACTGTCATTTTGATACAGCAGGTTATAAGTCACCAACTCTTTGGTTGTAATTAATTCCTGCAAGTAATTAGCCAGTTCCCCAGGGAGCATCCTGAAAGAATAAACATAATTCAAGCAGGTTTTGATGGGACAGGATGCAAGGCAGAAGAAGCCTAGTACACTTAAAAAGACAAACAGTGGGAATCTCTGGGGTGGGGGGCGGGGAGACATTAGAGTCCCACATTTCCAATTTTATGGGGTAGCCAGAAAAGAAGTATGAAATGAAAAAGGTGAAAAGAATAATACAAAAAGTAACACAGCCAAGATTACAATTCTGCTGAGGTTCAGCCTGATAGAAATAAAAGCCTGGGCTTGATTTTATTATCTCACATATTTGGTGCAGAGGGGGAGATATGTGCCTATATTGCTACTTTGGAAGAGGAATACAAATTTCTTCTTTTATGTATGATAAAGTAATCTGCCATAGGCAAATGCTCCAATGAGGACAACCAGAAAAGCCAGACAAAGAAGAAGAATTATGGTATTAAACCACAAAATGTGAAAACAACATATAGGAAAAATAAAATTTCAAAAGTCAAAATTTCTTAAGATCAAAGAGGTAAACTCTAAGGCATTCAACCTTCAGAGGTAAGCCGAAGATCGGAAGCTGCCTTTTTCCTGTTCTGGGCTTGGGGTGGAAATCCAGGTTTTTTCCTGGTCAAAGGCCACTGCAGAGGTCCCAAAGAAACCAGTAAAGAATCTGGTGGTTGAATAGGGTTGGAGCAGCAAATTCAGGTAGCTCAAACACACTTCTGGTTTCCCCCTAAAGACTTGTGTCAAATTATTAAACCACACATGACTTGAGACTTAAAAAGCAAAGCTGAAAGCCACTGCAAAGCAGAACAGACATTTCTGTTGGAGCTGGTGCAGAGAAGAGAAAAACCTGTCCAGTTTTTCATTGGCAGCATGATCCTAGAATTTAGGTATAACAGAGGTAGAGTGAGTCTGAAACTGCAACCCAGTTTCAATGCAGTTCAGCTCCTGACTGGATTAAAGTCATGAATGGCTCCCTTCCCTTTTCTCTGCCTAGCAAAAGAAAAAAAAAAAAAATCTCTCATGGGAAGTAGTATCATCTGGAGCCTCTTTGGATTTTATAGCGTCCAAGGTGGGACAAAAACTTCTGGGCATATGGATCAGAACAGAGGATCATATGACCAATAACAAAGAGAAAAAAACAAAACAAAACAAAACAGCAGAAGGTGACCCACAGATAATCCTGATAAAGAAGTTAACAGAAAAGAACTTTAAAACAGCTGGAATTAATTTGACCAAGAAATAGCTGAAAAGATGAACGGAATAAGTCAAAGCGTAAAGAATTTCAAAAGAGAATTAATTTTTTTAAAATACTCATATGGACATTCTAGAACTGAAAAATATAGTACCTGAAGTTAAGAATCCAAGGGATGTTTAATAACATATTGAGAGAAACAGAAGACAAGAAGAATGAACGGAAAAGGTTAACTGAAAATGTAACTGGGGCATCTGGGTGGCTCAGTTGGTTAAGTGGCTGCCTTTGGCTCAGGTCATGATCCCAGAGTCCAGGGATGGTGCCCCAGGGCAGGCTCCCTGCTCAGTGGGGAGTCTCCTTCTCCCTATAGCTCTGCCTCTTCCCCCACCACGACTTGTGCTTACTCTCTCTCAAATAAATAAATAAAATATTTTTTAAAAAAAGTTAGGTACTGTGAAGTGTGTAAACCTGGCGATTCACAGACCTGTACCCCTGGGGATAAAAATATATGTTTATAAAAAATAAAAAATTAAAAAAAAAAGTTAGGAATCTCCTGATTTTCATGGTTTTAATTGTCATATTACCATAGACTAGACAGTCCGGAGGTCTTGTCCACACATACCCACATTAGAAGATTCTGAAAACCTACACATGCCTGGGACTTGTCCACAGATAAGGCTGTTTTATTTTTTTAATAGAAACTTCCAATTAGATATGGAAACTCTCAGATGGATCAACGAAACAAATCCAAGCTCACACAGCATAGGCCAGAGAAATTCCACTGAGTAGCCAAGGGAGACCAAAAGTTTTCTGTTTAGCGCAACAATGTTAAGTGAACCCTTAAACTCTCAGGTGAAAGAGACTCTAAGGTCAAATTCTCAATGAGAAAATATTTTGCATACAGGGCTTATATGATATTAAAATGCACTTGGTGGACTAATACCCATTTTATATAAGCAGAAAGGCATGAAGAAAAGCAATTCCAGAGGAAAACAGTAGCAAACACAAGCACGGCCTTAAGTTATACTGCTGGTTTAGTTGGTAGAAATTCATACCACCTTCTGGTATTTGGTTGGTATTTTATAGGTGGTATTCAGTGATGACATTCACATAATTTTCTACATGTATATAATTGTGTGTGTTTTCATGAAAAACTTTGAATGAGTTCCATGAGCCTCTACTTAACTCCCTTTTACGCCCCCAAATTACACAAATCAGTGTGAACTTTCATGACCACAAAGTTCATTATTTTAGATGGTGCTTATTTCAATAATAGAGTAACTCATCTGGGGGTGGGGGTGTGGTATGAAGTAGCTATCTAAAAACAGTGTCCTAGAATTTTAATTAGTGAAGGTATTTCTATGCTTATAATATTATCTTCACATAATGTAGTGAAAACATACTAGTTCTTAAAAATAGCTCATTACTTTTATAGTTCACCATGTTGAAAATAGGGAAATGGCTCTGTAATGGCTAGTGATGGCTCTGTTTATCTTTTTTCTCAAACTCTTTACGAAAATGATATTTTCTATATTTATAGAATTTTTCATTTAAGAAATTCAAACTATTTAACAACAACTATTATATCAATAGTTCCTTAGTTCTCTGAGATTATGTCATATTTATAGAAAATTTGGTAATTTAGCTTGTAGACTCACAGAATCACAACACAAACCTGTTGAACTACTCAATTTAGGCTTTAAAACCTTCTATAGAATGCTTTCCAATTGTTGACCAGGTCTTCAAAAAAGAGCCGTAAACAGTGGAACTTGTCACTAGAAAGGGAGCATATCATATTGTATTATCAACATGTTTTCCTTATTATAAATTTGTAATGGCTTTCATACATATGCCTTTCTTACTGGCTATCCTTGAAGAAGTCATACAAATCAAATTCATTCCATCTTCTTAATTATAGTTCTTAAAGTGTTTGACCATAGCTATCATTGTTCCCTGGTTGTCTCCTGCTGCAGGCTTTTCCCATCATTACTCATTTGACACAATTTGAGTCCCCTCTCCATTCTGGCCATTGGTCTACTACATCTTTCATACAGTACCTTTTCCAGTATATGACCCAATCCTCTCAGTAGGACGAGTAAAGCAGGATTCATGGCCTTTCCTCTGGGTACTAAAGCGGTAGGAGAATGTTCCTGTTCCTGGAGGTGTAATCACATAATGGAGGGACATTAAACTGAGTTGAGGAAATCCTCTCCCATGTTTTATTTATTCTCAAGAAGTCCTAGCTCCCCTCTGTAATTATATTGCTGATTTTAGACATAAGAACAGGATTCTAGATTTATCCCAACTATTTTTAATAGGGATATACTCATTACTCAAGAACACCCTACAATTGAGAGGAAAAATTTGTCAACTCCCATATTCCTACTCTTTTATATACTGTGATCCCATCATCTCCTTCACAGATAAAATTAAATTTAAAAATAGTAGAAATCATGTAATTATTGGAGACAAATCTCCCCTTACAGGAGAAATCGGAGAGATGAAATGTGTTATTCGTTCTCTTTTCTTTCGGTTTACTATAGCAAACAAATTATCCATTATCTTTTACCTGTATAGACATAGCTTGAACAAGAATTCTAATCTAAGGGAATGACGCTGTCAAAAGAATTGTTTCTTGATAAACCAGTACTCATTCGGCTGCTGAGCAGTGGACGGAACCAAGCACTGTGTCACATCTTGCTTTCTTTTAGCTGAGAGCACACAACTTAAGTTTTCCATCATTTATACTGAGTCCAATAATTGCTTTTGTTTTGCATTCTTTTTGTCACATCTCATTTTTCACCTTTACTAATAAAATGTTGAAGAAAACTGTGGAATACAACAAATGAGATCTTTTAGTTTTACTATTTTATTAATAGCATTTAACTTTGGCTGTTAAACTATTAACATACCATAAAGCAGCAGTACGGCATTAGCAGGGTAAATGTATTCCAGTGAATAATAATAAACCATTCACAATTTACTAGGAGCTTAATTTAGCCCAAATTATATTGTTAACAATATGTCTGGTTTACTCACACGAAATTTAAAAAACCACTCTCAAGAATTAACATAAAACACCTTATGTTGTTTACAGACGCTGTAACTCATAGACAGAATAGGCATTAGAAAGTGCCAAAATTAACATTTCAGCCAGTCTCTTCAGAACAGCTATCAGTGTATCAGCCTTATATCAAAATGGATGCCCATCTCTTCTATCTGTACGTCTCCATTTGTACGTGAGATGTGTTTAACAGTGTTGAACTGAATTATGTCATTTTGACCCTATTTAAAGATTTATGTTATTTTAGAAGCTCCATGGTTCATCCACAAAATTAACAGAGTTTGATTGTATTATTGCAAGTAATTGTAGCAATAGTCTTAGTGGTAAAGAGCTCTAGCAAACCTTTTTACGCTTACAGCAATCTCTCTAGAGCATGCCTAGATAATAATCATAAGAAATGCTAACATTCTGAGCTGTTGTGACACCTTACTTTACATCCATGAACATCCATAAGGATGTTTGAGGGAGGTGCTGAGACACAGAGTCCTAACAGAACTTATCCATGATCTCTGAGCTACTAAGTGACAGACAGAACCAGGAATAGCATCCAGACTTTCCAGTGGCAGATTTCCTGTGCTTATCTATTACACTTGACAGTCTTTCAGCATCTGTTGTTACACAGTCTCTACTTAAGCAATTCGGAAGAAAGAACGCTCATTTTCTCTCTAGCCCACCTACAGTATTTTGGACATCTCCAGCTCAAGAAGTCCTTCCTCATATTGAATCTATATAAATGATACTTAGACCTCTTTGTCCTGGCTCAATCCTTTGGAGTAGCACAGAATAAGTCAAATGCCTCTATCCATGACACAGATTCAAGCAATGAAAAAGGCAATCACATTTCCTCCAAACCGCCTTTTTAAAAAAAATACATTTTTTCTTTTCGCTTCCTTAAATCCCTAGCCTTGCTACATTCTGACTGATCTCCCCTGACTACAGGTGTGTGTCAACAACCATTTTAAGTTGTAGCATCAAAACTGAAGAACAATATTTCAGATTTGTGCTGACCATTAGAGGTTGTCCTGGGCCTCCACCCTCCTTTGTCCAGAATGGTAGACCAGAGAAACGGAGCATTTTGATTGAATGTTACTTCTTCTGACTTTTTTAAAAGCAGACCAGCAGGTTCAGGACATGTGTACTAGAAAAGGATATGGTTACGTATTTTACTAGCTCCTTCAATTAAATCAGATAATGAAGATAAAATGTGTGGCTCAAATTACAGCTCATACACTTCAAGACCCATGCTTAGCAACCAGCTAATTCCCTAATCAGTGAACCTAGCTAGCTGCTCAGTCTTCCTGGGCTAGTAACTGTCACCTTAGCCCAAGGGACCAGACAAGCTCAGGCCAACTCTATGCATGGCAATGGTCAACTGTATGGAGTAGAGCAAGCAGGCACCAAGTCATACTACCGTCTCTTCGGGCTCTTGAAATGAAGACAATTCTCTAGATAATCGAGACCTTCTTCTAAAGTTCCTACCCGAATAGTTTTTATTTTAATTTTAATCTACACAGCAGGCTATGTATTTATCTTTAGCAGAATTCGTCTTTTAGATGAGTTGTGAACTATGAATCCTGGCTCGGTTATCCAGAACATTAGCTCTCCCCCTCAGAACAGTGTTATCCTCAGATTTCTTAAGGATACTACTTTAATCATTTTCTTTTTTTCTCTCTCTTTCTTTCCCTTTTCAAAGATTTTATTTATTTTGAAAGAGAGAGAGAAAGAGAATGAGAGGGGAGAGGTCAGAGCGAGCAGACTCCCCGCCAAGCAGGGAGCCTGATGTGGAACTCCATCTCGGGACTCCAGGATCATGACCTGAGCAGAAGGCAGTTGCTTAACCAACTGAGCCACCCAGGTGCCCCTACCTTTATCATTTTCAAGGAGTGATAAAAAAGGGGGAAACTAGGTCCAGCTGGGTCTTATAGTCCTGGCTATGCCACTAATGCAGCAGCTGGCTCCAGAGAAGTCACTTGAGGTAGGAACAGCACTGTGAGGGAAATGAGAAGGAGTACTAGCATAGGACCAAGAGATTGATAGGTGATCTGATACTCTATTAGGCCACTAGAGTCAATCACCCCAGCCTAAATATTCTCTGTCTTAGGCATCTGTAAAAAAAAGCAGATTTCAAAATTTAGTAACCCCCCAAAAAAACATACGAGTCTCATCCAGGTGTCCTTCGTGAATGGTCCATTATGTTCCTAAATAATAGTAATAATGGCCCCAGGTATTAAATGTTCCCCATGGTCTAGGCAGCTGCATGTGAGCTATTTCTTTCAATCCTCCCCACAAGCCTCTAAGGTAGATATTAATATTATGGCTATTTTACAGATGAGGAAACTAAGCTACTTGATCCCAGAGATGAAAAGAGCAGTCTGTCACCAGGGCCTGTATTCTACAACATTCCACACACTGTCGTTCTCTCCTTAGCACAGAAGGCGATTTCTAGCCTCCATATTTGTTCCCATTAACAATGGCAACCATAGTTTTATTCTGATCTATGCTTGCAGTTTAACATTTCTAGAGCATTTTCTTCAACTCTATGACCCAGGAGGTCTGTTATTACCTTGAGTCTTTGAATATTTCTTGTTTCTCAAGTTGAATACCTTTCATTTTTCTTCAGTGACCTCCAACCTTGTTCATTTGTCAATGCAGTAAGCACATACCATGTTCTCAGAATTATGGTAAGAGCTTGGGCAGCATGTCTAAGCGGGAAAAGTGTTTGATTTGTTAACAGAGATCTTAATTAGACATTCAGCAGGGAGAACAAGATAGCTAAACAAAATTGTTCTCAATGAATTATGAAGTTGTATACTGGGTTCCTACTTAAAAGGGCTTCCCCACAAACACATACATAGTTGTATGTTTAAAGTCACTCTTACTGTATAAAGAAATAAAATGGATAGGAAAACCCTACATTTCCTGTGAGGAAACTATTTCGTAATCGCCTTTGAAATATTCTGTTATAATTTAAAGGAAACTACAAAGGTTCAGAAAGGGAAGGAACAAATCTAATTAAATGATTTCTGCAGTACGTTTGCAGATTTGGCAGCACAACTTCATCCAAATCCCCTCAATCATCAAAATAATATATCGAAAAACAAACAAAAAACAGGCTATCCAGGAAACCTTGCTCAGCAAACACGTTCAGAAAGAACCATCTCACGCAGACCACACACCCCTGCCACTACTCATGACTACTTGCACGACACTTCAGGGACTTTGCTGTTGAATCAAATATTCCCTAATCACCAAAACTTCTGCTCTTCAGCCTCAAATGTGTGGGGTTATTGGTAGCCAGAGAATCATCCAGAGCTTCAGATGGCTGCCTAACATTCCCTAGGCTCTTCCGGTGCAGCTGCAAGAGAAAGAGCTGCAAGCCATGCCCAGAGCCCAGCATGCCAGAGTCCAGCATACCTTCTCCATACTCTGCCAGCCCCAGAGCAGCCCTGGCTCCCTATGTGGGCTCCTGGACAAATTCCCCAGAAATGCATGACAATTCCTATCCCTGGCCATTTTCCTCAGGAATGCATTAATTTCAAGGTCTGCAAAGATATATGCGTAGAGAGAGGAGTAGATCACGAGATAAGGAAGGAAGTCAGCATCAGCTACCATTAATAGGTAGGAGCAGAGTGGTGAGCCATCATTCTCCACAATGAACTGTGCAAATCACGATTGGAACTTGCCCTCTTTCTAGGTTGTAGGGGCAGTGCCCCTGCTCCGTGTTGAGGGGGTTCCACCAGAGTTTGGGTTTGTTGGATGTCTTCTAATACTCCCTCTACTGCTGACTGAGCTGGAGGTCCAGATCTAACTCTGAAGAAACCAAAAGGGTTTCTTCTTCTTGAGGTATAAACATAATTCTTTGTCAACACATCACAAGTTTTTCCAATGCACAGGTCTGAGTGGTGGTCCATCTCTATGCCTGTCCAGAAATATGGAGAGGTGAGCTCTCCCCTCATTTCATCCGTGAACTTTCCATGTATCATATTTTAGCCAAGATGACTTTCTATATGAAAGAGTAATTAAATAATCACAAATATTTGCATGAGTACTTACTAAGTGCCAGACATGTTACTATCCATTCATTGCTTTGGCCAATCCTCAAAACCACCCTAAGAGGTAAGTACTATCAGGAGCCTTGTGTTTCCAATAAAAAAAAAACTGAAACTCAGGGATGATAAGAATTCTGTTTAACAGCATGGAGGTTCCTCAGTTGAAAATAGAACTACCCTATGACCCAGCAATTGAACTACTGGGTATTTACCCTAAAGATACAAACATAGTGATCCGAAGGGGCACGTGCACCCGAATGCTTATAGCAGCAATGTCCACAATAGCCAAACTATGGAAAGAACCTAGATGTCCATCAACAGATGAATGGATCAAGAAGATGTGGTAAATATACACAATGGAATACTATGCAGCCATCAAAAGAAATGAAATCTTGCCATTTGCGATGACGTGGATGGAACTAGAGGGCATCATGCTTCATGAAATAAGCCAATCAGAGAAAGACAATTATTATATGATTTCTCTGATATGAGGAAGTGGAGATGCAATGTGTAGGGTTTGGGGGGTAGGAGAAGAATAAATGAAACAAGATGGGATTGGGAGGGAGACAAACCATAAGAGACTCTTAATCTCACAAAACAAACTGAGGGTTGCTGGGGGGAGTGGGGGAGGGAGAGGGTGGTGGGGTTATGGACATTGGGGAGGGTATGTGCTATGGTGAGTGCTGTGAAGTGTGTAAACCTGGCGATTCACAGACCTGTACCCCTGGGGCTAATAATACATCATACGTTTATAAAAAAAAATTAAAAATTAAAAAAAAGAATTCTGTTTAAGGCCACATAGTTACTAAGTGAACAGACCAGAATTTGAACTAGACCTCGCTAATGGCAGAGCCATATAACTTGAAGTAAAAATGCCCTCGATTTCCTACTTAATGGAGTAAATGCTTAGGTAATTCAAGCACAAATTGAATAGGCTTTCAAATGATAACTTTTAACATATGTTTGACTTATAAATAGCACAGAAAGAAACTGTATTTGATACAAAAAAGGATTTCCAGCCTATGTTTTAGGAAATATTTTTTCCTTTGGCTATTTCATAAACCTAACTTCCTCCAATGATAGATTACATCCTGTTTATTATCTACAAAGAGCACAAATAGTCAGAAAAATGTTTTTGACCCCTACCAAAGGCAAATATGACCTTGTTACCAAACCAGAAGCTTTGGTCTAGACTTTGAATACTGATTTGGAACCAAGTTTTTAAAAGAATTAGCTCAAAGCAGCAGGTCTGTAGCTCATATGACACAAGATGATCAATGACCACATTAGCTACTAATCTAAGGCATAAAACATGCATGAGGCATTAGCATGGAAATCTAACACGTTCCCACCCCAGGTGGCACTGGATTTCTAATCTGTTGTCCCATCTAATAGGAATAAACTTAAATAGCTTATTTAGAGCTTCATTTACAAAGTTAATAATTAGGGTGATTTACTCAAAAAGCAGGGGTGGGGGAAGGAGGAAGGGAGACAGCTGGGTGGAAGTTGAACCAGGATAAAGAAAATAAAAGTCATTTTTGAGAAAACCAAACTTAAGTCTTAATATAATTTTTTTAAAAGATTTTATTTATTTATTTGACAGAGAGAGATCACAAGTAGGCAGAGAGGCAGGCAGAGAGAGAGAGGAGGAAGCAGGCTCCCTGCTGAGCAGAGAGCCCAATGTGGGACTCGATCCCAGGACCCTGAGATCATGACCTGAGCCGAAGGCAGCGGCTTAACCCACTGAGCCACCCAGGCACCCCATCTTAATATAATTTTGACCAGAAAGACATCTCCCACTCTGATGAGAAACCAGGGTTAGAAAATAGCATGACTCTTCCCAGAAGATGAGTCTTAGTGGGACCAGGCAAATCATTATGGTTATTTGTTACAGAATGCTAGGGAAGTTGTTTAACCTTCCAAACACAAGTTTCATATCTTTAAAATGGAAATGATAATACCTGATTTGCAAGGAATAAAAAGATAACAACAGCAAAGTGGTGAATACAGTACTTGACACTTGGTAATTACTCAATTTCTATGGATTCTACCCTTTGGTGGATTCCCTGGAAAGTGCTAAGGTGCACATATGGGACCCCTTCTCCTGATGTTGAGATGCCAGGGTCTGACCCAGTCACAAATTTTGATGTGTTTTTTTTTTTTTTTTTACCTACATCCTGTGCTGGTTCGATAGTTGGAGGAGTTGTTTAATTTGGTGTTATACAGAATATTGGGCAAATGAGGTTGCACTCATTAGAAACAAGCAAGTATGTGTCCCGTCATTCACCTCTCAGGTGACCCAAGTTGCTCTATGTACCGTTTATATGACCTGGCTCCAGGCTCAGCCTTAATCTTGTCAGGACCCAGGGCAAGAGATCAACTGTACACCCATATACTTCAATGTGTAAAACGTATGAAACAGTTAACAAAATTAAATACAATAGTTTCTATCCCCTTACCTAGACAAAAGCAACTTAGTAATAACCTGGAAGGCTAGATTCTAATTTATAACTCTGAGCCCCCTTGGACTTCTATGCGAGAATATGGCAGCCAGCTCTCCGTCCTTCCCTTCTCGCCAGGCTCTGTCCTACTATGCGATGGCATTTGCATATGTAAGCCTGTGGATGCTCCAATTCTCACGTCCCTCTACAGTGGGAAGTGTGGACATTATTGTTAACCTTCTTAATGTCACTTTACGCTTTAAATAAGTCTGGATAATCAGCAGGTTCCACCTTCTAAACAATTAGCTAGACTGGGAAATAATCAAGAGACAGGAAAAGCTAATTAACCTTTGATTTCCTTCAAAGAAAACTATGCAGAGTTTCTTTATATCTATAATGTACCTTAGGGATTTCTCCAGCCTCCCCCACAGAAAGAATTGCTCTAAGGTGTTTCCAGGCCCATCCGTTTTCTATAAAATTATGGTCTGCCTCACCCACTAGTCCTCGGCACCCCTAACACCACTGAAAGATTTCCTGGGCCATGAAGAGAATTTTTGCCAGTTGTCCTTAGGTCATCATGCTCACTTCTTGAGGGTTGTCAATAAAGGGTACAAGCTACTGTCCACAGCTTGTTATCGGCTCCTGTTGCTAACAGCACAGAGACAGTGGTGAAAAGCCTCACATAACCAGCCTCAAGCAGACTGAGGCTCTGCAGAAGGGCTCGGCCTTCAGGGACATTCAGAGACAAGCAACAGCACCTTGGGTTATGACCAAACCCTTCCACGAGTTAGGCCTTGCCTAGTTCCCCTCCCCCACCCACCCGACAACTCTCTCCTACCCCCAACGATTGTTCCACCTCCAAGGCTCTCAAGCCCCAATGCAATCACCTGGAGAGCTTTAAACATCAGCTCCAGAGGGTCTGGAGTAATTGGTGCAGCTTGGGCAGGCAGAGTTTTGAGAGCTCCCCAGGGACCTCTCATGTGCAACCAGCACCCCCCACACACAGCCCCTCCCCACAGCTCACAACAGCCGCCATCCCCTTGCTCTCTCCTGAACACATCCAGCATTCACACACTCCTAGTCTCTTTCTTTTTGCTTCCAAAGTCCCCCTCCTACCTGGCAAAGTTCTTCTTATCCTATAAGAGTCAGGTGGCTGAAGCCCTGCCCCAGTCAGGTCTCCCCATTTCGAGACCCCCAGAACACCTCATGCCTCCCCTGAACAGAGCTGACAGAGACCTATAATGTACCCATCGCAACAAACACACTGTTGAATGTAAAAGAAAACAACAGTCATGCTGGGTGAGAGGTGTTAGCCAGGACTCTCCCAGGCAAACTGGAACATCAGATTGCCCTAATTATAGCCCCTGTTATATATTAACCAGTAATGGCATCCTTGCTTGCCTGTCTCCCATCGTAAGTGTGAAAGCCATCAAGTCAGGGACTGTGTTTAGTCATCTCTCTACCTGACATAGATTAGGTGTTGAAGAGTTATTTCTATAAGAGGCCCTCTACTTCATAAGAGTTAAATGCATAGACTGGGTAACCAAAGAGCGTGGGGTCAAGTTCCAGCTCTGCCACCTTGTCGCTGCGTGACTGGACGATATCTGGTGCTTTAATGGCTTCATCTCTGAAATGAAGATAGTGAAATGTACTTAATAGGGCTGTTTAAAGTTTTTGAGGAGTCAATATACGTAAAGCACTTAGAACAATAACAGAACATAGAAAGCACTGTGTGTGTTTCTTATTATTTGTAATAATAATAATAACAACAATAACAGATGGGCCCACTGAATAAGCTCCATGTGGCTATTTTCCATGGAACTCCAAGTGATCGCACCCAAGTGAATGCTCACCGTAATAACGGCCAACGTTTACTGACGAATCTCCACGTTCCAGGCGCTGTCACTTGCTCTGCACACATTATCTTAAGGCCCTTCACCACAACCCTATCAGGGAAATAGATCATCTATTATACCAGCTTTACTATGAAAGAAACTGAGGCTTAAAAATGGAGATTTCCACAGTCACTGTATTTAATCTTTCTCTACGAAAGCAACTACAATCTCTCACCATGAATTTCCTGATTCCTTTGAGAAATAAAAGGGCTTCTTTGAAGTTCCCGTTATTACCCAAGGTACCCAATGCTGGAGGAAACGGAGGTTGGAAAGGCAATGGCCATGACATCTGCGTCTTGGAGGGAGCTCTTGTTCACGGGTTTTTGAAGCCTTTAGCAATTCATGAACCAGTATTTTCAGGAAGATAATATATACAGGGGCACCTGGGCAGCCCAGTCATTGAGCATCTGACTCTTGATTTCAGCTCAGGTCATGATCTCAGGGTTGTGGGACTGAGCCCCACATCAAGCTCTGAGCTCAGCCCAGAACACGCTTGTTATTCTCTGCCTCTCCCTCTGTCCCTACCCCTGCTCACGCTCACACTTGCTCACTCTCATAAATAAATAAATAAATCTTTTTTAGAAAAGAAGGTAACATATATAAAGCAGTATTGGGGGGAGGGGTATGAGGACATCCAGAATTATAAAATCCTTTCTTCACAACCAAGGAGCTCAAAACCTGGTGGAAAACAGAAAGAAAACATTAAATAACACTACAGGTTTCAAAGAGCAGTAATGGTAGCGAGATTTCCAAAGGAACATCCGATTAATTCCCGAGTAAATGGTACCATTTGCCCATGCCACAGGAGGTCAGAAAAGAAAGGACTTCTGAGAGACGAGAGGCTGAGGGGACATGAGAGCTGTGTTTATAAACATTCATTCGTGCAACAAGCATTCACCAACACCTACTGTTCCTAACTTTGCTACGCACTGGGACTATGGACATTAGAAAAACAGAGTAGTGCACTCAAGAAGTCAAGAGTCTGGAGGGGAAATCAAATGGCATTAGAATAACACGACAGGGGCGCCTGGGTGGCTCAGTGGGTTAAGCCTCTGCCTTCGGCTCAGGTCATGATCTCAGGGTCCTGGGATCGAGTCCCACATCGGGCTCTCTGCTCAGCGGGGAGCCTGCTTCCTCCTCTCTTTCTGCCTGCCTCTCTGCCTACTTGTGATCTCTCTCTGTTAAATAAATAAATAAAATATTATTTTAAAATATATATATTAACTACAACAGAGGTAGCTATTCTATATGTGGGCTACTGTGGGGCCCAGACAGGGACAGCCACCCAGCTTAGTTTGAGCAAAGCTGGTAGGAGCAAAATGGTACAAGGTTCTCTAGAAGAGAGATTGCCCAAGCTGAGTTTTAAAAAATAAACAGGAGTTACCAAGGGGGAGGGAAGAGGAAGAAGAGACTCAAAGAACTATGAAATGGCCTGGGGAGAGGGAGAGAGTAACATTAAATAAAAAGAAACAAACGCCGGGAAATTCAAGCAGAAAACAATAAAAATTCTAGGAGATGGAAGGTGGGAAAACTGAGGTCACATTAGGGAGACAAACCAAAATACTCTAGAAAGAATTTAGATATAAGACTGGAAAGTAAAACGATCATTTTTTTTTTTGAGTTTGTATTGTTCAAGAGAATACAGATAACAAAGAGACTGCATATTATCATCGACGAGCTTCTTGAAGAAAGGAGTAAGCATGCTTGACTGTGTACACACACTTGCATTAGAATAACACGCAATAACTTGCATCTGTCTGGAACCGAGAAAATACGCAAAATGTCTGCTCTGTGAAAAACACAGAAGTACACACACACACACAGGCACGCCTAAGCTAACACCAAAGCGTGTGCCAGAGCACAATCTAATCCTAGTTCCCAGCCACAAGTGATCTCAAAATTAAATGCTGTCCTTGTCTGTGTTTAGTGAAGTCTTCCAGCTCGTCTTTGCCAGTGAGGGGAGCGAGCCCAAGGAGCTGCTGGGGCAATACGAAGGCCATAACGGGAAGATGAAACAACTCTTCTTCTTTGGCACTGAAGGGTGTTTATAAAGTCCACTTGCCAGAAAGGAAATCTAGACATTTATTTGTCTCGTTTCCTCAAAAAGTGAGGAAACCTTTAGCCTATAACTAAAGAAGAAAAATCATTCTCCGAAAGACCAATTCATAAGATGTGAGAGGAAATACCATAAAAAATGTATTATTTATGCCTGTGTACATACTGCACACACATATAAAAGTATAGAATATATACTCCACCTGCCCCAGTGTCCATGAAGGGGTCAGTGAAACAAAGGACCACGAGGCGGTGAAGCAGAGAGATGAAGCGGACGCACGTGCTCCGAAGTCCCACTGGCTAGTTCCCCGTCCCTTCTCCTGAACGCGCCAGCTGTAGGCGTCCGTCCCTGGGCTCCTAAGCGACTTTGCCCCTCCAGCTCTCAGTGACTTCATCTATAAAGTCAAAATAATACCAGAACCTATGACATGTGATGAAATGGTGATCCTCTTAGGATGTAATTCATGTCAACGTGCTTATCATAAAGGCTGGTGTGTCTTAAGAACCCAGCGGCAGTCTTCGAGCCCTTAAACGTAGGCCAGAAATTATTCCAAACTATAGAAAGGAGGAGACATTTTTTAAAGCATTAAAGTGATTAGATGGGACTGAGCAGGTCAGCTATAAATTCACTATCAGAAACTTCTTTTATAAAGGACCATCTAGTGCTTACAAGAGAGGATCGTTTTTCATATTGTTCATATATCCCTGTCATTTTGACTTGCCTCATCTATATAAATGAGCCTTAAAAAAAAAAAAAAAAACCTGCATCTGATCACTCCTGGAGTCTACAAAACCATCTCAAAGGAAATGGTTACCACTCTACATTGTTTATGAAATGTAGGCGCCCAGCTGACAGACCTGCTGAAAATGTAGACAATGATGTGGCTATAGGCCTCAACAAGAAGTTTAACAATACTAAACGGAGCCCCCAAATTTGCAGTTTATTGCAATTTATTTTTGAAAACCTCCATCTTTCCCCTTGGATTTATCCATCACCCTCTTCCCTCTCTCTCTCTCACCCTCCTCTCCTCTCCCATTTATACTTCTGGGGAATAATTTTAAGGAGGAACCTTTGCCAAGATTCTGAATTGCTTGTGTTGCTTAGGACATATACAAGTATGAAAAAATATATCCAAAACCTGAGTATAAAAGTAGTCATTCTAGAGCTTGTAATCATTGAAGCTACACTATAAATGGTGGAAATTTCAAAAGGGGAAAAAAAGAAAGCCAAGAGATCAGACACAAGAAATATTTTCAACTACCAGAAACTTTGATCTGAAACCTTTGTGTTTTACACATTACAAATGCAAAATGTGGATCTTTCAATCAGGAGAGGCAGAGGAATCAGGTAATATAGTCAAAGGAAGTCACATTTCCCTGTCTAACTCTTTTTTTCCTGTCCTGGAAAAAATAATTACTCTTCCATTGTGCAAATCTACCTATTCAGAGGCATATGGTTAAGATGGCAAGGAGCTCAAGTCTTCAGGTAAGAGAAATGTAAAAATAAAATAAAATAAAATCCCAAAACTTAAGATGAATTATCTCTCTTTTATGCTGTGATTAAGTTTAAAAATAAAACCTTCAGTGGTGTTTGCTCTACAGAAGGAATCAGAGGTCTGTTCTCTCTCACTATCTTCGCTTTTGTCTTCAAATAAAACCTTGCAGATCTAAGACTCTCTTTTGTGGCTTAGGTTTAATAAACCCTGATATGATTCCTCCAGGGTTGAAGATCCGAGTGCTAAACTGCTTACCAAAGGTTTACAAATTGAAATGGTTCTCAGGGGAATTTATTTCTGCCCAGTTAGTTCTGTTACTGCTGTCTCTGAAGTCAGAGATTACTGAGACAAAACTGATTGGAAAAACCAAGCTTCTCTAACCTCCACCACCAAAGAGATGAGAAAAGCAGAAATCAGAGAGCTCGGAGCTCTTCCCACTTTTGCATTATTAAAAGACTTACTCTGGTAAGTGAAAGCCTTTTTTCCTCAATACTAGTTTTCAGAAAACAATGCCTCAAAGCATCTTGTCTCTCCTTTCCCCACACAACACTCAAAGCACAACAAATTCTTGATCAAATTCTGGGTTAAAGTGATCCGTGCCACATCATTTATTGACTCGACTGCAAAGTGACTTCTTACACACCACGCATGGCATCCATGACACCTACACAGCTTAGCAAGAGAAGTAACAAAAAATAAAGATACCTGTCTAACAAGGACAAGGAAATAAATACATTGAAACCCCATGCTCTTTTCCGGCAAGCCTCAAGTTATGCAATGCTTGGAAACTTTGAACACCAGTCCAGCCTTAGATTTCTTTTCTATGACAGTGATATAGAATTATATATGATTAGCCCCCACAAAATTCTTCCCATTATTTCTTAATCAAAGGAAACACAAAAGTTTTTATGATCAACTCCCACTTACTAGTGGGCCATGGTCTAAAAAGTTGCCTATCAACTGATTAAAGTTCAGAAGACATTTCCTTTGGAAACAGTAGCTGCCGACTTCTGGAAGGAGTCCACAAATGATCAAACGCAAGAACCCTGTGTCCAGCGTCCTTAACTGTCCAGTGATTCAATACCTTGACTGACAGAGAGCCCAAGGCTCTGAAAGCAGCCCACTCCCTGTGCAGGACATCTCCCTCTGTACATGTGCTACAATCTAATCACAGTCAGCTACAATCTCTCTCCACCTACCACCTGGCAGACGCCCCATCATAGCTGAGAGGGCCATCCTGCTTCTTTTGTTCTCGCTTCTCCACTGTACACATGCCCAGTTCCTCGAATCAATTCTTCTCAGGTGGATTCCAGCCCCCATGCCCCTGAATATGCCCCATTTCATTTTTAACGTCATTTGTGTAATGTGATGTGCACAGCTGGAAGGAATCAGATGCATGTGGCTAGCACAGTAGGGCACTGATTACCATGGCCTGGACAGTGTGGTTTTATTTTGTTTTACTGAAATCTAAGTCACTGAAAGACCCAAACAGCTGTCGATGGAACTTATGTGGGTTAGAGCAGAGCCTCATTGTTCATGATGTGTGGCAGAGTGCCTAGCAAGGAAAACTTTTTTTTTTTTTTTAAACCAGAGAGGTGAGAACTAAAAATACCAGCTTCTTCTACATATAGAAATAAAAAATTCAAATGATTTCTGAATACAACTTTATTTTCTGGAATGATCATGTGGATGGCATCAGTTACAAAACTGTAAGGTGACCATCACCCTGGAGAAAACTAGAAAACACTTTTTTTTTCTATAGGTTGGCAAAATCTGTTTCTCCCAGAATCCCCTGGAGTTCCAAGCTCTGATGGGGAGTGGAGAAGGAAGGAGCACTGTGAATTAAGAGGTGGGGGTGGGAGAAAGCCTTCTGAGAGACAAAGTACCTAATGACGGAACAAAGCAACCAGGCACCTGAAAAAAAATAACCATGGAGCTAGAGAGCAATACAGAAAGAGGACTAGTTCCTCCTTGGAATCAAAGGAGAAAAAGAAAAATGGAACTTTCCATCAGTTGGGACCTACTGCCCTCTATCCCCACTCCAGGGACATGCTTAGGCCCTAAAGAGGGGACTCTGCGGATAAACCTAAGAAACTGTTTAGAAGGCCCAGTCAATTGGTAGTGGAAATCTCTCGGCTGAGAATAATACCAACAGAATAGGATTACCATCTCTTCAAGAATTATTAGCATCAGTAACTGGAGCAGAAGATTTAGCCATAGCAACCTTGTTTTGAGCATAATCATCGGAAACAATTCCTCATCAAAGGGACTTCCTTTTTTAAAGATTTTATTTATTTATTTGTCAGAGAGGAAGCACAAGCAGGGGGAACAGCAGGCTGAGGCAGAAGCAGGGAGCCCGATTCAGGACTCGATCCCAGGACCCCAGGATCATCACCAGAGCTGAAGGCAGGCGCTTTAATCGACTGAGCCACCCAGGCATCCCTCCAAGGGGCTTCTTAAGCCTTTACTAACATAGAGCTAAGAGCTTAGGGTGAAGTCAGGCAAATCTAGGCTTGCAACCTGGCTCTCCTATTTCCCAGTTATGTGACCTTAAACTCTTTTAGCTGTCTTGTTTTCCCATCTGGGTGGTGAAATAATATCATCTGTCTGTTAAGACTGCTGCAAAAGTTTGACAAAAACAATAAGTTCATAGATATAACATCTTCTTTGGAATCTGACAAAAACATATGCTGTTAGCTCTTCTATGTCTTTTATACTTTTTATTGTGAAATATAGTACATAATGAGAAGATTATATCAAATATAAATGCATAGCTAATTAAATTATTTTTGAATAGATTATTTTAAAGCAAATATCACCACTCAGATTTTTAATTCATAGTTTTAGAACTTTTCTTTTTCCCTGAGTGGCTTAATCAGTTAAGCAGCTCCCTCCCATTCAGGTCATGATCCCAGGTTCCTGGGATCAAGTCCCACATTGGGTTCCCTGCTCAGTAGGGAGCCTGCTTCCCCCTCTCCTTCTACCCTTCTTCCCTGCTCATATGCTTGCTCTCTCTCTCTCTCTCTCTCTCAAATAAATAAATAAACAATATATTTTTTTATCTTAAAAAAGAAATTTTCTTTTAAAAATTTCTCCATATCTTTCTATCATTTCCAACTCTGAAAATTTTCAAACTTGCCTTTTATATTTGGAATACACTAAACTTAGTTATTGTTAAATATTTGCTAATCCTTCCTTGTCTCACTCATATCAGTCTGTTGCCCAGTGTTCCAGGTCAAGTGTTACCATGTGACAGGCATGGGTTGTTTTGTTTTGTTTTGTTTTGTTTTAAACATTTTAAGCCTCCAGAGGTACTATGTTCCTTCAGAAAGGAATCTTTGTTGCTTATACCACATACCTTGAGGCACCAGAAATAGCCTTCCTCTACTAGGATTTGAGTGTTTCTGGGCCTCCCACTAGACTCAAGGCTGGACTGACCTGTTTCCCTGTCATCCTTACTCCTAGAATGTGGTGCCCATCGGGGTCCAAACCTAAAGCAAAAAGTGGGAGGTGTTTTTTGTTTTTTTTTTTAAAGATTTTATTTATTTATTTGACAGACAGAGATCACAAGTAGGCAGAGAGGCAGGCAGAGAGAGAGGAGGAGGAAGCAGGCTCCTTGCCCAGCAGAGAGCCCGAGGCGGGACTCGATCCCAAAACCCTGAGATCATGACCTGAGCTGAAGGCAGAGGCTTAACCCACTGAGTGGGAAGTTTTTACCACAGCCTCTACTCTTAACAGACCCTGGAGCCCCACTATTGTCCTCCTACCCCCACAGGGCTGTCAAAAATACTTGGCATTTTGATCATCTCTTCAATAACCTGCAAATCTTTGCAAACCGCCTGAATGCTGTGCTTATTTCTCTGGATATCAGCCCTCACCTGATTCTTGGCCCCACAACCCTTTAAGATATTTCTGGCTCTTCTATACCTTCACAAACATGTTTCTTTAATGGTGTGCAACTGGAGGGGCGCCTGGGTGGCTCAGTCGGTGAATCAGCCCACTCCTGATTTCGACTCAGGTCATGAACTCCAGGTCATGAGACCAAGCCCCGAGTTTGGCTCTGTGCTCAATCCACTTGGGATTCCCTCTTTCCCTATCGTTCCTCCCCTTCCCCCATGCTCTCTCTCTCTCTCACATCAATGAATAAATCTTTACAAAAAATAGTGTCCAACTGTTCTTGTAATTCTGTTCAGAATGCTGGTTAGGATTACCTAGAGTGACATTATAGAAGTGATGGACTTTGCCCTTATTAGCATGTACTTATTTACCCACAATAGGTTGACCTAGTTACCAAGTAGAACTACTTCTTTATCTGTTCCTCTCTTAGGATACCTATCAGTTCCATCCTAGGACTGTAATCATTAAAAATATACATGTATTTCTTTCTACCTCTGTTCGATTTTTAAGCTCTTTGAGGACACAACCATGTCTACTTGATCTATGAATTATCCCCAATTCCTGCACCTTATTCACATTAACCTTATGGGATCTGTTGAGTGGATGAATAAACTTCAAGTCTCTCATTTGCACAAACTGAACACCTCTGAAATAGAACCTCTAAATTACCCTGAACTATGTAATGGTCATCTCAGAAGAAGTAAGAAGTAGACTATAATTCCAAATATCAACTGTGATTTGCATTAAAAAGTTTCTCCAAACCTTCGTATGATAAGCAATTGCATACCTGCAGAAACAAATATGAATATTAGGATATAACGAAAGAAAGCTTCGATACCCCAGGGTGCAGTTTCAGTATTGATCTGCATATTTCATTCAGTATTAACACATATGACTGAAACTGTGTAGCCACTGCTCTCATTAAAATTCATAAATTCCCTCCGGAATTCATGGCAGCCATCTGGCCAAATACTGGCTTCTTGCATTTGAAACGCAATTGCACTGAAGTCACTGAATCTCTCAATCAATTACAAAAGATCTGAGCTCTTAGGGTTTACATTGATTGGCCACCATTTTCCTAATGGAGTCATAGCCTCTGTAATTACCTATTTGACAGGAGAGGGGCCCGCTTTCTGAAGGCTATATATCCTCACTATTCATTTACCTAAAATGTTAGTTGGCAGCTCTCATAAGAGCATCAACTACCAAGTGTGATTAGAGTTAATGTAAGTGTAACAGAATGATGTTCTCATCTCATCTCTACTTACTGCATATGGTTACCACACATTATTCTCGAACACGGATTGCATTTTTAAAGTAACTTGAATGCACATTTTTATTTTATAATTCATCAGGAGCCAAAATTTATGCATTTGCACACACCTTCGTATGTATAGCCATACTCAGAAAGTGCTGTTTGATTCAAAAAGCTAAAATCTCTTTTTCCAAATATAGAAAAACTTCTAGTCCTCGAGGCATGAAACATATCTGATCATAGGTTTTTAATGGACACAAGAAAAAGCAATTAAGACCCCACACATACACTTCCTTAATATATTGGAAGGAGTGGAAAGAACACTATTAGATTCAGACACAATTTGGACTCCAAATTCAGTTAAACTACTGGTTACCTGCATGATATGGGTTAAATTTTTAAATCTTGCTAAGCCCTGTCTCTTTATTTATATCTTTGAGCTATTAATAAATATTATAACACTTATGATAATTAATCTAATAATTATCTATTTTGTTTTATTAATTATATTGTTAGACTAGTTTAGTATAATATTTCTGTAAGATTGAAATAACACAGGCCCCTAGCATAATACCTTTATGTTAGTCAGATTTCCTTCAGTAAGGAAGCTACAACTATCTCAAAATCTCAGTGGTTTACAACAGCAAACATTAATTTCTCATTCAGGAATCTTCATGTTGTCTGTGGCTCTGCTGAATGGGTTAAGCTCACCTGGCCAGTTAAGTTAAGTTGCTCTTGGCTCCAGTAAGCAGTTGGGTTTCAGATCCGCTCCGTGAGTCTCTGTATCCAGAATTCAGGGTGAAAGAACCATGCCTACATCAGGCAAGCTCTTCTCATTGTGGGGAGCGGAAGTTCAAGATGGCTGGAGGAAATTTACTCGGACCTCACATACCGCGGCTTCTCTCCTCTTTCCATTGCGATCACAAGCCACTTGGGCAACACCAAAGTCGGTGTGGCAGGACGTGTATCCCACTCACAGGGGAATTTGTGCCCAGGACAGGAAAGAAAGAAAACTATGAAGGAATGCTCACTACCACACAATCCAATTAACGGTAGTAACTGATGAATGAGCTATTGCATGCCACTGTGATGCTTCCATCCCTAAAAACATCCTAAGATCTGTTGGAGGACATAACTGAGAGGTTATGACAGCAGGTTGACCTACGACTTGGGCCCAGGCAATTTGAGGTTCCTCACTCCCTCCCTGTCCTTGGAATGCACATTCCATTACTGCTTTCCCATAGCTGGAGCCATTTCCAAGGATGCAACCTTGAGAGAGCAACGTGTTGGTGAGATCACTTGAATGGTAGACAATGGTAGACATGGCTGAACCCAGTTAAGGTCTATATAAACTTCTAAGACTCTGGTAGGCAGGTTCGGAGATCTAGTCTCACAGCCGCCCAAAAGAAGTCTTGTAAGTAAGTTTCCTTCCTCCTTAAAACCTGCCACCTACCAAACTGAAGGGGCCCGCCCCTTCTTGCAGTTCCTCCCAGCCCTCCAAAAATGGGTGCCAGTTTTAGATTTTGCCCAGGAAATTCCCCACAGTGTGAACCAACAAGATCTCATAGCAAATTCTAGAAAGATTTTTCCAGTTACCTTCAAGAGATAAAGACTTCTGCTAATGAAGCTTTTATTAGATGACCTAAATGACCTATTTTAAGTTACTGTGGTTATTCATTCAACAGACATGAGTAACTAAAGGAAGCAGTGTTATCACACTCAATGCTTTCACAAGTACTTAAAAAAATGTATACCTATTTTATTTTTATATTGTACCTATGATAAAATGTACATTAATACATATTTATGAAAACAAGACATATATTACTTGGCTTCAGCTGCTATTTATAAGTCACAACAATCCTGTGAGAGCAGACAAAATAATGTTTCCTAAAATACATTTAAGGTCTTCTTCATGAATTTAGGAGTCCAGATTCTTTGTTTATCCATCTGCCATGCCCTTTTCCCCTACTGAGCGGCTACAGTTTCTGGTCCCATGCTTTCAGTTGAATTTAATTTCTATCCCCTTCTATTCAGACTTTTACTTCTAGTTACAATACAGTTATTAAGCCCTACTGAAAATTACCTTTCCCCATTCTAGTGGTCTCTTTAAGACTACTTTAGTCCTCATTTTTTTCCCTAATATTTTAAAATTATTTGCTCTCTCCAGATATCTAAGTTTCTAGATCTTTCTCCCCCTCTGATCTTTTGCGGGCTTTAACCTGCCTTACTAGTGAGAGGTCTACTCTCCTTCTTAAATACATCAAGAGCGAGGAATTTGGGGAGTCATACTGGAATTCTGCCTAGCACATCAGTTAAAAAGATCATTTATAGAATAGGGATAATGTAGCAGAATGTATTCTTTAACCACAGAGTCATAGATTTATAGTTTTATAATTGGTAAGTACCTCAAAGGTCCACCAAAACAACCCCCAACCAATGCAGGAGCTGTTCTATAGATCAAAAGTCATCCAGTCTCTGCTTCAACATTTATATTAATGATAAGGCTCACTTGTTTATGAACCAAGACATTTAAATTTTAAAGCTCTGTAATTAATATAGAAGATTCTCATAAATCTGTATTTCTATAACTCCTCATTTAGTTCTTCCCCATAGAAAAGTTTTGAATTGAAAACAATCCTTTCAGACAAAAGTCCTTTGAACTTGAAAATCAACATTCTTCCTCTTAAGAAGGATAAATGAAGTATTCACTTCTCCATGCTAGTTCTCATCTGGTATCATTTCCACATCTTTTACCATCCTAGTCACCCATCTATAAATTTACCCCCCAGTTGTTAAAAACCTCTTAAAACATGGTTCTTATACTGTGACCAAGTAATAGTATATCAGGAATATTAATTCAGAGTGTAAAGCAGAGTAGCTCAATAAAAGGAGATCTATAACTGTAATATACAATATATGATGTTTTAATAGATACAAAAAGTATTTCCCATTTGATATATACAGAGGAAAAAAAATAATTCATCTTTATAGGTTGAAGAACATCTTTTTCTGAAGTAAAACAAATTCAATAGTAAAATATTATTTACATTATTAAAAATACACTTTTTATTGAATAAAGAATACATACCCCGTAATTCACTGTTAAAGTAAATAATTTTAGGGGTGCCTAGGTTACTCAGTTGGTTTAAGCATGTGACACATGATTTTGGCTCAGGTCATGATCTCAGGATCCTGAGATGAAGCCTCCAGTCAGGCTCTGCCCTGGGGGTGGAGCTTGCTTAAGATTCTCTCTCTCCCACTGCCCCTACCCCCTGCTCATATGCATGCATGGGCTCTCTCTTTCTCTCTCTCTCAAATAAATAAATAATAAAGTGAATAATTTTTAACCAAGGACAAAATAAGTATGTTATTATTGTGTAGTGCTATTTGGAGGATTCTGGGAAATTAAGTAGAGATGAAACTAGTATTATCACATTAAGCATTAGAAAGTTAAATTATAGTTTAAATTATACTGAGGCACCTGAGTGGCTCAGTTGGTTGAGCGTCCAAATCTTGGTTTCAGCTCAGGCCATGATCTCAGGGTCCTGAGATCGAGCCCTGGTTGGGCTCCCCTACTCAGCCTAGAGTCTGCTTGGTTTTGCTCTCCTGCCCGTCCCTGCAACAAGCACATGTGCACATGCATGCACGTGCACAGGCTTTCTCTCTCAAAATAAATAAGTAAAGTCCTTAAAAAAATAATTGTAATATACCTAAAAATGATTTTAAAACTGTTAAAATTTTTGAAATAACAAAAAAATAAGTACATGGACGTAAGATGATTACACCACAAAACTATACTTAGTACATTTGTACAGCCAGAAATCAAACAAAATGAAAAAAAATATGTTTCACTCAGAATAGCTTAAAAAAACAGAGAGAGAGAGAGAGAGAGAGAGAGATAAGGAAAGAAATAACTAAAGCGATATGTATAACCCAGCTGAAGAAAAAGGCAAAATAAAGATTAAGATAGAGAGACAGATGGAGGGGGTGGGGAAGGGAGGTGAGGGAGAAACATGTCTATAAGTATATTCCAGAAAAGGAAGCCTAAAGTCTATAAGTATATTCCAGAAAAGGAAGCCTAAAGTCTATAAGTATATTCCAGAAAAGGAAGCCTAAAGTCTATAAGTATATTCCAGAAAAGGAAGCCTAAAGTCTATAAGTATATTCCAGAAAAGGAAGCCTAAAGTCTATAAGTATATTCCAGAAAAGGAAGCCTAAAGTCTATAAGTATATTCCAGAAAAGGAAGCCTAAAGTCTATAAGTATATTCCAGAAAAGGAAGCCTAAATGTTGGAAACATGTCTAGTCTAGCTAATTTATAGAGTTAATGGAATCCAATTAAAATTTCATCAGAATTTTTTTCTTTTAGTGTGAAACTTAGCCAAAAGATTCTAGAATTTATTTTGAAAAATAGCAATTGAAAATACCAAGGAATATACTAAAATAATACTGAAAATGTGTAAAGGAAAGGAAAGGCATACCATAGCAGACAATAGAAAGTGTTACACAGAAATAATAATTAGGACTCCATGTTTCTACTGACCAAATAGATGTATGGTTGAATGGATCAGAGGGGAGAGATCAGAAATTGGCCCAAACAGATATAAGAACTTTATTACAATTATACTTTAAAAACAATAGAAAATAATTATTTTAAATGTGGAATGGAGACTATTGGTTAGCAATATGAAAGTGAACAAATTGGATCATATCTTTCAATGAAAAGCAAAATCATCTCCATATGGAGTAAAAATTTAAATATAAAAAAATCAAACCATCATAAAATTAGCATCCTATAATGTGCTATGATTTATCAGATCTCAGGAGAGATGATAATTTTCTTCACATTATGACAGAAGAAATTGCAAAAGAAATAGCTGGAGATTCAAAAAAAAAAAGGGTACACGCAAGAAGATGCCTTGGCAACATTAACTGTGGAAATAAATTACTGAAAATAAAATGTGGGGGCACCTGGGTGGCTCAGAGGGCTAAGCCTCTACCTTCAGCTCAGGTCATGATCTCAGGGTCCTGGGATCGAGCCCCACATCGGGCTCTCTACTCAGCAGGGAGCCTGCTTCCTCCTCTCTCTCTGCCTGCCTGCTTGTGCTCTCTCTCTCTCTCTCTGTCAAATAAATAAATAAAATCTTTTTTAAAAAAAGAAAAGAAAAGAAAATGTATGTGTGTGTGAGAACGAGGTATTATTAAGTAAACTGTTATATTTCAATGTGTTAGCACTGTGTGCAGGTATTTGTAAATGATGATCATTAAGGGTAGGAGAAATTACAGAGAATGTTTATGATATAACGTTAAGCAAAATATGACAAATTGCACAGCTTTTGAAAACCTTGCATACTTACTGGTAAATTCAAGAGGCAATACTTTAAATCATCAGATTAATAAGGTCTTTGGGTTTGTCCTAGGAATTAGACAAATGGCTTACCCTTTCTGTATCCTAATGTCTCATTAACAAAATAGGGTTACTTCCTGTCCTTCTGAAGACTCCATGAGATAACATAATGAAAGTGATTTGGCTCATCATCATTGATCAACAAATCTGGTATAATTAGGGAAGATTAAGTATTTATCTTTCAAAAATTTCCTTAAAGTTGTAAAACTACTACTTTTACACTACCTCAGAAAATGGTAGGTGATAACCACAGCTATCCAAATATCATCAAAGCAAATTAAAGCTGGGTGATCATAAATTCCTCACTCTGTACCAGGCATTCTACTCACAATGCTTCAAATTTCCTAGCAATCAACCCAATTAAAAGCAGTTACAAAAATTCACAACGTTGGGACGCCTGGGTGGCTCAGTTGGTTAAGCAGCTGCCTTCAGCTCGGGTCATGATCCCGGCATCCTGGGATCAAGTCCCACATCGGGCTCCTTGCTCCGCGGGGAGCCTGCTTCTCCCTCTGACTCTGCCTGCCACTCTGTCTGCCTGTGCTCACTCTCGCTCTCTTTCTCTCTCTCTCTCTCTCTGACAAAATAAATAAATAAAAAAAAAATCACAATGTTGGTAGGTTTGAGCAAAGGATTAAAACTTCCCCTACCTGTGTGAGGGTCTGATCTTTGATTCACTGCCTAGTTGTTCCCTTGGAAATGAATAAAGATGCTAAGTGTCACCTACGTTATTAGACAACAGTGGTTAGGACAAATAACAACATCCAAGAGAGATTGAATCGAATCTGGGAGAACGATAAATCCCTGGTGTGATGCCAAACTTTGGGCTTCTCTGAACATGGTGACTCTAGTCTGTTGCCTGTGGGGACTCTGGAAGCTAAACATATGGAGATGTCACAAGAGATCCCGGTGCCTGTCAGGCATGAGGCTTTTAAGCCAATGCAGCTGTCCAATGTGGATTCCATTGCTTGTAAGTGAGTGGATCACGGCAGCTGTGTAGACTGCAGCAAGGACTCTGGCTATGGTTTTGTCCTATACCTTCTGATCAGACTGTTGTTGGGAGGAGGGGGAGCCTAGGAGGGTCTGCTGACTCTGAACGCCTCCTTCATTCTAAGTCAATCCCTGGTGGGTGTTGCAGCAAAAAACAAAAAGAGAGAGAGAGAGAGAGAATCACATCTATTTTTGAATTGAGATACAGTGTTTTCTATAAGTTAAAAAAAAAAGTGTCAAGTGTTAACTTTATAGATAACTCCACATTTTGAAGACCAAAATAATTTACAGAGATGGGACAGCAGGAGCAAAATTAAGAAAGCTCTTGGGGGAAATGCTTGTGGAGAATCTCCAGAAGCAGGTTATTGAAAACTTTGATAGGCTTCTGGGACATTCCATCTATCCACCATCTGAATCCCTGAGGGCATCACAGAGGACTAGGAAGCAGGAGCACTCTGGGAAGCTTTGTGGAGCACAAAGAGCTACTCCTGGTGGCTTTCTTAGAACAGCTTCAGGCAGGCTGTGCTCCTGCTTTATGCACTTTTATACAAAAGGCTAGCATACATGAGTCCAATTTCTCTCAAGAGAAAGCAGGGCTGAGACTCAGTGGGTGGCTGAAGTAAAAAAACTGTGTGTGGTTTTCTTTGGCACATGAATAATTAATACGTAATAATCATGACAATAATTCCTACTCTTGTTACACAGATCCCTCGCCTCTCAGCTACCCCTAGAGGAGAGAGCATTTGACCTGGGACATTACATAAGGATGCGGTATCAATAATTTAATTTGCAAGAGAACAGGGACATTCAGGACAAGGTTACCCAGGTAGAAACAGCCTGAAGAGACTCATGGGTGGTGTGTGGAGGATAGTGGGAGACAAGACTAGAAAAATCCTGAGCAAAAGAAGTTAAGCAGTAGAGGGCTAGCAAAAGCTCTCCAGTGAAGGAACAGCACAGTCAGAACCAGAACTTACCACCTGCTCTGAAAACAATGTGAATGGATGGAGAGGAAAGAAGGGAAATTGAGGCAGCCTGTTATCCAGTCAGTATAAAGCTGTTTCATAGACCTTGGATGGAGCGTGCTGTATATGCAAAATAGCGTTAGGATTATCAGTCAGGTTTCCCCCAATCTTTCCCTTGAATCCAACCGAGACCCACGAGACTTGGAATTGAATTGCTTGAGTTTGAAATCTGTCCTCGGCATTTCCAAGCTGTGTACCCTTGAGCAAATTCTTTAAGCTCCCTGAGCCTTGGTGAGCACATTTAAGTGCCACACACAGCAGTACACCTACCTCATGCGGTTGGAAGGACATAGTGAGTTAACACAGGGAAAGGCCCAATAGAATGTCTGACATCTAGTAAGTATTAGTAAGTGTTTGATAAATAGGAGCTATTGTTAAAGGAGAGGCGAATGCCACGTACGTTCAGTTTTCCTCATTTTGGCCCATCTTCATAGATAATCTAATCCCTTGACCCATCTTGGCCTCTATGGGTCATATTAGCCACCTCTTCCATATTTCTGTCTTCCTATGGCTTATGTCATGTACTAGAGATTCCCCCCCCATTAGTGCCAAATCATTAATCATTTGGGCACAAACTTCCCACCAGATATAAGTCCCAGTTGTCTGTATTCTATTACTCTATCTTATCCACACATGAAAAAATGACCACAAAATTCTTTTCAAATGTTCTGCAAATTAAAAACAGAGATTTGATTTGATTTGATTTGATTTTTAGATATCAGAAAATGAAATCAATTTTTGTGGCATGACTTGTTCTAATGATCCCTCAATGATGTCTGGAGATCATTGTTTTTTCTTTTTAAATCTTTCCAAATCTCTTAATACTCTGCGAAATTTAATAAAGTCAGTGAAAATCCACCACTCTATACTTCCACTATCCATATTCCTCAGAGCAGAGCTACATTGATATTCTTTAAAATACTCTTGCTCAGGGGACACCTGGGTGGCTCACTCGGTTGAGTGGCTGCCTTGAGTTCAGGTCATGATCCCGGGGTTCTGGGATCGAGTCCCACATTGGGCTCCTTTCTCAGCAGGAGCCTGCTGCTCTCTCTGTCTGTGCCTGCTTCTCTTCCTACTTGTGATATCTCTTTCTCTCTCTCTCTTTGGCAAATAAATAAATCTTTAAAAGAAATAATAAAACACTTTTACTTAGACATCTGTAGTAAGTGTTTCTATATTGAATAAAGAGGCAGCTGTGGAAACATTGAAGGGATTAGATCTAACAGATCATTAAAACAGGTGTGCTAAGAGGGTTCATTCCAGCAGGACTGGAACTGGCCTGCGTTTGCTCAAGACATGAAATGAAGTCTTTAAGAATATCATTTTGGAGCAAATCTGGGGGGCAGTCTGTTAGCATTGCTTATTAATGCTTATTAATGAGCACAAGACTGATGGTTTGCACGCAGTTTTGGTGGGACTCCTTGAGGACTGTCACATTAATAATAACATACCCACTTACCCAGCATGGGTGTAAGAGCCCCACTGAGACTCCATCCTGGGCTTTCTGGTATGGCCCTGCAGTGGGAGAACAGAAGAGGACTCCTGGCTTCTCTAAACCTTTTCCTGTAGAGCAGCCTCTGACTCCAATGAATATACTTACTGCTGTTCTGATACAATATGCTATTGCTATCGTGTGTCCTCTTCCGACAAGAAACTGTAGATTCGGATGTA
The DNA here is from genome assembly GCF_011764305.1 of Mustela putorius furo. Classification (NCBI taxonomy): domain Eukaryota; kingdom Metazoa; phylum Chordata; class Mammalia; order Carnivora; family Mustelidae; genus Mustela; species Mustela putorius. The sequence goes on from NW_025421375.1 coordinate 12,778,943, forward strand.
TTATCCTGTGGGGTCTTATGAGTTTGCCATTTGCACAACAGGCAAAATAAACTATGCATGATTTGTTAGTTACAGATTTCTATATAGTTAATAAGCTCCTAAAGTAATTCCATTTCTATTTATTTCTATACATGGGCTAATCAGTTATGACATATACCTATTAAAACCAAGCATCACCCAAGATAAAATAAGAGACAAAATACTAATCAGCCCTCATCTAGATGGCAGCCCATCACAACGGTGAATTTGGAAGCAAGTGATCTCACTTACAGGATATCTGTAGGGCTCAGTCCGTAGAGAATGTGCTCTTGATCTTAGAGTTCTAAGTTTGAGCTCTACATTGGATGTAGAGCCTACTTAAAACAAAACAAAACAAAACAAAAGGCAAAGAAAGAATGATCAGGGGTGCCTGGGTGGCTCAGTGGGTTAAAGCCTCTGCCTTCAGCTCAGGTCATGATCCCAGGGTCATGGGATCGAGCCCCGCATCGGGCTCTCTGCTCAGCAGGGAGCCTGCTTCCTCCTCTCTCTCTGCCTGCCTCTCTGCCTACTTGTGATCTGTCAAGTAAATAAATAAAATCTTTAAAAAAAAAAAAAAAAAGAATGATCAAAGTCATTGTCTAAGAGGAATTCCTTACAGGGAGAGTGGTTCATAGAGAGAGAAGAGGGTTATGAAGACACAATGCTCCAACATTCATAAAAGGATGGCATATACCAAATTAGGTTCAAGTTCTAGAACCATTATCCATACATTTTATATGGCCCCAGGTGAAATTATGTACATTTCTGAGAATTTGTGATACAAGCTAGGGAAAAGAGCTGACGTATTTTGTTCAACCTCCAAGTAAACGTTCCGTTAGCAATTTCAGTTCCAATATTAGGAATTTTTAAAAAATATTTTATTTATTTATTTGAGAGAGACCAAGAACATGAGCAGGAGAGGAGCAAAGGGAGAGGGAAATGCAGACTCCCCACTGAGCAGGGAGACCAATGTGAGGCTCAATCTTAGGATCCGGGGACCATGACCTGAGCTTTATTTATTTATTTGTTTGTTTGTTTGTTTATTTTTCATTTTAGAAAGACCAAGAGTGTGTGTGAGTAGAAGGGCAGAGGGAGAAGCAAAGAATGTCAAGCAGGCTCGGCACTGAGCTGGGGAGCCTGATGCAGAGCTCGATCTCACGACCCCAAGACCACAACCCGAGCTGAAATCAAGAGCCAAGAACTTAACTGACTAAGCCACCCAGGCACCCCATGAACCTTACTTTGCTTTCTTCATGGCACTTACTACTACTTAGAAATTATCTCAAGTACAGGCTTTACTAATTTACTGTGTTTTCCCACTAAAATGGAAGCTCTTTGACAACAGAGAATGTTCATATCATGGTTATGTATCCCTAGGGCCAAGAATAAAGTTTAACACATTATAGATGATTAAAAAAAAAAAGTAAAAATAAAACCACTTCATTTATTAAGGGCTCATTATACTCTAGACATGTTATACGTATTTTGCATATCATACGTGTGTGTGTGTGTGTGGGTGTGGGTGTCTTTATACCATTAAGTATGTGCCACACCCACATGAAGTAGCTACCACCTCAAACCTCTTTTCACAGATGAGAAAAACAAGGCACAGAAGGTTTAAGTAAGGTCACACAGCTAATAAAAGGCCAAGTCATGAGCTCAGGTAGTCTGGTTCCAGAATTCACACTCTTAGAAACTTCAACAAAGAGAACAGCTAAATATCCAGATCATCTTTAAAAACCACTTCTTAATCCTTGTTAAATAGTTCAGTGCTTTATTTTCTTAAGTTATTAGAAATTCAAGTATCAAAACCGAACTTCTACCAAGAAAAGCAATCTCCTTTCCAAAAGAAAGCAGATCAAGAATCCTTCATAACTTCGGATGCTTCAAGTAACGCCAATGTCACCTCTCAGAGGAATTTATTTGCGTCATACAAACAGAAGCAGGTGGCCTGGTGCAGGTGTTGTCATGTTTGTGGAGCTCTAATGAGGATGGGAAAGTTTACTGGGAAAGAGAATAACAAAAATGAGGTGTTTCTTTCCTTCCATCTCGAGCTTATCTAAGGCGGAAAAAAAAAAAAGCTACTTTACAGTAATACAGGTGACAGAAGTAGACAATAAACTGTTCCTTCTAAGTTAAAAAGAAAACTTTGCATAATTACAAGAGCCCTTATTGGTAGAGGAAAGCAGAGATGGGCAATGCGAATCATAAGATATAAAATCATAAGATGCTAATTCTAGAGAGAGAGAACCAGAACATCCCCCAAAGACTTGGATTTGTTTCTTACCTTATTAAAAGGTCCACCTCACACAGAGAATGCCATGTCTTTGTAATCTGTTTTTCCAGTTTAGTTCTAATTTAAGTTTAAAATATAGGGGCGCCTGGGTGGCTTAGTGGGTTAAAGCCTCTGCCTTCAGCTCAGGTCATGATCCCAGGACCCAGGGATCGAGTCCCACATCGGGCTCTCTGCTCCGCAGGGAGCCTGCTTCCTCTTCTCTCTCTCTGCCTGCCTCTCTGCCTACTTGTGATCTCTGTTTGTCAAATAAATAAAAAAAATCTTAAAAAAATAAAATATTACTTTTTACAAGAAAAAAAAAAAACAACCAAAAAACAAAAAACTACCCATCGTCCTTAAATACCCTACAGTGTAGGTCATTCCAGGCCTATAACTAATTTTCTGCTTCTCAAATTCTTACACTAAAAGGAAAATTTCTATGGAGTTGAGAAAAGAACGAAGCATATCCAAATAACAAAAAAAGAATTTTAAAAACAAAGTAAAAAGGATCTACCCACTTTTAATGGCTTTTCCTTTTATATTTTTTTTCCCTGTGTAATAAGAATGAAGTTATTTGTCATCAATGTCTTGGAAAAAGAAAGGAGAGGATACTCCAAATAGACATGACTCTGTGAGTTTATGTTTTGAGATCCTTGTACTGCTTGAAAATGAAAATGAAAAATAAAATACTTAAAATTTAAGGTCCCTCAAAAAAGATGTATAGTACATTGCATCAGAAATAGAATAGAAATGCTAAGCAGGGGTGAAGCCAACAGCCTGCTGGGCTCAAGGTCTGTAAGCTGACAGAAGTAAGTAGACATTTGATTCCCAAATTGCTGCAAGGTAACAGGGAAAAACAGAATCACTGATTTCACTGAGGGCTAAAGAAGGCTCACTTCATAAAGGCCTGATAGACATTCCCAGTGGTTCTAGGATTAAAGACGGTTGAAAACTATTGTGTTAAAACTCACTCACACATACATACATACACACACACACACACACACACACACCAACAGATATAGAGTAACAAAACCAAACTGCTTTTGGGTCTAGTGGCTAAGACCAACATCAAAACAGAATAGGAAGCTGAACCATCACTATGAGAATGGGGAACTGAAAAACTAGGTGGATGTAAATAGCCACCTGCAAGATAAGGGAAGGATACATAGTTGGAGCAGAAAAAAAATTTTAAAAGAAAAGAATTAAAAAAGCATGTAGAAACACAGCACCAAACTTAACAATAAGAGAGATAAATTCAGCCCCAGTAAAACAGAAATAACAGAGAAATCTCAGAAAAAAATTTACAAATTATGATTAAGGTCTTCAAATAAATCAAAAAAAGAATATATACAAATTATAAAAATTATAAACTGAAAACAGAGAGATGGTAATCAAGAATAGACAGATATAAATATTAGACCATTAGAAAACTCACTATTAGTATATTTTGAAAACTTAATGAAGGAAATAAATTCTAGGTATTTATCCTACACATCAAATATAGTAGTATCACTTCAAGGTACACTGTGAAGTTTAAACTGCACACTGTAAATTCTTTTCTTAATATTTTATTCATTTATTTATTTGACAGAGAGAGAGATAAAAAGAGTGAGCACAGTAGCAGGGGAGAGTAGAAGGGGGAGAAGCAGGCTGCCTGCTGAGCAGAGGGAAGTGGGAGAGGGAGAAGCAGGGGAAGTGGGAAAGGGAGAAGCAGGCTTCCTGCTGAGCAGAGAGCCTGATGCAGGGCTCCATCCCAGGACCCTGAGATCGTGACCTGAGCTGAAGGCAGACACAACCAACTGAGCCACCCAGGCGACCCTGTATACTGTAAATTCTAAAGCAACTTTTAAAATAATAAATCTAATGAGCCAAAAAAAAATAAAATGATAAATAATATTCAATTAATTCAAAATAAAGCAGTGAAAGAGAAAAAAGGGAAATTTAAAATAGGTGAGACAAAGAGAAAACAAACAGCCAATTGGTAGAGTTAAACTCAGCCATTTAAATATTTACATTAAATGTAAATGGTCTAAACAACCCAAGTAAGACAAAGAGCATCAGATTGCAGAAAAAAAGCAAGATTAAAGGCGCCTGGGTGGCTCAGTCCTTAAGGGTCTGCCTTTGGCTCAGGTCATGATCCCAGGGTCCTGGGATCAAGTCCCACATCAGGATCCTTCCTCAGCAGGAAGCCTGTTTCTCCCTCTCCCACTTCCCCTGCTTGTGTTCCTTCTCCCACTGTGTCTCTCTCTGTCAAATAAATTAATAAAATCTTTTTTAAAAAAGCAAGATTAAATGCCAATACTAAGAAACTCAGAATAATTAGACTCTAATTAAACTATAGAAGAAGCCATTCAAATTAGAATACATAATACATGATAACATTTATATGAAAGTCTAAAAAGTAAGCTGAATCTATGGTGAGAACAGATCAATAGTTGCCTAGGGAGAAAGCAGTAAGGTCCAGGAGGGAAGGATTACCCAGGGGCACAAGAAAATTCAGGGAAATAATAGATATGTTCATTTTCTTATTTGAGGTAATAGTTTCAGGGATCTATTCATATGTCAAACTATAAACTTTAAATAAATGCAATTTATTTTATATGTATTTTACTTCATTAAAACTCTTAATAAATGAAAGAATGAATAAATAATAGCTAGATAGTTGGGTAGATAGGTAGATAGATGGATAATACACTGGCAGTGCAATATTACTGTCAGGTAAAACAAAGGCAAAATGCATTAACAGAGATCTAGAGTAGTACGACAAAAAAATAAGATAGAAACTCACAAACTAAACATATAGTCATAGACTGATATGCACCTAAGAACATATTTCTAAATATTTAAAGCACAAACTGAATTACTAGAAGAAATTATTAAATTCACAAATATACTGGGACAATTTTAAATTCATACCAGAAACTAATAGATCAATTATTAATTAATCTAAAATTTTATTTAGAACACATTTATAAAAATAGATCAGATAATAAATCATACATAGAAAAACTCAACCAAAACAAAAATATCACTGATGTTTTCTAATTCTAAATGTTTCTTCATAAAAACATTTGTTTAGGAAAGATATATTAACTTTTAGATATTGAAAAATACAAATTGTGTTGGGAAAATTGGACAGCCACATGCAGAAGAATGAAGCCAGACCATTTCCTTACACCACATACAAAAATAGACTCAAAATATACAAAAGACCTCAATAGAGGCAGCAAGCTCTTCAACCTCAGCTACAGCAACTTCTTCGTAGAAACATCGCCAAAGGCAAGGGAAGCAAGGGCAAAAATCAACTATTGGGACTTCATCAAGATCAAAAGCTTTTGCACAGCAAAGGAAACAAGTCAACAAAACCAAAAGACAATTGACAGTATGAGAGAAGATATTTGCAAACGACATATCAGATAAAGGGCTAGTATCCAAAATCTATAAAGAACTTATCAAACTCAACACCCAAAGAACAAAGAATCCAGTCAAGAAATGGGCAGTAGACATGAACAGACATTTCTGCAAATAAGACATCCAGATGGCCAACAGACACATGAAAAAGTGCTCAACATCACTTAGTATCAGGGAAATACAATTCAAACCACAGTGAGATACCACCTCACACCAGAATGGCTAAAAATCACCAAGTCAGGAAACAACAGGTATTGGTGAGGATGCAGAGAAAAGGGAACACTCCTATACTGTTGGTAGGAATGTAAGCTGGTGCAGCCACTCTGGAAAACAGGGTAAAGGTTCCTCAAAAAGTTGAAAATAGAGCTACCCTATGACCCAGCAATCAAACTACTGAGTATTTACCCTAAAGATACAAATGCAGTGATCCAAAGGGGCACATGTACCCCAACGTTTATAGCAGCAATGTCCACAATAGCCAAACTATGGAAAGAACCTAGATGTCCATGAAGAGATGAATGGACAAAGAAGAGGTGGTATATATATACAATGGAATACTATGCAGCCATCAAAAAATGAAATCTTGCCATTTGCAACAATGTAGATGGAACTACAGGGTATTATGTTAAGAGAAATAAGTCAATCAGAGAAAGACAATTATTATATGATCTCACTGATATGAGGAGTTTGAGAAACAAGACAAAGGATCACAGGGGAACATAAAACAAGACAAAACAAGAGAGTGAGACAAAGCATAAGAGACTTTTAATCTCAGGAAACAAACTGAGGGTTACTAGAGGGGAGGAGGTGGGAGGGATGGGGCAGCTGGGCAATGGACATTGGGGAAGGTATGTGCTATGGTGAGTGCTATGAATTGTGATCAATCACAGACATGTACCCCTGAAACAAATAATATATTATATGTTAATTTTAAAAAATTACAAAGCCTGTCAGTAGATCAGCAGTTGCTAATGTTAAGCCTCATAGCAATAGCTGTCAGTGTGCTTTGTGTTTGTTTGTTTACATTATAGATATGTACATATATATTTGCAGAAAGATTTGTCAAGAGAGGAAAATCACCTATAATGATCCACTCCAGTATAATTTAAGCTCTGAAGTCTTCATGTTCAAATTTTCTTTAAAATAAATATGGTTTCCAATTTAAAGAAATAGTCTAATTCATCAGTTAAAGGTAAATTACAAGGAAAAAAATTTTAAATATTCTGAAATTAGTTTAAAAAAAGAAAGCCTCTCCTTGAAAATTCTACAAGGCAGCCAAAGAAATTCTTGGAGAAAATATGTAGCTCTAAATGTATTCCTTTAAAAAAGATAGTGCCAGTAAATCAATTTAACATTTAAATCAACTACCAAGAAAAGAAATTAAAAGCTAATCTAGTAATTTTAGAAAAAAAGAAATTAGAAAAACAAAAGCAAAAATTCAAGAAAATAACCTTTTTTTTATAATTTCTTTCTTGATCAAGACCCATAGAATGTGCAAATCTCTGGGAAGGTTGATCAATGGTTTAAAAAAAAAAAAGGGTAAAAATATAGTAGGGTCTTAAAAAGAGCCATAAGTTAGAGAAGCCTGGCTGGTTCAGTCAGTAGAATATGCAATTCAGTCTCAAGGCTGTAAATTCAAGCCTCTTGAAGTTTTCAAGATAAAAATCTTAGGAGAACCTGGGTGGCTCAATGGGTTAAAGCCTCTACCTTCTGCTCGGGTCATGATCCCAGTGTCCTGGAATAGAGCTCCACTTCAGGCTTTCTGTTTAGCAGGAAGCCTGCTTCCTCTTCTCTCTCTCTCTCTGCCTGCTTCTCTGCCTACTTGTGATCTCTGTCAAATAAATAAATAAATTTTTTTTAAAAATCTTAAAGAAAAAGGGGGTCATAAATTATTTAATAACTTTTAAAAGATATTTAATAACAGTATTACTAGAAAAACTTTAGATCAAGAAAATTAAAAACTTGATAATTTTCAATAAAAATATAGATTATACAAATTAAAATATTTTAAAACCTGATTTTTAAAAATCACAAAAAATAAAGTATAAGTAAAAAATATCTTTTAGGGCGCCTGGGTGGCTCAGTGGGTTGAGCCGCTGCCTTCGGCTCAGGTCATGATCTCAGGGTCCTGGGATCGAGTCCCGCATCGGGCTCTCTGCTCGGCAGGGAGCCTGCTTCCTCCTCTCTCTCTCTCTGCCTGCCTCTCTGCCTACTTGTAATCTCTCTCTCTGTCAAATAAATAAATAAAATCTTTAAAATATATATATATATATATATATATCTTTTAACAAAAAGCCAATAGGCCTAAAATAGTTTCTCAGGATAGGTCATCTTTATTCCAAAAAGTCAATTCCAAAAAAATGGAAAAACAAGAATCACAACATGAACACAAAGAAGGAAAACTAGTCATTTCAGTAAATGAAAAAAAAAAAACAAAAAAAAAAACTGCTGACATAAATAATAAGTTAGGCCTGAAATGAAATGTCCTTAAATTTACAAGTGGTCTCAATCAAACAGAACAAAGAGTAACTACATATTAAATGATGAGAATATATACTTTAACCCACGAACAGTAAGATAAGCAAGGATGTTTGTTTATGATCAGTAGTCAACATAAATTAAAATTCCTAAACAACAAAAAAAAAGGAAGAAAAGATAAAAATTGAGGGAAGAAAAAGAGAAAACAGAGTTATTATTTGCAGGCAAAAAATAAAATAAAAAAAAAAAAAACCAACAACAACTATATACTTAAAAAAATCCAAGAAACTGGTACTGGGATCGAGTCCCGCATCCGGCTCTCTGCTCAGCGGAGAGCCTGCTTCCCTTCCTCTCTCTCTGCCTGCCTCTCTGCCCACTTGTGATCTCTCTCTGTCAAATAAATAAATAAAATCTTTAAAAAAAAAATCCAAGAAACTTTATAGAAGCTACTAGAAATTATTCTATAAAATTGCTAAGTATACCATCAATACAAAAATACTGTGTTGTATATTCCCAATTACCAATTTTTTAAATCAAATAAATGTTTTAAGATAAAATATAACTCTCAAAAATTAAAAAAAGAAAGAAAAAATTACTTTTTATAGGAGAAAGGTGAATAAGTATAGGGATCAAGCCAGGATCATAAACATCTCGTTAACAGAAGTGACAGAAAGAGCAAAAGCAAGGGAAGGAAGAAAGTTATCAAAAAGAAAACGAAAATGGAAAGAGTCCCAACACTGAAGAAAGTTTCCAAACAGAGTAAGACCACTGATTTATCTCACACAATGCTTGAAAGACTCACAAGAAAACACAAGTCCTAGGATGCCTGGGTGGCTCAGTGGGTTAAGCCTCTGCCTTCAGCTCCGGTCGTGATCTCAGGGTCCTGGAATCGAGTCCCGCATTGGGCTCTCTGCTCGGCAGGGCGCCTGCTTCCTCCTCTCTGCCTCTCTGCCTACTTGTGATCTCTCTCTGTCAAATTAAAAAAAAAAAAAAACTTTAAAAAAGAAAACACAACTCCTTAGTATTACAGAAATCAGAGATTATGAGAAACTTTGTAAGCTTCTGCGGGAGTGCAGAGGCTCAATTTCACATGTAAAAAATCAAGAATCATAATATGAGGCTCAGGCTTGTTAACAATAACAAAATGAAATCTTAAAGACAGTATATGGATACCTTACACATTCCAAAGTAAAGATATTTCTGATTCAGTGATGAGGTTAGCCACTGGAGGATGTATTCAAACAAAATATGGTAGTCAATCAAAGATCATTGTAGATATTCCAAGTAGAAATGCTTTCATAGGGACACCTGGGTGGCTTAGTCTGTTAAGCATCTGCCTTTGGCTCAGGTCATGATCCCAGGGACCTGGGATCAAGTCCCACATTGGCCTCCTTGCTCAGTGGAGAGCTTGCTTTTCTCTCTGCCTCCTCTGCCTGCCACTCTGCCTGCTTGTGCTCTCTCTCTCTCTGACAAATAAATAAAATTTTAAAAATTGAAAAAAAAAAAAGGAGGAAAGGTTTTAATAAAGGGAATTAGAAAATTACACAAGCAATGGATAGGGTGCCTACGTGGCTCAGTCGGCTAAGCTTCTGACTTTTGATTTTGGCTCTGGATATGATCTCAGGGTCATGAGATGGAGCCCCACTGCAGGGGGTGGGTCCCCACTCAGTGGGGAGTCTGCTTGAGATTCTCTCTCTCCCTCTGTCTTTACCCTTCCAGCTCCCACCCCTGCTCTCTCACATGCATGCTTCTCTTTCTCTAAAATAAATAAATAAAACTTTTTTAAAAGGAAAATTACATATCTGATAGAAATGCTTGGGAACTGGGTTCAGAGAAAGTGTTGAATTCCATCTCAGTTGCTTGCAGACCCCAGGGTAATTCTCAAGAGCTTCCCACTTCTACCTACAGTCTGCACGGAACTGCCATCAGAGAATTATGTCTTCTATTTTGCCTTTCAAAATTTCCTGAGAATACTCTCTTTGGTAGAGTCTACCCCAAAATTATGAGAAAAAGCTTTCTGGAAAATGGAGTTTCAAGCTCCTGCCATGCAATGCAGGGGAAAATATTAAAAAGGATGACAGTGACATTTCCCATATGAAAGAGACTCTGTCACACGAAGAGGAAGACATGGAACTGAGACAGGCCAGTGGGAGAGAAGGGAGGGGGATTCCCAGATTCCCACAGAGAGAGTATCTAGGGGAGAGCCAAACAGCAGGTCCACTACAGATCAAAGGAAGAGGGCCAAGAAATGTAGCAATGATATCACTGAGAGAAAAAAAAAAATGAAAACTCAATGGCTCAACTATAAGCAATATTTACATAATTCTCATGTCAGCTAAAAACTAGCATTCAATTTTGTGTCACTGAAATCATAAATAATTCACATGTCCAGAAACATGGATACTGAAAATTTTCAGTATGTTCAGAAAACGAAATATTATAGAGCAACTAGTGAATAAACTAGACGTGTGTACTGACATGGTTAAGTCTCACTAACGTGAGATGGATCATGAAAATAACAAGTTGAAGTACGTTACTTTTGATGAAAATACTTAAAACAATATCATCCACTATTTGTGGTTGCCTATATCTTATTACAAAGTAAAATATAGGGACTGGATAGTCACAAAATTTATGATGGCAGTTGAAGAGAAGGAAACACGGATGAAAAGAGAAAGGTAATATTTCCTAATACAATGGGAATACAGGGGAATTTTCATGTGGTTACTTATTTTTTTTAATTATTTGAAAAAAAACGTATTAGCTATAATGCCCTCATCTTGGGTAGTGAGTACATGATGTCTGTCGCAGTGTCCTTTAAATAGTTCTGTTTATCTTCTCGATTGAAAACAAGGATTTCAAAAAGCAATTTACCTATCCTGCTCCTTGATAACCACAGAAGTCATATCTCTAGGAGATAATTCAGGAGGAATGTGGTCCATCATGTTGTGATCAAGCAATTTAGATCAGTTCTTTCTATTTCAGACTTTCTGAACTACAGACTCATAAGGAAGTGCAGTAAACACCACTATTGCCTATTAATAGCTCAGCCTCCTACAGGCACATCCTCCCATTAAGAACACTTTCCTCTGCCAGCATCCAAACAAGGTAATGACGATAATAACAAACATTTCTAGACAATTTGCCAGGCACTTGCAGAGCTAACTTTTACTGGGTGTTTAATGCGTCAGGAAGTGTTAGGTGCTTTCACAACCATTGTCTAATATGACCTCCTCAGAGCCCCTATAGCAGGACATAATAAAAGAAAGGCAAGCTTTAGAAAAGGTGAATCAGAGTCCGAAACTTTGCTCCATCCCCTACACTCCTTGGGACCTTGGAGCTACGAAATTATCTCTGATCCAGTTTTCTCATATATAAAACAAAGAGAATTTGCCTGCCTTTCAGGTAAAGGTCAAATGAAATAGCATCTAAGAGGAGCCTAGCATGGTAGGACCTCCGTGAATGTTACCTCCCCATTTTATAGACGAAGAGACCAAAGTTCTGAGGGTTTCAGTGATGTGACCTTGACCACACAAAAATAACAGAATCAAGGAGGCACAGCAATTAAGAGTATGGACTGTAGAGCAGGCTATCTGGGGTTCAAATCCCAGCTCTGCCACCTATCAGCTGAGTAACTGTAGGCAGGTTGTTTAATGTCTCTGCGCGTTAGTTTCCCCCTTATGTAAAATGAGAATTATTAGGGTAACTATGTCCTAGGAATGTTATGAAGATTTTATAATCAAGTATTTGAAACAACCTGACATATAAGAAGCACCGTGTAATTTCATTAATAATTGGTAACAAATAAGTCACACACTCGCTATACGGAAAATTCATACTCCACGACAGGCCATGTGGAGTTGCTCTTTGCACTGCCCTCTGGCTGCCTCAGCCAGCAGGGGCGGTCATATGTGGACACTCTGGTTTGGGGGGCTGGGGTGCATCTCTTACCAAGTGTTAGGAGAAGAGTGGTGCCTAAAAGAAAGAGGCATAAAGGTAAAGCATCAGCAACATCTTTAATTCTTACCTTCCTATGGGTAATGCTCTTTTCAGCTCTTTGTGTTTTTTTTTAGAAGTTTCAACTAAGCCAATCAACAAGTACAGAGGAGCTAAATCTTAAGATTTCACTACAATCCTAAGCTCAGAGGCTTGCCTTGGAATATGGACAAGTCTCTGTTCCTCCATGACACGTCCTTTTCCCTTTTACCAGCAGCAGTGAGGACTTGCTGGCACCGAGTCCCCATTACCCTCTTCCTGAAGGGCATGCATAACTCACTTAATTGCTTCACACTACAGTACACTGCTATTTAGAACCAGTCTGTTTCTTTCCGTTGTAACAGCATGGAAATAAATAAGCAATTTTCATACATTAGGAAACATAAGCATGCCAGCGTCTAATTCATACTTATGTGATTAATAAACCAGAGCACTTAGATGAAACACAGCGCACCACACAAACACTATCCCATTAGAGCAGCCGTTGGAGTGTGAGATATTACCCACAGTGGTCTCACGGCTGGACCCAGTAAACAGCCCCAATATGGAAACTCAGGGAACTTTCCTATCCTAGAGTGGATGCTCTCCTTTAGGTTGAAAAATGAAAGGCGAGAAATGGAGAGCCAACTTTCCTGCTTTTGTAAGTGGGATTGGCTCTGCGTAAGCTAGGAGCCGTTTGCATGATTCTGAGCAAATCTATTTTCTGTGCCTTGTTTATTAATGGACAGAAAAGCCAGCCTGAAAATGAAATTGATTTTATTCACTTAGGATTTTATACTCCATTGCACAACCACAACCCAGCAAATTCTTCATTAAGAGAGATAATTACTTTAATGAAGATTAAATATAATTTAAAATTCACATTTATCTTTATCTACCTAAAGCAGGTCAGAATTAACCTAAAATGGTTAGAGAAGTAGGAAGGAATGGGTTTCTCCAAAAAGTCTCCATCTGCTTATATAAAGGTGAGTCTGGTCTGACTGTCATCCCTGCCTTTCTTCCTCTTTCTCTTCTTCTTCTCGTTTCATCCATTAGTGTCTCCCGCATCAAGCCCAAATCAGACCTTCTGCTTTCTAATAATCTTAATGTGGGGATGTTTGGCAGAGGCAGCAGGATAGCAGCAATTAATATTCTGGGATGTTCAATGATCTATGAAAAGCTATATCTATGATGGGCATATGGGGGGAAAACACTAAGATCAGAGAAGTAGCAGGTTGATTTTAGAAATGTTCTCCCTCCTCGCAGCAGAGTGTTTCCATTCCACCGGCCAATGAGAGGAAGCCAAGAATGATACTGAATTGATCGGTATCACTCATCGTTTCATGTGGTGTTAGAATTGCTCCTCATTAATGGCATTTGAGCATTATTGTGGAAAGAGCTTAGGAGACTTTAAAAAAAAAAAAAAAGGAGTTTAACTTCTTCACTTCTCTGAGTCTGGGACTCCTCATTTGTAAGACGGGACTAATACTGCCCACCTTGAGCTCAAAAGATTTAGAGCACCTGGCGTTAGGGATTAATCCTAACTGTAATATACTGCCTGTCGTGTCATAAGTTTTCTTCTAAAACCTCCAAAACACAGTACCAATGACCCAGTAATCCCTAGGTGACAGCAACACTTGGTTCTGCAGAAGTGACCAGTGAGTTTTGCCCCAGGCTGTTGCTGTTCCTGACCTAAGCGGTGGCACAGACTAAAGGAGGGGAACAGGGAAGCACAGACCCAGCACAGCATAGTTAGGCAAAGCCCTGAGTGTGTATCATCGTTCATTCTCCAGGGAGGAAAATGAAGTCTAGTTTAGTGGGAAGATACAACAGGCTTCCAGAGGCAGTATTTCAAATGATGGTTCTCATTTACTGAATACCGATGGGACATGACACATTACATACATTATCTTATTTAATGAGTGTAACTATATAGTTTATCATCCGAATCAGGACACTTTCAGAGTCAAAGGGAATATTGTAAATACTTACATCTAGACAGCAAGTGTAAACCTGGATGGTCCTGGGCAAGCCAATTGTGTGGCTGCCCCATGTTTAATCGACGTAATCACTCTATGACATAGAAAACATTCCCCATTTCACAGAAGGACACCGATACAGAGTGGTTAAAAGTAAAGACCCGAGCACATTCAAACTACCAAGGGGCAGACCCACGGTCAAAACCCCAGCCTGTAAAATGCCAGCGCTCCTTCCCTTGAACAGGCTCCCCCTCCTTGAAACCCTGGCATCACAATATCAGCTGCCAAATAACAGCATTAATTTTGTTTTGAAACCCTGCCTTTATTGAGTGAATACCATGTTTCAAGTTCTAGGTCAAGGCTTCCAAATGCTATCAAAAAAAGAGGGCAAAAATGGGTGATGAGAAAGCAAAATGACGCCATGAAAGACAGTCTTATCCTAATGAGCGTCCAGTTCTTTCTGAGACACAACAGCCTGAATACCAGTGGCCTGAGCTAAGGCTTATTCAAGCATGGAGAAGGACTGTCAGCGGGGCGGACGTCAATAAGCCTCCTTCTCCATGGGCCACTCTATATTCTCATGCACCCAATGAATTCCTTGATCTAGATCAACTTGCTGCTGATATTTAGTGATCTGCGATCACAAATAAATTTGACTTATTCCTAGAACATGCCAGGAGCTATTCTCCACACCCCACCCCTGAAAAAGAACTGAATAGATATAAAAATGTAGAGAGATGCTCAACATTCAGGTCTCTCTATAATGTTTCTCTAGGTGAAAATGATGGGCACCACGTGCCCATCCTTTGGCACCCCCTTCCAGTCACTGTCTGAGCTTCCCTTGTCTCTTAAACACCAGAAGGGTGGCCAGTCGGGCCTAGTTCAGAAGCTAACTGCATTGGCAGAGATAATAGAATTTCTCTTTTAGCGGAGAAACAATAGCTCAAACTAGTCATAGGTGCCAAGCATCCTTAGTCACGATCCCTAATGAAAGACCATCCTCAGAGACCAAGTATGTTCCTGACCCCAGGAGGGGGTGACCAGGTATTTTGTTGATTCTGTGAAAGCTCCCAGCTTGGGACACAATAAGAATCCTAAATCAGAATTCGATTCCATTTCTCTGAGCGTGTGTGACCTTAGCAAAACAGCCAAACACTCTGAGCTGCAGATTTCCCAACAAGAAAACATTGCTTCTCAAATGTTAGTGGGTTGAACAATTACCTGTAGGGCTTGTCAAGCTCAAGGAAATATAACTCAATCGCTATTTGGTTAAAACCCATTCCAGGGGCCCTCCCTTGGAGATTCTGATATATTAGGTCTGGTGTAGAGGCTAAGAATTTGCATGTCTCGTAAGTTTTCAAGTCACGGTGATGATGATGATGTCCACAGACCACAGTCTGAATAGTAATAAGTTGTATCAGTAATGCCAAGCTCACGGTTCATGTGAAAATAGGAAGAGATGTGCTGGTCTTCAGCAGAGCTGCTGACTCACAATGCCTTTCCATCAGCATGCATATGGCGAAGAGAAGATGAACAAAAGTCCAAAAGTATGAGTAGGAATAAAACTTGGGGACACTTAATCATTCCAGACATGCCAGGTACAGGATTTAATTATATCCCAATCCCCACTGTTACAATCCATTCTATGCAGCAATACAAATGGGGTGAACTGACCCTAAGGACACTTCTCTGGGTTTTGTTTTGTTTTTTAGACACAGAACACATCTTTTTGGTCACAAATTCCATTCGCCCCTTTAGGCTCAGCTGCATCTCCATGGCGTCCAAACCCTATCTCCAATCATCTTAACTACTACTTAAAAAATAAAACATAAATCTTCCCACGAGAACAGCTCTCAAGCAATAGGTAAAGCGATATTTACTTCGCTGAAAACAGGATTCCCCTGTTAGACCAACTGTCAACACCGCGATCAGCCAGAGTCCTTCAGTCTGTCCTTGTCGAATGCAGCATGGTAATCAGGGAACGAGCTCCCTCCTCCTCCTCCCTCCCCTCCCTTCTTTCTGGCTTTCTCTCCTCACGACATTATTTAATCTCTCCGCTGCAGCTTCTTGGGATTAGCTACAGCATCTATTAATAGTTTTACTTCTGTTTACAGTTCCAAGGGGAGAAAAATGGCTCATTCCTTCTCTCCAATCTTGAAGATACGTCTTATTGCAGCAGGAGGAAGACGCACGGGCCCCGTGAATAACCTATTTCCACAATCATTCCACTGTAAAGATGTTAATGTGCTTCTATGCCGAATGGATCCATTTAATAGGCAGAACAAGTTGGATATAAACTCTTTAATTGCTTTCAGCACACCGATTATCTTCCTGTGTCACCTATTGTATAATGCAAAAATGTTAACAAAAGCACTTACTGAAGACATTATTGGGAATTAAAAAACAAAGAACCATCAGTTGTCACTAAATATGCCTTTCATGTTCCCAAATGAAATGCATTTGCGCACTCAAGAAATAGGATAGAAATGTGCAGGCCTGCCATTGTCAGATGCAAACATCTTCATTAGATTTTGATCCAGCTGCTGCAAGATCTATAAAAAGAGCTATCAAAGCCTGCAACTCATTATTGGTTATTTCAGGAAAACTTCAAAAAACCCATCCCCAAACCTGCACGGATCTTTTCTGACAACTTCCCTGGGCTGGGCAGTTGGTTTGCAAGGAGCCGCGTCAGGAGCTGCGTCAAAAACCTCTGCCCAGCTGGCCGGCCACCCGTGATGCCTGAATGCGAGAAGCCACAGCCGCAGAGCCCACCTGTGTTCCGGGGCACTTAGGCTGTAAGTCTCTGCCTATCACCTCCCAGACCTCCTGTTCCAACCAAACGTTATCTCCTTAAAAGCATATAAGTGAAAGTAGCCAAACTCGGGTCTTTATAGACCAAAACGGAAAGATTAATATATGCAATGTCTCCTAACATCCTTTCTTGGTTGCAATAAATCTTCTGATGCATATTGGCAGTCAGCTCATTTCTAGCATGTTATTTTCTGCAGAGGCTATTTTAAAAGAGGAAAAAGACTTGTAAGGGGAGTCAGCAGGGAAGGGAAAGAAGAAAGGAAAGGAAAAAGAGAACAAGTCGGGGTTCTGGGGATTGGCTATAGAGAAGGTTAAAGGACGTAATTCATGAAGTGTCAAAATTACCCGCAATCCTTCCTTTGAATTCTGCTGAAACAGAAGGGATCCTACAAAGACTAAAGAGTGTTCATATTAATCACAGTCCCTGGATCTTGACTTGGGGACCTCTTCAGTCAGGCCCAGGTCTCCGGAGGCTTCTGATGGACACCAAACAACTCACAGAGAACAACTGTCAGAGCTGTCACTGTCACTTAGAAAGGGCTCTTTCCCCTCTTGGTCTATATGTCTTTCAATTCATGACAAAGAGAAATGCAAATTGTGATCACTCTTATTCAACCTTGGTAAACAAGGAGGGAGGAATACTCCAGACCCCTAAAGCAATCTGCTTGAAAGATTTTTGACTTTGGGGCACCTGGCTGGCTCAGTCAGTAGAGCATGTGCCTTTTAACAGGGTCCTGAGTTCAAGTCCCACACTGGGTGTAGAGCCTACTTAAAAAAAAAAAAAATCAAAGATTTTTGGTTCTGTTTTTAATTTACCCACCAAATTGTCTGTTTTATGGTCAAAAGTAAATTGAAATGCTCAAGATATTGATGTGATTTCATATCCATTATTTGAATTAGGTACAAGAGCTCACTGGGGCATCAGTTTATTATATTATATTATTATTAAAGCTATTACCCAAATCTTAATGCTCTGGAGGCCCACAATATGTTTTTTTCTTGCATATACCATTCTTACTCCTTCCAAACATGACCTTTTCTATGCTCTCTTCAGCAGCACATATACTAAAATTGGAAATAATATACAGAGAAGATTAGCGTGGCCCTTGTGCAAATCCATGAAACATTCCATACTTTTTCAACTAAACAAATAATAAGGTTTATTAATCTTTTTAGAAGGCATTTTAATTTTTTTTTTTTTTAAGTAGGCTCCATGTCCAGTGTGGAGCCCAGCGCAGGGCTTGATCTCACACAGTAAGATCAAGACCTGAGCCAAGACCAAGAGTCGGACACTTAATCAGCTGAGCCACCCGGGAGCCTGAATTTTTTTTTTAAGTATTTTTTCTAAGATTTTATTTATTTATTTGACACAGAGAGACAGCCAGAGAGGGAACACAAGCAGGGGGAGTGGGAAAGGGAGAAGCTGCAGAGCAGGGAGCCTGATGTGGGACTCAGTCCCAGGACCCTGGGATCATGACTGGAGCCGAAGGCAGACACTTAACAACAGAGCCACCCAGGCGCCCTAAGAAAGTATTTTAAAAATAACTTGTTCTGCGGTGCTTTAGCAATTGTCGTCCCTCCTGCTGACTGCCTTAGTCAATGGAGTCACGCTGATAAGAATGGCAGAGATGGAGGTCCATGCTTCCTCCCACCAGAGTGGATTTTGAGTTGGGAACCCACTGCAGCTGGACAATCTTTCTAAAATGTGAACCCGATCCTGAGGCTCCCCTGTGTAACACCATTCAGTGATTTCCTACTGCCCTTCAGATAAAATCACATCCCTGCTGTGTGGCTCCAGGCAAGTTATTAAACCTCATTGTGGCTCAATTTCCTCTTGTATAAAATGGTGATAATAATCGTGAAGAAAATATATGTAAGGCACTTAGCACAAAGTTAATAAATGCTCACTATTATTATTATTATTGATATTATCTCACCGACCATGTTCCTTTTCAGTTTCCCCTTCACCCTGACAGCCATTCTCAACAATGAGTTCCTCAACTCCCATGGGCTTTCTTGCCTTTATGCCTTGACCTGCGGTTCTCTTTCTGTTTGCAACACCCTTTTTCTCCTCCTGGCCTTTGGCCAGTTTTATTGCTAATAATTTACAAGCTGTCAGCTTAAATGCATATTATCAAGATGGCCTTCCCTGACCGTAAGGTCAGGTTTGCTTACCCCAATATATGCATGCACTGCACACTTCCTCTACAGTAATACACACCATACATTACTGTAACATTTTGCCTGACTGAAGGATCTATAAAGGACCCAAGGTTAGATTCGCCTTGCTCCCCACTTTTTCAGTAGCAAGCGCAAGTGGGGGGGATTAGATTATAATGCAATGGACAAAGAAATCTCATTGGATTACAAAGATTAGTCCTTGATCACACTGAAATAATCACAGGATGACTCCACCGTGTTTTCATGCTGAGCGCCAAGCTGATGGACACCCCACGCCTTGGAACATTGCTGATCTCGTGGTAGAGAGAAAGGGAACACAATAATCCTCTTAAAACTCCCCAGCAGCAGTGGCTCATCAGATTCCCCCTCACATTTTATTGGCCAGGGCAAGTCACATGGCAAAGCCCAACTAACTTACGTCAATCAGGGGGGGCATCCTTGTGTGGAAAATGCACAACAAACAGGGACCCTACAATATTCAGTAAATGGTTATAGATGCTAAAACTGAGCTCAATGAAGGTTAGTTCAATGAAATGTTTCTTTGCTTCAAGCTGACAAACCTAAACCCCACACCAACTAAAATCTTGCCAGAAACTTCTCTGTTATTCAAAGAGATACTTATTTCTTGAAATTTTTGACTTTAAAAATCACTCTCCTTTCAGTCATGGGGCCATGTTTTCTGCCACAGGCACCGGCTGCCTATGTCTGTGGTCACAGTTTATAGGTCATACCAGTACACCACATTGGAGGAAAGAAGGATAATTAGATTCAACAGCATCCACACCGTCCCCATAATTTGTTTGCTTACTCTATGCAAGTTAGTCATCCAGACAGATGAGGTAACATCCAGTCTCACAGGGCTATCCAGTGAAAAGGGAAACTTGGAGATCCGTTCCTCTAACCCTTAGGTAACACGCAAAAAAAGAGCTGAGTGATTTGCCAAACAGTAGCACAGCTAGGATTAAAATACAAATTGCCAGTTTTAAAACAAGTGCTCTTTTGAAGTAAGTCAATCAGAAAAAAACAATTAGCATATGATCTCTCTGATACAAGGAATTTGAGAGGCAGGACGGTGGGGGGGAGCTATGGAGTGTAGGGAAGGAAAATATGAAACAAGATGGGATCGGGAGGGAGACAAACCATAAGAGAATCTTAATCTCACCAAACAGAGGGTTGCTGGGGGGCGTGGGGGGGGGGTCGGGATAGGGTGGCTGGTTTATGGACATCAGGGAGGGTATGTGCTATGGTGAGGGCTATGAAATGTATAAGTCTGATGATTCATGGACCTGTAACTCTGGGGCAAATAATGTATTATATGTTAATAAAAAATAATTTTTTTAAAAAGTGCTCTTTTAATTATAGCATAACCTTGCCATAAGGAGGCACCAAATGTGAATGATTGCAAGAGGTCACCATTGAACAGATGAGGAAACTGAAACCCAGGGGTAAAGTGACTTTCTCAAAGCTACCCACATTATTAGTTCTATTTTGCCTGGCCACACAGAACCACAAGGAAATCTAAGTTGTTTCAGCATCTAGGATGGTACCTGCTCTTCACTGAAGGCTCAGAGAAATTGTTCATGAACTGAACTGAACTGATTGAATTGGATTGAGTTGAACTGAAATCACAGAAAATGTAGAGATGCTTTTCTTTTGCACTACCCTTGTTTTCATTTCCCCTGGAGTTTTAAGCTTGCCAAACCAGCAAGTTATATACCAACAACTATGATTTTGCTAGCTTCTCCTCTATTAATATCCTTGTTCCCTGTTCCTTCCGTATTTATAACTACCAACCTTCTCTGAGCAGAAACAAATTAATACCTGGAAATCTTGTCATCTCATGACATTTATAGAACAATATAGGATCTGGATAGCAGAATCAACAATTATAAGGGCCCTGAAAGATCATTAGACAAAGAACTTTATTCCCTCTGAGTTAAGCAGGTCAGTTAAAAAAGTGACATAACCCAGATGTTCTTAAGCCACAGGAACAAATGCTATTAAGTCACTGTCTCTCGACAACTAAGTGATATGTACGAGGAATGGGAATTAAATTTGGAGAGAGAATACAGATTCCGGCTGGGCTCCAGGGCTGAAGGATATTAAATAAGAAAGAAACAATAGCACTGTCAAGTCTAATTGTTTAAAACATAAAACTCTTTCCATATGTCTCGAGACAAACAGAGTTGCATAGCATCGGGATGCACTGTGAAGTCAGGCAAAGAGAAAGAATAGCATGTACCATTTGGAATGAAAAACTGATTTATGGGGAATTTGACTCTGCTTCTCCCCCCTTCTCCTCATGCTCCACCCAGGCACTTAGACATTTGAAAATAGCTATAGGAAACACCATGAAGTCTCTTTTTTGTACGAGATTTGACTATAAAATGAGAAATGATGGGCTTTGTGGTCATACAGAATTTGGTTCCAACCCTGACCATACTCCTTCTTGTTATGTGACCTGAGGCTCAACTTTCTGACCTATAAGCAGAGATTATATTCTTATGGTGCAAGGATGTGTTTAGAATTAAATGAGATAATCCATAATAAAGTCACTAGCATTTGATAGGCATTCATTATGATATACCTTCTTTACGCTTTCCTTTAAACAATGGAGATGCAATCATCCACATAGCGGCTCCATATAATTCTGTGATGAAATGAGAACAATTTTTCACTCATTGACAATAAATTGAGAGATGCCTGCATCTCATCTCTTTGATTAACGAACACAGATTTACTGAGAGCACTATTCACAGGCAAAGCTCAGTGGTAGGTATGATAAAGGTCACAAAGTGTTCTTAGGAAAAATGTATGAAATGAAGGCATTAGCTCAAGACTCCTTTTGTCATTTATGACTTCAAGCAATCAAGAGTATCTGGTCTTTAAAGTATTTTTACTAAAAAAATAAGTATTTTTATTTATGGGATGTATGAGTTCAGTATAGAGAAATGATGGAAAAAAAAAAGAAAAAAATACTTAAGGTACCTGGGTGGCTCAGTTGGTTAAGCGACTGCCTTTGGCTCAGGTCATGATCCTGGAGTCCCAGGATCGAGTCCCACCTTGGGTTCCCTGCTCAGCAGGGAGTCTGCTTCTCCTTCTGACCCTCTCCCATCTTGCATGCTCTCTCATTCTCTCTCAGATGAATAAATAAAATCTTAAAGAAAAAAACAACTTAGACTCTAGCTAGAATTAGTGAGTTTTATTTCATACTAGATTTGTCGGATACTATGTTTCTAAGGAGTTTTGTGTTACAGGTATGTATCTGTATCTTTGTCTGTATCCATAAAGCCACAGAAAGAGTACTGTGCTTGGGGTTCAACCCCTGCCCTCCCATATTCTAATGGGAAGAATTGTCCTTATGTTGTAGCTGGAATCTCGATTTCCTCACTGTGTAATTAGATTTCCCTAATAGATTTCCTAAAGTCACTGCCATATGTAGAAGTTAAAATGTAGCATAAAACACTTGTGACTCTTCACTACTGTACTGTGTGCATGTGTGTATGTGTATTTATGAAAAATATGTTCCTTGCCAACAAACAACTCTACAGCAATTTCATGGAGATAGCTAGCGTCACATGAAAGCAATTTCACATAATACACTAAGTTGTCAATAAATGAAAAGTTCTCAGAAGACTCAAACTGCTGTTTCAGTATCTCCTAGGACAGGTCAGAGATGGTTTTGAGGCTAATACCAGAGCTCTTCTTCTTTGGTCCCTTAGGGCTACTATGGATCACAGGGATGATGATAGGCCAGTTGGATGCACAGAGTTTTGGAGGTTTAATTGATCCAGGAAAAATTCCAGGAAGATTTTACGGAAGAGGCACTGCCCAATGTTACAGTACTTTTGACCTTCACCTCCCAACTCCCCCTTGACCTCATCACTAAAACAACATAAATTCCACTGCAAATAACTAGAATCATTAACACCAGAACCAGGAGGGGGAGGCTTGGGAAGCTCGCATTGTCAGCAGTCTCATCATCTTTATGACCTCCTAGCGCTGCAAAAATCACTCAATGGAGCCCTACATACTTCACATTTCTAACTACTCCAAATTCCCGGTGTGTCTGAATATTTTAATTTCTCATATATTATTTATAAGGACCTGCACCCATATATCAAACAGCCTTTTTAATATAGCTTTTACAACAAAAATTGAAAACATACATTCTTTTCCTGTTCCACAATTATTGCAATCTAATGCAGAAATTTGCCCTGATAGAAAAAAAAAATACAGAATAAGGAGAAAGGTATTTTCCATCATAAAAATTTTAACTTGGAGAAGAAAAAGGGCAATTACATAAACAAGTCAATTCAGCCTTAGGGAACGTGTAGCTCACACAGATTTCTGATTGAAAGCCAGCTGAAAAAAAGGAGAAGAAACAGATTTAAACTCTTGCTGCATAATTCATCCCACCCCTGTTTGAATATTAAGTCTCGGTGTGATTATTACTAGGTTCTTGTTATAACCTTCATTGACCTCTTCAACAAATGACCCACACAATGCCTACTGACCCAGAATCTCTACATATGAAGACAGCTTCACGTTTATTTTCAAAATAGAACTGAAACGTGACACAGGTGATTTCAATACAGGTGTTGCTCAAAAGACACCGTGTATGTCCGTGGTGCCCACAGTCACAGGAGAAGTACTTGACGTGGGTATTGGCAACATCTTCCCCATAGCCATCCCTACCCCCACTCCCCAACTGCCCCTTTAGTGATGTTGTTGCATACACATGTATTGCTGTTAGGTTCTTTTGTCCCCTACTCCATGCCATCCTGGGATCCTCGAGCCTCCTAAATGATCTGTTCAGATTTGCATACGTGAAGGATCATCCTTTGTGCAGTGAAGTTCTGCAGGCTTCTAACAGATATGCAGTGTCCTGTATTCATCCTTACAGTGTCATAGAGAATGGCTCTAGCTAGCCTTCGGATTGTGTGCTTTTGCATCAGGCAGCGGCTTTAGCGGGTGCAGTGTCCTCCAGTGGCTGCTTTGTTCAATCTAATTGTCATTAAGCCTCAGAGCAAAAGACAAATAACAACTATTGACTTGGGAGGTAACAGTTGTAACCAAATATCTGTCTGTGCCTTTCTCTGGGGATGTAACTCCAACGTGGTGCGCTGTGTTGCTGCTCTCCAGGAAGAATATCAAGTAATGCCCCTGGGCTTGAGAATGGGGGAGAATTGAAACCAAGTTCACATTTTTGGTACCTAGGACATCACAGAAAGAATAAAAATGTTAAAAAGAGAACAACAGGGTCTTCATCTGAAAGATTTTTTTCCTTGGGCTTAATACATACTTCTATTTCCATTCTGTTGTTTATTGCTGAGAAAATTGATAGATAAAAAGTTTTAAAATGTGTTTGAGAGAAATTAGGTCCATATACTTATAATCAAAGGACTAGTTTTGATGACAACAATTATCGTCATCTCTCTGTGAGTGTGTTTTCAACAAACACAGACCCCACTAATGGTAAATTACTTGGCCTTAAGGTTAGAGTTCTTAGATGCATTATATCGACAAAAGCAGAGAGAAGATTACAGCAGTCCCTGGAAAGGAGACCTCACATTTCCTTGTAAGTACAGATACCTTACAAACTAGTCGAAGGGTGTATAACTTTGAACTCAGGAGAGAGAATAGGCAGAAATCAATACTGAATATTTAAAGGTAACAACATTTGGGAGAAAAATTTATACTCATAGCCAAGTCCTGAATCCAGAGAAGAATGTATATCTCTGAGGAAAGTACTTTTCATCCATCACTCAGAAACCACGAGTATATGATATTTTAAAAATGTCGAGTTTCTTTTCTTTGAGTTAGGGAAATGTCTGCTTTACTAAACCATGCTCTCCCAGGGGTATATTTTTCTAAATCGACATTTTCTTATGAAGGTAATCTCCCACTCAACCATGCACCTTGCAAAGCTAAGCCCAGGTCAGAGGACTCTTTGAAGAGAAGATAAAGACCTAGAAATACCAAGAGAGGGTATTCAACTGGGAGGAGAAAATCAGTAAATCTTTTCTAATGCGAATTCTGCTTTGACAAATTCTTGAAAGAGCCATTTGTACCTCTTCATTTAGACTCTCTGTTGATTAATGGAAACGAAAAAATAATTCTCTCACTTGCCGCTTGTGCGGCTTTAGAAACCCCAAAGAGAGTCAACAAAGGACAGCGGAGCCTTCTACTTCTTTGTCCACAATAACTGAGCTTCGTAGGTTGGAAGAGAAGGAAATGTTGATCTCCCGGGCTTGTTTAGCTTTGCTTTTTAAATTGCTAAATGCCAGCCTGGGAATTCTGCCTAAAATGGTAATAAGTTGCCTTGATACTACACCTTTCATCCAGGAGGCACATGCTTCTCTGAGTTCTGAAACACAGCCATCCTGGAGCTGAAACGCAGTGACTGTTTTAATGTTGAACATTTATTCAGTGCCATGATTATACAAGGTGGAAGAAATTGTTTGAAACAGTACCAAAATATTGCAGTAACAAAGATTGTGGGCTGTGGGTTTTGAAAGTATCCCAGATGCAGTCTGCTTTGTGCTTTCCTTTGCATATGGAATATTTACATATCCCTTTTTAGTCTTAAGATTCCTAAGATGCTCACTTTTGTGGTCCTCAGTTTAGGTTCAACATACACTGCAAAAAATCAGGAAGAATGCATTAAGTCCCTTCTTTTTAGAAAAGCCTTTGCTATTTAGAATACTCCTCAAGAAAAAGGACAATGAGAAAGAATTCTGCCACTACTTTTATTTTATACCTCCTAAAAGAAATTCTGTCTCTGAAAAGAGCAGATGAGGAAAAAAGGTGACAAAGACTCTTCCAGGAACTCCTGACCACTTATCTCCTAACTGATTTCTCTTCTGTTAGGCCAAGGGACCAAGAGGGTATCTATCACTGGATTGAAAACAGGTCAGGAACCCAGTCTTACTCATTGTTACTAACCTCAAGACTCAGGCAGATAACAGATCTTCAATAAATCCTTATTAAATTAATAAATGATTGGTTTTCTTATTCTGAAAACACCGAGACCACAACCTGTGACACTTTCAATGCTTGAGCAGAAATTTGTTTTTACTTAAATAGCAAGAGGAGGGGGGGGGGGAATGATGATGAAGAAAGCAAGCATGAGGGGCTAATCTGAGAGATGCTGAAAACAGGTTCATGTGCCCTCCAAAAACCAGCCCCCTCTCAGTTTATTGCTGTCAGGAAACAGGAAAAAAACTGCATTATTATGCTCCCCCCAACACACACCACATACAATTGAAGACTCATCAGTCTTTTATAGCTGCACCTAAAATGAGGCTATGCTGTCCTCTCCTGACAGCAAGTTTTCAACGGGGAGCAGAAAAGGGAAGGTCGGTTGCCAAAGAAGATCCTCAAGGGGTTTCGAAGTCTAGGCCCCAGGTCTTGCTAACAGTAGATCTGTGAGACTTTCAAGCCCCTAGTTCCTTCTAGGACTCAGCTTCCTCATCTGTCAAGTGAGAAGCAGTAATTAAAATCTAATCTAGGTGATTTGGGAAAGGACCCCAAGACCGGGACTTGCATTTCATGGCCCTAGAATCGAAATCTGCAATTAGATTAACATCTTCTACTTCTTTGTCTTGCTTGAGTGGTCTTGGAATCACACAGGCAAACATGGCTCACTATATGACCATCTCTCTAGTCATACTCTTGTTACTCTGAGAGCCACGGGGAACCTGACTTGGCTTAGAAAGATGATCGGTCTAGAAAGATGATCAGTCCAGACGAAAAATCCTAAAGCAAAGACCAGCATATTTGGCTTTCTTATTTTATACTTGAGGCAACCAAGTCTCTGAAAGATTAACTGGCCAGCCTAAGCTGTCCAGTCAGGAAGAGAAAAAAAAATAAAATGGTTCTTAAACTCAGGTCTCAGGCATCTCAGCTGAGATTTCTCACAACACTTTTCCCTACATCTTTACAATTGAGTAAGTTGGGAATTTATGAGGTTGATTAAAGCCTTGTTTGTTTGTTTGTTTTACTGTAAGCAGAATTTCTGCATTTTAGTGGCGACACTGCAAACACTGTAGGAGAAATACCTTCTGGCTTTAATAAGCAAACAAACAAATAAAAAATAACAACAACAAAAAAAACCTTCTGAAGCTCATTAAAACCCATCCACACTACCCCTGTCAGAATCATTACTGATGTAAAACATTCAAAGTCTGGGATTTTCCTGTTATTTCACAAAATACATAATTTGAGCCAATCCTGATAAATATTGGTATCCCTTTATTCAAGCATAGCTTTCAACTTCCAGAGAGTTAATAAATTGGATTCTATCAGTCTGCAGAGAATATACAGTAAGATAAAAACATCTTGCAAAAATTTACTGTATATTTTAGGATGAGTCGAAATATCAGCAACCATTGCAGATGCATTTACAGGATTTTTAGAGTAGCACATTTCATCATAAACGGCTCTGTGATTCAGGATGGCATTAATAATGGAAAGAACAACCTTTAAAATAAAGTAAATGCATTTGGAGCAGTTACTGAGGTGATATCTGTCAGACACACACACACACACACACACACACCCCAGTTAATAACTTGCAAGTTGATGTGATATATTCCTTAGCCTACCCTGTCGGGAAAGATTTATCTTTTGTGTTAAACTTCAGGTTGAAAAATTAAAATAAAATTTGATGTCTCCGTGGTGACCTGCCTTCCTCTATTTTCTTTACCTTTTAATTTCTATCATTACCAACTTTAGAACGGTCTCTTTGACCTTACACAGTATTTCAAAAGATGGTTTAGATGCCAAAGGACTGCCAAAACAAAGTTATAAATAAACTATGCCCCTACACATATACATCTCAAGGTGTTAATCAAAAAGGACATAAATCATGAATACATTTTACCTTCATACAAATGAATGTTACCACCACGCGTCCGATGTATTTTTGTCCTATTACTTTTCTTTACAGCTGCTGTCTCAAATAGTTTCAGAGGCCAGGAGTTAGTGTGAATTTCCTTGCTTAGTGACAAGTCAACCTTTACTCCTCTACACTCCCAAGGCACTGCTCAGTGAGTCTGTATCTAGTAAATGAAATATGGAAAGAGGGAAACGAACATCTCTTTTCTCGTCTTCTCTTTCCCCCCACTCAGTTCCCGTTTTTCAGTGCCCCCCCTTTCCTTCCACTGTCACCCCCCTCTCTTCTACCTCCCCCTGCTCCCATCTTCCTCTTTCAGTCTCCTCGGATGCCTTCTCTCTTTCCTCCCTAGCACACCTGGGTCAGCAGTCAGGAAGAACTGGAGGTAAAGAAGGTGTGGAACATCTGGGACCCTCCGGTCCAAAACTAAATCATCAGCACGTTAAAGAACTCACGGTGATTCTAACAGAAATCCCGGAGGGGAAAAAATTATTTTTCTTTATTAATGTAGTTACCAACCAACCAATACATTCTGAATCCCACATTGAGCAGCAAAAGCTATACACAAAACATTACTGAATGACCTTGACCCTCCTCACTTCCCACACAGTGCTCATTAGTGGGGAAAGGCGAACACCTTTGGGCACCGCTCTGAGGTAATTCTATAAATGCCACAGTCATGCTTAAATACAATACTGTACCAAGATAAGGCACTTACAAGGCAGCATTTCCCAGATCTCATGAGAATGAAGAGAGAATACTTAAAATTCTAGAAGGCTTCAAAAAAGACAGACTTGAGGACCACACAATACTTTAAAAGAGAAAAAAGAAGGAAAGGTATTTTCTAAGGATTAATAAAGAAAATGAAAAAAGAAGTTGATAAATCAACAAAAAAACATATCCCATTTCCATCCTACCAGTAATAACGTTTAAGTCCCAGAACAAAGTTCTACCCTTCCATGCTATCCCCTTCCTTAGAGCAAGGCTATGCCTCACCTATCTGTCCAACAGATGTGAAAAGCAATCCCGAACAGTCCCTCTAGGTCAACTAAGTATCTAAGATTGTACATATCAGAACTGTCAAATCCACACTGTTTTGTTTGGTGTTTCTTTTTCCTAAGTCATTCTGCATTCTTATCCCAGAAGAGCTTCTCTCATGAACTGGACATTAAAAATACCTGAGTGGGGAGCAGTAAAACAATGCATCTGATGTAGAATCCTGCAGCAACCTGCAAACCAAATACATGTGGTAAATAAAAGATCCAATGATTTTCTTCCACTCAAACCACTCCTTTTAAACAAGAATATAAAACGTCACTATCATCAACAAAAACGAGTACTTATGGAGCCTCTTCCAGTTACAGAGTCCTCATCTCACTCAAGATGAATTCAGTGTTCTAACTATGGCACACAAGATGCTCTGTGACTTGACCCTGCCCGCCTCACCCACACACCCTTTGGTCCAGAACCACCAATTTCTCAAACAGCCCTTGCCTTGGTGGATTTCCGCAGTCAGTGCCCTCTATGTAAAAAGCCTGTCTTCACTTCTGGAGCGGCCGGGTGGCTCAGTTGGTTAAGTGTTCAACTCTTGATTGCAGGCTCAGGACTGTGAGTTCAAGCCCTGTGTTGGGCTCCCTGCTGGGCATGGAGCCTACTTAAAAATAAACTAATTAATTTTAAAAGACCCAGTCTTCACTTTTCCTCTTACCTAACTCCTACTCAATCATCTAGATTCAGGTCAAACCTCACTGCCCTGAAGGAGTCCTTCCAGATTTTAGAATGTAAATTACTATCACCCTTCTGAATACTAAGGGCACACGGTACCCCAAACTAAATACTAAAAACTTTGTATTGCATTTTCCATCACAGGCCTTAGAAAATGGAGGATGTCAGGAGATTCTCGTTCAGGGAGCTATAATCACACTGAGGCCATGAAACTCATCAAAGAAAACCACGCCTAGAGCTGTCCTGGGTTTTACAATGTAGAGTGAGCAAAGAGTTTACAGAAGGAAGCAAAAGAGGAAGCTATGGCCCAGGAGTGGGCAGCATGCTCGGGGAGAGTCATATGATGTTCAAAGGGTATTCCTAAGAATGTAGTACTCCATAATGTAGTTCTCCAAGGGTCGAAAGCCTTTTCTGCAAAGATGATTAACTCTACTACAGAAGAGCAGGTAAAAATGTCTAAGTATAAATTTAGCCTTGTGGGGCGCCTGGGTGGCTCAGTGGTTAAGCCGCTGCCTTCGGCTCAGGTCATGATCTCAGATTCCTGGGATCGAGCCCCGCATCGGGCTCTCTGCTCAGCAGGGAGCCTGCTTCCTCCTCTCTCTGCCTGCCTCTCTGCCTACTTACAATCTCTGTCTGTCAAATAAATAAATAAAATCTTTTAAAAATAAATAAATAAATAGATAGATAGATAGATAGATAGATAGATAAATTTAGCCTTGCATTAGTTTATGCCTACATGTGACATCTTTGGGGAAAACATTAAATCTAACTTGCCTGTGAAAAACACCCAGAAATACAACAAACGAACAGCCTTACAATGAAGTTTACTGCTAAAAGGGTTTCTAAGACTAAGAGAATTCACTGCAGAGTTGGAAAATACCACAATGCTTTGGCAATCAATTAATTAGTTCTTGGTGCCTCATCAATCCTAGTTATTCAAGATTTAACCAGGAGTAATGGGAATAAATTAGGAAGAAAAATTTAGGCTGGATATCAGGAACATTTTCTTAATCATTAAATCAATTAGACAACAGAATTTAAAATTGGATATTTAATGTGAAAGATGGAACCAAGAAGGAGAAAGTACAGTATCAAGGAAAAATGAGAAATCATAGGTCTAAAAGGTTCTCTGTCATCATTAGCCCATTCTTCTGTGTTTGGAAAGAATGATAGTTGAGATTTCTACTCACATCATTGCCTATTCTAAAATTTTCAAACCTTCAGAATATACACTCGCTAAAACAAAGAAGTTTGTTTTCTCCAGTGAATCAGATCCTGCTGCAGAAATCTTACTAAATCCCACAAAATTTGGACATCCTTTTTGAGTATCTACTGAGACTGCAAAGCAAGAAGCTACAAGATCTTTGCCTATTGTTATGCAACATAATCCTCCAAACTTAGCAAAAAAATCAGGCAATCACTACATTCCAATTCTGGGCTACATATAATAAAGTCCAACAGAACTTGGAAAGTTAGGAAGAGGAGAACACGCATTTCCAGCAGCATGGGAGAAGAGGTTTCTTGACCAACCCACACTGAAAGTCATTAGAAATATTTTAAATAATTAGAGATAATCAGAACTGAAAATAATCAGAAGCACTGGGTAACATAAGTGTTTAAGAATATGTTTTCTAGGGGCTCCTGGGTGGCTCAGTGGGTTA
Source organism: Mustela putorius furo (assembly GCF_011764305.1). Lineage (NCBI taxonomy): Eukaryota > Metazoa > Chordata > Mammalia > Carnivora > Mustelidae > Mustela > Mustela putorius. Next base: position 12,810,359 of record NW_025421375.1, read on the forward strand.
AGCTGCTGCCTTCGGCTCAGGTCATGATCTCGGGGTCCCGGGATCAAGTCCTGCATCTGGCTCTCTGCTCAGCAGGGAGCCTGCTTCCTCCTCTCTCTGCCTCTCTGCCTACTTGTGATCTCTGTCTGTCAAATAAATAAATAAAATCTTTAAAAATATATATATGTTTTCTAAAAATGCATTGATGAGTTTATCAGTTATGTTCAGAGGCCAAAAACTTGGCAAAATTAGGAACCCAGGCAGGGAACCCATATACTGTGAGTGATCAAGAGGGGGAAATTTTCTCTCGTAATTTATAAACATAAGCTAATTCTCATGAAGTTTTGCAGCCTACATTTACGTTATCTGGGTCATATAAAAAACCGCAAGCCAGGACTTTAGTTTAAAGTGGTTCTTGGGTAAAAGTGCCCCCAGCACCCGACAGAATCAAGTGCAATTCCTCTTTGAAAGAATATGCCCCAAATCTGTTCTCAAAGAATTTCTATAGATGAAGTCTAAGAAATACAAAGTTGCATTTAAAAGGAAAAAACAGATTGGGGATCAAAGTACCTTGAGTAACATCCAGAAGAAACAACAAGCAGTGAATTCAGATCAGCAAAATTTTCAGATATTGGAGTTATCAGACATAAAACATGAAATAAATGTATTTGATGTATTTTAAAAATAGGAAAGAAATTCAAATCATAAGGAGAGAAGAAGCAGACATATTTGCAAAACAAACAAAAAAAAAACCAGATATCCAGAAATGGAAAGTAAAATCATTCCCATTAAGAATGGACCTGTTTCGCTACCAAGTAGCCAGCCTCTGAAATGGCCCCAAATACCCCCCATCCTGATCCTCACACCCTTGTAGGGTACAATCCTACAACATGTGTGGAACCTACTCTCAGAAGTGCATATCAATAGAAAATGGCACAAGAGATGGTATGTACTTCCGAGTGTAGGTTTTAAAAGATACTGTGGCTTCTATTTTAGGTTTCTATCTCCCTCTCTCCCACTCTTTCTCTCTTTCTATCATCATCACTCTGCTGGAAGCCAACCTGCCACATGATGAGCTCCAGCCAACAGTCACATGAGGGAACCTGGAAGCAGATCTCCCAGCATCTCTAGGTTACTGCTTCTCTGGCCTACAGCTTGAAGGCAATCTCATGAGAGACCATGGGCGAAAGCACAGCTCCTGGACTTCCGCCTCTCAGAAATGGAAAGAAAATGGTTTGTTATCTTAGAGTCCTAAGTTTTGGAGTAATTGGTTACACAGTGATGGATAACTTAGACACAGCTGAAGACAGAATGAGCTAAAAGATAGAAGGAAAAACATTGTCAGAATACTGGACATCCAGACAGAGGTATGGAACATTTGAAAGGTAAGTGAAGAAACATTGAGGCTCGAGTGAGGCAGTTTTATATATTATCTAAATTAAAGTTCCAGAGGAAAAGAGAGGGAGTGTATTTAAAAAAAAAAATGGTTGAAAATTTTCAAGAATGGCTGAAGTCATCCTACCACAGGCTCAGGAAGGTCAATAAATTCTAAACAGAATAAATAAGAAGAACACCATACCTAGACACATCATGTTTTAATCAAAAACATCAAAGACAATAAAATCATCTTTTGATCACACAAACAATAGAAATAGGTTTCCAACAAAGGGTCAAGAAGATGGAACCCAACAGCAATGGTGACACCAGGCAACAGTAAAAGAAGTACTTTGGGCAGAAGTAAAGTGATCCCAGATGGAAACTCTGAGGTTAAAGAAGGATGTAAGGGCAAAGGCAGAAATAAATATGTGCAATAATCTAAACAGACATGGACGGCATAAAACACAAACAATAATGTCTTATGTAGTTAGGAAAAAAAGAAGTGGCACAAATATACGTAACAGCAATAGTATGTCAGTCACAAAGAGGTGATCAGAGAGGCAGACAATGGGAGTTTCATTTGGAATGGCCATCATATTATTCTGCAGAAGAGTAAAAATACTGGGCTACTTTAGCCTTTGAGAAGTATACATAGCAATATTTACAAGATAACAATTCAATGGAAAGAAACACAGTGGGTCACCTTTACACCAATAGTGTGGAGGGAAATGAGAAGAAAAAAAGAATCACCCCTGAAGAAGTCAAGAAAGGGGAGAAAGAGAAACAAACAAGGTGAGACAAATGGTAATCACAAAATAAATTGCTAGAAAAATATCCAATGTATCAGTAATTATAATAAATGTAAATGCAAATTTACTTAGCAAAATTGTTAGGTTGCTTGATCTACACTGTATGCTGCTAATGAGACATTTAACCAAAGTACAGGTCCCACAAAAAAACAAAAGAAAAAGGATATGATACTAAATCAAAACATAGTTGATATATCCATATTAATATTGGACAAAGTAGACATCTAACAAAGTCTTGCTACAGATTAAAAAAAAAAAAAAATGTAGCCACATAGTGATGAGTTGCAACTGACCAGAAAGATGTAACAAGTCTAAATTTGTAAATATTGACAAAAACCACCTTAATGTAAATTAAACAAAAGTTGACAGAATTATAAAAAGAAATACACCAATCCTGTATCACAGTGACAAATTTTAATTAATACAGCTACCTGAGTAATTCTGTCCAACCAACAAGAATCGCTAAGGATATAGCAGTTTTGAAAATAGAATTATGTTTGATCACTGGATATATACATATATAAAACACTGTACCTAAAAACAGAAAAACATGCTTTCTTTTCAAGTGTGTACAGAAAATTTACCAAAAAATGACCCTATACCTGGCCAGTAAATTTCAAGAAATTTCAAATGTTAAAGTCAAATAGATCCTCTTCTAGTCACCATTTAAGTTAGAAATTAATCACCAAAATGTTACTAGAAAAATCTAAAGATTTAGAGTTAATAAATATACTTCTTAATAACTCATGGGTCAAAGAAGCATTTCTTACTGAAATAAAATAATATTCATAACTGAATGGTAACCAATATATTGCTTCCAAACTTGTGGGCGTACAGCTAAAGGAGCAAGAAAGAAAGATAAGCATGTAAGTGCTTACACTGGATAAGAAAAGAGCCTAGTAATGAATGTCCAAAGCATCAGACCTAAGGTATTAGTGGAGGGAGACAGAAATAAAGCAAAAAGTAGGAAATCATACAGATAGCGGCAGATATCAATGAAATAGAATATGACAAACTGAAAAGCTCTTAACTGAAAAAAAAATACAATGGACCAATTTCTGGTAAGATTGATCAAGAAAAAAAGACTGATCAAATAAAGCACTTCATGAACAAATAAATATAAAACCAGAGATCCTGCAAAGATTAAAAGTATAATAAAAGGACAATAGGACCAACTCAACACCAATAAATATGAAAACCTGGATGAGATCAAAAAATCCTGAGAAAATATAGCATACCCAAACTGATTGAAAAGAAACTTTAAAAATCCGAGTAACACTGCAGCCATTAAAAGTAATTGAAACAGTACTTTAAAGTCTTACCACAAAGCAAATACCAACATCAGACAATTTGCCCATGGGTTATACAAAACAATCAAGGAATTCCAATCATTTTTAAAAAAAGAAGAATAAGAAGAAGACTTCAAGTAGGTAAAAGAACAAACATCCTCTAACTCATTTTGTGATGCTAACATAACTTTGATACTAAAATCTGACAGGAACCATAAAAGGCAATAAAATTACAAATAAATGTCATTCATGCATCTGGATAGAAAAATCCTAAAAAAAAATCAACAAAGCAAATCCATCAGTGTATAAATAAGATAATACATTTTAAACAAGGGGGCTTTAGCTTAGAAATGTTAGTTATTTTAACAGTAGAAAAAAAAATTAATGGAATTCAGCATATTAAAAGTATAAAGGTGATAAATCATTATCTCAATAGACAGAGAAACATCCATTCATAACTAACTTACTTACAAAATACTTATAATAAATATCACCCTGAATGGATTAAAAGTCTTGCTTTGAAGACCAGGAATACTGTGTGCCATGACCACTTCTATTCATCACTGAACCCAGTGTCCTAGACAGTGTGGTATGGCAGATAAAAATATAAGAGTTGGAAAGAAGGAAGTAAAATGTTATTTTTCACGCTGAAAAGACAAAGTAAATGATGATCCCAACTTTGCTACATTCAGAATCAATGTACAAAGATCAGCTCATTTATTTCACCTCTAAGAAGTTTCAAAATGCAGTTTTTAAAAAGATCCCACTTAGATAATATAAAAATATATTTGGAATAAACTTTGAATAACTAACAAAGGATGTGTAAGATCTTCCTGAAGAACATTATAAAATTTTATTGAAACACATTCAATAGTAGAGAGGTATATCATTGTCATTGATCAAAACACTCAATACCATAAAAGATGCCAATTTGCCTGGAATTTATCAATAAATTCAAAGCAGTTCTAATCAGTTGCCACTTTTTTGGTGGAACTTAACAGTTAAGACCAAAATTCATATGAAAAAGCAAAGACAACCCCCAATGAGGAACTAACAGATAACAAAACTTACATAAAGCAAAAGAATTAACACCATGTGGAACGGACGCATGCCGAGAGAAAGTGATCAACGGAAAAGAGGGGCCCAGAAACAGACACACATATTGACTAACTTGATTTTTGATAGAAAGAAATGTAGATTAGCTTTTCAGAGATGCTGGATAATTCCAGCTGCTCTCCTCGGAAGTGTGCTGGTTACAACTTTGGGTTCTCCTCCCACAAAGTGGTACCTGTGAATATGACATTTAACTTGAATGGGCAAGCTGTTGCAGAGTTATCTGGAATCGTTACAGGGATCACTTCTGTGTTCAGGGCTACGTGTAGGGTTCTGGAGCTGGGGAATGCTGGTCGGAACACAGCTCAAGCTCTCTGTGCCAAAGGTCTGTGTGCCTGGTGTGTGGTCACCCCCACTCAGTGGGGAGGCACATCTTCTTCCCAAAAGGCTCTTGTGTGCTGACCAAGCTTTACTCTGTCAGGACTGTGACCAGCCAGAAGTGGCCCTTATGTCTAAGTCAGACAGATGGGGCTTCAAAGCAGGCCTGGTTCTCCTCCTTCCTGTTGGTTAGTGTGACAGCGTAAAGAGCACCCCAGCTGGGGAGTCCTCAGAACCTTCCGTGAAATCCCACTGAGCCACTTACAGTTGTCCGACCTGGAGAAATTTAAGTACCTCTCTGAGCTTTAGGTTCCTTCTCTTTAAAATAGGGAGAAATCATGTCATAGTTGCAAGACTTGACATGAGGGCTAAGTTAAATCACATGGAAGGATATAACAGATGTTCAGAAATTTTAAGTTCCCTTTCTTTAGAGAATCTTTGTATTCTCGTATTACAGTGATGAACAATTGCAAAAGTGAGTTTACCTTCTGCTGAGCATTTCTATACCTGCCTCATATAATATGCCTTGGGGTATATGGGAAAGTAGAGGCAAAGAGAGACATCCTGAGGATTTACCTAGGACGTGATCAACGTCTGGGTCACCTAATTACAAATCTCACGACCAACCGTCCAGTTAATTTCAGGTCAGGATTACTAAGATTTGTTACTCATCACATGAAGATACTAAAAGAACAACTTTACTATCATCATGGCACCAACCTAGAAAAAAAAGCTGCTCATCATTCCCAAGATCTGCGTTTCAGAAGTGTTTGAAGTCTTGGCTCAGGGAGGATGAAACCAGATATGCCAGGTTCTCCACGAAGACCTCTGCCTTGCAAAGAGAAAGAAAAGGCAGTGCAACCATGGAGATTACCCTCGGTGCATGGCAATAAGTATTATCAGAGTGGCAGAGAATAGGAAATGTGTTTCCAGGTATATTTTACATATGCAAACATATTTACTCAATATCTACTATATCCTCAATACAGTTCTAGACAGTAAGGATACAGCACTAAATACAATGGACAAAATATCCACTCTCACGGTCTTCTATTGTAGTGAGAATCACCAACAATAAACAAAATGATAAATAACTATATGTCAGAAGGTAGTAGATTCTATTAGAAAAAAAAACGAAGTAGAAAAAGTGGACTATCACAGAATAGAACCTCAGTGGGGAAGGGGAGAGTGCTGATGGAGATAAGGAGATCTCTGGTAAAAGAACATATACCTCAGTTCCCAAAACAAAACTACTGCTTTATTCTCTTTTAAAGAAAAACAACAAAACTAAATAAAACAAGCTCAAAAACACAAAGGAAGCTCAGAAGACTCTGCCTTTACTTTCATAATCCCCATCTCCCATTACGCTTTCCCCCGGTGAAATCTGCTAGCACTGAGGTTCTTGGGGGAATGAGACTTCCTTCCCAACCTCTTCTTTATGTGAATTTTCCCACTGGGCCAGCAATTCCTAGCCTATGATAGAACAAGCGTCAGAGCACAGCTCTCCTTGAATGTGAAAGTCTTTGGGGATGTTACAAAATTCCTTATATTCAACTTATGAAGAACACATTGGACATACTTTTAAACACACCTTGAAACTTAAAACCAGTAACAGTGCATAAATAGCATTGCCACTGAGTCACAAAAATCAATAGAAAAAGATTTAGGCATTTTAATTTGTTCTCCCTCCCCATAAGGACAGCTTTTATCACGCAGGACTCTATATTACATTTTTTGAGTGTGGAGTTGAATAATACCCCAGAGATTAGCAACTCAATACCCTCACTGTATAAGTGAGAACTGGAGGTCCAGAAGGTTTAATAATAATCGTTGCTCATGTTAATGGAGGCCTGTGTGCCTGGAAGTGGGCCAAATGCTTTATTTCCTATAATAGGGTGTGTGTGTGTTTTAAGGAATTGGCAAGACTGAAATGTACAGAGCAGGCTGGCAAGCTGGAAATTCAGGTAAGAGTTGATATTATAGTTTTGATCTGAAAGCTGCATGCTTAAAACTCAGGCAGTTTTCTCTGCTGCAATTTTCAGGCAGAATTGCTTTCTCTTTGAGAAATCTTGGTGTTTTGCTCTTATGGTCTTCACCTGATTGAATGAAGCTCGCCCGCATTAGGGAGAGTAACCTGCTTTACACAAAGTCTGCACATCTAAGAAAAGACCTTTCCAGCAACACCTAGACAGCGGTTTAACCAAACAAGTGGGCACCATGGCCTGGTGAGGTTGATAAATAAATGATGTACATAATCATCATACCCCTTGTATCATCTTTAGTCCCAGTAACTTCCTTATGAAATTGGGATTATCCTTACCACATTTTACAGAGGAGAACGCTGAGGGCTTAAAGATTTCAGGGGACTTGTCTATGGTTGCACCATTCAGAAGCATCCATGCAGGACAGAACCCACATTTTCAACCATCTGCTCTACTGCTTGAGGTCTTTCAGCATGGAGACAGGCCCAGAATCCACGTTTTCTGATTCCTGTGTCTGCAGGACTATACATCAAACCCCATCCTGTAAAGACCAGCAAGGACACTGCTTATGAATGTGCAGCGGCAAGGAGAGCATGCATGAAGAGGAACCGTGGGGCATCTCACCAGTCCCAGGAAAAGGTAGGGCTATTATCAGATTTGGGGAAAGCACAGAAGCAATTAAAAAGGAAACAAATGGTGGGCTTTTTTCCTTCTTAAAGACTTTATTTGTTTATTTGAGAAAGAGACAGCATGAGCAGGGGGAGGGGCAGAGGGAGAAGCAGACTCCCCACTGAACAAGGAGCCCAACTCTGGGCTCAATCCCAGGATGCTGAGATCATGACCTGAGCCGAAGGCAGATACACAGTGAACTAAGTCACCCAGGCACCCCAACCGATAGGCTTTTGATAGGCTCAGAGCCAAGGAGGACTATGTATAAATGATTGACCTGAGGCCTGCTCAGGGTCCTGTTTCCTTGGATGCAACCAGTTCATATAAATGCAGAGAGTTCTATCTGAAAATCCTATTTGAAGTTCTGCACCTGGGCTGGAAAATCAGACTGCTTCTCTGTTTCAGCGCTTCCGTTCTTCCTGGCAAGCATAAGATGTTCCACTCTTATGGGTGCTTTCTCATCATTATGCCTTTTTTAAATGAACAAAAGCAGTTTTCCCAGGTCCACAGTCTTAAGCGCCTGCCTTAGTCTAGGGGCTGGGAAGACAAAGCTGAACAAGACATTCTGGAATCCTGGTGGGGAAGGAAGGCGTGTTCACCAAGTCGTGATGCGGTGTGATGAGTGCAGGGGCAGATGGGAGAGACAGGTAAGGCAGCCGTAGGAAGCCGAAAAGAGTACGGGACAACCGGCTTGAATCAGAATGGACGCATCAGAATAAAGAGTGGCTCGCTAGCTGAGGAAACAGGGAAGGCAAGCAACTACAACGGAGTGTGGAAAGTAACAGAACAGAAAACTAAATAAAGTGCTTGGAGCTCGACTAATTCTGCCCGACGCGTCAGGGAAGGCTAACCGAACTGAGCCCCTCCGGTGCCCCTAAGTTTATTTTCTAATTAGAAAAGTTATAGCTCTGCCCCTCCCCGCCGTAAAAACACAAACAAAACAAAAAAGCAAAACCAAACAACCAAAGGAAATCAATTTAACTATCATTTTTAAAAATATCATTTTAAAAGGTAGTCGAATACAGTGTTTCCCAGGGGAGCTTCTTTAATGTAAATGTTTACAACGACAACCCCTTTTACGTGCTCAGGAATATCCAGCATCACTGCTGCTCTCCAGCCAGCTGCTCTCCCAAAATATAATCGCCACTCACACATCTGCAGTTTTAACCCAGATCTTTCCACCCAGGCATGCCGAATCTTGGTAACAAAATGGAAACAAGGAGTACAGAAGAAGAAGCTTTCTGCTCCCGTGGTGTTCTGTCCCAGGACGGTTCTGTTCTAGGTTGTGGGTGCTCTGTCTTTCTGCTGTTCTTTCCTGCTTTAATTTATAGCTCAGGGTTCTGATTGGATTAACAGCCAGGGCACTTTAGAGAAGCCTTTGCTCAGCAATATAGTCTGTCGCTTACAGGGACACTGTATCCTCATATACCATGTCCTTTCCTGAGCTCTCTATTGCTCCACATTTTATCCTCTGCACCAAAATTGGCCTTCAGTTCACAGACTTCATTTTGCAGCACCTGTTGCATTAATAACTAGAAAATTCAGTTCAGCCAAGGGCCAGACATTCACCAAGCATTGTTCTCATGCAGTAAATAATCAAGTAGCGAAAATTATCTTTGCACATTTCACTTTCCTGATATTCTTAACTCCTGAATAGAGCAAGGTCTGTGAAAATACATTCATCTGTACAGGATAACAGAATGACATTGCTTCTTTGGAACAATTATACTACACTGATTCTAGAACATAAAAAGGAAAAAGTGTACTTAATAGAACTTACAGAATATAGAAATCTATTTGAAAGTTGACATGGACTTCTGTCTCCCTTGTCTTTCAGTGACAAGATATTTTATAAGGACAAGAAGAAAAGTCTCTTTGAGTTCTGATTTGTTTTCATGTAGAGGGTGTCACGCAGTAAAAATGGAATAGCTTTGAAACCTAACGCATCTGAGTTCAAATCCTGTTTCTGCCTTTGAGCAGCAGTGTGACCCCTCAGCAAATGACTTTGCCTCTCTGAGCTCAGTTTCCTTGCCTGGAAAATGAAGGCACTATTGACTCTCTTGCAGGATCGTGGAGGAATGAAGAAGGTGCCGTCCACAAAGTACCTACTGGCATTCCTGGCATAAGGACAGTATTCAATGAGTGAGAACCCCTTCACACAGGAGATAACACATAGGAAAGACCACAGGGACCAAGGCACTGTTCTTCTCTTTATCAACTGTTCTTCCCGCCATCCTGCTTTCCACTCCCACCCTATGCCCCCCCAGCAAGTCTGGTTAGCGTGAGTGATTGGCTAAGCAGCAGAACCATAATCCTATCCTTCTCCAACCAGCATATCAAAATATGATCAACTCAATATTTCTATCTCTAACTATCTATCTAGCTATAGATATATCAGCTCAAATACAGTTTTTACACAAATGAAGGCTCATCTTAACATACACCCAGGCTTAGAATTTGTTAACAGTCTCTGGCCACTGAAGCAACCAAGAGACACAACCCTTAAAAGAATATTTTTAATGCACCTTCTTCCTTACCTTTGCCAATTCAGAACCCTGATTAAATTTCATGTCCATGCAGAATGCCTTGACTTCTTGAGCCTGGGTTGATTTTTCATTTTTCTGCAAATTCCTGCCTGTCACACAACCCAGTTTTTATTTGTATTATCTGACGCCATATTTTTATCATATCTAAAATATAATCAGGGAAGAATGAAAGTTATTAACCTCCGAATGTTCTTAACATTCCCTCTGTGCCACTGAGAACTTTTGGCATAGCCTCCTTCAATCTCTTCTCTGTTCTCTTCCTCCAAGAGGAGTCTTCTTTGCAGACCAGTTCTGAGGCTTTTGAGATGGATAAACGGAAATAAAGGAGAGATGAGGAAACACACGAGAGCAGTAGAGGGAGACACTTCTGAAGGGTTGGGGGAGATTTTCAGGGGTGGCAAAAAGAGAAGAGTAGGGAGTAGATAATATGAGAGGAATACAACAAAGGGAACTTTAAAGAGTTTTCTAGGGTGTCTGGGTACAACTGATAAAATTCAAGAATGTAAGCAAAAAACCCGAGTTATTTTTTAGTTTCTGTGGTATCAAGGGTTGTGTTCTTTGAAGCTCGGCTTTGCTCCCAAATTGAACTATATGGGTTATGGCATAATAAGTCTTATTACCCCCATCTCTACTATCAGATTTATAAGTGCAGGGCTTTATCTTTAATTTTGCTGTATTAGGCACCTAACAGTACAGCACATGCTTCAAACCCTTTAATAATACTTTGTTCTCTTGACTTGATTCACTTTGATATTGGTCATCAAACCAAATAGGACCTCAACTATAGTTTGGTCTAATTAATCCTCTATTCCCTTTGCAAATAGATGATAGATGTATTCTTAACCAGGTAAGATTAAAAGGTGCTGTTCCAAATGAATCCTAGTCTCTTGGTCCAGGAATACATCTCAAAGTAATCAGTGAACTTGCAGTATGACTGAATTATTATCAGTGAACTTGAGGAACACTACAGTGGAAAAGAGCTCCTGGGAAACCAGATATAGGTAAGTGTCATTTGGATTTATAAAAAGAGAAATAACATGTATTTGTGGACTATGGAGCACTGAGTTTGACACTGATCTGGAACAAGATCAGATCAAGATCAGATCAAGATCTGATCAGATCAAGATCTGGATCAAGATCCAGAACAATTTTTTTTTTTTTGAACTATGGCTTCTGAGCACTTAGAAAAGGAAGTAGTGACTCAGCATGAACTCACTAAGCATATATAAGGATAAATATATAATAAATATGTTATATATAATAAATATATTGTATATAAAAATATATATAATATATATATACATATATGTAATATACAACATCATTTCCTACTGACAAAGATCAGGGAAACCGAGTAGAAATTATGTATCTAGATTTCAGAGGAGCTTTTGATAAGTTCTCTCATGATACCCTTTGAGGGCACATGGTGGGGAAAGCAGCCTGAATGATATTAAATTGCACAGACTCCTAGCCAGTGGAACATTAGTACCCAAAAAGAACTAATAAGCCATCATAAATTCAACAAAGTATTTAAATTCAACCAACAATTTGTTTCCAGACTCTTATGCTAGCCCTTGTGTGAAGGGCTAGGGATTCCACTGTACACATAGAGAATGGAGGCAACCGGACTTGACAGCAGCAACTTTCAAATGATCCATTTGTGTGATTCGACTTTGAGAAAGCATCAATATACACCTGAGACTATGTCAGACCAGTAAAGTGTCCAGAGTGAGTGAGGCAATGTTTCTGCTTCTCTCTCTGCAGATTGTGTTCATTTCTGTGTGCTAAGAGACTCTGGATCTTATCCTGAAAAGAGTGATCAGGATGAAGAAAAACCATCAATAAAGTCTTAGGGAGAAGACAGAATGAAATGTTGAACAAAGAGAACCCACAGCTACCTCGATGTCCTCTAAGAAGCAGAAGTGGGATAAAGCAGTAATTCAAAGTGGGCTTCCTTAAAAGGCATGGGTTTCCTATAAATGGAGATGCTCAAGGGTAGGCTGAAACACAAATAGAGAGAATGGTTGAACCCATAACTCATAACCTTAAGTTTTTCTTTTGTATTCATAGATTCTGTAATCTACATAACTTCAAAAAATAAGTTCTATCAAGTTTTACTTGCAATGTAGAACTATAATTAAAAGCATCACTTAATTAGTCCACCTCTTATTGTTTGACTTATTTCCTTTCCTTTCATTTGCCTTCGTTTCCAGACAGAAGCGGGTTTGGGATAAAAAAAAATCACGAATTCTACTCCTATTCCATAGGGATAAAAATGGAAATTTGCTCTATCATCTCCTAGAAATAGCTCAAAAGACAGCTCCAAAATATTTGGGTACTAGGACACAGATGTTCTCACATTCACAAACCAAACTGGATTTCCAGGACCACTCATTTAATTCATCTGGTCAGTTCAGCCTATTTAGTTTTCAAAAGAATCCAGGTTGTTGTTAAAGATGTTGTTTTGAATTACATAACTCTAATTAGTTATTTGACTTTTACCTCTAAACCATTTAAATGTGTGCAGATAGACAAAGGATAAATATGGAAGCTGGTTTTTTTTTTTCTTTTCCAGTTTTTTGGGTTTTTTTTTTTTTTTTGGTACATTTTAGAGCCAAAGAGAACAATGAGAGATCTTACATGACTTCATTATCAAGAGGTGTCAATTATGTAAATGAGATGGTAATAAATGTAATAATGGTAAATAAAGCATCTCTTCCTTGCAAAGTTGTTACTTCCTCTGAGGCAGTAATTATTATTTTTTTAAAGATTTTATTTATTTATTTGACAGAGATCACAAGTAGGCAGAAAGACAGGCAGAGAGAGGAGGAAGCAGGCTCCCCGCTGAGCAGAGAGCCTGATGCGGGCCTCGATTCCAAGACCCTGTGATCATGACCTGAGCTGAAGGCAGGGGCTTTAACCCACTGAGCCACCCAGGTGCGCCTGAGGCAGTGATTACTAAACTTGAGCGTGTATTAGAATCACTCAGAGGGTTGTTTCAAAACAGACAGAACACCCCTCCTTGAGTTTTAGATTTAGTAAGTCTGGGATGAGACCTGATAATCTGCATTGCCAACAAGATCCCAGGTGATGATGATGCTAAAATGCAGAGACCACACTTTGAGGGGTATTGCTCTAGGAAGATTTCTCTGACCCCTGAGACTGGACATATTTGTTGTCTATGTGCCTCACTCCCCTCTGTTTTTCCCTCTCCTAGGGTTATTATTTTGAAGCAGGAGGGCTAACCAAGAACACATCTAGCTTTTTTAGCAGACCTTGAGCTACCTGAAGCGCGTGCATGTCTAATTAGGACTGCACCCCTCAGGGCATAGCACCAGGTCTGGATGGCAGAAAGTAGTCGATGGTTAATAATTACGTGTTGAAAGACACTTGATTGATCGCTGAATAAATGAAAATGTAAATTTTGAAGAAGAAAAAGAATGTATGTGTGTATGTGTACACGTATATATGCTTTTGTGCTCTGAAGAACGCAGAGCAGTGACAAGGAAAATGCTATGTATTCAAAGAAGACAACTTTAAAGAGGCAAGATATGTCTAACCCAAGAAAAAAATGAGAAGTTAGAATTTGAAATTCACTTTGGCGACTATAGTGTATGACGGGAATAAAATATTTTCAAAAGATCATAGTAATACAAATGTACAAATGGTTTCAACTTTGTCAGATATGCTCTCTGGCCTACAGATGCTTTTTAATACTCCATCCTGTGTAGCTGGTAAAACTGAGAATCACCCCAATTTACCTGCAGTATAGCCAAGGGCACACGGGAGATTAGAGAGATCACCCACATCCTAAACAGAAAAAGAGAACTGTAAGGAGAAAAAAATGGAAAAGACCTAGTAGGTCATTCAGTCCTAGTCTCTGGAGGAGGAGAAGATTAAATAAAGTTGCAAAGAAAAATTATGGAAATAGACTCAAGAGAACTTAAGACTCTCTGATCCTTTAATTTTTAGTGCCTCATGAAGTTCAAGGGTTTATTGTCAACTCATTGCTTAAACCCTTATTCATCAAAAGAAAAATATTCCCCACAATCTGCATTAGAAATGGAGCTAAGAAAGGCAATGTAAAAAGTTGATCTTCATGGCATTAAATGACTCGCTATTTCCTGTGTTCGTGAGTTTCTGGTTTGTAACTGTACTTATCCAAAATATTAAAATGACCTTCAGGCCAACCCCTTTACTTACAAGTAAAGGGGGAAGAGAAATTTACTAGAAGTTGACCATTACAGAAATTACTTGCAAGGCATTTTTCTTTGATAGCTGCAGTTTCACTCATATTATCATCCTTTTCTGTTGACAAGTTTCCAAGATTTTAATCTTGGATTGGAAATGTTACCCTATCGGAAAGGCCTTATATTGTCAGGCGCAGTGCCGTTGTGGAATGCAGAATCATATACGAGAGCGCTTGTTGTATTGAAAAATACACCATTGGTAGGAAAGGCATTTAAATGTTTAGTCTGCTCGCTCATAAATCACTTTCAATGTGCTCAAGTTCTTAGACAACATACTGAAAGCTTTCTTATTTCCTTTATTATAGCAGTGTCATTTGCATTGCTGAACTTGCGGTTATGTGGGCAATTCCAGATAGACCCGCGCTTGGAGGGTTTATAACTCGGCGATTAAATTTCACTCTGGCTTGGAATTCAAAAGTAACATTTCTGTGGTGGGTTTTTTTTCCTTTTTTTTAACCTAAAATATATCTGATATTTTTAAGAAATGGTAAGATGGGACAATTTGGGCTTACAAATGAAAGCAATTGGCCTAAAGCACACAAAACTAACATGGGCATTCGGAGCCCTGGCCACATGTATCGAAATTCGTATATTTGCTGGGTTGTTTTAGAAACACATATTAAAGGCATTTAAAAAATTTCTATTAACCTTATAGATGACTGTTGCTGCTCTTTTTTTTTTTCTCTCTCTTAATTGTATGGACAGTTTTTCTATACTTTCTCAGTCAAAACATTTGAAACTCACTCAGATATCTATTTAACCTTGGGCATACATGCACTCAACGCTTCCTTTTTTGTTGTCTTCTTATACAAAGCTAACACCAGTGTCCCTGTCTTCTACCTACCACCTGGAGTTGTTCTAGGCGTGAAACAAGACATCAATGAGCTAAGACTTGAAAAAGGAGTATAGTTAGAGTACATTGACAGGAAGTCTTTGAAGTGAGGATGAAACTGAGTTGGAAATATGAAGCAATGAAGCATTTCTGAGAAAGAGAATTTGAAAGAAATTCAGAATAACAAAAAGGAAATTAAGCAAATGTTTATTAGACTTAAAAAATAATCCTCAGCTACTTCTAGATTGCAGAATGAGAGTCAGTTAGGCTCAGGGGTAGCTAAGGGAAGGGCTCTCTTAAAGGGCTTTCTAGGAGTTACCCTCCAACTCTCTCCACCTTCATGAAAAGAGTACAGATTAGCTTGCTTTGAAGATAAATGGATTAGCAGTAATAAGCCTAAATACTTCTATGTACTTGAGGAGAGAAATACATCTTGCATAAAGGGAGCTGTCTCTGTACAAAGGAGAAAAAATGTTGTTCGCCAGGACTCGCTTCTGTGTCTAGGCTCATACGCACAAGAAATGTTGTCATCATTAAATGGGCTGAAATTTTTGCAATTTAATGCTAGGGCCAAGGTTTGAGGAGTATCTGAGACCTGCAAATATCAGACCACGTATGTGTGAAAACCGCAAGGCAACTTGGGAATTCCAGTGGACATGGAGACCGCTTGGAATGTTCCCAGTAACTATCTTCAGCATCAAGTACAGATGCCAATCTCAGACGCTAGCTATGGGAGAAGGAGACATCACCTTTTAGTAGTATAGCTCTACCCCAGCAATCTACACAGATCTCTGAGGTGGTCTGATTTACACCTTGGAAAGATTCTTCTGGATGCTACATGCACTATTTGAGGTTGAGTGGAGATCTCCTGGAAACCGCTCAGTTAGGCGTCTCCTGTGGAAGATCAAGGGGAGGACACAATGAGAGCCTACATAAGCAAGTTGCAGTTGAAGTGAATTGGAGGTATAATTCAGAGAAATTTAGGGGAAAGAACTGACAGGAACTGCTGTGTGACTAGATGTGGGCTAGGGGTGAGGGAAAAGAGAGAATTAAGGAAAACTCTAAACCTAAGAGGTTAAAGTATCCAGGTTATCCATGAGTGCAAGTAGACAAAATCAGGCTGCACAGGTAAAGTACATTTCATCCCAAAGCCGGGTGAAAACAAGGCTGAAAGAGAACAGTTAGATTAAGTTACACAGAGTTCACAGAGAAAGCATGACACCAAAACGAACACAGGGTCATAAGAGTCCCGCTGATACACCTACCCAGGCTTCTCTCTGTATTTGCTGGGAAAGTGAATATGGATCAAATACATAGGATGTGCCAGGATCTATCAAAGATGTAGTAGGAAGCACAAGTACAGGGTGAGAAAAAGAGTGGGAGGACTTGGAGTTCAGAAAGCCTAACCTTACTTCTGAGAAGCCCAACAGCCACTACAGTGAGCTCCAGCCCATCCGGCCGTGCCAAGCCACATGGGAAAGAAGAACCACAGCGCGCTGACCCTTTGAAATGGCAAACTGTGGTCAAGAAGCCCCAGGGACATGCCAAGTGCCTGAAAAAGGAGTTCAATTCCTAACCTGGTGTGTCTAGTTTAATGACTGGCTGGACAGTGGTACCTCGAAACAAAGAAGAGAAAACAGGAAGAGCAGCAGAACCAGATGGGGGAGAAGAGGTTGGTCTGGAACAGCGCTAATAACACAGCGATCTCCATTAGATGAGGGAAAGTACAAGATCAAGGCTCAAGAGGGTGAAGAGGTCTGAGGACAAAGAAGCCTCTCTCTTGCTTTGAGAGCCTCACAAAGCAGGATTTTGATAGATGATAGGTTTATAAAAATCTCTTTCCTCTGTCTTTTAAAAAGCCAAAGACTTCTACCTGGGGGAGTAGCAAAGGCAACACAGAGCAAGGGAAAAACTGCCTCCTGCAACACTAAGAAGGCAAGGGGAATGCATTTGGAAAAGAAACAAGGAACTTCTATTTCCAGCAGATTCCCACTCCATGTAGGTTGACTCTTCCACTGAAGACAGTGAAAATGCTGAGCAAAAGTAACCTCTACCAGGCACCTGGGTGGCTCAGTGGGTTAAGCCTCTGCCTTTGGCTTAGGTCATGATCCCAGGGTCCTAGGATCGAGTCCCACATCAGTCTCTCTGCTCAGCAGGGAGCCTGCTTCCGTCTCTCTCTCTCTCTCTCTCTCTCTCTCTGCCTGCTTCTCTGTCTACTGGTGATCTCTCTCTCTCTTGCTCTCTCAAATAAATAAATAAAAATCTTTTTTAAAAATTAAAAAAAAAAAAACCTCTATCAATGGGCTGGCAAAAAATTAGGAAATTCTCAAGAGCCAAAGGTTAAGTGAAAGAGGAAATCCAGGTAAACAGAGCACGCAAGGCAGCTGTCACCCAGAGGGTAAGATAAAGGGCAGAAAGGCATTTGTTGGATGGTTTTTCCTTACATTCTGTTCTACGCTTATCCGGTAAGCATCCCTTCTTGTTTACTCTGCCGGGTATTTCCAATGTGTCACTTCAGGGGCCCTCTCCACCTTCCTCTAGGATGCTCTGTGCCCTGAGGAGGCTGGTCTTTGGGGACAGCAGCGAGTTTGGCCTACAGCTTCTGAGTTCGGCCATGGGAGCAGCAAGGGGGTGGGCGGAAGAGAATAAGGTTGAAGTAGGTATGTACTGCCGCAGGTCTTTCCCCACCAGCTAGCCACGAGTGGGCTGAGTTCCTCTGCCAAAGACCACAACTCAGGTCAGGAGACCCTCCCCTATGGCTTGCACCTTCTAATAGATGTTCCCTGCCTTTTGGGGCCTTGGTGGGGCAGAGGTGTGGGCAATGATTCAAGGACGTTGCAGCCCCTGCGAGCTTTTCCACCCTTTGTTGTTTTCTCTGAACCCTGCTCACACCTTTGTAAATAGTCTCCCGTTAACCCCCTTTAGCGACCCTACATGACAGCATCATCTGTTTCCTTGCAGGTCCCGGATCTGTATAACTATGCCATGTGTCATGGAGAAAATTAGTTTTAGAAAGAGCTAAGAAAAGTGGCCAACGTGCCAAATACTGCAGAGATTGTGTAAGTTTGGGGCTGAGAAGAAGGCAATGAACATAGTAATAAACAGGTAACTGATGACCTTGATTAGTAGGGTAAGTTTTTGCCTCATAGTGGGGTTGGAAGCGATGTCTAGAGGAGGCGAGAAAGTGGAGTTAATCCTAGTACAGACTTCTTTTCAAGAAGTTTGGCTGTGAAAGGAAGGTACAGGGTTGACTAGTACTTTGAGGTCATAGAGCCAATATGTATACAACACACACACACACACACACACACACACACAGAAACACACAAACACTTTTCAGTTTAGGGTCTGAAGATGGTGGAGAAGTACGCGGCCCTGTTTCAACCGGTCGCCTAAAGTGAGCAAATTATCTACCTGAACACTCTGAAATTCAGTTTAGGGTTTGACAGAGAAAGAAAGAGATCAAGGCAGAACAGAGATTGCAAATCAAATTGCAAATTGTCAAAAAAAAAAAAATTACGGGTAGATCAAGGTCCATAAAGAAACAGGAAAAGACAGGTTTAAGGTGATGGAAAAGTAAGAACATTTCTCCTCTGAAAAGAAATAGAACAAATAAAAGCAAATAGCGACAGACACAAGTCTGGCGGTGACCGGGATGACAGTTTCAGGCATGTGTCCACGCCTGTCACTGTCCTTCCCTTCTGAAGCAGGAACGGCAAGCCTTTCTTCGGAGACAGGAAAATGGAAAGCTAAAGGAAACTGGTAAACTTTTGAAAAAGTTACTGCGGGCACCAGGAGAGGTTGTTTCCGTTTCAATAAGGCATCTTTTTCAATTCACTGTGACCAACCTGCCTTCAATGAGGGGAGTTAGAATGTCCAACAGATGTGTTTTCTTAGCTTCCTTGGAGGGGATTTAGGTGAATTTCTATTGGTTTCTATTGTTGCGAAGTTCTGAGGAATAACTCAGGCTGTGGTAAATCTGACGTGAGGACCACGAGTTTTCACCAGGCGTTGCAACAAAGGAAACGCACCCAGAGCAAAAAGCAAGGGAACAAATGAGGGACAGCGACAGGTGGGGGAGGGGGAGGGTATAGGACATCTTAGCAACTAGCAAATATCATCCAAATTCATCCCATGCAGTCACTAGTGGCTTAATAAGGATGCACAGAAAACTGGGTTTGATGAAGCTTGTGGCTAAACAAAATGTCTTTGAGAGTTCAGGAAACAACATGCGCAGAGCGTTTGGTGTTCCTTCATCCTTCAAAGTGTGGAATTCATGAAAGCAACTCTTCTTTCTCATGTAGGACAAGGTAGTTATCACTTGGCTTACATCCTGAGACCCAGTGAGAAGAGCTCCATCCCGTTGCTCTGCCAACACTTTCAAGGGAGAGAAGAGTTCAGGCACCACTTTGTGCGTGATTATTCTATTCCTCCTGCTGAATGAAGTTGACCAAAATAGAAAAACTACCCACTGATGGCAGTAAAAGTCAACACTGGAAACAACTCTTAAAATGAGCAACAGGCTATGATGTTCAAGCTCTCTAAGTGTAAATGATGTGAGCCTCAAAAGTTGTGGTTAAAAAGTGTGTACATCTGGGCGCCTGGGTGGCTCAGTGGGTTAAGCCGCTGCCTTCGGCTCAGGTCATGGTCTCAGAGTCCTGGGATCGAGCCCCGCATTGGGCTCTCTGCTCAGCAGGGAGCCTGCTTCCTCCTCTGTCTCTGCTTGCCTTTCTGCCTGCTTGTGATCTCTGTCTGTCAAATAAATGAATAAAAAAAAATAAAAATAAAAAAAAATTTTAAAAAGTGTGTACATCTAAGTCTCATTTTGAAATGTGCCCATGTTATGCCAAGGGCACTGCCTGGAAACTCTTCTCTAAAGTGGGAAAAGACAGGGAGTGAGGTTGCCAAGCTTCGAGCCTCCCCTCCTCCTGCCCATCCCTACCTAACCGGAGCAGCTGGCTTTCACATTTTGTAAATGGAGTCCTCCCATAAGATCACGTTTGAGCAAAGGATTTTACAGCTGAAAAATTACGAAATCTGCACTGAAGGAACAAGTTAAAAGAAACCTTCTGCAAATCCTCCCTTAAACAAATGAATTGTTTTCTTCTCTTGTGCAAACACTTACTGAGTATCTTCTGTGTATGAGACTCTGTTCTTTGCACTGTGATGGACATAAAGAAATTAAAGACCAAGGGGAAAGGAGAAATAGAGATTAACTGATGGAGTGTGGTCCCTGAGGAGGATGAGTGTGGTCCCGGGCACAGGAGAAGGACTAGCCTCAGCTGGAGGAGTAAAGCCTTATCCACTACCATGAAAGAAAAGACATGTTTGGTTTTATGGGGAGGAGGTTTGAACAGAGAGGGGGAAAAGCTCAGAATATGAGGAAAGTCCTGACTGATGGCCAGTGTTCCCCTCATGGGTAGTTCTGCCACATTCATCCCACGTTCTTCAATGTCCTACAATGTGCTAGACATCGAGCTAAGTGAGGGCTAGAGGGATGCACAGGCCTGTGCCTCTGGAGCTCACCCTCTAGCTGAAGCAGTGAGATAAGTAGGTACAGGACTACAATTAAGACAGAATATGAGAAAACCCACAAGAAATGAGATAGAAAATACTCTGTGAATGCACAGGAAATCACTTGTGACCTAGCTGACCAGGAAAAGTCAAGACAGAGATGAGATCTGCGCTAAGCTTTTGAGGAGGATTAGGTTTTCAAAAGGTGGAGGTGGTGGGAGCTAACGGACACAGAAGAGCTGTGTTTCGTAACTTGGTCATCTCCGTACATCACGTACCGTCCTAGCCTGTGCTGCTTAACTTGGGGTTTAGCTACCGTTCAAGTGTCCGCTGATTTAATCTTCACAATAATCTTGCCAGAAAGACCCTACTATCACCAATTAACAGCAGGGGAAACGACTGCAAGCAAGGAGAGGAAGATGGCCAAGGACTCATCCCTGACAAAGAGCAGAGCCAGGATTTGAATCTAGGTCTGTCTGAGTCCAAAGTCCATGTTCTCTCCCCCATAGACCAGATGGGTTCTGTGCTGTTCGCTGATTCCTTTCACTGTGCTTTTCCTGCCCTGATTCCCTGATTCTCTCTACTCGCCTGCACCTCATCAGCAATGAAAACATCTTTTTCAGAATAATTACAGATGGCAAAGAGACCTTTATCACTACAGTAAATTGTACGAAAGGAAAATATAATCTCCTTTAAGCTTCAACAGATTTCCACTGATATTAACCAGAGACAACCGATTTTTCAACTGAGATCACTACAGAGCCCCATTCCCACGAGGGCCAAGATGTGGCTCCAAGGAGCTCAGGAATGTCCACCTGTGGCTGTGAACACCTTCACAGAGCCTAAGCCTTCCTCACTGGAGGAACTTCAGCACCTCACCCAGTGCCTAATACAGAGGAAGAATCTAACAAATGCCAAAGGAGATCAAATGAATAAATAGTTGTATATTCCCTTTGTTTCGAATGAATGGTTTGATGAAATTAAGCAGAAGAAGGCATCCTTTCTGGTAAACTCTCCGTGGGTGGTCCCCATCAACCAATAATGTGATTTCACAAGCCTAAAGCTGGCGGTGTTCATTTGTTTCTCTACCTATTGACCTGTGTGTATTTTAAGACTCACCTCTGCCATTCCCATTCAACTGGTATTTATTTAATTCTAATGACCAGCTGTGAGATGAGATGCATTGTCCTCATTTTGCAGCTGAGGAAACAGAGGCTTGGAGAGTTTTGTAATTTCAATTTAGGTCTTCAGTGGTAGGAACCAGATTTTAACCAAGCGTTTGATCCCAAGTCTGCAAAGGAAAATTTATAAAGAAATCTTGGAAGCAACCTATTCTGAGAATGAGCTGATATCTTTTTCCCAAGGGAAGTGCTGGCATCCACAGGACCAGCACAGAAAGCCACTTTGCTCTTGGCTTTGACCAGGAAACATAAAGAAAAGATTCTGTCACAAAGACAATCTCTGCAAGTGAAATTGGAAGATCTAGAAGCTTGAGAAAATAAAATATCAGGATTTAATTTTCTATGAATATATCTATCATTAATCTTTTAAATGGATTTTATAAGAACTTTATTACACATAACTCTCGTCCTGAAATCTCAGATTTACAGAAGCTAAAATTTCCATAAAATATAAAATGTGAATAATTTAGATTACATCCTACTGTACAATAAATATACACTCCAGACAGGAAGAGATCTATAACCTCATTTTCCTCCGGACATCCGCAGAGCAACTTTCACTGGCCAAAAAAAAAAAAAAAAAAAAAATTGCTGACTCAAGCAATTCAGCTAGAATCTTAACAATGGAAAAGGTAGTCCTCTTTGGCTCAAATGCCTTTCTTACTAAAAACTTATATTTAGAGACCAGGATCCAGAGTCAGGCTATCTGGTTTCGAATTCCACATCGGCCACTTAAAATCTGTGTGACTTTAGACAACTTAGGAAACCTCTCTGTATCTGTTTCTTTCTCTATAAGTCAGGCTATGATTGTTTTGAGGCTCAAATAAAAATAACATGAGAAGGGTCAAATGAATATATATTGATTAGCTTATTTCTAGGCACATAGAAAGTACCTGACAAGTGTTAGCTGTCATCTTCACATATTATATATATATGTCTTATATATTAACATATCTTCATGTCTCCCAAAGCCTGGGCCAAATTCTTTACCAGTCCTTTTATTCTACAAGCCCACTGACAGCTGAGGTTCCATTTAAAGCAGTGTCCTCTATGGTGATTATCCTTAGAAGCAGACACAGAAATTCAGAAGATCCTGGCAATTCCAATATACATTTTCTCTGAACAAAAGCACCTCTTTAGCAAAGATGCAAAAAAAAAAAAAAAAAAAAAAAATACCACCACCACCACCAACAACAAAAACCATATCTGTTTTTACAGTTACTATTTTGGGGGTACTCACCATGTAACAGGTTCTTTGCATATATTACTACAAATTCTCTCAATGATCCTGCAATTCAAAATCATTTAAATTTCACAACGGCAGAAACCAAATCCACAGAAAGTCATAGTGATGCGAGTGTTAGGGGCCATATGCCAACTCGGGCCTGTCTCACTACACAATCCATGTGATTTCCACTTCGTCATCACACTTGTATGCATTCGGTGCCACTCCAACCCTCTCCTGTGCTCCTGTCCTGCTTCTGAAGCCCTCACCCATCTCCAAGCCCTCTCCTTCATGCAGTCTCGTGGCTAACCTGAGACTGGGTCCTGTGCCAGGGACCTAGACTTGATTTGCATCCCTTACAGCCCATCTCTACTCCTCTGCCCAGAGTTCTCTTTTCCTTCCTACATCCTTCCTGGAGGAAAGAATAAATTCATTTTCTCTAGAGTGTTAACAGACATGAATACCCTAATTTTAACCCTCCTGGAAGAGCTAACATGTCCTTCTACTTAAAATGGGCATATTCTCAGGGCTTACCACGTGTGCACTCGGTTCTCACAAAACCACTGTACACATGATGAAACTATGTTTATTTGACTTACGGAAAGTCACCAAGTTCGTGACTGGTACTCCAGAATTGTCCGGGACTGCCTGCCTCTAAAAACCAAACTAAAAGAATATTTTGCTCTTCTTCTTGAGCTGCCAGTCAGAACTTAGACAGGAGCCAGTGTTGTTTGGGAGGCAGGGTGGGAGAGATGATTTCCTGGCTCATGTTTACAGCTCACACACTCACCAGTTGGGGCAGTTTTCAAGTTCGTGTTTTATCATGACTATTGTTCAGGTTTTTGTTTGGTTATTTCCTCCTCATTCTCAAATATTAACTCAAGTAGTATGCTCCCCAAATTAATGTTTTTTGAAGATAAAAACTCATAAAAACTGAGAGAAAAGAGGGGCACCTGGGTGGCTCAGTCTGTTAAGTGTCTGCCTTTGGCTCAGGTCATGATCTCGGGGTCCTGGGATCGAGGCTTGCATCGGGCTCTCTGCTCAGCAGGAAGCCTGTTTCTCCCTCTCCCTCTGCCCGCTGCTCTGCCTACTTGTGCTCTTTCTCTCTATCAAATAAATAAATAAAATCTTAAAAAAAGAAAAAGAAAAAGAAACCATGTGGCCCTGGAACTCTGGGAGGATGTTAAATGATGAGATCTCAAAGAATTTATCTGGGGCACCTGGGTGGCTCAGTGGGTTAAAGTCTCTGCCTTCAGCTCAGGTCATGATCTCAGGGTCCTGGGATCGAGCCCCTGGTCGGGCTCTCTGCTCAGCAGGGAGCCTGCTTCCTCCTCTCTCTCTGCCTGCCTCTCTGCCTACTTGTGATCTCTGTCTGTCAAATAAATAAGTAAATAAAATCTTAAAAAAAGAATTTGTCAGACATTTGTTTTTTGTTTTTGTTTTTTGTTTGTTGTTTTTTGTTTTGTTTTTCTTTGCTGGATTCTTTGTCTGCCTAGAGGAAAAAAGGAAATGGGGCAATTTTTAAAAAACACTGTGCAGAGAGGGGTTAGAAACTTAAATCAACAGTGCCAGTAACACAGCTCCCCAAACAGCACGGTAATGGTGGTGTTCGCAGGATCTCCCAGGTGAAGAACAGCAAGTGTCGGGGCTCCCTGAGGCAACTGAAAGGATTCAGTTATGATCCCAACGTGTACAAGGTGTGACACCTACCTGGGAATAAACCTACAGGGTATTTGGATTACAAATCTGGGCCCAACGTAATAGAACAAAAGCAATCCTGACTTTGTGAAACCTAAAAATCTTATCACTCCACAACGATCGGCAGTAAGAACTCCGGCTTTAGTTCTTCATCTGCCCCCATCACACAGGGTAGCTGAGAGGACCAGGGGGGATAAGACATCTGAGGACGCCCCATAAACTCTAAAACACCATACAGGTAGAAGGGATCATCACTGCGGTTGTTATAATAGATAATATTGACCTTTCTTAGCTATAATCTTTAAAAGTCAGAGAAGAGTTATCTGGGGGCGGGTGGTGGGGGGCAGGAGTACAGAGTTTTTATTAATTCACTGAGGCTTTGTGCCAACTGAATTCTAACTCTGGAACTACTTCCTGTAATTATGATTTAGGAGTGCCAGAAACAAATATAGCTAACAAGTTCAACCAGTTATATAGAGAACAAATTAGTTCATAAAACATAGTAGATTCTATCTCCAAATTGAAAATTTGGCCCAAGTCAGTAACAGGCACTGCCATTTTTTTTTTTTTTCCTCAGCAGGGTAATTTTGGTTAGCTGGCATTTTCAGAGGAAGAGTAACCATTAAGACTAAGGTAACGTAATTAGGAGAAAAATATATTCCTATGGAATGTCAAAATGAGTCCATTTATAGTGTTAATGTTTGCTTCATTTTTTTTTAAGATTTTATTTATTTATTTGACAGAGAGAGACACAGGGAGAGAGGGAACACAAGCAGGGGGAGAAGGAGAGGGAGAAGCAAGCTTCCTGCCAAGTAGGGAACCCAATGCAGAGCTCGATCCCAGGACCCTGGGATCATGACTTGAGCCAAAGGCAGACGCTTAACGTGGCTTAATGACTTGGCCACCCAGGCACTCCAACATTTGCATCTATTTTTTAAAGACTATAATTCTAATTCTATCTAGTCATTGATACCAGTGATTCCAACAACTGTAGTTTGCAAAAGAATCACCATGCCTCAGAGTCTCACAGCTCTGTTTTTCTAGTCCGGGCAGGGACCTAGGAGTCTCCATTTTTAATAAGAATCTCCAGTACTTTCGATGCAGATGCAGAAGGACCTCAGAATTACTTGGAGATCGTAGGCTCACAAACTAGGCTTCTGTCTAGACCAGGGCAAGGCAAGCACCAGCAATGAGTGAATCAAGCTTGATGGGGAGACCATGGTGAACAGAGAAAGCCATACTTCTCCTTCAGGGCTCACTAGGTACTTGGCATAAGTCAGTTTTTGCCCTGAAGAAATATATATCCAGTTTCCAGGTATTTCAATATTTAAGAGCCTGAATTTTTGTGTGTGCAAAATACTCTGATTTTTAACATGTTTACCTAACATTTAAAAAACTATGCCGATTAAACCACACATTTGCAGGCTACAATTTCACTAGAGATGAAACTTCGATACCTCTATTCTACACCAGAATTCCTTACAGGTTATAGAGTATGGGCCCTAGTCAGGAAGGAAGGAAGGAAGGAAGGTAGGAAGGTAGGACATGCTAACTCTTCAGGACCGCCAACCTTATCATGCTTTTAGGGCAAAGATCTACCCTACCTACCACAGGACAGTAATTAAAAATGACCGTTCCATTGTGTTCAGTGGAGAGAACGGCCCAGTAAAACAGCTCTACACTTGCGCATTGTGGACACGTCCTTCCCTCAACAGTAACATTTTATTTTGTTTCGGGTGCGGTTGTCTACCTATCTTTCATGGTGCAGCTCATTGCATTTTTAAAAGATGTTTTTTCCAGGAGCTAATTGAGCTTTATCTATGTGAGTGAGCTAGAATCTGTCACTGACAGCCTGCAGAAGGCCATTTCTTCAATTGCTTGAAAGAACTAAAGAGTCAGACATGACAAACTGCTGCTTGGAATACCTGGCAGCAAGCCCATTAGTGCTGCTGTGCCAAGATGTGCTAATAAATTACTTAGAGAACACAGACTCACTTTATTTCCGTCATGAAATTCGCCACCCTAAAACCAAAGGAGAAGATTTGATTTTTTTTTTTTTTCCTATCATAGTTTGTCAGGGCCTTTTGGAAACAGAATGCATTATTTATTTTTCAGGAAACATAATTGTTGGCAAAACCACTCTAGACTCTGAGAACAGCTTTCTTTTGTTTCTTGTAGGATTTCTTGAGAAACAAACCTTGGGCTTTCTTTCTACTCTTTACTCTCTGCCAAAAAGCAACTGTTAACATAGTAGCAAATGTAGCAAATGAAAAAAATCAAACTGTGCATTTTTTTTTCCTATCCTGTTTCATAAGGGAGATCCTCTTGCTTTAGCTTTCCTGGTAATCTACAAAACAATTAACTTTTTCCTCAGGGATGGAGCAAAAGTACCCATTTTACCAGAATGTTCTCATCAAACATTGACTTAAAGGATTACGAAGAAGTAGTGAAAGGTGTCTGCCAGTATCCTGGGGATTTGCTCTATTTAGTTTGGATCAAATCCTTCCATAGGCAAAGTGAGCCAGATAGGATTCTAGGTCTTAAATTGATGTGTTCCTCTCTAGACAATTCTCTGCTGTCCTCACCCCAGTTCTAATGTTCATTTCTGGTTACATAGCACACACTACCTCACAGATTTGGGTGTTTATCTTTGTGTGATCCTAGTTGTTGATACAACCTTTGCCATCACTGAATCACTGTGGCCAGGGAAACGGAATTCTCTGACCGGCCAGCCAAGGTGAAGGAGTTTTTTGAGGGACAACTTGAAATGGGGATGGGGTACTTCCCCAAATGAAAAGTAGGTTACTGTTGGCAGATGAGAGGGGATAGAAGGTAAGCAATGAGCCATCAACATGTGCCCACCAAAAATCAGTTTGGGGCCCCAAACATGAATGTGATTTTCAAAGACACTGAAATCTGGCCCAAAGAAGAACTTCCACAAGTGTTTTTGTACAATGGAATCCTCATGGGATCCAATGCACAGATTCCCAAGAGACCATTGGCACGGGTCAGAGTACTCATTTGGAGGTAAGATTTCCAGTCACCGTTGCAAATGCAGCTCAGCATTATTTGCTCAATGCTGTTAATATGCTAAGGTGACAGAGTGGGGAGGCCATCAGAGGACTTGAAGCACCTTCTCTAGCTCATTCACTAGCCATTCATTTGATGCAGTTCTCCAAGAATATCATCTTGACTATTCAGCTAAGAGTCTGAATCACAGGGACAGGTGGTAAAGGTTCTCCAGAGGTCCCTGTGCTCGCTCACCTGCCCCACTGACCACACCCTACGGAGTCATGGAATTGGTGCCCAGAACCTAGGACTAGACCACATTAAAGTTATTATTAGCAAGTTCAGTCTCTGTGTTCTGAACTGTTCTGGGTTGAGGGCAAGATGGAAAGAATACAAAATTCTGGTACTCATACTTTTTGACAGACTCAAAGTTCAGGAAAATGTTCCCTTTATCAAATATTCTCATCATGTACAAGCCTTTTGAGCTTACATTGGCAGCAGCTTTGAGAAAGAAAGCAGATCAACCTACTTTGTAGGCAAGGTTGCTCACGTACATTTCCAATAAAATAAAGACCTTTTTGCTCCTTGCTACCTGGATCATTTTTTTTTCTTCACTTAGACATTGTTCCTTGGAGAAATGCCTACTTGCTTGGGCTCTATATATGTCTGAATTGGCAGCCAAAGGAATATGATCAGAACCTAGGATTCTGTGTTTCTCACAGCCTCTCCTATCAACAACCATGATCAATTCTCCCTAAATGAGTTCCTCTAGATACTGTCACTCTCTCCACTAGGTCTTTCTGGTTGACTGAGTCTCTCCTTCAGTAAACATTTATTTTTTGCCTTCTCTACATCAGCACTGGGCATTGAGAATAAACAATAAACTGTTTATTTCAACAAACATGTGTGTGCCAGACACAGTTTCAATATCCTAGAGATCTTTTATAGTCTGATAGGAAAGAGAAGCAAACCAGAAAATAAGTGATGCTACACTAAGCCACTAAGAATGGTGTGTTTTGGAGGGCACAGAATGGATGTGGGATCTGAGCAGACCGAGAGACAGCCATGGAGAACAGGCGTATTTCTTTCACTGTGGCTCAGCCAAATTTATGGTATGTCTGTTTTCCAAGTACCTGTTTAGAGGGGAATGCAACATTTTATACTGGGATGCTCTTGTTCTAAAGAAATCTGATAAACTCAAACATACCATGGTGTTCTCTTCTATCTCACACCCCCATCCCTTTCATCTCCAGCAATATGAGTACCTGTTCTTCTGGGTTCTTCTCTTATGTCACCCTCCAGGCTGACAATGTTGGATAGAACACTCAGAAAAAAATAAAATAAAACCACTTGGATTGTTTTCATCAAATCAGTTAAGATAAAATATGAAAAACAGCCAAATCTCCTTGCCTCTGTCCCTGTGGTTAGGATTCATAACTTAACCTGTGAGAAACACCACATGGAAAGTTTGCTCCCCTTCTTTGATCTTTAATGCCACATGATTCTAGTCTATTACACCGAAGTAGAAGACAGTGCAAGTGTCGATCTGTCTGTTACAAATTTCAGACAGTTTCCTTTTCTCCTGAGGACTGAGCCATCACTAGATGGAGCTCAAGGTGACCTATTCCTATCCAACATCTATATAGTCCAAGAGACTCAAACCCACACTAGGCAACATGCACTTGCAAATATCATGGTTTATAGTTGTGGTGCATCTCCTTGCTACCTGGGCAAACTTGGGCCAGTGAATAAAACTCTCTGAGATTTAGTTTCCTCTTCAATAAAATGTGAAATTGTAGTAAGTTGAATGGGGACCCCCAAGAAATGTCTTTGCCCTAACCTCTAGAACCTATGAATATTACCTCTTATGAAAAAAGAGTGACTATTGCCTTAAGTGGCAATAATAATAGTAAAGTGACTAGGTTAAAGATCTTGAGGGGCGAGCTTATTATGGATAACGTAGGTGGGCCCTATCTATAATTGCATTTATCCCTATAAGAGAGAAGCAGAAGGAGTTTGGGTAGCAGATCACAAAGGAGAAGACACACAGAAGAGGAGGAGTTGTTGTACATGGAGGCAGAGACTGGAGGGATGTGGCCATAAAGCGAGGAACTCCTAAATCCACTAGAAGCTGGAAGAGGCAAAAAATGGATTCTCTCATGGAACCATTAGAGGAAGTGTAGCTCTACTGACACCTTGGTTTTCAGTGGCCAGAATTATGAGACAATAAATTTCTGTTATTTTCAGCCGCCAAGTCTGTGGTAATTGTGACATCAGCCACAGGAAATGAGTACAGAAATAAAAGCCACCTTGCTAGGCTGAGGATCAGTGAGAAAGTAAGTATAGAATCTAGAACAAAGTAGTCACTCAGTAATTAGTAACTGCTAGTATTATTATTATTATTATTATTATTATTACTATTTCCTCACTACATAGTACACAGTTAAGTGTCAAATTCCTAAATATTAACAGACTAGGTCTATTTTTTTTCATGCTTCCAAGAGATGAAGAATCAACAAATGACCCAATTCACCTCTCCAGCTTTATTTTCTATAACATACCTTATTCATTTTTTAAAAAAATATGTTATTTATTTATTTATTTGACAGACAGAGATCTCAAGTAGGCAGAGAAGCAGGCAGAGAAAGAGAAGAGCAGGATCCCTGCTGAGCAGAGAGCCCAATGCGGGCTGCGGGACTCGATCCCAGGACCCTGAGATCATGACCTGAGGCGAAGGCAGAGGCTTTAACCCACTGAGCCACCCAGGCGCCCAACATACCTTATTCTTAGGATAATGACACACGCAGATTTCCCAATATGTCTTGGTTTATACCTGTTGCCCCCCTGTAATTTTAACTATTTTCCTCCTTTTGCTCCCAAAGGGGCCTCAGTTAGACAATCAACAGTATGGTTGGCTTATCCACACACCAAGCATGCTGAAATAATAACTGTGAACAACCTTCGCATGTGTACCACAAGTTAGGAACTATTCTAAGCATTTAACTTGTATCTATTCATTTAATTCTCACAAAGATCTATGCATAAAACAGCAGCTTTATCCCCAGTGTGCCCAAGGACACACAGATAGTGAGCAACAGAGTTGATGCTGGTTCCCAGGCAATCCGAATTTAGACCTACACTGATAGCCACTCTGCTCTACCACTACTCTGTTTCTTGACAATGTTCCCCAAAGTAGCCACTCTCATCCCTCTTTGCACCTACTGATAGTTCTCACGTGCAGTGCTAAGTCATTGCTATATTCCAATCAATTATGAGAAATCCCAGAGAGTGCTTATTACTACTACTAATGAGGGTTACGTCAAATTGCCTTCTAAATAAATCAGAGCAGATTCAAGATTATCCCTACAAGAACACGATGCTCACTTACTTGAGTTCTTAGTCATAGGAGAAAGAAGGAGGGAAAAGCTGCAGTGACAACAGATGTCATACCTAGAATATGGAAGCGCCATTGAATATGTACATTCCAGTGGGGCAGAAAGCCTGAGAAGCTTCCTCACCCTGGTCCCTTTGTCTGAAACATCTCCCTTCACCAGTCTCCTGTTGGACGTCTACTATTTCCTTTCATCTAATTCATACAGTCATGAACACATCCCCAAACACCCATGAAGAACAGCTCCTCTTCAGCTTGGCCACCACTGGTAAATCGTGTTTGCCGTGCATTGCACCATGCTATGTTGTATATGACCTAGATGCTGTTCTGTCTCCCCAGTGTCTCTGCAGGACCCTGTGGGCAGGGACCGCATCTTTCTCTCTTCTGCACCCCAAACATCAATCATAGTTCTGCACAGAAAAGGATTCCAAGATGTTCGTTTCTGGATTGGATAGTGTCTCGTGGCATATGCATGTTTCTTTAGGCTGGGCTGCCGTTCCGTAAACACTCTGCCCACTAAACAAGCCGTCAGCATTCACCTGGTGACAATTTGTTAGTTCCCACTCCGTTCTAGGTAGGGAGCCAGACCTTGAGAACATGTGGATAAACACTACCGTATCTCCTCACTAGACAGAGATTCAACTCGTGATGCCTGGAAGAGGGGAGAGCTGTATTCGGTGTGCAGGCTTAGAAGGACTTGGGGATGCAGAAGAAGGAAAGGGCACTCTAGATCTGCGATCCTCAAAGCGTGGTTTTTGGACCAGCAGCCTCATCATCACCAGGGAGCTTGTTGGAAAGTCAGACCTGACTTGTTGGAAAGTCAGATCTTGTTGGAGTGTCAGACCTGAATACAGCTCCAGTGAATTGGACTCTGACAGTTAACAAGGTCCCCACGTGCTTCCCGAGCTCATGAAAGCTTGACAAACTCTCCTGGAAACAGTAAGCGAGTGTGTGAGGAGGGGAGAAAGAATGCCTAGAGGCGGCTTTCATTCGCCTACCGTGGGGGGAAGCTGGAGGGAGAGTGCAAATTTGGGAGTGGGGTTGGGGGGCGGTGAGCCTGGATGGGTTCAGATTTTGGGGTGAAGCACCATCTGTTACCCTGGGAGTTTGCATTTCATCATGAAAGTCGCAAGGACTCATGGAGGATTATGCACGGGAGAGTAGCGTGATCACACGTGTTGTGGAAAGGTCACGTGGACGGCTGAGGGGACAGTGGTTCGAAGGGGACAGTCTACAGGCCAAGATTAATTAGGAAGCTGTTTTAAAGACAGATTCGCAATTGCGTTGTGGGGGAGCTGAGAGAAAAAAAGAAATGCTTTAATATATATTAAATGAGTTTTTAGATTCATGTTAGATGGTTTTTCAGGCTGGAACATTGGAATATCACAGGCTTTACGGTGATTGTTACTATAAGGAGTAACTGTACTCCACTCTGGGTTACAAAAAATAAAGAAGGCATAAGTCCAGCCCTAGAAAGCGTACAGACTCTTCGAGGAGAAGGTAGACAAAGAGATCATTAGCAGACCATGTATTCGGCATAAACAAGTACTGTAAAACCACAGAGGCAGGCAAGAATTACTAAATCTTGGCTGGGCCAACACGAGAACGCTTCCGAGAGGCGGTTACAACTGGGCAACGGGACAACACACGATAAGAGGGGGGCCCTGTAACGCGATGGTTCAGAGCGCACTCTGGAGTCAGGCTGCTCGTCCTTGAATAAACCAGTTCCTCCATCTCTATGTACCTGCCCTCGACAATTTTTTTTTCCCCTAAACAACTTTATGCAAAGTACTTCACCTTTCTTGGCTTCATCTTTAGAGTGGGGATGATCATAAAAGGCCCATCTCACGGGGCTGTCACGAGAGCTAAATGACACAGGTGACATTTACAGCACAGTGCCCGAAACCCAGGAAGCCCTCAAAAATGATACCTATTATATGAGCTAAATTTTGAATGATAAGAGAGTGTTTTCCAGTGAGAGGAAAGCTGAAAATTATTCCTGGCAGTGGTAAGGGTCTGCACAGGCCAGGGAACATGAGAAAGCGGGCACCGAGACTGGGGAAAAGAGAAGGCACTCACAACAGTCACAGCGAAGGGAGGGTGGCCGGTGAAGGATGCTGTGCAAGGTTTGGGGAAAGCAGCGAAAGGCCTGGGACATACTCAGAAGCTTCTGTTTTTGTCTTGAGGACAACAGGGATGTGGATACAAAGGAGTACTGGGAGGATATCAATTTCTTAGCCAGTGTCCAAAGTGGAACAGAGTGAGAAGAGCCCGGAAGCAGAGTAAACTATTAAGAGTGTGTTGTCACAATCTTGGCAGAAGATGATGGTCAAAATAATAATGTTAGTGATAAAAAGAGGCATACCTGATTTAAGAGACATCGCTGGGTTAGAAACGCTAGGCTTCAGTAACAGGATGACAATAAGCTTCCTGCCGAGGGTGACAAGAATGACAATGGTGAAGCTTCTACCGGGCTTAGGGAGCAGCTACAAACAGAAAACCGAAAATAGCAGGCATTAGCAACACAGAGGTTTGCTTCCCTCCAGGAGCAGTAGTCCAGAGCCAGGCAACTGAGGACTGAAATGATGCCCCAGGGCGTCAGGGACCAAGCCTCCTGTTTATCCTGTTGATCTTGTGCAAGGACTCTCTTCCCAAAGTCACCTCATGATTCAAGTTGCTGCACTAACCCCAGTTCCAACCACTACCTTCTTGTTCCGGCCATAAACAAGGAGGACATGGATAAAGAAGACAGAGCATTTTCAATGGCAGTCATTTTAAGAAGGTTCCCAGGGGCACCTGCTTGGCTCAGTCAGTTGAGTGTCCAGCCCTTGGTTTCAGTTCAGGTCGTGATCTCAGGGTCATGAGAGCAAGCCCCACGTCGGGCTCTGCACTGAGCGTGCATTCTGCTTGGCTTTCTCTCCCCCCGCCTCTCTCTGCTCCTCCTGCTCATGCTCTCTCTCTTTCTCTCTCACTTTCTAAAATAAACAAATAAATCTAAGGAAAGAAGGAAGGAAGGAAGTTAGTTCCCAGAAACTGTCACATGACCCTTTCATTTATCTCATCTTAGAAAGAATGAGCAAAGGAGGTTGAAAGGTATGTGGATACTACTTTGGGTGGCCTTTTGCCCTGTTAACAGAGATTCTGTTACTATGTTAGAAGGATCCATAGATCTTGGGGGAATAAGAAGCAATCTCTGCCACAATTCAAACAGGGAATGGAATAGGGGAAGCAAGTGTAACAGAGGGAAAAGTAAAAATTGAGCCTAAGGACATTTAGCAAGAAATATCCAGTAGGCAGTTGGAGACATACCTCCAGAGATGAGGAAAGAGATGTAAAGACACAGGTAAGAAATTTGCATTCCTTCCCTCCTGCTCGGTTGTCATGAAATAAACCTTTGAGGTTCTGAAAGTAGCCTATTTATTCCATCCAGAGAGAAATTTGTTGGCATGACAATAAACCCACAACAGAAATTATTACATTATGATTGTCAAAAACACAGAGTAATTCACAAGGTTTACAGGTAAGAACCTTCTCCCAGGCTAGCTTAGTAGCTTTGCCACTGATGCCTATGGGCTGTTCATATTTTCCCCATGTCGGATTTTGGAGCTGACATTTTGTTTCATGATTTTGAGTCTATGAACATTCGAAATCCCCTATAGCAATGTCTTTAAAACAAACTTCATATCCAAGCGCTTATGCTCTGTCAGGAAACGTATTTATTTTCATGACTCTGAAATTACAGAATTTCTTTAGAGAAACAGAACCCTTCTGGGATTGCATGGTACCTGGAAAGCATGGGTACCCCCACTCTGTGCCAGAGTGTCTCACCCTCTGAATAAAGGTCAATACTGTCCTCAAGTTTAACCTTATATTCCTAAAGGACTCCTCATTGTATTTCTATGAACTAAGAGTTTAGGGCTCCAGAGACAAATCCATACGTTCTTTCTAGGAAGTTAAATAATGGACTTCCAGAGTTGACCAGTCACAAGTTAAAAGAAGCATTGGCAACATGAGAGTAACAACAGAGAGTAACTCATATGGTGAAAAATCTAAAATCAAGTGCATATGGGACAGATTTTTTGTTTGTTTGTTTGTTTGTTTAAGGTTTTATTTTATTTAACTGGCAGACAGAGATCATAAGTAGGCAGAGAAGCAGGCGGGGGCGGGGCGGTGTAGGGAAGCAGGCTCCTTGCTGATCAGAGAGCCCGATGTGAGGCTTGATCCCAGGACCCTGGGATCACGACCCAAGCTGAAGGCAGAAGCTGTAACCCACTTAGCCACCCAGGTGCCCTCATATGGGACAGTTCGAGGAATCCTGAGAAGAGGGAAGCTTAGCAGGATTGCAAGTTTCAAATATCAGAAACATGGGCAAGAAACACACTTACCTATAAAATAAGACCAAAAGGAAGAAGTTCAAAGGAAGCAGATTGAGCCTGAAATTAGACATCTTTTCTAACACTTGAAAATAACCTATTGAAAAAAAACTGTTTTTAGTAAAGTAGGAAAACTGGAAACCACGCTTGATGTAGAAAGACTATATACCGGGCGCCTGGGTGGCTCAGTGGTTAAGCCGCTGCCTTCGGCTCAGGTCATGATCTTAGGGTCCTGGGATTGAGTCCCGCATCGGGCTCTCTGCTCAGCAGGGAGCCTGCTTCCTCCTCTCTCTCTCTCTGCCTGCCTCTCTACCTACTTGTGATTTCTCTCTGTCAAATAAATAAATAAAGTCTTTAAAAAAAAAAAAAAGAAAGACTATATACCATCAGCCAACATCCCACTTAAAACACTAGAGGCCTTCCCATTAAAATCAGAAATAAAAAAAAAAAAAACATGCTTATTGTTAGCACCATTGTCTGACATTATTCTGTAAATCTTGGAGATTGAAATATGACAATTAAAAAATAAGATGCATAATGGAAAAGAGGTAACAAGCCATTATTTGCAGATGATATGATTTATATTTTTACCCAG
This sequence comes from Mustela putorius furo, assembly GCF_011764305.1. Classification (NCBI taxonomy): domain Eukaryota; kingdom Metazoa; phylum Chordata; class Mammalia; order Carnivora; family Mustelidae; genus Mustela; species Mustela putorius. The sequence continues at coordinate 12,846,509 of NW_025421375.1, forward strand.
AATCCCAAACAAATCAACTGAAAGGCTATTTAAACTAATAAGAGTTTAGGAAGATAGCCAACTATAAAAAATGTAGAAAATCAATAACTTGCCTATATATCAGTAGCAAGCAATTAGAATATACAATGGAAAATGATCCTATTAATAATGAAATGACAAATATCAATGTCTTGTAATCTACCTAACAATTTGTTGTGCTAAGTATATAGGCATGTAAGCAGAGTAAGTGGAATCCGTCTGATCTCCCAATGGCTGCCATGTTAGGCTGGGCGGTGCTCCAGGAAAGAGCCCCTGGCCCCATCACTTCACTTATTTATGATGCCTCATAGCAAAGCCAACAGAAAGAGTCATGAGACTGCCTCTAAGGCCACACAGGGGACAAAGCTTTGGTCCCTCCTCTCAAGTAAACGGCAAGCCCTCCACTAAGGAGAAGAATAATTTTTCTGTGGGGTATTAAAGAATAGCTCAGTAAATCTATTTATTCCATCTACTCATTTATTCACTGAAAAATATATTTTGATGCCACAAGCATGATGGATTAGAGGCCGCTAAGGAGAGTAGTGTGTAGGAGAGAAATGATCATGGCCTGAACGAAAGCACTAGCAATGGAGATGGAAGAGGAGAGATTCAGGACATACACCAGAAATAAAATCAAAAAGACTTATTTGGGATTACGTGTGCAAGATGAAAGAGGAAAGGAAATCAAGGAAGGCTTCCAGGTTTCTGCTTGAACAACACAGGTGGTGGTGAAATGGCTAAGAAAGTATTTAGGGGAAGGGAGCTCAAGAGCTCAGTTTCGAACATAATCAAGTTAAAGAAGTCGTGAGACATCCTAGAGGAGCTGTCAAGTAGGAAGTCAGCTATAAGAGTCTGAATTCCAAGGAGAGGTTTAAGATAAAAATATAAATGGCACTGTCAGTATATCAATGGTTTACTCCAGGAAAAGAATGAATGGTTTAGACAGGGGCTCCAAACCAAGTCACGACATTGCTATATCTGTGTAGTAGCACATCTGTGTGTTAATATTTACTTAATAATTTTTCTAAAAATCAACTAAAATGTTCACTGAAATACCCACTGTAATCTCTTTCAAAGTAATAATATCTGTGATATCTCCTATTTAATATGATAGTTACATTCTAGTTTGACAAGCATTAAAAATTAACTTTGATTCCGGGAAAATACATATCACAACTCAGGGAATAATGACAGGTAGAAGAGAAAACACTGAGAAGGAATGTAAGAAAATCTAGGACCGAGTAGAAGAACTTGAATATTTAGAGTTGGGACCTTGTGGAAAGTTTGCAAAGATTGAGCAGCTAGAAGGTAAACCAGAAGAGCAGAGTGGAGTTAAGTATTGTAATATGCCACCTAGAACCCCCTTCATGACTAAAGGATCTATCCCTCTACTCAGAAAACTGGCCTCAGCTGGAAAGAGCTCCTTACCAAGGGCCACACTCCCTCCTCAGTGAGGCAGACATATCCCATGACATCCATATCTAATGATTGTCCAGAGTGTCTAAACGCCCTTTCCTTCACCACAACTCAGGACAATTCTAAAGGTTGGCAATGAAGCTGGCCAAAATCTTTGTAGAACCTGGCTTCTCTTTCTGCTCCATCCAACTACCTTCTTTTCCCCACAGGTGTTGATCCCGAAAGGTCTCTCTCATCAATTTCCTCCATGTTGATAGAAATCAGCTCTAAGTCTCAAGGCATTTTCCTGGGAAACTTATCCTGTGTAATGTAGTATTTCAGAAGGCAAGAGGGGAAGATGCTTCTGGGAGAAAGGGAAGGATACTGGAAAGTCATAAGGGCACCTGGGTGACTCAGTCGGTTGGGCACCTAACTCTTAGATTTCACCTCAGGTCATGATCTCAGTGTCATGAGATTGAGCCCCATGTCCAGCATGGAGCCGGCTTAAGATTCTCTATCTCCCTCTCCCTTTACCCCTCCCCACTGCTTGTGTGTGCTCTCTTGCTTTCTCTCTCTAAATAAATAAATAAAATATTTTTTAAAAGGAGAAATCATAACATAATTCTTGGTGGAAATTCTCAGTAATTGCAAAAATGTAAATTTTCATCAAGTTAATGTGGGTATTATTTGGAAGAGGAAAAAACAATTGACCTAACTGGAAGATAAACAAGTGAAAAACACTTTTTAAAGTCTCTGAAAAAGAAAAATAATTTTTAAAAATTCAAATTTTTTTTAGAATATAGATATTAAAACACACTGAGGAGCTACAATAAGTCATACAATATAGGGTTGCTAACAAAATAAAACAGATTAAGACAAACAGAAAGTTCAAAATGGACTCAAATCAATAAGTATATAAATACATAAGTATAAATAAGAGCTGCTCATGCAAAAATGAGACATAAGAGTTTTCCAGCAAAATAATCCATATGTTCAGGGGCCCTGATGTTTGAGAAGAAACAATTCAACAAACTGAAATTTATTTTACCTTGGGCAAATACCTTGAGATACATTTTACCTTGATATATGACAAAAGAGGTAGTCATTGACAGAGCCTACTGAACTATACAGGTGCTGAAACATAGAAGAAATTTTGGATTTTGTCCTAATGGCAATGGGAAATCATCTACTGCTGTGCTGTCTATCATGGTGGTCACTAACCCCATGTGTCCATCCTGTACTTCAAATGTAATTAGTCTGAATTGAGAAATGCTGCAAATATAAAACACCCACCAAATTTTTTAATTTTTCATATTTAAAAGTATATTAAAAATGCATTAATAATTTGTATACTGATTGTTAAAACCACAATATTTTGGCTATGTTGCATTAAATATATTATTAAAATTAATTTCACCTCTTTTTTTTCTTTCAAATGTTACTACTTGAAAATTTTAAATTGTACATATGACTCACATTTATGGATCATATTGTATTTCTTTTTTTTTTTTTAAGATTTTATTTATTTATTTGAGGGAGAGACAGTGAGAGAGAGTATGAGGGGAGAGGGTTGGAGGGAAAACAGACTCCCCCAGGAACTAGGAACCCAATGCAGGACTCAACCCCGGAACACCTGGATCACAACCTGGGCTGAAGGCAGTTACTTAACCAACTGAGCCACCCAAGCACTCAATCGTATTACATTTCTATTGGACAGGGTTGGTATGGGGGCTTCAAGCCAGGAAGTGATATGATTAACTTCATATTTTTCAAAGATCTCTCTGCCTCCAGTGCACTCATGCTGAGCTCTCGAGCTGTACTTCCTCTTCCTCATCTTGTCACCATTCCTCTGCAACACCTTCCCCTCTTTTATATTATCCTCTTAGGAAAAGGTTTTATCTCAATATATAGAGGCCATCTGCCTAGGATTTCAGGTGTTAGAATTTTTTGTCTTGTTTTGTCTTTAATTGCAGAAAGGAAGATTTTTTAATCCTTTCAGAAAAGAAGGGCAAGCATGGGGAAGCATGGAAGACAGATACACAGTATAGCATGGGATGTCACCTCACGTTGCTGAGTGTTCCCTGTCCAGAAAACTGCCACGACATGGTCATTTTCCTGTGTTGGGCAATATCCCCAGTCCCCCCAAAAGGCAATCATTCCCTACAAACTGCCCAACACTGCATCTGCTCTTTCCTTATCAACACTGTTCATAGCTCCCAGGAGCCCACTCCTGCTAACAGAAATGTCCTAATGTAGGAGATCTATGGTGTGCTCATGGGAAGGTCCTTCCTCCGGCCTTAGCTTAGAGTACTGCCAGCAGTTAAACTCAGGGAGTTCAAGGGTGACTTATCTAACCCAAACTTTACCAGCAATGGCCACAGCTTTTCATACGCATAAATTGTTGGGGATTAGGGGGTTGATGGGGGGTGGGGGGATAGGTTGACACCAGCTGGCAATGGCCATGGAAGGTCCATATTAACCCCAAATCTTAAGAATACCAAGTAAGTGCTAACGAGCTTTCTTCCCTTTGTGTCCTCGGGTCCCTACCTCTCTCTTGAGCTCATATAAACTTCATGTTGCCTCACTGTCTTTGGATTTTCACATATGTGTGGATTTCCTATACGGACACCCATGAAATTTGATTCTCTCCTATTAAAAAAAAAAAAAAATACCAAGTAAGTACTCATTTCTCCTTAGGTGATTATACAATAAGCTTGAGCTGGGAAAAGCCAGTGTCTTTGAGAACTCGTAACCGACCCATAGCACATGTTTGATAACTGCTGTTGACTCTGAACCTGCCCTGCCTTCAAGGGACCATCGCTATCAGTTATGATCATTACCAAAGGGCCAGGGGTCAGAGGCGAGACCGCCTAGCAAGCGATCTTCAAAGCCAGGCAAGAGAGCAGGGTTGCTGTTCTCCAGCGGAAGGTGGCAAATTGAAAAGCCTACCAGAACCAGGCAGGAAGTGTGAATGAATGAAGCAGGCAAACAGGAAACAGGGAAAACACACCTCCAGAGTTTATAAATGAGACTGCTACAGTTCGACACCCATGCTTCCTCAGTTTCTAAAGAAGTGGATGTAGGGATTGGTTTTATGTGAAATTACTCGCTTTTTTAAAAGTTAGCAGCTAATTCACTGAATACATAGACACACACACACACACACACACACACACACTACATACTCTACTATGCAGACCCAACAAAACTCACTTGTCTTGGGGCTAAATAGTTCTCTGTGTACCCTGGGGCAGGCCAGGTTGTGTGGCTTAGCTTTAGACCAATGATTTCTCTCTCTCTCTCTCTTTTTTAAGATTTTAATTCATTTATTTGACAGAGAAAGAGCGAGCAAGCGAGCGAGCCCAAGCAGGGGGAGCGGCAGGCAGAGGGAGAAACAGGCTCCCCACCGAGTAAGGAGTCTGATGTGGGATTCGATCCCAGGACCCTGGGATCGTGACCTGAGATGAAGGTATGTGTTTAACAAACTGAGCCACTTAGATGTCCCTAAATCAGTGATTTCTAACCAGTGAACTTTAAATCTATGGCTACTATTGTCTTTATGTGCTAACGTTTGTTGAACTGACCACAAAAAATAAGTTAGCATCAGTTTGGTCTTTAATATTAGAATTCAAAAGCCAAGTCAAAGCTGTTAGCAAGAGCAAGAGGATGGAAAGCACAGGAACAAAGACCATGACAGAAAAATGCATTGGCAAAAAACACAGAGTGCACCGTGCAGATAAAGAAATTACCTTGTAAACATGCTTTGCTCCAACTCAGTTAGCCTAGTGGGGTTGGCATTTATTTTTATGTAAATGGTTATCTCTACTGAGATCCACACAATGGGCTAGCTACTTTGCATATGACACAAACAAGACCAAGTCTTATAATAGAGAATAACTTACCACCTTGACAGTTCACCAAAGGGCTCTTTTAATTGAACTTCTGGGAGAGAGAGCAGGGAGGGGCTCCCGCCATGCACCATAAGCCTGAGCCTCCTCGTGGACAGCTAGACAGGGAAATGGCAGGGCAGGAGATGACAGGGCAACCTCCTGAGGCCTCAGCGGCGACATGAACAGAGTCCTAACCGCCTACATTGCTTTTCCCTTGTGCTTTGCTTCGGGCCTGTGAACAATGATGACCCTGCTGGTAACCATTACTATTCGCTATTCAAAACCACTCTTACCTGGCTATTCATCCCAACCCTTTCGCTAGATATTTACAATAGATTCTAACCCAGCTTAACAAATATGTGATTGTCGTTAATATAGCTGGCTGTGAACTTGGAGGTGACCAAACCTGCAGAGGAATGGACCCACCTAGAGTGCCTGGGTGGTTCAGTCAGTTAAGCATCCGACTCTGAATTTCGGCTCAGGTTAGGATCTCAGGGTCATGAGATGGAGCCCCACGTTGGGCTCTGCGCTGGGCATGGAGCCTGTTTGGGATTTTCTCTCAGCCTCTTTCTCTGCCCCTCCCCGCCAAGAAAATAATAAACTAATCTTTTTTTTTTTTTTTCTATGCTCATTTTTTTTTTCTAAAAAAAAAAAAAAAAGGACCCACTCACCAAATGCCAATGTGTACCAGACACTGGATATCTGGAGATCCAAAAATAATGTAGACTCTCTCCCATCTAGAATAGCTTACATTCTAATGGCAGTATCCATGTAAGCATGCCAACAGAGAGAGATTTTCCTCTCCCACCTCATTCTTCCCCCGGTTTCTACGTCCCTCCAATCAGAACCTTCCATAGCACCATACCAGGTATTATTTATATATCTGTAATTTTCAAACCCAGAAACTGGAAAGATAATTTACTGTCTGCCTCCCCACCATGCCCCAGGGGGTTTGGATTCCATAAAGACACACATACAAAAAAAAAAAAAAAACCACTATATTTAAGATAAAAATCCCCAGAAAGGTTTCTTGTGATCGCCTTGGCTAGAGCAGACTGGTTCTTACCCCTCACTTCACTCTCCGTCCCCAAAGCCCTGACTGTTTCCGCTGGTTATTGAACTACCAGCCTCAGGGCCTGGAAATCAGAACCATGGTCCTGATCACAAAGCTCTGTTCACAAAGGCTGTTCAAAGCCATAGAACACTCTGGCTCTTTCATAATTGTAATAGATATTGAAATGAAGCACATTCTATTCTCTTCACAAGGAGAGTTTTTTCTTTTTTCTCCTTCAGTTCAAAGACACCTCCTGGTATCCTGATAGCATAATAATTTACTTTTCTTTCCTATTTATGCATGCTTATGGACACAAACTCCTCTATTTTTGTCCTATTTCAATAAAAATTATTGACACAAACTTTACAGTGAATGACTCTGATATAACTGATTGTTCTCCCGTTGAGTAATAATACTCATAAAAAGAAATGGAAGGCACAAGAAGAATCAGAGAGTGCGCAGAAATTGGAATCGTAGAGGGAAACTGTTTAGCATTTATAACTTCCATAAACTTAACCTTGTATTTGTGTCAGCTACTTTATAGTTTTCCAATTTACTTTTTAATTGAGTCCTTTTTTTTTTAGCCATGTTTGGAAGATATAACTCTAAGTCGTCTCTCAAAACCATCCCACTTTAGTTCAGTTCCATTGATCGTTCCTTGTATTTATTATTCTTGTGCCCGACATACATCACTTTCCATTTGGCCAACTGCAAATGCAATTTACCATGCATCAAGCCACTTACACAGCAGATCTGCATTAGTTAATATTTTATTTGGAGCGATCCTTTCCGTGTTTGCTGTTAGCCCTGATTGCTGCCACCTACCTTACTGCTGAGGTTATAGAGACAGGAGTGACTCAAGTGAACTGATTTACTTGCCGACTACAGTTTTAACCCTGGGGCATGAGACTGCTCCTAGAGGCACATAAATGTGAGTTAACTGGACCGACTTTGGTCCCAAAAAGTCTTCAAAAATTCCACAGGATTGTAAAAATTGCCCTTGCAGCCTTTCTTTTTAGTGTAATCTCCAGGCAATCCCTTGCAGTGTGAGAGATCTAGTCCTGGATCTGCTACTTTCACATTCTGTGCTTAGGCTCGTTCCTCTAACTTTGCTTTTTGTCTGTTGCCTGATGCTGGAATTCCCTGAGGATGCCTCCTAAGGAGAAGAGTCATTGTCATTTTTTGGAAAGGTGAATCAAGAAAACCCGGTCAATCCACAAAGAGACGGATCAGGTAAGTAGTAAGAAGAGAGAGGAGCCCATAGGAACCCATAGGAAGTCTTAAAAATCCAGGGAAAGATAGTTCAAGAAACTGGAGTGGGAACAAGCAATAAGAAGTGGCTTAATTTAGATGCAAAGGGATCATAGCTCTATTGAAAGAAAATAGGCATCTGTTGATCTTGGGGGTCACCTCTGCCATTCTCTGTGCATTCAGAGAACTGGACAAAAGTTAAATGGGAAGGAGTTTTATTTAGCTGGGTGCTGAGGATACTTTGATAAACAGGGCAGACACTCTCCCCACCCTCTTGGTTCTCAGAGTCAGAGACTTTATAATGTCAAAGAGAGAAGACACAAGTTATGACCACTATCATTGGTGCTGTTGAAACAAGATCAGTCTGAATTCTTCCTGTGAGAAAATACTTAATTCTTTTGAGGTTTTTAAATTCATGCTACTAAAATAGGTCTTGCCGTTGCCAAAGTGCCATGTGACCAGTCTTGCAATTTTCAGGGACTTGATTTAACCATTCTTCCAGCTTCTAATACTAATTAATTCTAACCCTCTCACTCAGAACAAGCAACCAGCTTCTAATTCTTATTCTACACAAATTCAAATTCTAATTTCTAGGCAAACAGCAAAAAATTTGTTTAAAAGATATATATTTATCTGAAGACACCTCTGATTTCTATTTATATTAGCAAAGTCCCATTTAGACTTAATCATTCTTCCTATATGCCCATAGAACTTTCTAGATGCATCTGTTACAGAGACTATCTGATTGCATTAATTATTTCTACTCACTCCTTGAGGACAACAATTATGTCTTAATTGTTTTTGTGTCACTGGCACCAAATGCAATTACCAAGCACCTACCATGTGACGAGCGCTGTGGAAACCGCTGGAGATACAGAGATATAGAGATGATTATGTTCCCTAGCTCATCACCAAGTGGGGCGGACATATTTGTAAACAAATAAACACAATCATATCTTATCAGTTGCATCATTTAGCATGCTGTAGGCTACAAGTAACACGGAAGTTTAGAAATACACTTTAGGAACAAAGAAATTTCCCTGCCCTTCCTGTCTTTATTTCCTTTCCCCATTTCCCTTCCATCCTCATGTTCCCCTCACTTCTCACACCCAGGCAGAGGTGCTAGAATGTGAAGAAGCAAGGGGATTAGTGGGTGCAGCATGGAAGGGACAGAGGAAAAAGATGAATGGAGTACTTGAAAACCTTGCAAACTGGGGCACCTGGTGGCTCAGTCTGTCAAGCATCTGCCTTCGGCTCAGGTCACGATCTCACAGTCTGTGCTCATCAGGGAGCCTGCTTCTCCCTCTCCTCCCTACTTGTGCTCCCCCTCGCTATCTCTGTCTCTCTCTCTCTCTCAAATAAATATATAAACTCTTTAAAAAAAAAAAAAAGAAAGAAAGGAAGAGAAAACTAGCAAATACGTTAACTGATAGAGCAAATAAGGAAATACATTGAGGATCATGGAACCCAGGTTTCTTACTCTCTGGGAAGGTATTTTACAAGCATTGAAAAGGTAAGGCTAGAAAGAACCTTGAAGAAATATTAGATAAGGATTTTAAGCCTCCCTATGAACTTACAGACTTCTCCATATTCGGATTCAGATAAATATGGAAACAGTATTTGATAGAGATGTGTACATGTACACATAGATACACACATTTATACATTTCCTCACTTTGTCCTCTGAAAGGGTCTAGAGGCAGGAACACGCTGGTGCCAAGGATCACACTGACTATCCAGACGGTGGTTTCTAAATTTCATCCTCCACTTGAGTCTGGTCATAGGAAAACATGAGGCAGGCCAAAATGAAGAGTCATACCATAAAATGGAAGACCTCTATGCTCTAAGACTACTGAGGACACGGAGACAGGAGAAGACTGAGGAACTGTTCCAAACTGAAGGAGACTGATGAGACAAAACAACTCAATGCAAACATGCTCTTGGATGGGATCCTGGACCAGAAAGAAGAAAGAAGCATCCCTGGGATGTTTGACCTTAATAAGTACCCCTGAGTTGCTATTTAAAGATTTAAAACTATAAGACATTTCACTCAACTGTTTTCAGCACTTGCAGAAGTCCCTTTACAAAGCTTTTATTTTTCCCCAAACATTTGTTGTCTTCACATAGAAGAAGAGCCAATAAAGCATGTTTAACTGACACATCTGATCTCAAAATTATTGTTTCTGAGAACATTATCCCAAACCCTCACTGTGATTGATAATAAAGTGGGGTCACATTTATGTTAACACCCAAATTACAACGCTTAGCGCCTCTACCTGCTTTATGGCAGCTTAAAATCACCCAACTCTGCTTCTATGTTCTTCCTGTTCTAGCTCTTCATCAGCCCCCAGTGCTATGGCCCCTGGACAGGATCTGCTGCAACTCTGGGACTATACAGGAGGTTTGGGAAGTTGTGTTGGTCTCCCTATGTCACTCAATCCCAAATCTGCAAGAGAATCTTCTCTTGATTCTCTATAGCATCACTGAGGCCCAGCATGAATTTTTTTTATGAAATATTGGAAGTTTAGGCATAAAATAAGGAAATAATATCACAACTAGTCATGTATTCATATGGGATATTTTGAGAGCTCTTGGCCCTGAGGCCCTCAGTGATGTCCCCTAAACTCTCACCCTGCCTAGCTTCCAGCCTTCCTCCAAAGAACTAACTCTACCTCATCCCCACCACTACATGTTCCATATTCTCTACATTCCAAAGTTCAGGACCATCTGCCCTAAAGATTCTCCATTTCTTCATCCTTGGCATGACTTCTCAATGTTCTTTTTTGTCTGTGGATCAGTTTCTTCCAGAAAAGTGGGACATGACACATGAGAAACCATGACCATAGTCTTAACCTATAGTGCCATGAGAATAACTGCAAAATAACATGCCCTGAAATCTTAGCAAATTCCAGGTTATCATATCTGAAATACTGTGTAAGATATTGCTATGGCCTGAATTGTGTCGCCAGCCCCAAATTCATATACTGAAGTCTTAAGCACCCTATTACTTCAGAGTATGACTGTATTTAAAGATTTAGTATGTACAGAGACAATTAAGTTAACTGAGGTCATAAGGTACATCCTAACTCAATATGACTAGTGTCCTTATAAGAAGAGGAAGTTTGGATACAGACATGTACAAAGGGAAGATGATGTGAAGACAGAGAGAGGAGATAGCCATCTACATGCCAAGGAGACCGACCCAGAACAAATTCTTTTCTCAAGGCCTTCAGATGGAAACAACCCTGCCAACACCTTGATCTCAGACTTGTGCACTCTACAATTGTGAGAAAATAGATTTCTGTAATTTAAGCCACCAGTCTGTAATACTTTGTTACAACAGCCCTAGCAAATTGATACAGACGTTAAATTTGAATTGTGTCATGTTAAGTCCAGTTTCCTTTTGGTCTTTCTTCCATTGGTAGGTAGAAGCTTTGAGTCTCAGTAGTATCACATTTTTTTGGTCAATGACTACTAACAGGAAAATGAAATTTTCCACAAGAATTTTGTGCCTCTTTCAGAGACTCAAAGAACCCTGAATCTAAAATTTATATATAGAAAAAAAAATCATTCTCCTAAACCCCTTCTCCACCTCCACCAAGAAAATAAAAGCCAGTAAATTCTCCAATATAGATTTCTGGCTCAGCCACAAATAGTCATTTATATTCCTAGACAAAACACTAAGCTTTTCAGGGGGGAAAAAAAAATCTGCCTCATGATTTTCAACAAGAATCCTTACAAATATGTAAAATATAACAAAGGTAGGATAGGCCCCAAGGAGGAATTCAAATCTCTTCCTCTTAACGAAGAGAAAAACAGTTAAAACTTCAAAATCACAACCGGGCCCATATGTGACCCATCGGGGAAGAGCTGAACTTCATTTAAGTCGCCCCTTCTCATTCCACGGTATGTCATTTGTGTCCAGATCATTGACAAAAGCAATCAATGGATGAAAATGAAAGAAGAGGGTATTTACTTCCTTCTCTGCTAGAAGCATAGAGCTGTACATCCTCAGAGTCCAGCTTTCCTGAGGACCAGCGTATTTCTCTCCATCTGAGCCCAGCCTTAGCCTTACTCTTTGGGTCTTCCCCCTTATCTCAGTTTACATCACCTCTATTTTCTCAATCACTGACCTCATTCCTTCCCATTTCTTTCCTCTAGCTCGTATTGTTCCCTTTCCCTTCCCTGCTGCTACACGGACAACACACCTCTGCTCTGAGTGGGAACATTCCTGTTTCATGGATTCAGAATGCCAGGGAGAGACACCAACCCCCAGCGCAGCAGTGTTCCGAGTGGGGTTGCTGGGCCTGTGGTGGCAGAGGAGGTCATTTTAGGGAGCCCACAAATGAATTTTTAAATTTTAATAGATGTTTGTATTTAAATGTATGTAAGAAAAATAGAACTGGCCCATCAAAGCTTGAAATTCTGACATAAATGAACAGATGGAAGAAGAATTTTGAGGCTGAAGAGAGTCTTCCAGGTGACCTTGAAATCAAACCACATTAGACTTTATAAACCTAAGTGCTTTTCCTGACACACTCAACCACTGAAATAGTGCAGGTCTCCTTGCTATAAAGTCTCAGAGCACAGTGCCCCTCTCCTTGACAGCACTTAGCCCAATTATAACGCATTCTTTGTGCAACTGTTTGTCAAGTGGTCATCTTTACTACAAGACTGTTAGCTCTGAAGATGGGCCCATGACTGCTTGTTTGTTACCAGACCCTTAACTCTCTGCACACTCCCTGGTATATATTAGCAGTCCTTAAGTATTTGTACCACAGATGGATGAAGAAACAAATGGATAAATAAAGCTGTCCGTGATTATATGATATACCTATCACTTTCCTAGGATTTCTGAGCAAGAGAACAGAATCCTAATCTGAGAATCGGGCCCACCAGGAAATGAATGAGTTAAGGGCGGGGTGGGGTGGAGGGAGGGCTCAGAGTGGCAAAATCACCATCGGAGTCTCAAGTCAGACAATCACTGGCAGAGTGACCTCTTCTTCAATCCCCCCAAATCACTCCACCTCGAGTGGCCTTGCTGTCACATGTGCAGAGTAGATGGTCTCTGAGACACGTACCAGTTCTAGGTGCTATGCCATCAAGTTCGCATGTTTGAGAAGAGTTTCCTTACGGCTGTGCCTTTCTTTCCCTCTTCTTCTGTATCCATGTGTTCTATGACTATTACTTGGGACTAACACTTCAATCACACCATGCTACTACCTGTGGAGAAGAGGTCAAACATCTGGCTGAGCAAAAAACATTTAAAGAAATCGTACACTTTAAAACGACAGTGAAAACATACAGGGAGCACCTGCTGTGGAAAAGGCTTGGGCCTTCCTCAAAGAGTTAGACACAGAATTCATGACCAGATGACTCAGCAAGTGCGCTCCTACTTCTATACGCCAGAGAACTGGAACCCACGTTCATGCAAAACTTGGACGTGAATGTTTACAGTAGCACTGTTCACAACTAACGAAGGCGGAAACAAGCCCACCGACGAGGGGACATACAAGAGGTGGTTCTAGCCATACAGTAGAATTGTATTTGGTCATAAAAAGGAATAAAGGACTGATACATGCTACAACACGGGGGAACGTCACAAGCATTATACTACACCAAACTCACCATACGTACAGGCCGGGTATTGTAGGATTCCATTTATACAAAATACCCAGAACAGCTAAATCCACAGAGATGGAAAGCAGATTAGTGAGAAAGACAGAACAAGGAGTGACTGCTTTAGTGGCTGCACACTTTCTTTTCAGGATGATGACAATTTTTAAAATCTGGGTAGAGGTGATGGCTGTACAGGACGTTGAATGTACTAAATGCCACTGAATCATACACTTTAAAAGGTTGGATTTTTTTTTTAAGATTTATTTATTTGACAGACAGAGATCACAAGTAGGCAGAGAGGCAGGCAGAGAGAGAGGAGGAAGCAGGCTCCCCACTGAGCAGAGAGCCTGATGCGGGGCTCGATCCCAGGACCCTGGGATCATGACCTGAGCCAAAGGCAGAGGTCTTAAACCACTAAGCCACCCAGGCACCCCAAAAGGTTGGATTTTATATGCTATGAATTTTCCTCTGATCCTTTAAATCCTATGGATTCTATTTCTTAAAGATAGACAATGATCTTTACCAAAAATAGACCTTGATACCAAATAAGGGCTTTCATAAATCTATGAAAACTGATGGGAAGAACTGTAGACAGGGCTGAGTGATCCTCCCCCCATGCCCGTGGCTTTCTGAGCTTTAAGATGTGGCCCTTGATATCATGACAGCCACCAAAATCTCAAAATATCCAACCCTGCTACCAATAATTCTTATCAGGCACTCATATGCATGAATTTGAAAAACTGTTCCTGAGCTGAGTAATTCCAGCCAATCCTCCTACAGGGATTACAAATGCTATATTCTATGAATTTCAGTCATGTTGGTATAAGGTTAAAAATTAAATTTAAATGATCCAAGAAACCCATCACTTTCTTCACAAACACAGTCAGTAAATAGTCCAGAACTTCAAATTGGTCCCATATCCTGCCAGGTGAACCCACAAGTGGTCTGCATGCCAAGTTCTAAAAAAAAGTACATGTCGATTAAAAGCTCCAAACATAGAAAAGTCACGCTTCTGACTGCAAAAAGAGTTTTGCCTAAAAATAGGAGCAGACGTAGAGCTTTACCCGCTCTCCTTCCCTTTGATCTTGCCACACGATTCTAGGAGCAGAGCTGGCATGATTCACACATACCAAACAACAGCCCGGATGAGAAAAGACACAGGCTCACCACCAGCTCGCCAAGCACATCTGCCTGCGCCCTTCAAGACTAGTCTCAAAGGCAAGCTTCACAGTTACAGAAATCGAAGACAAAATCCTCTTTTGAACTTGTTTTCTAAATGCTCAGTAAAATGGCTTAATTTGGTCAGCTTGACAATGCGTCTTTGAAACAACATTGATTAAAAAAAAAAAGAAAGAAACAACATTGATGTTTTTCCACAGACATGTGACTACACAGTGTGCTACTTAAAGGATCAGGCCATGATATACCATTAAAGAGCAGCACCTCAGGGTACCTGGGTAGCTCAGTGGGTTAAAGCCTCTGCCTTCAGCTTTAACCCACTTTAACCCCAGGGTCCTGAGATCAAGCCCCATGTCTGGCTCTCTGCTCAGCAGGGAGCCTGCTTCCCCCTCTCTCTCTGCCTGCCTCTCTGTCTACTTGTGATTTCTGTCTGTCTGTCAAGTAAATAAATAAAAAATCTTAAAAAAAAAAAAAGCAGCACCTCTATTGTACTGCATAAAATCCCTTTTTCTTTTCCTCTGCTGCTTCCCTTTTTTTCTAATTATACAAGCAACGCAACAAACATCAAAGACTAAGGAGAAAACAGAAATGTTAAAATAAGAAAAATCATCTGGAGTTCCACAACCCAAGCTAAATCACGACTAATGCTTTAACCTAAAATTTCTAATCCAAGGCTAATGATTTAGTAAACTTTTAATATGCATTTTCCATTTTACTGTCTTTCTCTGCACCATTGGATAATAAGAGCATTTTCATAATCAGACACTAAAGTTCATATTAAATGCTCAATAAAATATCTTGGACTAGTTCAGGTCCTTTTGAGAAAAAGAGCCTTATCTTATAATCACCTCTTTACAAGTCCCAGCTTCTCTGTCACCTCCACAGGGAAACCTTCCTAATTCTCCAGATCACGTTAGTGCCCTACTTAGGTTCCCTCACAGTCTCCTTTGTTCTTACTTCTTAGCATCTATTACAATTAACCATATGGATCATTATCAGCTATTTTCCCCAACTACAATGTAGGATCCCAGAAGGAGTTGGTCTTCTTCTCTCTGTTCTCCAACAATTGAGTCTTACTATATAAAAGATATTAATCCAATAGTTAGTGGATAGCTGGATGGGTGAATGACCAAAGAATAAATCCTCTCCGCGATGCCATCTGGAACCATGACTGACTGAAGAGATGGAACTAGTGTAGCAGTGTAACTGAATGAATAAGAGCTGGGATGAGCTTATATCCCTTTGATTCTATTTCTCAGACACCAGGATGCTGAGGCAAGACCCCTTTTGTGTGGAGACTCTGCTCAGGGAACTTACCTGGTGTGATCATGATACACAAAGCTTCTGGCAAGATGGAGTCCCAGGGACTGGATTTCCCCCTTCCACTTGAAACAACTAAAAAAAAAAAAGTCCCCCCAAAATATGCTTTTTAGACACTGAATATCAGGCAGCATAGGACAGTGATCCGTAAGATGGGGCAACAAATAAGGTTAACTCGACTAGCCCCATTCGTCCCCCATCTTTTGCCTTGAAAGAGTTTTCAGGCTGCAGGACAGGAAGGAAGTACCCAGGAAGTACTGATATTCTGAGTTTGTTAGTTCATAATCTCAGATAAATTATAAAATCAGCCCCCACATACAGAAGGCAAAGAGAGAGTGAAGAAAGAGGCAGACCACTCCCAGATTCATAGGCTGCAGGTTTTAACAAGCAAGGGTACACACACAGGAGACTTGTCTTGGGCAGCCTCAAGATAAGCAGATGTCTCCACACCCACCCACCTGAAGAGCCTATACGGAGGCCTTAACAGCATTCAGTCATGTACACAGTCCAGATGGTCTCAACAACACATTAGTCTCTCAAGGCTATGTCCATGAAGTGGCAACAGTGTGACAGGAACATGCATTCCAAGCACAGTAGAGAGGGTGAGGAGTCCCCAGTTGCCTCGAGAGTCAACTGGCTGTCACATCCGCATAAGGACCTCATCCAACACAGTGAAGGAGAAGGAGCTCATTGTCTGGGAAGGTCATGACAGCCAGTGTACTAGAGAAGAGAGAGCCATGCAGAAAGAGAACGCTGGAGATCTGCCAAGGGTCCTCCTTCAGTCTTCAGCTGAGTCCGTGTAAGTGAAGAAGCTACGTGAAGCCACAGAAAGCAATTACCTAAAGGGATAAGAGGGAACAATCCAGACTGCTCATACAGGACTGTGAATTATTCCTGTCCTCACAGGTTGAAACAAAAAGTCTTCAAATTTCATGAGGAAGGTAATGCCTCAGTAGTGGCAGAAAATAGGTCTCATCTCACTATATCCAAAAGACCAAATGATTTTTTAAGTAACTTAACTGTGTACTCTAACAAAGCCCAACAGTATTTATGGAAATACAAAAATAACTCAGCACTCAACAAGATAAACCTCGCAATATCTCACACCCAATAAAAATAATTAGGCATGTAAAAAGCAAGAACATCTAAACCCATAATGAAGAGAAAATAGCAATGGGAGAGATAGTATCTGAAAGAAGAAACAAAATGAAATTCTGGCAAAGAATTTTCTAACAATATCATTAGAGAGAAAATCTGGTATATACACTAAAACAAACACCCAGACTGGCAAACCATCTCCAACATTTGCTAGGTAAACCTAACTCAGAACCCTATTTTCAAAACAACTGGTTCCCTTTTGTTCATTTGTGCTCTTATAAGGACCGAAAACATTGAGATGTATGTACAAAGAGGACTGCTTCAATACACACAGCCTGAGATTTTCTATTTTGGATGGTCAAGTCATCAGTACCTCTGAGAACTTCCACAAACTCAAGAATGCAACTCCCATCGCTCAAAGGGAAGAGACTGGGATTGTGAAAGAATTGCTATAGCCTCATTAGTATTTGCCTCCAAAAAATTCCAGCCATCTATCCTGAATTTTGGACTCTTTTTTTCTTTGCTAGCAGTTTTCATAACATGATTCAAAGAGGATGGATTTTTCATCAATTAAATGACATAGCACGTTGCCCTAACATGTCATAAATTTCCTGGATTTCTCAATATCTTGTCATATGAACCCAAATTTAGCAATATAATCAGACTGCAGCTCTACATATCAAGATACTTAATGTTTGTGCCAATAACTGAAATTTATTGTTTCTTAAATTTAATAGACCCAGTGTCACTGCTTCTTTTGGATTGTTTCAGAACGAACTAAACTTTTTGAAGTCAATAAACAATTTCCTGTCTTTAACATAAAGTCCAACTGTTCTCTCTTAGCTGCTTCCAGGGCCAAAATATTGCTTCTTAACTCTAGATACTTGCTTTTGGAAAAAGGAATGTTCTTTGGATTTTACTCATGCAGCCATAGCTGAATCTCTGAAAAAGAGCTGTGTGATAAAAGAATTACCAAAGCCAGGGGTCCAAAAATAAGGATACAGTGACAGACCAAACAGACTTCTTAGCTAAATGAAAAATACCACACAAAGACGCAGTGCCTATTAAAATACTGCTCTTTTGGTAAAGAACTTGGCCAAAGGAAATCATGCATTGGACACCTTGGCTGCTTTTAAGCCCAGCTGAAAAGTCGTTACAATCACACATGGCAGAGCAAAGAGGAGATGCAGCCCCGTGGAGGAGGGAGGAAGTAAAGGAAGACTGAAACCAAAACACAGATCAGTGATGGAATGTGTACACCAAAAGCATGAAGAGTTACGGAACAGATACCCATACAAGTCAGTTACAGTATCAGTGAAAGAAAACAAGGAAACAGATCTAAGTGCTGGGCACAGCTATCTTTTGTGGCTCTAAGGATCCACATAGCCAATGGAATCAATAAAGAAGACAGGGTCTACAGCTTCTGCTATAGTCCTAACAGAACCCCTGAGGGAGAAAGTGGTCTTAGCCAACATTCTGACAACTTGTGGGTTAGATAATACCTAATTAGGAAAGCTATAAAGTGGTTGAAGGCCATCAAAAAGGCAGTTATGAAACAAATGCGAATTTTAGCAGAGGCAGGATAAAGACAGAAAGAAAGCCTAGCATCTGTTAAATCACAAAGGGAGGCAAGAAGCCAGAACTCATGCGTGTGCACGCACATACACACACACACCCACACACACACACCCTCACTATGGGAGGGAACACAATACTCCAATTGAAGACCTACTGGCTACTAAAAACTGGAATGTGATACAGGATCTCTAAAATCTTACGTGGAAAGAAAGTAGCTGGATTCAGAAGAGTTCTTATTTTGAAAGTCCTATGTGCCAACGTGGCTATATTTCAGGAAATGATGAAGTTATAAGGCCCTTTCCTCTGAGTTTAAGATACAAATTAAAGAATAATTCAAGAGAGGGGAAAATATAGCACAAGCAGGAAATAAAAGATTATTTCTCACATTTTATTGTCTGTCTCCTTCACTAGACTGTGAGCTTTAAATGATAGAGACAATATTTGTTTTGCTAACCACTGAGTATATAGTGCCTAATCTGGTGCCTGGTGGATGGTAGATATTCAGTGAGCACTTATTAAATAAATAAATAGATAGATAGATAGATAGGTAGGTAAGGATGTAATGCTACAGAGCAACAGAAGGACAAGGTAAAGGCCTAGATCCTTAAGGTGGAAGTAATACCAGAAGCTCAGTTAGTTAGAATTAGTTTGGCTCTAAGTAACAGAGAAATACAAAATATGGGTGGCTAATTTTATTTTAAATTTTTAATTTTAGGGCACCTGGATGGCTCCGTGGGATAAAGTCTCTGCCTTCAACTCGGGTCATGATCCCAGGATCCTGGGATCGAGACCTGCATCGGGCTCTCTGCTCAGTGGCGAGCCTGCTTCCTCCTCTCTCTCTCTGCCTGCCTCTCTGCCTACTTGTGATCTCGTCTGTCAAATAAGTAAATAAAATAAAATAATTTTTTAATTTTATTTTTAATTCACAGTTTTTAAGGAGTCTGGAGGTTGTTAATACTAGGAGTGGAATCATACTTCCCCAAAGGAACTACTCCCACAATCAGATTTTTTTCCTTTGTCCCATTTTCCTTTCCTTCTTGTTTTTTGCTGTTTTGTTTTGTTTGAAGTTCATGCCTCTTCATCCCCATCACCTATTTCACCCATTCCCCACACCCATCTCCCCTCTGACAACCACCAGTTTGTTTTCTATATTTAGGTGTCTGGTTTTGTTTTCCTTTTTTCCATTAAAAAAAAAAAATCCCTAGCAAAGACAACTGGAGCTCGGGAAGTTGGCCATCTCCATGTTCTTATTCTCCACACTCTGGGGATCTGTCAGATTGGTAGTGACTGGGACTAACGGAGTGAATGCCTCTACCAGCCCTCTCCCACTCCTCACCCCTCCAAATGACTCAACTTGTCCATAACTACCGCCTGTAGCCCAAGATGTTTTATCACTGCTGTGGGGCAGGGGAGGAGCAGGGAGATAATTCCAGACCACAATTAAGATCATCCTTGTAGGCCACATTTACTACTGACTAGTAAGAGAATAGACCAATTATTATGGTAAAAAATAATAATCATAATAAATTCAACTAGAGAAGAGATCATGACAACAGTTTCCAACTACTATTTGTATGTTCATTTTCCACACAGGATTTTAGCTGGTGGTATCAAACTAAATACTCCTTAGAAATCACAACCACTGCAAAGAAAAACAATTATGATGGTACCTTGAGTCTGAAAGTTTTAGTTAATATCTGAGGTGTATTTGAAGTATGAAGTCACAAATCAAAGAGAACTGCTGATGAAAGATGCTATCTTTAAATCTGCCTGCTGATGCCTGGTGACAAGAATAGGAGGGTAAAGATTTTAAAATGAAGTTTCTTCAAATTATTCCTCCTCATCCTCACCCTAGTTATAAGGGAAAAAACAAAATCTTAGGTGACTTAGAGTAAATCTATCAAACTTCTTGGGGTGCCCGGGTGGCTCACTCAGTTAAGCATTGACTCTTGGATTTTGGCTCAGGTCTTGATCTCTGGGTCCTGAGACTGAGCCCAGAGTTGGGCTCTGCCCTCAGTGGGGAGTCTGAGATTCTCTCCCTCTGCCTCTCCTCCCATTCACATGCGAAGGAAAGGTCACTTGCTCTCTCTTTCTCAAATAATCTTTTACTTAAAAATAATACATTTAATAGGGCACCTGGGTGGCTCAGTGGGTTAAAGCCTCTGCCTTCGGCTCAGGTCATGATTCCAGGGTCCTGAGATGGAGACCCACATCAGGCTCTCTGCTTAGCAGGGAGCCTGCTTCCTTCTCTCTCTGTCTCTGCCTGCCTCTCTGCCTATTTGTGATCTCTGTCTGTCAAATAAATAAATAAATAAATAAGATACATTTAAAAAAACACACCAAATTTATTTCTTTTTCTGCACCCCCCAAGACCCCCATAAAAACTATAAAACCATAGGAGACTTACAAAACCCCCTGCTCGGATTAAAGGTCATAACTTAATATCCTAAAACTACTAGGGTGGTTGGATGGAATGACGGGACCAATGGACAACCCAATTCGGGAATACATAAATTATGAGGGCTCTGGTGGAAGACCAAGGTCTTAAAAGATCCAGTTCTGGTGGGTCCAAACCCAGGGACGATATTCAATGCATTTAGCAAATGGTACTGTACAGATAGCAGCCCACAGAAATAACACTGGCCAGGACACTAGCTCAGGGATCTCTAGTCTCCGTACAGCACTATACATTCACTCGTCAGTTTCTGGATCGTGAGGAGGATCACAAGGCAGGGAAGAGCTCAAATCACAGATATTTGCAATATTCACAATATTTGCAATTGTTTTCACAATATATATGGCTGTCCTGGGGCATACCAGCTCAATATCACCCCAGTTCCACTCTTCCAGGCATTAGTGAAGCCAGGCCCATGACAATTTTACTCCCACCCTTGCTCTCCACTCTCATCCAGTTTCAGAGGGTCACTGAGCTCTTGCCACTTTGTGCAAATGGCCACCCAGTCCTGGAGAGCGCATTTAGGAAGACACAAACCCTACCTCCCTGTAGATCATTAACCACAGTCACACCAGAAATATCAAGTGAGGAACAGAAGTCTCCATTTAGCCTTAGGTGCACCCATTTTCACTCAGGATGAAACAGAAATAACAGTAATATGATTTGAAAGGAAACTCAGAAAACTGAAATGTTTACTCTTAACTTTAAATAACTTCCTTTTCCAATTACACCTTGGTCTCTGGACAGGTAAATTGGATTGGAATGTGTCCTACGTGTTCGACCTGCACATTTAAATCAGTGTCACTTTAATTTTCACTTGTGAATCTGTGTGAATGAGATTATGAAATTATTAAGAGGGGGAAAAACACTTGACACAAAGACAGGCTCATTGATGACACCAATCACAAGGAACAGATATAGTGGCTTGTTTAATTACTTTCAGAAAAAAGCAGATTCTCTTTAACAGCTTTCTAAATTTGAGGTTTTCTAATACATAGTCATTCCTTCTCTTTTTTTTCCGCCTTGTGGACTTTTGTTTTTGTTTTGTTTTTTGTTTTGTTTTGTTTTTTTAAGATTTTATTTATTTGACAGATCATAAGTAGGCAGAGAGGCAGGCAGAGAAAGGAGGAAGCAGGTTCCCCGCTGAGCAGAGAGCCAGACACGGGGCTCGATCCCAGGACCCTGGGATCATGACCTGAGCCGAAGGCAGAGGCTTTAACCCACTGAACCACCCAGGCGCCCCTGGACTTTTGTTTTTAATAAAAGTTTTTTTTTTTTTTTAATTTAAAGATTTTGGAAAGAACAATAGCTAAAAAAAATTTAGCTTTACTTCTTGGTTCTATAATTAATGGGTTCATTATTTATCTTGTCAATATAGTTAACCCATAAATTGATCAAAAAACTGACATTAAACTTAAATCCCCATCCTGCAGCAATAGCATAAACGCCAAATCTACCTGCTGCGTTGGTTCTTGAAAAGGTCACTGTGACAGAGTTGCAATGGTATAAATATAAAAGTTCACATTATCCACCCCGGGTGAAGAAAGTAACGGCACAACTACAGTTGTGAGGTTCAGTTAAGGCTATTTCCCCTGAAAAATAAATAACTTTTTAATGAAAATACTATCAACAGTTACTTTGGAGACATTGGCAAAGGAGTTGGAGAGATAAAGGAATTTTTATTTTTCGTATTATATTATTTGTGCTTAAACTTAATGAAAGTGCTAAAACTTTTATTTTATCATGGGCACACATTGCTGTGTTAATGAAAGAAGTAATTACTTTTAAGAAGGACTATTTCAGAAAAAGAAACAAAAAAATGAGTTAGGAAAAGTCACCTAATTTTTTAAGAAATTTTCCATTACAAATAGATAATGCAACCCCAGGAGACATATGCTCCCTGGGGTAAAACTGCAATTATCAATAAAAATAAAATAAGAAGCAGTTTTAGTGCCTAGAGGAAGAAAACACAAAGTACATGACCTGTGGTTTTTGAGCAAACCAGTCATATTCAAAATACCGACCCACTGTAAGATCAAGGGCCCATGCCAGAATATAAATTAACATACTGCTTCCTTCTATCAGAAACATCTTGCTACCAAAAATAAATAAATCTGATGAGCTGAAAAGGGGGACTATTGACTAAATTGACTTGCATTCCAATGCAAATTGGTTGCAAACAGTTGAATGACCAGATACCACACCTGGGTCCAAAAAAGAAATGGAAAGAGAAAGGTGTAGATTATGAATTAGTCAGGGAAATAGAAATCACTCTAGAAATTTCAAGCAGAAAGGGATTTAACTCAGGGAATTCAGCCCAAAATTGCAGAAATTTCAGAAGGCAAGAAGCATAGGCAGCAAGTCAAGAAGGTACCACACATCCAACCTGAAGAGGTACCACCATAACCATTCAGATCAGGAAGTTAAGACTACTGCCACTGCCATTACTGCTTCTTAACATGTTAGGAGCTGGTGGCTAGAGAGAGGAATGCTGATCGGGTCAATGCGATTGCCTCTAAACCTGCATGAGCTTGCTTCCCAGCTGAAAATAGCTTCCACCTCTCTTCTGCCTCCCAAATATCATACTAGTGCATCTCACTGAAACAATCCACCTTGCAACTAATCCTAGCTTCAAAGAGGTCTGGAAATGTAGTCAGTAGCTTTTCAGCCCCTGAAAAATTAGTAAACATATGGAAGGCTGTGGGAATAGTAGTCAAGTGCTAGTTGACTACATTGAATCTGAAAAAGATTGTCTTAAAGGGAATGACTCTTCAAACATATAAAGGACTTTCTTGCAAAAGAATAATTAGACTTATCCTGAGTAGTGGCTGAGAGCAGGCTAGAACACTTGATCTGTCTTAGTTCATTTTCCTAAAGCAGTGTATACTGGGATCTTCTCCTTCATGTTAAGGTCACTTGTGCCTTTGCATATGCTCATTCTGGAGCCCAGGCCGAAGATGAAGTGCATAATCAAGACACAATCACCTTGTGGTGATCCAGCCAAACTATACAAGTACAGAAGACCTTTCCTCGCTCACATCACATCTACCAACATTATATTGTCAAAAGCAATTCACATGGCCAAGTCTAATAACAATGTAATACACACTCCACCCACAATGGAAAGGCACTGCAGTGTTACATAGCGAAGAGCATGGATGCAATATAGGAAAAAAGTGAAGAATTGAGACCAATAACATGACAACTTCTACAAACGTGATGCTATAATTTTGCATCCTATAATTCTATGACAGATTCGTGGAGATGTATTAACTCCCTCAACTCTCTATTACTCGCTTTTTTGCCTCCAAAACTCCCCCAAAAGACCACACATAAGTAATCTCAACCAAAAGTCCTTTTCATAGCCCTTTCTATCTCAAAGAAGAGTTATCCCTCTCCAACCAAGCCCCATTTCTAAGCTCTGTTTTAAATTTCAATCCCAAAGTCTTAGAGACAGCTACATCAGCTTGCCCTATTTTATTTCCTAAAGAGGGTATTCATGGGGACACTATCCTGCTTTCCCATTCTTTGATGTCCCTTGGAAATCCCATCCATTCCTGTAACTTTCACTGTCACCCTTGTGCTGTAGATCCATCTACCTAGATATTTACCTGGCTCTAGGCATCTCACCTCAAGGATGCCCGTACAGGTCTTGAATGCAAAGTGTCAAAGTAGATTTGCCATTTGGTCCCCAAAGCAAACTGTATCCTTCTCTTGTCCCTACATTTGTGAGGGGCACTAACATTCACCCAGTCTTCTAAGCCAAAAATATTAGGAAATATCCGGACCCCTCTCTCTTCTCTCCTCCTCTGCCCTCTATACCACATTATGAGGTCCAATGAACCTCATTTCCTAAATATCTTTCAAATCACTTTCTTCCCCTCCATTTCTACTGCCCTTGTCTTGGGTTGAACCTTCAGTATCCATTCAAATGTAATTTACCATAGATTATAGTAAATCTACAGTCTCAACTCTTACAAGGGACATCTTTTGTTTTGGGTAGTGGTTGTTTTTTTTTTTTCTTCCTTTTTTTTTTTTTTTTTCATTTTTCTTCCAATCTAACCTCAATTGTATCCTCTTTTGTTAACAGCATCCCAATTTTGTTGAATGAACATAAGTTGTCGGTGAGCATGGTATTTAAAAAAAAATACTTTTCAATTGATGATCTTTGTGTGATATATATGGCAGCCCCCCACTGACTGCAATATTTGATGAACCAAAATCATCTATGGATTAATAATGGTAGTGAACAGACAAATTATAAGAATATGTTAAAGGCCATGGATTTAGAAGACAACAAAGGCTTTCATAATAAAAGTTAAATCCATCAAACGAGAAGATCAATGATTCTTTGGTTTTTCCTTCCTGGTCACTAGTAATGTTTTAATATCCTCAGGGCTCAACTGTGCAACTTCTATGGGTTTTGTTTTAAGTGAACATGGTTCCTTTGTGTAGTATTGCCTCTGTAACAATATCCAAGTTACTGAAACCCACTCCATAAGCTTATGCTATACAAATTTGTGCTTTCATCTCCGTAACTCCCCCTGAAACACTTTTCTATCAAAGTAACAGTTAACTTAGATGTGTTCAAACCCACCTAAACATAAAGTATTCACTTTAGTCTGTCACACACTGCTTCCTCTACCTTATATACCAGAAGGAAGTCCTTTGGTTTGAAAGCTTTGCCAGTATTTGAGAAAGTAAATCACTTTCAAGTTCAGGGTGAATATTTTCAAAAGGATTTTACAAAGGGTTTTAATGACAACACGATCTCTCTTCCCCCACCCTCAGCTCAAGCCTGATTTTGAACTCTTTAAATTCAACACCAAGCTTAAATTCTTAGACTCTATGAGCCCCAAAGAACTTTTGTTTCCTTCTCAATCCCACCTACTCGTTTTACAGTCAAGGAGATAGACACCTGGAGAGAGAAAAGCATTTGTCCCAGGTCCTAATATGTTTGACATGTTTAAGATTTATTTCCCAAATAGTTCTAGGATTTGAAAACTGGGGATTTCAGTAGCCCTCAGACTGAGGCACCTGTCTCTCCTGATTCCCTGGCTGCTGGCTGTAACTTAGAGTCAACTAATGTTCTCCCACAAGAGGTCAACTTTGGCTTCTTTTCCTCAAACCTGAAAAACCCTCCTCTTCAAGCCTCTCTCAGAGGAAGGAGCCATTGGGAGGTGTGTGTTTGGGGGGGGGGGTTGGGTCTGCTAAGGCTGAATGACAAGCCACTGCTTCTGGTGGCTCTTACTCAGAAAGAACAGTCCTGAGGTATGTAAATGTTGCCAAAGCAGCCCGCAGCTGGGTATCCAAAATGGAAGACTAGAGATGACTCTGGCTGGTCCAACAGAACTGTGAGGAGGGAGGAAAGGAGTGAGGGTAGTGGCAGCAGAATTTTCTCTTCCCGGTCACAAAGATAAAATGGTCAGGGCATCTCCCTTCCTTTTGCAATCCTCCTGAACAAACACACACACACATACACACACAATAACAACAATTACCCCAGCTGTCCTAGCCAACTACCATTTTGTGACTTTGCTAAATATTTACACCTGTCAGTCTGAGGGTGGTGTGGGGAAACAAAGATACAGTGTGCTTTCCTCCAAGTATCTTACTCCCATAGTATAGCTCAGGTTTTATAACCTGAAACCCAGATCTGAATTTTTCTACTCTTTCTAGAGTCATCATCCTTACATTGTATCCTGAAGTATAAGGAATATATATAACATAGCGAAGATTCCAATAAACAGCTTTTTACTTCTGGCAAACAGTAAGGACAAGTATTCATTTTTCGATTATTTCTTTCTCTGTGTGTGTGTGTGTGTGTGTGTGTGTGTGACCCAAGAAGGCAAGGGGTAGATTCCAACTCAAAATGAATTAGAATACCTGTACTATGATACCATGAAATATGAAATGGGATGTACCTTAAAGTGATGCTATCCCCATCACTGGAAATACTCAAGCAGGGACAATAAAAACAGTTGATCAAGATTTAAAAGGGCACCTGAAGAAACAATGAATCTTGGAACACTGAAAAAAATAAAATTAAATTAAGATGTTAAAAAAATAAACAAGTAGGGGCACCTGGGGGGCTCAGTGGGTTAAAGCCTCTGCCTTCGGCTCAGGTCATAATCCTAGGGTCCTGAGATGGAGCCCCGCATCGGGCTCTCTGCTCAGCGGGGAGCCTGCTTCCCTTCCTCTCTCTGCCTGCCTCTCTGCTTATTAGTGATCTCTGTCTGCCAAATAAATACATAAAATGTTAAAAAAATAAAATAAAATAAACATAAATGAAATCAAACAAAATAAAAGGGCACCTGAAACTGATGGAACATTGTGTATCAAATTTTTAAAAAATTAAATCAAAAGATGTTGTTAAAGGGGGCTAAAGCACCGAGGTGGGGGTTGGAAAAGGTGGTCTTTAAGTTTCCTTCCAAGACTGAACTCTCTCAGAGCGGTTGTGCATATCTGCTGAAGGCAGTTCTAGCATTAACTGGAAAGTGAATGGCAAACGGGAATAAGGGAAGGGCGAAACAGGCCGTCACAGGAAGCTAGTGAAGTGGATTTCAAGGAGACAGCGGTTCTACAAATCAAAACATCAAGGCAGTAAGTCCTTGAGGTAGTCAATATTTATCTTTCAGGTTAATCTGTCTGGACGTTGAACAAAAACAAGAATTAAGTGCTCTGGCTATCTCCCCCATATACATAATCACTTAAGCAATGCAAGTTGGATTGGTGTCTGACCACCACGTAAAAATTGACTATAGGGAGATGTTCTTTTTGGAAAGAACATTCCAAAGGCAAAATGGCCTAAAGAGCTTGTAAAAAGTCATTATTTTCTTTCTGAGAATGGAGTACCTTTGTAGTTAAGGCAAACAACTGTCATTGCACTCAGCAGCAGCTGGTGGAGAGAACCCATTTGTATATGGGAATTGACTAGTTAATACCATTACAAAGTGCCATTGATCCCAGACAGTGTGAATAATAACAGGGCGGACTACTTTTACTTCTTTTTCCTCTCCCATCACAAAACCAGAGTTTGACCGCTGTTACTGCTTTAAGAGGTGGAAACTGCACGTTATTTGAAAAGTGTCCCCCCCCCCCCTGCCGCACAGCTTTCCTCTTTCAGAGAGGGGACTGGGCAGACAAACTTGGTTCAGAATAAAATGGCAGAAGAAAAACCCATGATCCAAGAGAAGGGGTCACTTAATATAACAAGGGCAAAAAAAAAATATATCAATGTAGGGCAGGAGCAAGAACAATGCATTTATAAGCAGTGCAGTACAAAAGGTGGGTGTATTTTATCATGGACTTTGTTTAGAATCACGGATACATGGGAATAATGTAAAAAAGACCAACTTTTAGTCAGTCTTATCATTGTTCTTCAATTTTATAGAGACAATGGGTCCCCTCACTGCTGCACAAGGGAAGAAGCTACCCGCCCTCACCCATGGTAAGGCACTGTTGGTAAGCAATCTGTAGCTTATTTCCCTCATACCCCTTTCCAACGCACCTCCTTTGGGAGGAATATGCCATGTCTGCGGCTGGTCCTCACGGCCTACCTCATATTTTTCTAATCAGGATAATGAATAAAAATAATTGAGAAATGGAAGGGTTCAAAAATAACTAAGGAATTTTTTTTAATTGAAAGGAGAGAAATTTAGAGGATCAGAAAAAGAGCAGGGGGTCCAAAAAGGTGCAGGGGGGTAAGATAATCCCCGTGCCACCCCCCTAACCACCAGCACCGTAATCATCGCAGTGCAAGTAAGGATGCATGCAGGATTCAGAAGTCAAGAAGCTCTTGAGCTGAGCCTCAGGCAGAGCGAGGAACTGGAAGTGAGAAAGGTTTGGGGGTAACTGTTGGGTCTGTAATCAAAGGAGCGAAACTGATACAAAGCGAAGGTCAAGCAAAGCTTTATTTTCGCGCCAAGCATCCAGAATCAAACCAACAGGCTGGGGCCGCCCCTAACAAAGAGGCGACCTCTCTCTGCCTTACAGACTAGCTTTCAAGGGCAAAGGCCAAGGGCAAAACTCATGTTGGGCCTGGCCACACACAGGTGGCCAGTGAGATTGTAACACACAGAGAAAACTGCACAGTCACGCTAGGTCACACATAAGTGACCAATTGAATCAATTGAATTAAAATTTACCCTAGTAGACATTTGAACTAGCCTATCACCTTGGTCAGAATTGGCGCCCAAAATGTGCCCAAAGGACAGGGCCCATACTCCTTGGTAGCTAGGAGACAGTATGAGCCCCGCTGATTGGATACCTCCACCTGGCCTGACCCACCCTTGTATTTGGGCTTTGTTACCTGGAACTGGTTTCCAAGACTTGTTTTTTTTTTTTTTAAAAGATTTTATTTATTAATTTGACAGAGAGAAATCACAAGTAGACAGAGAGGCAGCCAGAGAGAGAGAGAGAGAGAGGGAAGCAGGCTCCCTGCTGAGCAGAGAGCCCGATGCGGGACTCGATCCCAGGACCCTGAGATCATGACCTGAGCCAAAGGCAGCGGCTTAACCCACTGAGCCACCCAGGCGCCCCAAGACTTGTTTTTAAGTAAGTCCCCTGGGGGGAAGGGAGGCAGGGACCATTGAAGTCTTACTGTATAAACAACAAAGTCATTGTTTAACCAGATAGAATCACTCTGGCTAAATAGGCCCTTACAGTAACAAGACTGGGCAGACTGTAAAACAGAGAGACGGACTACAAATGAGCAACCAGGCCTTGTCTGATCAATGAAAGTGAGGGCAGAGTATTTTGGGTACAAAAGAGTAACAGTCAAAGGACTGTCTGTTTGTCCCCTTGAACCTGGTGAGCTCAATCCAGTATAAAACTCTTTAGATACAGGAATCCTTCTAACTTTTCTGAGAATCATTTCTACCCCTGCCCCAAATAGGGAAAATCAGGCATGAAGACTCAATTCACTTACTGGAGGTCACACACCAAGCGCGGAACGCAGCAGTAACCAACCCACAGGACTCCTCTGAATCCCTTTTCACTAACCCCTGCACCAAGCCTCCTCTTCCTTCTCTTCTCCTCATGACAACAGTTTTCAACGTCAACCCATGCCAGCCCAAACATATAAAACATCCCTTGTGACTGTGATAGAACTCCGCTAGTATGGTCATGTCATGACTTT
The DNA here is from genome assembly GCF_011764305.1 of Mustela putorius furo. Taxonomy (NCBI): domain Eukaryota; kingdom Metazoa; phylum Chordata; class Mammalia; order Carnivora; family Mustelidae; genus Mustela; species Mustela putorius. The sequence continues at coordinate 12,876,505 of NW_025421375.1, forward strand.
ATGAATATCCCTGAAGCTGGAATCAGAACCCCTGGATCTTCCCTTTGTTGTCCTTCGAACGGGAACACAGGACAGTCAATATCCCCGCAAAATACTGGGTGTTAACTTTTCCCTATTCTTAACTCCTTTTCTCTCCGAAAACTTTTCCAGTCAATTCATCTGCAGCCTGCCTTCCTTCTTTCTTTCCTTCCTTTCCATCTTACTTCCTTCCTCTTCATACGCCTTCACTAACTGTGCGTGAAGGAAGGAAGGAAGGAAGGAAGGAAGGAAGGAAGGAATAAAAGTTTATCTTCCTTTTGGACCCAAGTGAAACTGAAAAATTACTTTAGCCCTTTCTGATGAGAGCGAGGAGGCTAACAACTTTGCATCATAATTATTGAAGACACGTAGGCTATCTGATTCCAGGCAGAGAAAATTAAAATAACAAAAGCAAAGATCTTATCCATTAGGAAATGTGTGTAGTGCTGACGCTCTGATATTTATCTTGCTCACTCCTAATTTCTTCAGATCCCTCACATCAGAGAAGTTAAAATCTTCCTTTGCCTTATCTCTGAATACATTAAATTTATGATTAAAGCCAATGGGCAGTTTTACATAAAGGAGGTTTTAAAAATGAGAAAATTCTTGCAGGAGTGACTTCAGAGCCTGGTCTGCAATGCCAACAGGACCGTATGCCACTGACCTTTAAATTCAATGAAGGCTGTACAGCCCAGACTCATTGTTCTTCTCAGGGTGGTGGGGTGAGTATTCTGGGAGTCTTGCCAAATGTCCCGTCTCTAAAGTCCAGGATAAATAAAAAGAGTAGGTTTTTTTCTACCATTTTAACCATTCACATTATTATTATCCAGTAAGAACTGATCTTTTTGCTTCTCTATAACCCAGAAACTTTATCAGTGTTTCTGTCCTTTTGTAGTCAATAGATCAGGGAAGAGCTCAAAGATTTACAGAAGATAAAAATAATTTCACTTCTGGGATAACAGTGGCTGAATGATGAGCCATATGTTTGACATATTAAGTATAGCTCTTCTCCTACTTTCTGGAATGAAGGGAAGTTTTCCAACTATGGCACAAGAAAGGATGATAGAAAAGTATCTTTAGAGAAATAGGCTTCCGAGTGGCACTTTGCCAGATGTAGCTTCCTTCTGCCTCAGCACTCAAGGGCTAGACAAATCCTCCTTCCCTGGACCCTGAGACTGAGAGGTCATCAAAATTCAAAGATCAAAAACAACCATCGATCTATCTAGAATGTGGTCAGAATGGCTACTAGGCAGGGTACCCAAAATAGTCAGAAGGTCCTAGAACATATTTTGGTAAATGGCATCAACTCCTTTCTGGAACAGTATGGACTATAATAACTTAATTAATTAATTACATACCAGAAATTTTGATCAGTGAGGTCATTAACCCAATATCCATGTAGCCAAACAACACAGCTTCCACAGACAACTGAGATTTCTAAGCAAATGGTCAACGAACTCATGCAACATTATTGAAATCAACACACAAAGCTGTGCACAGGAATGAAATACAAAGATCAGAAAACCCTTCCAGGAAACTGGAGGGCTCAGGTGTTTGACGCTCTAAGGAAGTTGTTCGTGCTGATAGGTAAGGAAATATAGGAATGTGAAATCACAAAGAGACAAAAAAGAAAAAAAGAACAATGTAAGAGCAACATCAATAAAACAGCAAGAGATAAAGCAGAGAGACTTCACTTTTAAAAATTAAGCATAAGTTGGGGCACCTGGGTGGCTCGGTGGATTAAAGCCTCTGCCTTCAGTTCAGGTCATGGTCTCAGGGTCCTGGGATGGAGCCCCACATCTGGCTCTCTGCTCAGCTGGGAACCTGCTTCCTCCTCTCTCTCTGCCTGACTCTCTGCCTACTTGTGATCTCTGTCTGTGACAAATGAATAAATAAAATCTTTTAAAAATTTTTGTTAAAAATTAAGCATAAGTACATTGGGAACCTATGAGCCTATGAACCAAAGATGTTATCAGATTTCAATAAAGGAAAGCAGGAGCTAAAAAAGAGTCATGTCTGTAAAGTAGTCCTAAATAAATTATTTAGAAAATCTGCTTACAGCTCATCTTTTGTGTTGGTCTAGTTTGGTTCACTTAATTCCTTTGTGTCTATGGTCTCGAGTTAAAGGTAAAGGATCTTATTGAGCTGTGAGAGTAGAAACACTGAAAAAAAATACTTCCATAATTCAACTAGATGTATATGAACCTGACTTTGGTGCCTTGACAGCAGTAGAGGAGACAATGTCTTTCATAATGTGCTAGTGAAGTTCTTGTGTGTGAACTATGGAGCCAGGGCTCTCAACTTTAGCACTTTTGTTGTTTTAACTGTTGTCATGGGGAGCTCCCCTGTGCACTGTAGGTTCAGCAGCAGCTCTGAAAAAAAATGCGTGCGTGCATGAACGTGGAGTTGTGCCAACAAAAGTGTCTTGATGCGGTGTGGGGAGGGGGAGAGGCAGCAAAACTGTCCCTGGTTAAGAAACACTTTGACTAAATCTAAATCTAATTTGTACATTGCCTAGCACATAATGGTGATAATTGCTACTCCACATGATGGTCATGCAGCATTTCAAATTTAAATTCTTGCCCTTATTACTCTCTTCAGATCAAATTTCCAAAGGGTTCTTTGATTTTTGCAAATGTCATTACATATTTGCTTACAGGCAGTTCATTAAAGTCAAATTTAAACTATCAATGTTGAAATAAAATCCCCAAATTTCCCTGCCATAAAAGTATGTGTGAACACAAAAGAAGTGCATGAATTTGTTTTTGCTTTAAAAAAAAAAAAAAAAAGTGTGTGCATTTGGAAAGAAAACACTTCCATTCACTTTTTAAGACGCATTACAATCTACCCTTGTCATTCTGACAAATGTTTCCTTCACTGCTGGAAGTAATTCAGACTACTAACAGGAGATGGGTCTGCACTCTTACAAGGATTTTGAATCTATGTAAAGTTGGGTATAATCATTTATTGATTCATACAAGTTCTCCACATTGCCTTCCATAGTAGTTTTCAATATGCAGGAAAAAAAGAAAAATGCCAGGGGTACTGTCTTAATGTCAAAGTCATGTATAGTGATCAACTGCTAGTCATGTGGTTTTAATGAAAAATGGCTTGTGGAGAGGAGCTCCTGCAAAAAGACAGAATACCAGTACTTACATTTTGATGTTCAGAAAAAATTGGAATGGGATTACAGGTTCCTCAGTGGCCGAGTCTGTGGAGGAAGTAGTCATTCACACTTCTCCAGGTTTCTCTGACACTACCTCTTCTCCAAAAGTTGTTGAAGGACATCTGAGTCTAAATGATTTCCAAGGTTATTTCGGCACCCCATCCTGAGACTTACATAGACGACCATGTGAGGGTATTTGTGTTTTGGATTGACATGAGCAAGTAACATTGTTTTATGATGTTGAAGCCTGGAACCTTCTGGGTCCCCCCACTTTGATTGGGATGTCCTTACCTAGCGGAACTCTGATAATAATCCACACATCACACATTTGACCAACTAATAAATCTTGAATTCTCTGATCTGCAGTCTGAGGTTGATGCTGCACCTGAGTCTTTGGAAATGGCATTTGTAAACTGGTCTCCTTGGCATTTCACTGCCTTCTTTCCCAAATGCCTTTGACCTTTCTTGCCCCACGTACTCTCCTTGCCTTACAAGGTCCCTCGGGGAAAACCTTGACCATATTCCAGTTATAGATTCCAACCTTTTTACTGACCACTGAGTGAAACTACAAATCTTTATGACAGAATAAAATCTGAGAAACCTGGGGTCAATAATAAAAGACACAGAAGTAGATGATCTAGACTGATTCAAAATACAAAATCTTAAATCAGCCTATTTTTATTATACTTTCAGGCAGATTATATTTTCCAAAGCTGTAGCAGTTCTCCCATCCCACATAACCTTTTAAAATATAGCAACTTCTCCCATTAAGTGGTCGAGTCAAAGTCTTCTCCTCTTGAACCTGGGTAGGACTCTCTGACTGCTTCAACCAACAAAGTAAAACAAAAGAGAAACTCAGTGAAATTGACTTTCAAGTGAAAAGAGTGCCAGGAGTCTTCAGCTCTTTCTGAAGAATCTACTAGAGATTTTTTTTTTTTTTAAGGAATATTGCCCTGACCCCTGTTTTTAAACAGCTATTTTTTTTTTTAAGATTTTATTTGCCAGAGATAGAGAGAGTACACACAAGCAGGCAGAGAGGCGAGGCAGGAGGCAGGCAGAGGCAGCGAGAGAAGCAGGCTCCCCGTTGAGCAAGGAGCTTGATGTGGAACTTGATCCCGGGACCCTGGGATCATGACCTGAGCCGAAGGCAGTGGCCCAACCAACTGAGTCACTTTGTGACTTTCAAGGGTAAGTCATAAAAATGCCATGTATTTCTACCTTGTTTTCTTAGGACACTCACTTTTGGGAATCCAGACACCAAGCGATGAAGAAGCCCAAACAGTCCATGGAGAGGCCTGTGTGAAGAGGAACTAAGGACTCTGGCCCATAGCTCCCTGGGAGCTCCCAGCTGACTGCCAACACCAACTGGCCAGACGGGTGACTGAGGCATCTTAAAGTAAATCCTTTATTCCCTGAGTGAACCTGCTCAGCGGATGCTGTTAGAAACAAGCCTGAGAAAAGGCAACTTGAGCTCTTTCCAATTTGCAGATTTGCAAGCAAAATAAAGGTCTGCTTAAACCCATGAAATCATGGGCTCGTTTGTTACGCGGTAATAACTAATCTATACTTCATCTCGGGAACTAGCAAGTATACGTCTTAAACATAATGAATTTCAGGAATTTCTCCAGGTAAAACTCTGAGACAAGGGCCAAAGTAAATATTTTTTAAATGGTGTTTATTACAAAACTGTTGACATCAAAGAAAAAAAATTAAAGGGGCACCTGGGTGGCTCCCATCAGTTAAGCATCCAATTCGTGATTTCGGCTCAGGTCATGATCTCATGGTCGTGAGGTGGAGCCCTGCATCGGGGTCTGTGTTCTCGGCTGGAGTCTGCTTGAGATTCTCTCTCTCTCTCTGCCCCACTCCCTACGCACGTGCTCTAAATTTTTTTTTTAATTTAAAAATCCAAGTGCCCAATAATTTGGTATTGTTTAAATAATATATGTTACATCTGTATAGTAGTGTGATACTGGGCCATTCTTTGAAAGGCAACAATTAAAGTATATTGAGATAGTAATATTTAAGCAGTATGCATATAATGACTCCATTTTTATGACATGTGTTTGTGTGTGGATGTGCGTATTTACACTGGGGAAAATCTTAAAATCTGTACTTCAAAATGTGTGTCAAGGTTACCTCTGCATATGGGGCTAAGGAGTGATTTTTTATGACTTCCTGCTTATCTGAATATTCTTTTTCTTACTGAACATGTAGTGCTGAAATAATTTTTAAAGCCTTTAAAAAAATAAAAGGACTCTCTTTATAATTTTAGTGTAAAAGAAAGGATCATTTTAGGCCACCTCTGCTTGTTTCCAGAAAGTAGACTGACCTGTGGCATATTCAAGTGCACACCACTGTAAGTCATCTTAGAACGCAATTCCTCTCCAGTTCCTCATTCCTGTTTCCCTCTATTTCATTTCCCAGAGTCTCCAGATCAAGAGGATACAAATTTCTCTTCCTTCTAGAGGACCATCCTGGAGGCTAGAGGTACAAATGCCAAGCAAAGAAACCCCTCTGTGATTGAAGAGTTAGGTGCTGGCAGCAACAGCACCAGGAATGTCACAATGGGAAGAGTGAGTCAAGTGATTGCTTCTGTGGCAGGAAAAGTTAATGTCTTGTGTCTGAAAGGGCACGTGTGCACAGAGCCCTAGGTGATGGTCAAAGAGAAGAAAAAAATTGGGTCTCCAAAACAAGGCAGCTTTGCCAACCCAATCTAGAATGTTTGAAATCATCTCTCAGGAGGTTTTCCCTTTTTATGTACTTTCTGCCTTCTAAGGAAGCCCCTGTTTCCTTAAAACTGTGTGCTCTGCCCTCCACAGTTGCCCTAAGGCTCGTATTACTAAGGCATCAGCACATCACACCTCTGGGCTTTCAGCAGGTGACTGTGTCAGGGTGCGGGTGAGGCTGGAAGGGTGTCTTTTCACCAGTCCTGTTGCCTGCACTTGAAACTCATGCTCTTCAAGATAGGGACTTCTGGGGTGCCTGTGTGGCTCAGTCCGTTGAGTGTCTGACTCTTGGTTTCAGCTCGGGTCACGATCTCAGGGTCCTAGAATTGAATCCTGAGTTGGGGTCTGCACCGGACATGGAGCCTGCTTGAGATTCTCTCTCCCTCTGCCACCCTTTCTCTCTTTCTCAAAAAAAAAAAAAAAAAAAAAAAAAAAGCATAATTTAAATGGCTGTCAGGAAGAGGCAAGCTCGCTCACTCCGGAATAAAAAGGAAACCTGCTGCTATATTTTCCTCTATCGTCTCCCTCCTGCAAAAGGGACTTTTCATTGAAGCTATTTGCTGTAGAACACAGCAAAGTTTCGTTCCTATTCCCACAGTGACTTCAGTTTAGGTGAAACCATCTGATCTGCAAATAAAGTTGGTCCTAAGTACCTATTAGGGGTCAGCAAGGGATAAAAGGGAAGGGCTGACAGTTAGATAAAATGTATTACCGGGAGTCAGGGACCTGCCTGGGTGACTATCACATTAGGAAGTAAAACACAAACATCCCCAAGATGTTAACTCAGGTTTTCTGAACCATAAGTAGGAGTTCAGGGTCTCTCTCCAATTTGGAGACACAAAGTAGGAGAGAAGATTAGAGAGCAGCACTTGTGAACTGCTTGTTGACTTCAAAGTAGCCTAAATAATTACAAAGTACCAGGCAGAGAATATACACATTTCATAGGGAAGCTTTGGAATGCTCCAGTCGTGGGCTTTTCACTCTCGCTTTACCACTTACCAGTGTATAAGTATGTACTAAATACTTCATTCTTACCCTGTGTGATGGTTGATTATATGTGTCAACCTGACTGGGCTACTACTGGGTGCCCAGTGTTTTGGGCAAACCTTCCTCAGGGCATGTCCATGAGGGTCGTTGGGAACAAGATTTACATTCAAATCCACCGGCTGAGCAAAGCCTATTTGACCTCCCTAAGATGGGTGGTCCTCACCCAGTCAACTGAAGCCGGGTAAGAAGGTGGGGGAGACATGGACATGACAAGAGGCTACGTAAAAAGAACTCTCTTCCTGCCCAGCTAATGAGCTGGGACATTTGGTTTCTCCTTGCCTTCAAACACAAACTTATACCTAGAGTTCTCCTGGTTCTCAGCCTCCATAATCACTGAGCCAGTTCTTTAATATATACATACATACAGATGATAGATAGACAGATAGATAGATAGATAGATACAGATCCTGTCTCTCCAGAAAACCCTAATACAACCTGCTTCCTCCACTAAAATATGCAAGTAATGCCTATCTGCTAAGGCCTGAAATAAATGAAATGCAATACATCAGACTTGGTACAAAGTAGGCACACAATAAATACTGGTTTTCCCCCTAGACCCAAGTTTCCTGCAGCAAAGTCTGTTTGCAGGTCCTCCTCCTTCTAGTAAATCAGTACACCATGAGATGTTTATGCCAGGTTCCCTGGTATCAGAGTCCACAAACCCATGTGTATAATGAGCACTTCATTTCCTTTACAGCAACTTAATTCACATGCCAGGCACACATCTTATCAGATTGAAGGTAAATTCTTGGTAAATACTGAGATTGCCAAGAGAAGAAATCCAGGACATTTTGTGATGCCGCAAAAAAGCAGGAAAAAGTAACATTTAATCTCTAATCATAGTTGACCAAAACACCCCTTGAGGTTCTGATGTATCTGCTTCTGTGCCGAGCAGAGTTCCCGGAATCCAGGTGGAGGCCGGACTCCCTGGTGCCCAGGGTTCTGTCAGCTTCATCACGTCCCCCCCAACCCTGTTCAGCATCCGTAACCCCAAGGAGTCCACTTCTCAGGAGCTGCCATCCCAGAGAGGACCTACTCACAGGAAACTACTCCTATTCATATCATATTTCACCTGTTTTGAGAAAATTTGAGAAAGTGTAAAATATACTGTTCTACAATCTATGTAATAAAGAGCATAGAGGAGAAAAGCACACCAAACCACCTGAAGAAGGGAAAGAGGGATAATTTCTATTATCATCTTATATTTTTGTAAACTTAAATCTTGGAGCCAACTCCTAGCCAAAGTCTGGAATAGAATAGATTATACTCACTTTTGGAGGTTAAAGCAAATAGCATTTTGCAATCCTATCCTTCAATAGAACAACGCCACTGAGAATGTACGCTGACAGTTTTGAAGTTTTTCCTATTTTGAACTTCCTGCATCCAAAAAGCCAGAGGTCAGCTCATGCTGGTGAACAGAGCTACATTGAAAGCACAAAAAAAGGAAATTGGAAGAAACAAAAATTAAACCTTTAAAATATTTTTTTAAAAAACAGGGAGAACGTAAGACCAGAGATCACCAATGATGTTTCTGTATTCCTAAAGAAAATCCTCCAGGCATGCGGGATTGAGAAACCTCTGCCACATGCTAGCAACTTCAGATCAATAGGACACCCAAGATTGGTAAACTCTGGCAAGATTTCAGACGACACAAAGCTGACCAAGATGACCGGTCATAGAATCAAAGATCAAAAACCATCTTGTCAGCATGAAATAAGTTTCTACAAGTTAAAAAAGAGGTAATAACAATAATTTCCAAATATTCTAAATCTGAGTTGGGATTTCAAATGTCAAGCACTCCAGTATAAATGCTTAGCAACTTTTCTTAACAACAGAGAGATGTGGATCTGTAACAACAGTCTGAAGCAACATAGTTTAAACAGCTACGGGTAAAAAGTAAAGATGACCTTACATTAAAAAAAAATACAGGTAGCATAGGTCTCATGGACACCCCAGCAGAAATCACTAAGCACACACCAGCTACACCTTAAGTGCCATGTTTGGTGCTCCATGCCAGATTTTCAAATAATATAGACTACGATAGATCACTGTGGAAAGCAGTGCTTCACTGCTGACTAGCACGGCTGCAAAAATAAGCAACTCTCTTCTTTAGTTCTTGGCTCAGCCCACCCAGGAGTGAATATCTTTGGAGAAAGCAAATCATTGACTGAGCTGAGATTCCTTCACCATCCTTTGGGTGGGCCAGAGTGGTTAACCAAAAGGATTCAGGGGAGGCCAGGGGAGAGTCTCCAAACTCCTTGCCTTCTGTAGCAAAAGTGCACACACATCTGAATTTATCATGTTACATAATAGAGAAGAGATAAGTTCTCAGAAAGAAATGGAGGGAGTGGATTTGAGTCATCAGAACATATGCTGTTAATAAATGTAACAAGAATCATTTAGGTGAATATAGGGAAAATGAACTAGTAGTTGACTCAAAGGTTAGTCATGTGTCTTTCTAGTGAACAGAATGGCTTTTTGGTAAACTGCCCAAACACTGATTTTTTTTTTTCTTTTAAGTCCTAGGTTTTTGACTGAAATCCAGGAGCAATAGGGGAATCTTGGCCTGAGCACCTGCACTAGGTTCCCCCCCACAAGTACAGACACTGCTGGGCAGGCCCACCAATGAGCCTCACGGGGAAGAATTCATCCCAAAGGAAGAGAGAGTCAAGAGACACAAGGACAACAGGCCAGAAACATCAGTGAAAGACAATTTTGAGTAAAACAGAGTATCTATCACTACTGTTGTCCCGCAGCCCAGCTTGGCTGCTGGGGCTCAGTCCTGAATCTTAGCAGAAAAAGCTGAAGTGTATATAAAGGTAAAAGCCCCTCTGGCTACGACAGTGTAAGTTTGGTCTTAGGCCTCACAGTCGGCACCATGCTTTGCCCCAAACAAACAACAATGATAAATAAACCACATTCTTTAAAAGAAACTCCACAAGAAACAAGAAAGGTCTCAAATACACAACCTAACCCTACACCTAAAGGAGATAAAGAAACAAAGAAAGCCTAAATTCACAGGAGAAGAGAAATAAAGATCAGAGCAAAAATTAATGAAATAGAAAACAAAAAAAAAAAAAAAAATAGAACAAATCAACGAAACTAGGAACTGGTTCTTTGAAAGAATTAATAAGATTGATAAACCCCTGGCCAGAAAGAAAAGAAGAACCCAAATAAAGGAAAAGAAAAAGAACCTAAAAGAAAAGAGAAAAAGAAAAGAGAAAGAACCCAAATAAATAAAATCATGAATGAAATAGGAGATCATAACCAACACCAAAGAAATACATACAATTATAAGAACATATTATGAACAACTCTGTGCCAACAAATTTGACAATCTGGAAGAAATGGATGCATTCCTAGAGACATATAAACTACCACAACGGAACCAGGAAGAAATAGAAAACCTGAACAGACCCATAACCAGTAAGGAGATTGAAACAGTCATCAAAAATCTCCAAACAAACAAAAGCCTAGGGCCAGATGGCTTCCCAGGGGAATTCTACCAAACATTTAAAGAAGAATTAATTCCTAGTCTCCTGAAACTATTTCAAAAAATAGAAATGGAAGGGAAACTTCCAAACTCATTTTATGAGGCCAGCATCACCTTGATCCCAAAACCAGACAAGGATCCCATCAAAAAATAGAAATACAGACCAATATCCTTGATGAACACAGATGTGAAAATTCTCACCAAAATACTAGCCAACAGGATCCAACAGTACATTAAAAGGATTATTCACCACAACCAAGTAGGATTTATTCCAGGGCTGCAAGGTTGGTTCAACATCTGCAAATCAATGTGATACAACACATTAATAAAAGAAAGAACAAGAACCATATGATACCTTCAATAGATGCTGAAAAAGCATTCGACAAAGTACAGCATCCCTTCCTGATCAAAACTCTTCAAAATGTAGGGATAGAGGGCACATACCTCAATATCATCAAAGCCATCTAGGAAAACCCACCACAAATATCATTCTCAATGGAGAAAAACTTAGAGTTTTTCTGCTAAGGTCAGGAACACGGCAGGGATGTCCTTTATCACCACTGCTATTCAACACAGTACTAGAAGTCCTAGCCTCAGCAATCAGACAACAAAAGGAAATTAAAGGCATTCAAATCGGCAAAGAAGAAGTAAAACTATCACTCTTTGCAAATGATATGATACTATATGTGGAAAACCCAAAAGACTCCACTCCAAATCTGCTAGAACTTGTCCAGGAATTCAGTAAAGTGTCAGGATATAAAATCAATGCACAGAAATCAGTTGCATTTCTTTACACCAACAACAAGACAGAAGAAAGAGAAATTAAGGAATCAATCCCATTTACAATTAAACCCAAAACCATAAGATACCTAGGAATAAACCTAACCAAAGAGGCAAAAAATCTATGCTCAGAAAACTATAAAGTACTCATGAAAGAAATTGAGGAAGACACAAAGAAATAGAAAAATGTTCCATGCTCATGGATTGGAAGAAATATTGTGAAAATGTCTATACTACTTAAAGCAATCTTTAATGCAATCCCTATCAAAATCCCATCTATTTTTTTTTTCAAAGAAATGGAACAAATAATCTGAAAATTTATATGGAACCAGAAAAGACCCCAAATAGCCAGAGGAATGAGGAAAAAGAAAACCAAAGCTGGTGGCATCACAATTCCAGACTTCAAGCTCTATTACAAAGCTGTCATCATCAAGACAGTATGGTACTGGCACAAAAACAGACACATAGATCAATGGAACAGAATAGAGAACCCAGAAATAGACCCTCAACTCTATGATCAACTAATCTTCAACAAAGCAGGAAAGAATGTCCAGTGGATAAAAGACAGCCTCCTCAACAAATAGTGTTGGGAAAATTGGACAGCCACATGCAGAAAAATGAAATTGGACCATTTCCTTACACCACACACGAAAATAAGACTCAAAATGGATGAAGGACCTCAAAGTGAGAAACGAATCCATCAAAATGCTTGAGGAGAACACAGGCAGCAACCTCTTCGAGCTCAGCTGCAGCAACTTCTTCCTAGGAACATCGCCAAAGGCAAGAGAAGCAAGGGCAAAAATGAACTATTGGGACTTTATCAAGATCAAAAGCTTTTGCACAGCAAAGGAAACAGTTAAAAAAACCAAAAGACAACTGACAAAATGGGAGAAGATATTTGCCAATGACATATCAGATAAAGGGCTAGTATCCAAAATCTATAAAGAGCTTAGCAAACTCAACACCCAAAGAACAAATAATCCAATCAAGAAATGGGCAGAGGACATGAACAGACATTTCTACAAAGAAGACATCCAGATGGCCAACAGATATATGAAAAAGTGCTCCACATCACTTGGCATCAGGGAAATAGAAATCAAAACCACAATAAGATACCACCTCACACCAATCAGAATGGCTAAAATCAACAAGTCAGGAAATGACAGATGCTGGCGAGGATGCGGAGAAAGGGGAACTCTCCTACACTGTTGGTGGGAATGCAAAGCTGTTGCAACCACTCTGGAAAACAGCATGGAGGCTCCTCAAAAAGTTGGAAATAGAGCTACCTTATGACCCAGCAATTGCACTACTGGGTATTTACCCTAAAGATACAAATGTAGTGATCCAAAGGGGCACGTGCACTCAAATATTTATAGCAGCAATGCCCATAATAGCCAAACTATGCAAAGAACCTAGATGTCCATCAACAGATGAATGGATAAAGAAGAGGTGGTATATATATACAATGGAATACTACGCAGCCATCAAAAGAAATGAAATCTTGCCATTTGCAATAACGTGGATGGAACTAAAGGGTATTATGCTTAGTGAAATAAGTCAATCGAGAAAGACAACTATCATATGATTTCCCTGATATGAGAAAGTGGAGATGCAACGTGGGGGGTTTGGGGGTAGGAAGGGAGGGAGACAAACCATGAGAGACTCTTAATCTCACAAAACAAACTGAGAGTTGCTGGGGGGAGGGGCATAGGGAGAGGGTGGTGGGGTTATGGACATTGGGGAGGGTACCTGTATCCCTGGGGCTAATAATACATTATATGTTTATTAAAAAATTTAAAAATTTAAAAAATAATAATTTTTAAAAAAAAAGAAAAAAAGAAAAGAAACTCCAAAGCACATAGTGCTGTTTCTGTGGAGGGAAAAAGGAACTACAACACAAAGCAGTGAGTGAGGCTGAAGCCCCAGAGCCTCCGGGTTCCAGGTCTAAAGCCAGTGAGAGGCTGAGGAGAGTTAGGATAACGGACCCCCCAGTCACCCACCACCACCACATCCTAAGCTCATCTCCCTGCTTGAAACTAATGGCTGCCGTGGGACTCTCTCATCATAAAACAGAGGCGAAAACACTCTACCCAGCTGCTCTGTGCTGCGTCGGACTGTGCGTTACAGCAAACACAACCGTAGAACCAAGAAAGGGAGGGAGGTTGAGACCAACACAGCCTCTCTGTCAGGCTCTCGGCCAACCTCCCGGTTCGGGGACCGCCAACAGAAGAGTTAACAGCAGATCTGAGGCTGCCAACTTGAGAAGGGCCCATGTGCAAGATTGGCCCCTGACTTGCATCTGGGAATTTGGCACCCAAAGCACTCCCTAACCAATAAGGGAGGCTAACGTCGCCTACACTATACAAACAATGTGATTTAGGCTTTGTGGCTGCTTCCCTTCTGGAGTCTGGAACGTCAAGGCATGTTAAGCAGCAATGCTGATGTCATCAGCCCCCAACACAAGTCTTGAACTCTGATTCTCTAATAGGCTCTCCTGAGCGGAAGAAGTACTGCACACATACCTCCACCTCTGTTTGCTGTTGAAAAAAACCAAAACAGGACAACCACCTTTGGTACTTCTCCTTATGAGAGGAAAAGAGCATAAGGAAGTCTGTTCATAGATTTCTCCAGGATCCTCTTGTGTCTTTTTTTCCCTTGACGACCCTGTCCCATGTGCTTTCACTGTGACAGACCCTAGTCATGAGTCTAACTATGGGCTGAGTTCCCTCGGTGCTTCTAAAAATTCTCCCAAATGTCTGGGGCCTTGAGGATCCCCAAAGCAGTGCTGGCCATGAGATTCACTAGCCCAGCTCCCATTCGTGAAAAAATGGCCATAGTATTATTGGGGGGCAGGGGAGAAGAAAGGTAGGGGATAACAAAATCCTGGTGCCTGGGTGATTATGGAGTTACCCAGGGTACAAAAGAGCAGCTGAACTGTTTTGAGAGGTAAAACTTACCCATGGAATTTGAAAATAGATTCAAGCCCAGGGGCCTTGACTCATTGGACCCTCCTGGCTTCTTTAGGCCCTGCTAGCTGAAATGAAGAGAAAAAGTGAAGCCCAGCTGATGCCTTTGTTTTTTTGTGCTCACCACCTGGTGGGAGGAAAGAGAGATCAAACACTCCCAGTGGTGGGGCTCGCAAAAGTCCAAAGACTGTAAAAATGAGCAGCTTAGTTGCTCTTGCCTTACCTTCAGGCAGAAGAAAAAAGGGGGAGGGGCACTCAAGCCTTTTCTGCAGGCCAGCACAGCACCCCAACTCCTTGTATTCCACTGGGATCTCCCAGTAACTGTAGTTGTAACCTGTAAATGCTGAATTTACTGCTAGGACTTGGAGCAAAACTTGCAATGGGAAGAAAACAAAAAAGAAACCATATAAATGCCATTGTGTTCTACAGCTATTTCATCTCTATATGATTAATATTTATTTAAAAATTATCCTATGCTTGTAATTTCATAAAAGCTGGAGAGGGATCAGGGAAAGCCACTAAGAAAAAAAAACACTGTTAGTGGCACACAACTGTTTTTATTTTTGCCATGAGTGGGCGAATTAAAATTTAAACTCTGGGTATCGAAAACAGAACAAATCTCCGTAACTAATGATTTTGGCTATAATTTTTGCTCATTGGAACTTCTTTTAAAGGAATCTCCAAATGGAAGTATGCTTTTTATGAGTTTTAAAAAGCAGTGTCTAGTTTGCTAATGAGTTCTTGTTGAAATCAAATGCCTGACCCTTAAAGGCTGATGATTTTTTCCTGCCTAATGTGCATACTTTAGAGTGGGTCAATTTGGATTCTCAGACAAGGTAAAAAGGCCCTGGGAAAGCCTTGTTACTTGGACTTTGAACACAGCTGTCTGGCCCTACAGCGTCTTGGGTTTGCCACGACAGAGGAAAATTGGTTGATGGCATTTTGGAAATCCTGAATTCAAAATCCTAATTACCTGAACCTGACTCTAAGCTGAAATCGTAACACTATCTGCTATGGGCTACTGTGGCCTTAGCTGTGCTGAACTAAAATCAGATGAGATCTCTCCACTCACCTAACAAGATTCAAACCCTGGGGCCATTGCAAATTTACAACACCCCTCCGTGGGCTGTAAACTGTAAAATCACTGTAGATGTTTGTTGGCCTGAGTTATATACAGATGCCCATGGAAAGGGATTTGTTCTCTGATGGGACCATCTGATATTGAGCTGACTGGCTCTATACCATTGATACAGAGGCTGGTTGCCTTCATAACTTGTGGTTTCTGCCCAAGCCACAGGTCGAGGGAAGCCTATCACTTGAGGAAGCAACTAAGCTTTCTAAGATAGATCTTCATGGTAAATGGGATTTGTTTCCACGGCTACATCTAGGACTCTGGAAGGCATGACTAATATCAATATTGCAGGCAGATCCCCGCATCATGGGTTCCTAATGAGAATAATTTTGCTACAAAGATACCTAGGATAAGGGTGAAAGGAGTAGACTTTACAGAAAAGAGCTAATCTAGTAGAACTTGGGTTGTCATCTTTTGAAGGGCCTGTTTCCAAGACTGGCCCTAACGTGGCATCTGGGAAATTGGCATTCAAACAGTTCCCTTACTTACAAGGGAGTCTCACTGTACCTGGACTGTTCATATGGACAGCGCAAGTTTTTGTGAACACTTGCTTTTTTAGTGGGAGTCTAGAATTTCGGTACATGCCAGGCAGAGGGTACCTAGGTAATCAGCCCCCAATAAAAACCTCTGGCACTATAGTAGGGTTGAATAGTGGCCCTCCAAAATTCATGTCCAAGCCCTAATACCCAGAACCTATAAATATAATTTATTTGGAGAAAAAAAGTGGGGGGCTCTTTGTAGATGGAATTAAGTTAAAACATCTTGAGAACACCTAGAGTTAAGGTGTTCCCTAAATCCAAAGGTAGGTGTTATTATAAGAGAAAAGCAGAAGGAAATTTGAAACAAAGAGAGACACAAAGGCCATGTGAAGGTGGAGGCCGAGGTTGATGTGTCTACAAGTCAAGGAATGCAAAGGTATGTCAACGGCCACCAGAAGCTAGGAGAGAGGAATGGAATGACTTCCTTGTCAGAGTCGCTCTTAGGAACCAATGCCCCCAACACCCTGATTCCAGATTTCTGGCTTTCAGAATATGAGAGAATACATTTCTGTTTTATAAGCCATCAAGCTGTAGTAACTTATTATGGTACCCTTAGGAAACCAATATAGACAACTGAGCCTGTAAAGGGCACAGAATATTACACACACCTTTCTGTGTGGTTTTTTACCACAAGAGAAAGAAATATGCCAGATACATCTCTTCACAGGAGACAGTATTACGAAGTCTGTGCATGTATTTCTCCTGACTCCTCCCATGTCTTTACCCCTTACTGATCCTTCCAGGTATCCATTGGTGATAAGAAACCTTAGACCTGAGCACCACCATACACTGAGTCCCATAAAGCCTTTCAGGCAATCAAGGTCTTGAGGACCCCCAAAATAGACTGGATATATAAAATTCTCAATACCCAAGAGGACACGAGCTTTAAGTCCTTAATGTAAGATCTAGTACTGAACTGGAGAACCCAACCCACCCAGTGGGGGAAAACATAAACAACCCTATTCAGGGTGAGCTTAGTAGAGAAAGCAGGAAAGAACACGAACTCAAAGAAAACCTGCCAACAACAGTCCAAAACATTTGAGAAAACTAAGGCCGAGAGAATGCCTAGAAAATCAGCAATAGGCTGTTAATTCCCCTGTTCCATCCTACCAAGTGAGAGTAATGGAGCAATTACAAAATGATTTTAAAAGAAGATTTTACAATCTTAAAGATATAAAAGACAGAATAAATCCATTAAGAACACGACATTTTGCAAAGACAAGAAGAAAATGAAACAGATGCCTGTTTTTAAAAAGAGCCCATCGGCAATGCTAAAAAAAAAAAATTAATTAAATGTTAAAAATCCAACACGAATCCACATATATTCAATGAGAGATCAAGAAGAAAAGAACAAAGGGAACGGTGGAGAAACAACATTGAAAGATTAAAAATGTGACAGGTGAGCAGATAAACCCACATTAGCACATCTAGACAATATAAAACATTAAGGGCAGAATAAGAAAACTTTAAAGGCCGTTGGGAAGAAATGGCCTGACAAACTAATGATCAGTGGACTGAACACAGACTTCTCATCAGTAACAATAGACAGCGAAAGACAACAGAGCAAAATCTCCAATGTACTAAGAGAAAATAATTGTCTACCAAGAATTCTCTATGCAGTTAAGCTAGTATTCACAAAATTATATATATTTATATAAATAAAACTAAGTCTCTTGCTTAAAAACTACTAAAGGAAGTACTTGAGCAAAAAGAAAAGTCCAGAAGGGAAGAGGAAGAGGAATGAGATATGAAGTGCACAGAAGTTAGTAAAATTGTTAAAATCAGGTAAATTTTACTATTAAAATGATAAATTTTTTTTTATTAAAGATTTTTATTTATTTATTTATTTGACAGACAGAGATTACAAGTAGACAGAGAGGCAGTCAGAGAGAGGAGGAAGCGGGCTCTCTGCTCTGCTCAAATGCGGGACTCCATCCCAGGACCCTGAGATCATGACCTGAGCCGAAGGCAGCGGCTTAACCCACTGAGCCACCCAGGCGCCCCTAAAATGATAAATTTTTGCGTTAAAATCATGCAACACTAAAACTCCAGACAACAACAAAGAATAAGTGAAGATTTTTCAATCACTATAGAGCACACTGAAATTCTTGTACTACTAAGGAGCAGAAGAGCAACACTGAATGCCTTGCTATCTTGTTGGAAAAATTTATAGTTAAGAGTGTGTGTTCAACATTTCAGAAAAATATGCCATGAAGTATATGTCATATACAATATAATATATTTAATACAAGAAAACATATTCTGTGTTAATACATAAGTATATATGTTTTAATGTATACATTAATACATTACACACTAAATGCATAAAATGTACATATGCATTCAATACATATGTAATACAATCCATAGCTTCCAACCCAGCAAATAAAACCAAAATGGAAATAGAGAAAATGGTATTAATCCAAATAAGGCAGAAAAGCTAAATAAAACAATTGATAAAAAGATTGACTTTTTTGACTACAAGAAGACAGCAGAAACAGCTCTAAATACAGCAGTAATGTAAACCATTAATGAAAACAAATTAAACTCACCAGTTAATAAAGGTTCCATGGATTTTTATTTTTAAGGACAAATGGGATAAAAAAGAGTATTTGGCAAAATAGAATTTGAAGACAAAAATCGTTAGTATGCGTCAAGCAAGACGTTAAATAATAAAGCTTTGTCAAGAAGTTGTGAAACGATGAGATACTGTACCTATCACTATATCCCTAAATACAACAGTACAATGCCAAAGTTACAAAAAGAGAATGGCAAGTCAGTCATAATAGCAAGAGAGTTTACTGGACCTACTGTAGAAACTGATGTAACATGCCGAACTGATATATCATGTAGAATACTTTAAGAAATATAATTAACAATCTTGTTCTAAGAATGGATACACAGAACTCTACGCTCAATAATTAAAGATAATATATTCATTTCCAGGACTCATGAAAATTCACTATGTGCTATGTTTAAGGAAATTCTCAATAAACATTAAAGAATCAATATTTTACTACATCCTCTGACCACAATACAATTTTTGAAGTTATTTCTTAAACTAATATAGGTGTGAGAATCTAATAACACACTTCTAAACAACTTTAGAGGAAGATTGCAATTCCCAGACATTTAAAATTAAGTGATAGTGAAGGAACGACATACCAAGACTTGCATAATCAGGCAAAAGCAGTAGTTAGAATTAAATTTATAGTCCTAAATTAACTGCTTACAAAAGAAAAGATTAAAACTCAATTAATTAAATGTTCAATTTAACAAGCTAGAAAAGAAACAACAGTATAAAACTAAAAGAAGTATTCCATGAAAATACTAATAAAATAGACAAATAGTAAAACTAATCACATGAATAAAGCAGAAAAACAAACGGAAAAATGGTACAGGCAGCATAAATCACTAATATTAGGACCAAAAGGGGGAACATAACTAGAGAGAGTGTAGATTTTTTAAAAATTTTCAATAAATACTATAAACGATTTTACGGCAGTAAAGTCTCTAGAAAAAAGCGTGAATTATAAAAACTGACTCCAGAAAAAACTGAAAAGCTGAAGAAAACAATAGCCATTATAATGACTGAGTCAAGAGTCAAAAATCACCTCTCCCCCCCCAAAATAATAGGCTTATATAGTTTTGCAGATGAATATGATCAAACTTTTATGTTACAGACTATACCTATCCCGCCTAAGCTATTTCAGGAACCAATAAAAGAGAGAACTTTCCCAAATTATTTCCAAGTTATTTCCTAAATAACCTTGAGACCAAAACCGGACAAGAATAGTTCAAGTGTGGGTGCCTGGGTGGCTCAGTGGGTTCAGACTCTGCCTTCAGCTCAGGTTACGATCTCAAGCCCCGCATCAGGCTCTCTGCTCAGCAGGGAGTCTGCTTCCCCCTCTCTCTCCACCTGCCTCTCTGTCTACTTGTGATTTCTCTTTCTCTGTGTTAAATAAATAAATAAAATCTTAAAAAAAAAAAAGAATAGTACAAGTGTAGAAAAATCTTACTTAGAAAAACAGAGGCAAAAATCTTAAACTCAACAAATGGTTGGTATTACAGGTTGAACTGTGCCTCCAGAAAAGTTATGTAAAAGTCCTAACCCCAGTATCTCAGAAAAGCTTGGACATAAGGTTGTCTGTAAATGTAATTACTTTTGATGAGGACATACCCGAGAGTAGGGTGGATCCCAGTCCAATAGGAGATAGAGATTGTGGAGTTGAGCAGCTGCAGGCCAAGGAATGCCAACGATTGCCAGCAACACCATAAGCTAAGAAAAGGGCATGAAACAGACGTTCTCCTGGAGGCTTCCAAAATACTTGGCCTTGCCAACACCTGGATTTCAGACTTCTAGCCTCCAAAGTGGAGAGATAATAAATTTCTGCTGTTTTAAGTACCTCGTGTGTTTGTTTGCTACAGCAGCCCTAGGAGCTAATACAAATTGCAAAGTGAGAAAAGAATTTGATAAATCTGGGTTGCAGAAATACAGAACCGATGCACATAGGATTGCCTGCACTTTTACTTTTGAGGTGATTCATAATGTTTAAAAAGTCAGCTCTAGATAGCATACAACAGTGAGAACACAGGACAACAGTGTTTGGAGGGATACGCTACAGGATACTTTTCCAACTCAGGGTGACTACAGAAACTCAGAAACAAACAAACAGTAACTTCAGCCATGAGCCAGACCCGCAATGCAAGACACCGGCACATGTATCAGTTCCATATCACTACCATAACATTGCAAACCAACCAACCAACCACAAAATGCAGTGGTTTAGGGGATGGTGGGGGTGGTAGGGCCACCAAAGGCATTAAATGGGGTCATCAATGTAATCCATCCACCACTACAACTTCTGTTATATTAAGTATAAGACAACCAGAACAGGAAAGGAGGAGAGTGAACAGGTGTGGTAAGTTGAAACAATCACCCAGAAATACACTGAGAAATCTCCTAAATGCATGGGAGACAGGCAGAAACAAGATGCCTGCAGAACACGGGCAGTGAGAGAGGGATGGGCAGAATCGGCAAAATCCTCATCTCCACTGTTCCAATCCAATTTTATCCTGTCCAGATAACTCCGGAAACAATAGTGACCCTTCCACTAATAAGTCCTACAAAACTAGAGGCCCAGAGATCTTCCCAGTGTTAGATCAGAGCATTTCCCAAGGTTACTCAGGAAAATTAAGCATCCACAGCAATGACCACCATCAATGCTTCAGAGCTCTGGCTGGTGCACAGAGAAAAAGTTTAAATACAATCTTAAAAATTTGTTGGATACTAATGAAAATTCTGGCTGGCAATTAATGTAAAAGGAAAAGACAAAAAACTCAGGAGTACCAACAAGACTTGTACCCACTCCCATAAGGGGATACGAGTGACGACTATTTTAATTAGTGACAATATTCAGAAATAACTCATGCTTTGTCCAAGAAATCCCTCTGAGAGATTTCTCCATCCAATGTGTCCCTCCTTTACAGAAAAATAAATGTGGCCTCTGGCTCTCAGATCCATAACTTGACCTACTAGAGTATCAGGTGACAGATACATTTCAACTGAGAAGCAGCATTTTATCTGACTGGCTATGGGAGGAAGATTATCTATTGAGAACTATTTACCTGCATTTAGTTCGTGGTGGGAATGGTGTTGAAAGACATAAGAGAAATCTACTTTTATTGATAGCTTGGACTCCCATCTCAAGTCTACTGATCTTGACCCCATTCTTGTCCCTTTGTCCACATATAATCTACCTCATGGAAGTGGTGGATTTATTCTCTACCACACGTATGGACTTCCAGGTGAAACAGCTGTTATCAATCTTTATTTTATAAGCTAGACCCTCTCTACATATCTCCTCTCTTAAGTGCATAATAAAACAACTCATCTCTTTCCTTCTGTCTCCATCTTATACCTTAGTGGACAAAAACTGGCAGAAGTTAATAGGAACCAACAATATTTAGTGGGCACCTAGTAAGTAAGAGTCCTGCCCTCATTGACCAGTTGGGACTAATTTTACTAAAATGGTAGACTAATCTCTATGATGTGGTTAATTTCAAGCTCCTCCATGACAGCTAATTTCTGTCCATTTTTATAGAATCTTGAGGACATGCATTCACTTTGACCCACCCAATGGAATAAAAGATGTGCTTACTTACACAGGCTGACTTGCTTTGCAAACAGTACCCAAAGTATGGGATTTTGTTTTTTAGGTTTAGCTTACATAAAGCACACATATCATAAGCATAGAGCTCAACTGATTTTTACATATGTGCATATACATAGAGAATCAACCAGATCAAATAAAAATTTAAAAAATTTCTAGCATCTCAGAAGGCATCCTTATGCCCCTCCCCTATGAATATTCCCTAAAAGTAAATACTATTCTGGCCTCTATCATTTCAGATTAGTTTTGCCTACTATGGGGTCTTTTATATATTATCCATGTCTCTACTTAACTTGTTCAATCTTTTATATATCTTTTTAAGCATACAGAATATGGTTATAATAACTGTTCTCATTTCCTTGTCTATGAATTCTATCTGTGTAATTTTTGAATCCGTTTTAATTGATTGACTTTTCTCATTATGGGTTATATGTTTTCCTGTTTCTTTCCATGCCTGATAATTCTTCCTCAGATGCCAGATATTGTGATTTTACCTGTGCATGTTGGATATTTTTATTTTCCTATGTATATTCCTAAGCTTTGTTCTGGGACATGATTGGAAACAGTTTGATTATTTTGAGTCTTGCTGTTAAGCTTTATTAGGTGGGACTAGAGCTGAATTTAGTCTATGGCAGTTTTTCTCAGCTCTGGATTTCTGAGTTAGTACTCTATCCAAAGCCCTGTGAATTCTGAAGTTTTACATCCTGGGTGGTGGGAACAAGAACCATTCTGGTCCTGAGTGAGCTCCAACGATTGTTCTCACTAATCCTTTTGGGAAAGGATTAGAACCTTTTGGCTTCCTTCCTTACATGCAGAGAATTCATTGGTCCTCAGCTAATGACTCAAAGGGGACCTCTGCAAATCTATGGATGTCTTTCTCAGACCAGCTTTCTCCTCCTCGTGCTTGGCCTGCAAGTTCTAGCCACTGTGACATCCAGATTCTGCTCCACGTGGCTCACCAGCATTCTCTCTCCCAGGGCTGCAAACTGGAAACTGGGATCCATGTATTCTTTTTCCCATCTCTCAAAGATCACTGTCCTGTGTTGCCTGATGTTTAACATCTTAAAAAACACGGTTTCACGTATTTTTCTGGATTTTAGTTGTTTCGGCAGAAGGGTAATCTAATCTAATCCCTCTTACTCCATTTTGGCCAGAAGTGGAAATCCTTCCTTTTCCTATTATTGAACTTCATTTACATGCAATCCTATAATAGGTTTTATTCTGTATCTTACTTCATTGACTGAACACTAGGTCTGTTCCATCCATGTGGTTGAGTGCAACACTAGTTTGGTTTTTGCTTGTTTTAGTTTGTTTTTCCCATTAGCATTTCCACCAATAATATTTAAAATTGGGATTGAAATCAGTAATCACCCCAAAGTCTTTTACAAGAATGACATTAGTCATGTTCAGGAATCATGGATATGAACCCTCGGTTTGACATTTTTTATTTAGTTAAAAGCGCTTGAACGTGTCACTTAGACTCCCTGGAGTTGCTGGCTCAAAATGAATGATTTGATTCTAGTGCTATATAAGCTATAAAGTACTCTAGAAATATAAAGCAATTTTAACATATGAAATCAATGTTTCTTGGCTTGTTGTCTACAATGAAGCAAGAATTTGGTACCTTCTCTGTCCAAATAACTGGAATTCTCATAAAACCCTTCATTGAGTGACAAGTGGAAATGAGTACTTTCCACATACACAGTACAAGAAACTCTTGAAGGCAAGGATCACCTACAGTAGCCCAGATATTATTTTTCACTTGTCGGCACAATTAAAAGACTTAATATGCCTTAGGATATCAATGAGGGTAAAAAACAGCATGCTATTGGGTCATGGACATTGGGGAGGGTGTATGCTATGGTGAGTGCTGTGAAGTGTGTAAACCTGGAGGTTCACAGACCTGTACCCCTGGGGCTAATAATACATTATATGTTAATAAAAAATTAAATTTTTTTTAAAATAAATACTTTTATTGGAAAAAAAACAGTAGGCTAGATTATGAGTCCTTTTTCAACTTAGAGGTATACTGAATAGGCACCAATAGGCTGGTTTTTGGTGGCATATTTGGGTTTCAAAGGGCAATAAAAGTAGAGAATGTACATTTTCCTTTTTGGATAAAACTTTTTTTGTATTAATGAGGTAAGAAATCTCATTTATATAAAAGATGAGTGTGTTCTGATAACATGGTTATAATGACACTGAACTCAGTAAAGATAAATACACTGCAGGAATCTATTCTGTAAAAATAAATTCAATTTCACTCGGTGCTTTTGAGTTTTTCTTTCTTCCTTAATTTAAGTGCCTGGACATTAATTATTCCAGTATCAGATAACAAACCTGCATCAGTTTGAGGATAAACTACTCCCATATCAAACAAACTGTTTTGAGAGAACTTCACTCGATTCAATGTACACTGGAAACATGTTAGACCTTAGCTTTTCTTGCCAGTAGGACCCCTCTGTATTTTCAAAGGTGCTAGTCTTCTACAGAGATCAGCTGCCCACCTACCACAGTCAACTCTTCCAACTGGCAGTCAGTGTGAATGAGCCATAGCCTCCCCCCCTTTTCCCCAAGTGGTGGTTAATTTGAAACAATGGAGTTAGATTGCTTCTGCCACAACTTGGCTAAGGGATGACAGCAAAGTTATTGATCCTCTGGGTTTGTTTTCTGATATGTAATAGCCATGGCCTTACATACTAACAGGAAAATTAAAATTCTGCAAGAAAGGTTTTTGGCACCATGCGTAACCCATAGAGCTAGCTATGATTATCACTAGTAAACTTGCTCGGCATCTCTATGGGTCCTCCTTTTAGAATTGCTACCCAGTTACTGTGGCCAAGAAGGGGATCTCGCTGACTCCCAGGTAGGTCTTGCTGGCTCATCCTACAAGTCCCACATACACTGAAAAGCTGCTCAAAATGACAGCCTTCTTTCAAGCAAAATTTTCCTTGTTCCGAGCTTTGCATATTGTACGACTTCGTCTATATCCTGCTTGCCTTGTTTTTAATTTTCTGAGCATTCTCACATTGACTTCAAATTCTGGAATTCCAACTGTCCTATATTTAATCTGCATCTACTGCTTAGCATCTGTGGGACTCGAATAAGTTAGCTACTTAACCTTTCCAACCCTGCTTCCCCATCTGTAAAGTGGAGATAACAAAAGTATCATGTTGGGTTACTGTGAAGACTAAGATTTGCGAGTAGTAAAGACTTAGCTCAAAGATGGCACTCAGTAAGCACTCATTAAATAGTATCTTCTATTAAGAGATGAATAGTTAAGAGTCTATGCTACAACCAGACGGGATTGTTTCTGGTTGGTACATTAATTGCTGCTAACAGGTAAATCCTCTCCTTTTAAGGTAGCAGAAATAAAAGCTCTTTCATCAAGAGAAAGTGGTTTACAGTGTGATTCTTTTGTTACAGCTCACCACTTAAAACAACCTGGTCCTCTTGGTCCTATTATGAAGGTAATCACCTTGTACTAACGATACCGTCTATCAGTTTTACGTAGATAATATATTTAGATATATATACATATCTAGTTTGTATGTAAATACCTACGCAGTGGGGATGGGAAAATTGTGCTGTGTCAATTAGACGAACTAAGTCTGTCCTGGAATGGTGCCCCCCTATAAAAGGTAAACTACCTCAAACCAGAAGTTCAACTGAGGGCAATCCTGGGGCCAGCCTTCCTTTGCACAGGTATAGAGATCACTGAAGAAAATCTTCCTAGCATCCAGCTTTGAGGAAAAGTGGATTGGTTGATGCCATTACAACAATCCAAACAGACTTAGAAAAATTCCAGTACCCAACTGTGGGCCTTCTTGCCAAGGTCCCATCCACAGAGTCATCCCAGAAAATTCAGAACTGCCTTGGTATTTTAAAATTCATTTTGTTGAAGGGTGATGAGGAAACCCCCCTGGTGTTCCTTGCTCCTGTCATTTAGTATTTCTTTAATCATTGTTCTTATCCCCTAGATCCATTATTCTTTTCCAGAATAACTGGATGGGCATCTCTGTTTAATGGAAATTCCAAGAGCCCTGAAGGGCTAAATGTCATGGCTGATTCCCACATACTGACCTAGCTTTGGGGGAGCAGGATTACAGGTGGACTTTCTTGTACAGATTAGCTTTCTTCTTTCCTATTACCCCCATTGATCCTTCTCCTCTTATTTAAACAGATGTGCGGGTGAAGGAAAACTTAAGAGCCTTGAGTGAGCCCTACAATTCCTCTGCCTTTATTCGGACTCTGCCAGAGACCTCCCCACTGCCAACGGCTCTCTGCAACACCCCCTGGGGCTGTCTGTCATTCCTTTATCTCCATGCAGGACTCCACTGTACTCTGCATTTTGGTGCCAGCCTGGGTCTGCGCAAACTGCCCTCAGTCTTTGTGCTCTTACCACCTCTCTCTCTTACCCGGTCATCCAAGTTCGACCTAGAATTTTAAGTTGAACCAGACTTCTGTTCTCTCCTACTCAGCCAAATTATCGCATGCCACATGGAGCTCAGTGACTTGTGTGTTTCTATTTTTTTAAAGAATTTTCAAAATCTTAGTAAAAACATGTTATTTGAATATTGGATTTGTTATTTAAAAGAGAAGTTGCCAAGGAAATAAGACAAGGGCAGAAATACTTGCTTTTGTGAATGCAATTATTGAAACTATTATCTCCTGTTAAGCCATTGGTAGGAGAAAGATAATAAGGGCATTTCCAAAGATTTCCTGGATGCATACAAGGAAGATATGTGTTGCCCAAGACCAAATTGGGAATGAGATAAGGTGGCATATGGGGGATAAAAATCAGGGAAATTAATCACCCAATCACTCAGCTTAGTTCCATGTTTGTGAACCTGACTTTGTCTGGGAAAGAAACCATTTGCTCGGCCATTCTGCTCTAGACCACCCCACATAGTCTATCCTCTATTCAATTCCCCTTCATGGCCAGAGACATATACTTAGCATTCGTGATAACCGAAATAGATGACAGACCCAACACTTTGGAAAATAACTTGGGTAAATATTCCAAAGCCATAAAAACATTCATTCTCTCAGACCCAGTAATCAAACTCTAGGAAATGTAATCAAATTGAAGAAGCATTATATATAAATATATTTATTTTTAATAAATAAGTAGGAAAAGAAAAGGGAGGCAATAAGCAGTGGAAGAAACTGAACAATGTTATGGTTTATGAAATCAATAAAATCCTATACAGTGGCCGGAAACAATCATTCAAAGTCCATAACAATACAGAAAATATTTAATGAGGTCTATTTAAACAGCAAAATTGTATCTAAACTTTGACTGTAACTACATAAGGGTCATACCTACATACCATCAAATATCATAAAAGACTATAGAAAATGACAGCAGAAAGCTTTTCATGAATTATTTGGCTGCCTTCTTCTTAAGTTAGAATTTTAAAAATTAGTGTTGGGAGGATATGAAATAAATGCTCATTTGTGAATCAGTTACCTGGGAAGTGTACTGAATGGGGATAACCTCTGCCCTGATGCCTTCTCTGGGAAAATAAATAAATAAATAAATAAATAAATAAAAAAGCATTGGGACAACATTGAAAGTAGAAAAATGACAGATTGGTATTCCCAAAAGAGGAAAATACTTATCCTAAATGCAATTGTATAACAAAAGACATAAAAAATGGGCCAATGGGGATGAAGGAATGGGGTTATCTGGGGAAGTTATGAAGTGAGGACCTTACCTTATATTTCTGAGTTTACCCTGGAGCTCCAGAGAAGGATTAACACTCTTGAGAAAGGACCAGACAGAGTGGTCCTCCTGAGGGCTAATGCTGCCTGGTTCAGGGAAGGGGGGAGTGCCAGCTCTCATAATTTGCTGAGTACATCTCAATGTCAACCAAGTGTCTGAACACCAGGAACATACCAAGGAAAAGACAGAAGAGTACCCAGCCTTAAGGGATCATCCAGGATATACTCGGTCATGAACACAAAAAGATTCTTAAAGAAGTGTCTGGATCATGAGAAGATCAAAGCAGCTGTCCAATAGGGTGAGGGAAAGCATGGAAGGCCAAAGATGAATAGATTTGAGTTTTATTCTCCAAAGAAAACAGTAAATGAGAATCCACAATTGCAAACTTCAAAGAGCATATAAGAGCCATAGGGAGCTCTGCTGTTACTGATCTTCAGTAGGGGATCAAACTGAGGAAGCACAGATCTCACAAAGGACTCCATGCTAGCCTCCAGACTCATCTCCCTAATGTCACCTGGATCTGCAATCCACGCTTGTACATACACCACAAAGAGTGACTCTTTCAACAGAAACAAGAGCTGTGGCTTAGTTAAGTGGCAAGCCACTTAACAAGGGGAGAAGAATGCCTAACTAGATACCAATCGACCTCATGTCCTTGTGTTTAAAGAAGAAGAAACTGAGGCACAGAAAGGGAAATTGCTCTTTGAAAAAGGAAACCACTTTGCACTAAAGTCAACTGGCCAGGCCAGAGGAGCATGGCCCAAGAGTCGTCTGCCTCTGGTGGGGACTGCGAGCAGTCCGACGGACGCCCACAGCCTCTCAGAATGCTAATTTCAAATGCTAAGTCAGGGTTCTTTAAATATCTATATATAGTGGGGGGGGGGTTGTTTTGTTTTTTAGGGGAAACAAAAAAACAGAAAATGGGTAAATGTCCTTATCCAGAGCTTCAGATATAATGATATTACGGCGATCTCCATCTTCTTACAAGGAAATTGTTCATTGTAACTCCACCATGTCAAGGAGCCTCCTAGATTTGTGATCCCGGGAGAAACTGGAAGAAGAGGTACAGATGCAGAGGGTGGAGCTAAGAAGAACAAGGAGGCAGGGGCCAAAGGAGAGTGAAGTAGGGCCGGGCAGTGACCATGGAGACCAAGTAAGCTACTACCACCCAGTGACCATGAGTGGAGATAAGAATCAGGCAAGCTCCAAACTCCTGGTAGACTCCAATTCCAGGGACAAGCCTGAATCCTTCCCTCAAGGAAATGGAAAAGGTAGAGCAGGAGAAAGACAAA
The DNA here is from genome assembly GCF_011764305.1 of Mustela putorius furo. Lineage (NCBI taxonomy): Eukaryota > Metazoa > Chordata > Mammalia > Carnivora > Mustelidae > Mustela > Mustela putorius. Next base: position 12,905,565 of record NW_025421375.1, read on the forward strand.
CCTAACCAGAGGATTCTTTTGGGCAATCAGGAGACAGCATCAGAGTAGTAGGTGGCTAATGCCTCTTGTTCAGAAGTGAAATTACCGAGGTGATTCCCCAATCACCAATCATAAAGCCCACTATATAAAAGCACTCAGAAAGTGTGTATGTGTGTGTGCATGCGCACACACACATGTATGTATTCAATTTAGTTCTCGGGGATCCTGAGGGTGAAAAACATAAATCATAAATACCACCATCCCCCCAAGCCAAGACTCTCAGAGAGGACTGGAACTCAGAGCCAAGATAGACAGAGGAATTCCTAGGCTTCAAAAATCCTTCCTTTACTTCAGAGAAGACTTGTGGTTCACGTTTAACCCGTCTCCCAAGAATGGGGCCTGCAGATGTGTTACATGCATTTGTAAACAATGAGGAGGGACAACTTGAACAGGTTTACAAGAGATTGTGGTAATTCACTTACACTGAAGAGACTGTGGTAATTACCATCTGATTTCTCAGTGCTCACCACAGACTTCAGGCCAATAATGAAGACTGAAAGCTATGGAGTAAGAGACAACCAGAGGAGCCCACTTAATGACCGATAATGTGCCAAAGAGATCCAGGACCCAGACCTCCAACTCTCTAATTCCTAGGGAGAGTGACCCTCTTAGCAGGACCTGCAGGCCTCTGTTCTCCAACCAGAAGCACAGTCTAGCCCTTCCTGGAGCCTATAAGACAAGGTGAGGTGAGGCTTAACTGTGCAGCATAGAAGCTTGGGCCCCATCAAGGCAAAGAGTATGGTGAAGATGAGTAGAACAGCTCCACCCAAGAGACCGATTCCTGGAGGAGTCTTCAGGAAGTGTCATTGCTATGTGCTTGAGCTCATACAGAGCAGACTAAACAGGGAGAGCTCTGAAATGAAGAATGGCTCTTACAACCGAGCCACTCCTCTCCCTACAACACCCCCACCAATATCCAACAGCCACATCAGTGATGCCAGGATTGAAATATCTCCATTCAGACCACTCACGTGCCCCCACAAAAGGTGAAATGACCAGATCGTCCTGGAGAGAAGCAAACCTTTCACAGGGTCCTTTTTCATAAGAACCCTAGTCATCATTTCCATCTCCATTGCTGAGGGGCCCATCTTATTGCCTACTCTGGGGGCAAGAGACAAAAAAGCACCAGGAGCAAGAATAAACACTCCACACAAGCCCCCGGGCCCCATCTAGGGGGACCCATCAGCAGGAGGCTTCAGTGAGGTTCATGCAGGTTATCTGGGGTCACCCACCAGCAAGAACGAGTCAACCTGCCCTAAGGGCTACCAGATTCACATCCTGGGTCTGGAATCCCAAAGACCTAGGGTTTCCTTTATAATCCAAAAGGATATGCACAAGTCCAAGAGGAAACATTCCACAATGGATCAGCACCACCTTTGGGGATTTTGTTTCTATCTGTGTACCATGAGAAGATGGGGATGAAGTTTGCAACAGAAAGGAGTATGCACACAGGGCTACAGGGCAGGACACCTACTCAGACACATATCCTTCTCTCGTGAGCCCTTGTATGCCATCTTTGGTATATATCATAGTCACTGGCACAGAGTTGAATAAATGAAATCCACACCAAGTTTGGCTCTGATTTCTATATCCCCTGAAGGATGATAGAAACCAGGTCTTAGGATATAACTAGGAGCACTTTAGAGCAGGACAGAATATACATCCAAGAATAACTAAAATCTAGACATGGAAGATTGCCGGGCCTAAGCATATCATCCAATCAAGAGGAACCATGCACCCAAAAGGCTTTGAAGATCCAGAACAAACCCCTCCAACTTCCCCTCCTATAATGCCCAGCTCCACATAACTGGCATGCATGAAATTTGGTTGATATTAACATATCAGACAGTCCCAGAGGGAAAGAACCCAAAAGTCCTGTGAAGACAGGTCCAAGAGAAATGCCACTTAGGTCTCAGTCCCAGGAATGACTGTGCTGCTCCTGAGTCAAAGGTCTGTCCTAATAATCATACCTCCCTCTTTTAAATGGGATAACTTAATGCGTGGAGCTAAATCTGCGGCTCCCCTCTACAAAATACATAATGAATTAACAGTATCACTCAATATAGTGCTCTTAGCTTCAGGTTACTAGGACCTTTGTTTTCCCTTTGGCACAGGTTCTTTACCTGTTTTGTTTTAATTTCACGTATCTTATTCTCCTTTAATTTCATAGTATCTCATCTATGTAGTATACTTTTGATCCTTTTTAGAACAAGGCAATGTTTGTTTGTTTGTTTGTTTGTTTTTAGGATTTTATTTATTTGACAGACAGAGACCACAAGTGAGCAGAGAGGCAGGCAGAGAGAGAGGAGGAAGCAGGCTCCCTGCTGAGCAGAGAGCCCGAAGTCGTGATCCTGGGATCACGACCTGAGCCGAAGGCAGAGGCTTAACCCACTGAGCCACCCAGGTACCCCGGCAATGGTACCGGGGTACCATTGGCACCAATGGGCACATGGAAAGGGTGGTGCTCATTCACCTACTTTGTTCCAGTAATGCAGGGCCCATGTATTTGCTCTGTATGAGGCAGTGGCTTTTGCAAGCAGGAGCTGAGATAACCTGCCCTGAGATAACCTTACTTATTGGATGCATCGCTAATTCTCTAAAGGTCTTTCAAACCTTCAGCAGAAGGGGTCCCAAGGCAGATGGGCAGGAAGAGATCCAGATAAGCGATGGCCCTAGAAGAGTTCTGAGTAGCTGAGGGATAGTGACTGCAGGACACATGGAAGTTAGCAGAGGATGGAAAAAGACAATGGACATCCCAATGAAAGGGCAAAGAAGGTACAAAAATTTGGAGACACTGTGCAGTGAGTGTGGCTCCCAAGTCTATGGAAAGAGCAATGATGGGCCACGCGGTAAGAAATGAGTGCTATGCAGGAGTCAGTTCATTCAAGGCTTTGCTTAGAAGTCTGGATTCTTATCCTGTAAGCAATGGGGAGCCAGCGAAGGGTTTTAGGCTTTCACTGGGTGTGAAAGATTGATAGTCTGGAGTAAGGCCTTGGAATCAAAGTGAGCCGGGCAAGATTTAGTGAAGGCCTGAATTAAGGCAACAGCAATGGACTACTGAGCAAACTCAGGTTTGTGACATAGAATTGGCAAACCTGGACAGCCACAGTGAAACGGGGGGGGGGGGGGGGGGTACCAATTTGATTCCAGCTGTAGACCCAGGCTGCTTAAAACACTTATTAGGTGGTGATGTCACTCATAATAGAGGAGGTGGGTGATGTTGAGCAGAGGGTGAATGGAGCAGGATTTTGGATGCAGACTGCTCGGGTGAGATGCTCAAGGTGCCTTCTGTGGAGAATGTAAATGGTTGTGATCACATTTCTGCAAAAACAGTATGTTTATTTGCACTAAAAATCTGTAGAAAGACCATTTGAGAGAGGACCAGGGTTTAGAAGGGCATATAGATGTAGATGTTAACAGTGACTGACTCCCTGCCAGGATTCTTTTTGCTCATCTCCATCTACTGGTCTCTCCACAAGAACCATGTTTTACTCCCACAATAAAAAAACACGGCTTGGAATTTTAAAAATAAAAAGAATTGTCATTCCCCAATCTAAAGACACAGACCTGAGGATACTGAGTATTAAGTATGTAGAAGCCACGGTGGTTGTGCCTATGGCAATGCAGAAAGTGTGTGCAGGGCAAGATGAGAGCTGTGAATAGATCTGTGGGCAACTGGAGGCACTGAGTAGGAATGAGGACCCAGGAGAAAATCTGGAACAGAGTAGTATCCTAGAAACCAAGGTTCCCCAAAATGTTATTATTGTAGCTTCTAAGTTCTTGATTGTGGGACAATTTCTTATTCTTAATTGGACTCCACCCCACTGGTACTCTCCATCTTCTAGACAGAATCGACAGAGCCATAGCTGAATACATGCTTATAAATAAATGTGATCCTAATTCCCTCTTAGCCTCCATCACCCAAACTCTTGTGGAATATGCTCTCTGGGATATTTTCTCTTAGAATATAATTAGAAAGGGTTTGCAGAGCCCACAAAAGGAGAAGGAAACGCCTAACCCTTTCAGGAGACTCATTCTCCCTGAGAGAGATCATTTGATAAAGCTTAAATCAAATGCTGTCTCATTGATTTGCATTTGTGGTGGTTAAGACACAGGAGGAGTAAGACTAAGGCCCAAAAAAAGAGTTTAAGAGGCAAGTCCCACTCTTAGTTGTATTAAAAATACCCTTAAGTGACCGTAGATAGAGAAGGGCCAAATATCTGATCATCAATATTAACAACACCCTTGGCAACCCCTGAAACTGATCCCAGCAGCAACAGATTATACAGGACTATAAAAATTGTATTCAGGTATGAAAACTACATAAATATCTCATCTACTTATGAGGAAGAGGAATTAAAAAAATAAAAAAAAAAGACTTCTGGGCTTATCGGATTTAGATCTCACTTGCAAAGCATTTTTATTGTTATAATGTTGATGCAATAAAGATTTTAAAAACAAAACCACAAAAGTTGAAGGAATTATGGCAGAGAAGGGGAGTAACCACACCCTCGTGAGTTTAAGCTCCTGGGAGGCAAGAGTGGACAGGAGGGGCATCTGAAGTGCGACACGCATAGAACCTGGCTCAAAGGACTGGAAGGAAAGTGGAGAGTGGGGAGTCAGAGATCTTTCTTTCCTAATGTCACGATGCCATGTCCACATTCAGCAATGTCTCAGAAAACGGAAGTGTTCAGAAAACCATGGAAGGTTTTCTATTGATAAAAGGAACTCCCTGTGCCCCAGAACACAGTTTTATCCCTTTGGAGATTGCTACACCTGTGCAGCAAGTGAAAATCATCTCAGTTGGAGGCAGATCATTACAAACTAATTGTCTGAAAGTCAAGAACACACCAGCTACAGGGACAGGTGGTCCCTCATATGAGGAGACTTCCCAGAAGCCATTCATGTCACTGCCCACAGAACTTCACCAAGAGGAGGAGCCTCAGAAAAATGATGCTATGAAATAAGCTGAGCCACAAGCCAGAAAGCGGGGGTGGGGGGGTGGGGGGTTGCTTGAGACACCTCTGGGTCAGAGGGCTGGATCATGCTTTCCAAGAAAAGAGTGGAGTGGGAAGATCTTGGCATTCACAGTAGATGAATGTGGCCATATGGGTGACTATTAGTGTCCCTCAGAAAGCCTCCAACTGTACTTGAGGATTTCCAGAGCTTACAAAGCCTCCAGTACCTGCTCCTTGAGGGGCTTACGCCTAACACCCATGGCCAGCACAGTGCTGTTGCCTGAGCTGAAACTAAGGTCATGCTCCTGTAGCTGCTTCCTTGCAGTCAGTCACCACCAGAGACCACCTGGGAAGCAAACAGGGAGATAAATAATCTAAGTCTAGTCCTGCATTTTCCAAAGGATGAAACCAAGACCCATTATAAGAAGCCTTGAAGATTTAAACAAGGAAACGAAGAGACCAAAAACTGCTTTCTCTTTGACAGTAAGAACTCAGTGGGGCATTCTAGTCTGTGGTGACCAATGCCACTGTGAATCTCATGGACAGGCTCTGGCAGCTCCATTTTTCCTGATCAAGACATAGGTTTGCACAGGGCATAATTAGCGAGGACAGATGGATATGGGGCACTGGCCTGAGAGTTCACAGGATCAATATTCTCTTGGGAGAAAGGACACACTGATGACTCTAGTTTGTGAGTAGATAGCTGGCAGGATCCCAGGGTATATGTAATAAGTGAGGATGAGCAAGAGAAAGAATGAGATTGTGATAGATAATGAAGAATTCAAGGACACAGGGGCAGTAGCTAAAAGAAATGGTCAGAAGGGCCAAAGCATTCCCACGGGTCAGTGAAAAATGTCTAAATCATTAAAAATGATCTTATAACTGATGGTTGGAGAAAGGACAGGCAGGGGAGAAGGGCGTGGTCTTGGGTGAGAATAAGGCATATTTAAGGGTTCCTGTTGAATTCTGCTTTTTCATTCTGCTTTTTCATTAGCTGAAGGAGAGCAGTGGTGATACCAGCCTTGCCAAGTAGAATGTTCCAAACTCCCAAGGCAGAGACTACCATAGTGGAAAGCTAAAGACAGGGAATGGAAGAGAATGTCCCATCTCCCCAGAAATCTCTGAAATTCTAAGGCATGAGGGGATCACCAGAAGTGAAATAATAAAACATAGTACCTAGTACATAATAGGCACTCAAATAATATGAACAGTTTATGGGCATATATAGAAATCAAAGACTAGCTATTCCCTTCCTCAGAAACTTGGAGAAAGATCCCTAGGCTCTTTAGAGAGTTCAGCATATACTCAGGATCCAAATCCAGAAGAGAAGAAGAATTAATCTTTCGATTATTGTTTCTAAAGTGATGGCCTCTGCAAATCCTTTCTAGTTATATTCCAAGAGGAAAAGACCCAGTGACGCATTACAGGTTAGTTGAGGACAGATGATGACAGGGGCCCAGAGTAGATCAAATCACATTATGAGGGGGACCACCATAGATCTTCCTCCATGGAAGGAGGGAGATTCTACCACAAACTTCCTTAAAGCCTGTGAGCCCCACAAGGAAGAGGAAGACATCGAGGTAAGAGCATCTGTGAAAACACTGCCCTGACCCTGGCTAGTCTCCCTGAACAGCGATCCCCTCTTGCATGCCTGGCTGCCACCAATGGGTCTTCCATGCTGAAGGCATTTCTGGAGCCCTCTCAGTTCCTGGTAAGTAAGGGCTTTGTCTGCTCCGTAATTCACCCCACTTAAGTGACCAGAAAGAAGGACTTACAAGACCTTTAACAGGAGGTCAGAAGGCCAGTGCCACAAAATGACCACTATTGAGTGTTGGTCCTCTTTGTATGAGGCTCCCCAGGGTAGCTCATGAAGTAGAGGTGACTCTGTCAGAGAATGGCTGACTTTCTAGTCTCCCACCCCAGTTGCCACAAAACAAGATCTTCTTCCACATCACAAAGAAAGACTAAATATACTAAGACTGAAATGCAAATGCCTGCAGATCCAATCCATAGAATATCTACCATGAAAGAACATAAAAGATATGGCATCCAGATCATAATGTGGAGAAGCACATCTTCTCTCCAAGACTACAGGCACCATCTCCATCTCACAGTGCCAAGAAATGAGAAGGCTGCCATGGTTGAGGACAGGAAGAGAGTACTGTAGGAGTAACAGGGACCCTTCACAATGACCCCTGGGCCACCAATTTCATAGGCATTAAAGACCTAGCAGTCAAAACCTCCAGTGGAGTTTCCTTCACGTTCATGTCAGTATGACCATAAGTAGAGATGGTCCATTTGCCCTAAGACCCAGCTGAGTTTCTTCCCATGTTAAGAATGCCACATACATGGGGTTCATTTATGACTAGAAAATACACTCATACCATTCTAATGAGGAAATGTTTCACAAATACATCAGAAATGTCTCTCTCCACAGGGGCTCTTTCTGTTTCTTCACTTCCGTCAGTACAAGAGAAATGGGATGAGGTTATCAGTAGAAAGAAGATGAGCAATGGCTATGTGGGACAGAACCTCTTCAGGGTTCTTGACATCATTCTTTAGTAAATTGTTCTGACTCTTCAAAAGTGCTCATAAAATGTGTCAAATGAAAGCATAAAGCCTACTTCTTCTCCCCTTACTGACTGACATTCTCATGTCCCCAGTTTGGGGATTCCCATATTTGGAGCACATAAAATGTAATTATGAGAAACCCAAAGCTGATGGAGATCAAGGTGAGGAATATAGTGGCCAGGTGAGTCTTCTGCACTTACTTAGGTGAAGATATTACCCTGGTTGAAGGACAGAGGCCAGGAGGGAAAAGAATGATTGTCTGAATGCCTCACACTCCAGGAGAGGCAGAGGGAGGCCAATGTTCACATTTCCATGTCATAACTCCTTAATATCATTACTTGTAAATAGGAACACTCATTAGATTTGAGTTGTTACATTAAAAAACTCATATTGGTCCTCCTTTTACTTAGGAACCCAGAGACTAGAATATGGTCCCAATCTTGACCCTCTAGGAGTACAGAATGTAGACAGAACTCAAGGTCAGGAAGGAAGGGGAATTTGATTTTCTGATTGTTACTGCTTCTCAGGTTTGGCCTCTGCAAATCCTTTCTAGTTATATTCCAAGAGGAAAAGACCCAGCTATGCATTACAGGTCAGTCAAAGACAGACGATGGTGTGGCCTAGAATATATCGAGTCACTTTACAAGGCGGACCACCACAGATTTTCCTCCAAAGGAGGAAAATTCCACCACAAACTTCCTTAAAGCCAGTGAGCCCCACAAGGAAGAGGAAGACATCGAGGTAAGAGCATCTGTGAAAACACTGCCCTGACCCTGACTGGTTACCCTGAACATGGATCCCCTCCTGCATGCCTTGCTGCCGCCAAGGAGTCTTCCATGCTGAAGGCATTTCTGGTGCCCTCTCAGTTCCTAGTCAGTGAGGGCTTTGCCTGTTCTGTAATTCACCCCATTTAAGTGACAGATCAGATAGGCCAGAAAGAAGGACTTACAAGATCGAGACCTTTAACAGGAGGTCAGAAGGCCAGTGCCACACAATGACCACTGTGAGTATTGGTCCTCTTTGTATGAGGTCCTCAGCGTAGCTCATGAAATAGAGGTAATTCTGTCAGAGAATGGAGACCAGACTTTCTAGTCTCCCACCCTGGTTGCCACAGAACAATAACCTCCCCTATACCAAATGGTCAGACTAAACATACCAAAACTGAAATGACTCCATGTCTAAGACACAGTATTTTGAAGTAAAAAAAAAAAAAAAAAAGAAAAGAAAAAATTTTTGGAGTCCAGATCTTGTAGTATGCCCTCCTCTTCCAAGACCATAGGCACCACCTCCATGCCTAGTGCAGAGAGAAGACTGCCATTGGTGAGAATAAGAAGAATGATTCCAGAGACAGAAAACTGTACTAGAGATTTCCTCCATGTCCTAAGTGCCTAGGAATTTACTCATTGATGAGAGCTACTCATTCTGGTTCTGGTTCTAGAGGGTTTTCTCCCCCCAGATTGTTAATTCTGGAAAACCGGGAATCCACACTTTATAGTTCATATAAATACATGCATGTCAGCCTGAAAAGAAAATATTTCACAAATGGATATGGGTCATTCCTCTTGCCTCTACCAAGAGAGCAAACAGGAGGAGGTTATCAACAGAGGAATTTGGAATGATGAAGTTTGGTATTTGGAGTGATGTCCTTTGCTCTCAGACATGAAGCCAGCATCTGAGATAGAATAATCTGACTTAGAATCCAGTCTCAGATATACAATTTTATATAAAGGGAACAAGACTAGATCCCAAGGTTGGACTCTAACAAAGGAAGTAATGAACAATAAATCTGGGCAGTCTTAAGAGATGACAATAATGGGTCCCTGTATCTCAGAATCAAGGCTAAAACTCTTCCAACGCCTGCACTGTCAGTAGAATTCACAAAAGCAGTCAGGGCTTCCTCATATCTACTTGCTTCCTCTCTTACAAGATCAATGCCAAATCTTGTATTGGTAAAGGTAAACTAACTTGCTGTTATTATCAAAGCCAATCTTAAAAACAGGGGCGGGGGAATTATTAAAAACAATCAACAGCTCAAGGGGCTCTGAGACATGCTGAGCAACTGCTTTATATGCTTTCCTTGGAGGATGCTGAACATTATGGACCGTCTATCTGTAACCTCACTGCTTTATCATTAACACCAGCTAGAAAGAACAGCTCCTTCTCCCCAATCGGCTGCATCCTTGAGTTTCCACCTAGTGATTGGCAGCTTTCAAATGCAAAAGAATCTAGGATTAGAGACATGAAACTGTGCTTCAGTTGACAGAGACAAAAAAAGAAATAGGTCAGTTTGTCTCAGAGACAGTGACTACAGAATGAGTCGTGAGGTACAATGAAGAGATGTCCCTCATTCAAGTTCTAAGGGATTCCTACTAAGTCTATTAGCAGCAGCAGGAAACAAAAGAGAAGATACCCAATCCCAACCACCAAGAATAGAGAGTATAACTGCATTAAGAGCAGCATAAAGAAAAGGAACCAAGCAAAGTAGGAGAGAAGCAGAAACATAGTGATTATATCAGAGGGAAGGAAGGAAAGGAGCAGTCAAGAAGTCAACTTCAGAATTTCTTGGGATAAGTCTAAGCTTCTGTGACAGAATCCAAGGAGAAATGTTGAAGGTCACCAGGGCTACAGGGAGGAGGACAGGAAATGAACATTTATATAGTACTCTATGGCTCACTGCCTGGGATAGAGGCAGTCTCCTGAGAGCAAGGTCCCAGAGGTACTCCCTCCTCTGCTCAGAATCCCCACCCCCTGATGGGGCTGCAGTCCAACCAGAGTTAAGGCCGAGCCAAATATCTCTATGGAGTACCTATCAAGGGATGGATTCTAGAACCACAAGTATTCAACATGATTTTGGTGATATTCTGTGAAAGTTCAAATTGTGGTAAATGTACTGGAGACGGCTTGCTGAAACATAAAATTCCCAGATTTTTCCAAATCATGGACTTGCATCTGGAGGGAGAGAAGAAAGGAGTAATGAAGAGAAGGCAGAAAATAAACAGAAGGGGAAAGCAATTCTCCAGCAGGTGCATGGGCTCCTCACAGGAGCAAGACAGCCCAAGCTCAAAATAGATTAGAACCTCCTGACCTCTCCAAGGTCAACAGAGCCCGCAGTTAATACTCCTAACCTCTGAACAGAAAACCAAGGATCAAAAGACCTCCTCAAGATGAAGTGAGATTTTGGGCTTCTCCTAATATAATGGGGAATTTCCTCTGGGATAGGAAACCAAATGGTAGTGAATGAATGAATGACAACTCTTTTTTCCCAAATTCAAGAACTGGTGTGACTGAAGAGGGGGAAAGAGACTTCTGCACAAGAGTTAAGCAGAACAGAGGGAGAAAGCACCACCCCCAAAGAATAAGACACAGTCCCTCATGGAAGATCCGTTCTATGTAGCTCTCAGAATAAGGTTAGCCTAGGAGGCTCATATTGCATCAGACCCAGTCCTCCCAGCACTAAGGAGTGTGTGGTGTGTGGTCCCAAAGCCTCACCTATTTAATGGAGACCACTATTTCTGTGGACACTTACCACAGGATATAGACTTGAAATCAACAGTAGAGACTAGTTCCCCCCAAAGTGCCAACTATGTTAGGAGTGAGAGGGACCATCAGTGGAGACTTTTCACTCAGCAGGGTTGGTCTAGGAAACATACAAATTTCTCAAATCCCTTTTGTCCTCTTGGTATCAAAACTAGGAGTGATAGTTGCATCACCTATAGGAGGGGAACCTGGAAAGCGCTAACTTTAACCCACATGAGACTTTGGCCTCTGTTGACAAATAAGATAACTGAAAAGGGAAAAAGTAAGAACCAGTCCCTTGGTGTGGGCACCAAACTAGGACATCTACTCTGTTCTCAAAGACAACACCTGACTTGGGCTAGCTATTAATGAACAATAACCTTTGGTATGTGAGAGGTCAAAAGCCTGGAGGGGGCTAAAAAGAAATCATGTCATCCTTCTTTTACTTAACTCCATCTCTTCTAAATATCTACAACCTCACACAAAGAGAGCAGGGGAGGTCCAGAGATTCAATGTTGAATACAATGTCAAAATTAGGGCCTTGACGTATATGTGTATCCACAGTTGGCCTATAAGATTGAGTTCTTAACCACTTTAGACATTTTTTTTTTCCATTCTGGGCCCTCAAGATTGCTAAAGTGCCATCCATCTTCCTGAGGAGTTGCTACATCTCCCCATCCCAGGCCAGATTACCATCACAGACACACTAAAAAATACCATAGCTGAACCTTTCTACTCTTCTCTCTTCTTAGGTGACCCACTCCCTCTAAAAATCCTGAGCTACACCACAACTGGGACAGATGCAGAGGAACGAGCTGATCCATGGACTTTCTGCAGCACCTGTCCTAGAATTCTGCCCAGCCCTAACCCAGAGATCCAGGCTTCCATAGCAGCCAAGCCCGTGACTGAGGATCTTTTGGATACCAGTATATAATGGGACCTCCAGGTTCTCCTTTGACCCCGAGAGATTCTGTTGGTAGAATGGGATGTATTTCCATCATGGGAGGGAGTTACAAGGAACTGGCTTTTAGTTCAGTATCTCAGGAGGGAATTTGTCAGGGCTGGATCTCATCTACAAAAGACTGAACAGCCAAAGAAGAAAAGGTCATGGATTGCAAGATCGGTAACCAGTATCAGGGATGCCAAGAGAGGGATTTCTGCATTAGGCTCTTGGTTTCTGTGTCCAAGATCTGCACTGCTAAACCCTTGTGGGCACAGACCATATGTTATTCATCAGCTGCTAGTACAGTTCTTGAAATGTTTCCATTAATCTGTTCATGATTGTGCATCCAACAGACAGGCCATTGAAAGATACTTCTCAAAGGACTGTTGTGACTAAAGGGGCCCAGCTATTTCGTGCCTGAGCCTAGACTGTGAAGAGAAGCAGTTTTCAGTGAAAGAGCCCCAAAGAAGTTTCTGATTCTTACAGCCTTGGCAGGAAATGGATTTCACCCTCAAACCTAAAGTCTCAGCTTTGGAAAAAAAAAAAAAAAAGGAGGACAAATCCACTTAATCCACTTATAAGAGCACACTGGGAGTGGGAAGAATAGGAGAAGGGAGTACAGGTGAAAAGGCCATTCACTTGGGATGATGTTTCTGGAAAAGGGCCCTGACCCTCCAACATCTCTATCTCCCCGCATTCCCACTGAGTCGTACTCCCTGACACATGACAAGGCTTGTTATTCTTCCATGAGTGATCAAGCTTCTGGGGCACCTGGCCCTTGGTCAAACACATTCATGTTTCAGTGACAGGTGTGAGTCCCTTTCCAGCGAGGAGAATGTGATGGGCAAGAGACGAGTAAGGGCATAAGAACATGACCTGCCTGGAAAGGAAGAGAGTACAGAGAAGAGAGGCTGAGAAAAAAGGAAATCTGGGGGCTTAGAAAATGTGTTCTCCTCAGTTTCACTTGGACAACAATCAACATGTCACACAATAAGTTTTCTTCTTGCTTACTATGTTTTTAACACGTATATTGAAACAAAAGTCACCAAGTAACAAACATCATCCAAGGTATCTTTGCAGAAAGTTAGTATTTTGTTTACAGAATACCATGTTCAGAATACGAGGACCATATTCAGACACCTGCAGGGGTCCCTAACACTCAAGACTCAGGTTTAACTTCCTTTGACTCTGAATCCCATTTCCTCCCAGTGCCCCCTGCTCTCCGTGGCCCTCCCTGTCCCTTTATCTTGTTGCTGAAGCAAAATACATTTCCTCTTTTCCTTTTTCTTGCTAGCCAAACTCCTTACCGCAGTAAGTCCCAATGGGGCCTTTCCCTCCACCCAGACCAACGTGGACTATCCAAATCCATACTCCACCTTTCCTCCTCTGATTTCCCTGAGCAATTCATTGATACCACCAAATCTGGCACACTCAGTTTGAAGAGCCATTCTCCTGTTCTTTCCTCGGCGGGGGGCGATCCCCCCACAGCAAAGAGCTGGACTGAAGGTGAGAACGAATATGCAATCTCTTCACTCAGCCCACTTAGGTTGTGCTCTGAATCTGTTCAAACGCTCTGGCTAGTACTGACCCCACTGTCATACTTCAGGGTGGGGTGTGGAAAAGGTGATCCTTCCCTGGATGCATTGAGACAAGGTGGTATCCACAGCCCCACTCATCCATAGAAGAAATGCCAAATATTTGTGGTGGCACATTCTATTTTACACACGGCTAAATCAGAGTGGCTCCCCGAGAGGAACATCACCTCACCTCATCCCCATGAGAAGCCCAAGCTAGTCAGTAAAGTCACGGAGAGGAATTATTCCATCTGGTCATGGAAACAAGCCCACTCAAAACAAAGGTTGGCTTTGGGCACCACACATCCTTAGGAATGGTTCTTCTTTAACACAAGCTTATGTCCATAATTTTTTTATTTAGTAAGTTATTCAACGGGTGCTGGGGGACAGGAAGAGTTTGGGACATCCATTTCTTAGACCACTGGTTTCCAAAACTGTGCTGGGAAGACCTAGAACAAGTTAGTCCACATTTAACTGTATTGCATTATTGGTCTCCCGCCAACAACCAAAATAAAACCACTCCAATCTCACAGAGAAAAGTCTGTTAAAGTTTCTAACCCAGAATGTCAACCAAAGGACATTGCTGTCTAGCCTTCTGTGAGGTTATTTTTAACAGTGACAGACTTCAAAAACAATGCCTCTATGCCTTCTCCAACCTTTAAACCCATGCCCAAAGAGATCCACACTCTACCTTTGCTATCTTGCCAACTATTTTGCCACTGTTTTGCTCCCTGCCCTATATCCCATAGGGCAAGAGTCTATCTCAGACTCCACAACTGTGGAGTTCTGAGCTCTGTGATTTTTCTGCCCACCCCCCACCCCTGCCAGCCCCAGACAACAGATGTAGCTATTTTTTTCATCTGAGCTGAATTCAGTAATGTGTTGTGTGAATTTTAAAAAATAAATTACTAAAGTGCTTTCAAGCTCATGCATCAGAGGAGTGACCATACGTTCAACAGGGTGATTTCTGCTTGCAACCGTCTCCACGGTAGTAAAGCTGTGCAGGCCCCTGGCGGGGAAGTCAGCAAAAGTGGACCAATGAACCTTCCTCTCCAGCATGATCGCCATTACTCCCAACACAGGAGCAAGGATTTTTGCATCTTAGTGATTACCCTGAAAGCGTATCTTCAGAGGACCTAAAAAGCAATTCTTCCATCCATCAAGCTTTCCCCGCTTTAAAAAAAAAAAAAAATGCACTCCACATTTGCAGTTAAATGGTGATGTAAATGACAAGAACTGAAGCAAATACTAGGACTGTACAGCTTCCAAGACCCTCATCAGCTATTCTTAAAATGCGGAAAAGGAGAGGAAATCCCAATGCAAGATTTTGAATATAGCCAAGAAGGCTAAAGAAGAAGGGAGACGCATTCATACCAACACTCCCACGTGGGTGGAGTGGGCATCCCTTCTGTGGGCATACTCACACACAGGTGCACGCGCTCCATGTGTGTTTCATCACTATCAGCAGTAGTTGTAAATGACCTCCTAGATTTATTCAAAATATACCTCCTTTCCCCTAAACATAAAAAGTAAATGAATAAAATACAAATAGAACAATTCAATTCCATCCCTCCTATGGATCTGCTTAGAACGCACATAAAGAAAATTAGAAAAAAAATATTCACTAAGGAAAATCAATCCCAAAAGGTCAGCTGCAATGTCATATTCATACAGCTATTATTTAACTCAAATTTAAGGTTAGGAGGAGTAACCAAATGTTGTACTGAACTAAATCAATTCCTTTCTCTCCACCTGAAAATGAAGTATAGCAAAAAAGAAAACGTTTTCTTCCTAATATGGTACAGCAAGTTTTTTAAGTCCTCTGCCGTATATTTTTGTAGACACACAACATGTAATACCCAAATAGAATCACTCTTAAGTTCTCTTCATCAGATACCACACTACATTATCTTTTTAAATTCCTGTTTTCCTACTGCTGTCAAATTTTATACAGTTGTGGTAACCACCATTTTTATTCTGACCTTGATTTCACTAGGAAGCCAGAAAAATATCACATTGGAAAGGTGGACCATCTAAACAACATGACACATGATGTTTCTTCCCATAACTGGAGGATATAAATAAAGGCTGGTCTTATTCCTATCCATTCTGGTTCTTTCTCCTAGTTCTATTTAGAGAAATTTTTTTCAGAGAGCACTACAAAAGGAGTCTCTCTCTTGTTCCCACCTCACAATCTCACACACACACACACACACACAGTGCACATGATATAAGCCTGTACCCAAAGACATGTGACCTCCACAAAAACACATACATCCCCATACAAAAACTTAAACTTCATTCAAAACCTGAAATTTTGGGGCGCCTGGGTGGCTCAGTGGGTTAAAGCCTCTGCCTTCAGCTCGGGTCATGATCTCAGGGTCCTGGGATCAAGCCCCACATCGGGCTCTCTGCTCAGCGGGGAGCCTGCTTCCTCCTCTCTCTCTCAGCCTGCCTCTCTGCCTACTTGTGATCTCTGTCAAGTAAACAGATAAAATCTTTATTTAAAAAAAAAAAACCTGAAATTTCTGCCCAGGTTAGGATCAGCCTCTGGGAAAATAGTATTTCTTACTGATCCAGAACCGTGTGTGAAATCAACTTGAAAAAAGGGACCAAGAGGTTTCTGAATTAGAATACTAAAAGATACTAAAAGACAGAGGGACACAGGAAATATGCCCTTTCTCAGGAATAAGACTCAATCAGCAGCAGAGTGGACCCAATAAGGAAGCCAGGATGTGGGAGCCAGACCAGCCATGGGAAGAAAATACAAGATGGGAAATTCCCAGCTGTAGACAGTAGGCAAAGACAGAACCATATGAGAGGCTCATTGGTCAAGTGCAGCTAAACCAGCCAGCATGGGGGCAGAGCACTGCATCATGGGAGACTAGCAGCCTAGTATCAAGGGGTGCACACTCAGTTATGGCCACTGAGTCGAGGGTCAAGACTTCCATAGCCCAACAGTGTAAGGAGATCCTGGCAGATTGCATGGTAATGGGAACATGAGGGGTACACAAGGATTAGGGAATAAGTCAGTGACCTGTTATTGGAATGTGGATGCAAGGTATAACAGGAGGAACACAGTGAACCACCTACTCTGAGCAGTAGCTCACTGGAGCCTGAGCTATCAACCTTGAACTCCAAAAAACTCACTAGTTCCAAGCTTAATCCCCAAGGCTGAATGAAGGGCATTTAAGGGGGTACTAAAATAATGACTGCATAATTAATAGCACTGTGCACTGAAAAGTGCCCAGATCATAATCACCAAGATAGTCCCCCTGCCATGTACCTCAGGCACCTTTTCAATGTTATAGGCAACAAATATTTACTGAAGTCCTTCTATGCATCAGATGATGTGGTAGTGGGGTAGATGGGGTAGATTTGACCCCAAACAAGACACAAACCCTACTCTTGACCATCTAAGAAAGGAGGCAGCTAGTGACTCCTTCATTTCTGTTGTGTCTCTGATGTGACCTTCCTAACACCCGCCCCCATTACTGTCCCTGCTGCTTAGGAGGCAGGACATTTTCCACATGATGCTGCTTGCTCCTTTAGGAAAGAGGAAAGGAATCTCTACACCAGACTCTAATCTCGGCTCCTTCTCTTGAGTAAAGTTTGAGAGCATAAGGGCGTAAACCAGGAGCCCTGAAGCGAAGGCAGCCATCATCTAATCTCTGTCATCACTGTTTGGAGAAGCTTCGAGCCCTGTCAGGATGAGGCATGTCCTAACCAGTCTCGCAGGTGGAAAATGGGCATCGGGTGGCAAGGGTCGGTTAGGTACAAACTGGTTGCTGCACCAGGGCAGAGAGGGCACAAAAGATGGGCCAGGACTGGGTCAAGAATGCAGAGTAAGTCATGTGCTCATCATCCTGGGAAGGATGCTTCCAGGAGGATGGCTGACAGGGAAGACGAGCTCAGAAAGGTCAGCTTCTTTGGAAAAGCAAAGCCACGTGGAACATTCAACCAAGGTCTCGGCAGTTGGCCTCTCCCCTCATGTGGAACCTCTTTAGCCCCAAAGATTCTAAACCAACTGCAGTAAGGGCCCTTAGGAAAGAGCCTTTCTCAGCAAAGACCTGGCTCCATGGTCAATATCTGAGTTGGGAAACTCTGGTCTCTGGGCCTATTAGTGACCTGTGTGATGTGGCAACTAATCAGCTGGGTCTCCCTCAGGAGGAGACTGAGGTTTAGGACCAAGAAACCCACTTTCTGTATATTCTGCTCTCACTGTGCCTGTTAAAAATTTGGAGGACAGGGGCGCCTTAGTGCCATGCCCAAGGTAAGAGGCAAAGGAGAAGGAAACAGAACCAAAGGTCAGAGGGAAGTAGGGTGGGTGCTCAATTGGTAGACCAAATGGAATCCCACAGATAAGGACGATGCGTGAGTAATGAAATACTCACTGAGCATCTGACTGAGCACTGGGTGGCTCAGTGGGTTAAAGCCTCTGCCTTCGGCTCAGGTCATGATCTCAGGGTCGTGGGATCGAGCCCCACATCAGGCTCTCTGCTCAGCGGGGAGCCTGCTTCCCCCCTCTCTCTCTGCTTGCCTCTCTGCCTACTTGTGATCTCTGTCAAATAAATAAAGAAAATCTTTTTTAAAAAAATTGAAGGACAGAGTTAAACAGCTGAAATAAATGGTACGGCTGGAATCCTAGAGCGAGGACGCTACAAAAGGGAGGCATAAAGGAACAGGCTGGGGAGGGGAAGAAATACATAGCATTCTCCTATAGATGTTTCCAGAAGCAGAAATTCAAAATATGGTCTCAGTCCACTACAACTACTTGCTTTCTCTGTGGGCACAGACACGTCTACATAGGGTAACTTGGAGGCCAAGAAATTTGCTTTCCTTGGTTCTTTAGTCTAAGTTTTAAAAGGCAAATATCAAACAAAAATGAGATTTCTAATAATTTTTTTTGACTAAAATGTAATTTTATCTTCTTGGCATCTTTTTTTTTTTTAACTTGACTAATACTTCTGAAATAGTCCTGACATTGATTTACAGTTGATAATCACTTTCAGGTAATAGTTTCAGTTTCCCTCATGTTACTGTTTGCTATCAGTCAGGTCCCTTTCAACAAAATGCTTTCGGACACAGAGGAGTTTACTGGCCAATAAAAAAATATTCTCCTGGTAAATATGTTCAAACTCCTCCCGATCCATTTCATGCTTCAGGTTTCCTAAACTTGCGGGCAAAATGTTTCTGAAGATTAAAGTTATCATAAAAACAGATGCCATGTTAGTAAGATACAACTCTGGCTCCTGTGCTCTGACTTGGTACAAAAATTCTCTCATGATCCAAGTTCATGTTCAAATCTAAAGTGAAGCAATGCCATTCCCGAATGAGCTTTCTTCTCTCCATTCTCCCCATAAAGAAAGAGGGTAATTCCTCTACAACACTTAACACTTCAATCTACGAAATCATGGGGTTTATTTCCAGGGCACTAATGAAACCATTACGTGGATGGAAGGTTGTTTCCAACAAGAAAGACTACATGAAATCATTGCACAAATAGGCCAATTTCTTCATTGTTCAGAGCACTACTGATTCATTTCTGTCTCCGGGCCTTTGCTGTTTGCTCTCATAACACGGGATGCCCTCTGTCCCGGTCTCTTGCTGAGAGGAAACCCAATTTCAATCTTCAATGCTTAGCTTAAGAGGGACCTTCTCCCAAAAAGTTCTCTTGGTCTTCATCAACCTGGTCTCCCCCTCTTGTCTCTACTCCTAAACCTGCTCAAATATATTTCTCATGGCAGGTGAGACCCCATGACATAGCAGTCAGTGCAGAAAAGTGCTAGAAGTATAGTGAGACAGCTTAGTTCACGTAGTTTTAGGGAAAAACGGGCCTGCCTACTACTGAATCCTCGCTCTGACACTTACTAGCTATGCAGTCTCAGGCAGATTATTTTCTGTCCCTGTGCTACAGTATCGCTTTCAAAATCTTCCTGAGAGTTGTTGCCAGGCTAAAATTGGTTTGGGCGATCGCCATTTTCCTAAACACTGGAGCTACAAAGATGAGTAAGATACAGCCCCAATCTTGAAACGAGCTCACCATCTACAGATAAGTTTTTTGAGGGAAATGGTTAAGTGGTTTGGGGAAGAGAAGACTGGGAACAGTAGGGGAGAAACTCTAAGTGTAGAGTGATTCCAGAATTGCAGACCTGAGGGCTGGAAAATACTGAATGTTGATCCGAATTTCTAGCTAAGGTGAGAGAGACACTAACAGAAATGGGGTCACTGGTCTGGGAAGTGGGAGAAATCAGCCTCTGCAGACTTACAGACAACTGCCACCATTCTCAAAATCCAGCAGCCTCCTCTTTCACAAGTCTACTGGATCTTCTTCCTCACTTCCTCACCCCCCACCCTCTTGACAAAAAATTCAAGGGTAGGTTGAACAATCCACTACGTTTGCTAGACCTAGGCAAACAGCATGCACCACTGATAAGACGTACACTCCCTATACATCGTTTTTATTGGCGCTACTTGATTTTTAAAGTTAAAAATGACTTTAGCCTAGGATAGCTCATGTTTCTCTTGACCATTCCTCCCAAGACTACAAACATCCAACTGTCCTCTGAAGCTGCCCAGGCAGAGCAAGGCAGTCTGGTCCGTTACAATTGGAGGGTGGTACTTCCACATTCTGAACCAGTAACTGTCAGCCAGGCCCAGCGAGAATCTGCTTTCTGTGGAACCCCCAACCTCCTGCCGGCCACCTCAGACACCGAGCATGCTCATTACAAATGAGGAAGGGGAATCCCTCAAATAGCCCCCAGTTTAATAGAGATCAAAAAAATGTAATGCATGCCTTTCCTTTGATCCAACAATTATAGAAATGTCTACCAAGGAGATCATCAGAAGTGTACACAAATAAATGGCTACAAAGGTATCTGTTGAGGCCTCTGTCTTTAGATTGGGGGTAAAAAGAGAAAATGCAGGGATCTTCTGAATACAAAACAAAGGAGTATTTCAATAAACTGCCACATATCCACATAAGAGAGTATTATACAGACATTTAAGATATTGTAAAGATATTTTGATGGCATGGGAAAATATTTGAAATATATTCTAATTAGTGAAAAAATATAATAGAACTACATATAACTTTCTTCTTCATTTTGTCACACACACACACATATGCCTTATATATATATATAAACGAAACACATACATACAGCACATATCTAAAGAAAAATAACTTGGGGGGGCATCTGGATGGCTCAGTGGCTTAAGCCTCTGCTTTCGGCTCAGGTCATGATCTCGGGGTCCTGGGATTGAGCCCCATATCGGGTTCTCTGCTCAGCAGGGAGCCTGCTTCCCCCTCTCTCTCTGCCTGCCTCTCTACTTGTGATCTATCTCTCTCTGTCAAATAAATAAAATCTTTAAAAAAAAAAAAAAGAAAAGAAAAGAAAAATAACTTGGGAGGTTATTACTATTATCTCTAGGTGGAGAAGCTAAATAATTTTAAATGATATTTTATTTCCATTTTTGTGCTTTTCTATATTTTCCAATTATCTTTGAAATTTTTTGTAATCAAGGGGAAAAAAAAACTCAAAAGGGAAATGGGCCATGAAATAGGCCATGACTTGAAGGGAAGAAACCAGTGGAGATGATATGTATGCCATGGAGCATTTATTCCTTCCATACTTCCGGGGATATTTTTTCTTGCTCGAATGCTGAGATGGCCAGTCTTTCCATCTCTTACCATAAAATGCCTGACAGCTTGGATTTCAAAGCTTTTCTTTAAAGCTCAGAGCTTCTCTCAATAAAATCTATATTCCTCCATGCCTAGGCAATAAAGGACCACAAAAATCTACTAGGTATTGGAAACCATCATTTCTCTTTCCTTTATACTGACTGAATTAACTTCTGCCAAAAGACAAATGATCTGAGTGGATCACTTAGTTCCTTATTCTTTGATTTAATTAGGGATTAGATGGTAATAGACTGGAAATAAATTCTCTTTTCATTGACCTAAATTAACTTTGCTTTTGAAATATAGCATAGCCTCAGCAATTATCTGAAAGGAATATATATATATGTGTGTGTGTGTGTATATATATATATATATAGTAACCCATCACATGCAGAAAACTGTACCAATCCAACCATTTAAACATGTCTCATTAACACCATTTGTAATAAATCCCCCTAAGCCTTTGAGTAATATAAGCCATTTCTGTGTGTAAGAAACAGAAGTAAGGAAAGGAGGTGGGAAGGAATCCCTTCCCAGGAAGTATTTTTGTGTAGGAATCTATTTTTGTAGCAAGACTGTTTGTTGGCCAAGTTATAGGTCCTTGTTTGACAGACCGACCCCCGAGCCGTGTGCCTCTGTCCTCTCCGGTACAGCTTGTACACAGGGACGGTGTTCCCCTGTCGAAAACACCCTTTGGGCCCACTCATCTCTTCTCCACAACCTACCTTTGTATAGAAAGGCATGGCTTGCCAAAGCCTTACACGTAAAAGATGTTATGTGATCTTTATAAAAACTCTAGATGATAGTTTTACAGATGAAGAAACTAAATTCAGAGAGATGAAGTTACTTGTCAAGAAGTCCTGCCAGTAAGAAGTGGTTATCAGATGAACACTTCCATTTACCAGCCTGTGATTCAGTGTTTCCTGTACCAATAACCCCGATAATACCATACGTTTGTCTCGATGCTGAGTTTTAAAACATTTCTTGCAGCCGTATGTATTTAGCCACTTTCTTTCACACTGCCCTTGATGATGTACGTGTGTGCTGTGTACCACAATTTCAAGTTCATTCTGATGAAAACCATTCTTGGAGGACGGCACAGAGGGCACTGCCTGGAACAAGCCAGCCCGTAGACATTGGACCCATTAAAGCCCTCCACAAAGGACGTACTTCATTCCAGACTGTCTGATAACCTAGAGAGCTCCAACTGCCCGATCGTGACTCCAGACAGCTCCTGTTCTCCCAGGATTTGGCTTCTTTTCTCAGTTCTGACACTGGTATGTGCCTTTCTAAGATATGTGGGACGACCTCTAGCAGCTGTCATTTTGCTGGCTTATAATATACTCTTCCTGGGTTTATAGCAATCTTCCCACTCTCCACTCACTCACTCTGTGGTCTGCCCACATCCTACTCCATGGGCACATACACACAGAGACACGCCCTAGACGACAGTTGCCCTCAGATGAGACAGAGGTCCTACTCTTCTGGCTCTATCGTGCCATTGCCAACAGATGCCTCAAAGCCTTCGCTGCATTAAGTTGATCACTACATCTTTAAATTAATTTGAGGGCCTGCTAGAAATAGTACCGCTATGTAATTATGGCTGTATATTTTATGACCCACTCCTTCCCCTACCTGCCTCTACTTTCCTTTTTCTTGCACCACAAATCTTTTCATTTATTTTAATAGCTTCTAGCAAATAACTTTATATTTTATTTCATGAGACAGTGATCATAAGGTCTCTAACTTGTTTCAGCCTAAGACTCCAAGATTTGAATTAGTCTGGGAAAAGTGTGGGAAGTCACTATTTATTTGTTCTCTGCTTCCCATGTAATTTATCTCAGCAAAATATCCTCTACTCTTTAGAAAGTGTATTCACTTCTAAATGAGGATATGAATTTCATTTTCCTAGGTCAAACTAGCCCAATTCAATATTCTTTGTTGTTATGCTCAATTATAAAATGGAAAAATTGGAAGAAAACACAATTTTATTATATAACATAGTAACATGAGCCAGGTTATTAAATATTGTTTACCACGTCCTCCTATTCATGTTTTCAATATTTTTTTAATAGCTTGGCAATATTTAATTTTGTTAGTAGAACATATGGTCTGGATTATTTCTTTTTTGAAATGTAGATAGATCTGGTAGTTAAGGCATCTTAGAAGGTGACAATTATATTTAAAGTCGTGTTACAGGACTAGGGAAACAATCTGTTTGATATAGGGTCCCATATTTTAGACATCACCATACAGGGCCAGGGGGGACAACTTCAAGAGAGATGTTAGCACGTGTGTTCCACCCCCAATACACACTCACATATCTCTAGGTAGAATGAGATTCTTTTACAAAACATGGATAAAGGACTTAATACAAACTGTAAAATGTTTAGCCTATAATTTTCATTAATGTCTCCAATACAGAGTGCTGCTAGGAAATTAAAACATAAAAGCAATTCTTTTTTTTTCTTTTTTTTTTTTTTTTTTTTTTTTTTTGCCTTGTATTTATTGAGCAAGAGAAAGAAATGAAACAATAAAAGATACACTAAGGAAAAGTTCCCTGTTTGTAATATATTAAAGGCATTATTTTAACTGTGCTTCCTCCTTCCTTGAGGGCCAGCCCTTTTCCCAAGTACAAAATAAGCCCAGCCTACGCTCCCATCAATGCTCTCTGGCTTTCACCAACAGTCCTCCACATATCTAAGCCTACTTTGCCAGAGCCTTTCTTTTAAAATAGCTAAATTCATTAGGGATTTGGGGAGGAAAATGTCACATTGAGACAATTAAGTTGTGGTTTCTAAAAATAAAATGAAGAAAGGATAAATGTGTTGGCGTTGAAAAAAAGGGTTATCTGCAGTATGAAATTTCAAAGGTCCTAGCTTGAAAGCTATGAACTCTAATTATATTCTGATTTCCACCCAGGAAAATCTATCTTTTTCCCCTATGCTTCACTCAGACTGGAAAACTGAAATACTGTGTACATGGAATAAATATTGAGTTCCATGAAGTAAAGGTATTATATAATTAACAGTGACTGAGAAACATTAATACATCCTACCTGTCTTGCCAGTCGCTGGTCCTAGCCCTCCAAAGCCCTCGTCCCCTTCAGTATCTTTACAAGTCGCTGTTCAGTCTTCTAAACATCTCTGTGTAGTCTTCCTCCTGGCCATGACTGATGTCATTTTTCTGTTCCGGAGGCAAAGAGCCGTGTTACACACCCCTTCAAAGTTTTGCACCATTTTGACACCGCGATTTCTTTTTTTTTTTTTAATCAGAATGTCCAAGTTTCTTCCTTCTTTGCCTAACTACGACTTCTCCTTGGCTTCACAATCTTTTCCAACCCTACAGAGGAACCCCCCTCCCCACCTTCCTCAGTATCAATGTGTCAGTTTCAGTTTGCATTTGTTGGTACTATTGCCTTCTTCTCAATGTTCCTTGAAATCTCCGTGTGAAGGGGCAGCTGGGTGGCTCCGTGGGTTAAAGCCTCTGCCTTCGGCTCAGGTCGTGATCCCGGGGTCCTGACTCTCTGTCTACATGTGATCTCTGTCTGTCAAATAAATAAATAAAATCTTAAAAAAAAAAAAAAAAAGAACAAAATCTCCTTGTGAAGAGAATACACACGGAACTCAGGCAAGTCCCTTTCTTCATAGATTATGGAGCAGTACAAATGGTTTGGGAACCTGAAAGATCTGGATTCAGATCGTGGTTCTAAAGCACTAGCAAGCCAAAGAGCCCTTCTGAACCTCTCTGTCCTCACCTTTAGGATGGGGGTCCCAGGGCGGACCTCAGAGTACCACGCAACAATGCCAGGAGACTGCACCTAGAAAGACAGCAATACGCTTCCTGGCATGTCTCGAGTGCCTGCTTCACCTTTCCTTTGCTCTCCTAAGTTTTTAGCTAACTATTTTTTAACACTGATCACACACTTCAGGGGTTAAGTCACTCATGCTTCCTGTAACTCTTGGGGAAATGCTCAGGATGTACTATTAGTCCTCCCTAACTTCATCTCACTGATACATCTCACGCCGATTATAAAGCTGTCTTCCTGTTGGTTAAGACTCACCCCTACAAAGAAACACAATCATGGGTTCCGGGTTTGAAGTATTTTGTTCTTTTACTTCTTTTCCAAAAGTTCGGTCAAGTGCAAACATTTCAAACTTGAATTCAGCACTTTTACCACGCAAGGCAATCAGTATACACCAATACCAATTTGGCATACCCGTGCACAATGTGATATTCAATATAAAAAGTGGGTTATAAGAAGCAACGAATCAGAAATTGTAATAAAGTAGAGGAGGGGGAAAAAATGTAATGGTATTCAGGAACCAAAATTGAGCTGTCTGAATCTATTGTTTATACGTGGGCTTAATTTCACCAGAACTGCTTGCTCAGCTTAACATAAATCCAGAGGGGGAAAAAAGCGACTTTCACATGAAGAAATATGAACTGGAATTCATAGATACAGCAAGAAAAAGTTCAACTCTCATCTGTCTACATGAGCAAAATTATTTTCTCATGTTTCTTCTGATTCACGGTTTCTATTTTGTGACAGTTTTGGATGGAGATTGCAAAAACTAAAAGGTCCCTTTCGCACCAGGAGAGAACAAGCAACAGGCTCTTCAGATAAGGCTGAAGAATGATGCTTGAGTCACCAGTGTCTCTGAAGAAGGGATGTTAGGAGTTTGCAGGTTTGACCCTGAATGCTGGCCCTCTCAGGGT
Source organism: Mustela putorius furo (assembly GCF_011764305.1). Lineage (NCBI taxonomy): Eukaryota > Metazoa > Chordata > Mammalia > Carnivora > Mustelidae > Mustela > Mustela putorius. Next base: position 12,931,569 of record NW_025421375.1, read on the forward strand.
GGGGTGGAACCAACATATTTTGAGATCTCTGCAAAGAAGAAAGGGAACATGCAGATTCTACCTACAAAGTGTTGTGTATCACTCTACTTTAGATCTTTGAGTTCTCAGTTCAGGGAATACTAACATGCCCCAGTGAGGCAAGGCATTCAAAAAGGATGCTGGACATCTTCCTCACCACATTCTGCCTTACACCCCTCCACCCACCTTCTTTGATGGTTCAAACTATTTTAAAAGTCAATACACGTCTAATTCTATGGTACTCTTCCCTGAGTTTGGAATAGATATCGTTAGAATGGGAAGGGTTGCCTTGGACTAGGAACTAGGACCTTTCCCAGATGTCAACACCCAACAGAATTCCAGTAGAAAGGATGGTGAGATTATCTCCTCCCAGAGCAGCTATTTCCTTCGAATGTCCTACTGAAATGTCCTCTGAATGTCCTAGCCCGCTGAGGATTTGGGCTACCAGTTTGGGTTTTGCCCAGTTGAGCTGTAGAAAAAAGCGTCTTTCTTCCTTATCACGGCTCTTGAAAGTCTTAAAGGCTCCTCCTAGGTTTATTTTGCTTTTTACTAAATAGGACACTTTCATTCCTCACAACTAATCCATTCAAAAAACATCACAATTCTGTGCAACTACCAAAATAATGGCACTGATATCTTGAGTTGCACCAAGGAAATCTATCTGCAGGAAATAGGCAGCCTTAATCCTTTCTTCTGTATAAATATTGGTTTCCAGTGCACCTGAAATGTAGACTCATTTGAAGATGTCCAACAAGAACACAAATACTACAAACACTCTCCCGAAGAATCAACTTTCATGAAGTTAAGCTTTATTCCCACTGGCAGATATCCAAAAAGTAAACTTCCTATTCTTTCTTGACATTCACACCTTCAGAACATAAAGCTATTCTTCAGACCGGATAAGTCAGTAGGTTAGTAATCATAACCTGGATTTTTAAGTGGGGTCTACAGAGGAATTCAATGCAATAAAAGACTTAGATCTATCAAGGGTGAACTTCAACCACAGAGTTATACATTAATGCAACTGTTGGAAATTAATGGTTTCCCATAAAACATGATAAATTTTATAGAGTGGCATCAGAGGTTCTGAAGCCAGATGCACTGTGTATTCGTGTGATAATGGAAGATGAATGTTTACTGAACATATCATCCTAAATTCGGTTCTTTGTGAACAATTTTTCCCTTTGTTTTTGAGTTTATCAAAGCCAAATACCTAATCCATTCCTTAAGTGAAGAAACAGAGTTTGATTTATTATTGGCTGATTTTTTTTTTTTACAAATGCTTAGGTTTTTTTTTTCTTATTCCATAAGTCAAGATAGTCGGTAGTCTTACCTAAACCAAAAAGGAGATAAAATGTAGATTTCAGATACTGACATGTAGCTACTAAAGAAGCAAAGAGAGGGCTGGTTCTTGAAAACAGTTTGGCGCATTAATTTTCCACAAAGTTCCCATCAGATGTCATCAAATTCAACACACTGTGCAGATGGGAAAGACTGACTATTGAAACAATTAACTATTGTGAGTCATTTCCTCAATCTGCTTTTGTTTTAGCCAATATGTCAAGTGGTGACAGACACTGTAAAATTTCACAAGCTCTACTGTCTTCTTGGAAACAGCAGAATACAACTGACACAGCTCAGCTTGATGTATCTACCAAATTAATGGTGGGGCCTCTTTCCTTCTACTTTTCAATGCCAAAATCTAGAGATATTATGTAGAAGCTATTCAACAAGAAGAGCACGAAGTCCATTTTATTCTCTCTGAATACTCCCACTTAATCACCTGCTGGCTCTTACTTCTCCCTTTGAATTGAGGCTAAAATGAATATGGTTTAAAAAAATTTATTTATTCAGTCTCCACTATCAGAAAAAAATGCTGTCATGGACCCTGAGTTTTTCTGAAATTTGCCACTTGCTGCTGCCTAGTCTGAAAGTTTAGATGACCGAGTTTATCACTTAACACTCTTAGTGTGAGTAAAGTGACTTTTAAATTATCAAAAGCCACTTGTGCTAATCTAACTAAACATTTTCTAATCTTAGAGGTATGATTTTATTATTTGTATGTATGTCACTTGCATGTCTAAGGAAAGTGGGAGGAAACCATGGGAAACCAATGGATACATGAAAAATTCCTCAACATCACTCATCATCAAGGACATGCAAATCAAAACCACAATGAGATATCCTTCACACCTATTAGAAAAGCTATCATTGAAAAGACAAGGGATAACAAATGTTGGCAAGGACGAGAAAGGGAACCTTTGTGCGCTGTCAGTAGGAATGTAAATTGGTATAGCCACTGCAAAAAGTGCTACAGAGGTTTCTCAAAAAGTTAAAAATACAACTATTGGGGCATCTGTGTGGCTCAGTGGATTAATCCTTCAGCTCAAGTCATGATCCCAGGGTCCTGGGACTGAGCCCCACACTGGGCTCCTTGCTCAGTGGGAAGTCTGCTTCTCCCTCTACCTCTATGTGCTTACTCTTGCTCCCCCACCAATAAATAAATAAATCTTTTTTTAAAATAAGTAATTAAAAAATTAAACTACAACTATTAAATGATCCATCAATTCCTCTTTGGAACATGTATCCAAAGAAAACAAAAAGAGGACATTGAAAAGATACCTGTATTACCATGTTCATTGCAGCATTATTCACAAAGCCAAGATACAGAAACAACCTAATTTCTTGTCAGCAGATGAATGGAAAAAGACAATGTGCTACATATATACAATGGAGTATTACTCAGCCATTAGAAAGAAGAAAATCCTGTCATTTACTACAACATGGGTGGAACTTGAAGGCATCATGCTATATGAAATCAGTCAGACCTAGAAAAGTAAGTACTGTATGAGATTCCACAAAAAAAGCTGAATTTGTAGTAGAGTAGAACTGTAGTTACCAGAAGGAATGGGGAGGAGGGAGTAATGGAGACATGTTGATTAAAGGATATAAATTTCTGGTTAGGAGATGAATAAGTTCTGAGGACTTAATATGTCACATTGTGAATATAGTTAACAATACTGCGTTTTGTACTTAAAAGCTGTAAAAGAGTAGATCTTAAATGTTCTCACCACACACACACACACACACACAGAGGAATTTTGTGATATGATAATTTAGCTAATACTGTAGGGGTAATCATATTGTAATATATAAATATATAAAATCAACACAATGTACACCTTAAACTTATACAATGTTATATGTCAATTATATCTCAATAAAGTTGCATAACCTAAACAAAACACGGGGCTATCCCAGTTAGGCAAATGCAACAACTCACCCAAGATTAGACAGAACCCAGCAGGTAGGATGCAAGAAAAAAAGCAACAGTTGGGATTATGGCAGTCATAGAAAGACAGTCAAACTCAGCTAGACCCTAGTTAGCAAAATGCACACAACCACGCTGACCAACCTCAGATACATTCTTCCTATTTCTGGCGGTCATACCACATGTCTCTCGTACATTCACTCTCCATCCTTATAGATGACTTTTCACACCTCACCTCTTTTAAAAACCCTCTAACACCTTCTTTCCCATCCATTCTGATGACTTTGCTTCTTCTTCATTTTAAAAACTTAAAGTAACCAGAAGAAAACCTCTGTGGATTGCTACCACTGCATCCACCTACCTACCAATTTCCACACTCATAGTATGGTTTTTCCATCTGTGAGCATACTCTCCATGTACCTGCATAAAACTAAACTATCCATCTGAGCAGTCTTTTGCCTCCTCAAAGATATGGAACAAGCAATTCACACACCCTCTTCTGTATCATCAAACGCTGCTCTCTACTGGGTTTTTCCCTTTTTGTACAAATGCGATCTTAACTCTCCCATCTTAGGGCAAAGATAATCCATCTTTTAGAGACTAAAGGATCCTTACACTGAAGCTAGTGGTTCTCAAACCGAAGTCAACGTTAGAATCCCCTGGGGAGCTTGAACAAGAACATCAAGGCCAGGGTTCCTGCCCCCACCCCAGAGATTCTGATGTAGTTGGTGTGGGGTATCACCCGGGCATTAGCATTTTGTGCATCTGATGTGATTACAAGGTGCATCCCAGGGAGAGAAGCACTGATCTAATCTAGATTCATCATAAGTGAGGTAACAAAAGTCAAGAGAGGTGTCGCAGCTCAACCAAACCTAGATAAATCATTAATGGAAAAACCGAGACAAAAACCCAGCAAAGCAAATTCCCAGTCCAGTGCTCTTTTGACAACATCAGGGAATATGTCACACACAAAAAGGTTATCTTTGGCTAAGAACGAGGAGTGCCACCCTAAGTAATGAACTTGCTAATTGTTCAGTTCCATAGAGAATACTGACCGTTCAGTCTTTGGTCACAAAAGGAGAGCTTAAACCAGGATGTTGAGAAGGCAAGTGAAGCAGGGAATGTGAAGAAATCCCTGCCATGGTACCCACAGCAGGTGTTTCAGAAGTTTGGGGATGGTGAGGGACCCAGGGGAAGGTGCCAAGGAACAGCGTGAGGTGCTGTGTGATAAATGGAGCTGTCTTTTTCCCATTACAGGAACATAGCAAGTTTCAAGTGCAAATCAGAAACCCAGAATGATTAATTGTGTAGTCTACAATGAGTCCTGTTGTGTTTGTCTATGAATCCCTTTGCTCTGCAGATCAGACACACCAGGTGCAGAGAAACACCTGGCTCTGATGAACCCTGTGAGTTTCTGGGTAACCCACTCCAAAAAAGGGGAACAGTGGTTTTGTTTTCAGGTGAACAGTAGGAAAAGAATCAAAGCCGCTGAGAAAACGGAATTGGTGGAGTCAGAACAAAAGCATCCCTTTAACATCAAGCCAAGATGCTGTCATATCTCTGGCTTTGCCTTCTCTTTTTCTAGACCCACTTGGCATCAACGAGCACCAAAATGCTTAAGGAAGTCTTAACTTCATGCCTACTTATTCCCACCCACTAGTTCAGCTGACCTAGCAGTCACCTTTGCCTTCTCCCTAAGGAAGCGCCAGCTAAGCATTAGCAGCGAACGATGTAGTAATTGAGTTCATGGGTTGCTGGGCCCAAAGCCCACATTTGGTTATCCGTGTGATATTGCACAAAGTATCTAAAGTCTCTGTGCTTCACCATCTGCCCAGAGATAAAATAATGTTACCAATACCCACCTTGGAATTCTTGTGCTGACTGAAGTAGACATGAATGTGAGGTGCCTGAAACAATGGATGAATGGTAGCTATTGCTATTAAACAAGATGGCCGGGGAGATTTCTGTTATTTTTCTTTAAAGCATTACAAGTACTTAAACAATACTGTTTGCATACTGAATGAGCGTGTCAATTACACACAGTTATTGACCCTTCCTTAAAGCTGATGAGGTACACTAATATTTAGTTAGCTAATTTTGTTCAACTGCAGAAGCAACATGGCTTGGTAGAAGGACCTAGATCCAAATGCTAGCTCTATTTACTAACTGCAGGCCTTAGGAAAGGTGTTTAATCTCTCTATGCCTCATATGGTCTTTAAAAAGTAAGAAGAAAAATACCTCATTTGCAGAAAGATTGTGAGAACTAACTGAGCTAATGCAACCACCTGGTGCATAAGAGGGTGTCTACAGGCGTGCTGACAGGACAACGCACATTTACCTCACAGCAATAAAACCACTCTCCATTTTTAATACTCTTTCATTGTTTTCACTAATTCATAACAGCATTCCTCCAAATTAATCTGAATTTGTTACATTTTGTCATATTGTTTAATTCCAAGTAAAGCTAAATGACAAGTGACCGTGTCAGAATGATTCTGGGGGTGCATGTCCTCTAAAATAGATTAATGTAGACATGGCTCTCTGAAAATATTTGTGGGGGGTGGATTCTAAAACCCCTTTTAGCCACACCTCAAGCCTGTAGAGGGTGGGAGCTTTTATGTTTATCTTCTCTAAGGATAAACGATTGGGTTTAGATTAATAGAAAACAAGGAGAAAAAAAAAAAGCACAGATCTATGTAAAACAGAGTTATGTCTATGACAAGTGTTTTCAAATATGTGGTAAAGAAAATTGGTACATTAAACATCTCTGGCTTGTCTAGTTTCTAAAAAGCCACGGAAGTTAAATTAGGTTGATTTATTTCCCAAAGTGGTCATTTGGATTATGCTACCCGTAATGGGACATCAGTATCTCTGAAAGCAAAAGACTTAAAATATATAAAGACATTTTTATGGTCTGCCATGCCTATTTCTAAAATACTCTAAATCTGATACTGCCTTAGGCTGGCTTCCCTGGAAGTAGACACTGAGACAACGATTCATGTGCATGTGTTTTATTAAGGAAGGGCTCCCAGAAAAAGAACCGGTTAGGAAGAGGGGAAGCAGGACAGAGAAGGGAAAGAAAGCAAGCAAGGCTTTTTCGATGGAGGACAACTTGGATCTGGTCCTGCAGGAGAACACTGGAGGGTTAATCTAACTCAGAGTGGTTCCCAGCTTAAAGAAAGCTTGAACCTTCCTACAGCTGCACCTGCTTGTCATTGGCCAGGGCCACCTGGGAGAGAAGACATAACCTTCCAGACACTTCCTGCCCTTTGGAGCAATTGGCAAACAAGAGTCACACGTGCTGGCCATTGGCAGCAAAAGCACAAGGACGCTGGGGGAAAGGCCCATCACAATAGGAAAAGGTAACTTTTCATGGAGGAGGGAAAGGAAGAGAGAACAAATAAAGTCAGAAACAGTTAGCTTTCCTCTCAATTATTCCAAAGCAATTTTTTCTTTTCATTATACCCCAGTTTTTCTATTATGAATGTTATGAATACAAAACATAGACACAGTTGACACATACATTATCCCCTATTAGTGACGTTGCATCAATCCAACCTAGATTAGATAATTTTTTAAAATTATTTATTTATTTATTTGACAGAGCAAGAGACCACGAGCAGGCAGAGCTGCAGAGTGAGAGGGAGAAGCAGGCTCCCCACTGAGCAGGGAGCCCAATGTGGGGCTTGATCCCAGGACCCTGGGATCATGACCTGAGCCAAAGACAGTGGCTTAACCAACTGAGCCACCCAGGCGCCCCTAGATTAGATAAATTGAGCAAGAAGCAAGCAAGTGTGTTCACATAAAAAAAGCTTTATATTATGTACATGGTTAGTTCCAAGCATGCGCATTGGTTGCTCAATATGAAGAAATTGCTATTACTTAGTTATGATTGTAAGACACAAAAATTTACAAGTATAATAGTAATTCTTTATATTAATCTCCCCTACATGCACTTTTAAAAAAACCATAAGGGTTTTAATAAACCTTTTTCCAACATTGTTTATTCATAACATTTATTAAAATGTCATTTTATGCCTATTGGAACTATAAGCATTCAAATCAGGCTTGTATTTTGTATGTATTTTTCACTTAATTTTTCTAGTTATTCTTTTTTATCTCGTTTGATGATAATGTCAGCCCACAACAGATTGGGAATTTTAACAAACTTCGTCCAGCACTGGCCATAAGATTGAGAATCACGGCTCTACCCCAGACTGCTTCCCCGGTGCCTGGGGGAGTGAGCGGAGGTGAGCGGAGCCTCGGAGGCAGAAGCAGCAGCAGGAATAAAGTGGGAGGCAGAGGCACACCCACATTAGTAATAATGATACCATAATAAAAACAGCTCTGTCTGAAACACGGGAACACATGATTCAAGACAGGACATGAAGTCCGCTTTATAAATTATGAAACCTAAGTCAAGACTGCATTTGTTCTGTGATGATTTGAACAAGTTCTTCCTCAAGCCTGAAACTAAAAGCAAAGATGAAGAAGTTGGGGCGCCATCTTGTGGAGAGAGCAACCAACACCAGGTCCAGTGGTGTCCTCCCTCTCCCCACCCCCAGAAGCAAGCCTTCCCCACCGCACATTCCCCCGACCAACCCAGCTCCTCCGAGTGTGTCTCAGAACTCCAATACTCTCTTCTTTCAAAAACAGGACTCAAGAATAAGAAAAACATCCCTGCCTGCACCATTTTCCTTCCCAGCAGAGCTGCGTGTGGTGAGATGGGCTTTAAGTCGGCCTCTTTAATCATGGGACATAAAGATTCCACCTGCTCATGGCTGGAGGGAGCCCCTCTGTGCAGCAAAACCCCTTTGTCCGCCCCCCCTCCCCCCCCCACACACACACCCAGCTGTTTTTCTCCATCTTTTACCTGTCACAGAAAGCTGATGAGGCAGGCAGAAACCTGAGGGCTAGCCCAGGATTAGCTTCACTGTGTGCAACAAATAGATGGTGTGTGGGGAGGGCTTTTAAGTCAAGTGCTGCCACAAACAGTACTATTTTGAGGAAATGATGGTTGTAAGGGATTTAGAAAGTCATCTGTCATTTGTCTTCAAGCAACACCACACAGAGCAGGCCAGACATAAGAATGGCAATCCCATTTTCAAGGCCTTTTTTCCAACCATTCCCGGAGACTTAATATAGAGTAATCATTCACATGCAGAAATACATTCTTATGTTGAACATTTATATCTCAACTTCTGCTTTCTGCATTGAGTGGACATGAAGAGAAAAATCTCTTCAGATTTGAATGATCACTTCATTAATTTTCCCTAGATTTTTAATTTTTCTAAATTTTTAGGCATAATTTACAGAGTATCCTTATAGGACTTTGGGATGTACATGACAGAAATACAACTCTGATAACCTGAGAATAGAGAACAAGAAATAGATTGACTCACACAATTTGAATTCTGGGGGGTTTCAGGCACTTCTGGATCCAGGGTCTTCAACAATGCCACTGAGTAGGTCTTTCTCTCTGCCTCTCAGCTATCCTTTTGTATGTGGCCTTATTCTGAAGACAGGCTATCTCCACACAGCAGGAGTAATGACAGTCAGCAGGGGGATACTCACGTGTCCAGCCCTAGCACCTTGACCTCAAAAAGGAGGAAATAGTCTTCCATGGTCAGTCGAGCAGAGCAGTCTCAGGAAAAGCTACTCTAGCCTCATTTGTGTTACACGTCAGCCCCCAACACTACAAAAGATTGTCACAACAGAATCACACAGGGTGGAGGAGAGGTGGTTCAGGAAGGAAGAGACCTACAATCTGGGGTAAGACCTGGATCACTCTCTACTATTTGCCTGGATTGACTGGAGTGTAAGAGAATCATCTCCTGTCCCTCCATTCTTGGTCCCAGTGTCTACATTCAGGGACCACGTTTGGCTGTTGACAGTCATGTCAGCACGTGGTCATACTGGTACCTGAGGTAACCCATAGATCTCCAATCTGAGGGGCAACATGGTACAAATACATGGTAATTATGGTAATCATAAATTAAGAAGACACTGTATGGATTATTTAGGAAAAAGAAATTCAAAGAGCCAAAATACCACAATCTCTGGTGCCTCTTGGAGCTGGTGACCCAGGCTATAATCCAAAGGAAAGCAGAGTCTCTGTTTTAATCACACACTCCAGGATTTACCTTACAGATAGCAGACATGAAAAACAGGAAGTTTTCACATTTTATGGGGAAAAAAATAGGACACTATAGTAACAATGATAAAAAGATCCCAGAATAAATTTTCCTCCAGCTCTAGATCTGCTCTCATCTTACTGAATACCTTTAAGAAAATAATTTGGACCTTTTAGTTTAAAAAAAAAAAGGTATGAAAAAGGAAAAAAAGAAACATCATCTGTGGGCAAAGGTCTTTATCAGGATGTCAGAAGGGAGGTTTTTGTTTTTGTTTTTGTTTTTTCCCATTGTCCTTATATTACAAATAAGGCCCAAAGCTGAGAACCCAAAAAAGCAAACACCTTACATTCTGAAAGTGTTCACCTCTTGGGATCACCTGTCCCTCCAGGGCTTCCCATGAGGCACTGGGACAGATCAATCAACCACCACCCACAACCACCATCCTCATCCTCGATACAGGGTTGCAAGGAAAGGCAAGCAAATCTCATGAGCAGCACAGGTTTTGTGGGGAGCAATTCATCCCTCCCCAAAGTCACACGAGGAAAGCACCAAGAAATGCTGGCAAAGACTGCCCCATCCCACCCTCATTCTCAGTGTAACCTTGGAGGATACAGTTCCCTTATCTCTACATGAAGGAGTCCAGGGATTGGGGGAGGGGTGTGGCAGGAGTCTTGGGTCTGCCCTGGGTGGCACCAAGCCAAGCATGTATAGCCCATTAATACAAAATGTTGCTCTTACACTCACAGTTTTTTGTCCTGTGATGGTAGGTAGGAAAATTATGAAATCATTGATTCGCCATTTTAAGCTGCCTACATGCACACTTGTATATGTGCCCTCGTCTATATATATGAGTAAAAGCATGAGAAGGGGGTAAGATGAGTGCACTCCAAAAGACATTGAGGGCCCTCAGAGAGGTCTCTGATGACCACAGAGTCCAGGGTGAAGCTGAAAACCCCAGTGATCACCATGACAGCAGAGGCTACCACCATTAGATGGAACTTGATGGGATCCCCGGACTCAGGGTCCCATGGCACCAGGATCCCTTCCACTGGTCTCTCAGCAGTCATGTGAAAGGATTTCCACCTCCCTGTCCCTGGGAGAAGAGTCAGCACCACAGAGGCGAGCCAGGCCGTCCCACTTCTTCCCAGGCAGCCAGATCACAGAGCTGGCCTGTGCTGGGAGCAGGAGGAAACTAGCTTGAAACTGACATCTATGAACAGGGCCAGAAACGGTGGCCCCAAGAACCCCAAGAGTCAGAGCGATGGAAATGGGTGTGGTGCCTGCAGCCTTTTTTCTTCAGACTCTTAGAGCAGCAGGGCAGGACTAAAGCCCAGGTGAAGGAGCCAGGCTTTGACTTGAGCCTGGGAATGGCAGAGAAATTTCAAAGCAATCCTCCTGGAGGGACCTGCAGTTTGGCATCTTTCTTGGCCAGTGGTGCTCCTCATGTATAGCGTCAGTAGAGAGGACAGGTCTCTGGCCCACCATGCCAGGATTTCCTCCTGGCTGGCTGTGTATTCATGGGCAAGATGCCTGACCTCTCTGAGCCTCGGGTTCCTCATCATAAAATGAAGACTCTATCAGTACCTAACTTAGAGGACTGTTGTAGGAATGAAGTAAGCCAAAATATTTGGAACCATGCACAAGAACTGGGGTGCTCCCAACTATTATTATTATCTGCTGTCCAGAGTGGTTACTCTCACAACTAAAATAATAATAATGATGACAACGATGATGATGGGTTCCAGGACAGTTTAGTTAGTGCTGACAAAGGGCTGAACTATCATTTTTCTATACTCTAACTGTATTAAATACATAGTTTGGTGTCTGACCTATGAACAGCCAAACTGGTAAAAAAAAAAAAAAAAAAACTTTAGTTCAAGTTAGAAAGTGTTTTTGAAACGTTTCAGGATTCAAGAGGACAGAACATAATGCAGTATCTGTATTAGCTCATGTCTTACTTAAAAAAAAAAAAAAAAAAAAAAAGGAATGTCCATTCCTTTAACATTTAAGAAAATGTAAGAAAATGAAAAGAACTGAATCAAAAGGACCGCTTTTCCCTATTACACCACTGTCCATACAGAAATTAGATTTTATCATTCCCCAATCCAAGCTCCTTTCTATGACCAGCAGGGCCTTACCATATCTTGCCTTGGAGTCCTCTCCAGATAGGTCATCTCACTTTCCCCTTCCACCTCTCAACCGTGCTGTCCTTATTTCTCACAACCGTCCAGCTCTTCCCATCCTCAGACTGTTAAACCTGCTATTCCCTTTGCCTGAACACTTTTCTCTGTGGGCTACTCCTGCCCTGCATTTGGGATTCTACTCCATGCCACTTCCTTAGAGAGAGTTCGAGGATCCCACTTTTTAAAATAGCTCCCAGTTTCCCCCATCACCACACTCCCTTATCTGACTTTATATTTATAGCACTTTTCAAGAACTCAATTGGTTTGTTTTTACTTCATTTTTGCCCCACTAGCATAGAAACTCTCCTGGAGTAGAACTGGGTGTTTCTGATCCTCTGCTAAATTTCCAGTGCCCAGAAAAATACCTGGCACAAAGGAGGGAATTCAGAAATCTTTACTGAACGAAGGAAGGAATAAATGATGATGAATTCACTTTCTCCCAAGACAGGCTGTTCCTTCGATCCCTCGACTGAAAACTGCCTGCCTCATTTTTCATGCATTGGATCTTGGCGTTCCCAGTTTCCTGGCAAAATGAAACACATACACACCCTCATTTGACATGATAACTATTTGTTGAATAAATGCATGGGTGGATGGATGGATAGATGGATTTTTATCTAAATCCATGATATATCAGAGTCTTTATATACCATTCAGCCTTTTTGGTTCAAGTAAACAAGGACTCAGAAACAACTACAATTCTTTTCATTCTTTTAGACCTCATCTGTCATCGCTTATGTCACTATTTTTTAATAAAAAGACAGAGGCTTCAGGTGATCACTGACTGACTAGAGGTCTCCCGTGTACTGTCGGATCTCAGGAAAACATACCTGAGTATTTTCCACATACAGAAAACTGTTACCATGATACTCTCCCCCCACAAGTCTATAATATATTTTTCTTGTACCAAATGAGTTTTCTGCTTTCATCCCCCACCTTCTCCATAGTGTCCAGTCACTGTCTCTACTTCAATTCCCCTCTTCTCATCAAAGGAGCTTCTACCCTGCCCTCACCGGCACCCCCCATGCACGCCACATAGCCCCCACCATCATTTTTCACCACAGGGCACTAGAAGTGACAAGTCCTCATCTTCTCCCCCAGGTTCCACCCACCTCAGAGCCTGCCTCAGCAACGCTGCAAGGGATCAGAGCCCCATGTTCCAACGCCACCCATCAAAAGCCCATCGGCGCGTCCCAGCTCTGCAGAACGATTTGCACTCATTTTGGTTTTACAAGAAAACTAACCATGTAGAGTATTTGAGGTGAGATGAAAGAAGAAAAATGGTTTCCGATTCAGTCCCAAAGTCTAATCAGGAAAGGGAAGGAACGCCTGCCAGAGAAGATGTGGCATTGCCTGGTGATATTCTGGATGGAAGACACTGCTCAAGATTGACATTCTTTACCCAAGAGATAGTAAATAGTGGCTCAGAACTCAGGGCTGTCCTTGAACTGTGGTTCTTGCACTGCTTTCTCCACACATTCCATATTCCTGTTACATACACTCCCAAAGTACACACACACATACACACTCACCCATGGGTACACACATGTACCCACTGGTATACATATACCCATAGTACATAGGCACACCCCTACAGACACACACACACACACAGATATACACACACAAATCCATAGTACACAAACTCCCACACACCCATGCGTATACATACACCCAGAGGTATACACACAGCCATGGTACACACACCCCCATTCACAGGTAAACACACATACCCATGAGTACACACACCCCTACAGGTATACTCACACCCATGGTACACACGCCCCACACAACCATGAGTACATACACACACACACACACACACACACACACGTGTATACACACACCCATGGTACACACCCCCATGCATGGGTACACATACACAGACACACATTCCCATGGGTGTACACACACCCATAGTACACATGCACAGCCCCACAGATACACACACACACTCACCCACAGGTATACATACATAGACCCATGAGTACACCCACACAACACACCCCCCCATGGATACCCCCATGGATATACATATATAAATCCATGAGTACACACCCTCCAGGTACACACACATACACACACACAGGCAAACACATTTATCTTGCTCCCCTTCTAGCCCTCTCACCTATGCATAATATCTGGCCCATCATAATTACAGCTGACATCATCTAACAGACCCTGCACTAAGCATTTTATAAACAGGACCCCACTTAACCCTCCCCACCACACTCTGAATACAACTTATTATCTCCGTTCTACAGAAGAGGGTGCTTGCCCAGGTTTCTCTCTCTCACTTATTTCTCTTGTTTACCTAGCACAACTATGCAAAGAAGCTATTACTGACCACATTGTTTAGACAAGGCAACTGAAGAGCAAGGAAACGGAATGACTGAATAAGCGAGGCCACCCATCTGTAAGTGTCGCAGGATGGACTCAAAATCAGGACTCCGACTCTGCCACCCATGCTTTCTCTTCTATATGCTGCCTGCTTCCCAAAAGTAAACTGTCCTACAATATGCAAAACCATACAAGGTCATGTTCAGAAACATATTTTAATGAAAAATGTAGACGTACACAGATAGCTGAGATGAGTTAGGGACTAGAACTGATATTACTTTAACTGTGACTTTCTGCAAACCACTTAGAGCACAAATCATCAAACCTGGCATGGTCTTATGGGAGACCCAGCTTCCAACAGCTGCCTAGGAAGCCAACTTTCTGCCCTGGGCAGATTCAGTTTTTAAGATACATAGGAATAAATGTGCAATGTCCTGTTCTGATATATGAGGAAAGATGTGTTTACTTTAAGAACATGCATCTGTGTAAAGTTGCCAGGACTAATATACACATAGAATATTGGGGTGATTTATAAAAACCCACCTTCCTTGCACAATGCCTCCACCCTGCAGAGCAGGCTAAGTGTGCAAGAGTGACACAGAAAGTGGTCACAACGGAAGGACACTAAGGGAAAAGAATGGACATTTGCGAATTCTGCCATCCGTCTCACCCACTCACCAGCTCTGTACACCAGGCACTAACAGCCACCATTTTACAGTGGACAATGCCAAAGACCAAATAATAACTAGAGGGGGACGATCGCAGCCTCATCCTGTTGCCCCCACTTCTTATGAGTGAAAAGGCAGGCATCTTGTCCCAATTCCATCGCCGGCTAATTGTGTGATCTGGGGCTAGTCACAAAAGCTCTCTTGACCCCTGAGTCGTCTGTCATCCATCATCTGGCAAAAGGACTCACTGGGTTGGTGGGAGAGTAAAAGGAAACAATGGGTAGAAAACCTCTTTGAAAAAGGACAGAGCACTTCATAAATTTTGGCCTTGCAGGGCACCTGGGAGGCTCAGTCAGTGAAGTGTCTAACTCCGGCTCAGGTCATGATCTCAGGGTCCTGGGATTAAACCCCATATCGGGCTCTCTGCTCAGCGGGGAGTCTGCTTCTCCCTCTCACTCTCCCTCTGTGCTCTCTCTCTCTCTCTCAAATAAGTAAATAAAATCTTAAAAATTTCTAGCCTTGCTGTTCCTTATTCGTCTTTCACAGCTTAACTCAAAATCATTACCTTCGGGAAGCCCTCCTCCCTGACAAGACTGGACTCCCATAGCACACCTAATTTGAGTCACAGTTTTCCATCTGCGCACTGGTTGCATGGTCTGCCTGCCCCCGCAGCCCATAGCTCCATGAAGGTAAAATAAAAGCCGCCTGTTTTGCTCAGCATTATGAGAACCCCAGGCCTTCACACCACAACCAGCACCTGGTAGGCATGCAATAAATGTGTGGATTAAATGCATCAATATAGCAGTATTAAAAGTGTACATTTATATAATCATGAAGTACACAATTTTTAAAACTCAGAATTACACAAAGAAAAATCAGCACCCTGTTTATTACCTCGAATCCATACTTCGAGTTACCCTAACCATCTAGGACTTAAAGGTTAAAAAAAAAAAGTTTCTACCATGTGGAAAATGACGGTCATAAAGTCCACACATTTAACTCCACCCTCAAGCCATCATTCTGACAACTGGGTGTAATATAAGGCAGGGGATGACAGCAGCGGGACACCTGACAGCTGGTGAAGTGACAGCCAACAGTGGCAGAAGCAGGCAGGGTAGGAGTGCAGGCTGGCTCTCCAGCACAGCGTTCTGAGGTGTTTCATGTGAAGGCCTTCGGCTCCCACACTCCCAGCGGCCTCTGGGAGACACTGCGTCACCACAGAGGGCCATAGCTGATGTTCAAGGAAGGCCACTGAATCTTCAATAAAGGGAAATCACGACGGACACAGTCAGAGGATAAAGGGACGTGGTCCGAGATCCCAGCAATGTCTGTGTCTGCTGTGGTGCAAAGAAAAACCATTTCAGCTGCAAGTCAACTTCCCGAAAATGGAAAATATCTATGTGCTCCCCAACAGTGACTGCTTTGCTTAAGGGAGGTCTTGGTGAGTACACGCTTTTCACAAGACAGAGGTTAGGACCCATTATTTGTGTTTACATGCCCTCTCTCAAAAGCCTTCACACTAAAGTCTTATGAGTAATTCCCCAAAACACACCTCAGGGTATCACAGTATCTTCTAACATGAATGACCTAAGGAAGATACAGGTCAGACCCCATCTCTCCTTACCAGCTGGGAAAACCTACTACCAACTAACAAGGTAGCAAGGGGGGCACCTGGGTGGCTCAGTGGGTTAAGCAACTGCCTTCAGCTCAGGTCATGATCTCAGGGTCCTGGGATCAAGTCCTACATCGGGCTCTCTGCTCGGCAGAGAGCCTGCTTCCTCCTCTCTCTCTCTCTCTCTGCCCTGCCTCTCTGCCTACTTGTGATCATTCTCTGTCAAATAAATAAATTCTTAAAAAAAAAAAAAACAAAGCAGCAAGGGGAGTGGGGGCGGGGGAGCCCAAAGGCAGAGGAGAGGGGCATGGCCATGAAGATGAAACTGATCGCTTGCAGATTCAAATACAGACAGAGAGCTAATTGGTACACTGTACAGACTCATAGAAAGTCTGCAAAAGCCAAGGTGGGAGAGAAGTTCACTCTTGGTTAGAATTCTAGCATTCACTCACATATTCAGTTTACTAGTTGTTTAACCTTAGGCAACTCACTAACTGCTCTGCACTCAGTTTCCGGGCTGTTAGGATTTCGGGGAGGATTCAGCAGGGCATCTATGCAAAGAACAGCAGCTGGGCTTCAGATGAGCTAGTTAAGTACAAGCTACTGTCCTAAGTACTTCGCCATGGCCGTTACTGAACTCTGTGCCGCACACTAAGCCACACATGGTAGCTGGAGCAGGGAAGAAGACAGACAACCAACAAACCAAAACAATAATTAGAGCTGTAGACAAGGGAAGGAAGAAAATAAATAGGTTGCTACAGTACAGGAAATGGTGATGAGGAGGCTGCCTTCACGAGAATGCTGGGGAAAATTCTCTCGAGGAATTAATATTTAAGAGAGGAGAAGTCAATTGTTCTAACCCTAGGAGGAAGCTTATTTCTAGTCCAAGAAACAGTAAATGCAAAGACTTCAGGAGCAGAGAGGGAGGAACAGAGCACGTTCTAAGAATGGTCAAAAAGGCCTTCTGTGACTGAAGCCGAGGAAGCCAAAGGGAGAATGAAGTCCAAAAAAGCTGGAAGGGAGGCCAAGAAGAAGGGAATGCTAAAGATTCCATCCCAGGGCGCCTGGGTGGCTCAGTGGGTTAAGCCTCTGCCTTTGGCTCAGGTCATGATCTCAGGGTCCTGGGATGGAGGCCTGCATCTGGCTCTCTGTTCAGCAGGGAGGCTGTTTCCTCCTCTTTCTCTCTCTCTCTGCCTGCTTGTGATCTGTCTGCAAATAAATGAATAATAAAAAAAAAAAACTTAAAAAACAAAAAGATTCCATCCGAATACTGATGCACCCCAATGAAGTCCCACGGCCCTAGGACCTAACTACGGACGAGCAGGGCCCCCTCCCAATCTCCCTTCTCCCTCCCCACCTCTCCAATTTACTTAATGTGACAGCAATACTCATATTACTGGACCACACCCAGGAGTCCTTATTATATTATTACCTTCTACGTAAGTTACTTAAATAAATAATACACTCCTAAAGGTAAACATTATCTGTGACCATTTTGTGAATATCTTATTTTGAATGAGAAGAGGTTAGGGAAAAGAGCCGACACTTATCCAGCCCCTTCTGTGCATCAAGCACTATTACTAGATAGGTTCAATCATCTCATTCTCACAGCAGCTAAATAAGGAAATTATCTCCATTTTATAAGAAAAGATACTGAGGTTTAACATCAGAGATGTGACATCAATTGCCCAAGATGGCCCAGCTCATGGCAGAACTTGGATTTGAATCGGAATCTCTCTGGCTCTACCATTCATTCCAGTCACAGTTATTCATTCAGGTTAAGCCCTTCCCATGACAGGTTTCATTTACTCAGTTCATATCCATTTCCCTTTGACGTTTGACATTTTACCTTTCCTGGGACCAGGAGCGTCGCCACTGAGAGCTAAGACACTGGCAGACCCAGTTGGGCAAAGCTGATACTAAGTTTGCTGGAAATCATGTAAAGATTTCTTGTAAAGATGCCACTAAAAGATCCATAGGAGCTACTCCAGTTAGGACTTGTTTAAAAATAAGCATTTTACTATGAAAAGAGAAGTTTAGAGCTCTTGAACACCTTGCAAATAGAAAACGAATTTGCCTTATCAATTTTGTCCACTGTACTTGATCCTTGGGATCATTTGTGAGGCACTCTATCAGCCTCACTTACATTGTAGTCTTTTATCATATGGATGCAAGATATATTTCTTGCTGTCAAAACTAATCAAAGCATCTAAAGAAACCAAAGCAACCTTATTTACTTCCTCAGAGATCAAAGCAAATGTCTTCCTGGGTTTTTCTTTTTTTTTTTTTAATATATATAAGTTAATTTTTTCTTTGGCTGCACATCAAGGCACTTAAATTAAGAACAATATATCTTCATTTCACACGTTGGTTGATATCCTTTAAATGTTTGCTTTTAAAAAAAAAAGGCGAATTCAAGTCTAAAGCTGGCAAAAATGGGCACTGTATTATTAACAATTTAAATCAAAGTTTAATGCTTTTGTCATCACAAAGACACGGATCCCACATTATAATAACCTTTGGCAAATGAATAGTAAACTAAATGTAGGCTTCCGAGACAGCTAATCCTAAAAGGTATGTTACAGATGAGAGTAGTTAAATATACCGATTATTGATATATGCTCTCATTCCAATATAGGGGAGGGATAGAGGTTGTTTAATTTTAATGTCCCCAGAGGTTGACTTTGCTCGTAACATTTATAAAATATTGAAAGACAAGAAATGGTACAGATGTGAATTCCGCAGTTGGCTTTTTCCAGTTGCCCTTGAAAGCAGCTGCCATAAATCTTAGATGAAGCCAAATAAGGCTGATGATTTTGATCTTCAATTCATTCTTTTCTATCCTTCAAAAGGTAAATGATCCTGATGGAATTAGAGCTAAGCGGAATGGCTTTCTTCTGTGAGGTGCATAGCCAATGGTGCGCTCCGCCATCATTAGCAGAGTGGAGCCAGGTCCCCCGTGCGGCGGTGCGTGTGCACTCGAGCTTGAACGGTGCGTGGAGGGAAAAAGACACTTAAACACTGAGCTCAGAAACCTTCCATTTCCCCTCCCTGGTCCCCCCCGCCCCTTCCTTTCACTTTCCCTTCTATGTCGGCTCAGCAGAAAGCCAGTGTGAGCTGAACGCGTGAGCCTCAAACACAGAGCTCTGTCACCAATTCCTGGATTGGTATTTGAAAAAGTCTCAACAAAAGATTTTTTTTTCAGTCTGACCCTGAAAAGAGTACTACTACAGAAAAGTTGTAGGAGAAGCAGGATTTCAGGCGGTCTGAGGGTTCCCTGACAGAAAAGACTGAGGGGCCTTTCCGTGAAAACATAGAAATCAGATGAATCTTCCACATCCCTATGGGAGAACGCAATGTCATTTTCCTAAGTCCCCCTCAGTCATACAGAAGACATCGTATCCTGTCATTAGGGATGGCAATAAATGTATTTGTGTGGGTTTGCAACTCTGCTCCAGACCGCAAGGCAAATCCAGTTAAAACAACCACAGAGAGAATCATCTATCTTCATAAATTCAGTTGCAAAGAGAAATTCATCATGTTTACTGTCTTTAAGAAAGGAGCGAGTCTTGTAATAAAATGTTCTCTGGTCCAGATTCCTTGTATTTATAGGCTTCTTTTCTTTCTGCCTTTCACAGAGCACGGCACATTCTAAACCACAGGCTGTCCCTTCATTAACATAACGTAATAAGTAAGTTATGTGTCTTGAAATGAAGAACGTGCTTGGAGAGGGTGAGGAAGGGGCATCCCTCCCTCGGTAACTGACATTCCCGAAAAGCCTCATGTATAAGTAACTGCAAAAAAAAAAAAAAGAGAGAGAGAGAGAAGAAAAAAAGGGACAGAAACTGCAGAGTTGAACATTTTGAACCAAAATGCAAAAAAGACAAAGGGCCTTTGTGAAGATATACCCCACCCTTTTCTCCTCCCTGACTCCAAAATACAAAACAGTTTGGGGTGGGGGGGTGTTCACTCATTCGACAAACATTTATTGAACACCACTCTGCCCCAACTATTGGGAAAATAAGAATATAAAAAGAATGAAATGACTCAGGAACAATTTTTTTGCTTGTTTTACTTTGAAGCATGTTGCCAGTGCAGGCACGCACAACTGTACACTCTCGCGATATCAAACTGATCACTTTTGTAGGAAAAGCGACCCAGAAGGGTCATTTTAGGCCCATTGTGGTCTTTTTCTCCCTTTCTCTCTGGACCACAGAAAAATGATAGCAAATGTCGAAAGCTAATGTAGAAGCCAGAGAAGTTCAAGGGCCGGAAGAATGTCTCTGAGCCACAGTGGTCTTTGAGCACTTTACGGCCCATTTATCAGAAGCGTTGAGAGATGTCCCTTCACTTTGTCCTTTCAATTGCGTAATTCCATCAATTCTGCTAGCACCCTCAAACATTTATATTACCTTTCCTTTATGGCCTAACTGGCCTGACTTTAAATGATTTTCGAGGAGTGGAGTATTTTTGAACTCAGCTTCTTTCGTGTCCACTTCTTTTTTTTTTTTTTTTTTTTTTGCGTCACAGGTTTCAAATGAGGATAAAACTAAATTCAGAAAGTTAGTGGGACAGAGTAAGGGCTCTGGAGTCCAAATGCCTGGGTTTGAATTCTCTCTTATTAGCTCTGAAGCTTTGGAAAAGTTACTTAACCCATGATAGCTCACTTTCTTTACCTATAAAGAGCAGTGCCAATCCTTACCTCACAAAATTACGATGAGAATTAAATGATATAAAACTTCTAAAACACCTGGATGAATACCTAGCATACAGTTAAGTACACAAGAATCCAAACTGTTGTTGCAGGCTCATAATTTTAAATTTAGTTCCCAACAGGTAAGGGGGAAAAAAAAACAATAACAAAAAACCTTGTGTTATTTGAAAACATTTTTTAAAAGACATTTAGAAAAATGCATGCATATAAATTTTAAGAACCAATTTGGCAGATAACTCTCATATCATTGTATGACAGAGCTAGTAAAATGGAGGGTCCAGGGAGACCTGTGAATATCATGTTTCTAGCGTTTTAGTGTGGTCTCTGACAATTAAGGTAACCAAAATACTCTTCAGTGAAAGCAGAATACTTTTGAGCATGAAAGTAGATACTCCTTAATTAGGGGTAAACAACAGGTGTAAACCAGAATAGAACCATGTAAACTGGGACACTCCTACACACACCAGTCCAGATAGTTATCCTGCCTATAACAAGGCAATGAGCTTGGGTGTCTAAGTTGACTTCTGTCTAGTTAAACAATCATAGCCCAAAGGAGATGATCTGTACCATCCCCTGGGGCTCTGTCCTCCTATCTCTTTAGCATTTTTATCAATGACCTGGGTAAAGATATAGACAGCCTATTAATCAAGTTTACAGATAGCATAGGCTGGGACAGGAGAGCTAATATGAGAGATGTCAGAATGCAGGTTTAGAATGATCTTTAAACTGGAACATTAAAGCAAAGCCAAATCAATAGAATTTTCAAGGAATAAATGCAGAGTCCTCCTTTTAGATTCAAAACAATCAATTGCACAAATGGGATGCAGAAAAGGCTAACAAACCGTTGTTATGAGTAATATTTTAAAAATGCCAAGGGGTTTGGAGCAACCACAAGCTTACTAGGAACATTGAAAAGGCTGTTGAGTGAGACAGTACATTTGCCCTGTTTTGTACCAGGGAGCTGTAATAGAACCAATAGACTAAAAAGTAAAAAATCAGTGAAGCAAATCTAGACCCTGAGAAGGTGGCTTTGAGATTGTTGCATTGAGGAGACGAGCCCAGATGATCCCTAGGGCCTCTTCCAATACTAAATTCTGACAAATTTCTGTATCTTGCTTCACACTCCAGCCCTCCTACCAGGCATGCCAATCACACAGACCAGTAACATCGACTAAACTTTAGGAGTTCACAAAGACCAAGATCTAGCATCTTTTCTTTCCACCGTAAGGATGCACCTTCCTTCCGGGTGGACCATCACTCCCTCTTCTTTGTTCCCAAAGCACTTTGGGAACTTGTCTCCATCTCTTAGCCCTTAACACACAGACTGGAAAAGACATGTTCTTATTCTGCCTTCTAACCCCAAACAGGGAGCTCCCCAAAAGGCAGAGCCCGGCTCTCGTGAGTACTCATTTGTGTGAAGAATAAATGGTAAGATAAAGAAACAAATAAATGAATGGGTGAACATAAATCTATACTCTCCTGTCTTTCTTAGAGGGTATTTCTACCATCACTGTTTGAAAAAGCCTTTTCCAATGAAACAAGATGGGACAAGGGAGGGAGACAAACTATGAGAGACTCTTAATCTCAGGAAACAAACTGAGGTTGCTGGAGGGGAGCGTAGTGGGAGGGACAGGGCAGCTGGATGATGGACACTGAGGAGGGTATGTGCTATGGTGAGTGCTGTGACTTGTGTAAGACTGATGAATCACAGACCTGTACCCCTCAAACAAATAATACATTATATGTTCATTTTTCAAAAAAAAAGATAAAAGAAAAAGCCTTTTCCAGAAAAGGAAAAGAAAAATGTAGAGTGGACTTAGGCAGACTTCTGCTTAAAATGTCCCCTGAACCTTGTATAATTCAATCTAAGTGTTCTCCTCTATGGAATCAAAAGTTCAATTCTCTCACAAATTACACACTAATGCAACTATTTCCCCTCTATATAGACTCTCTTTTACAAGTGAAACAAATGCATGGTGATAAGAAAGCTAATGTTTCTGTTGTATTGCTTTTTACAATTTAAAGCAATGATGACCAAACACACACTTCCCTTGGAATATCGGGAAAGGGTCACACATACACTTCCCCAGTGAGTTAGTTATTGTAGTTGTAAAAACCAAATCCTCTGCAACCTACAGTAACACTGATTTAAGGCCCAATTCTCTGAGCACACAATATAAATCCTTCCAGCCAAATGTCCACTGATCTGGAACTAGAATCCACAAGACAATCATCTTCAAAGAATCTTATAGTGCAACTAATGTAATGTAATAAATTTAAAAGACCAGTTTGCTTTTTCCTGCTTCTGCCACAGTGGAAAAAAACAACTGCAAAATGACATGAACCGAGAATATTGCAAAATGGAGCTCAATCAGTAATATATATATTTTTCAAATCCCACTAATTTGGATATCTGAGGGGTTTTTTTCTTCTCCAGTTGTTTTTCAAGAGTGTTACAAAATTACACAGGCTGCTAAGACACCCGTATCTATGGTCCGATGATATATACAATAATATTGATGTCTGATAATATCAACTATTTATCACACCACAATTTCTTGGGTTTGGCTACCATTAAGCATCTGTTAAACTTTTCATAAGGCCCACTGACAAATGACTGATTTGATTCCAGTTGTTTAATTTTAACTGACCGCTGGTACAGTGCTTTCTTTAACCTAATCTTTTTCTTCTTTTTTTTTCTTTTCTTTTCTTTCTTTCTTTCTTTCTTTCTTTCTTTTTTTTTTTTTTTTTAATTCTGGCCAAGAAAAAGAAAAGTGCTTTAATCCTCAGCTTAATCTTTAAATAAAATGTTCAGTGATCTCAGGCAAACAATAAGTCATAAAGTAGACACAGTGATTCAGCCAGTAATCTATGGGCACATAGATCATCCTGCAACGGTACATTAATCATTACACTTAAAGACAGGGCAAAAGGGATGACATTTTTTCAATTGTGTCTGTTGCAACACAGCGACATTCAAGTATTTTTAATCTGGGCCATTTCTGGAAACAGAAATGACTGTATGTTAATCTAGAAACATTTTCAAACCACACCCTGATGAAAGCAGTACCAGAAAGGTAGAACTGTTCCTGCATTTTAAAAGAGGCTTTTGGAAAAAATAGGCAAGAAAATGATAAGAATCATGTCCCTTTCAAAAAAGATTCAATCCTAAAAATAAAAACACTCCATGACAACACCCAAGGTCAACCATCTGCAAACAATATGATCTTTACCAAGTTACTTAATTTCTCTAGCTCTCAATCTACATATCTGCTGAATGTGAACAACCAGGTCAACCCCAGAGTATGCTCGGAAGGGTTACTGGGTATGCAGGCAAAGTCCCTCATAATGTGCACGGCACATAGTAGGTACTCAAAATATAGTTCTATAGAGCGCATCATGCTTAGCGAAATAAGTCAAGCGGAGAAAGACAACTATCATATGATCTCCCTGATATGAGGAAGTGGTGATGCAACATGGGGGCTTAAGTGGGTAGGAGAAGAATAAATGAAACAAGATGGGATTGGAAGGGAGACAAACCATAAGTGACTCTTAATCTCACAAAACAAACTGAGGGTTGCTGGGGGGAGGGGGTTTGGGAGAAGGGGGTGGGGTTATGGACACTGGGGGGGGTGTGCTTTGATGAGTGCTGTGAAGTGTGTAAACCTGGTGATTCACAGACCTGTACCCCTGGGGATAAAAATATATGTTTATAAAAAATAAAAAAATTAAAAAAATATATAGTTCCAATCATTGTTGCCTTGAAAGTGTTTATCTTAGGCATACCCTGTGCTTTTGATAAGCTTACACAGATTTCTGCCTCAGCAATGGACAACATACACAAGGACAGCAATAGAACATCAGAAGCCCCTTTCTATCTGGAAGGGTGCCTAGGTAAGAGCCCCTACCCCGTTCACTAAAGCAACCTGGTCTCACACGATGGGATCTAACACAGAATGCCAGCTCCTGGCCCCTGCTCCAATCTGACTGATAGCTCTAAGTGTTCTTTTTTGTTGTTGTTAAAGATTTTACTTGTTTTGACAGACAGAGAGACAGCAAATGAGGGAACACAAGCAGGGGGAATGGGAGGGGGAGAAGCAGGTTCCCCACTGAGCAGGGAGCCCGAGGCAGGGTTCGAACCCTGGACCCTGGGATCATGACCTGAGCCAAAGGCAGATGCTTAATGGCTGAGCCACCCAGGAGCCCCAGCTGTAAGTCTTCTAGTAAACAAAAAGTAACTCCTCCCCACAGAAGGTTCGGGAACGGCTGACCCACTCTATGCCGTTGTTTGTTTCGAACATCAAGATGTGGTAGATCAGGGGCACCTAGGTGGCTCAGTGGGTTAAAGCCTCTGCTTTCCGCTCAGGTCATGATCCCAGGGTTCCGGGATCGAGCCCCGCATCAGGAGCTCTGCTCTTCTACCTTCTCTCTCTCTCTCTTTCTCTCTCTCTGCCTACTTGTGATCTCTGCCTGTCAAATACATAAATAAAATCTTAAAAAAAAAAATGTGGTAGATCATGTAGTTCCACCACAGCAATGACCAGCCTCTTTACATTACCTGAGATGATCCCATAATTACATAGACACAGCCTGTTGTAAACATTCTATGAAAGATAGTGAGATTCCTTTAATAGTTCTTTTTGAGTTACAGAAAACTTGTTCATTGCTTTTAACATCACCTGGATTATAATATCATATGTTTTAAAGTTAGCAAATTTGTAAAGCTCAAGCTTTAACCACCATTCTTACTAGAACTGCAGCTTCTGAAACAATCCCCAACTCTGGTAAAATCACAAGACTTCTGTGGCAAATTCCTAATTTTTTTGGAATCATATTGTATCTCCTAGGTCTGACCTAGAATAAGTTTGAGTCATCCAAAACTGAAAACTGGCCAGTCACTGGTTTACTGAAGCACAAGCCATATCATTTTTCAGTTTCAAAGCATAGAAGGGGTGGGAAACCCAGCCATCTCCAGGCTTTGGAGGGCTATGAGCATTTGGTCATTGACCAAGAGAAGGCTTTGCAGATAACTGAAAACAGTTATAATAGAGAAAAGAGAGAAGTGAGAATTACTGGATTAGGTTAAAGAAAGCAAATAAAAAAATAGTTTGGGGTACCTGGGTGACTCAGTGGGTTAAAGCCTCTGCCTTCGGCTCAGGTCATGATCCCAGGTTCCTGGGATCAAGCCCCATATCGGGCTTTCTGCTCCACAGGGAGCCTGCTTCCACTTCTCTCTCTCTGCCTGCCTCTCTGCCTACTTGTGATCTCTCTCTGTCAAACAAATAAATAAAATCTTTAAAAAAAAAAAAAGCCTGTAGTTTTGGGATAAAAGTATGGGTGGTTCTAGAAATCCTACAGTGAAGTGAAAAGAAGTGAAATAAGGTATGCAACATGGTTAGCACATGCTTGGCTCAGAGTGAGTACTCAGGAGACAACAGTGACGATGATGATGATGACGACAACGATACTATGCCTAACAGACTCTAATGCTCCAAGGACTTGCAAGTATAAGGTATATTTTACACATTTGTGTGTTTCTAGTGTCTAGCTCAGTGGCTAGGAAATAGAAAATACTTAGTTATTATCTATGGGGCTGAATTAAACAGAGAATTGCCCCTGACAAGGAATTAAGAAAAGGGAAAAGGCCAGAAAAAGAAAAATCGAAGGGCTCATGGTTAAAATCAAGGTGTGTAAAAAGAAAGTGGAAGAGGTAAATATCAGGCCCCTGTTGAGGAAGGTTCTAGATAAACCCTGCCTACCCGGTAATTAAACATCCCCTCTTTTGAGTTCCGCAATCCCGTCACCTCAGAACATGACATAAAGCACTGTTAAAAACATGGATCTCTTTGCTTTTCAAAGGGTGAAACTCAATTTCCTCAAGCAGGATGAGTCTTAGTAGCTAAGTAGACATTGGGGGTGGGGAGAGAGGTAGCAGGGGTGCAGCGGCTGGGCATTCAGGAATGTTCAAAAGAGTCAATTTTCACAAGGATGACAATGACAACTGACAAGCAAGGGAAGAAATGATGCCCTGCCTTAATCACCACTGTAACACTCCCCATTATCAACAATGACAATCACTAATTTTTTTAGGGACGATTGTGTCCCAAGCTATGTGCATATCTCAGCAACCCAACGAGGTAGATGCTATTACCCTCTTTTAAATGAGGTAAGTAGAGCTTAGACTGACTAAATAACTTCTCACACAGCTGGGAAGTAGAAGAGTCAAGTTTAGACTCTGGGCTGCCAACTCATGACTGAATCGTAGCCATTAACATAAAGCAGCAATCTGTTATTATTCTGCAACACAGTGTACTCATAGATCCCCACATATGCTTTTATTTCCCCACTGTTTCACAGACATTGAATTTGACCACAGGTTTTTTAATCTGGGACCATGGACTCCAGAAAGCAGTTGCTTTAGATTATCTGTGAATTCCCTACAATCAAAAGTAAAATGAAATTAATGTACATTTTCTGGTGAGAAGAGGTTTATTTTTGATAGCTATTTGTTTTAACGAACTCCTGTTTAACAAATGTTTGTTTCTTAAATTCCACACAGGAGTGAAATCATATGGTGACAGCCTCTCTTAAAGGGGTTTGGGATGCAAACACATCCTGAGAACCACTGCAATAGACAATTCCTTCAAGAACAAAGGAGGATTCTTCCCTATCATTCTGTTAAGAAAATGCCTCTTTGGAAATAAGTAAGGTTAGATAAACACGAAGTAGGTATAGATGATGCATCTGAATAAATTTGTCTGTTATAACCCCAAATTTAGAAGTATAGATGAAAATGAGAGCGAGAAAGAAAGGGGGAAAGGTTTTTTAAAAGTTGGGGTTTTTTTTCCTCCCCAAAGAAAAAGCAATGCTATTCAAGGAAAGCCTACCTTGTTTGCTATTCTTAAATTATTGTGAATATTCTGAGGAAGAGAAGGAAACCATTCCACTTGCTTATTTCCAAGTCCATTCCCATTTATGTTAAGAACCATTTAACCATCAGGCATAGTTCAATACAGGGAACTCTCCAGAGCCGCACTGAGAGCACGAATCCCGTCTCTCAGCACAGAAAGGACCCAGGTCAGAGCAGCTGGCAGACAGCCTTGCAGACCATCACGGAGACCTGTGCGGGGTTTCTACTAAGGACCCTGACTGTGAACAATGGAGGACTGTGGCCAGTGACGGCAACAATCCCCTTCAACACCTGCTCTCACATCCATGGGATTCAGCTACCCAAGGGTCCTACGCACTGTCTCCACTGTTACCAGGAATAGGGCATTGTAGACATCTTTTTTTTGCCTCCCTGGACTTTTTGTCCCAGAAATGGATTACTTTCCACGTCTTTCTTGCTGATCCCTTTCAACCTCCAATTTCCTTTTGGTGAAAAGGTTTTCTGCATACACACACACACACACACTAGCAGTCACACACAAAGACACATATACTCACACATGCACACGCTCATGGCACAACTGGGTACTATGTTTGTGCCTAGGGAAGATGTTCTCCTGTGGATTAAACTGCTTGTCCCCACGCAACTTCCAGTAGTACCCTGCCTCTCACTTGCTTTGACACATGTACCCCTATAGAAAAATTACTTTTTTTTTTAGGGGAATCAGGAGTTTTCTCTAAAGGCATGTAGTCAGTTCTGTCCTTTCTCTTTTTTTATGTAGGAAAAAAAAAAAAGGTTAGGCATAAGCATTTTCGTTCTTATTTTATTCGGGATCAAGAGATTTTTTTTTTCCCCATTGAAAAAATAAGATAAAGTGGTTTGGCCTTTCCAATCTCATACCAACCCTGAGGTCCTGAGTTCAACCTTTCTCCAAAAAGAAAAATGTCAAGGCTGAAATGCACCCAATTTCACCTAATTTTCTGTGCTTCACTCTTCAAGAAGATGGATTGAGATGGCTCACCTCACAAAATGGGCACAACTTACTTGAGAAAATAAGAAATGTAAGACCGTGGTTTAAGTAAGTGCACCATTCTGAGGCAGGTTTTAGGTGCTCTGTGCAATTCTCATTTTATAGCTTACCAGGGCCGAGTGTGTAATTATACAGAGCACTCTTTCTATCGGCAAGACCCATTGATCCTTAAGTGGACATTTTCTGGCATCCAATAAACTAGGACGATGAGCTAGCAGGGTTTTCTGCTCCTGGAACAGTGAAGGGCTAATTAGTTGCATTTGCAGATTAATGACTTTCAACTAGAAAGGGCGAATGCAAAGGGATAAGCCACAGCCACAGTGACAGAATGCAAATAAAAGTATTTATAGGGGCAAGAGGAGGGGTGGTGGCCAGGAAGGGCCATCAATTCCTTTTACCCTCTGCACCGTGACACATTCCAATGAGGGAGGGCATTGTGCCAGCCCGACAGCCTTCACCGAAGCTAAGGCATAAACAGAATCTGTTGATAGATACAAGCAAGGCCAAGAGGAGAGACTGAGAAAGAAATTCTCTGCAGAAAGAGCAACAGGGATCAAGAAAGCTCTCCCTCTTCTCACCCCAGCCAGTCTTTGCCTTCTCTTTGTCAGAGCAGCCTTCAATTTCAACTCGCTCTCCTCCTGCCCTGTCTCTCACCCTCATCTATATAAAGGCTGATGTGATAGCTTGCTAGGAAACTTCCCAGCAAGTACGCAAAATAACATGCTTAAATTCTCTGTTTAGTCTCATTTCCTGAAATAACATTATGCTTCTGAGCTTGCGTGTCTCATTATTTTTAATCCCATCTCCCACAGAAGTACAAAAGTATTATCTTGTTCCTTTGACTTATTAGGTTAGTCAAAGCAAAGATCTTCCCTCCACTCATAAAATGAAAGCGAAGTCTGGGGTGGGAGTTGCTGCAAGATATAGATCACTTGTTCCCAGTCTTTAGGATGTCACGGACTAAAAATATTTTATATAAAATGGGAGAGATGATGTAGGATTTGAAAATTTTTATAGCCCCAAGTAATTCACTCAAACAAATATTTATTTACCACAATAATCACTGTATAAAAGAATGGGTGCTTTAAAATTACAAATAAGGAAAGAATCTCAGGAAATAAGATAGATCTTTGTTTTAAATACATTTTGCTTGATAAAAAAATATCCTACAAGTCATTATATGTTTCATTTTACCAACTAGTGCTAGGACCAACTTTCTGACCAGAGTACAGAGCCCACTGTTGTTGAACCCTAGTTAAATGAGGATCCTTAGGATACTGGTGTGGGAATGTAAATGCCATTCCTTTGAGCCAGCCTTTCCTCATCCAGACCCCATCTCTAGACAAGGTTATGACCCTCTTATAAATTCGCATTGCAAACTGCACTTTTCATGCATTTGCACTTATCACAACTGTCATAAACATATTTTTGTTTGTTTTCTATTCCACTCTTTGTTCACACTCTCTCCAAGATTCAACATAATGCTTTCCCATAATAGGCACAAAATAGACTTTTTAAAAATTAGATGAACTAAGAAACTCATTCTAGTTTCTACACTGCCATTTACCAGTCAGGTGACCTTCGGTAAATCATTTAATCAAGCTACTTCTTGCCTTGGTGAGCTTGTTTGGAGGAGCAAATCAGATTTTCATGGCAAACAGCTATGTTAACTGCAAGACTCCAGGTAGTTACAATTTACCAACGGGAACAACTGATGAGTAAGAGTCTTCTCATTTTTCAGGTTATATTACTCCACCTGAACACTTCTGTTATTTGTCTTTTGCATAAGTCTTGTCAGTTAAAGTTCTCCCACCAATTAAATATCACACTAGATTAGACCTCAAATTTCTAAAAGACAGTAAAAAGAACACGAGGCTAATCAAAATGAGACATTAGCTCACACAAGTCAGAATGGCGAATATCAAAAAGACAAGGGTTGGTAAGGATGTGGAGAAAAAAGAACCATCAGGACCATTGGTGGGCATGTAAAGTGGCGTAGCTACTATGGAAAAAATATGGAGGTTCTGCAAAAAATCACAAATAGAATTACCATATGATCCAGTAATCCCATTTCTCAGTATTTATCCCCCAAAAACAAAAACACTGATTTGAAAATACATATGCATCCCTATGTTCATTACAGCATTATTTATAATAGCCAAGGTATGGAAACAACCTGAATGATGTCTATCTGTAGATGAATGCATAGAGAGTATGTGGTATGTATATGTATGTAGATGTGTGTATATAGGTATGTGTGTACACACACACACACACACATCCATGCATACAATGGAATACTACTTTGTCACAAAAAGGAATGAAATTTTGCCATTTGCAATAACATGGATGGATCTAGAAGTGAAATAAGTGCAATAAGTCAAAGACAAATATGATTTCAATTATATGTGGAATCTAAAAAACAAAACAAACAAGCAAGCAAAACAGAAACAGACTAATAAATATGGAGGACAAAATGGTGATTGCTGGGGCTGGGGGGTTGGTTAGCCAAATAGGTAAAGGGTTTTAAGAGGCACAAGCTTCCAGTTATAAATAAGTCTTGGGGATGAAAAATACAGCATAGGGAATATAATCAATAACAATGTGATGATTTGTATGGTAACCAATGGCAACTACATTTATCATGGTGAGCATTTTGTAATGTACAGAATTGTTGAATCACTACATTATACAGCTGAAGGTAATATAAAGTGTCAACTATGCTTCATTTGTTTAAAAAATTCACAAGACTGGATACAAGGCAACCTGATTCCAGTTCCTGCTCTTCCAAAAACAGCGTTAGCATCCGCTTTGGTTCTCAGTTTCTTCATCAATAAAATGGAGGACACAGATCAGTCCCAAAACTCCAGTCAGTAGGAATGGTTTCACTGGGACAGTTAAATGGGAAATGAGCACCATTCAAGAAGGACTTTACTCTATGCCACTGAATAAACATTCCTGAGCATTTGCAATTTGTAAGACACTTCCACATAATGTAACTCACTTTCAGTGATTCCAAATAAGATCGTTTAATTATAGAAAATTTTATTAAAAGGGAATATTATTCCATTCTTCAAACTATATTTGATTATCTTTCCAGTATAGATAACTTGAGCCATCTATCGAATCAGTTTACTTTGTTTTCTAACATTTCCTCCAAAATTGGTATTCCTTACAAAGACTTTTGTTTTTTCTGAACTGATGCCATCCATGAGAATAGAAAGTTGAAGTTCTTCAAATTCAATTCAACAAATGTTGGCTGAGTGCTATGAAAGAAAATTATATCAGATCAGTTAAATAGGCAAGGGAGACCTTATTTAAAACTATTGCAATAAGAGAGGGATTGAACTGAATTCCTCTAAAAGGGTGGGAGGATTTTTGAAGTTGGGGTGACCTCATGGAAAAGTGCTGGAAGTTCTTGGTGTGGTCAATTGATTAGGCCACCTATGTTTGCTAATTGTTGATCATCAGTGGTAGGCTTCTACCCTCCCACAGACACTGGGAGGTAGGGGCCCTATCATTCTCGACGATTACATTTCCAAGGGATGGCTCCCAGGCCCTTGAGAAAGACATTCCTAGATTGTAGATTTAGATCTCAAAAGGACAAAGAAAGAATGCACTTAAACTTTCCTAAAGTAAATGCTCTAAGGAAAGGGAAGTTGGGGTTCTATAATCAGAAAATCATCTAGGGGTGCCTGGGTGGCTCAGTGGGTTAAAGCCTCTGCCTTCGGCTCAGGTCATGATCTCAGGGTCCTGGGATAGAGCCCCGCATCGGGCTCTCTGCTCAGCAGGGACCTGCTTCCCCCTCTTTGTCTCTGCCTACCTCTCTGCCTACTTGTGATCTCTCTCTGTCAAATAAATAAATAAATCTCTAAAAAAAAAACAGAAAAAAAAAAGAGAAAAAAGAAATCATCTACATTTTAGTCAGGCTGAGGGGAATGTTGAGCCTGTGTCTGTCAGCGTTCCCAGGGCTAAACAAGCTACTTGGTAAGACACATGGTCCACTGCCTTCAAGAAGTTTACAGTCTTTTGGGCACAGTTTTCCTTATGCCTCACCCAAAAAATATTCATTATGGAGATTTGAGTATCTGCTCTTCCACACAGATAAGCGAACTACATAATCCTGCATCCGTATGGTCCAAATTCTGAAATGTCTTGTAAGCCAACCAGCTCTCTGCTTGCTTGACCAATGGTCTACCCCTGGGTCATCTATCTCTCTAGCAATGTGGTTTCTTCTCATGATTGTCTCAAGTCAACAGAGTTTGATGGTAAAGACTGGAGACAGGATTCAGGCTTGGGTTTAACCAAATTTTTAAGTCGATAATGGTATTTTCTTTTCTTCCCCAAATATAAGTATAAACCATGTAACTGTTTCCCAGTGATATATCCTAACTTCAGGGTTTTCTCCATTCTACTGAAATCCCTCAGCACCTATACTGATCTCCATCCTTGTGAAATATCTGTCCATCAATATTCCACCAAATTTACGAGTGGCATACTGTTGAAGTGTCAGCTTCCTGTGGCATTTTTATTTCTGACACTTGCAAATCCTGTTCTCCCTGGTCTCAGACCTCTCTGAGTCCCCACCTCTTATCCAAGCAGTCTCCAGGCACTTTAAATGCCCCCATCTCCCTTTCATTACATTTAATCACATGGTAAATTTAAAAGAGGAGTCCAGATAAAGAAGGCTCGTTAACTTTAATGGGTCACTTTTTATATTTGGGTGAAAGGCCTTAAACCCTTGTAAATTAGGCTGGGATTTATAAACCATGACAAACGTGATGACAAATACTGATTTCCTAGTAAATTCCTTCAACACACTCTATCCCCATGCATGATGAATTGGTAGTGCTGTTTCCTATTATTATTTACACAAATGACTTTGACATTGTCTTGATACGTGGGCTATATACTTAAATCCATGAAAGATCCCACAGATTAGGGTAGAGCCATATATTTCCCTTTTGAATTTGACTTTGACTAAAAAAAAAAAAGGAAAGAAAAAGAAATCTGGCTATACTATACACGGGCATGCATGTACAGAGAATTAAAAACACACTTTATACCCTGTTAAAAAAAAAAAAATAAAAGCAGACCAATTTGAGAGAGATTCAGAGTTTCCCACATAACTGCTGAAATTACTGAGACTGTGTGGTTCTATTTCACAAATTATACCTCTGTGGTGAGACTCCTCTTCAAGAAAACTATAGAGATCAATCAGCTCCAGCCATAATGCCCTTAATCCTGCTGTTCGACTTTCATAATTTTCTGCCACCAGTGAGTTATTGCTTGACAAGTGTTTAAATATTATACATTGTGAAGTTTAAATAAAGAAATTATTTACCTGGGAATACAAAAAAAAAGTGTATTACCAATTATATAGTTCCCTGAACACTTAATCATGCAGCGGAATGGAAAACCCTTCAGGAAATCTGTCCTCTACCATTTCCCCATAATAAAGGGTGTCTCCAGAAATACTCACTTAATCTCTGCCGGGCATTTCAAGCACCTAATCTCACTTTGCAGGGCACTCTGCCACTTCTTGTCATCCAAACAAAATGCAGGTAAATGATGGAAAAGCTGAGCTTAGGCCCTTAAATATTTACTGGCTAGTCTACTCTTAGTAATACATGCTGTAGTGTTAGACTCAATTTCATCCTCGAGTGGTTGGCAGACAATTTGGACAGGCTTACGGAGAAGTGGAGGATCTTTCCTTGCTTTGCCTTTGAGGAGAAGCGATTCCCTTATCGTAAGTGAATTAGTTTAAAAACTTTCCCCGCTAGTCCAGTGTATCAACAAATGAGTCCGGCCGGCTGCACTGACGGCTCGCTTAAGCCGGCTCTGGGAGCTAATGGGAGAAGCCCAGGCGCGGCCGCCCCTGTGGAATGAGGGTCCCCTCCGCCCCACCGGCTCCCCAATAGATGCGAAATCCTAGCATGGGGCTGTCCATCATTTCCCAAGAAGTTGGTGCAATCAGCTGGACAGAAAACCAACCTGATAAAGCGGTCATTTTCTTTCACAGTGGGGTGTGGGGGTGCCTGAGGCTGTCTTTTTTTTTTTTTTTTTAAGATTGTATTTATTTATTTGACACAGAGAGAGACAGCCAGCCCGTAGGGAACATAAGCAGGGAGAGTAGGAAATGGAAAAGCAGGCCTCCCGCAGAGCAGGGAGCCTGATGTGCTCAATCCCAGGACCCTGGGACCTTGACCTGAGTGAAAGGCAGACGCCCAAGGACTGAGCCATCCAGGTGCCCCTGAGGCTGTCCTTAAAACAGAACCATTTCCAAGGTCAGGTGGGTCAGGGCACAGGGCTCTGACTACAGGTGGTGGCAGAAGCTTCCCCAACCTCATGGTGGCAAGTTGTCTCGGTTTTTATTAAAAGTCAGAAGGAGTTGAAAAGTCCCCTTGAAGCATGATTTTCATTCTTAAAGGGAAATAAATCTATACATACTAACATATGTATAGGGATTAAAAATATAAAAGGGATTAAAAATATAAAATTAAATTGGGGCGCCTGGGTGGCTCAGTGGGTTAAAGCCTCTGCTTTCAGCTCAGGTCATGATCCCGGGATCCCGGGATCGAGTCCCGCATCGGGCTCTCTGCTTCAGCAAGGAACCTGCTTCCTCCTCTCTCTCTCTGCCTGCATCTCTCCTACTTGTGATCTCTGTCTGTCAAGTTAAAAAAAAAAAAAAGAAAAAAAAATCTTAAAAAAATATATATATATAATTAAATAAAAAGAAAATCCCACTTACATTTCTAAACTATACATGTGTGTTATGTACATGTATACGTGTGTATTTTTATTTCTATATTTGTATGTATCTCCGAGAGAGAGAGAGAGAGAATGTGTGTGTGTGTGTGTGTACACAAAGAAAAAACTCTGGATGGGTCTAATTTCAACTATTACTAGTGGTTACCTTGAGAAATGGGATTTAGGCAATAAAAAAGAGAAAACCAGGAATTTTGCTATGAATGTTTGCAAGAGTAGAACTTTTTACAACAAACCTCTATTGCCATTATCATTTTAAGTGTTATTAAGAAATGATTCTCCTGGGGTGCCTAGGTGGCTCAGTGGGTTAAAGCCTCTGCCTTCAGCTCAGATCATGATCTCAGGGTCCTGAGATGGAGCCCCACATCAGGCTCTTTCTGCTCAGCAGGGAACCTGCTTCCCACCTCTCTGCCTGCTGCTCTGCCTACTTGTGATCTCTCCCTCTCTCTGTCAAATAAATAAATAAAATCTTTAAAAAAAAAAAAAAAAGAAAAATGATTCTCCCAGTTATCTAATCTGTGATCACACTGGTGACCTTAAGCACTAGGGATCTGTAGTACACTATATACAGGACAGGCATAGCCTGAGCCTGTTTAAGACAGCAGATAATCTAGCAGAAGAGCTATAGAATACATTGTAGACATTAACAGGAGCCTCCACATGGGGTTTCTGAGATCACATTCTGAATCTTTCCCTGAATGTTCCCATAGCATTATCAACCCAACTCTGCACACTTTCCGGCTAATACACTAATGTTTCTGTTAGCTAATACACTAAATGCATTTAGTGCTTGATCTTATCCATCTCTTTTCAAAGCATCTTTTCTCAAATACAACGCATGCTTTACTTGGTATTAGCCTATTGGTGGCTTTGCAAAAATATTTAAAATAGTGTTTTGTTGGGGATGGGGTGGGGAGGTTAAAGGTATTTATGGATAAGAAAAGCAGATTAAACATTCCAGTCCCAATTCTTCCTCCAGCACATAAGCCCTCTAAGCTTCAGAAAGGCCTGCCTGTCGCTTTTTCAGAAAGCAAAGAAAGGCCCATCGTTCCGTAATTACTCTCTTGTGCAGATTGGCACAATATCAGAGCTAACACAACAGAGTACATAAAAGACCAGGTTATAACATCTCTGCTGCTGTAAATTGAAATAATAAACTTTGGCAAACACGAAGGACAGCAAATTCAATTTGACAGTCCTCTCAAAGCAGACTAAGAACAACAGAAGGAAGCTAACTAAATAGGATTAGGATCTATTTTATTAAATTATTACATCAGTGGATAAGGGAATGTGTAATGTAATTCCCCCAAATCATTAATTCAGCATTTACAAAATCATGGTAAGAATCAAATTATCATTATGTTTTACATTCAAAATCACTGATTTTCAGGCTGGAAGGGAGTTTTCTAACTTCTCTAGCTTCAAGCTCTCTTTGCTTCAACAAACACTTGGGAGAAAGTGCACTATGTAAAACATAAATGGGAGCTTGCTCTCTTAGACGGGAGGGAGGGCTGTGTGGCTATGTCCACCAATGCCACGTCCACAGGACTTGTGCCTTCCCAGCCCCTCTGGAGGGGCCTTCAAGGAATTCCTACAAACATCCTTACAAGAGAATGCAGAGCCCTGGTTCTCCATTTACACAAAATAATTCATTCACTGATTCACCAAACAAGTATTTATCAACTACCTTCTCCATTCCAGGACATGAAATGTGGATAACTGTCTCATTTGTACCCTGAAAAGAATTTGTAGGCTAGTGGAGAGTGAGATGTGCAGATAAATAATTGACATTTCAGTGTGAGGGCTATGATTATAGGGCCAGGACACACAGACAAGGGGGAAGTAATAAAAATGCTGGTTTGGGGTGGAGGGAGAAGGGGCAAATGAGCAAGGCCTCGAAGGAAGATGAAGAGATTTTTTAGAAATTTGAGGAGAGGAAGAACATTCCAGGCAGAGGGAATAGTATGTGCAAAGGCACAAAAATGGGAAACCATGGAACACATTCAGGGAACTGCAATTATGACATCAAAACAAGAGAATGAAGCATCAGGAAAGAAAAGTAGCAGACAAGCCAGAGGTAGGCTAGGGACAGGCAGTGGAGAGGCTGTCACATCAGCTAAGAGTCTACAGCTGAGTCTACAGCCAGCTTGTTACAGAGCCTTATTACAAAATCAAAATGTTTCTGTATCAGTTGGAATGAGCCCCGGTTGCCATCCTCCACTCTGGACACACTGTCCCCACGCTGGGACTTTTAGACCTCCTCACAAGTCAGCAGCTAAAGCATAATGTCTGGGACCAGGATCCCACACACTCTTCTCCAGTTCTACACTTGGGTGCATTTTGATGCCGTATCATTGTTCAAAATGTTCAGTATCGGGGCACCTGGATGGTTTAGTTGGTTCATGGTCTGCCTTCAGCTCAGGTCATGATCTCGGGGTCCTGGGATTGAGCCTCACATGGGCTCCTTGATCAGCAGGGATTTTGCTTCTCTGCCTCCCCCACCAACTTGTGCTCTTCTCTCTCACTCTCCCCCACAAATTAAAAAAAAAAAAAAAAAAAAAAAAAAACCTTTAAAATATTCAATATCACTCCTGCTAACACTTTAAGACTTTTTCCATAGGCAAAGGGGAACCACTGAAGAATTTCAAGCAAAAATGCCAATGAACAGAATGACGTTGTTTAAAAAAAGATCCAAAGTAAACCCCTTCCCCCAACCCCCCTAAATGAAGCTTCTCTCCATGGAGACATTTAAGCAGACACATGTTCTCCAGCTTGTAGGCTGAACAGTTTCAACAGTGCTGATCCTAAGGATGACTGCATGAAGGGTTTTCATTTTCATTTCCTTTATGAGACTAGTGCATTGTCCAACACTGTAGAAATGCCTGGGTAAGTCTTCCTCTCACATCTTTAAGAGAGGAAGGTGGTAGAAAAGCCGGCTAGGGGCCGGCCTCTGAATGACAACCCCCATCTCATAAGCTATAGAAGCAAACTTTGGGTTGACGTTCCTTCCATGCTGGTGTGGCAGGTAACCTCTGGCAGCAGGTGACCCCTGGCAGCAGCCTTTCCCCCCAGGGCTCGCCACACTGTTGCCCTTTCTTCATCAGAGACAGCTGCAAGACTGAAGCCAGGTGCTGACTTAACATTTCAGGAGCCGTGAAGGCGAACGGGCAGGAGCCACCAAGGGGAAGGGAAGAACTTCAAGGTCACCCAGCAAAACAGCTAAGTGCTGGAGGATCAGAATCCACATTTCAGCTCTAAATCTCA
The DNA here is from genome assembly GCF_011764305.1 of Mustela putorius furo. Taxonomy (NCBI): domain Eukaryota; kingdom Metazoa; phylum Chordata; class Mammalia; order Carnivora; family Mustelidae; genus Mustela; species Mustela putorius. The sequence goes on from NW_025421375.1 coordinate 12,970,460, forward strand.
CCACTCAAGTTGTATCTTTTTCCAACTGCCCTATGTTTCACTTCAATTCAATCATTTCCAAAAGACACTGTGAAAAATAAGAACTCAGGTTTTTCTTTAAAAAAAAAAAAAAAGAAAGAAAGAAAGAAAATTTGCATTTCTTGGTCAATCACATAACCCTAGTCTTGAATTTCCCCCCGCTCATTTTTTTCTCATCTTTCAATTACCTGCTGATCTACTACTGTGCAAGCATTTTTCTCCTCATTTACTGAGGATACCACTTTCTTTTTTCTTCTTTTTTTTTCCTCCTAATGTTCACCTAATTAACAGTCAAGCAGCTTTTCATACAAAATCTCAAGCTTTAACATTTTCCTTTTGATTAGAAGTTTAAAGAAAGAGCTGTTAAGTTTCAAAATCTCTTTTTCCAAGAGTTTTATCCACTCAACCACCAGACCATCCATCCTGAATTAGGCCAGCATTGAATAGCGGCTGTAAAACTCCCAGAGACCAGGAGACCTGTGGTCCCTGAGATGATCACTGGATGTTTTGGGGGTGGGGTCTTTGAAGGCCAGGCCGTGGCCATCTGAGCTTGATCACAGGTAACACACTAGAACCATCTTCAGAAAAAGCTCTATTCATTTAATATCTGTTTATTGTTCTGTCCTTGAGAGTTAGAAGCCATGTTTTCAAATTTTCATTCATTCAATCAATAATCGTTTATTGAGCACCTGTAGATGCTGGGCACTAAATGAGGTGCTGGGATATTACGGCGAGCAGAAAAAGATGTGCCCCTCCATGGTACGGAGTATACAGCCTATCACAGGAGATCTTTACCTTGGTTACAAAACCACTCAGGGAGTTTTGACAATCCACAGTGCACAGAAAACCCCAGACCAATCAAATCAAAATCTCTGAAGGTGAGGCCCATGCATGAATAGTTTATAAAAGTCTCCATGTGATTCCAAAGTGTAGCTAAAGTGGACAACAGTCAATCATACAAATAGGTGCAAAACTGCAGTATGATTAAAGACGTAAAGAATTAGTCACACTTTGCGAGGGCCTCAATGCACATTTATATGTGCAACTGGGATCTGCTAAGTACCTGCTGCCCTTGTCAAGAAGCTACAAGGGTAACAGAACTATGGGCCATAAGCCGAAAAAACACTGGCCATCCTGGTCCTCATTCATGGTCATGAGTCATACCTGAGCACTGAGAACAAGGGGATTTCTGGTCATTCTGCTCCAGTGAGACACAATTCATAGCAGATAAACACCTTGGCCATAGGGCACAAGGAAAACCGAGAGCCTGACCATCCTAAACACTGGCAGGATAGCTGAGCAATCCCACCTGCTTGAAATTAAATGCTTTTGCGACCCTCTGGATTAGAGGAAAGCAGTCAAATAGTCTGGACTGACAATAGATGACCAGGGGGAGGAAATAGAAAACCAGAGCCACTAGGTCTGTTCGCAGATTTAAAAAGGAAAATAAATTCTGGAAGGCTCTGAGCAAGATTGTCTCAGATTTGCTAAGAGATATGTGTAGAGTCCATACCTAATGAGTTTCCTTAAATAAACAAACAGCATTCTAGCTTTACAAAAGCTTCTAGATGGAGAACTTATTTAAAGATAAGAGAAGTGGTGATTCAGCCCCATTGCTGCAGCCCAGATGGGCCTCCCAGATTTGAACGCCCTCCTGCTCCTACTTGTTTGAAACAGCATCCCACAAGAGGATGCAATTTTTTTCTTATTTCATTTTGTGACTTTTTTTTATCCCTGTATCAGATAGAACAATGCCTAAGAAAACTCTTATTTGCTCACGATATTCTTCTCTCTGTTTTTTGATCCTTAGTCTGTCTTCATATGGTAAACCTGACTTCCTACAGGTCACTACAGTGATCATCTAACTGTCACAAAGCAGATAACGTTCAATATTAAAGATCAACGATACATGGATATATATGTATCTTTAATGGGAAACGATTTTTAAAAAATCCTTCGCTATCCAATTTTTAATTAGGCAATGATGATTTCCTATTTGGTTTTTTTAAAACATGCACTCAAAAATGCTTTAAGAAGCAAATGGGCTGAGAATTTGCCATCCTTCCTTAGATCCCAAGAAGAGAGTAGCTATGACTGTATTTGATTCCCAAGGGGAAGAGAGCTTCATTTTTAATAAGCATGGAAGATTTGGATTTAATTTAAACAGAGCACAAAATCCACACTGTGAACTTACTAGCTTTGTTCTGATGCCACATCATTTGTCCATCCTATGAAGGATTAGACTCTAAGTCCGATTTTCTACAAAGAACTGGCACAAAAGAGAACCCAGAAGCTTTGCATGATCATACTTCTAGGCAAGACTCTCCACTCACACAAATCTTTCTTAATACAAAATTTAATAAATACATGTAGAAAGGGGGTTAAAGGAAAATAAGATGCATCCATAAGGTTAAATACCCAAAGCTCATGCTGTAAGATTCTATAGTAAGAGGAGAACCTTTGATGCAGAGCTTCCTAGGAATTAGCCAAGTCCATAAGGAGAGTTTTCTCAGGCTAAGAAAGCCCTATCTGTTCTGATAAAGCACTGAGAGAATTCTCCTGCCACATCACTTAAAATGTCCCCATCATAAGCTCAGTGTTCAGTCTTGCCATCTTAAAACAACCCAACCCAATGCCATCCATTATAATATGTATTCAGCTAGACCATGAGCCAGATTATATCTTCCAAATTGGAGCTGTATGAACTATATGTGGTGCAGATAACATTCATCACAAACTCCAAGCAAATTTCCCAACCCTTAGGTTCTAACAGAGTTCTAGTCTAATATTTTAGGATTGTCTTTAAAAGCATTTGTTCCTGGAATACTACTCAGCCATCAAAAAAAAAAAGAAAGAAAGAAATCTTGTCATTTGCAATGATGTGGATAGAACTAGAGGGTATTATGCAAATTGAAATAAGTCGGTCAGAGAAAGACAATTATTATATGATCTCCCTGATATATGGAATTTAGGAAACGAAACAGACAATCATAGAGGGAGAGAGGAGAAAATAAAACAAGATGAAATCAGAGAGAGAGAAAAGCTGTAAGAGACTCTTAAGCATAGGAAACAGACTGAGGGTCGCTGAGGGGAGTGAAGTAGAGGGACGGAGTACAGGGTGATGGACACTGATGAGCACTGGGTATTATATAAGACTGAGGAGTCACTGACATCTACCTCAGAAACCAATAATACATCATAACTAATAGAATCTAAATTAAAGAAATAAAAAAATAAAATTTGAAAAGAAAAAAAGTCCATCTTTTTTTCTTCATTCCCTCCCATCTACTTCGTTATGACAATCTGGGGACTTTTTTCCTCCCATAACCTATTACCAACAATAGTAAACAAAGGGGCGCCTGGGTGGCTCAGTTGGTTAAGTATCTGCCTTTGGCTCAGGTCATGATGTCAGGGTCCTGGGATTAATCCCTGCATCAGGCTCCCTGCTCAAAGGGGAGCCTATTTCTCCCTCTCCTCCCTGCTCACATTCTCTCTCTCTCTCTGTCAAATAAATAAATAAAATCTTAAAAAAAAAAAAAGCATTTTTTGTAGAGCAATCTACATCTTTCTTGTAGAGCAATATCTGACCAATAAATATGGCTTTTTTTTAAAACACAAGGCCTGGTTAGGATTTCATAAAAAATGGTGTCTCCAAAGTAGAAAGAAACTATAAGAAAGCAAACCAATGTAATAGGACAAATGAGAGCTATTACAGTAAACACACAAACATTAAAATGCAAATATTACACATAAAAATTTTCTGTTTTTCCTTCCTTTTTTTCCCTGAAGACATACACTTCCTAATGTTTCTTGTTTGTGGCATATCACCTAAACTTAAATCTAAAATTCTCCTTTCTTTTTACATATCACAATTTCATTCAAACTCCTAGATCAACTTTCCCGAAGACCAATTTGTTCAAAAGACAAAGAGCTCACCAGTCACCCCAACATACACTGAAAAATCAAGTCATCGAAATGAGACTGGTTTAGTTTAGGATGCAGTGCCGTGAAAACAAACATGACTTCAGCGTTCCCTATTCCCCCGGTTGTTTTAATATTTGCCTTGCAAGAAAACAAACAAAAATAAATAAACTTTTAGTGAACTTAATTAAGCAAACCACTACCCTGGAAAATTCTGACTCAATGATACTTTCATAAACAATTGTCAGACTAAAACTCAAGCAAACTAATGTACTTTAAGACCAAAGTTGTCTTAATTAAATTTTAAAATAAATAAAAGCAAAATGACAGAGTGGGACTTTTCTAGAAGTTTGAAGTCAAATATGCCAAGCCTATTTATGTAAAGATACATGTGAGAAGTCTTAAAACTAAAAGAATCAAAAGAATTCCAGTCAGCATTTCTCAGGCAGAAGAGGTACCCATCACAGAAGCGATAACCCTCATCTCTTGGGATCACTGAGAATGCTGTCTTCTTCCAAGTAAATTCCACTTTACCAAATCCTAGGAGGGTCTTATACAGCAAAAGCAACCTACTATAAAGTGATTTTTCACTGAGACAGCTACTTTAGAAAGATGATATAACACTGACCCTCAGCAAGGGAAGTCACTGAGTATAGATGAGGAAGCAGAAAACTTTCTTTTTTTGAGTAGAGTCAAGGTCTAGATATCTGAATGTCTTCAGATAATAATCAACATAGATTATATACTCTGAGCACTCTGGTCTTTTGAGAAATGGTAACTAAAAAAAATAACAAGAGAAAGAGAAAATAAATGTGCTTAGAATTTTATACATGGAAACAAGAGTAGACAGAGGGTCTGAAGAAAAATAGTTTCTGCATGCTGGGCATTTTGTCCCATTGGCTAGATATCTTCCATTGGCCTCTTCAGGTTCATTGTTCACACTTTCACAGCCTGCTTAGTAACCTAGGAGGCTAACCCACATGGACAGCCTCAGTGGGCACCCTTGCCTTCTGGCTGGATTCGGCCAATGGAATTTAAGTTCGGGAGCTGGGGGGGCAGAAGGAGAGTAGAAAATAAAATAATAAAGTAAGTAGGGTCCAAGTCAGAAAGTGGGAAGAGCTGAGAATGATAAGGATAACCAGTCAGAAAGAGGAATGAAATACGATGCTGAGAGTCTCCATGGGGCAACCAAGCAAAGGATGAGAAACCCAGGAGGCGGACTTAGCTCTCCAAGGGAGGCAAGACCTAGACAGATAGAAGAACCACTCGATCCATGTTGTACAAGGGGCAGGGCTTGGCATGTGGATTTGTGTGCCTCAATGCCATCTGATAAGTCATATTCTCAAAGAATTTGGGTGAGGTATGCCTGTTTTCAACACAAGGTTTTCATCGGCCTCTGAGAGCTGCTTTAGGCATGACCTAAGAATCCTTGTTACAGCCATAGTAGGAGAGAAGCGTTTCTCTATTTCCAGGTGCAAAGGGAACCCAAGGATAAATGCTTCAGGAATCCACTGCCATGCCACACTTCAAATATTTCATTTTAACATGATCTATTTAGAGAAGAGAGGAAAGAATTTGTAAGTCATTATGTCCAGAAATATTTAAATGCTTTAAGGCGAATGGAGATATAAATCTATACTGTACTCCCTTCCATTCACCCAAAACCGCTATTATTCAAAAGCATTCACCAAATTCTACTTCGTGAAAGGGAACATCTAGTGCAAAGGACTATTACGTATTCCCAACATACCCCACCCCAGACTTGATGATAAGCAAGTGTGTTCCTCCCCAGATGTGCATATGAAGTCTAGCAAATAAGAACATAAAACAATGACAGGAAGAAAACAAACCAAAAGCTAAAATTATCAGTGGAGCAGATTAGCATATGTATAAGAGACACTTGTGCAGATGTAGGAGGCTTTCTTTAGAAAGTAAGTTCTCAGAGCAGTGATCATCACTCGTTTTTGGAGTTCTGACATCTTATCATCTCTTATTTGCTTTTTATGACCATCACCACCAACCTCCCCCTGCAAGTTCATTTTTAAATAAGAAGGACTAATCTTATTTTCAAGCTTTTGTTCCTATTTTCACTCTCCTTGAAGACCATACCAGTGGACACACTTATCAGTGGTTAAGAATCCAGAAGCTTCTGTTCTTTGCCTTGTTTCTTTCCTGAGAGAGAGATTTTAAAGTACCCACTATCTCAGCAAAAAGTGTACACAAAAGTGGAGAAGGAAATGTTACTCCAAGAAAATTTCAGAGTCCAGACAGGACATTTTAAAATCAGCATAGAAGGGAAGAGGACAGACACTTTTCCACACACAGTCACATACCATTCCATTTAGGCAAATGCTATGAACACTGAAAATCAGTCTTCACAGAGGTTACCTCAGCGATCTACCTCAGCGCAAACTCCACCGTGCTAAGCCCTTACCGTATTTGTGTGATTATTTGTGTGAACGCAAAAGAAAAGCAGCCACATCCAAAACCTTTAGTTTGGCAATTGATTTTTTTTCATGATTTTATTCATCTATTTGACAGACAGAGATCACAAGCAGGCAGACAGGCAGGCAGAGAGAGGGGGAGAAACAGGCTCCCTGCTGAGCAGAGAGCCCAATGTGGGACTCAATCCCAGAACCCCAGGATCATGACCTGAGCAAAAGGCAGAGGCTTTAACCCACTGAGCCACCCAAACGCCCCTTGGCAATTGACTTTAAGGTAAGGTTTAATTCTTCCTCTAAGACTGTGTTAGAAGCTCTCCGTACAAGCCAGAATGCAGCACAGGAGGCAAAGGAATTCAATGCTTCTGAGAGAAAGCCAGTCGTCTTAAGCAGGTTTCCTTGAATCAGAGTGGGAAGGAACTTGTTCTATTACACAGGAATAAGGCATCCATAAATATAACTCAAGACTACACACAACACTGTATTTCTTTCAAAGAATTTTAAATTCTCATTAATCTTCATGATCATTTTGCCAGATGTACAGCCACCAGATGCTAACTACAATTACCTCACAAAGGTGCGGAGAAGAAATGTCAAGTCCTAGATCATGAATCAAGCAAAGCACCACCCATTGCCCTGATGGTCTCTCTCCGTGTTTTCTAGCAATTCCTTTCTCTCAGCGGCAGACAGATAGATTCTAAAGGAGCCAGGCAAGAGGATGGTTTCAGTACGTAACTGATGAACCCAGCTGGGGGATACACCCTGGAGCTAGAGTGGGAACACAAGAGGCCCATCTGTGCACACAGAAACCCATACACTGGCACGCCACAACTTAAAGATTGGGAAACAGGTGTCTACCCATCGCTAAAACAAGGTATCTGTTTGGTCCGTTTTGGGGGGAGAATCCTCTGAGGAAGAAAAGACCCTTTGATTTGCCCGGTTGTTGGAACAAACTGGCTACCCAGTCTGGTCCAAATCACTGACTTTGTCATTCCAAATAAGTGTAGATCAATTCTTGCTTTTATCTACAGAATTATTTGTGTAACCAACACTTCTGCTTCTGTTCTAGGGCGGTGGGGGTGGGGGGACATCCAAAACTTCAAATCCTTTAAAAATAAAGTTGGCGTTTTAGCCATAGGAAACACAAAAACAGGCAAGGCATTATAATATTATTGCGAAGCAAAGGCTTAATTTCCATTCAGAGGAAATGTCATCGCTGTGTGTCCTATTTCCGGTTGAAGGCTACATGGGTCTAGTCAAAATGATGCCACCAAGACAAAGAGCAAGCAGAAGGGTGGGCCAAGAGATAGGGAAGGAAGCTCAAGCCAAACATAATGAAAAAGGGAATAACCTTACAGCTAAACAGTTTACTTTTCAAAGGCAGCACAAGGGCAAAATGCTTTGTGCAAAGAGAAAATTAGTTTCCAAAGTGTATGCATTCTACAAAGAGCCAAGTTAATTATTCAAAGCAGAGGCCCATGAATTCCCACAATTTAGTCATTCTATTCTGACACATTCAGGCCCAGCGAGCTGCTTCTTATCACTAAGACTTTGATAATTGGCTTAGACATATCAAATAAACTTTCTGGAGAATTCAGTCGTAAGCAGGTATGACATCCTAATAGGGGTTTTATTAGGCCTTTCTCTGTGCAGTAATGTATTAGCAATCACTGTGACATTTTCTGCTCTGGGGGGTTTTGGCCTTGCTCATTTTTTACACTTGCTAGAAAATAAATTTATTCACGGTAGAGATCTAATCCAATACACTACTCTGTTTACCCTGGTTTCTAAAGGAACAGGCCTCTCAGAATTAATGAAAAGTGACATATACATCATAGAAGAAAATGCACTATCTTCAGCCAGGCATAACTGAAGAGCAAGAATCCCTTCTGATTCTACAAACCTGGGAAATCAGTCAGTCCGGCTTTAGTGTCCCTTTCCCTGTTCACACTTTGGCCTCCCATTTCATCCAGCAAAACAAAACAAAACACATAACCAATAGCAGGGGTAAATTAAATTTCTCCTTTAAGCAGCCATTGTAATTTAAAAAAAAAAATTTCCTGAGAAAATGTCTATTGGATATTATCGGGAATGAGGCAATTTGCTCCTTTGCATTTAATATTCCTGATAACAACAACAACAAAAACTGAAGTCTTAGCACTTAGTATATTTACATACTGAAAGTGAAGTTATTATTTGGGTGGAGATCAGTGTGCAATAAAAATGGGAGCCTACCTAGCAGCAATGGCCACAGTTGCCAAACTGTGGAAAGAACCAAGATGCCCTTCAATGAACAAATAGATAAAGAAGATATGGTCCATACATGCAATGGAGTATTATGCCTCCATTAGAAAGGATAATTAACTGGGGCACCTGGGTGGCTCAGTGGGTTAACCCTCTGCCTTCGGCTCAGGTCATGGTCTCAGGGTCCTGGGATCGAACCCCACATCGGGCTCTCTGCTCAGTGGGGAGCCTACTTCCTCCCCTTTCTCTCTGCCTGCCTCTCTGCCTACTTGTGATCTGTCAAATAAATCTATAAAAATCTTTAAAAAAAAAAAAGAAAGAAAGAAAGAAAGAAAGGATGATTACCCAACTTTTGGATCAACATGGACCAGACTGGAAGAGATTATGCTGAGTGAAGTAAGTCAAGCAGAGAGAGTCAATTATCATATGGCTTCACTTACTTGTGCAGCATAAGGAATAACATGGAGAACAATGGGAAAGGGAGAGGAGAAGTGAGTTGGGGGAAATTAGACGGGGAGATGAACCATGAGACTGTGGACTCTGAGAAACAGACTGAGGGTTTTGGAGGGAGGGGGTGTTGGATGATCCTGGTGGTAGGTATTAAGGAGGGCACATATTGCATGGAGCACTGGGTGTGGTACATAAACAATAAATTTTGGAGCACTGAAAAAAATAAAATAAAATAAAACTTAAAAAAAAAAAATGGGAGGCGGGGCGCCTGGGTGGCTCAGTGGTTTGGGCTGCTGCCTTCGGCTCGGGTCATGATCTCAGGGTCCTGGGATCGAGCCCCGCATCAGGCTCCCTGCTCCGCAGGAAGCCTGCTTCCCTCTCTCTCTCTCTCTCTCTCTGCCTGCCTCTCTGCCTACTTGTGATCTCTGTCTGTCAAATAAATAAATAAAATCTTTAAAAAAAAAAAAAATGGGAGGCTACGTGCCAGGAAGGGATGAGCAGGCAGAAGAATGGAAGGTAACATTCAGCTTCTTTCTACACTCTTTCATTCTCTTCATTTGTATGAGAACATTCCTAATGGAAAGACACATAAAGCACCATCAAGTAGTCGTAGAGTGAAGAACATGATGAGATAATACTACATACTTGTATCACATAGCAAAGAAGTATCAACAAGGGTCATCTATGTGAAATCTCTGAACTCTAATGCTAAATATTTTACCACCAACTTCCCACTTTCCCCATTAATGAGGACAAAGTTGATAAGGAAAATTGATAAGGACATAGCAACTCTTAAGTAACTCAATTTAATCACTGGTCTTCTTTCTCCTCCTTATCAGGCCTTATTGGCCTGACATATGTTCCAATTCAGAAACATTGGCAAGATCTAGTGGTGGCTCATTCACTTAAGTATCTGCTTTCAACTCAAGTCATAATCTCAGGGTCCTGGGATCAAGCCCCACATAAGGCTCCCTGCCCTGCAGGGAGTCTGCTTCTCCCTCTCTCTCTGCCCCTCCCTTACTCATGTTCTCTATCACCCTCTCTCAAATAAATACAATCTTTTCTTTTTTTTTTTAAGAAACATGATGCTTTGTTCAATGTGAAAATTCAAGTATTTCTGTGAAATATACAACATTAAAGTCTGGTTAGTGGGGCACCTGGGTGGCTCAGTGGGTTAAGCCTCTGCCTTCGGCTCAGGTCATGATCTCAGGGTCCTGGAATCAAGCCCCGCATAGGGCTCTCTGCTCAGTGGGGAGCCTGCCTTCCCCCTCTCTCTCTGCCTGCCTCTCTGCCTACTTGTGATTTCTGTATGTCAAATAAATTAAAAAAGAAAAAATGTTTAAGTCTGGTTAGTTATTTGTGTCTTCATTCCCACTATCCAGACCCCTCCCCATTCCAAAAGCCTGACTCAGTAGGCCTAGAGGAAGACCCAAAAAGTGTTTTGTTTTGTTTTTTTAAACAAACTTTCTAAATGATTCTGCATACACTAAAGTTTGAGAACTACCTCCTTGGTAGGAATGAGTTGTGGAGCTTTCACGTGAACAGGCTTTGAGGAAAGGAGGTGAACTGAAGTCAACTGATGACTTGCCATGCATCAGGAACTGCTCTGGGCAGTAAATATATGCTGTGTGATTTTATCTTTCCTCTTCCTGAAGAGGATTTTATTACATTTTACAGATAAGAAACTTAATCACAAAAAAAAAAATTAATAGCCAACCAATGATTACATGGCCAGGAAGGCTAGCACGAGAATCCATATCTTTAGTAACAGAAGCAATGGTTATAATATTCATAGGCTTTCAGAAATGAAAAGAATGGTAATGATGTCATCTTACTGAAGATCTATTCCTAGCTATACACTGTTAGGCATTTTCCATATAAGGTCTTATTAATTCTTGCAACTTCCCTTTGAGATGAATAATAAGAATTTCATTTTATATATGATGAAATAATCTTAAAGAAGTTCTAACTTGTCAAAGTATGCATAGCCATACGGTGTATATACCATGTATAAGTGGAGCAGGTGAATTTTGAATCCAAAACTTGTGTTCATTCCCACAGACACCACCATAGGAGTTCTTGGCATCTGAGAGGTAAAAAATGGTATCTGTCGTAGTCAGAATAATCCCCACCCCCAAGATGTCTCCATACCTACTCTTCAGACCTGAGAATATGTTAGGTGTCATGGCAAAGATCAACTAAAGTTGCAAGTGAAATTGAGGTTGCCAATCATATGACCTTGAGACCCATCCAATGAACCTCATGGAATCACAAGGATCATTAGTGGAGGAGGGAAGCAGAAAAAAAGAACCAGAGAGAGGCCAGCATGAGAAGAATGCTCTCTCATGTTACTGGCTTTGAAGATGGCCGCAAGTCAAGGAATGTATCCTCCAGAAGCTAGAGAAGAGAAGGAAATCCATTCTTCTCTAGAGCCTCCAGAAGGAATGCAGCCCAGTGGATATCATGATGTTAGCCCAGTGCGACTCATTTTGGATTTCTGACTTCCAGAACCGTAAGATATTAAATTTATGTTGTTTTAAGCTGCTAGATTTGTGGTGATTTGTTACTTTGGCCAACCAATGCAGAATCCCTTCACATTAGACAAAGAGTTCAGACTGGCTTCATAATTATGCTAGGGTTGTGCCAGATTTAACTGTGTGACTGGTCATCATTCATAGCAGAACAAGGGTCATTCCTTCCCTTCTCTTTTCTTTACAGAACCTCAGTTGAGGATGGCTCTCAGGCAGCTGGGTGCTTCAGGAGAGGGGGCCACTCCCAAGGCTCAGAGAATGCCTCGATTAATCTGAGGTAATTTTATCAGTTCTCTTTCTCTTATCAGTTAATGGTTTAGAAGACGGAATTCAACACAAGCCTGGACATGAGTCAGGACAAAAGTCTGAAAGGGGTTGCTGGAGAAAGTTTTCCATATTCTTTAAAAGGTCCTTAAAGAAGGAATCTTTCTCTTATGGCCTCTGGATACTGTTCTGTGTTTAACTTGATTGTAGAAAACTGGCATATATTAGCAGAAAAGATACACAACGTAAGTTAACACACTGAGAGTAACTGAGTAGGAAAAAGAAAGATCTGGGTCTTTGATGATGTCATAGAGCCACTGAATTAGCCAACTCTGGACATGCCTAATTCTAAACTTTTTTATCAGATAATAAATGGCTTATTATTTAAGTCATTTGAGTTTGGATTCTCTATTACTTACAATAGAAAGCAACCCAAATGACATAACAGAAAATAAATTAATCACCAGTCTTTGTGTTAATTACTGTATGTGGTTTGGTCCTTTTCTGTCCCAGTGACTCCCAAGTTGTTCCCAATGAATGGCAGCATTACAGGTGACCTTTTTAAAAGATCAGTGGTGGTAGGATTATTCAGTTCCTGGGTTAAAAATACCTCTCTAGGATTTCTTACCCTTAAGAAATCTGACCCTTAGATTCATTCCTTAATTATGGAAGCACAACTTCATTGCAGCCAATGTCTATTAGAAGTAAGAAGGAGATCTGGGTGCCATTAGATAACATTTAATCAAGGAACCAAGAATAGCCAACTCTTACCCACCTTTCTATTAGGTGTTGAGGTTATGTGTGCTCAAGCACCAATGACAAAGAAAATGCAATGTCATACTCCTTTATTCATCAGGCTTGGACCCCAACCACCAAAATACATCTCTTTGATAAACTCAGTAGGAACCCCTTGGCTTGGGTACAGAAGCCTAGAGCCAATCTTCAAAGTTGAATCTTTTTTTTTTTTTTCAAGATTTTATTTATTTTTTTTGAGAGAGAGACAGTGAGAGACAACATGAGCGAGGAGATGGTCAGAGGGAGACGCAGACTCCCCATGGAGCTGGGAGCCCGAGGCGGGACTCGATCCTGGGACTCCAGGATCATGACCTGAGCTGAAGGCAGGCGCTTAACCAACTGAGCCACCCAGGCGCCCTCAAAGTTGAATCTTACCTCTAGCCTGCCATTGCGGGGGCAGAGGGAGAATGAGTTCAGTGTTCCTGAGTACACACAAGTGGGAGAAAAGAGGTGAATATTGGGTGTCTTGGGCTTCTGCCAGCAGGGGGGTAGCTAAGCCATCTTGCCCTGATGCCAAATAGGAGACGAAACCAGAAGAGAGTCACACCTATGTGTTTGATCTAAAGAGGTCCACTGGCCTCATCTGTACATGAAATCAGAACAATAAGATCAGCAACTCCTCTTCCAAAGGAAAGGCCAAGCAAATGCCAAATGGGATCTGGGAGAACATAAGTAAATTTCCTTCTCAGAAAGCCTCAGTATCTAGTCTTTCATCACCTAAGGCTTTCCTTTTATAAGGTAGTCAATATTGCACTGCTCTTAACACTTAATGCCAGCTTCATTCATAACTGACTCTTACTTTCCCCTGTGCTTGAGCCTTCTCTTATGAATTATTGTATGTGTGTGTGTATGTATGTGTACATTTTTTTTTTAAGAGAGCATGCGAGCACAGGCACGTGAGCAGGGGTATGGGGGGAGGGGCAGAGGGAGAGAAAGAGAATCCCAAGCAGGCTCTTACACCTGCTGCAGAGCCCAACACAGGGCTCAATTTCACAACCCTGAAACCATGACCCGAGCTGAAATCAAGACAGACGCTTAACTGACTAAGCCACCCAGGTGCCCCAAATTATTATATTTATAAGCATTTATTTCCCATGGCTCTGCTAAGAAATGAAAATTATAATCACAACCCAATCTAGACAACATGTGGAATAATAACGCAGTTTAAAATCCTTACCAGAGTGCTCCCTCATTATACACAGATGGTGTCTATGTGGTGGTTAGCATAGTCTTGGGATCAAACAGCTGGTCTTACTGATTTTTTGGCAAAAATTCACTTGAGGGGATTTGGCGGGAACTTTCTGGCCTCCACAAATTCAGCTACCCCAGAGTTCACCAGTGCGCAGTCTGAGCTCTATCCTAATCCACAAAAGAGGCAAAAATTCTGTGCTCCCATGGACATCCACTCTCCTCCCTCAGATCTTATCAGCCAGGTCAGGCTCTTTTGCCAATGTCCACGAAAGCTCCTTTTCTCCTTTCCAGTTTTCATTACAGTCTTTTCATAGGTGAACAGCCAAAATGAACATTCACCACCTTGGCATGCCCGTCCTTCCTCAGTCTTGTTCTAACTTACTTTCTAGAGTTAGATCCTATTTCTGAAGACTCTGCTCCAGCAAAGTGATTTTTCTTAACATAGCCTACTATTTCCCACGATCAGCTTCTGTGTTCTCACTTCCATACTTTTCCTCACTCCATTCCTTGTAATGCCTAGCACACTAGCAATGGAAACATCCTTGCAGATGACTCACTCCAAATGATTCATTTTCATCTGCGAAAACTTAGTTCCAGAATTACTGGAACCAGAGAACATAGTGTATCAGTCAGCCTTTGCTTTTTAACAAACCACCCAAAACTTAGCAAATAATGACTTGGTATTTTTTATGATTATGTGTGTTGGTGGGCAGCTCATCTAATGATTATTGCCTAGGTGCATCATTCAACTGCAGAGTCAGCTGGACTAGAAGGTCTAAGAAGACCTCACATCCGTATGGAAGTTAGCATTGCATGGGCAGGGGTGTCCTGGTCTCTAATGGCTCATCTTTCTGCAGGCTTCCTTCTACGGTGGTCTCAGGCCAGTGGTCCGTGAAGATGAAATATCGAAGCTACCAGGATTCTTGTGACCTAGATGGGCATCATACACTATCACTCCCACTACACTTTACTGACCAAAGCAATTAACAAAGCCAGCCCAAACTCAAGGATGTGGAGGAATAGACCCCAGCTCTGGATGAGAAGAGCAGCAAAGTCAAATTGCAAAGCGGAATACAAACTAGGGTGGGAGAAATCATGGCCATTAAACAATCTTTCACAGGAAACAAGGGAAGGACCAGCTGTCTGGCTGCAATGATACAGAGTTCCTGGAATTCTGGGCAAAGACTCCTTAGAAAGCTTCTACCTAGGGCAGAATGGAATGAGTGGAATGGGATCCAGGGCCTGAGACAGATAAGGATATCAAGAAGCAGCCAACCAGATCATAACAAAACTGCCCTGCCATTGCTGAATATGGTTCTAGCATCCTTTGAAAGAGAAAGCCACAAGAAACACTATTATTGAGGGAAGGGCAGGGAGTTAGCTCTACAGACAGCTCCAACCATGCGGGCGGTCTGAGTAGGAGCAGCCCCCATGCTCCTGAGACTGGTCGTCTGCTTTAGACGCCTCCAAACTCAACTGTCAACATGCCAAGAGTTGATTAGTACCCTAGAGCCTGGACCACGCTAATCAAACCCGTGAGTGGCTCTTGTGTAAAGAAGATTGCCCTAATCTACGAAGATAAAGAGTCCATTAGAGGGTTCGGCTGCTTGAGTTC
Source organism: Mustela putorius furo (assembly GCF_011764305.1). Classification (NCBI taxonomy): domain Eukaryota; kingdom Metazoa; phylum Chordata; class Mammalia; order Carnivora; family Mustelidae; genus Mustela; species Mustela putorius. The sequence goes on from NW_025421375.1 coordinate 12,985,930, forward strand.
CTGCTGTAAAGCAACACAAAGATCCAACTCCTATTTAAAAAATGACCGAGTAACAATAGGATTCCAGTCAGGGGAGCCATGGGGTGGAATGAAAAGATGGGCTGGCTTTAAACGGCATCCCTGCCAACTACAAGCTCTAGGACCTTTGGCAACCCCTGTCTTTTCAAGAAAAGTTCTCTTTCTCCAGCCCTCAGTTTCCCCTCTGTAAAATAAGTATACTTATACCTGGAAACGTTACTATAAAAATCAGGAAAGTTCCTAGGACATAGCAGTGTACAATAAATGTAATTATCTAAAATAATTATAAAGTACTCAATATTATTCTAAATCATTACTAAATATGTACTTTATTTCACATAACACCAAGATGTAATTGCTCTGTCAAACAGTGGGAACATCTTGTCCCTGGGACTCTCATGGGACTTTGTTAACATGTTTAGAGAAATCTAGATCAATATTTAAAACTTTGCATGAGTGTCACTATCTCTGTCCAACCTTCCTGGGAATCTCCTATGTTTCTATTCTCCTACGACTACATATCTGCTTGTAAAAGGCTTGGAAGCAGAGGCAACAATGTACTAGAAGTGTAAATCAGTTTCATAATTTTCCATGACCTGTATAAAATGTATTCACCGAGGTGTAAGAAACAATTCAGCTAATCTCCCAAGGATGAAGATGTCACTAATGAGGTTTTATTGTATAAAGCTATAACCACACTCTTAATAACAACCACATTGGAGGCAATTTGCCCATCTTAACACTAACACATTGCAATTAAGAATTTAGATTAATTTCCCACCATGATTCCAGAGAAGGAGGACGGATGCTCTGTCAAATAAAATGGCAGTGTAAAGCCAGGGTGAGGTGGAAAAATACATAATTCTCTTTAAAATAAAAAGACTTGTCTAAAATAACATTTCAAGTATAGTTACTTTATTTGCTCCATTTTTTCTAAAATAATTCATTAGATAATGTGCCATCCTTTCTTTATCCTCTTAACACAGCTCCCCTCACGCATATTCTTGCTGAAATAGCAGACCACTCCAATCATTTGGATGATCACTTCAGCTGTTCATCTTACCACTAGCTAACAGAAAATGTGGTCTTCTTCAGTCTGCATTTACCCACTCAAGCGGATACCTTCAACAAGGAGAGGGCATATACAACTGTACGTCTTTCTTTCGGAACAATTCCCATAATTCTCAAAATATTGATCATAAATGAGCCTTGTTCTGAGACATACTGGAAAGTCCTCTGCTCAGAGATTAACCAAGACCAGTAACACACAATGAGGAAAAACTCACCAGCCAGCAAAACTCACCGGGTCACAGAATCAAAAATGAAGGGATTTCCTGATGACTCACAGACCTGTACCCCTGGGGCAAATAATACATTACATGTTAAAAAAAAAAAAAAAAGAAGAAGGGATTTTGTTCCCTTCAGACTCACATCCCTAACAAGAGGCCCTAGGCTTAGTCTGCTGAGGCTGCCGTAACAAAATACCATAACTGGGTGACTTAACCAGAAAATTATTTTCTTACAATTCTGGAGGATGAAGTCCAAGATCAGGGTGCCTGCAGGGTCAGGTTCTGACAAGGGTTCTCTTCCTGGCTTATAGATGGCAAAATGCTGTGCTCTCCCTTCTTGCTGGGTCTAATAATGCCAACAACCCTATCAGATTAGGGCCCCACTTTATTACCTGATTTAAACTTAATTACCTCTTTAAAAACCCTATCTCCAAACATAGTCATATTTGAGGTGAAGGCTCCAACATGAGCTTAGGCGGGCGAGGGAGAACACAATTCAGGCCATAGCATGCTCAATAAATATTTAAGGAAGTAACTGACAAGCAATTCAAGGTATGAGCAAAGGCATAAAAGCATGGAATAATGCAACAGCAAATAATCCTGTTTAACTGGCAAATAGGCTACTTAAGGGAAATAGTGAAAGGTATGATTGGAAGGCTAGGTTGAGACCAGATGAAGCACCTTGAGTATCATGAAAAGCACTTTTACTTTACCCCATAGATAACAAAGTTTTGAGCAGATAAGCCAAGAGTAATGCTCCATTTTAGAAAAAGTATCATGGCAAAAGTTTAGAAAATGACTTTGCAAGGTGGAGATCAAAGGAAAGAAGATTGATTAAACATCATTGCAGTGGTCCAGTAAGGAATTAGTTACAGTGATTGGTCTTTACAAAACGTTGCATCTAAGATGGGTATGGCAGATTCTTCTCTCCTTGGCAGATGAGGGAAAAGAGCCTCTGCCTCCAAAAGGCTCAGTCTCCACATTAAGAGACTAAATCATGATCATGTGGATCAGATTATAGAACAAGGATGCCTAGCTCCCAGTCCAATCTCTTCATATAAATATCTCCCAACTCAAGAGTAAAATAGGTAATTTACATATGGTTTCCATGTCTCCTGGAAGGCAATCTTTGCTCTTTTCCAATAAACCCGGAAGTCTGTAAAAGAACAAATCGACTTGGTTTTCTAAGAAAAAGGGAAGATGGAGCTACATTCTACATTGTCAGCAACCAGACAGGAAGTGTCCCACAATGGTTAAGAGTGTGGTTTCCAGCAGGCAGCTGGGTCCAAATCCTGGCTAAGCCTTGTGCTAGTATGATTCCATAAGTCTCAGTCTTCTTGTCTGTAAGATGAACATACAATGAGATAATCCATGAAAAGTGATGGCTGCACAGCAAATATCCAGTAAATACAAGCCATAGTAATTAAATGTGTTCTTCTATCTGATAGTCTCAACTATATATAAAATAGGAAAATATATTTTAATTGTTTAAGCAGCACAAATTTGTTGAGCAGAGTTCCTGATGATCTCTAGAATCAATGTGTCTCATAACTGGAAAAGTCACATGTCACCAGGGAGAGGGAAGGAGGCTTACTTTAAACAATGAAAAAGGAAAATGTTACTCGGAGCATTTTGGCCTAATTTCAAATACAGAGTTAAAGAAGGAAAGAAAATTCTGTCTCTCCAAAAAACAAAAAAGAAGCAAACAAAAAAACTGATCATATACTTTATCTACTAGAAGGTTAAGCTTATAGATTCAGTTTTTCAGTGGTATACATTTATGCTAATTCATGAAGGTACATTCTGTTGATTACAAATGAAATGATTTTGCTTGGCAGTCAAGTGCAGGAAGACAAATATCAAATCTCAGTAGCTACACTTCCAGCTGTTTCGCAAACAGAGATAAAAGATAATCCCTGACTAAATAGCATCACTTTCAAGATAAAAATCAAGTTTCAAGTGCACTGTATCGAATAGGGGAAGCCAGGTTTACTCTAAAAGTTTCCAATAATTGGGGTTGAATAATATTTATCAGAAGAACTTGTGTACTGTGTTGAAATTGACAGGAGTGGTGCTTTTTGGCACAGTGGGATGCTAATATCTGTAATTAAGGAAAAGCTTAAAGAGCATCTGCAAAGTGAGTGCTTAGTTTGACAAAACTCTCTACAAGTAAATTTACTGCACTTCATTATTTGTTTCCAACCAAAGGCACATTAAAAAAAAAAAAAAAAAAAAACGCAAAGGTCATGTGGCATCACGTCACTTCATAAAGCCCCACCACCATTTTTAGAGTTAGTGATATCATTACCATCACCTTCCCATTTCCTCCCCCCCAACAACCTCACTTCCAAGGTCAGTTCTACTCCCACCTCACCATCTCCCCCACCCACAACCTTCACTACTACTTCAACCACTGCAAACACCAACAGCGCTACCACCAATGAGAACGGTTCGACCACTAATGTTGCCAACTCCACCACCACCACCATCATCCCTGTATCCATCTCCATCCATGTTTCCTTCACCATCATTACCAACCCTCACACATTGACCAGCACACCATGTCCACGGTGCCTTCCAAATCCCCATACTTCTGCCATCACCATCACCGTCACCACCATAGTTCTTTGCCAACCTCTAGTTGTACAATAAGCTACAGACTCTTGTGATCTCCCCTTCCTTCAAGCCAAATTGTCTAACTGAGACAAGTGGGAGCATTACAATCTAGTCATTAAGCACTTAACCAATTTATATTCCTATGGTGATCCCAAACTCCTGCAGAATTTAGGTAGAGAATAATGTGCAAATAAGCAGGACACTTTTATTTATCTAGCCACTTCACTACTGTCTTTTGATATTGTGGATTTTTTTTTAATGTGGCTAGCATTTTTTTAAATTCACTCATCCCTCACCGTCACTCTACAATACATCCCTGAGAGTGAGGTTCAGCAAGAGTACATGGTCCAAGTCAAGCACAAAACTAGTTTACACATTTGGTAATATTTTTAATAACAGCAGAAAGTTTAATTCCGCAGTCCAAAGAGTCACATTGAAATCACGATGTCAAAAATCTCTGGGATGAATAGGCTTACATTGCAATGCCGTCTTTGAAAAACCTTTATTCACATGTAGACAATTGACAACGTATCACAACTGATACCAATAATCTATTTTCCCGCAAAATACACTATCCAAATATTTTTTCTGATGACAAAGAACACAAAATCACATATAAAATATTTTTACGTCATTTAGAATTCCCAAACTCCAGCTTGTCCATGTGGAAAGGTTTGATTTGACTAATATTTCTCAGGTCAGTCACCACACTCATGGGTTATAGTCAAATATACTCTAACTTAAAGAATCAATAACAACTCAATGTGTTGCATTATAAAAAGGTATTATCTGGTTTAGGAAAATGGGGGGAAAGTTTTGGGTCACTCTAAAGAACAATGAGACTGCTATTGTTCATTAAATTTCCCTATTTCCAGTCTACTCCCTACCTCTTTTTGTTTTGTGTCTTCAGCAAGTTGAAACCTGCTGTTTGCAGGAGCTGGGCTTTCTAGCCAACTAGGTTCTAACTGGGTACAGCCAATAGGAGACAGTGGAAAGGGAAGCTGAGCTCTCTCTTCCTACTGCTTGACACCTTCAGACTCTGCTTTTGTCTCCTTCCACTATCACAGCTAAAGCCAGGCAGCTCTAGTAGTTACTTGACTAACCACAATACTATTTCCTTCCCTTGTCCTTTGGGTGCTTTGATTGGCAATTAATTACCCATTGTTGCTAGCCTTGGGTGCCTCAACTTTGCTAAAGCTGAAAGTAAGCACTGCATTAGGGCTCCTTCATTTGTCATCTAGGCTGAATTCTATCTCCTGATAGCAAGCTGATTAAAACAGCAATGAAGAGGGGGTCCTGGGTGGCTCAGTGGCTTAAGCCTCTGCCTTCAGCTCATGTCATGATTTCAGGGTCCTAGATGGAGCCCCCGCATCGGGCTCTCTGCTTAGCAGGGAGCCTGCTTCCTCCACCTCCCTCTCTGTCTGCCTCTCTTCCTACTTGTGATCTCTGTCTGTCCAATAAATAAATAAAGTCTTTTAAAAAAAAAAAAAAAACAATGAAGAGAAAGAGATATGATCCTTACGCTGCTCTTAAAATCACCTTGAGGAGAGGTCATCACCAAAATCTAGTATATGGATAAAACAGCTCAGGAGTCTGCTTAAAATTAGCATTAAGGAAAATGGTCAGGCAAGATATTTTTTCCCAGGTAGGTCTTTCTCTCCACTTTCAGCTCCACCCCCTGGCTCTGAACTTACGGAAGACAGATAATCGGAAACATTACATTCTAATGTACTCATCTCAAGCTATGAGGAAAAGAGGCCAAAATTCTGGGTAGGATTCTTTCTAGGCAGAGAATAGTATATAATTAGAATATCCTTAAGATATTCCCAAACCTCAGAGCATCTTAGTGGCTTAAGCATCCGACTCTTGATTTCAGCTCAGGTCATGATCTCAGGATCATGGAATCGAGCCCCCCACTGAGCCCTGCGTTCAGTGGGGAATCTGCTTGAGACTCTCTCCCTCTCCCCCTGCAAACTCCCTCCCTACCATTCATGCACACACTCTCTCTCTCTAAAATAAATAAATCTTAAAAAAAAAAAAAAGAATAAATAAAGAGGTTTCCAAACCTCTTGAGAACCTAAGTATGACATAGAATATACAGAGGAGGGAGTCTCCATAATATTAATACTCTCTTACATTTTTACAGTACTACAGTTCCCAAATGCTTTTACATTCTTCATATTATCTGACTTGAATATTGCATAATTAGGGAATCAAACTCGTAACAGTCTGGAGAAGGTAAACATAGAGGATCGAGAGAACACTGAAAACTAGCTATCCTGTAAAGAGTAAATAACATTTGGAGAGTAGGTATTCAGGTACACAGGGCAATCTCACCTAATGCAATTGTCCCGATTCTTGTAAAAAAAAAAAAAAAAAAATTGACCATAAAGCAATTTTCTTTTAATCAAAACCTATTTTTTCATTGACTTCCATTACAAAACCAAAGATTTGTTCCGCACAGGAAGCACTTTAGCCCTAAGTCCAAATAAAAATCACACTTCACAATGCAACAAACTCCTCTCAAGTCAATTAAGTAAAGTAAAAGCTATAGTTTCCTGACAGAACAATAATCACATTCAAAATAATTCAAAAAATACGAATAAAGGCTCTGAAGCAACCTTCTCTTAAGGACAGATCCAGAGAGGCAAAAATCATCCACAGAGGCTTTCAGAGAAAGCAGCCTGTGATGTTGTGACGTAGAGTAAGAAATATTGGGTCTTCCTCCCATTCCCAGCATAGTTACTAAAGCCTTTAGCTGTCTCTGTTGGAGGAGGTCAGCCGGAGGCCGGGACCGGGCGTCGACCCCCACCGGTGAGCCCCAGGCTATGGAGGCCTTGCCCCGCGCGTCGCCCGCACTGTTCCCGCAGCGGGGCCACTTTCAAGGACACAGCCCGGAGAGAGCACTGCCTTGTTGAGCTCAGTACCTGTGGCCCAAACCAGCTGGGTCCTCTCTGGAAACCTGGAAGCCTCTGGCAAGCAGGTGTGAGAACATCCTCGCCCCGCGCAGCCCCAGACGCCCCGTGAACTCCCTGGCTTTTGAGAACCTCTACCTCCCTCCACCTACCTGGAGCGGTTGCCTTTTCCTCGGTCTCCCCTTGCCCAACCCTCCCGCTCCCCACCCCAAGCCAGTGCCTCCCAGTACCGGGCCAGGGTGCAAACCAGCAATTTCCTAAAGGGTAAGGGGAACACAGGTGAGAGGGAGCGGTGTTTGTTATTCATAACAAGCCTCTTTCAACCACAACTAAGTTTCTGTTAATGAGTTGACTTTGGGGAAACCCCTCCCCGGGGCGAGGTGGGGGGCGCTAGTTACCAGGGAACCAGCCTGGTGATTGGAGAGTTCGACCTTTCAGCCCCGCCGCCATGCCTCTTCCTCCCTCCTTGTAGGGCGGAGTTTGAAGGACCCTGGGGAGGTGCCGCTCAAAACTTGCTACACGGTATAAACGACAGGAGGAAATAATAATAATTTAAGATTTAAAAAAAAAAAAAACAGAAACAAAACTTTTTACACTGCCCTCTGGCATTTCATTCCTGGGGACTTCCTCCTTTGGCTTCAATACTTACTTCTCCCGGAGTTTTCTTTTAAACTGGAAATATCCTTCAAAAGGAAACGTGTTATACCTTTGAAGCCATGTTCTCCAAATGGTAATCTTTGGGCCATCTACAGAATCAGAATCACCACGGATGCTTATAAAAAATGTACATTCTCACCCCCACCCTAGACCTTCCGAATCCGTATCCCAGAGACTGGTCTGGGAGTCTGAATCTTAACAAGCTCCGAGGGGCATGTTAACATTTGAAAACCACTACTTGGTGTGAATAAGGTTATCAAACCCTTTGCCTCAGCACTGTTCCAGAAAGGGGGAAGGGAGGATATTACCCTATCCTGTGCATATTTTGTACTCTGGGCGCACAAGTGTTCCTTATTCTCTGAGATGCTAGAGCCCTAGGAGGATACAATCACAATATCCTCCAGCTGTAGAGGCTTGCGCTTAGTAAAGCGTGTTTTTATGGACTCTCTTTTTTAATCTTCACAGCGGTCCCGTAAGGATTACTTTTATACCAATTTCTTATATAAAAAAATGGATTTTCAGAGAAATTAAGTCTCTTTCTCAAGGTTACACAGAGCTGAGATTCAACGGTAGATTTTCTAATGCTAATTCTCATGTTTTGAGTCTGACTTGTAGCCCTTGAAAAGTTAAATAGCCCTTAAAAGAAAGAAAGAAAAAAAAAGAGGGTAAATGGGACTTAGATTGAAATCTCAAATAATCAAAAGATGAGAGCCCAGAATGGGATTAAAAAATTCTTATGTTGGACATTTACAATTCAAAGTAAATTGCCCTGACTCTCCATAGCCCGGTCGGACTGTAATACCACAAAAACACTTGACTCTAATCAAAGGCCAACAGAACACTGGTTGTTCTCAGTCATTTGATTTTTCACTAAGCTCTAAGGATCCTTTCTCAGTTTAAAGTGGAATTTTATATGTTCTGCGATGGACAGAGCACAGTGAAACAGGCTATATTTTAGCTCAGAAAAATATAATCTTTTTAATCTAATTTTTATTAAGCAAAATCTTAAGCATGCACAAGGCAGAGAGAATAGTGTAATGATCCCACATGTACCCATCACCCAGCTTCAACAATTATCAAGATTCTGCCATTCTTGGGGGAAAAGTAGTCTAAAAAAAAAAGTCTCAAAATCCTACAACAATGTATAAATTTAGAATTCTGCACCACAACACTCAAAATATTTTCAAATAAAGAAGCAAATATGTATATTAACAAATAAATTTATACATCCACACATATTTTTAGGGAGAATGAATTGCTTCCCTTGTGGGGATGCATACAAAATGCCTGCTTACAGCTCAAAAATGTGTGCGTTTTCACAATCTGTTTGATGGCAGGCACTAATGGTCAGAAAAAATAAAATTTAGTCCTTACAGTCTGTCCTGTCTTTAAGCAAAATGTATGCCATTTACTTGGGAGCTATATAACAGATGTGGATTTAAAAGGAAGAGACCAGTTATAAAGCACTAGGGGGAAGCTGTGCAGATGTCCCTGTTTTTAATGTGTTACTATGCAGGGCCAATTTATCTCACTGCAAGTGATCTAGGACTTCATGAAACAGCTCCAGCTTACAGATCACCAATACCGTTAAGGCCTTACATTGTAAGAAGAAGAAAAAAAAGCATTCTTAAACCTGGTCATTAAGGCACACAGGGTAGTGTCCTGGACACATTAAAGCAGATAAATAAGATTAAAAGAAGGTAGTGTTTGGGGGAACCACCATGCAAGGCATATGGGGACAGGTCTTAGCCCTTTGTGGGAAGGCAATTTCTTAAGATCTCTTCGTAGAAAAGAGCATTAGATAGTTCATCACACCAGAAGCTTGAAATGGCACCATTATTATGAGGGTGAAAAATTATTCTTGTTGCTTTCCTAGAGCTGTAGCTTTCTATAGATCAGTAGCTATCACAGATTAAGCGATTGTTTATTGCCAAGCACTGTACTAGATCCTTTAAAGGATGCAAAGATTATCTCACTTAATTTAAGTGAGGTAAGTGTTGCTAATAGATTTCAGAGCTGAGGAAGCTAAAATTCGAGTATAAGTAACTTGAGATAGAAAGTGGCTGATTCAAGACCTGCCCTTGGTTCTTTCTGATTCCAAAGTCTCTTCTGGAGTTTTCACAAATGACGGCAATTGAATTAATCCTTTCTAGGACAATCTAGCAATATGTATCCCCTTGCTTGCTTGATTCGGCTACTCCTTTTCTAGAAATTTAACCTGTGGGAATAATTGAACAACATTCCGAAGCAGTACACACAAAGAGATCTATTGCAATGTTGGTTATGACACTAAAAATTGACAACCACCGAAGTGTCCACTGAGACTAAGAAAAAATAATTTTGATAAATCCACATACTGAGATGGTATATACCTATTTAGAAGGTTCCAAGGTAGGGTGCTCAGGTGGCTCAGTAGGTTAAGTGTCCAGCTCTTGAATTTGGCTCAGGTCATGATCTCAGGGTCATGAGCTCAGGTTGTGGAGCCCTGGGTGGGGGCTCAAACTCAGCAGGGAGCCTGAGGTTCTCTCTTCCCTTCTGCCACTCTCCCCACTCCGGCACGCATGTATGCTCTCTCTCCCTAAAAATAAATAAACCTTTTAATAAATAAAGTTCAAGGTAAGGTATATATTGATATAAAACCTCTTTGAGGTCCAATAATCAAATTATAGAAGACAATTTTAATAGAAGTATGCATGTGTATGTGTATGCATATGTATGTGTGTTGGGGGAGAAAGACACAGAGCAGACTTACCAGTGGTTTCATTCTCTTCAAATTATTTAAATTTTTAAACAACTATAGAGATAAGCATCAGATAAAAAAAAGTTAAGATTTTTCTGTGTGAGACACTAAGTCCCTGCTCTTCCTCCTAAAAAGTCAAACTCCTGGTGCAATCCCGCCCAGCTTTTGACAGTGACATCAAGGGATATTCGTGAGAGATGAAGGGTTTGTCTTTATTCAGATTTGCAAATCTAATTTGCAAAGTCTTCCCTGACCACTGGAGGCAGAAATAGATGCTTCCTCTCTGGGCTTCTGGGACATCCTGAGTACATTCCTCCTCATAAGATCGTTATCTCCCTACTAGAAACATTTAGGTTACACATCTGTCTCCCTCACTCGATTCTGAAATCCTCTGATGAATGAGTGAGAGAAGGAGAGAAGGAAGGAGAGAGGAGGAGGAGAAAGGAGGGAAGGAGAGAAGGAAGGGAGGAACCAACAGTTCACGGATGATGTTTCATTTCAGAAAGCTGATGATGTGTTCCTGTAAGGGCCTACTCAGCCAGAGCGACCCCAACTCAGTTAAACAGCCATTTTGTTGTTTGTGCAGTAAACTTAAATGAACCCTCCCCCTCCCCCCCAGAGAAACTTACTTAGAAGCAAGTCCGGGAAACCAGTAAAATACGGTCGGCCAGTTCCTAATAACAGAGCCCAGAATACAAGGACCGGTCAGGCCAGGTGGAGACATCCAATCAGTAAAAAGCACATACTATGTCCCTAACCACCAAAGAATGTAACCCCCACCTTTTGGGCGCCAAACTTGGGCGCCAATTCTGACCAGAGTGATAGGCTAGTTCAAACAGCTACTATAGGGTAAATTGTAATTCAGTTGGCCACCTGCGTGTGGCCCAAGGTGACTATGCAACTTTTTGTGTGTGTTACAATCTCATTGGCCACCTGTGTGTGGCCAGACTTAACCACATGGCCTTTGCTCTATAAAAGTTAGTCTGTGAGGCGGGGAGGGGTCGCTCTCTTTAGAGGCGGCCCTGACCGGTCAGTCAATTCTTGAGCCTGTTGGGAGTCATTGCTCTTTTCGGAGGCGGCCCTGGACAGTCAGTCTGACTTCTGATGCTTGGCATGAAATAAAGCTTTGCATAAGTTTCACTTCGTCTCAGTCTTGTTCCTTTGATAACGGACCCCAACAGTTCCAAGTCCCCATCAGATAACCAAAGTATCTATGAATCAGTTAATCAAAGCCCAAGCGAAAGGTGCTGCTGTAGAGAGTCTTGGGCCATGAATCTGGGGATAGGCAATGGATGTAAAACCTGGATTTTCTACCTAGAGGGTTTGTGAGAAAGTCCCTTCATCTGAATTTTAGGTTCAGCTTTTGTAAAACTGACAGGATAATACTGACACTTAAGGACAAAATTAGATAAAGTAGCAAAATGCCTGGCACATAGAAGACATTCAATAAATATTTGCTGTCGCCATTATTACCCAGTGAAGTTAGTGTACTATGAGGGGCTTACAGGAACATGAAAGTACAAAATTAAGGATTGTTTTTAAGCTGCTGCTGCTTCATTTCAGATGCAGCAGCAGTCATTGCCTGCAACAGTAATGTCCCCATATCCTCCAGGGGTGTCAGATGGATCTCCTGGGTAATCTGCCTTGAAAGGCATCTACTAGACCATTTCGACATTTGGGCAAGAAAGAATGTCTCCCAGAAACCGAAAGTTGAAGTCTTTGGTGACCTCTAGGATTCATGTAATCAAAAAAACTTTCTGATTTACAAAACAACCAAGCAAACAAAAGCGAAGATATTAGGGACGGACTCAGATACAGTATTAGTGGGAGTAGAACCTGGAAAAACCTTGAGATACTGAGGGACAGTATCTATCAACATGTAATGTGCTCATTACCCTGGGAGCTGGCAACTGTTCATCCAAGAGTTTATCCTATAAAAACACCCGCACAAATGTGCCGTTCTAGATGAACAGTGTGAAACACTGTTTGCAGGAGTGAAAAATCAGCAACAACCTAAATCAATAGGGAAATGGCTAAATAAATTATGATACATCCCTCCAGTGGTATATACTGCAGCTGTTAGAAGGAAATTGATCTATGTACATTTCCATGATAAAAAATGTGCCAAATGTATGAATAAGTGAAAAAAGCAAATTGCAGGGCAATAGGAGCCCAATTTGGGGGGGGGGGTGAGGGAGGAGGGGTCAAAAAGCCTTCGAATATACATAGAAAAAAACCTTAAAAATGTATTAAAAATTATTCTATTTTAAGATGACATCAGGGGCTTTTACTTTCTACTGTATGCAGTACCTTATCATTTAGATATTATAAATAAGCATGCTATTAATTATATTGGTGATTAAAAAACAAAAACATTATTTTTTAAATTCCAGTTGTTAATGGGAAGGAAGATAAAATATGGGGAAAAGAATTACTTTGTTAAAAATCTTAAACTATTCTTTATGATGGTTCTCGTCCCCAAGGCCCTTTGACCTTTAGCCAGAAAACTGGCCATGCCCTATAACTCTGTTAGCTAACGTGATAGATCTGACTGATGGTAAATGGGACAGGAGACCATCTAGAATGGTCTTTTTCTTTTCTTTTTCTTTTCTTTTTTTTTTTTTCAAAATGAACAAAAGCCTAATATACAACCTGGCTGTGAAATATGTAATTGGAAAAAGTATTGCCCCTTGGTTAAAGAAGTGACCTCCAATGGGCTATAATTCCTCTAGATTGAACATTTTGTTACAATTGTCCACAGAAACTTAAAGAGGTTATTTCCTTGATCTGCAGGGCATTCATTTTCTACTATAAGCATCCCACAGTGTAATGTATATACCCTACATATAGAAGATTAATAGCATTTCTTTAGTGCTTTTCCCCTGAACTTCTCAATACAAGTGGTGCTCGTGAAAATGATTGGATCTGAATCACTTTTGAGCACCAGCATTCAAGCATTCCTAGCTGTTCTTTGCTCTTATTTCCACCACTGTTGCATATTCTTTCTTTAAAACAAAAATCACCCAACTCACTTAAATTTTTTTTAAAAATGCAAATAAAAAGTATTTTCCACCTACCATACTGACAAAGATTGAAGAAATGGGCAAAATTCAGTGCTGGTGAGTGTGTATACTCGGGCACTATCTTGGGTATGTAAATCAATATACTTCTCCCAGGAGATAGATTGATAATGTGTATCAAAATGGCAAATGTGAATCCTTCTGACACAGCCATCCCCCACAGGAGTGAAAAGATGCATGCTGCATGAAAAACTATAAATAACTTGTTTTGTCATTAATACAGAACAGTTTTAAAAACTTGACTATTCAGACAATAGAACATTAGTTCTGAGAGAGTTAAAAAGGGATACTACAATAAATGGAATAGTGTCCTCCAAAAGTTCATATCTACCTCCAACATCAGAATGTAAACTTAATTGGAAATAGGATATTTGCAGACATAGTTAAGGGTCTCAAGATGAAATCACCCTGAGTTTTTGGGTGAGCTCTAAGTCCAATGACTGGTGTCCTTATAAGAAAAGAAGATATTGAGAGATACAAAGAAACACACAGGGAAGAAAGCCATGTGGTAACTGAGACAGAGAAAGGGGTTATTGTAGCTATAAACTAAAGGATGCCAAGCATTACCAGCTACCACAGGAAGCAAGGAGAGAGGCATGGAACACATTCTCCCTAAAAGCCTCCAGAAGAAATTAGCCCTGTCAACACCTTGATTTCAGACTTCTGGTCTCCTGAATGTGAGAAAATAATTTCTGTTATTTTAAGACACTCAGTTTGTGGCCATTTGTTATGGTGACTCAGAAAACAAATACAGATACAATGTTGGGATTTGTTTAAAAATGATCCCTGATTGGGGGGATGGGTATTGGAGAGAGGTATAGATGAGACAAAATAAAGATAATCATACATAGGAGTTCTACAATATTTGAATGCTTTGCATATATTTGAAATTTTCCATCACAACGAAAGGTAAAAAGAAATATTATGTAGATTTAAATTTATTGATGGGAAAATATATCTGTGAACATATAGCTGAGTAAAATAAAATAGGTCATCAAATATTTTGGCATCTTATGATTTATCCTAAAGAGAGATTCCCAGAATGATACTTACCAAGATGTTAGTCATTTCTGGATAGCGTTGAGTTGATTTCTTCATGTTTCTTGTATTGTTAGAATTTTTTATATTAAAGATGATTGGTTTTTTTAAAAGCTATTGTCAACAACAACAAAAACAACAACAATAATAATGTCCTCTTAAAATTATACCATAACAAAAATTTCTTTCTTTACCCCATAACAAATATTTCCTTTTTCACCTCCTCCCCTGCCCTCTATCAATCCAGACTTAGCACAAGCATTGTAATAAGTGCCTATGATAAGTCTGAGATTTCTATTTTCATTTTAAAAAAATAGAAGGTCAAGGAAAATAATCCCTCTTAACGTTACTAAAAATTTTGGATAAGAGTTCCAAATTAGGCACAGAGTTTGCCAAAAATGAAGCATCATTTTCAGCCATTACCTTAGACATTTCATCAGCAAGAGACTTTAGGAAGTTTGACTCCATTCCAACATCACCAGACACCGTCCTACCTGATGGGTAGAACAATTCCCCAGCCTCTGGCTGTAATAGGGATACTTCGAGATCAAAGTCCTCTTCTCATGTTTCAAGAGGGTTTGCTACAGTGACGTTCAAGTTATGCTAGAAGAAGCAACAAGATTCAGGAAGAGATTCTCATCCTTCTAACCAACCCATGCTCCAGCCAGCCACGCCTCGGGAATGCAAGGGAAACATCCAAAGAGAGTTTAAATTCCAGTGGGTAAAAGAAATAATTCTAGCATAGAGAGCAAGTACATGACACACTTGCTCCCTACTCCCAAGTCTGTGACAGTCATCCCTAATTGACCATGGCATTCTTTCAGACTGGAGGCTGGATAACAATTAGGCAGGGATCTGCTCCCTACAGAGTTGGTTCATGAGCTAAAAGATATTTGCCATCCCTAGGTCCTGTTCTGGAACAAATTCTGACCCAAAGCCAAAGGAGCAGTTTGTTAGCAAAACACCAAAGTAGAAGGGAGGGAAATCTTAAGGAAAAAAAAAAAAAAGACCATAGTCATATATTTTATTTAGCATCTACTAAGCACCTACTGTGTGCCACCTCTGGCAATATGAAGAAAACTAAGACACAGTCTCTTACCTTAAGGAATTTATAGAAAGAGAGAGAAAATTGCTTTAGAAATTAGGAAGTTTAAAAAAAAAAAAGAAATTAGGAAGTTAGACTTCAGAAAGAGCAAAAAATAAGATGCATAAGATTCTATGGAGGGGTCCTGTCCCTTGGTCAACCACATTCTTCTAAAGGTAAACTCAGAGCTTAGATTTCCAAGAACTACAACACAGGGGCTCTTACAATTAACGTACAGGCTTTATTCTCTGCTATGCCCAGAAAACACAAGGAATGCAAGGCATCCAAAAATACTGACTCTCTCCTAACTATACTCAGAGCGGGGCACCTGGGTGGCTCAGTGGGTTAAAGCCTCTGCCTTCGGCTCAGGTCATGATCCCAGGGTCCTGGGATTGAGCCCTGAGTCAGGCTCTCTGCTCAGCAGGGAGCCTGCTTTATCCTCTCTCTCTCTGCCTGCCTCTCTGCCTACCTGTGATCTCTGTCAAATAAATAAACAAAATCTTAAAAAAGAAAAGAAATACTCAGTAATGTCTTCTGTTGAGCAAGTGTCCAGTATTTTCACTTACTAACGCTCTTCCTCAAAACAGCTCTGCAAGGTAGATATTATTATCCTCATTTTAGTCATGAGAAAATAAAGTTCCAAGAGGTTGAATGAAGTATGAACACCAGGAAATAGTCTTTACGGGGTGAAAATGGGATTTAAACTTAGATCTCTCTGAGGCCATGTGCTTTCCAACATGCCAGCCCACCTCTGAAAAGGGAAAAAATACACCTGTTGATTTGTGCGAGCAGGTACACTCACAGGTATGCACGCATACATATGGTATATACATGAGTATGTACCCAGCAAAGGCCAAAACCACACAGTTCCCCAGGACACCTGCATTTCAGTGAATCACAACTAAACAGTAATGGCCGCCATCAATACACTGACTGCAGACACACGAATTGAAGACTGTAGCTTCTGATCATAGGAAATGCTCTCTGGAGCATTTGATTCTATAGACTCAAATCAGGAAAGTTCTCATTGCACACCTTCTCCACTGCTTCTACAGCAACCAAGAACCTAATCCCTTTATTTGAAGATCTCAGAGAACAAGCCGTGTATGAGATCATTTCAACAGAGCAGCCACAGGAATATTTATGCCGCTTGGTGGTGGTTTTGTCACTGCTTTCTTCTCAGTTATTGTGAGGCCTAGAGAACTGCAAGTCCAAGTGAGAAAGACAGAGGGGAAACAAAAAAACCTGAACAGAACCAGCCCCCTTTGGAGAATCCAAGATGAGGGACAAGACTCACTTCATCAGTCCAAAGGCCTCTAAGAGAAAAAAAAAAAACTCAGGAAACTAGACCAGTTTGATTCAAAGGTACCTCAAAACGAAAACCAAAACAAAACAGTCTGCATCAAATAAGAGCTTTCTTCCCAGAGTAAATGCCTCAGATGAGTTAATCACCTAAAATTAAAACACACGGTTCTCATATTCAGTTTTTTTTTTGTATTGCCAACATGTTCCAGTGTTCAAGTCGAAACCAAAGATTAAACATCCTTATATTTTTGTTGTGATTTTACTGCCAAATGCAAATATCTAAGTGTAAGTAAGTCATTACTCTCCCGCTGTTGTGGTCTGATTAATTCTCACAATATTAGCCAGCAATTCATTTTATCCCTTGGCATCACAAGTCCAGTTGAAGGAGATAAGTGGCTGATAAAAGATCTCTGAGAACAGTTATAAATGATTCACTTTAAAAGAATAATAAAGCAGCCACTGGATAAGCGCAGCTGAGTAAACCTTCCATACATTGCACAAAACTAATTTAGTTTAAAAAACTTCAGCAAATTATAGTCAATAATCTTCACTGTCACCCTGCTGCTCACAAAACTTTTGAGAAGAAACTTAATGCTGAAATGCAAATATTTAATTAGATTTTAATGGTGAGGTTTATTTTTCCTAAATCTGGTCATCTGTCTCAATTATGTTCTCCATTTTTTACAGTTAACCAAGAATTGTCATCCCCATGGGGCTTTGGGGAATGTTTTCTCTTTCCTAATTCCTGTTTAGCATTTGCTTTTTCACAACCGTAGGTCTCGTGGAAAGGGGTTTGGTTTGTTCTTTTCTCTTTTGGAAAACAGAAACATTGGGGGAAAAAAGAATGCACACGTCCTGAGCAGTGCTTTTAAAGCTAATTGTCCTTCTGTCCTAATAACAGAGAATCTTTAATAGCTAAACAATTAATTGTCTTTTCCTACCTCACTGCACAAGGCAATTAATATGCATTTTTATTGTTTAAGACCCAATTAAAGCAGTTCTGTATATACGTGAAAATTCTAAAGCTGTCTTTCTTCCAAACCTACTCTGTAGTTTAGATTTTACATTAATTTGCAGAAATTAGTGAAACGTGGCGATTCACGCCCCTTTCAACAAAACAAATATTAAAATCGGTCGTAAAATTCTTTGGAACTGTTACACGGGGGTGAAATACTGAAACTGTGTTTCTGCGCTCCTCTTCTTTGTTCCAGTCATCAAGCCCTGACTCCTGTCTCAGACCTATCTTTGTACCCTGGGCTTTATGACTTTGGGTTTGGAGCTCTGAGCCTCCCTTCCCTCAAGCCACGGCTGGGCGACATCGCCAGCAGGGGGCGCTAAGGGAGACCGGCGCTCACGGGGAGGAAAGGACTTAACCATCCCGCCTGCAGCCAGTTGTTGAGAGCAACACCCCAGCAGCCCGCTTCACAGCCCGCATCTCCCCTGCACCCCCCTCCCCTCCACCCCCGACCGCAGCCAGCTCCAGTAGCAGTAGCGGCAACCGACCCCAGATTGCAGTTTTGTCCAACACAGGCGGAAACAGCCTCCTCTGACACTGTCAGACACACCAGCCCCAGGCCGCAGCGCACCTCCCCAGTGATGGGGTTCCAGCATCAGGGGCCCTTCCTCCAAACCTCTGGGATTGAAAATTCCATCCTGTTTCCTTTGTTCCCCCAGCCCGGTGGCTGGTCACTGTTTCCTGCAGCTGCTATTTCTGTAATACCTTAATGTTCACTTCTTGTATTTTCAGTTCTTTAATACCTTTTATACAATTTTTAATATTGAATTCTGAAAATTAATGGTTGTGCTTTCCGTCTCCTGGCTGTACCCTCCTGGATATGCCTTGTTTCTTTTCAAATCAGAGAGACCACTTAGGAACTGTGTGACCTTGGCAAAGTAAGCCCTCCCCGAGTTTTCCGTACTTGTTATTCAAGATGGGTATAATATCCTAGAGTTGTTAGGATTCATGGATAATTTATGTCCAGTGACATACATAATAAAGGACAAAAAAAGCCAATTCCCTTCCCCTTCACCTTCTGTAGTTTAAAGTTCTCCCATTTACAACAGATAAAAGTTATGCTTTTTCCTTACTGAGAATAAATTTGTTCTTTATCCTTCTTGACAACTTACATTGTGCAATTGTTCTTGTAAAATCACCCTTGTTAGCTCCTCCATGATGCCTTAATTCCAGGTGAAATCATCACAATAACTCCCTCGATCCTGTCAATACATTTTTATGTTAACCATATTCTTTTCCACGGTCTTCTGTCAGCCTGTCTTCTGGTTATTTTGCCAGTGCTCACGACATTTTTCTTTAAGACACACCTACATCTCTTGTTCTCTCTGTGTGGTTTCTGGAGCTGTCCTTCTTTCCCTTATCCTTCCCTGCCACACAACCTCACTTCACCCCTCAGTGCCCACACTTACTCCCCCTTGCTCCCTAGAAATTTCATATATTGGTAAGATAACTGCACATCAGGCCATACATGGCTTTTATAAACAAGAAATTCCTCTTTGGCCATCGCTTTTCCTTTGTGAAGCTTTTAGACTATGGTTCACAATAGGCTCTTGATAAATATCCACTGAGTGAAAAAAATTAATGAAATCTCCATTTATTCCAATCATCAATGTTTTATGTTCTACCCTTTTCAAATGCCTTGGCTTTCACCTTTTGAAACCTGCTATTTTCTCACTTGGAGTAAGGCAGAATAAACTTCAGTCACATTTCCCCATTCTGTTCTACTCTCTCCATTAATATTATAATACAAAAACAAAACTTCAAAGATGCAGAGGGATATGAGATATTTAAAAATCTAAGACAGTGTGTCCTTATGTCTACTCTTCCTTCACTCAAAAAATACTTGTTTTTTTTTTGTATAATCTATTGTTTGATAAGGCACTTAGTCGTCGTCTTTGCAAGGTCAAGCCATATGAGGTTATTGATATCTAATTATAGCTTCTGAAACCATGTGCTTCTTTGTAGATACATAAAATAATTGGTGAGTTGCACTCATTTTTTAAAAAATAGATTTATTTACTTATATCTACCTTATGTAGGTTGTAAGACAACCAGACACTGTTGAAACGGACACAATTTCCATGAGACTATTTTTTAGGGACACCAGGGTGGCTCAGTCAGTTGAGTGTCTGACTCTTGATTTTGGCTCAGATCATGATCTCAGGCTCCTGGGATTGAGCTCCATGTCAGTCTCTACTCTCAGCTTGGAGCCTACTTGAGATTCTCTATCCCTCTTCCTCTGCCCTTCCTGACCCTCTCCCCACTATTGCCAATATCACACAGGTCTGTGTGTGGTCACGTCCCTAAAATAAATAAATAAAATCTTTAAATATACATTTTTTTTAATTGTTCAATGTGACAGATCTCTTTTCCTATGGTTCGTTAGGTCACTGAATCTAGTTTCACAGTTTAATATTTCTTAATTAATATTCCTACTAAAATGTTATGGCATCTTTGGTTCCTAGTGTTTTACCCTCAATCCCTCATCTTAAAATGGAATCCTCGTATCATGGATTTATTATCTGTTTTTTCCACAAAACTTAATTTAATTAAAAAATTAAAAAAATTTTAAATCTTCTGCAATGAATTTCCAGACACTTGATGAATTAGGTTATTTACGTTAATTGTTTCAAGACTCAAACAAGACAATGGAAACCATTTGTGTAGTCTCCCTCCTTTACCACCGTTCTAAGAAAATGGAGTCAAGGGGGGTGGCTGGGTGGAGCAGTCAGGCGTCCAAATCTTGGTTTAGGCTCAGGTCGTGATCTCAGGATTATGAGATCAAGCCCCTAGTTGGTTCCGTGCTCATCACAGAGTCTGCTTGAGATTCTCTCCCTCTGCCCCTCCTATTTTCTCTCTCTCTCTAAAATAAATAAATCTTGGGTGGGGGGGGTAGTGGAGAAAAGAAAAGAAAATGGAACCAAGGCAGAGAGGGCTGATACAAGTTGGCCAAGTTAAAAAGCAGGAATGGCAGAACTGAGAAGTTGTTTAGATTCCCCTAAGGTCAAGCCAATGTTCTTTCTCTTCACTGTTATGTTGTCACTTATTTGAACATCTCTAAGGCTCCTTTAAAATCTTGACTATCTGGAGGGAACTATTTTATTATTTCTAATCTCTCTTCATTGTACCTTGATATATAATTATTCTGTATTTCTTTCCACCTCATAATATCTACATAGAAGTTTGACTATACCAATGACTCCTCAGCACCACACTGCCACCACACACAGCCTTCTCAACTGAGAGGCAACCTGAGTGAAAGGAAGAAAACTAAGTTGTTAAAAAAATTTATAAGGCTAGGACTTCCAGCTTCAAGATGATGGACTGAACACATTTCACTTTATGAATCAAAAGAATAAAGTTTATTAAAAGAAACATAGAGGGGTGCCCGGGTGGCTCAGAGGTTAAGCATCTGCCTTTGGCTTAGGTCATGATCTCAGGTCTGGGGATCGAGCCCCACACTGGGTTCTGTGCTCAGCAAGGAGTCTGCTTCCCCCCTCCCTCTGTGCTCTCTCTCTCTCTCAAATAAATAAATAAAATCTTTGAATAAAATAAATCAAACATAGAATGGATATATATAGGTGGATGAAAAGAAAAGAGGAACTTTCAGCAGACCGTAAATAATGTAGAAAATCCCTCAAATATATAAAGCTTCTGGGAAGCTACAGAGAAATTCTGCATGCCCATTACAGTACCTTGTTAATTACCTCATGACTAAACTTCACCATACTCCATTATATTATTTGACCTTTGGCTTGGAGTTAAAAGGAATGAGAAAAGAAATAACATTAGTATATTATTTTACTTAATCCTCGAAATTACTATAAAACTGGTGTTATCAGGGTGCCTGTGTGGCTCAGTGGGTTAAGCCGCTGCCTTTGGCTCAGGTCATGATCTCAGGGTCCTGGGATCCAGTCCCACATCAGGCTCTCTGCTCAGCAGGGAGCCTGCTTCCCTCTCTCTCTCTCTCTCTCTGCCTGCCTCTCTGTCTACTTGTGATCTCTCTTGGTCAAATAAATAAATAAATAAATCTTTAAAAAAAAAAAAAACAAACCTGGTGTTATCAACCCTACTTTGCCGATGACGAAACTGAGTTCCAGAAAAGTTAAATAAGCAAAGTCCTCATAGCTAATAAGTGACAGAATGGAAGTGGGAACACAGGTGTTTCTGGTTCTAAAGCCTGAATAATTTCCATCACATCAAGACATCCCCCCACATGGCAGGAAGACAAGCACTTCTTACGCACTACTGTACTACAAGGCATGGGACCAGGTGCAAAATTATTAATGACAAAGCACTGTTCAGGTGGTGTGCTTTGAGTAAGGAATTTCCAGGAAGTATCTGAGTAAGACCAAGGTGGCTAATCCTGTTTACAGTAAGAAACCCTGAAGAATGTAGACCCAGTTCCCTGGGTCACAGAAGTCACAAGTGCCATTCAAGAATGGAAGTCATCTTTTACCAGTTAGCAGTCACTGTCCACAGTCTCTTCTTGTCCCAGCTTGGAATTGGAGTGCACATTTGTGAGATGACCAATCATATTAGAACGGCAGGGGTTGCTCCAGGACGGACACATTCCCCAACACTCTGGGTGCTTTCAGACATAAGCTACATTTTATTTCCCTTGAAGCCTTAAAATCATCACTGAGGGAACTATGACAAGACCCTCAGAAAAAGCAAACCAAGAGAAACAAATGCCTGTCATTCTTTCACCTCCTGGAAATCTTAGCAGCCTTCACAGAGGTTGACCGTGCATGCATTGGTCACTGGTTTCAAACTCAAGATTTCTCACAGGTGAGTCTTCAGGAGCTCCTGGGAGATTTCAATATGCAGTTTTTTCCCCTTTTGTGATTTATCCTCCAAGCTTGAGTTTCTGCTGTAGAAGCAGATTCTTATTTTAAGGTCCTCTCCTCAGAGAAAGAGCTCCACAACATGGAAAAAAGAAGGAAGAGATAAACTAACATTTCTTTAATGTCTACTAGGTACTGAACCCAGCATGAAGTGTTTTAATTATGTTATCTCATTTAATTGGTACAAAAATCCCAAAAGGTAAGGTCAGTGTCTCATTTTGGCAGGTGTTGAAACTGAAGATGTGTGAGACTAGGAAACGTACTCAAGTTCACAGTTAGTAAGGTTGTGAACCTGAGATTCAGACATGGGTCTATCTGACAATGAAATCTATGTTCTTTTCAATAAATTACCTCTTTAAAGAGAAAAACTATTAATGTATTCTATACAACAGCCTGTCCTATATGTCTGTGGACTTGTATGTAAAAGAAAATGCCATTAGGAAACTATCTTTATTCTTTTGCTAACTTCGCCTCAGAAATAATTTGATATAAAATATCATTTGCGTCTTTTTTGGTAGAGAGGGGCGTATTTCTGTCGAAATACAGAAAATATTGCACCATTACCTAGTAAATTGTTTTTTTACGTACCATAGTTTATCATCTGCAGATACTGTCAGAGCCTGATGTTTGAGTCATTATGCTTATGGGATTTAATTTTTAATGATGCAAAAATTATGCACAATATACCATCATTTCTCTCCCAAACCCAGAATCTGATAGCTAATAATTGCTCCTTACTTAGTTTGCTGACGCTCCGTGATATTAATTAGAATGCAACTAGATTCAGAAAAGTGACTCTCTGAAAATGGCCTTTATGGATTCTGTGCTCATTTTCTTCCAACTACTTCAAGATTAAAGTTATTGGGGACACACATCAACAATTTTTTCTTCCTGACAGACTCTTCTACAAACAAGTTATAAAGTCTGGAAAAGCTGCTTGATGACCTTTCCACTTCTTGGGAGTGCAAAGAACTCTACAGTCATACCAGCATAATACTAGCTTTTCATTTTGTAAACAAAACAAAATAAAACAAAACAACAAAAACAAAAACCCACTGAATGGAAATGATTTTAATATTGAAGAACTGGTACAATAAAAAAATACATGAAAATCTATTTTAATGTTGGAGATTATCTTTCCTATAACAAACCAGGGAAGATTATCTTCCCTGGTACAATAAAAAATACATGAAAATCTATTTTAATGTTGAAGATTATCTTCCCTGTAATAAATAATCTATTTTAATGTTGAAGATTATCTTCCTTGTAACAACTCCTATCTCCCATTGGTAGGCTGTCCCTCTCTATCACATACCATGGACAATAATTTCACTCTTAGACCCAGCAAGAGGGGCCTGCCCTGGGTCTTAGGCTTAGAAGACACAACTCCATGGCCCTTCTCCATCCACACCCATGAGGGGAGAAATCTACATGGCCAAGAAGACCTGCCCACCAAAAACCAGTACCTTCCGTCTTACTTCACCACCAGGATACACAGCCCCAGGCCTGAGGGGTGAATACAGAGAGGGTAATTGTTTGTGGAGCTTGTGGAAGAGCTTGCACAGATCGCCTGGGATGTACTCATGAGTGCCTTCGAGGGCTCTTAGAGTGCAGGAACATGTGAAGGAGGAAGGGGGGGACTTCCCTCTAAGAACAGGGCTGCGGTCCTTGTACTCCTCCATTCTACAGTGGAACTCCACGGAGTCCAAGAAGTCTGAATGCAAACCTAGCCTTCCATGTCATTCTAAAGGCATATTTGTAAAACAGGATGATAGAACACATTTAATAGTTTGCTAGCTTAGAACTTCCAACAGTTTGCAATAGTTTTCAATAGTTTGCTAGCTTTCAACTTGCAACTAGACTCCCAACTTCAGATATTCAGACATGTGGAATCTAGGCCTCTACTTATTCTTGGTCCTGAGCCTCACAAATATTTGGGAAAGCCTGCCAGACCGAAGAAAAAGACAAGAATAGAGGGCAAAACATATTTTCTCGCAGCTCATCATCACTTCTTCTGTTCATCAGTCTTCAAAGAAACAACCTGCCTTCTCTAAATGTCTCCATCAAATAAATAATTTCCTAAAGGTGAAAGTGATTTCACTTGCTGACTACCTTTCAGTATTTGCTTAGGGCAAGTAAACATTAAAATCCCCACCCCACATCCAGCACACAGAGTATGGCAAGAGAGCTTGATGAAGCACACCAAAGATCTCCTCAGAGCCCCCTTTTGTGGTTATGCATTCCAGCAATGCTATCCCCGGGCCACACACACTGGTCGCACCCACAACTGCTTCTGCCACAAACAGCCCATGGGAGCCACATTGTCTCTGTGGTACTGAGGTCCAGGTGGATAAGAGAGTGCGAAACCACAGCTCTGAAGTCACATTTCCTGAAAGTTCATTGCCAAAGGTGCGTTTCGGAGTAATTTTGAGAGGCGGTTTTGGACATGAGGAAGGCTGTGAATTTTCACATCAGAGAGATTTAGAGTTGAGGTTTAGCTTTGAGTCATTAGAACCTTATTCGTCATTTGTACATTCATACACCAACTTTCCAAACTCCAGATTCCTCACATGTAAAATAATACAACCTATTTCATCAGGCTAGCTTACAGGTCAAATGAAAAAATGGGTCCCGCGCCCACCTGAATGTCTGCACATAGCAAGTGCCCAGTCAATGTTGATTCTCACTTTTCCCTTTTTTCTCTTCTGCGGCTGAGTTTGATTCTCACCTAGATTCACTATCTGTGACAGACAAATTGAATTTAGTTCTTCAATCTGCAACTAATATTTGGCTCCCGAATATTTCTGTCCTCTGACCTGCTTTGGATCTCATCACTTTATTTCAATTCCCTCTCTGTGTGTCTCAGATCTACCCTCCCACAGAAGTCAGCAAAGCAAGGGAGGAAGAATAAAGAATGGGAGGGAGGTCACTCATCCTTCATCACTGCTATGTCCAAATTGCCATCAAGAGTTCTTGACGACCCCTCAGATCAACACGACTGTCCACCCTCCTCAAATTTGGTACATGCTTGCAAATTCACATATGACGGGAGTTCTATAAATTTTATTCTTCCTATAGCCGATATAATTTGCATAACAATTACAGCTACCAGGAGACATTTGACTCTGCAACATGCACCATTTGCAAATGCCTGCAATGGAGAATCACTTTTGCACTTGATGGAAAGGAGAAGGTGGGGGAGTTGGTCATTTACCATAATGACTTTTTCATGATAAGCAGCCGGCATCTGTGATTATTTCCAAAGGCAGTGAATAGGTTCAAAGTCTTACATTATTGGACTTTAATTAGGAGTCTAGTTTGCATACATTTTAAATGTTAATCACTGTTCAGTGAGCCGGTGAACTCAGATAGGTCACCCACAACCTACTCTCTCCATAGAGAACACATCCTCTTTTCCTTTTCATTGAGATGTAAAGTACTGTGGAGCAGTGGCACAAGATTCTGTTTCTCAAAAGAAAATAGCAAAGGACAGGAAGAGTTCAGAATGATGACTCTGAGGTTTGCAAATCTCACACCACTTTCAGCTACAGTCTTCTAACACTCCTCCTTCCTCCCCAAAATGTGGAACAGTCCATATTGTCTATGAACTGTATTGATTTTGAACACTAATTGAGGACCTCTGGACATAATTTCACGCCCAGGGGCACATATGGAAACAGAGTCAAATATTTTTGGCCTAAAATTAGTCTAAACCAGATTTAAGCAAGTCATCTGAACAGGGAACTCCAAACCTAGTCCATGACCCAATTTCACCTCCTGGCAAAATGAGACTAATGCAACAATTCTATTTTCTTGAATAAAATAGTCCATTATTATAAAATTACCTCCTTCATATTTTTCTGGTATTAAAATGTCTCTTTTATGAAATTTGTTCTTAGTAGATGATACCCATGTTTGTTTGTATTTTAATATGCCTTTGCTTAGTAAATTTAAAAGTTGGTTTTTCTCCTAAATTTAAAAGAAGAAGAAGAATCATCATCATCGTCATCCCTAGTAGATGGGTGAAATTTTCAAACCTACAGAAGGCTGAATTAATTATACCCAAAGTTCCAGGATTCATCAGGCAAGAAACCACACTGCACAGGCCTGCTAAAGGCTGATATGCTGGCTTTGACTCTGCTATTTTGTGATCCTTCTTTTCCAGCCAAGACAATGCTTAAAAGTCAATATTTCTCCATTTCCTGCCTCTCCTTCTTAATGAGAAAGGACAAACACTTGAAAACAAAAATGTATGCAAGGTGCTTGAAGATAGAAATTATTTCCTCAAAGTGCTTTAATCATGCTGTTGAAAACCACTTCCTCCAGTGGCCTAATCACATAAATCATAGTAAAAGGTTAAAGACAAAGTTCAATTGTACCAATTGCCTACAATGGTTTCTCAGAAATGGATTACTTGCTATTAAAAGATAAAGTCATCCTGCTACACATTAGTATGTTCAGGGGGTGCTACTCTGTAACCATACATTTCCCATCTATAGTATGCACATGGATTTCTGGTTTGGAAATGTTGGGAAGGAAAATTTTTTCCTCTACCCTTCATGATTGTTTGGCTGGTTTAATAATCAAATTAACATAAGACAGACTAACAGGAGAAAAACAAATTTCATTTTGTATGTATGGACACCCCACATATATAAGAGGTTCAAAGACAGAAAGATCAAAGGAGGTATATAGGCTATCCTGAGCTAAGGAATGGAATAAAGGCCTGGAGCCTCAAATAAGTGGAAGGCATATCACAGAGTAATAAGAAGAACAAATATTTGGCAGTTAGGTGTCTGTCTGCCCATACAGATTAGTCACTCAGATAAAATTTATCTCTGATAATAACTTGTGCTCTATGCTGCATTTCAAGTTGTACCCAAAATTCTAGCTAATTTTTTACATTTTTATTATAAATCAGGATATGGAGTTAAAACTATATAAATCAATCCCATCTATTTGTCTTGATTTATTATATATCCCATAATCTCCTCTGTGACTCTCTATCTGTCAGTTCACCAGGCTCTGACTATCCTTTCCACATCAGAATCTTTACTTGTTTTCCAACACATGTTTCATCATCCTCATTTTGGAGAGAAAGCACATAAAGCAGAGTTTCTTTAATTTCCTCCAATCTCTCTTACTCAATAGGCAATGAATATTCATATCATATGATCCAGCAATCCCACTTCTGGGTATATATCCAAAGGAAATGAAAACAGAATATTGAGATATTTTCTCTCTCATGTTCACTGCAGCATTTTCCACAATAGTGAAGATATGGGAAAAAAACTGAAGTATCAGTCAACAGAATAATGGAAAAAGTAGATGTGAGATAAATATACACTGGGATATTATTTAGCCATGAGAAAGGATATCCTGCCATTTGTGACAACATGAATGGACCTTGAGAATATTGCGCCAAGTGAAGTAAGACAAAGACAAATACTGCATGGTATCATTTATATGAAGAATCAAACTCCTATGTAGAGTCAGACTTATGGACACAGAGACTAGAAAAGTAGCTGCCAGGGGCTGGGGGTAAGGAAATAGGAAGAGGTTGGTGAAAGGGTACAAACTTTCAGCTATAAGAACAACATTTCTGAAGATCTAATGGATAGCATGAGGACCATAGTTTGTAACATTGTATTGTATAACTGAAATTTGTTAAGAGAGTAAAATTTGAATGCTCTCACAGACAAACAAAAAAAGATAAATATGTGAAGTAATGGATGTGTTAATTAACGAGATGAGAGGACTCCCTCACAATGTATATGTATCTCAACTCATCATGATGTACACTTTAAATATCTAATGATTTTGTCAATTATACCTCAATAAGCCGAAAAAAATAAAAAACAAACCCTGCTCTGTATGAACCACCACATTGGGAACTGTAAATGGTATTAAGGTGCAAAAGAGACAGAACATTGCCCTCAAGGGGCTTAGCATTTACTAGGTACTCTAACTAGACGATCTGATTTCTAGCTGGTTTTAATTCTCCCACAAAAAGAGGGGATTAATCACATTTCTTTTTATTTTTTTTTAAGATTTTATTTATTTATTTGACAGACAGAGATCACAAGTAGGCAGAGAGGCAGGCAGAGAGAGAGAGGAGGAAGCAGGCTCCCCGCTGAGCAGAGAGCCCGATGCAGGGCTTGATCCCAGAACCCTGGGATCATGACCTGAGCCAAAGGCAGAGGCTTCAACACACTGAGCCACCCAGGCGCCCCTCACATTTCTTTTTAAAAGGGATTCTTCATTTTACAAAAAGATTCACTGCATATTTCCTAAATGACAACGGGACATTTGAAAAGTGAGTTGATGTGCATACAGTAACAATTGGGGAAACATATTTGTTACTCTCACAATGTTGGACACAGTTTGGTAGTTTTTTTTTTTTCCTGTTTTTCAACAGCAGGAATTAAGTTTTTATTACATAAATTCTTGAATATCATTTGTTTGTTGGCAAAAAGTGGCCTCGAAAACAGGCTGTGTATTTACTGTTAATGTGATGAATGGCATCAAGAATAAGAACCATTTTTCCTTTTCCCACAACTCTTTCTTTTTAATATGCTTTTTAAACATTTCCTAAAATGTGCGTTTGCTTTATAGACTATCAATTTAATATGACCATTTCCATACAAGCTGTAAAAACTACAACACTATTATCAGAATCAATATGATATCAAGAAACAAAAATGAGATCTAATTACACTTTACTGTAGTCATATATCCCCTTAATAACATTCATAAGTTACCAGTTACATAATTAAATGCCAGAGGTGTTATCAAAGATACATTTTAAGTTCTAATTAACTGATAATAATTATGGTTCAATGCTAAGTCTACATGGTAATTAGTGAGACATTAGCAGAGAAAGTCTGCTAATCTGAAAATTATGAAGCTATTTCTCACCTGTTGCATCATGGATGGGGTTCTTCCGCCACGGAAATGGCTTCAGACTCTCAGGTTGGAATCAGAAAGAAAAGATGTGGTTTTATGTGCTGCTGGAATGAAATACTATTTCTTGTTCCTGGACTCTTCCCTTTTTAATTTTTAATTGTGGTAACATACATATACAACGTACCACGTGAGCCATTTTTAAGCATGTAGTTCCGTGGTGTTGAGCATACTCGCTGATGTGCAACCCATCTCCAGAATTTCTTCACCTTGCAAAACAGAAAGTCTTCATTAAACCGCAACTCTTTATTCTTCCTGCCCCTGGCCTCTGGCAAATCATTCTACTTTCTGTCTCTGTGGCTGTGACTACTCTAGCTACCGTACGGGAGTAGAAATGCACAGTATTTGTCTTTTGTGACCGGTTTACCTCACTTACCGGAATGTCCTCATGGTTCATCTATGTTGTAGCGTCTGTCAGGACGTTCTTCCTTTTTCTGGCTGAAAAATACTCCATTGTAGGATATCCCCCATTTTGTTCATCTATCCACCTGTCTTTGGACACTGGAGCTGCTTCCACTTTGGGTTATGTGAATACTGCTCTATGGACACGGGCTCCTCTGTTGATTGGCTATAAACAGGTACATTTTCTGGGTCAAAAACGTGACCCTTGCTTCACCTTCCAATTCATTGCCTCAGTTGCACAGGCCATGTGTATCCCTGTGATTATGAACCAGCCTTCTCCTTGAGACTGATGAGCTTTCTCTTTGGAGGGAAGTGGGGAAAGATTGAATATTTACTGTGTCCAGTATGTATCAGGCTCTGTGAAGTGTGCTTTTACTTCTGTTTCTAATAAACCTCTTTTTTTTTTAAGATTTTATTTATTTATTTGACAGAGAAAAATCCCAAGTAGGCAGAGAGGCAGGAAGAAAGAGAGAGAGAGAGAGAGAAGCAAGCTCCCCGCTGAGCGAAGAGCCCAATGAGGGACTCGATCCCAGGACCCTGAGATCATGACCTGAGCTGAAGGCAGCAGCCCAACCCACTGAGCCACCCAGGTGCCCTGCTAATAAACCTTGCAAGTGGATATTAACATGTCTGTTACAGGAGACAGTAAGTTGTGGGGAAGTACCTAGGAAATACATGAAGGAACTAATGGAAATTACAGTTATTTTAGTAAGATCTGTTTAAGCAAGCTAGTCTCAGTGTTGACCCTCCATCTCCTGTAATAGGAGTGCTCTCCTCTTCCTGGTAGAAGGCGGACACTCTCACAAAGGGAAGTCTATGCCCCTGCTTTTGCACAACTTATGGAGAAGGCAGAGGACCCTTCCTGCATCTGTTGATTCTACATTACCTTCCACTCAAAAGAATCCTCACACACAAGTGGTATATTTTGGGGTGACATGCTTTAAGCCTCTTCAGTAGTAAACAATGAATTGAGATTCAAACCCAAGTCTTTGGGGCTCTAAAGCCCATGCGATTTCCCACTATTCAGACAGTAAATAGGAATAGCATTCGTAGATATGAATTAGACAGTTTGCAGAGGGCGGGGGTCATTCTGCATGCGAGATGTGGCTTCCTCTCATCTAAACTGCCACTCCCTCTCACTCAGTCGCCCCCGTCGCCTGCCTAGTCCCTTACTTGGCATGATGTGATGCTGAGGTATAAGCTGAGGTCATTCCTCTAAGAAACTCACAGCCTAGCTGGGAAGAAACATTAAAAAAAAAAAAAAATTTCAAGTCGGGGGCACCTCGGTGGCCCAGTTGGTTGAACATCCAACTCTTGATTTCGGCTCGGGTTGTGACCTCAGGGTTCTGAGATCGAGCCCCGGGTTGGGCTCTGCACTCAAGCGCAAAGTCTGCTTGAGATTCTCTCTCCCTCCTCCTCTGCCCCTCACCCCCACTTGTGCATGTTCACATGCTCGCTCGCTCTCTCAAATAAAGACATAAAATCTTAAAAAAAAAAATTTCGGGTGCCTGGGTGGCTCAGTCGGTTAAGCCACTGCCTTTGGCTCAGGTCATGATCCTGGAGTCCCAGGATCCATGGGGAGTCTGCTTCTCCCTCTGGCCTTCTCCCCTCTCACACTCTCTCTCACTCCCTCTCTCACTCTCAAATAAATAAATAAAATTTAAAAAAAAAATTTTTTTTTCAAGGGAGTGAAAATTTCAATCTCTACAGGCACATGAGAGAGTCAATGAGGTTGTATGAATTGTGATGCCGGTGCTGTTGACCTCGGGTCCTCTGCCCAGAAACTGCACCCTCTGTGGAAAATGAGGGCACTGGATTGGATTTCCTTTAAACTCTAAATTTCTGACATGTCATTACATATGTAGAAACAGATGTATATTGCCATGTGACTGAGGCAAGCTGCATAAGCTCTTGATGCCTTAGTGTCCTCATTTCTAAAACAGAATACCTGCCTTGCAAGATTTGGAGGAAATTGAATGCAATATTTCTAAAAGAATTCCAAGAATATCCTTTGTATAATCAGTGATAGCTGGTCTTACTCCAGATCTGCTTGGCATGCTGAACACATCAACAACAAAGACAGCGATGTAGCAAACTACCTTACGTGTAATTTGGGGACTTCTGTTTCACCTCACGGATCAATCAATCAATAAATAAATAAATACAAGTTAGTAGGTACGGTTTGGTTTACTGTTCTGACTCCTTTTGTGAGAATTAGATAGCGAACCACTCATAAAATTCTGTTTTTGATCTGCCAGGGAAATATCCAAAGACTTCACATCGGCCCATGGGTAGCAGGGGTAACAGTTTTATCTGGTTGTGAAGTGGGAGTAGACCTTGAAAATCACGGGCTTCTATGATCCCCCACAAGTCCAGCTGTTCACCAGAGCTACCCAGGGTATTCAGAAAAAATATAGACTGTAGGACGCCTGCACGGCTCAGTCGGCTGGGCGTCTGCCTTCGGGTTGGCTTAGGGTCCCAGCGTCCTGGGATCGAGTCCGGTGTCAGGCCCCTGCTCAGTGGGGAGCCTGCTTCTCCCTCTGCCTGCTCTACCTGTTCTGCCTATAGCTCTCCGTCTGACAAATAAATAAATAAATAAAAATCTTAAAAAAAAAAAAAAATACAGACTGCTAGCCCAGCTGCCAGAAAGGCTCTGATTCGGTAGGCAGTTCTCGGAGTACATCTGGGCTCCCACCTTCTCCCAACTCGCTTCTCCCTCAGGGCAGGCTTCAGCTGTACTCGAAAAAGTAGTTTTCTGAGCAATTCCACTTCTAGGTAAATACCCCCCCAAAGTGAAAGTAGCCGCTCCAACAGATATTCGTGCCTCCCTGTTCGTAGCAGCATAGCCATGGAACCAAGAGTTGGAAGCAGCTGGCGTGACCATCGACAGATGAAGAGATAAACTACAATGGAGTATTATTCAGCCTTAAAATGGGAGGGAATTCTGACACAAGCTGAAACATGGATGAACATTAAAATAAGTGAAGTAAGCCAGTCACGAAAAGACAAATATCGTATAGTTTCCATTATAGGAGTCATCCAGAACATTCAGACTCATAGAAACAGAAAATAGAATGGCAGTTGCCAGAGACCGAGCAGAAGGAGGAATGGAAAATTATTCTTTAACGGGTATGAAGTTTCACTTGAGAAAGATGAAAAGGTGTCGGGGACCGCCTGTGGCCAAGGAAGTCCCCGCCATTATAAGATGGCGCCTGGCCAGGTGCCAAAACAAAGCTCCACGTAAACAAGTTATCAGCGAGGGCCCGTGTGGGGGAGGAAAAGCAGACATTGGATAGACTAACTAGGGGAAGCTTAGCAGCAGGTCTGTGATTGGATGTCGTGAGAATTTCTGTCTTCTGATAGGGTGCCCTACTGCATATCAGCAAGTGTGGTATGATAATAAAGGAGAAGCAACGTTAACAAGATACCAGGCTACCTGTCGTTCTTGTGGGTCGAGAACGATCAAAAGGTTCTGGAGATCCACAGTGGTGATGGTCGCACAACAACCTGAAAGTACTTAACACTAAACTATACGCTTAGAAAATGATGAAGGTAGCTCATTTTCGGCGCGCCTCACTGGCTCAGTAGGTAGGACATGCAGCTCTTGATCCCTGGGTTGTGAGTTCAAGCCCCATGTTGGGTGCAGAGATTGCTCAAATAAATTTTTTTTTAAATGATCAATTTTATGTTATATATATATATATTTTCCTGTGAAGAAAAATAGAAATAAACTAAAGCAGAGAAACAACAACAACAAAAAGCTTTTCTGGCTTGGGGGAGGAGAAAGATGACGCTGAGCAGCCACCATGAACCAGGTTTTCTTCTAAGCACTGGGGGAATGATTCCTTCCCTCAAAGGACCCACCGCATCTCTAGAGAAGGGACTGGAATGTATCAGTGAATCCCACCTAACTGGAAAAATCACTCCCATGGCAGCCTGCAAAAGGTGTCCGTGGAATTAAAAAAAAAAAAAAAGGAGCAATCAACTCTTTTCAGAGAGGGCTGGGATGGGTGTGGTGGGGGCCAGCCTAAGGCTCTTCAAGGAAAGTAACAGATACACGGCGAGTCTGCACCAAAGGTTGAGCTCTGCTACAACACCCCCCACCCCAGCTTTTCCAGAATCCACATGACGCCCTCCCCTGCTCCAGTCGCTGCACCAGCTCCTCTGTTTTCAGATCTTTTGTCTTGTGTCCTAAAGTCCCAACTTGGACTTCACCAGTACCAGTTTACAGAGGGCTTGGGAATTCTGTCAGAGAGCAGTTAGGTCTTTTAGTGAAGGATTTTTCTTATAGCTAATATTCTGAAGGTATTGTTGCTTTGCTTGGCTTTCGTGTTGTCATCCATGTATATCTAACATAGGAAAATGTAAAAGCAGATAATGAAATAGAAACGAAAAATAAAAATCACCTATAATCCTACCACCTACCGGCAAAAACACTAACAGTGTGCATGTATGGACACGCATGCACACCCACACATTTTTCAGGATACCCCTCTGCTATCATTCTGTCGTCTGGTTTTCCCACTTCCCTACGTTTTACTTGGGTAATGACTCTTGTAGATATTTGTGAGTGGGGAGAGCATGGAAGCCGGATCCCAACATTCACCTTTCTTCACGCAGACATGCAAATCCCGCTGAGGTTTTCTAAACGGCTCCACCCCTAAACCAAGGTCTGTGGATGTAAGGAGCCAGGAGCCTAAGACTAGAGGCCATGCCAGCAAAAGCAGCTTCCTACAGCTCTTTTCCTTCCAGACTCCCTCCCCTCCCCAGCCCTCACAGCCGTCCCCCTCCAAACAGTGCACTGAAACCCCAGCCCCTTGGAGCAGGCCCGTCTTGCCAAGAATTGGGCACAGAGCCATCCCAGCAGGTGGACTGGAGAATAGGTAGTCTACGTTGATTTCCGTGGACAAACGGGAGTATCAAGTGTGGATGCTGAAAACAGGACTCCTAGGTAGGAATTTACCCTTCAACACTCAAATCAAGACAGACAGAGTCGGAAATCTAGCATGGGGACAAATTCACTCTGACCCAAGAGGAACAGCTGTCAAGTCTTGGGGAAAGCACTATGGAGGAGAGGGGCGGAGACAGTGAGGCCAAGGAGCTCTCTGGTGGCTCCCCTCACTTTGAGCAGAATGCCTCTTCTAGCCAAAACAAGCTTGCTGGCCCAGCCGGCGCCTGGCTAAGTGCGCCATTAGAATGCAGAGCGGTCCTCCACAGGCTTTCCAGATCCATAAAGAGTCTATAACATTTGGGCAGCAGCCCCAACTCGTTATTTGCTATGAAAGTTTATGCAGTCACAAAATTAAACAGGAAAAGCACGTTAGAAAAGGTTGGAAGCCTACTTAACTCATGCCTGACAACGGCAGAAGACCACAATGTAGACAACGGCAGAAGACCACAATGTAGCTGTCAGCTTAGGATGTCTTCCCATCTGAAGTCACCGCTAGTCCTTCTGGGAAAGTTCCACACAAAGAGGAGCCTCTCACACATCATCAGGCCTGCCACCTGGGGTCTGGGATCTGGCCCCAGACAGAGGTAAGCTAGCCATGGCCGCCTATCAGAACCACCTTAGGGCCCTTGGCTGCAGCTTCCCCTTTGCCAAAGTCTCGGGCTGATTTCTACAGGCTTCCATGGGTCATTTTAAGGTCTGAAAATCCTCATTGAGTCACAGATACCTTCTTTCTACAATATCTTTTCTTTTGCAAAATCATTGCTCAGCAAACAATGGTCCCAAGGCCAAATTCAGCCCCACACCCGACTTTTAAATAAAGTTTTATTAGAATACAGCCGCATTCTCATTGTCTATGGCTACTTTCATCCTCTCTGGCCAGAGTGGAAAGGCTTGCAACAGTGTCTGTAGGGCCAATGAAATTGGAAACATTCATTAATCTGGCCTTTCACAGAAAAAGTTTGCCAGCTCCTCCACTGAGCCATAATTTGTATCAACTTATATTTGTTGTTGTTATGTAAGAATTACTTGTATATGGCAGGAAAGACCTGAAAGCAGTGGTTATCTGGGGGATGGAAGAATTATGAATAATTTTATTTTCTTCCTTTTACAAATGTGTATTTTCTGCAAATGTTTTATGTTTTTTGTAACTTAGGGAAGACAAACTTTTTAAAGAAAAAGCTGAATGGATACTTTTGCTATGGACACTACAGTCTGAGGGACTGGTTGCAGTTGTACAGGTGATATTAAAACCAGACCCAGTTTCCTATTTCTTCCATGGAGACACATGCACTTCTTATAGTACAAAATATAGGTTGTGTATCAAAGCAGCTGATCAAGAAGCAGTATCCAAGACAAGGGTCATGCTTACGAGAGAAAATGCGAGAGTGGTTCTACAGGTCTGACCCTCCGTGAAAGAAGTTAAGGAAGAAAGGAGGAATGGATGGAAGTATTTGGGAATGCAGAGCAGTTCTAAGAAAGTTCAGCAAGGCCGAGGGGGAGTTCTCCAGCCAGGTGCTCCTGAGCAAAGCTAGGCATCTCATCTCCCAGTGAGGGGCACGCTTTGTTTCCTAGCCACGCCCAGTTACTGGCTGGGAGCAGGTGGGGTGGGTGCTGGCAGGGCGGGGCCTCACGAAAATGCGGGATGGATCTTCAAGGCCAGGAGATGGGGCCTTGAACCGTTACATACCTTAAAGTCGGAGAGAGGAGAGCTGTGTCATCATGGCCACCCCAAAGAAAACCATAAAGATCACACACACAACAGTGGTGATTCTATGAGATAAGTCATTTCACTTCTTTTTACTCTTTTTTTTTAAGTAGGCTCCACACCCAGCATGAAGGACTTGAATTCACAACTCTGAGATCTAGACCTGAGCTGAGATCAAGAATCCCACAGTAGGGGCGCCTGGGTGGCTCAGTGGTTAAGCCGCTGCCTTCGGCTCAGGTCATGATCTCAGGGTCCTGGGATCGAGTCCCGCATCGGGCTCTCTGCTCAGCAGGGAGCCTGCTTTCTCCTCTCTCTCTCTCTCTCTCTGCCTGCCTCTCTGCCTACTTGTGATTTCTCTCTGTCAAATAAATAAATAAAATCTAAAAAAAAAAAAAAAAAGAATCCCACAGTCAACTGACTGGGTCACCAAGTGACCCAGGATAGGTCACTTAAAAAAAGCCAAGTCAGCATATAAATGAGGTTCCAAAAGAGACACTGACTTTTTGGAAACAGCATAAGAGCTCACTAATTCAACCTCCTTATTTTATAGATAAGAAGAATGTATTCAAACAATCCACCCTACAGAAAATAGCCCAAGGTTCCATTTCTAAGCAGAATAAATCTTGTATTTTTTTTTTAAGATTTTATTTATTTGGCAGAGAGAGAGAGACAGTGAGAAAGAGAGAGCACAAGCAGGGCGAGTGGGAGAGGGAGAAGCAGGCTTCCTGCTGAGCAGGGAGCCTGATGGGGGACTTGATCCCAGGACCCCGGGATCACGAACTGAGCCAAAGGCAGACACTTAACGACTGAACCGCCCAGGTACCCCTTCATCTTGAATTCTAAGTTATCACTGATTTTAGAGCTTGAGATATTCTGGCATTGGCTAACCTCATGAACAGATTCAGACAGAAAAAAAGGTTGAGACTGAAAAATGGCTCTCAAATGTTGGGATCGTTCTTTAAGCATGGGCCCAGATTCATCATGATAAGATGTTCAGGCAGAAGGCAGATGAAAACCCCATCTTTTATTTCTTGGAGGCATACACCATAATCAGATGAAGGCTAGGTTTTAAAGCTATGTAGTCTAAACCTTTTGGTTTACCAGATAAAGTCACTGAAGCCAAGGAAGTAATGAAGTAGTCTTTACTGAGCAGCTACTAAACAAACGAGTACGACTTGCAGTATCTGGCATCCCCGGGTGGAAGTTACTCCTAACAGCCTAATGAAAGCTGGTTTGGGGGTAAAGAAACCCAGTAAGTGGTTGCTATAATCAAACTGGGAATGAGGGGAGACATGTGTTTCCCCGTCCAACGAGAAAGTGCAGAATTTAGGATTTAGGGAACTTAGCAAAGGAAGAAAAAGGTGTTTCCAGATTGAAGGAGTCAGAGGAAGGTGAGGCCTTTAGCCAAGAGGGCCAGTCAGAGCACTGTAGACGAGGACAGCAGACGGAGAGAGAGGAGTAGCTAATGAGCCAGACTGGGCTTGTCTGGTTTGTGAGGCTGTGGGAACACTGGTGTGAAGCTCTGTGGGGAATGGGCGAAAATTCAAGTCAGATGTCATTAGCAGAGATAAGGAGACGTAGAGGTTAGCAATAAAGATCTGACCATGGAAGCCTGGACAAGAGAAGGAGCCTGGGGAATGACAGTGTTTCCAGGGCAGATGGAGGCACAGGAGCCTGCAGGACATGGAGGGGAAAAAGCAGGAGAGCCTGGTGCCGAAGGAGCCGGAAGGCAAGAGAGCTTCCAGATTGCCACGACTGGGCAGTCACTGTGGTTCACGCTGCAGGGAACTCAAGTCTGAGGCATACTTTGGAGACATCCCGGAGGCTCCTCCGAACGGAGGCCAGAAGAGCAGAAGTCATGCTGCGCAGCCAGAAGTGGTAGATAGTGAGGAGGCAGAGTCTAGCTGTGACGGGCGAGAGTGGGAGCATTGCACAGTAACCACCGGGGAGACGGAGGCTGCAACTGGTCCACCTGGAAGGTTTCTCAGCAGATTCTGCTGTTAGGCGCTCCGATTCTTGGGTCTCACCCCCTTATTTCTGCATTCACTCTCATTCCTGACACTTAGGTTACCTAATCAGGTCTCTAGTTGCCTGCACCCCACAGGATTCAACGGCATTAAGGATTAAATAGGATTTTGTGAACCAGTCTCAGCACAACTATTTGTAATAACCTCCTCCAAAGGGAGCTAAACTACTCAGGACATAGTCGCGCTCTGCCCCTGTTCACAAAGGCTTAATTTATATCTTTTCTGAGCCTATGCCTTAGAGAAAGGAAGGGATTGCAGTTAAAAGGCTTATCTGTGAGGAAAAAAAATACTTTTAAAGTTCTTAGTAAATTGACCTATAAGTATAGTCGTATCTTGGAACTCTGTTGTGTGTCGGGGAGGGGGTATGTGCCTTGCGGGAGGTGGGGGAGGGTATCTCTCTGTCTCTCTCTGTCTCTTTCACACCCACGCACCCACCCAGTTAGATGTTATAAAAGTTATATGAGTTTTTCTGGCCCTTGGATCATCATTATAGGTAGTAATAATAGGGTTTCCAAAACATTTTGGTGTTGGCTGTGTAACAAATCTTAACTTTAAAGATGTTAAGCAGTAACCATTATATTACAAATAAAACTTACACCTGTCTCTGTCTAAAATGTTACCATTTATTATTATTGTTGTTGTTCTAAGGAAAGGAAAAGGCAACCCTATAGGTATAACCCTTCACAAAAGAAAAATATCATGCTGGCAACTCATTATTTCAGGTTGTTATTATGTTAGATAGTGGCTTCTAGGTATGAGGCACATACCTATAATGATCACATTAAGGCAGAACCTCATTAATAATAGATGAGATCTGATTATATCCATTCCTGATGGTGGTTTAATAACCTGTGGCATTTTTGCAACAACAAATAACAATTTGAACTATTTTGCTTTTAAAAAAAAAATCATTCTCGGCACATCTTCGTACCAAGCTTGATTCAAAAGCAAGAAATAATCCCTGACATCGGTCTTTCTGGTGCCTTTCAATAGTAAGTATTGATATTTCAAAGATATAATAGTTTCAGGGCACCTGGGTGGCTCAGTTTGTTAAGTGACTGTCTTCGGCTCAGGTTGTGATCCCAGAGTTCTGGGATCGAGTCCCACATTGGGCTCCCAGCTCTGTGGGGAGTCTTCTTCTTTTTAGGAACTTCTCCCCTCTCACGCACTCTCTCTCTCTCAAATTAAAAAAAAAAAAAAGTATACCTCAAAGATATAATAATTTTAGACTGAGTTTCTGGCCCCTTAGAGATTTGGGGAGAAGGCCCTGGATAATTTTTCACCATTGTGTGTCATGATTTTGTTGTTGTTGTTTTTAAGATTTATTTTTTATTTTAGAGAGAGGGGAAAGGAGGAGCAGAAGCAGGGCGGAGGGGCAGAGGGAGAGGAAAGAGAGAATCTTGAGCAGACTCCCTGTCGAGTGTGGAGATGGATGTGGGACTCGATCTCATAGACCTGAGATCATGACCTCAGCTGAGGTCAAGAGTTAGAGTCTTAACTGACTGAGTCACCCAGATGCCCCATGATTTGTTGTTCTATGTTTTTTAAAGAATACATCACCTCCTGTGTTCACACCAGACCCAAATGTCTTCTATGTCCTGCCAGGACACTTGGTCCAGTACAGTTAAACTCTGTACGAATTGAACAAAACTCTGCATAAATTACTTGGTTTGTTATTTCACATTACCAGAAACTTTGTTGCTTTTTTTCTTGCTCAGTTTTTATTTAATCCTTCACTTCTTAATAAACCCTGTGTCTTAGGCTGAATGACAGTCTCCCCCTTAAAGATGTCCATATGTTACCTTAGATGGCAAAAAGGACTTTGCAGGTGTGAATAAAGATCTTGAAATGGGGAGATACTGGAGGATTATCCAAGCATGTCTTCTTCTATGGTGTGTGCAATGCCGGAAGCAGACTGGAATCCTGGGCTTTGAAGATAGAGAAGGAGCCACAGGCAAGGCATACAGGCAGCCACAAAAAAAGCTGAAAAAAATCAAAGAAATGGATTCTCCCTTCACATCCTCCAAAGAGCCAGCCCTTCTCACACCTTGAGTTGAGCTCTTTAAGACTCATTTCAAGACTACTCATCTCCAGAACTGTAAGAGAATACCTCTGTGTTGTTTTAAGCCACTGAACTTGTTACTTGTTATAGCAGCAATTGGAAACTAATACAGCCCATATCTGCATTCCTTTTATAAGAGAAAGAAGGGCAGATTGTATGGAACAAAGAAAAAGGAAAAGGAAAATCAATAGGTGTTATTATACTCCACAATTGTTCAAACAAAAGATGTGCTTTTGTAAACTATAATTTTCTTATTGAAAGATAATGCTTGCCTATATATAGAGAAAGTTGAGGGGCACCTGGGTAGCTCAGTGGGTTAAGCCTCTGCCTTCAACTCAGGTCATCGTCTCAGGGTCCTGGGATCAAGCCCCACATCGGGCTCTCTGCTCAGCAAGGAACCTGCTTCCCCCCCTCTCTGCCTTGTGATCTCTCTCTCTGTCAAATAAATAAATAAAATCTTAAAAAAATTTTTATATATATAGAAAGTTGAAAAATGCCGAACAAAGAGGAAAAATAAACAGCCACTGTTGACACTCTCTCCTTTTTCCTTCCGGTTTCTTTTCTATGTATATTTGTATATACTTGAGCTTCTATTAAGTGAGAAATAACCGTGAGAGACAGAGATCTGTTGCTCATTTTGTAAATAAGGAATCTGAGGACCAGACAGGTTAGAGTCATTTTGCCCAGTAATACTGCACGTGAAAGAGAGTCTGGATTCCAACTGAGATCTTGTTAACAACACACCTCTTCTACCCCAGCATGCTGTGAAGTTACAAAGTGGGAGTAAACCAATGGGGGAGAAGATCCATCAATTTTGATGGAGGCTTTAAAAATCCACTCCTGCTCAAGGGAACTCACAAGGGAACTGGAAGCTTTGGGAATACTGTGCTGATGAACCTCCCCTACATGAGCCAGTCTTCCTTTTGCCCATGCTGACTCTCCTAACAAGCCAATGAGGATGGGAAAACATTAGTTACATGTAACCGTTACTGAGAGGAGACGCATAAATTAAAATCCCCCTTCATACCAGCAGCCAAACTGCCCCCATCCATGGAGCTGAAGGAAAATAGTCTTTTTTTCTTTCTTTCCTTTTTTAAGGATTTTATTTATTTAGTTGACAGAGATTGAGAGAACACAAGCAAGGAGAGTGGCAGGCAGAGGGAGAAGGAGAAGCAGACTCCCCACTGAGCAGGGAGCTGGAAAACCGGGGCTTGATTCCAGGACTCTGGGATCATGACCTGAGCCAAAGGCAGATGCTTAACTGACTGAGCCACCCAGGTGTCCCTAGAGTCTTTCTTTTTCTTTAGAGAGGGGAGGAAGGGGCCGAGGGAGAGGGAGAAAGAGAATCGGAAGCAGACTCCCTGCTGAGCACAAAGCCTGACTCAGGGCTGACTCGGGGCTCCATCTCACAACCCTAAGATCATGACCTGAGCCAAAAGCAAGAGTCAGATGCTTAACTGACTGAGCTGCCTGGGTGCCTCCCTTCTTTCCTTCCTCCCTTTCTTCCTTCTTTCTTTATGTTTTTTTTTTTTAAAGATTTTATTTATTATTTATTTGACAGAGTTCACAAGTAGACGGAGAGGCAGGCAGAGAGAG
Organism: Mustela putorius furo; assembly: GCF_011764305.1. Taxonomy (NCBI): domain Eukaryota; kingdom Metazoa; phylum Chordata; class Mammalia; order Carnivora; family Mustelidae; genus Mustela; species Mustela putorius. The sequence continues at coordinate 13,028,240 of NW_025421375.1, forward strand.
AGAGAGGGAAGCAGGCTCCCTGCTAAGCAGAGAGCCTGATGCGGGACTCAATCCGAGGACCCTGAGATCATGACCTGAGCTGAAGGCAGCGGCTTAACCCACTGAGCCACCCAGGTGCCCTCTTCCTTCTTTCTTTTCTTGAAATCCTCCAGATAAAGCCTTTCACATTTGTGCATTTTATCTGTTGTGTTAACAATACTGGACTACTCTATTTTGTTCTACTTCAACGTATTTTCTTTGTGTATTCAAAAAGAACTTAGAAAGAGCTTCCTAGGTGGCTCAGTTAAGTGTCTGCCTTTGTTTGGCTCAGGTCAGGATCTGAGGACCCTGGGATCAAGTCCGCCATTGGGCTCCCTGCTCCACGGGAGCCTGCCGCTCTCTACCCCTGCTTCTCTCTCTACCCTTCCACACTGCTTGTTCTCTCCCTCTCATGCTCTCTCTCTCAAATAAATAAAACAAAATAAAGTCAAAAAAAACTTAGAAAAGAAGAAAGAGGAAGCAGGGAGGGGAGGAGAGAAGAAGGGAGGGGGGAGGGAGAAGGAGAAAGAGAAGGCTTACTGAGGTCTGCACAATGAGAAAAACTGATTAACACGCTCTCACAATTTTTGTATACTGGTTTCATCCATAGGCTCCTTTTTTATTATTATTCATTAAACATTTCTATTTGTGCCAAGCAGTTGGGAATTGCTTGCATTTAACAGTTTCATGCCTCACGCAGTCAGTGATGTAGAGAAAGTAACGTAAATGAAAATAAATTGGGTATTATGCCCAGTAGGAAAGCACCCCAGCCTATATCCCACATCTAATGCACTGCCTAAGTCACAGTGCAGAACTTCTAATGCACTGTAATTTCCTCTTCATGAGGTGCAAAATACAGCCTCCACTAATGGTCAGTCTGAAGGTTGTTTCATAAACGGAGAGACTATCAGCACCCTGTGAACTCCTTGGGAAGCTGGTGTCCTCTACAGGTCCTGGCCATGACATTCATCCTGAAGGCAATTTGGAGAGAGAGAGAGACAATAGCCAATAAAGCTAAATCATTCAAGAGATATCAGAGCTCTCCTCTGTGCCTGGGTGGTGGAGCTGGGCTGGAGCCAAAGCTGGTCTATCCACTCACAGTGCGGTTGGTCCTCCTTCAAGGTCATTTCCCCAGTAAAGCGGGAAAAGGGAAACGAGGTTGCAACTGAGATGAGATCCCTGAGTCGATAGCCACAGGAATGTGCTGCTCACGTTTCTCTTTATTCCGTGTGTCTGTTGTTCACAGTCCCAAGGCTTGGCTGTTCCAGAGCAATCTAAATGCATGGTTATAATACATGAGAGATTTGGACTCTAACACATCCCTGTGTTAGGACCTGAACATAGTGACAAGATGGTGGCAATGGCAGAAGCTAGCTTTGACTGAATACTTTACACACACCAAGCACTACTGCAAAAGCCATATATTTTCTCTCTCATTTAATTCCCAGGTCTACACTAAGGGGTAGACTCTATTCACTACATGAGAAAGCTGACACAGCCATTCCATGGAAGAATAAGGATTTGAACCCCAGTTGTCTGCCTCCAGAGTCTTCAGCCTGCATCTCTTTTGCCTCTTAGACATCTAGTTTTGCTAATTCTCACAGCAGTCTCCCAGGACAGGTCACACCACTAGATTACACACAGTGGAGACACATGGCCTAGCCCAAGCTCACTCAGTTTCTCACATTTGTTTACAGTTCCACAGGGCACTGGTTTTGCAAACATTTTTCCTCTGTAGAGGTCCTTCTAGAAGCAAAAATTCATAGGAAGCTTGGGGCCAAATAAAACTTCCCAGATCAGGGGGAGGAAGCAAGATGGCAAGGGAGTAGGAGACTGAAATAACATCAGGTCCCAGGAATTCAGCTAGATAGTTATCAAACCATTCTGAACCCCTCAAACGCAAAAGGAGATAGAAGAGAAAAAGAACAGCAATCCTAGGAACAGGAAATTGACCACTTTCTGGAAGGTAGGACATGCAAAGAAATGAATCTGAAGAGACAGGAATATAGACCGCGGGTGGGGGGGGGGGGGGGGGGCAGCAGGCTGGCTCCCGGCAAATGGTGGAGCAGCAGAGCATAAAATGGGAACTTTTAAAAGTCTGCTCCACTGAGGGACATCACTCCAGAGGCTAAGCGGGGGTGGAGCCCTCGCAGGGACAGTGTGGTCTCAGGATGCACGGGGACACAGAAGAATCAGGGGTGTCTGAGTGTTGCAGAACTACCAGGTATCAGAGTGGGGAAGTCAACTATGGAGACGGAGCTGAGGAGAGGCTCTCAGCTTTGGGTTACCTTAAACCGCAATCTAAGGCACAGTGGGGCCACGGCTCTTTGAGCTGTGATCCGACAAATGGCAGATCCGGAGAGACCCCCTCCTTCCTCCTCTGGAGAAGTGGCGCAGGAATGTGCTACAGGAATCAGCTGGTTTTGGAGACTCCAAACAGGGCTGTTAACCAGAGATAGACACACTTGGTCACAGGCCAGGTGACCTCAGAGTGCAGCCAGAAACCAGGGAGACAGGTGGGATTCACTACTTTTCTCTGAGGGTGCACTGAGGAGTGGGGCCCTGAGCTCTTGTTTCCTCTGGGCCAGAGACTTGGAGGCTGCCATCTTCATTCTCGTCTTCCAAAGCAGTACGGAAAGCGTTCAGGGAACAAAAGCTCTGAGAGTGAATGTGTGCAGAGTACTTAGCTTGGCCCCCCTCTGGCAAAGACATTTGAAAATCTCTGCAACAGGCCCCTCCCCCAGAAGATCATCCAGAACATCCAACCAAGACCAAGTTCACTGGTTAATGAGAACTGCGGAACTCCAGAGCTAGGGAAAAGCAAAACGTAGAATTCATGGCTTTTTCCCTAAGATACTTTAGTCTTGCAAAGTTAAATTCCTTTACTCTTATTTTTTCTTATTCTATCTTTTTAAACTTTTCCTCTTTCCTCTTTTAATGTCTTTTGACTATTTTATCTTATCAATACATTTTTTTAAAAATCTTCTAAAATTTTCATTGTTAAAGTCATATTTTACCCCTTCATTGTATTTAACATTATTTTTTGTAAAAATATAGGTTTTTTTCTTTAAAAATTTCAGATAAAATTTCTTCTAATAGATCAAAATATACCCTAAATCTAGTGCATGGCTTTGTTCTAATCTCCAGTCTGATCACATTCTCTTCTTCTTTTTATTTTTTTCTTTTTCCAAAAAAATTCTTATCTTATCAATTCCTTTTTTTTTTTTAAGATTTTATTTATTTATTTGACAGAGAGAAATCACAAGTAGATGGAGAGGCAGGCAGAGAGAGAGAGAGAGGGAAGCAGGCTCCCCGCCGAGCAGAGAGCCCGATGCGGGACTCGATCCCAGGACCCCGAGATCACAACCTGAGCCGAAGGCAGTGGCTTAACCCACTGAGCCACCCAGGTGCCCCTTATTAATTCCTTTTTAAGGATCTTTTTAAATTTTCATCTTTATAGTCATACTCCATACCTTCATCATGTTTACTCTTATTTTTGTATATATATAAGTTTTTCTTTCTTTAAAATTTTGGGAGGTATTTTTGCCTACGAGACCAAAATACACCCAAACTCAAGTAGGTTGCTCTGTTCTATTCACCAGTCATATATATATATATTTTTTCATTTCCCCCCTCCCTGGTCTCAGGTCTCTTCTGATTTGGTTAGAGAATATTTTTCTGGGGTCTTTGCCAACCTTTTAGTATTTTGTTCTCTTGTTTGTATATCTTCTTTTTTTTTTTAATTTATTTTCAGCATAACAGTATTCATTATTTTTTCACCACACCCAGTGCTCCATGCAATCCATGCCCTCTATAATACCCACCACCTGGCACCCAGACCTCCCCTCCCCGCCCCTTCAAAACCCTCAGATTGTTTTTCAGAGTCCATAGTCTCTCATAGTTCACCTCCCCTTCCAATTTCCCCAACTTCCTTCTCCTCTCTGTCTCCCCATGTCCTCCATGCTATTTGTTATGCTCCACAAATAAGTGAAACCGTATGATAATTGACTCTCTCTGCTTGACTTATTTCACTCAGCATAATCTCTTCCAGTCCCATCCATGTTGCTACAAAAGTGGGTATTCATCCTTTCTGATGGATGCATAATACTCCAATATTCTTATCTGGATAAAATGACAAGGCAGAAAAAGTCATCACACAAAAAAAAAAAAAAAAAAAAAGAACAAGAGGCAGTACTAATGGCTAAGGACCTAATCAATACGGGCATTGGTAATATGTCAGATCTAGAGTTCAGAATGATGATTCTCAAGGTGCTAGCTGGGCCCAAAAAAAGCATGAAAGATATTAGAGCATCCCTTTCTGAAAAAATAAAATCCCTTTCTGGAGAAAAAACTAAAATCTAACCAAGTTGAAATTAAAAAGAGCTATTAATGAGGTGCAGTAAATAATGGAGGCTCTTACTGCTAGGATAAATGAGGCAGAAGAGAGAATTAGTGATATAGAAGACCAAAGGATGGAGAATAAAGAAGCTGAGCAAAAGAGAGACAAACAATTACTATACCGCGAGCGGAGAATTCGAGAGATAAGTGAAACCATAAGATGAAACAACATTAGAATAATTGGGATCCCAGAGGAAGAAGAAAGAGAGAGGGGGGAAGAAGGTATATTGGAGTGAATTATAGTAGAGAATTTCCCTAATATGGCAAAGGGAACAAGCATCAAAACCCAGGAGGCACAAATACCCCCCCTCAAAATCAATAAAAATGGGTCCAAATCCAGTCATCTAATAATAAAACTTAAAAGTCTTAGCAACAAAGAAAAAATCCTGAAAGCAGCTTGGGACAAGAGGTCTGTAACATACAATGGTAGAAATATTAGATTGACAGCATACTTATCCACAGAGACCCAGAAGGCCAGAAAGGACTAGCATGATATATTCAGAGCACTAAATAAGAAAAATATGCAGCCAAGAATACTATATCCAGCTAGGTTTTCACTGAAAATAGAAGGAGAGATAAAAAGCTTCCAGGACAAACAAAAATTAATAGAATTTGCAAACACCAAACCAGTCCCACAGGAAATATTGAAAGGGGTCCTCTAAGCAAAGACAGAGCCTAAAAATAACAGACCAGAAAGGACCAGAGACAATATACATTAACAATCACCTTATAGGCAATACAATGGCACTAAATTCATATCTTTCAATAGTTACCCTGAATGTAAATGGGCTAAATGCCCCAATCAAAAGACACAGGGTATCAGAATGGATTAAAAACAAAACAAAACAAACAAACAAAAAAAGTCAATATGCTATTTACAAGAAACTCATTTTAGACCCAAAGTCACCTCCAGATTTAAAGTGAGGGGGTAGAAAATAATTTACCATGCTAATGGACATCAAAAGAAAGCTGGAGTGGCGATCCTTAGATAAATTCAATTTTAAGCCAAAGACTATAATAAGAGATGAAGAAGGACAGTATATCATACATAAAGGATCTGTCCAAAAAGAAGATCTAACAATTGTAAATATCTATGCCCCTAACATGGGAGCAGCCAATTATATAAACCAATTAAAAATAAAATCAAAGAAATACACCAACAACAATACATTAATAGTAGCGGACTTTAATACCAATCTCATTGAAATGGACAGATCAACAAGGAAATAAAGGCTTTACATGATACACTGAACCAGATGGACATCACAGATATATTCAGAACATTCCATCCCAAAGCAACAGAATACATATTCTCTAGTGCACATGGAACATTCTCCAGAATAGATCACATCCTGGGTCACAAATCAGGTCTCAACCAGTGCCAAAAGATTGGGATCATTCCCTGCATATTTTTGGACTACAATGCTCTGAAACTAGAACTCAATCACAAGAGGAAAGTTGGAAAGAACTCAAATACCTGGAGGCTAAAAGAGCATCCAAGTAAAGAATGAATGGGTCAACCAGGAAATTAAAGAAGACATTTAAAAATTCATGGAAACAAATGAAAATGAAAACACAACTGTTCAAAATCTTTGGGACACAGCAAAGGCAGTCCTGAGAGGAATGTATACAGCCATACAAGCCTTTCCCAAGAAACAAGAAAGGTCTCAAGTACACAACCTAACCCTACACCTAAAGAAGCTGGAGAAAGAGCAGCAAATAAAGCCTAAACTCAGCAGAAGAAGAGAAATAATAAAGATCAGATCAGAAATCAATGAAATAGAAACCAAAAGAACAGTAGAACAAATCAATGAAACTAGGAGCTGGTTCTTTGAAAGAATTCATAAGGTCGATAAACCCCTGGCCCAACTTATCAAAGAGAAAAGAGAAAGGACCCAAATTAATAAAATCATGAATGAAAGAGAAGAGATCACAACCATTACCAAAGAAATACAAACAATTATCAGAACATATTATGAGCAAATATACACCAGCAAATTTGACAATCTGGAAGAAATGGATGCATTCCTAGAGATTTATAAACTACCAAAACTGAACCAGAAGAAATAGAAAACTTGAACAGACCTATAACCAGTAAGGAGATTGAAGCAGTGGTCAAAAATCTCCCAACAAACAAGAGCCCAGGGCCATATGGCTTCCCAGGGGAATTCTACCAAACATCTTAAGAAGAATCCTACCAAACATCTTAAGAATTTTAAGAAGAATTCCAAAAAATAGAAATGGAAGGAAAACTTCCAACTCATTTTATGAGGCCAGCATTACCTTTATCCCAAAACCAGATAAAGACCCCACCAAAAAGGAGAATTACAGACCAATATCCTTGATGAACACAAATGTGAAAATTCTCACCAAAATACTAGCCAATAGGATCCAACAGTACATCAAAAGGATTATTCACCACTACCAAGTGGGATTTATTCCTGGGCTGCAAGTTTGGTTCAATATCCACAAATCTATCAATGTGATACAATACATTAATAAAAAAAAAAAGAACAAGAACTATATGATATCTCAATAGATGCCTAAAAAGCATTTGACAAAGTACAACATCCGTTCTTGATCAAAACTCTTCAAAGTGAGGGGATAGAGGGTACATACCTCTATATCATCAAAGCCATCTATGAAAAACCCACAGTGAATATCACTCTCAATGGGGAAAACTGAGAGCTTTCCCCCTAAGGTCCGGAACACAGCAGGGATGTCCACTATCACCACAGCTATTCAACATAGTACTAGAAGTCCTAGCCTCAGAAATCAGACAACAAAAAGAAATTAAAGGCATCCGAATTGGCAAAGAAGAAGTCAAACTCTCATTCTTTGCAGATGATACAATACTTTTTGTGAAAAATCCAAGAAAATCCACTCCAAAACTGCTAGAACTTACAGGAATTCAGTGAAGTGTCAGGATATAAAGTCAATGCACAGAAATCAGTTGCATTTCTATAAGCCAACAGCAAGACAGAAGAAAGAGAAATTAAGAAGTCGATCCCATTTACAATTAAACCCAAAACTGTAAGATACCTAGGAATAAACCTAACCAAACAGGCAAAGAATCTGTACTTAGAAAACAATAAAGTACTCATCAAAGAAATTGAGGACGACTCACAGAAATGGAAAAGGGTTTCATGCTCATGGATTGGAAGAACAAATATTGTGAAAATATCTATGCTACCTAAAGCAATCTACACATTTAATGCAATGTCTATCAAAATCCCATCCATTATTTTTCAAAGAAATGGAACAAATAATCCTAAAATTCATATGGAACCAGAGAAGACCCCAAATAGCCAGAGGAATGTGGAAAAAGAAAACCAAAGTTGGTGGCATCACAATTCCATACTTCAAGCTCCATTACAAAGCTGTCATCAAGACAGTATGGTACTGGCACAAAAACAGACACATAGATCAATGGAACAGAATAGAGAGCCCAGAAATAGCCCCTAAACTCTAGGGTCAACTAATCTTTGACAAAGCAGGAAAGAATGTCCAATGGAGAAAAGACGGTATCTTCAACAAATGGTGTTGGGAAAATTGGACAGCCACATGTAGAAGAATGAAACTGGACCATTTCCTCACATCACACACAAAAATAGACTCAAAACAGATGAAAGACCTCAATGTGAGACAGGAATCCATCAAAATTCTTGAGAACAGAGTCAGCAACCTCTTCGAGCTCAGCTGCAGCAACTTCTTCCTAGAAGCGTCACCAAAGCCAAGGGAAGCAAGTGCAAAAATGAATTATTGGGACTTTATCAAGATCAAAAGCTTTTGCACAGGAAAGGAAACCATCAACAAAACCAAAAGACAACTGACAGAATGGGAGAAGATATTCACAAATGACATATCAGATAAAGGGCTAGTATCCAGAATCTATAAAGAACTTATCAAACTCAACATCCAAAGAACAAGAAATCCAATCAAGAAATGGGCAGAAGACATGAACAGACATTTCTGCAAAGAAGATATCCAGATGACCAACAGACATATGAAAAAGTACTCAACATCACTTGGCATCAGGGAAATAGAAATCAAAACCACAGTGAGATACCACCTCACACCAGTCAGAATAGCTAAAATTAACAAGTTGGGAAACAACTGGTGTTAGCGAGGATGCAGAGAAAGGGGAACCCTCCAACACTGTTGGTGGGAATGCAAGCTGGAGCAGCCATGCTGGAAAACAGTATGGAGGTTCCTCAAAAAGTTGAAAATAGAGCTACCCTATCACCCAGCAATTGCACAACTGGGTATTTACCCTAGACACAAATGTAATGATCTGAAGGGGCACGTGCACCCAAATGTTTATAGCAGCAATGCCCACAATAGCCAAACTATGGAAAGAACCTAGATGTCCATCAAGAGATGAATGGATAAACAAGATTTCTCTCTCTCTCTCTCTCTCTCTCACACACACACACACACACACACACACACTCACACACAATGGAATACTATGCAGCCATCAAAAGAAACAAAATCTTGCCATTTGCAACAGTGTGGATGGAACTAGAGGGTATTATGTTGAGCAAAATAAGTCAGTCAGAGAAAGACAATTATCATATGATCTCTCTGACATGAGGAATTTGAGAGGCAGGGTTGGAGGTTATGGGGGGTAAGGGAGGAAAAAAAGAAACAAAATGGGACCGGGGAGGGAGACAAACCATAAGCGATTCAATCTCACAAAACAAACTGAGGGTTGCTGGGAGGTGGGGGGGGGTAAGGATAGGGTGGCTGGGTTATGGACATTGGGGAGGGTATGTGCTATGGTGAGTGCTCTGAAATGTATAAGCCTAATTCACAGACCTGTACCCCTGGGGCAAACAATACATTATATGTTAAACACATACATATATTATATACATACATACATACATACATGAATATTTTTAAAAAAACAAAAACCTCAGAGAGAAGGGGGAACCCTGCCACTCCCTGCATCCCCACTTCAAGAGGAGACAACATCCTCTTTGCTCCTGTCACAGCATTTATCATAATTTACAGTTATCTTGTGTCACAATTTTACACTTATTCATTGGCTATTGGCATAATCAACCTGTAAGTGCTCTGAGGACAAAAACTTAGTCTACATCACCCACCACGGTATGTCTAGCACATGGCCACGCTTCAGGCCCATGGTCAGTATTCAGTAAATCATTACTGAGGGCCACCTGGGTCATGTAGCCAGTTAAGCATCTGACTCTTGGTTTCAGCTCAGGTCCTGATCTCAGGGTCTTGGAATCGAGCCCTGTGCCCAGCTCTGAGCTCCACACTTAGTCCGCTGGAGATGTTCTCTCCCTTTCCCTCTGTTCCTCCCCTTGCTCGCTTGCTACCACTCTCTCTCTCTCTCACTCTCCCTACAATAAATAAATAAAATATTTAAAATAAATAACTACATAATGTACAAATGAGGTCATATCTAGCTCCCCAATCTCATTATGGAGCAAATCAGGACAAAACAGAACTTCTAAAAACTGGAGAGCAAAGGGGAATGTTAAATGAGGTTTTCAACTGATTGAGGCCTTTGTTGATTTCTGTTGCTAGCTATCACTTCGAGGGCCTTGGACCTAAGGCACTGCTGCTGCAGCTGATTGTAGGGGGAGACTGAGTTGGTGAGGCCAAGTGTGGCTCAGCTCTCAGCCCAGTGGAGACCCAAGGAACAGGAAGAGAGCATCTTTTAGGGAGGTCGACCACTACCCTGATGCACAGAGGGGTTGTTTCCTTCTTTTAATTTGGAAAGGCTACCCACAGCCCACCTGGTGAATTCCCAAGAGAAAATGAAGTAGCATGAACTGAAACATTTCCATGTTCCAAAGGTTTCTATCGGGAAGTTCTTCTACAAAAGTAAAGCAACCATTAGAGTAAAAAGTCAATAAATTTGGTTAGATCAAATAAAGATGTAAACTAGTCACAAATAAACTGAAAAAAGAAAATTAAAGAATTATTTTTAACAAGTTTGACACACAATAGTAAAAGATCACCCTGATTAACAGAAAAAAGACTCCATCTCCACAGACAATTCTGCAATGGGATGAAATGACAGTTCTCCAAAAAAGGAATATAAATAGCAAATAAATATAAAGCTGTTCAATTTCACCGCAAAGCAAAAGAACTATGACTTAAAACCACAAGGCAATGTCATTTTTTAAAAGTCAGGTTTATTGAAGTATAATTTATGTACAGTAAAATTCATCCTTTTCAAGTGTATAGTTCAGTGAGCTTTGACAAATATATAAGTCATGAAAGCACCAGCAAAATCGAGATATGGAACATTTCCCTCACCCCCAAGAAATTCCCTCAGATCTCTCTCCTGTCAATTCTTCTCACACCCAAACCCTGATCCAGCTTTTTTTCCCCGATAGTTTTCCCTTCTCTGGGATGTCACAGAAATAGAACCATACAGTAAGTTGCCTTTTGAGTCTGGCTCGATGTCTTTTTCAGTCTATCACATTTGTCAAGATGGGAAAGGCGACAGTACTAATGGTGAATGTGCTCCAACACAGCTAGCCTGTAGGTAAACTGGTATAAGCTCTCTTGGGCTCTAACTGGCAACGTGTATCAAGATCCTAACGGTATCACCACACCTTGATCACTAATTCCATTTCTTTCTTTTTTGCATGCAACTGCTTCCAGTGTTAAGACACCCCCTGACAAATGTCTAGACTCATTTTACAACTTGGTACTAGAGCAAAGAGAGGCAATCCCATCCCCTGTATCAGGAACTACTCTTTTGTTGGTCTTTCTCCACTGAGTAGGACCTTCTCAGGAACCCACTAGAAAGCACTCAAGCTTCTAGGTCAATGGAAATGTTATAGAAAACTTTGCAGGCAGAAAAATAGCAACTATGACTTTTGCCAACAAAGAGGCATTTGCTCATTATCTTTCTTTCTTTATTTTTTCCTTGTCCTTTGCACTATCTACCAGGAGCTCTTCTAGTGCAGCAAACATAAATTCTAGCCACCCCAATGATCTTCTGAAAGAGGAAAACAGGGAAGAAAATTTTCTTTTAGATAAAATTCTCCTTGTTTTGCTTCAGAAACATTAGCCATTAGCCCAATGATGTCTCTAACTAGATCACTGGCCTGAGCAGCATAAAATGACCACATAAGTTCAATGATGGTGGATAGCAAATATCCATGTTAATTACCAACCATCCCAAAGAGAGAGATGAAGAGCAACTCGTATCAAGGAAAGGAAAGGCATGATGTACATCATTATTGCTCAAGGAGGAATTAGGTCCATTTAACTGCATTCAGCAGGAGATAGAACAGCTCTCTCCCTTTCAATATGCATATTCAACATAGGTAATCTTCAGGATTCTGGAACATTCCTTCAAGAATCCCAGTTATTTCAGCAATAATCTCCAAACATCACAGCTTCTGCCAACACTTCGGTCCCGGTTTAAGGAAACACTGTTGTCTAAATTAGAACCTCACTCCTTCTCATCTCCACATTTTTCTTGGAAGTTCACGGTTCATAGTACTTATAATTGGATATGGAAAATCACAATGGACTGACAAAGCCAACAGTATCCCTACAAGTGACCGAGCTCAGCAGAAGCTCTCACCTGTCATCTACAGTCATCTCTTCCTCCTAATGACAGCACAGGAGGGAGACAATGTAATCCATGCTGGGAAACACCAGTCACAAGAGTGTTTGTGACTTAGAGGTAGTCAGAATACAAATGAGGCCCATCTATCTTGGATTGCTTCGATGCTTTTGATGCTGTTTTAACTGTAGGGCTGGTTTTGAGAGTTTGCTTTCTCCTCTGATTTTAGAGAAGGTAAAGTCAGGTTACTCTGAAGAAATTTTCCTAAGCAGCCAACTAGAGAATTTGTCCCATTCATGTAACTAGAGACAATTGTCCATGTAGAATAGGAAGGCTATAAGGTGAAAAACACAGCATCCGTTCATGAATCTTCTTTCCCTAATTCTGAGGACCCACTGGACCTTCTGGATGAATATGTACTATTTCATTTCAACTAGCCGGCCTACCTTGGCCCTGAGCAGAACTCATAAATCCACCTATAATTTATTAAAGACTTTCATGGCACTCCATTCAACCAGTTCACTCAGCATGCTTCGTTAAAAAATGGTCCCGTCACTGGAAATGAGAAAATGCAAGTCAGGGCCACACTAGGTTTAGAGTGACCATATTTAAATGTTTGTGGACTAGAATTCCAAGTGCATCTTGTCTTGATACTGACAGGGTGAAGGGCTCTGTGTTTAGCCACAACTGACGGAGTATGTGTCCATGGATGTTTCTAAAGAAGGCTGGACAGAATTTCACTCACATTTTGCTCTATATTCAAGGAGTCCTCAACTTCTAGCGTAAAATTAAAAGCAATAAACACTCAGGTTTTCAGTATAATTGCAGTCTTTTGTTAGTATCTTTTTTTTTTTTTAATCTTCAATCCCATTAGAAAGAAATGCTTCATGAGCACACCACGTGGAAATGACCTTGTTAATGTGTTTCTATTCTGCGTGTAATATATTTTTACCCAGGACCAGCAAAAGAAGAAATGATGCACAGATGTCTTTAAGGGGCATAAGAAGGAGGGGAACACTGAAAAGACACAATTTCCCATAGAAAAAATTCTCATGTAATACCTCTAGATATCTGGGAAGAGTGTCTAACAAGATCTGGAAAAAGTCTGGACCTTTACTGAACGTGGTATGTTCTACCCTTCTCAGGGTTGCCAATGACAGAAGTAGAGGCACCCCTCAGATTCAGAGTCGATGCACTATACACTAGGCACTGTGCACGTCCATCATGGTCACATGCAAAGGGTCCTTACTTTTGTAGAAAGAAGATTTGGCTATCCTTTGCTAACCAGAGAATGCAATAGGACCTAAGGTGAAAGTCTCCTAGGATTGGGAGGCCAAGTGTCAGAGACCAGGTAGCCAACGATGCCGCTAGCATTGGCTGCTAGTTTAGAGCAATCACTGATACTCAGAAGAATTTCCAATGGCTACAGAAATTCAAAGAGATGAAATGGAAGCTCAAGTTCAAGGAGAGCTTTTGAGGTAGACCACGCGTGGTCTCTAAGGTCTTCTCGACACCTACTTAGTATAACATTCCTTACCTTGACAGTATTACTCTGGTCCCTCACAGGATAAACCCAGAAATTAAAACTTGTCAGGATCCTGAGAATGAATCCACATCTTACCTGAAACAAGCTAAAGAAAATAACATATCAAACTGAAATGCCAATTTATTTTTTCATAATGAGAAATTAATATCAAAGGGAATGTGTAAGATCCATTCAATCATTGTTTTCTGACTCTATCCAGAGATCTTTATGAATAATCGATTAAAATGTACCTAAAAACAAGTAATAGTGGGTTCCTGGGTGGTTGAATTGGTTGAGCATCTGACTCTCGGTTTCACTCAGGTCTTGATCTCAGGGTCATAAGTTTTGAGCCCTGCCCTGGGCTCTGTGCTGGGTGTAGAGCCTGCCTAGGATTCTCTCTCTCCCTCTCTCTGCACCCCTCCCCTCTTGTATGGTCTCCTTGCTTCCACAAAAAAGAAAAAAGAAAAAAACCCAAGTAACAGAAAACCCAACTCAAATTTGGTTAAACAAAAGAGAAATTATTGACCCAGAAACTCAAAAGGACTGTGGTAGGGAGTGTTCCAGGTAAGGCCTGATCCAGCAGTTTAAGGCTATCACCAAGGATTAAATTCCTTTCCACCTATTCACCCTATTTTTCATCATAGTGGCACCCTCTTAGGATTACTTCTCCTCATGGTTACAAAATGGCTGCTTGCAACAATAAGATGTATGCACATTTTTAAAAATTCAACTTCAGTAAAAGAAGGATGGCTTCTCTCTCCAGCTATCAAACAAAGGTCCTTAGACTTCACTTTGATTGGGCCAACTTAGGTAAATACCTATCTATGAATCATCATGGATTGGTGTAGGCCTAGGTCAGTGTCCTGAGTCAATTGCTGTGACAAAGAGTATGGGTTAATAAGAATTGGTTAATGGTTGCTTTCTGGAGTTACAGGACGGTAATACCCTTCAAACTACAATACAATGTTAATCAATATATACAGGATGGGATGGATGCTTGGGGGGCAACTAATTGTATCTACTGTAAGAAGCCATACCATAATCAGTGGTTTGGTTTGTGACATGGAATCAGAATGAAGAAAAAGATACAAAGTGCTTAATGGTATCAAGGTAACCAGTAGGATTCACACAACTTTCTACATGGATTTCCCTTTTTTTAAATTAAAGATTTTATTTTTTAAATCTACACCCAGTGTGGGGCTCAAACTCATGACCCTGAGATCAAGAGTCACACGATCCAATCCACTGACTGAGCCAGCCAGGCAGCCCTCCACATGAATTTCCTTACTGAGTATTCTAGAACATCTTCTGACTTAGGATTCTAACGTAGGATGAGTGCAACAAAGAGGCAAATACTGTAAGATTCCACAGACACGAGATTTCTAGAGTAGCCAAATTTATACACACAAAGAGTAGAATGGTGGTTGCTAGGGGCTGAGGAGAGGGAATGGGAGTTACTTTTTAGTGAGCGTAGAGTCTTGATTTGGATGGTGGTGGTTGCACGGCAGTATGAATGTCCTGAGTGCTACTGAACCATACGTTTAAAAACAGGAAAGATGTGAATTTTATGTATATTATACCATAATTTTTAAAAAAAGGAATAAATGGATTCATCAGATGAATTATGAGCCTCTCTTACAGTCCTTGGGGTTGTATTTAGGTATCTCCACTCTAAAGTGCTATGTGTTGTTGTTGTTGTTGTTTTTAAGTCAAATTATGAAAAAACAAGTAGTATTTTTCTATTTGCACAAGAGATCGGGTCAAGCAGCACAATAAGACATAATGATGAAAATGTCAACATTTGGGCTCAAGGACCATGCTGGAGGCAGTCCCCTCCTCTCTGGCCATCCCAGGAGTTCAGCTATGCGTGTCCTGCTTCAGTGGGCACTGCTGGAGACAATTCAAGTTGTGCTCTAGGAGGAAGACCCCCACCCGACCCCACCCCCAGTGCTCTGCCACCTCCTTGTTCACTAACAGCTGAACTGCGACAGAGATCACCTGGCCCAGGTGCTCTGAACAGGAAGTCCAGCCTCACCAGCGTGAAAACATTCCACCCTCAGCCACTGTCCTCTGTGAAGGATGCATCCTGAGCGTCGGTGCCAAGCAGCAGAACCTCCTGCTCCCTGTGCTGGGCCAGCTCATTACTGGACCACCTGTGAGGAAGTTGCTGGAGGCATTCAGCAGAGGAGCTGGCTTGTCTCTCCTCATAATCTTACATCCAAGTGCTCAGAAGCTCGCTCTAGTCCCCAAATACCGGCTGAAAACACTGACTGTATTTCAGAAACAAAGTAAGAGGATGAAAGAAAACAGACCCTCGGGGGCTGAAGGAGCACTTCCAGGGGCCTGGAAAGAGAGCTGGGGGCGGGAGAGCAGGGAAGGGGAAAAGGAAGTCTCCGGAGTGCGAGGCTTGATAAGGTGTGTAAGCCGCGTGACATTGTAGTGCATCCTTCAGTCCCCTCAGCCTGAGGAACGGGCTTTGGAGGAGCTCTTGGTTACCTGGACTCTGATCTCTTTACACCACGCGCATATCTGTACATCCGCGTATCCGATCCTTGAACTCCAAAAACGCCATGCGGGAACTCCGTTGCTTGGCCCAATGGCGACCACAGATACTCCCTTCAGAGAGTACTTCTACCTAAAGGAGAAAGTTATAACTAAAGGATGCATGTTTCACTGGCTTAGTCATTCCTGTAGAATGAAATGCCGTCATCTGTCGGTGGCTTAGCATTTCCTAACGGAAGGAGCGAGTCCCCAGAGAAACACAAGACATCAGCGAGGGATGAGTTTTATTTAGGGTTCATCACGAGCGAGGAGCTGAACACATCTAGTGTGAGGATGGTTCTGTATTACTATCGTGCTGTGGTAACAGTGTTTTGGGACTCTATTAAGTGTAGGACACTATGGTAAACTCTGTATACACATCAGCTCCCCTAACCCTTAAAACACTGTAAGGTCAGCATCGTGCCCCAGTTGACGGACAAAGATATCAAACTCAAGGTGTTATAATTTGTCCAAGATCACTGTTAAGAAACAGTAGATCTGCGATTCAAATGAAGATCTGTCTGAACCAAAAAAACCCCTCATTATAGGGGCGCCTGGGTGGCTCAGTGGGTTAAAGCCTCTGCCTTCCGCTTGGGTCATGATCCCAGGGTCCTAGGATCGAGCCCCCCATTGGGCTCTCTGCTTAGCGGGGAGCCTGCTTCCCCCTCTCTCTCTGACTGCTTCTCTGCCTACTTGTGATCTCTGTCTGTCAAATAAATAAAATCTTAAAAAAAAAGCACCACCTCATTATGTAGCAATCATGGTTAAATAGACCTCTGTCTTTGTTGGACCCGTGAAGCTTTGGTGGGTGTTCTACACTTAGAATACTTTTCTCAGAGGCTTCCAGACAAAACTGGACATTGGAAAAACAATGGGATGTATTCCTGAGTAATAAGTGAGTTTCCTTGTGTTCAATCTTGCTTGCGAAGCCTTCGTCAAACGACTATTGCTGGTATCATATCAAGATTAAGCAGGGGTGGGTATCTGACTTTAGCTCAGGTCTTGATCTCAGCATCCTGGGATCAATCCCTGCATTCAGCTCCAAGCTCAGCAGGGAGCCTGCTTGTTCTTCTCCCTCTGGCCTTCTCCCTGTTTGTGCTTGCTCTGTCTCTGCCTCAAGTAGATAAATTAAAAACTTAAAAAAAAAAAAAAAAGATTAAGCAGGGTTTAGCAGACTCGGGTTCAGATTCAACTTCTAACCACTTCATAGGTGGTCAAACTTGGTCAATTCACTTAATTCTGAGAGCCTCAGTTTTCTTACCTATAAGATGGGCATCATAATAATGTAAAAATATTAGCTCCCTTTTAATGTTAGCTGTTTGAATAAGCATACCATTGCACTTTTAATTTCCATTGCTCTCATGACTACTAATGTTGAATATCTTTGATGTGCTTATTTGCCACCATATATTTTCTTTGGAAAATTATCTATTGAAATCTTTTACTCATTTTTAAAAAATCAGGTTGTGGGCTCCTGGGTGGCTCAGTGGGTTAAGCCACTGCCTTCGGCTCGGGTCATGATCTCAGGGTCCTGGGATCAAGTCCCGTATCGGGCTCTCTGCTCAGCAGGGAGCCTGCTTCCTTCTCCCACTCTCCATCTGCCTGCCTCTCTGCCTACTTGTGATCTCTGTCTGTCAAATAAATAAAATCTTTAAAAAAAATTAAAAAATTAAAAAAAAAATAAAAAATCAGGTTGTTGGTCTTCTTAGTAATAAGTTTTAAAAATAAACTGGATATATACCAGGTAGAGATGAGGATATAGAACAACTGGAACTCACAGACATCACTGGTGGGAATGAAAAATGTTACAATCACTTTGGAAAACTGCTTGGCCAGGTTTATTGGCAATAGCTCTGAACCAGAAGTAACCTAAAAGTCCATGAAGAAGTGAAAGGATAAACAAACTGTGGTATATCCGTACCATGGAATATTACATGTCCATAAAAAGGAGTGGTGTACTGATACATGCTCCAGCACAAATAAATCTCAAAATAATTATGCCAAGTGAAAAAGGCAGACAAGAAATAGTATATATTACAAGATCCCATTTATTCACAATTCTAGAAGATGCAAATTAATCTATAGTGAAAGAGGCAGATCTGTCATTGCCTGGGAAAAGGTGGAGGGCATGGAGAGACAGGAGGGAAGAAATACAAAGGAGCACCAAAAAAAAAAAAATTTCTAGGATGGGGCACCTGGGTGGCTCAGCCAGTTAAGTGTCTGCCTTCAGCTCAGGTCACGATCCCAGGGTCCTGGGATGGAGCCCCGCATTGGGCTCCCTGCTTGACAGGGAGCCTGCTTCTCCCTCTCTCCCTGCTCATGCTCTCTCTCACTATCTCTCCCTGTCTCTCTCTCTCAAATAAATAATAAAGAAAACATTTTTAGGGGCACCTGGGTGGCTCAGTAGGTTAAAACCTCTGTCTTTGGCTCAGGTCACAACCTCAGGGTCCTGGGATTGAGTCCCGCCTGCTTCTCCCTCTCTCTCTGACTGCCTCTCTGCCTACTTGTGATCTCTGTCAAATAAATAAATAAAATCTTAAAAAAAAAAAAGAACAGAACACATTTTTTAAAAAAGAAACTTTCTGGGATGATGGACATATTATTTCCATCACAATTACAACTTTCCAGATTAATATATATATATAACATAAATAGAATTGTATATAACTTTATGTATATATCAAAATGTATCAATTTATACATTCTAAATATGTGTAGTTTATTATATGACAATTACACCTCATGAAAGCCTTAAACATTTCTTAGCTCCCAATATTCCCCTGGCCTTGTTGTCCCTGACACAAGGAAACGGCCTCCAGCAACCATGTGTATACCACCCAACCCTACCCTCCTGGCCAGAGCTGGTCCATCTGACACTGCAGGTCACTAAAAAATGAGAAATATGGATGTCGGTGCTTTAGAGAAGGGGTCCATGATTTTCTTTTTCTTTTTCTTTTTTTTTTTAAGATTTTATTTATTTATTTGACAGAGACCACAAGTAGGCAGAGAGGCAGGCAGAGAGAGAGAGAGAGGGAGGCAGGCTCCCCTCTGAGCAGAGAGCCCAATGTGGGGGCTGGATACCAGGACCCTGGGATCATGACCTGAGCTGAAGGTAGAGGCCTCAACCCACTGAGCCACCCAGACACCCCCGATTTTCTTTTTCTAAGGTCCCCAGAATTGCCTAGATCTGACCCATCCAAAGACTGGCTAATTTAACTCTTAGATTTCAGGATCTGAGTGTCCTATCAATAAATTCCTTTCGTGCTGGCTAGCTAGAGTTGGTTTCTGTTTCCTGCAACCCTGGGGAAGAAATGAAATTGTCGTTTAACTCATGGCATTGATACTTCTTATACTTTCAATCACAAATGGCCTTTTTTTTTTTTTTAAGATTTTATTTATTTATTTGACAGACAGAGATCACAAGTAGGCAGAGAGAGAGGAGGAAGCAGGCTCCCCGCTGAGCAGAAAGCCCGATGCAGGGCTCTATCCCAGGACACTGGGATCATGACCCGAGCTAAAGGCAGAAACTTTAACCCACTGAGCCACCCAGGTGCCCCACAAATGGCCATTTTAAAAATAGGGGGTTGACAATGAGATATCACCTCACACCAGTCAGAATGGCTAAAATCAACAAGTCAGGAAATGACAGATGCTGGCGAGGATGCGGAGAAAGGGGAACCCTCCTACACTGTTGGTGGGAATGCAAGCTGGTGCAACCACTCTGGAAAACAGCATGGAGGTTCCTCAAAATGTTGAAAATAGAACTGCCCTATGACCCAGCAATTGCACTATTGGGTATTTACCCTAAAGATACAAGCGTAGTGATCCAAAGGGGCACATGTACTCGAATGTTTATAGCAGCAATGTCCACAATAGCCAAACTATGGAAAGAACCTAGATGTCCATCCACAGATGAATGGATCAAGAAGATGTGGTATATATACACAATGGAATACTATGCAGCCATCAAAAGAAAGGAAATCTTGCCATTTGCGACAACATGGATGGAACTAGAGCGTATCATGCTTAGCGAAATAAGTCAGGCGGAGAAAGACAACTATCCTATGATCTCCCTGATATGAGGAAGTGGTGTTGCAACATGGGGACTTAAGTGGGTACGAGAAGAATAAATGAAAGAAGATGGGATTGGGAGGGAGACAAACCATAAGTGACTCTTAATCTCACAAAACAAACTGAGGGTTGCTGGGGGGAGGGGGTTTGGGAGAAGGGGGTGGTATTATGGACATTGGGGAGGGTATGTGTTTTGGTGAGTGCTGTGAAGTGTGTAAACCTGGTGATTCACAGACCTGTACTCCTGGGGATAAAAATATATGTTTATAAAAAATAAAAATTAAAAAAAAATAATTATAATAATAAAATAAATTCTTTCGCCTGGAAAAAAAATAAAAATAAATAAAAATAAAAATAGGGGGTTGAACTGGCTCCATGGGTCATTCATCCATCCCTTCATTTAACAAACTTTTATTTGATGGCACAGACGTGTCAGGTAAATAGAACCGAACATTTTCACATCTTCTTCAAACTACGTAACAGAGTGTCTAACAACCTCATCTTTACAGTTGGGAAGCTCAGGTGCAGAGGGACTCAGTTACTTCAAAGGCAAAGAATCCTTAGTAGGCTCTGGATCCGACCAATTTGAGTCCAGGCCTGTCTCACTTCAGAGGCCATACTCTGCCACATTCATTACCCATGCTCTGTTCCCTGCTTGTGGTCAGCTCCAACATCGACAGTGTGCCCAGTGTCCAATCATAGGATAATGACTTTAGGAGTCAAGGACCCAGGACGCTTCCCTGATCCTCTCATGGCCAACAACAGTGCCAACGGATGGCAGCTCCAGGCCCTGCCCCTGCGGGCCTCAGTGTCTTCAGAAGAGATGAATGATCTACTCGAAGAGGCAGGAACAATCAGGAGATCCTTTTTTCCCAGTGCTGCTCTCTGCTACCTAGTCATGAAACTGACTCCCCAGTAACAAACAAGCAGCCAAATCCTGAAAATAAAAATGGTCATCCACACACAACAGGACACGTCCAAGGAATGGCACCCTTGGCCACAAATCAAAAGATAACGGAGCTAGAATATTCTTCCTGAGATCCCATGGGAATGTTGCACACTTAAAAAAAGCTCAGGTTTGAAGCTGCATTTTTACACCATTGCTGGAAACACCCCTCATAATTTCAAGAGCACAGGTTCAAACTAAAGCCAGAGACTCATGATACTTTCTTTTCCTCAGGGAAGTAAGCCTACCAGAGTAGAAGAGTTTCATTTTCAATTTGAGAGATTTCAGTATAGTTTAAATGTGCTGCTCTTGAATTTAAAACTATAATAAAAGATGTCTCAATAAAAAGATAATAAAAGAGGAAAATCCATAGATCTTCACCTTATATTTTCTTCCTTGTCAATAACCTACAGAAATATGAAAGCTGCCCAGAGCTCACGTGCACTGAAAATCATCACAGTGGCATCTGGAAGAGGGAAAATGGACACACGCATTCAACATAGTGTGTACGGAGTGTGAACATAGCTTTTGTTATCACATCCATATGGTAAAAATTACACACATGTTAAACATATTTTCAGACATTAATAAATAGGGTAGTATTTATAATTTGTTAAATTTTTAAAAATAGAGTACAAAGACAGGTATGCAGTTTGATCCTGACATGTGTGATGTGTGATGTGTGTGTTGTCGTCAAGGGATACACCAAAATATTAACAGCAGTGATATCTGAGTACAGGTAAAATGCTTTTCTTTCTTTCTTTTTTTTTTTTTTTAAAGATTTTATTTATTTATTTGACAGAGAGAGATCACATGTAGGCAAAGAGGCAGGCAGGTGGGAGGGGGGGAAGAAGGCTCCCCGCTGAGCAGAAAGCCTGACGCGGGGCTCTATCCCAGGAGCCTGAGATCATGACCTGAACCAAAGGCAGAGGCTTAACCCACTGAGCCACCCAGGTGCCCTAAAATGCTTTTCTTCTTTCTTTTATATAGTATAATTATTAAAATACATATATGCTAAAGGTAATGTGGTATTGTCATCAGATTGGATCCTGGAACAGAAAAAGTGTATCAGTAGGAAAAACTTGTGAAATCTGAGTGAAGTCTGTACCTTCGTGAACAGTAATGTACCCATGGTGATATTTTACTTTGATAATTGTATCATAGTTATGTAAGAAAGCTGAGTATATTTCTGTACTATCATTGTAATTCTTTAATTAATATAAAATTATTTTTCAAAATAAAAAGTTTTTAAAAAATATATATGGTAAGACAAGAGGAACAACAGTGCCAAACAAGCCATTCTTCTTTATTTGTTAGGAAGGCATAATTTAGTATGTATAAAATGTTTTATTTTCCAGATGTATCTTGTTCTTCCATCTGGACTGTAACTTTTTATGGCCGGTGCTATCCCCAGCTCCTCTGTATCCCCCAGATAGCACTTAGACCAGTGCTGGGCTAGGGATGCGTAACCACAATCAACAGGTTCATTGATTAGTTTACTTGTACTGAGAAAAGACACTAAAAGGGAGACCAAGAAATCCACTGTTAATGCTGTTTTTTCTCATTTTCAAAAGTGCTGATAGTTCCAAGTGCATTTTTGAAAAACAAGAGAAAATATTAATAAACAATTTAGTTCAAATCATATGAAATGGTATTTTTAGCTAAAGATATCTCATATCTACATTCATACGGTTCAACTTAAATAATTATTTTACATTAGTCATTGAGGGAGTGCATCAGAGACGATACCTTACAAGTCACAGTGCACACTTTAATCCAATTATTATTTCCATGAGTTCCTCTCCTGTAGGGCTTGGTTCTTTGCACTCTCAACTCATGCATTCTCTTCTTCCCCAAAGCTTACATGAGCAACAAAATTCTCCTCAGTGGTTTGGAATAAATCTCTCTCTCTCTTTTTTTTTTAAGGTTTCATTTATTTATTTGACAGAGATCACAAGTAGGCAGAGAGGCAGGCAGAGACGGGGGTGGGAAGCAGGCTCCCTGCTGAGCAAAGAGTCCGATGGGGGCTCAATCCCAGAACTCTGAGATCATGACCTGAGCAGAAGGCCGACATTTAACTGACTGAGCCACCCAGGTGCCCCTGAATTGGCATTTTAGAAATTTATCCAGGGGAACTTGGGTGGCTCAGTGGGTTGGGCCTCCACCTTCAGGTCAGGTCATGATCTCGGGGTCCTGGGATCGAGCCCCGTGTTGGGCTCCCTGCTCAGCAGGGAGTCTTCTTTTCCCTCTCCCTAATCCCCTCTCCCCTGCTTGTGCTCACTCTCTCTCTCCCAAATAGATAAATCAAATCTTAAAAAAAAAAAAACCCACCAATTAAAAATCACAGGTCATGCCACACTGATGTGTCTTGATCAGGTGTGAGATACATAGCAAGTAACGCATGGCTAATTTTTTTAAATTATTTATTTATTTATTTATTTTAATTTTTTATAAACATATTTTTATCCCCAGGGGTACAGGTCTGTGAATCGCCAGGTTTACACACTTCACAGCACTCACCAAAGCACATACCCTCCCCAATGTCCATAACCCCACCCCCTTCTCCCAAACCCCCTCCCCCAAGCAACCCTCAGTTTGTTTTGTGAGATTAAGAGTCACTTATGGTTTGTCTCCCTCCCAATCCCATCTTGCTTCATTTATTCTTCTCCTACCCACTTAAGCCCCCATGTTGCATCACTACTTCCTCATATCAGGGAGATCATATGATAGTTGTCTTTCTCTGCTTGACTTATTTCACTAAGCATGATACGCTCTAGTTCCATCCATGCTGTCGCAAATGGCAAGATTTCATTTCTTTTGATGGCTGCATAGTATTCCATTGTGTATATATACCACATCTTCTTGATCCATTCATCTGTGGATGGACATCTAGGTTCTTTCCATAGTTTGGCTATTGTGGACATTGCTGCTATAAACATTCAGGTGCACGTGCCCCTTTGGATCACCACGTTTGTATCTTTAGGGTAAATACCCAGTAGTGCAATTGCTGGGTCATAGGGCAGTTCTATTTTCAACATTTTGAGGAACCTCCATGCTGTTTTCCAGAGTGGTTGCACCAGCTTGCATTCCCACCAACAGTGTAGGAGGGTTCCCCTTTCTCCGCATCCTCGCCAGCATCTGTCATTTCCTGACTTGTTGATTTTAGCCATTCTGACTGGTGTGAGGTGATATCTCATTGTGGTTTTGATTTGTATTTCCCTGATGGCATGGCTAATTTTTTTAAACCCCAAATTCACAACGGGTTTATCTTTTGCTTTTGAATATAAAGGAGAACAGACTTAAGGGAATCCTTCTAATGGCCTCACATCCACACCCACTCACTCCCTTGCATCCGCAAATGGTTTCCTGAGTGGGAGAGACAGAAGTGTGGGAAGAGCCAGGGCTGTGGGACCACACGCGATGCTGGCTGTCGTCACGTGGGACACGTCAGCAGGGCATCAGCCTGTGCGCACCTGCAGACAAAAGGAGGTTGAGAACCACTGTTTAGAAAGGCTCAGCAATAGCCATGTGCTCCAAATTCAGAGCACAAGAGTCACTATCTCACCACACACACGATGTTTATGTGACATATGCAACTGTAGTGCACAGCCTGACATCTGCGAGGTAGCTCTTGTGCCAAGGCCATAGTCACGGCTGGCGATGCTTTCTAAACTTCCTTTTGTTACTATAGAATGTTTTGTCTCCAAACCCAATCTTATAATTCATTCATTCACACAAAAACTCTCCCTGAGTGCCTACCTTGTGGCAGGAAGAGCTATATTATGGGTATTAATCACACAGATGCTGTCCCTGGGTACAAGAAATTAGTTGTGGAGACAAACAGTCAGGCAGAGACTAAACAAAAATTTATAAATTGCAAAGCTTCACAATAGAAATGAATAGGAAACCAGGCCAGGGAGAGTGTAATCAGATAAGGAGATCGGGGAGGGTTTCTCTGAGGCTTTAAGTGTATGCTGAGACCTAAAAGCTGGGGAGAGGTCAGCCAGGCAAAGAACAGGAGATGGTGCACGAGGCCAGTGACAGATCTTGAGGTTGGTAAATGGAAGCATGACGTGGGGCCGATCTGCAGAACTGGGCAGTTTCTCCCTGGTAATGCTCAGAGGCCCAGGTAAGCATTACAGAGGGCTTGCTTTGGACTGACACAGAATTGAATGTTCTGGGCAGTGGTGTCACGGAGGGCCTAGGAGGTGGGGAAGATGAAGGTACTTTGAGAAACATGAAAATATTAACATTCTGCAAGAGATCGCAGAGACCCCATATTTACCAACGCAGACACTTCTTTGTTTTTCCTCCTCTGATGTCTTTGCAGAGATCTGAATGCCTCTGATCCATCACAGGGATTCGGAAATGTTGAGCAGATTTCGCTAAAATCCAGAGGTGCCTGGAAGAGAAGTTCAAGTTCACATGATCAGGATTATATCATTTCTCAGAAGACAGCCATCATCTATATATCAACGAACGAGGTGGAAGGCAGCACTTTATTCCAGTACTTTTCTACGATTCCAACCCCCAACTCGAGGAATGTTGTAAAATCCATGACAACTTGCCATGTCCCACATATTATCCACCATAATCATAAATCAAGGTTTCATGTTTGTAATTTATGTCTCAGCACTTAGAGAATACCTTGCTAGTTATTTTAAAGAGATAAATCAAATCAAAACTTTGTTAATAAAATACTAGAAATGTCATAAGACTTCTGATTTATTTAAAGATGTCTAACTTTCTTGATCTCCATTTATTTCAAGTTTGAAGAAGAAAAATGGTTAGCTGGATCATCTTGCTCTTATTTTTATTCCTTAATTTAGGAGATTACATCTCAGTTCCAAAACCATTTTTAATAATGAGATATGCAATGTTTAACTGTTGATGCTTTTAAAAGAATAAACATGATTAAGATTAATTCATGCAGTCCCAGATATATTCGAATAATGGATTAGTCTGTACAGCACATTTGATTCATGTCTGATAGTCCAGCTTTTTTATTTTAGCTGCATCCATACACACAGAAATTTACTCCTTTGTTTAAAAGCCAGAACCGTTTTTGCAATGGAAGGAAATGAATATAGACTGACCACTGCTGGGTTGAACCTTCCAATTTCCCTGAGTTACCAATCATATATATTCACAGGATATGATGAGGATACAGCAAGGTAACATTATCAAACAAAGAGTGAAAGGTATTCATGGATTACAGAAAGGTCTTTTCAAAAGCAGAGTGCCAGAAGATAAGAATTAAATAAGTGAGAAAAAGTAAGTAAAGAGGGCAGCAGAAAACTTTTGGAGGTGATGGACAGGTTTATGGCACAGATCGTGGTGATGGTATCATGGGTGTATACTTATCTCCAAACTCCTCAAGTTATGTACATTAAATACGTACAGTTTTTATATGTCAATCATTCCTCAATAAATGGGTTTTTAACAATAACAACAAACAAAAGAATTAAATAAACGGAAGGCACTGAAAGGAAAAGACAAAATCTGGATAAGCACAAAGGAAAGGAAGGAAAGGGATACTTTCCTTTTCTAGCAAAGAATTATGTCTATACCAGATCTCAAAGCAGAAAGTGATTTTCCATTTTTGGTGCCAACTAACTTATATTTTCCATCAGGAAGGATGAGGGGCAAATTTCTGTCATTGACCTGGGAAATAATCACCGACATTCTTCACTTACTACTTGAATGATTTTTGTCCTTCCTGCATTAGTGAACATATATAGTTTTGATGCTGATGAAAACTCAGGCAAAGAAACATAATGGAGTTACTCACTGTTTTTACAACTTCAAAATGACCAGCAAAGAGACGTAGTCTGGCATCATTTTGGTGGGCCTGTTCATTTTTTAATATTTGCCAAATAACACTATTTTTTTGAAGATTTTATTTATTTATTTGACAGAGAGATATCACAAGTAGGCAGAGAGGCAGGCAGAGAGAGAGGGGGAAGTAGGCTCCCCGCTGAGCAGAAAGCACGATTCGGGGCTCCATCCCAGGATCCTGGGCTCATGACCTGAGCTGAAGGCAGAGGCTTAACCCACGGAGCCACCCAGGCGCCTGCTAAATAACACTATTAAGTGACAAGAACATTGAATATAAAACTAACACTTATTATAAAATGAGAAATAATCCATGATAATAAGTTTAAAAAAAAAAGTAAAAGAAAGCACATTTCTACTTAGTATCGTCTAAATTTAAAGCATAGGGATTGGGGGGAAAAAACTTAACTAAGGGGGCACCTTGGTGGCTCAGTGGGTTAGGCCGCTGCCTTCGGCTCAGGTCATGATCTCAGGGTCCTGGGTTCGAGTCCCACATCAGGCTCTCTGCTCTGCGGGGAGCCTGCTTCCTCCTCTTTCTCTCTGCCTGCCTCTCTGCCTACTTGTGATCTCTCTCTGTCAAATAAATAAATAAAATCTTTAAAAAAAAAAAAAAAAACTTAACCAAGCTCAGCAACTAACAGCTGCGGGATCTAGAAAAACTCAGCAGCTTCAGTTTATCACGTTCAAGGTACAGTGTGCTCTCTTAGGTCCTGTTTTAGCTGTGAAGTCCATTATGATTGACTCTACCAGCCAAGACACTGTTGCCTTCCACTGAGTACAGAGCCTCATAACTTCCAAATGGGCTTAACTGGCAAATTACTGGTTACACCCTCTCTAGCCTAGGTCTTGCAACCCCTGGAGAAATACCAAACCTTAATATTTAAAGAGATCCTTACTTTAGTTATTGGTATAAACTCGAGATTAAAGCAATATCCTCCTTTCAATTTCACTTCTATTCCTTGTGTCACAAAGAGGCAGGAAGGACACTGTTTTCTCCTCTCCTTGATGGCAACTCACCAATACTCCATCGCACACACATTCCTCGTACTCATAGTATTTGCACACACATAGGACTATCAGAATAGTAAGAATCACACAAAGAACAGATGCTGCAAATAGACTGCAGGTTACGTGAGTGTCCATTTTTAAAGCTGTGAGTATTTTAAAGGTGAATTGAAAAAGAGAATCGCTTACTGTGCCGAAAGAGGCATATGTGGAGACAAGCGGCAAAAAACGGAAGAGTCGTGAGGATTCTCAGTAATACCTCATACACAGCCAAGCCACTTCCTAAGAAAAGTAAATGGGAAAAAATGGTTAACACTTACACTGGGCAAAGACCAAGTTGCCGAAAACAGTTTTAAACAATGCCATACACGATTAGGTGACCTAATGTGGAGCCCCTCCCCCATTTTCAGATCCCCGGTTTCTGTGACTGACCTGCTAGTGAGGGCGGCTATCCCGTACCGTGGCAATGAATAAAACAAATGAGCAACCAGAAGCTGAAAGAATGAAGAAAGTCTCTCTGTTCCTACAGCTCAAAGTCAAAATTCAAAGTCTCCATTCCTTACTTAGCCTGTCCAAACAGATAAAAGAAAAACATTCAGATCACTGACTTCAGTCCCCAAAGAGAAGCCACCCCCTTAAATAAAGCACTTCACAGCTCTCATCTCACTGAAGCTATCGTCATGAGCTCTTTCCACCCATGTTCCCATGAACACAGTAACATAACTGCCTTTGGCATATGTTTGAAAAATGTAACAGCGCCTTGATCCTGCATTTTTAGTTGCAGGATGGCAGAGAGGGTTGCTGTGGGACGTTACGTTTTCCTGCACAGGAACACTAAAGCTTTACCTACAGAGTGTGCAGATGTAGTGTGTTGGAATGAAGAGTCAGGCAACCAGGATGTGGAAGATCCCACTTTGCCTAATGACCTAGTGGGAAAACCACACATGCCTTACAATTTCCTGGGACCAGAAAGACAGGAGACTCGCTCTGCCTCTCCCAATTCCTGGGCAATTCTGGGAATCTCACATCTTGGACATCTCTTTCTTCTGTTTGGTGGGACTTTGGGCATTACATGTGGCTCTGAAGAGGCCCTCAAACACTGTGTCTAAAATACAAGGAGAATGTGTTCTAGGGAGAAAGGAAAGTGTCCTAGCCCCCTGCTCTAGCCAGGGCTCCCTCATGGTGACCAAGGATTCAGGACAATAGAACCAGACTCAGGAAGCAGATGGAAGCAGATGGAACTTAGGGGTTTATGACAAAGGCCTTTCCCATTAACACTCTCAGAAGGAGGAAGCTCAAACTACCCTAAGTTCAATGAGTATAGAAGCCTAAAAACAGAGGTAGGTCTCAGCCCTTCTCTGACATGTAAAGGCATCAATATAACAGTTACGCCTGATGTACTTGAATTTAACCTGTGAACCAGAACATTCAGTGTCTACAGTTGAGGCTTCCTTCCTCAATTCTCAATTATTTCTCTTTCAAATCCAGGTTTCTCTTGGGCCACTAACTGCTTTCAAAAGTATTTCAGGCAATTCCTAGATCTCTGCTAAGGCTGATGGGCTATCAGGACATCAGTTAATGTTAACACTGGGTCCAGCACGTGGGGCAGAAGAGGCTGGGATTGGCAGCAATCTAGTTACCTGTGCCTGACATGAATGGGCTTGTATATGAATGAACGACCCACAAAAGAGGCTTTTTGGCAGAACAAGAAAGAAAAGAAGCTTATAATCTGGTAAAATGTTCTAAGAAGTATGCTAAGTTTGACCTCAAACTTCTTAAGCTCTCACATCCAACTATCGGCTAAAATAAATATAGTAGATAAACCAGTAGTTGAGGCTACCTTGAAGAAACCACCAACCTTAGAAATGCTGGGCAGTCTATAGAAGTTCTGACATGGTTCAGCCAACAAATTGATGGCATTAAAAGATGTGTGTGTGTGTGTGCACTGTTTGGAATGAATGAAACTTTAATGACATTAACAACCAACTGCAATGTGTAGACCGTATTTTAAGATTTTATTTATTTATTTGACAGAGCGAGACAGCACAAGCAGGGAGAGCAGCAGAGGAAGAGGGAGAAGCAGGCCCCCTGCTGAACAGGGAGCCCGATGTGGGACTTGATCCCAGGACTCTGGGATTATGACCTGGGCCGAAGGCAGACGCTTAACCATCTGAATGAACCACCCATGTGCCCTGTAGACTGTATTCGGATCCTAACTTGCACAAAGCAAATGTGAAAAGTCACTCTGGTGATAATCAGGGATATTTAAACATAGACTGTTAGAGGACACTGAATCAGTTACAAGTCTGTGCTGATGCAATGACAAGATACTTGGAAATTTTCTTTCATGTTCTCAAGAAAAAAGTGGTGGAGTTGCTGAGACAACATGAGCAAAAAAATTTTTTTTAAGATTTTTATTTATTTATTTAACAGAGATCACAAGTAGGCAGAGAGACAGGCGGAGAGAGAGAGGAGGAAGCAGGCTCCCTGCTTGAGCAGATAGCCCGAAGCGGGGCTTGATACCAGGACTCTGAGATCATGACCTGAGCCGAAGGCAGAGGCTTTAACCCACTGAGCCATCCAGGTGCCCCCAAATGTTGGTTTTTACTGAAAGGAGTGATAGGAGGGTGCAGGTTCCTTCTAGTCTCTTGTGAATGTGTCACAATTTCCACAATAAAAAAGGCTTTAAAAGC
The DNA here is from genome assembly GCF_011764305.1 of Mustela putorius furo. Lineage (NCBI taxonomy): Eukaryota > Metazoa > Chordata > Mammalia > Carnivora > Mustelidae > Mustela > Mustela putorius. The sequence goes on from NW_025421375.1 coordinate 13,058,836, forward strand.
CAGTGTATTACCATTAATCTTAAAAAGTACATAAATACCCTTATTACAACATAATTTATCTCAGTGCAAAATGGAAATAACCTCAAAGTTCTGCAATAGGAAAAAAAAACTTAAAACGATGATAAACCCGTTTGACAAAAATTATGCAGCTGTTAAGATGACAATACAGAAGAGAACAACAAAGAAGGTGCTTATGGACTTATTTTTAGAATAAGGATTACATCCTTATTATGAACTTAACTCCTCCGAATAGGTATGAAGATAAACAGTGCAGAAGCATATGTAAGAAAAAATAAAACAGCAAGTTGATGTATTATAAAGGGCAGTGGAATGTTTTTCTTTTTGGCGAAATAATATTGTTTCTGAAAGTGAAGAGCTGAAATGAACAAAACAATAAAAATTGACCTGGGCTTCCACAGGCTGAAATGCAACATAGTGTAGCAGAAACAGCACCTGCCTCCAGAGTTGCATGATCTGGGGGTTATTTAAACAATCTGAGAATTGGTTTCCTCCTATCTAAAATTAATATAAAATATCTACCCTTGTGGATGCTACAAGGATCAGTGGTGTAAGTAAATATCTATCACAATCACCCGGCATGCACTAAACCTTCTGTAAGCAGAACTATTTATTACTGTCACATTAAGGTGGGGGGGGGTGGTTCTGGAAAAGAGAAAAAAATGAGGTGTGGCGATGGCGAAGCGGCTGCGGATGTTTTTTGTTTTTTAAAAAGATTTTATTTATTTATTTGCGAGAGAGAGAGAGAGAGCATAAGCAGGAGGAGCAGCAGGCAGAGGGAGAAACAGACTCCCCACTGATCAAGAAGCCTGATATGGGACTCGATCCCAGGACCCAGGGATCATAACCTAAGCGGAAGGCAGATGCTTAACCAACAGAGCCACCCATGTATCCTGAAATTTCTAATCTAAATACCACAACTGATTTCTACAGTGAGAAAGTAAAAGCCAGAAGAAAAGAGGCATGATTCCAAAAATAAAAGGAAAGAAAAAGCAGTGTTTTGCCAGGAATGGGTATGCTTGCCCCAGGACTAATACCCTCAAATACAGGTTTGGTCACAGCTGCCAGTATCTGTCCAAGACCAGGATTAGTTCTGTTCCTGGAGTTTTCTTACACTTCAGCTGGCGATGATCCCCCCACCCCCCGCAACCATTTTTTGGGGGCAATGATTCATTTTTAGTCATCTGATTATAGTTTGAGCTCAGAGACAAGACCTACATTTCTTCTCTCTTTTTAAAATTATTCCCTTACCTTACAATTCGATCCCTGTCTTCCATCATCAAACACTGCCAAGGAGTCTCGTCTCTCTAGCCCCATATAAAGGCACCTAAACATTTCTTGTACCTTCTTCAGATCTGGGGTCCTCTAGGTCTTTTTCTTAGTTTCCTCTAGCCATGCTCTTCTTCCCCTTCCTGTAGACCTGTACGTTTTGCCCTGGAGCTGCAGGGCAGAATACTGTATGACATGGCTCTTCCATTCTTCTACCTTATTCCCTGACCCCTTGTCCGCCTCTGCCTCACTGTACCAGACAAGCCTTAGCACCACTCCAACTAGCCCTTACCTGCAGCTGGCCACGTAAGATTTTAGGGCCTCATGGCAAAATGCCCTGTCTTCATTCTTTGTGCAAAAGCCGTATTACCATAAATGTCTGCAGCCTTGGGACACCTAGGTGGCTCAGTCAGATAAGCGTCTGCCTTCAGCTCAGGTTGTGATCCCAGGGTCCTGGGACGGAGTCCCCCATCAGGCTTCTTGCTCAGCAGGGAGTCTGTGTCTCCCTCTGCCTGCTGTTCCCTATGCTGGTGTGCTCTCTCTGTCTCTGACAAATAAATAAATAAAATCTTGAATTAGGAAAAAAAAAAGGACAGTTCAGTTGAAAAATACCCAGTCTTTGTGATGTGGTCTCTCTGGTCTTGTACAGCCTCTAACAAATGATCCTTCAAAACCACCCAGAGATGAGGCACTGAAAGACGGACTTCAAGGAGCAGCCCCTATGGGTGTCACATTACAGGGACATATTATTACGAGAGGGAACTATCATTACTATCATTACATCTCCAAATCTGAAGTCAACTCTGAGGCAACTTTTATGAGTGCTAGAAATTATGTTGTAAGCCACACAGGAAGGTCATGCTGTAGAAAGGGGCCCCTCAGAAGCAAAAAAGGGGAAGTCAACACTGCTTGTGGGCCTCCTCAAGGTGGTGTGTGAGGCACCACCACAAGTCCTCTATGTGTGTTATTTCACTGTTTCCTTTTCTTTCCTTCTTCCACTCAGATTTATTCTTCCAAGTATCCCACAGTAGTCTGTACACATTCTATCATTTCTACTGAGGATGAACTTGGAGATGATTCGAGACTGCCAGTGTCAGAATCAGAGACAAACCTATTTCTTCAAACTCCCAGGATATATATTCTTTGTAAAAGTTCCCACTAGTTTTCAGATGACAGAACATTGAAGGATACATACTGACACAAACATTACTATTCCTTAAACTATGCTATGGGCATAAAGAATGCTAAAAACTGTGGGCTTTTGCTTCGTGCTAGCACATCCCTCGGTTCAAAATTAGTACCTTTTCAAAACGTGGGTGCCGGTACGAGAACGAACCCAGGAAGAAGAAAGCCGTATAGAACCTCACTCTCCCACTGGGAAGACTCTCTCAAGATGGCCTGGCACCCCTGACCACTAATTGACATTCTTCTCTGCTGCATGCTTGCCTGTGCCTATTAGAGTATTAAAATATTAATAGGGTCTTGGTATCTGTCATTATTAATTTTAGAGAGTAACAAGGACATGCTGAGCCCTAGTATTGATAGATTTGCAGAATATGTTAATCATAGCACTCATTACTCAGCTAAGTTACTCTTTTTTAAGATGGTTTTTCTCCACTAATCATTTCTGATATTTAACAATTTGTCATCTCCAACTATGCACGCTTGTTTCTTAGAAGTATTCATATATGTATCTTTACAATGTCTTTATAGCAACAATCTATTAAACAATTGTTGTGCCCCATCACCTAATGACAAAATCTGACAAATACCTAGAGAATTCAACTAAGAAATGAGTAGCTTATTAAATCTGGCAGAAAATAATATGTTCCTGCTTTTGAAATGAGAAAGCTGTAGCAAAAAGTTAAATGACTTTCTAACAACTAACCTGCATGAAGATCTAATCTTTTCTCATTCCAGAAGCTTGAAGATTTAGATCTGGGGTCTGTATTTAACAAAGGCAGATTCAGACTTCGCTTACAGCATGGGACTCAAATATAATTGCAAAGGTAACTAAGAAGTATCTTTTTATTGTCACCCAAAACCTTCAACGCAAATTATGTACAGAGGAAAGGAACAAATCACACAGTCCTTAAAAAGTAATCAAAAATCCTGCCTTCAGGTAACAGTTCTTTTTAAAGATTTTATTCATTTATTTGAGAGAGAGAGAGAGAGCGAGAACAAGCAGGTAGAGAGGCAGACGGAAAAGCAGACTCTCTGCTGAGCTGGGAGCCCAACATGGGACTCTATCTCTGGACCTGGAGATCAGGACCTGAGTGGAAGGCAGACAAAGGCAGACAAAGGCAGATGCTTAACTATCTGAGACATCCAGGAGCTCCCTTCAGCTAAAGAATCTTATCCCACTTGACGGTCGATGCCATCACACACACACATACACACACACACACACACACACACACACACACATGTCTTTTTATTCTTCCTTTTTTAAAAATTTATTTATTTGACAGACAGAGATCACAAGTAGGCAGAGAGGCAGACAGAGAGAGGAGGGGAAGCAGGCTCCCTGCTGAGCAGAGAGCCCCATGTGGCGCTCCATCCCAGGATCCTAGGATCATGACCTGAGCCGAAAGCAGAGGCTTTAACCCACTGAGCCACCCAGGTGCCCCCTTTTTATTCTTCTTAACCTATTCCCACTATCACTTCTAAGAGATCAGTATGTTACCTGCCCCCCAAATGGGATGATGGTGGCAACATATATAAACCCCTGTCTTATGCATCATACCCCACTACCTACAGAAAAATCTATACCTCAAAGCTCGAGATGAATCAATGCTCACGCCCTCCTTCAGATAACTGTGTTACTACTTAATTACTTACCATGGTATCTTCACCCTCCAGGAAGAGGACAGATGAAAGCATAAGGAATGCAGATGGAACCAGAAAATAATTTGGCTGGTTTGCATGATCCCCATTACTATTTATTAAATACTTCTTAATGAGGTTTCTGGCAGAAGCAGAAATGTTTTCAATTTAGAAGCCGAAATAGTCCCAATTGTGCTTTCCCTCAGGCTCTCTGTATCACAAATCAAATAGTGATGCATCTCTTTATAACATGACTCGCATGGCTTTTCATGGCCCAGACTCATGACAAGTTAGAACAATAGGCTGCTTTGCTCCTTCCCTCTCAGGCCACAACTAAAATGCAAAACAAAACAAAACAAAACAAAAACTCCAACCAAGCAACCAACCTCTGGGGGAGGTGTTTTCCATTTTCAGTATTGTGCAGTTCATGCTTCAATTGATAATCCAGATCTCTTCTAACGATCTTGAAGAGGCTTACAGTTTTTCCACTGAAAAATGTAAATCCCAGCCTACCTCCCAAATGCATTCCATAATGAATAATTCCGTAAAAGAAAACATCACAAAAAACGGGATGCTCTGAAAAGAGGCGGTTGTAATTAACCCATGATTCCCCACAAACTCCTTACCTTCACTCCGGTCAGTAGAAATTTTCTGAAAATCAGATTGTCCCTGTGAGGATGGCAAGTACCGTAGAAAAGACAAGAGATGCTGACACCATGAACAGCCTGAAAGTTGGGACTTTTCTGCTTAATCCCTGACAAAGCACGTTGTCCTATGATGGCTCTCTCTTCTAGTCTAACGTGGGTGTTGGTAGGGTGTGGGCCTGTGTGGATAAAAGGGATGAGAATGGACCTCTGCTCCGATGTGGACTGAACGACTAATACCTTCATGTCAACCTTTTTGGCCAGACAGTGGCCCTCTTTGTCTCAGCCTTACTCACACGGCCACAGTAACACTGCTGGGTGATGCTATGGACTCATTGTATCCCCTCTCCCCACCCCGCTCATTTGGTGAAGCCCTAACCCACAGTGGGATGGTGTTTGGAGACAGGGCCTTTGGGAGGTATACATGTTTAAATGAGGTCATGGCGGGAGCCTCGTGGGATTGGTGTCATTATAAGAAGACACAACCAGAAAGCTTGCTTTCTCTCTCTCTAAAGAAGAGATCAAACATATGTGCACACACTGAGATGGCCACCATCTGCAAGCCAGGGAGAGAAGTCTCACCAGAACCCGACCACACTGGCACCCTGGTCTTGGACTTCCAGCCTCCAGAACCGCGAGAAAGTCAGTTTCTGTTAAGTCACCCAGACTATGGTGTTTTGTTATCACAGTCTGAGCTCACTATACCCGCTGAAGAGACAGATATTTGGGGCAGAGTCATTTCCATAAAAATAGAGTTGCTCTAAATGCAATGGACAGTTATTTCCTCTTTCATGCTCCTATTTATGACATTTTCATTTAAACATACACCTTTTGACCAGTGCCTGGGGCTGCCACTCTAGAAAAGCAAACAAAAGCCTCAGAACTGGGGAACAAGAGAGTGAGTACAGCTCTTCTCAGAAGACAGAGCAACAGATTCCATTTTCTGCACATGATATCCTATTCCAACCGCAGCGCGTAAGAGCAAAGGCACTTGGGGATCCCTCTGGGAGGGAGCTGGAGCCCTGCCACTGAAGAGGTCAAGGTCAGAGCAGAGCCTGGGCTGAGATATGTTTGGAACACCACCCTTGGTACCTGGGCTCTCCCCATGCCTTGGCCCTTGCACTCCACACTTCTATAGTGTATGTGCTAAGCTCAAGGGAGTTCATTGAAGAGATCACTGGTCTCCCACAAGGAATAACTTAAAAGGAGAGGGAAACTGCTAAATCCCACTCTATAAATCAGGTTTGTTCTGTTCTGACTTGCAAATCTGAAGCTTTCTATTTGACTCCATGTGGTTGTGTTACATGAGGGCTCCCACAAGCCTGAGATAACACAGCTAGGTTTACCAGCTGCCAGTGGCCCCAAATCAGTAATTTCCCAGAGACAAATCAGTCTCTAATAAACTGCTTTCCCCTGCTTAAAAAAAAAAAAAAAAAAAAAAGAGAGAGAAGAAAAGAAAAAAAGAATAAAATGTCAATGCCATGCAGCCAAGTACAGAGATGGAAATGAAAGCTCAGCCTATCACCGCGGGCTTTATTTTTATTTTTAATAAAATTGATTTGGATCAATTTGAGATAACTGCTGGGGCACGCACGGCTTTACTTTTGGACACGTCATTTGTTTTTGTTTCTGATCTGGGCTCAAAAGGAAGATTGCCAGTGTTTTTCCAGTGGCACAAAGCAGTTTCAGAAGAGTTAAAATAAGAACCCCTACCTGCTTAATCTGCCAGAAAACACATGAGAGGAGCAATCAGTTCTGGGAAGAGTTGCTCTGAATGAGGTATGCCTGGCTGCTTGAGGCCATGCTGTTTGTCAGTCTTTCAAAATTCAAGTCATTACCAGATGCTGATCTACTATAATATTGTGATATTTTATCTGATTACACTTACCTGATTGTGCCTTATCTGCTATTTGCCTTCCCATTCTTCCATGTATATTAAATGCAGGTGCTTTTATTATTCTGAGAGCTAGAAAGTGTTGACTGCTCTGAATATAAATGGGGATATTATATCATTAACTTGCTCCGAAAGCAGGGCCATTCACTGTGTAAATCACATGCAAGGTACCTAGTGGAGACACAATAAACCATAATGTCTTGAGAAAGAAAGCAATGAGGAATGGATAAGGAGATAAAAATTTAAGGCATTGTTAAAGAAGGGTAATCTTCAAAATCCTATTTGGTTCTTTCAAACTAGCATTTGTTGTGAATATAACCTTTATATTAGAAACTTTTCTAAGTTCATAAAAAAAAAAACTTTGGGGGGAGGCATGGTAACATGTTATCGCTCCCAGGATTGCATAAAACACGATCACTAACATTCTATGGCTTCCCTAAGTTAGGAGAACCAGTCTAATCTTTTAGAAAAGTACACTATGCTTTGGCAAACATATTCTTACCCCACACAGATGTGCAGCTTAAACAAGGTGAACAAATGGCCAGATGATTTATGTATTTCCAGACATTGAAAGGTGAAGAGTGTAGACTCCAGCCGCAAATTTCAAAGGAAGTAATGTGCGGTGAATTAAGGCAGAACTGTGACAATGTGTACCTGTCCGATGGTCTGGGGTTATATGCTCTGCTTAGTTTCCACTATGTTGGCCTCCCTGAAAGTTAATCCACAGTTATTTAAGTGGAAAGTTTCAGAAAATCCATTTCTGGAGCAAATGTTATGTGAGAGTTGAAACACTGCTCCGTGTTGCATCGACTATCAAATGGCCCCGGCACTGAGGAGGGTGTCGGATTCCTCTTCCAACACAACAGCGGGGAGCCAGGCCCTGTAAAGGAACACACGTGATTCTCTGCCTGAAGCAATGTGGCCAGGGTCCTCCTCTGACTCAGATCAGAAGGGGTGGGGCAGAAGAAAACAAGTGTGGAGACAAATGGGAACCTGCAGAGTAAAGTTCTCCTTCCCGTGCAATCAAGGAAGACAAGGGTTTCCTTTCTCCCGTTCTTCTCAGATTCTGTTTGTGAGGCGCAGGACTACTCCTCTCTCTGCACCATTCCCCCTTATGTACAAATGCATACTGCGGTCAATTTTCTTTTAACTCCACAAATGTATGTTGAGAACACCTCTTTAATTCAAGGTTGCTGTAGAATCAGAGAATCCATTCTTCCTCTTCTTGAATTATGTGTTTGAAAACAAAACACGAAGGGGTGCCTGCCTGGCTGGCTCAGTCAGCGACCATGTGACTCTTGATCTCGGGGTTGTGGTTCAGGTCCCACACTGGGTGTAGAGATTACTTAAAAGTAAAATCTCATTAGAAAAAACATGAATGTGGAAGATGGTCTAATCTTTTCAATTATTCCACATTGGCACATATTTTTTTTCAGGAAAGCCACTGTAATATGTTTCTCATAACATGATTCAGCTTCATTTATTTGTTTATGTATAAAAGTAACCTTAATGGGGCATTATTTTTTTTTAGAAGACCTAGTCTTGAAAACTTGCGAAAAGACAAAATAAATATCCCAAATATAAAAGGTAAAACCCTAAGTTTTTCTAAAGAGAATGTATGGGAGAATGTGTTCATGACTTAAAAAAAAGATAGCCAAGATTTCTTAGGTCATAGAAAGCAATAACCATAAAAAAAATTAGGCTTCATCAAAAAAAATGAAAAACTGCTACTCATCAAAAGACACCATTAAGAAAATAGACAGGCAAGTTACAGACTTGAAAGAAGCACCGGCAAAACCCATATTTGACAAAGGACTGTTTTCCAGGATCTACAAAGAACTGTGACAATTTAACAACAGAAAGACAAACACACGAATTAAAAATGGGCAAAAGATTTAAAGAGTCAAAAAGTATATACACCAGAATGTCCAAGAAGCACATAAAAAATACTCAATGTCATTTTTTATCAAGGAAATGCAAATTAAAATCACAAGGAGATGCCACTACGCCCACCCTCCCCCCACCACCCCAAAATGGCTATAAAGAGACTGACTCCACCAGTCAAGGGCAAGGTGACAGACCTGGTACATTGTGGTTGATGGCAGGGTAAAATGACACAACCACACTGGGACAAGGTCTGGAGGTTTCTTGTACCCGGTAGCCAGTACTCCCATACACAAGTATTTATGCAGTATAAAAGAAAACATATCCACAAGACTTGTGATGTTCATAGCCACTTCTACCCTATAGCCCAAACCTGAAACAGGTCCAGTGTCTACCAGTTGAGAAGAGATAAACAGTGGTGAGCAATGGAACGAGCAACACAAAAGAACTAGAGTTCACGTAGTTCATCGATCTAAAACTTGGTTGGGCATCAGAATTACTTGAGAGTTTTCTAAAAAATACAGGTTTCTTGACTACACTTCAGAGATTCTGATTCAGAAGTTCAGTAGTTATCAAAAAGGTCCTCATGGATGGGGCACCTGGGTGGCTCAGTGGGTTAAGCCTTTGCCTTTGGCTCTGGTCATGGTCTCAGGGTCCTGGGATCAAGCCCCACATCAGGGTCCCTGCTCAGCAGGGAGCCTGCTTCCCCCTCTATCTCTGCCTGCTGCTCTGCCTACTTGTTATCTTTCTAGTCAAATAAATAAATAAAATCTTAAAAAAAAAAAAAAAAGGTCCTCATGGGATTTCAGAGCAAACCTAGGTTTGACAACCCATGACCCTGTTCATTTCTTTCATCTACTTCAAACAGATACTCCAGAAAGATGGCAAGGGAAATATCGTTTCCTCTGCTTCTTCTACCTACCATGTACTGTTCATGCTATCCCATTTAAACTGCATGATGACTCCTCAAGTGGGTATTATAAACTCCACTTTACAGTCTGGAAAATCAAGACCAGGCAACATTCAGTGACTCTGTCCCAAGCCATTAGAGCTAACAGGAGAGGAACCAAGATTTGAAGCTAGACGGATCTACCAAGCTCTCACACTAGCACAAACCTTTTCATAAAGGATAAGGGGGAAAGTTCCAGGAAAATCTTCTGACAGAGAGAAAAAGAGACAGAGACAGATGGACAGGAATGGAGACAGACAGAGACAGATTTAGAGCTTTGTTCCCAGGTAGATGGCTCTACTTCAGGACTTTGGATCCTCAGAATTCTCTAAGTGAATGTCCCAAACCGAATACCTTTTCTTCCTCTCACAAACACATAATAGTCTTTACTACTTGACTGTTAAAACACATTGTAGGCATACTGTCATCTGCCTAGCTGCCTAAATTAGGAATTTTTGGTCAAGGTCAACAGTTGCTACCACCATCCTGGACTGCTGTAGTGACTGGGCTTTAGTTCTCTCGTGCTGCCTTTAGGTTTGGAAGGGCTGCACCTTACAGACAATATAGCTTTACATAGACACACATTTTTATTAAGATTCCCACGTTCCCTATTACTGTACATTATTGTTAGGGTCTTTTGTTAGGAGCCGTTGGGATTAGGAATCAGGTGTTCAGAATAAATAATCCTTGTCCTTCACTATGTGATTTGACAACGGGGATGTGTAACATTCTGAGTATTCTAGATCTCAATACTCCCCTCTTTGTGGCAGGGTCCTGAGATATCCCGTTGCATATCCTTTTCAGATGAGGCCCATGCCTCTTAGCCATACACACTCTATTTGCAGCCTACAAGATCAAATCTTCCCATAGCTGATTCCTCTCTAGTGCCCAATTTTCCTTTTATTCTAGATACCTCCTTCTATGAAGACATTGCTGGGCACATAATTACTTACTATGATACATTTAAAAAAACACAAGTCCTAATATGCTAACCACAGCCTACATGATTTTTTTCATTAACAAATAGGAGAAACGCTTAAGTAAAAAAAAATGGATGTTTCTTCAACCTTCCCGAGCTTCAGACTCCTCAACTGTAGAAAACAAGGAAGCTGATTCCATAAGTTCTACAAACCTTCCAGTTATAACATTTTCATATTAGACCAAAATAGGATTGTTTGGTTTTGAGAGGGTTCTAACTCACTTGGTCTTTAGCAGAAAGAGTGATACCAAGTGAAAATCAAGAAGCACTTCCAACAAATACTATCCTAAGTTGGGCAGAGGGTTAGGCCAGAGGGTCTGCATAAAACCCGGAATGTGCCTATACATAATACACACTCAAAACTGTCTTTTTATTTGTCATAATTTGTGTTTATTAAACATTTATAATATGCCAAGCACTGTTCTAAGAACTTTACATGAATTAGCTTATTTAAACTAACAGCTCACTGAGGTAAATACTATTATCAACCCCACTTTACAGCTGAGGCAATGGAGGCACAGAGAAATTTGAGGCCAAATGTTACAAACATAGAAAACCCAGGAGTAGAACCCAAGCAGACAGAGCAGAATTAGTATCTGATTATTAGTATTTGCTTTCTCAGTTCTCAGAATCAGTATTTTGAGAAAACTACCTGGTATCTGAGGATCTTTCTGGGATGTATTTCAATGACCTAACAAGAGGGGGCAAACTCATGACTAACTACTCCTTCCTGCACCTTTGGCAGAATCATTAATAGATCATGGCTCTCCAGGTTTGGGTCTCAGAATCCATTTTAACATGGTGCTCAGAGTAGGCCTTACCATTATTTGGAGATAACATGTGAGAAACATACTATCCCACATAAAAATTAACAAGTGACTAGAAAGAGACCTACACGCAGTCATCCATTTCCTGCCCTCGCTTTATTTACCAATTAAGTGAGAATACACACTTGGAACTCTCATGGACAGTGTATGACTAGTGACCTCTATGCTACTGGACCAGAAGAGCTAGAAAACTTTGCCTCTATCAATGATTAAAGATGCTCTTACCCCTCCCTGCAGCTACTCAAGCAGGGAGATGCTGCTCCCTTGATATCCACAGAGAGATACGAAGACATTCAGGTACAAATGGGCAAAACTGTCCATGACCCATGGGTACCACGCTTTCCAGAGTGTTTTTCCAATGACCAGATAAAACCTCCTGTTACTATCAAGGTATTTAGTTTGTTTATTTTCTATCATTGGCTCATAGCTGTATTATATGTTGGAATCCATCCATGATCTCAAAGCCAGGAAAACATTTCTGGTGTATGAAAGAGTCTCTGGTCCCAGCATGAACTCTGTCACTCCATAATTTGAGGATGCTGAAAAGAGTTCCTTCTCTAAAATTATATCCTCTTGGGATGTCCAAAATTCCAGTATCAGCCATTCGTAACAGAAAATCAGAACCCAAAGGCAAGAGCTTGGCTTTGACATCGCAGATGAACCTCAATCCACCATTTTCGTGTGTGGCTGTGGGCAATGGGGATAATGATCACTTCTCATCAGGCTGCTACCGTGAGGGAAGACAATGTATATCAAGTGCTTTCACACTGCTTCACATACAGTAGCTAACCTTTATTTTATAGCTAGCACTGTCATTTCCCTTGGTTGTCTCCTAAAATGTCACTGCTTATATGAGCAACACACAAAGCCCCTACAACTTTTGCAAACGTGAGAGTTTCTTCCCTCTTTGGGGCCAGCAGCAAGGACACTTTGAAAGAGGCCGCAGGTTGCCTGGAAGGCACCTCGCTTATGATCATGCACCCTCAAATCTGTAATACTCCCCATACAACAGTTTTGTCCCTGTGAAGTGACCTACTGGAATAAAAACCCTTTAAAAAATACCTCAGTTTGATAAGAGACTCTTAATTTCACAAAACAAACTGATAGGGTTGCTGGGGGGAGGGGTACAGGGAGAGGGTGGTGGGGTTATGGACATAGGGGAGGGTAGGTGCTATGGTGAGTGTTGGCAAGTGTGTAAACCTGGCAATTCACAGACCTGTACCCCTGGGGCTAATAATGCATTATATGTTAATAAAAATAAATAAGTAAATAAAATAAATTTTAAAAAATAATTTTGTTTCTTTGATTTAATGTAAAAGGGCTATAAGAAGCAGTACAATGAACTAAACACTGTGCAAAAAGACTATTTAAGCTGTGACATAATTTTTTAAATGGCTTTCGGACTTCTAAGCACCCTGACTGCCCACAGCTACCCAAACACCTGAGATGATAGCTGATGGCACCTCAGGGGACATTTCCAGACATCTCTTGCCATCTCTTTCCTTGTCTGCAAATGGATAAAGGACAGCTTGGGTTCATACCTCACTTGAATGTTCAAATCATATTCACTTGTTTTTAGATCATCTCCTTGTTCATTTATAGAGTCAGGAATGTTGGCAGGTTCAAAACAGGGAAGCAGGGGTTACTAAGCAACATATCTACCAGACAGCTACAAGTTTATAGTCCCTGGGCACAGATACTAGAGAAATGTAGCAAGGACTGCAAGTGTTTTTGGCTACCAAGACTGTGCTTCTATAAAAGTTAATTGACATTTGAGGGGGCACCTGTGTGGCTCAGTTCGTTAAGCATCTGCCTTCAACTTAGGTCATGATCTCAGAGTCCTGGGACCAAGCCGTGTGGGGGAGGGCAGGACTCCCTGCTCAGTGGGGACTCTTGCTTCTCTCTCTCCGAAATCCACTCATGCTTACATGCTCTTTCTTTCTCTCAAATAAATAAAGTCTTTTTTAAAAAAAGTTAATTGACATTTGCAAAGATGGCAAATACAGCACATAACTCAGACTCACAAATACGCCAAAAATAAAACAACTAGGCAGCACAAATATTTCACTGGCAGGCTTTTGATAATCGTGGATGAAATCTCTATTTTCTCATCCCAGGACATCAGAGCCATATCAACTCACTGACCAGTCACGGCAGATGTCCATAATACGAAGTTAAGGAGTAGAGTTCCCAAAAGCAGCATATGGGACTGACATAAAAGCGTACCTCCATACACCAAGGAACAGTTGCTGACTCGTTAGTCTATGTTGGTTTCTATAAAAATTACTTGATCTCTAGGGACTCAAGTTAAATTTAAGGGTCTGGATCAGAAAGTACATAGAACATTCTTAAAAGTCAAAAGAAGTTGAGTAGCTATTTGCTTATAGACCAACTCATCCATCTAGAGATTGATCTCTGCCAAATTCTGCGTGATTCTGTTACTCTGTTATTTATGAGGAGCTGTGGCATCGTGTTTCAGAAATTACCAACCAGTCAGCACTGATGGGTATGTATTTTTCTTGCTCACTCAGTGGCAAGACACATATATAATAAATTCTTAGGAACTTTATCTCTTTCAGTTAGACTCCAAGTAATTGCTGACTCAATGATTTGCCACAAAACCTATTCCTGGGTAAAAGGGAGGACAACCCTCTACAGAAAACAGGAATTCCAATACTTCAGCATTTCTAGCAAGAACAAAGAGGTATCAAATGAGAAGCAAAACAGGAAACTGTGTTTCACCACTGAGAAATTTCTAAATATTTTATACCATTTTAAATTTGTTTTCAATGAATGATAGCAACAGATTAATTGCCCACATGCCATCCGATTAAAAAAATTATTAATAGGGGGCGCCTGGGTGGCTCAGTGGGTTAAAGCCTCTGCCTTTGGCCCAGGTCATGATCCCAGGGTCCTGGGATCGAGCCCCGCATTGGGCTCTCTGCTCAGCAGGGAGCCTGCTTCCTCCTCTCTCTGACTGCCTCTCTGCCTACTTGTAATCTCTGTCAAATAAATAAATAAAATATTTTAAAAATTATTTATTTATATATTTATTTATTTATTAAATATATATTTAAGATTTTATTTATTTGACAAAGAGAGAAAGCATAAACAGGGGGAACAGGAAAGGGAGAAGCAAGATCCCCACTGAGCAGGGATCCCGATGCAGGACTCGATCCCAGGACCCTGGGATCATGACTTGAGCCAAAGGCAGATGCATAACCATCTGAGCCACCCAGGTGCCCCCCCCAAAAAAATTTTTTTAAACAAACTTATTTTACTTTTATGGCTTCATATAGGAGTTATTAACCATCTGCCTTGGTATTATTTAAACATCTTACAAATAAACATTATTTTACAACCAGAAAGCAATGATTCATAGAATTGTACATTTATTGCCCAATAATTCTTCCTTGCCACTTTAATAAGGGCCTAGAGTTACCATCATTTCAACTCTTTTTAAAATTCATTACCGACAATATTAAGAAAAACAGATGAAAATACAGTATTACACTGTACATAAAGAAGGTCTTAAAGAGATTTTTAAAAATTTACTAGCAGCGTCCATCACCACCTTTTGAGGAAACAGTTACTAGGGAAAGATGCCAATGGAAATCACAGCTGACACTGTTGAGTGAAACAAGGGTGACATGAATGACTGGCGGTTGCCAGTTCCACTAACCAAGCTCTCGCACAGGCAGTATGCTCTCCCAGAACAGAACGTGGGTAAACAAACTAACATCTCCCTTCTCTACTTCTTCAAAGCATAGAGATAAGGATGCCTCCAGGATCAGACTCTGCATCATGACAGAAAAACAGAGAGTTCTTTCCTCTGTAGACAGGAAGAGATGAAATGAAGAGTCAGCAGAGGGGAAAGGTAGGCTTAGGATCTCCTGAACAGAGTATGTTTGGACCCAAATTTATGAAGATTAAAGAAACACCATAAAGAACAGAACTCAGAATCAACCAGCCAAAGAGAAGTCTGCACTGAGGACAAACGCTTATGTACGCTCTAAACCAGAGACAGGAAAGCAAAAGAGAGAACTCTTGGGCACTGCTGAGCACCCCTTGACTCTTCAGCTGAGGAGTGAACAAGGCAGGTGTGTGAGCCAACTACTACCAGGGCCGGGAAAGACTCTCTGTAAGGACAGGAGGTGACAGTGCCTAGCACCTACACGAGGCTAGCAATAGTGCCTCTTCACAACAACTAGAATGGAAAACATCATGATTTTCAGGTCATTAAGCACACCGAAGTGTTTAATCAGTTACGGGAACTAATCAGGACTAGAAAAGCTTCTTTCATTGGGATCTAACAAACCTTAAAAGCCAAAATGGAAAGGGTCAAACTGGTTGCAAGTAACTTTGACTGTGTCTCAGTAAAAAACGGCTCAAGACTATTTATACAAATAAAAAAGTGCAGCCCCAACAAAGTAGAATTCACAATGTGTCTGGCATTCGACTGAAAACTGCCAGCCCTATAAAGAAGCTGGAAAATACAAACCCATCATCAGGGGGAAAAATTCATCAAGTGAGACTTACCCAGAACTGACACAGAATGAGTAGACAAGGACTTTAACAAGTTACTATAACTATTTTCTATATGTTTAAAATGTTAAGCAAAGACATGGAAGACATAAAAAAGATGAAAATCAAACTTCTTAAAATAAAATAATATGAGAAATGTATTAGGTGGGATTTACAGCAGGTTAGATAGTGGAGAGTAAAAGAACAGTGAACTTGAAAGAGAAAAAGGGGAATAAAAAAAGGTGAATAGAGGCTTGGTGAGCTAGGGTAAAAACTTGAAGTATGCTGTTGTGTGTAACTGGAATCCCCAAAGGAAGAAGAGTGATAAAAAAATATTTGAACGGGGCACCTGAGTGGCTCAGTGGGTTGAGCCTCTGCCTTTGGGCTCAGGTCATGATCTCAGGGTCCTGGGATCGAGCCCCACATTGGGCTCTCTGCTTGGCAGGGAGCCTGCTTCCTCCCCTCTCTCTCTCTGCCTGCTGCTCTGCCTACTTGTGATCTCTCTCTCTGTCAAATGAATAAATAAAATCTTTTTAAAAAAATTTGAACAAATGATGGCTACCAATTTTCTTAAATTTGATAAAAATTATAAACTCACAAATCTAATACCATGAACCCCATGCACCCAAACCACTCCCCAAAAAACAAACAAAAACAAACCACCAAGAAAACTACATTAAGCCACATATTAGTTCAAAACTAGTAACAAAAAAACCCCCAAAGCAGAGAAAGAATATACAGAGGAACAATCATGACAGGAGATATCTCAGTGGAAAACAAGCAAATCAGAACACACTAAAGCAACATCCCTAAAACAGTGGAAGAAAAAAAGCAAACAATACGCAGTGTTGGCAAGGAAACCGGAATCCTCCTACATCGCTGGTAGGAGTGCCAAATGGTGCAGTCATTTGGAGAAAAGTCTGCAAGTTCCTCAAAAAGCTAAAGTTCCCATATGACCCAGTAATTCCACTTCTAGGTATATATCCAAGAGAAATGAAAATATATGTCCACACAAAAACTTGTACATAGATGTTCACAGCAGCATTATTCACAATAGCCCAAAGCAGAAACAACCCAATTGTCAACCACCTGAAGAACAGATGAACAAAATGTGATGTATCCATACAGAAGAAAATTATTTGGCTGTAAAAAGAAATCAAGCGCTGACCTATACATGGCTGAACCTGGAAAGCGAAGAAGTTAGATACAGAAAGTTACCTATTGTATGACTCCATTTATATGAAATGTCTAGCATAGGCAAATCCCCAGACAGGAAGTATATTAGTGGTTGTCAGAGGGAAAGGTGGGCATGGGGAGTATTGTTAATGGGTACAAAGTTTCTTTCCGAAGTGATGAAAAGGTTCTGGAATTAAGACAGTGCTAGTGGATGTATAATCTAAAAACCTCTGAACTGTGTACTTTAAAAGGGCGAGCTTTGGGGTACCTGGGTGGTTGAGCATCTGACTCTTGATTTCAGCTCAGGTCATGATCTCAGAGTCCTGGGATCGAGCCCTACATCAGGCTCCACGCTGTCTCACTTAAAAAAAAAAAAAAATTAAAAGGGCAAAATTTACAGTGTGTGAATTATCTACCAACAAAGCTGTCAAAACAAATGACAGAAATATTGTGGAAGATACCTAAAAGGTGAGACAAATGATATGTACTAATATTATGCTTAAAAAATAAACTATAAACAAATTTTTAAAAATCAAATAGCCAAAATAACCCAATTAAAAAGTAGAAACTGCAATATTGGAAAAAGAACCAACCATATGTTGCCTTCAAGAAACAAAATTTGAGGGTGCCTGGGTGGCTCAGTGGGTTAAGCCTCTGCCTTCGGCTCAGGTCATGATCCCAGGGTCCTGAGATCGAGCTCCGCATTGGGCTCTCTGCTCGGCAGAGAACCTGCTTCCCTTCCTCTCTCTGCCTGCCTCTCTGCCTACTTGTGATCTCTGTCTGTCAAATAAATAAATAAATAAATCTTAAAAAAAAAAAAAAGAAACAAACAAAATTTGAATATAAAGACACAAATAGGAAGATCTTTAGAAAATCTAATAGTAGCAAACTAAGTAACACATTTCCAAATAACCAGGAGTCAAAGAAAAAATTAAGAGGTAAGCGAATCTACCAAAATATTGTAAAACACCACAAAGACTGAGCAATTACAGCTTCACAAAGTTTTAGGTAAATGAACAACCAAATGTAAATTTAGTTATTGTCTTTAAATACTTCAAAATGCAACTACTATACAAAACCATGACCTTTTATTGTAGGAATAGAAACAGGATTGTTATACTACCAAATATTTTTCCTATAAGCTGACAAAAAGAAGCTGTCTCTTAGCCCGATGGCAATGAAAGACAGAAGATGAATCATTGCTTGTGGAAACCAATTTATTTAGTCACTCCGAACGGCTGTTATTTATTACTTGTCAGCACATGCTGTTAGTTCAATTAAATATAAAATCTGAAGTTCTCTTTTCTTTCCAACCCCCACCTTTTAAGACAAAAAGGAAAGAAATGACACAGATTTAAAACATTAAAAGAACATTTTAAGTTTATTGTGTTTCTATTATTTTACTTAGGCTTTGTTTATTAAACATTTTGCAACAAAGATTATTCATCTCTTTGGCTAGTTAAATTTAAAAGTTTACAGGGACTTGATAGGAAAATATAATCTGGGAGCTCTCCTTTCAGGATATTACAAACACAAAAATTTAAAACAAGGCACCAGAGAAGTGCTCATCGCAACACTGCACTGAATTGTAAGGAAGCCCGAGACAGTGAACTCCTGGCTAATAAAAAGTTCGAATTTTTTTTTTTCTTTGACTGTGGTATAATTGAACTGTTTCAATAAAATATAATACTCAAACTTGTTACATACAAAGTATATATCACTTTGAGCATACCACATTTAACTGCCATCAACCATAAGAAAAAAATTTATTCATATTAAGCACCAGACATATAAGAGCACAAGTTGCCATGGGGGAAAAAAAAAAGCAGTATTTGGAGACTCTGTCAAGAGAGTAACATTAGGCAACGTATGTTAAGTAAATGTGCCGCCTACCCCTGTCAGGCATAAAAGCCCGTTATCCCTAATTATGTTCTCATTGAGTTTATATCTTTAAAGTGTCAAACACAGCCCACTAGTTCTGGGGCTAATTTCAGCTTTCAGTGATAAACATATCTTATGCTTCAAATGACATTAACTGGCCATCCACCACAAAGTACATGAGTACATTTTCTTTATTCTGTTGTTCAGTGAACGGAAATATATATATTTTCCTCACTCTTAAAAAGTCTGACCGCAGACAGGACTCAAAGCAAATGTATGTGGATATCATAGGGTGTTTCCAAATAGCTGCCTGAGGATGACGTCTCATTTAACCAGTAAATCAAGAAAAGAAGTTGCCTATCTAGTGTTTTTACACCAAAACATTTTCTTATACCTCTTTACAACAAACCTTATTTGCACACAGTTGCGTAGGAAGCCTCTGTCTTGCAAACTCAGATTCATTAGAAACATCAATTACGTTTTATAATGTGATACTTAAACAAAAAAACGGAGTGGGGTACCATCTGCCTCTGCACTAAATGGTGTCCAAAGACCATATTCCCTCAGCTCTTACTTCTTTCATTGGGTGCTGCCTTTCCCCACCGTGGGTATATGCTTCCTCCACATACCTCCCAGCACTCACCTCTGCCTTCTCTGAGCTTGACGAATCAGCAACCATAGAAAATACACAATTCTAGGATACCGACACTTTGTGACTTCTTGATTTTATGTCTTAGATCTTGATATCTGAAGGATATCAAACCTATGGCTTTCATATTCGTGCAAATGCTTTTCCTCCAAATTGTATACCTTTTATCTTTTAACTCCTTATACTCTTTCAACATGGAGTATCTCATGTAGTGTGTGTGTGTGTGTGTGTGTTTATTGCTAATTTGATCAACAAACAATTTTAAATACCGGAGAACAAAGCAAAACGGCTAAAAGATTACATCTAGAAAGATTTATGCGATCTCAAGAGAAACCAGAATATTATAGATTACAACTAGATAGTAGAGTTCTGCTATATACTCTTCTCTTTTGTGTAAGTTATTTGCAATAAATTTATAAATGCAATAAAACTGAAAATGAGAAACAGGAAATTAGGAAACAAAATTTAAAAAGTCTATGAACTCAAAATCTCCTAGAGTTCATGTACCTTTTTAAAAAAGATTTTATATTTTAAGTAATCTCTAACCCAATGTGGGAATCCAACTTACAACCCCAAGATCAAGAGTCGCATGCTCTACCACCTGAGCCAGCCAGGCACCCCCAGTGTTTAGGTATATTTTTTAAGTTATTTAAGCTGAAGTTCTGAGAGAAAGGTAAGAGGAAGAGAATTAATATTTTAGTGACATATGCATTGAAATTATTGTGGGAAATGGAGGAAGTGGCATTACCAAAAACTTTAATCTTTTTTTGGACAGAAAAACACTAAGAAAAAAAATTTTTTTGATAATCCTTTAATAAACATTCAATTTCTTAGTATTTTTTTTAGAAAATACTCATTTACTTCAGAGAGTGCATGCACACACACACAGAGCTGGGGGGGAGGAGCTGGGTAGAGAGAGAGAGAATCCTTAAGCAGACTTCCCACTGAGTATGGAGACCCACATGGGGCTCAATCCCAGGACTCTGAGATCATGACCTGAGCCAAAACCAATAGTTGGGTTCTTAACCGAGCCATCCAAGTGCCCCTCAATTTCTTGGTATTTTAAATTAGAGCTTTACTATCCCTTCCACTTGGAAATTTTGTTTCTCTGGTTTTCTATGATTATAAAATTCTCAAATATGTACTTTAAAACTGAAACACAGATTGTTAAGCAAAGTTTTTTTTACATGCGTTTTTAAAGTGTATAGGTTGAGAAGACAACAAAGAATGAAAAAAGCTTTTGCCTCAAATAATGATTAAGGAAGAAAGTACAGGATAGGAAAATGGCAGAAGAGCAAAGGAAGGAGTTAATAGTGAGGCAGAAGAGCAAAGGGGGATAAAAGGACAAAAAAAGATTAAATAAGAAGGTTGGTCAGGTGGTGCTGGTTGACGGCTGGCACACCAACCAAGCTAATGTGGGTAAACTGTACCCCTCCACCTCCTCTCCATAAGCTTGTCAACTCCATTTTTCTACCAACCAAAACTCTATTTTCTGTTACCAACTAGCTACTAAAGGCATAGAATTTTGTAAATTTCATAATAAAATGTGCTTGAGATTGAAAACTCATGATGTTTAAATACTTTGAGGAAGACCTACAATTCAAAGGTTCCTGAATTCCAAATTAATGCACCTAATAAAGGCTCATTTGGGTATTTAAAAAAATAACTATCGGGCGCCTGGGTGGCTCAGTGGGTTAAGCTGCTGCCTTCTGCTCAGGTCATGATCTCAGGGTCCTGGGATCGAGGCCCACATCGGGCTCTCTGCTCAGCAGGGAGCCTGCTTCCTCCTCTCTCTCTGCCTACCTCTCTGCCTGCTTGTGATCTCTCTCTGTCAAATAAATAAATAAAATCTTTAAAAAAAATTAAAAAAAATTAACTATCAATGAAATGCCTACCTTTCATTAAAGGTTGGCAGACTTTTTTTTAAAATCAACTAACATTACTTAATATAGAATGAGAAATGTGAAAACCAAGTTCTTATAGTTGTCTTACATTGATATAAACATGTTCTACAAGTGGAATTTCACTTACTCAGCATGGAAAACACTAAGTTATGTAAGACTGATTTTTGCTGTACATTAGGTTCTGACTAATAAGCCTATAGACTGGGTAAAAAAGCTATCTTAGGGTATATTTAAAAGAAAACACTAGGGTACCTGTGTGGCTCAAGTGGTTGAGCAACCGACTCTTGATTTTGGTGGAGGTCATGATCTCAGGGTCATGAGATTGAGCCCCACAATGAGATCTGGTACTCAGCAGGGAATCTGCTTGAGATTCTCTGTCTCTCCCTCTTCCTCTGGCCTCCCCACATGTTCTCTCTCTCAAATAAATAAATATTTTTTAAAAATGAGAGACTAGCTGATGGCAGGAATATACTTAAAAAAAAAAAAAAAAAAAACAGGGGTAATTTCTTGTCCTCCACAGTCTCAAAAATGTGCTGTATATATAGTGACCGTCTCGGTCCCTTCTCCTGTGACTACAGCAGCAGTTTGAGTAACTAGTGTGCAGCAAAAACCTTTTTGCAGGTTTCAGAATGCGAAAGTATGCTGTTCGCATATTTTAATGTTAATGGCAAAAAAGACTTATAAAACATGAAACTTGACCAGAAAAAAAAAAATGTGGTGTTTTAACATTTATGTTTGGCTGTAAGTAAGGTAAACAAACATAACACACTTTCTCTTTTTACAAACTGCAGATTTGCCCTAGAAATAAATATGAAGGTTGAAATAATCACAAATAAGCCAAAGGGTTGCATAATCAGATTTTAATTTGGTACCTTAGTGTTCTTGATATTATACTCTCCTCTTCCATATTTACTAACAGGAAAAAAAACCCCACAATAAATAAGCTATTTATCACACAGGTGTTCAATACCAAAACTATTTTATAGCTCTCAACTACATCAAACTATCATTTTCACTATGGGATAGACAGAAAAACTTTATATGAGAGTGGGTACTCATCCCTTCTGAATCTCATCTTGGGCAGAGGGCTTTTTGTTTGTGTTGCTGGTATGATAGACTGATAAACATCATGGGCAATAATACCAAATTTCCATTAATCTGGTGATTTTAAATATCACATTTAAAGATAGAATCTTATCAAAAATCTTACATCAAAGGTATTTGGAGAGGAAAAAAAAATCAGTTATCAAAATTGCAGTTCTCTTTTGGACTTTGAGAAAATGTGTTCTAGGCCGAGAAAATATATTAAACAGAAGAGTAATGAATAAATACAAATTGTTCAAAGAAGAAACAACTTATCTTTTAAAAGTGACAGAGTGCATTCAATTCTTCTATTTGGAGAATAATTTTAAAACATTGAAATATTGGTCCTTTAACTCTACCATGTCATTTTTATTTTTATATAAATGACTTTTAATTCTAACAGATTAAAAAAAAAAACTTTCAAATGACAATAACTATCAATTCTGAAAATATACCTTAATAGCAAATTCCTTTGCTATTAAGGAGCAATATTAACTTGTTTTTCCTTCATGCTAACCACTGCTTCTACCCAAAAAGATAAACAGGCTTTGGTTTTAGAATAAATTTAAAAACTTAAGAAAGACCTGTCAAACCTAACTCATTTTTAAAAAGTTTTTATTACTACATTGTACACCTGAAATTAATATAACACTATATGTTAACTAATGGTAATTTAAATAAAAACTCTCATATCACTTTATATTTAAAAAAAAGACTTGTCAAAATTCACCAAATAATTTTAAGAGTACTTTATAAATAATTCAGTAAGCTATTTTACATATAAATTAATTCTCCTTAATATGAAATACAGAGTTCATAAATCTCTTCAAGTCCTTACATAATACCAGGCTGATCAACAGAAAGAAAACCAAAAACCATGGACAACATTTAAAACAAAAGCATAGGTACACTCACAACACCAAAATATAAGCAGGTAAGAACAAACCAAAACAAGTCATAAAACCATAGTATCAGCACTTCTGTGGGAGAAAGAGAAGGGAAGCCATTTGGGAATCTAATAAACCTGGTAATAGGAAAAACTCAAAAAGTAGAAATTATGGCAAATCAACTTGAGACAACTACTGAAACTAGAAGGTGAAAACATCAGGTGAATGCAAGGTATAAGAAGGTCTAAAGAAGCTGGGAAAGTCTCATCCTTAAGAACTCCTAAAACTGATCAGCCAGGGCTAGGGCTCCCTTCTAGGACAGAGTTTCACACCAAGGAGAATGAATCAACTGGCTACGGTATCAAACTGAGCGAGACAGAGAAAAACAACAGGATGGAAAGAGAAGTCCAGGTAAAAGCGAAGGAGAACAGAGCCAGGAAATCTCAGAAAGAAGCCACTATAATTTGAATACTAGGCAACAAGAAACAGTCAAAGGGCCATGACAATAGAAAAGCTCATCTGAACCAGGCTCCTTCTAAACAAAGTTCCAGAAAATGAACTTCACATTTTAAAAATGGGAAACAAAATATCAAGGGCAAGGCCTATGCAATACTGTTATAAATTAAAAGAGAATAAGGAGCAGAATAAGACCCCTATAGACAATAAAAGTTCACCAGGAAGACAGACACATAGAACACATCAAAACTATTAACTTGCATTTAAAATGTCAGTCATTTAAAAAATGATAAAAGCTGGGGCACTTGGGTGGCTCAGTGGGTTAAAGCCTCTGCCTTTGGCTCAGGTCATGATCCCAGGGTCCTGGGATCGAGCCCCACATCGGGCTCTCTGCTCAGCAGGGAGCCTGCTTCCTCCTCTCTCTGCCTGCCTACTTGTAATCTCTGTCTGTCAAATAAATCAAATCTTTTAAAAAAATGATAAAAGCTGTAACAGAATAACCATGAATCAGATATGGGGTGACAGAATTCAGGGAAGAATTAGAAATTAAAAAAAAAAATTTCAGACATGAAAACTAAAACTAGAAGGAGTACAGGAGTGGATAAACACAACAGATGATACCTTAAATAGGTAAAAAGGGAAAAATTTTTAACTCAAAAGGAAGATAAAAACAATTCACAAAAAAGTCACATATACTGAAGACAGACAACAAGACCCCAGTGCAAATAATAGGAAATTCAGAAGAAAACCAAAGCGAGGCAAAAGAACAAACAAAATAATAATTCAAGTAAATGTTCTTGAAATTAAAAAGAAAAGGGGGGATGCCTCAGTAGTTCAGTCTAAGTGTCCTTTTGGTTCAGGTCACGATCTCAGGGTTGCATCAGGCTCCACGCTCAGCAAGGAGTCGGCTTGAGATTCTCTCTCTCTGTCCCTGTGCACCTTCCTCCCCACCCTCTCAAATAAATGAATCTTTTTAAAAAAATAAAAGAAAAAGAAAAAAAGAAAAGGATGTGAAATTATATAATGGAAGAGTACATTGCGTGTCTGAGAACATGAACAGTGAATAACACCAACACATATTCTAGTAAAAATTACTGGAGTGAACGGAAGAAGTAAATATGGTCACCTTTAGTGTCCTTGCCAGCCCCGGGTTATCACTGATCCTAAGCAGCTGTCATCCTTGCAGATTCTCTTTCTTACACCTTTCCACTTAGAATCGATTAAGATTCTACATTAATCTAAACATGGAATTTAGAAAAAGTGTATTTACAATTGACAAAAGTAAAAACATTAAAAAACCAAGCAGTACCTGTTTAAACAAAGCATACCAAACACTTTGTCACTGCCCCTTTATGAAAGTCCACAAAAATGACAAGAGATTAAAAGCACTAACCTATTCAGATGGACTGTGGCAGAGAAGGCAGAGATGGGTCAAGAAAATTTGGGAAGCTGGAATACAAATACATGAGTAGGATGGAGTTAGCTGGCGAAGGCTGCAAACTATGGGCCTAGAGACAGATAAACTAAGAAGCCACCTGATTCTAAACACAAACCCAAGTAAAGCTCCATAGACAGAGAACAGCAGATGAAACATGGAAGCTGGTCTCCTCGGGGCGTCCAGGTGGCTCAGTCAGTTTGGCATCTGACTCTTGGTTTCTGCTCAGGCCATGATCTCATGGGTCAAGGGACTAAGCCCTGCATCAAGCACTATGCTCAGGACAAGTCTGCTTGAAGATTCTCTTCCTCTGCCCCTCCCTCACCCATATGCCTTCTCTTGTCTCTAAAATAAGTAAATCTTAAAAAAAAAAAAAAAAAAAAAAAGGAAGTTGGTCTCACAAAAGAAAACCATTCATTTACCAACTTCACAGAAGACCTGTGCAAAGTTGAAGCATGCAATAATAAACTCAAGGCATACCAAGTGGTTAACAGCAGGGTTACCTATCAAAACTGGGAGATTAAGTAAAAAAGTCTTAGGAGTAAACTGTGGATATCCTTAGCCAACCCAAGAGAAAAGTGAATTGCACCTATTAAAGCACCTCATCCATAAATAGAACTTCCAATCAGCTTTTTAGTGTCTTACTCTTACACATGAAAGCAGCCAAATATTACCAAAGATTTAAGGAAATCTGAGGAAACATTAGAGAACAAAGGAAGAAAAACATTACCTTGAAGAAAAACAGAAGACAAAGAGCAGAAGAAAACTTGAAAACCACCACTAAAATTAACATCTGTAGAGAGGTAAAATGTTACATCCACCAAAGGCCAAGCCAAGGGCCAAGCAAGGCCTGGCAAATTTAGCTGGTTAATAAAAACAATGAGCTCTTTTTAGATTCAGGCAGGTTATTTACATTAACAGTAAGAAAACAATAGCCAAATGTGCCAAGTTCAGGGAAACACCAAAATAAAACGGACTGGATGGAAGGGGACTGATGGGACATCCTACTGCTGAGGAGCTAATGCCATGCTGCGGCTAAGCCATTTTATAGCTGCATCTGTGCCCTCAAGTGGGGCATGGTAAAAAGTCTCAAGTTTCAAAGAAACCAGGAAGGCAGATGGAAAAACTGATTCAAGATGTCTTTCTGCAAGACAGGGAGCCTTCCTCAAGAAAGAAAGGTAAATAAAATGTTCTTGTGAGACTCTTCAGAAGGCTACCTGTCTGGCCATGTTCCTAGGAAGACTGCAGGTGGTTGCACCAAGATGTAGGTGTCGGAGGTTCCGTCTCTGTCTGTATGGCCTACCACGATGCGAGCAAGGTCATCTGGATGCCAGGGTGAAGCAAAAGCCCTACAGACACAAAAGCATAATGCTACCTTTAAAAGGGAATGTTTCAAAAAATAATAATAAATGGATAAAATTCATTCAGAGGATAAAAAATAAAAAGAGCTTTGGGATATTAAAAATATGCTGGAAATTTTTTAAAAAATCAGTGGAAGAACTGGAAGAGAATACTGAGAAAATACACAAGAAAGTAAAAGAAAGGGATGAAAAACAGAAAAAGTGAGATTAAAAAAATGTAATAATCAGGCTAGTACCTGTATCCTAATAAAAGGAGTTCCAAAAACAGAGATCGGGGTTGGGGTAGGGGAAGAGGGAAAGAATTTATCTAAGAAATAATATTTTAAAATTTTGCAGACCTGAATGACATTGAATTTTCCCATTGAAAAAAATTCACTGGTGATTAACTCAAGGGATGAAAAAGACCCATTCTCTGAAACATCATCAATTTCAGAATATCGGGAATAAACATCCTAACAGCTTCTGAAGAGAAAAAAACAAAAGATACATATAAATATCAAGAATCAAAATGACAAATGATTTCTCAATAGCCTCAGTGGAGGTTGGAAGGCACAGGAGTATCCTCTAAAATTCCTGACAATGATTTCAGTCTAGACATCAACATTCACATAATCTTTCAAGTCAGTGTATAGACATAACCCAGCCATGCTGGTAAATCAAAACAATTTACTGTTCCTGCATTCTTTCATAGGAAACTGCCGGAAAAGATACACCACCAAAATGAGGAAATAACCTAAAAGATGAAGACAGAAGATTCAGGAAATTGGGATATCCCATATGAGAGAGATGAAGAACAACCAGTCCAGATTAGCACAGAATGAGAGAGTTCCAAGAGGAATGTCGAGAGAGAAAAAAAAGTTGGATTATAAAATGTATTTGAACCTACTGAGAAGAGATTTCTAAACCTGGAGGCCAGTTAGGGAGTAAGTTAATGTATGCTACACAGAACACTGAGCAAATGAAGTAATAAAGTAATTATATTATTAATTCCCTAAAACTTAAAACATAATTGGACAAAAAAAAAGAAAATGTAATTACAGATACCACACAAGCCAGTTATGAACAGTATTTACATAATCAAAATAGTATAAATACTGAATGTTATCCATTGAGAGGACAGAGGAGAAAGGTATGTATTTAGGGAAGAGTAGGAGTAGGTCTTCATCTTCATATTCCAAAACCGATCAATAAAACCTAAAACTGAATTATCAAGAAAGAGCATAACCATCATGTTACTTAGAAATAGAGATAATTGAAAAATCGCTAAACGATTTGAAAGTGGTTATCTCTTAGTAGCAAGAGCTAGTATAAAAAGAATAGAGAAGGAGATGGGGTGCCTGGGTGGCTCAGTGGGTTGCATCTCTGCCTTTGGCTTGGGTCATGATCCCAAGGTCCTGGGATCGAGCCCCACATCTGGCTCTCTGCTCAGCAGGGAGCCTGCTTCCCCTCCCTTCTCTTTCTGCCTGCCTCTCTGCCTACTTGTGATCTCTGTCTGTTAATAAGTAAATAAAATCTTAAAAAATCTTAAAAAAAAAAAAAAAGAATAGAGAAGAAGAGCTGTTTTTCATTATAAGCCTTGGGGGGGGGAAAACCTTTACTAACTTAAAATGATCTCCTTATTATCTTGAAATTAAATAAAATAGTAAATTAAAGATTACTGACATTCATGGGCCAATGTTAATAATTCTAGACAGTATACTTACCTAAAAGATCCTGACAATAGACTCTAACAGGCAAAAGGAAAAAATTAAAAAAATAAAAAAATAAACCTGGATTGTTGTTAATATCCAGCCACACTGTAGTACAAAAAAAAGATTAAACAGAATGTTTCAAGGGCGCCTAGGTGGTTCAGTTGGTTCAGTGTCTGCTTTTGGCTCAGGTCATGATCCCATGGTCTTGGGATCAAGTCCCACAATGGGCTCCTTTCTCAGTAGGGAGTCTGTTTATTTCTCTTCCTGTGCCCCTCCCCCCACTCTTGTGCTCTCTCATTCTCTCAAATAGATAAATAAATAAATAAAATCTTTAAAAAATATATACTGCTTCATTTCTGAATCAGGGGAAAGGGGAAGGGAAGAGGTAAGAAATAAGCTCACCAAATTGTACCGTATTCTGTCCTGAAATCAGAGTATTATAGCAGGATCAAATCTTACATATTGGCTAACTATTTATTTCCCTCATTTTACAGTTACTTTCCAGGGTTACACAGCTGCTTCCTGCAGAATCAGAACCCTCTGCTCTTCAACTCCTAGGCTTTTTATTTTACCACAATGCATTTTTACATAATGATTAATTACCAAGCAAATGTATATGCATTCCTATTGATAATACTCATTAGCATTTTTTAAATTTTAGAAATGGAATCTACTTGTAAGAAAATATGGAGAGGCAATTGCAAATCCAACAAGGGCATTACATAGAAAAGCTACATATGCCATTACGCCTTATTTCTCTGACCGGAAATGTTCAAAAAAGGCATTTGATAGGGAAAAGACTAACATTAAAACATGCAAATAACCTGCCCCCTACCACAAACAAAAAAAGAAGAATATTAAAAAATACTAATAGTTTTAAGTTAAAGCATATTGGTGTTTTAGTTACAGATTAAACAGGTGCAATAAAGGAAAAATGTCTGTAACTAAATTCTTTTCCTACTTTTCATGATGGAATAGAAGTCAGACTTTTTGAAATATTTAGGCTACCAACTTTATTTGGCCCGAATTGTGGGTTCACTCTTTTCTTTATCTACCATGAAAATAGCATTGAAAATGTTTGTTTTCTTGCAATTTGTATTACTGTTCAAATGATTCAGAAAACTTTAAACAGCTAATCATGCCCTAGAATCTAATAATTTGCTGAAAGTAGGTTTTGGCAACAAAATTTATAAGGAAAAAATATACTGCCTGATAGTTTTAAAGGAACTGATGGCATTCATCTAAAGGATTTGGGGGTTCAGATTTTTCACAATTAGTATGTTACACTGGCTACCTGGTGGAATAGGTTTTTAAGATAAAACTGAGTGTGTAAATTAGAAGGAACATCAAAAAGTGGCCCAAGGCCTAATGCAGAGGATCTGTTATTATCAGTTACCACCCATCATTCAAGTTTGGGTTAAGTTCCTCATCAAATACCAGGATTACTTCAAGTTGAATAAAAAAAATAGGCTATCAAACCCTTTTTTGATCTTCTAATTCACTAATTACACATTACATAAAAATTCTCCTTACTTTGGCAAAAAGGAGGAGCATAAAAAGCAGTAGCACCTCTATCTTTATTATTAGTCTATTCTTCTTCTTTTTTTTTTTTAGATTTTATTTATTTGACAGAGACAGACAGTGAGAGAGGAACACAGCAGGAGGAGTGGAGAGGGAGAAGCAGGCTTCCCGCTCAACAGGGAGCCCAATGTGGGGCTCGATCCCAGGACACTGGGATCATGACCTGAGCCTATGGCAGACTTCGTGACTGAGCCACCCAGGAGCCCCTACTCAGTCTATTCTGTGCTAAAATCTTTACTGTAACATCCCTGACTTTGAGACTCTGAACAAAACTAACACCTCAGAGGTATTTAATAAATACCTGTGAGCTAACAATTTAAATGGCAACATTAGATCAATATATGGTATTCTCCCATTACTTAAGCTTTCCTAAAACAAACATATTCCTATTCTCCAAAGTAATTCATTTTTCAAAAAGCTCTTGTGTCTTTCAACATTAAAAAAAAAAAAAAAAAAAAAGGAGTACTGATTTTCCAAGGTAGGAAGCTAAGTGGCTTCCTTCATTCAGCTCATTCTACCTCATAGGTACCACTCTAGTCAAACGTCCTCTAGACCATTCTGCACAGTGAAGAAAGCATACACACAATGCTTCCTGAAGGTGGTAACCAGGCAGCTACAAAGCACTCAGACCCTTGTCTACTGCTGTATGTTTAATCACACAAATGTCATCTACTGCATTTTATAATTAGTAAGCAGCAATAGAGTTTGTTATGTACTACTTTGCTATTTTAACTTTCAGCTGGAATAAAAAATTCTTTTGCCATAACCAATGCTTTTTCATCTTGAAGCAGAACTCACTATTCAGACATATGCGCATTTACCAGCATAAGAGAAATACTTCAAATGATGATGATATTGGCTACATTAGAAAGATCCCAGGGGCGGGGGTGAAAACAGGATTATTTAAAGGCATGTTCAGAAACAACAAAAAAATAAAATCTGTAACTCTGCAGTTCTAAGGTTTCATAAGCACTCTCTATTTCCACAAGAAACTCTCTTAACATTTACATATAATTAAGCCAGCTAATAAAACTCAATCCCAGCAAGTTTTATGTATGAGGAAAATCCTCATACAATATTAGTAGAGCATGGTTTACAAATATAGTATATTTGTTAGTAAGTATAAAAACAGTGGTTTTAAATTTATATTTTAGAAAAAAAATTATTTTAAGAGTCTTTACCTAAATTTATTTTGGTTATCAAACAACTACAATTAGTGATGGGGCAAAAACATCTGTTATTGTGTAGGATGTTAATTTATTTACAAAAACTATACAAAATTAGATTAATTATAACATTGACTTATCAAAGCTTTCCGAAATTAATTTTGCTTTTGGAAATGTATCAAAAGTCTTCAGATCCAGAATGATAGTCTTTATTATTTTTAATTCATGGAATTATAGCACATCAAATCTTCAAGCAAAAACATGAGATAAAAGCCTGTACAATAAAATATTCTTTGCCTAATAGCTTGGAATGTAAAAGAAAATATGTTCCCTTTGTACTGAAGAAAAAAACTTGAACAAAGTGTCCAATAATATCAAATACCTGTTAGAATGGTTTGTCTGCTGGAATTAAAGTTGGGCAATTACTTCTACATTTTTAAAAACGACCTTAAATTAAGTCTTTTTTCTTTTATAAAAAACATTTTTCTCAGCCATATCAGACCTCTAAGCCTTACAACAATGTTACTCCATCTTTACCAGTAAATTCACACCCACAGAAGGTGTTTTCAAGACAGACTTATTTTAAAAGTGCATATAAGCATGACTAAATTTCTTAAATTGTTGACAAATCTAGAAGCAATAATTTAATATTCTACCACAAAATACGGGTAGCCTTAAGAGCAACATGCTTGGTCAATCTTTCTTAAGATTTTAGGTTTGATGCCAACACACTTAAAAATGAAGGAAAAAATACAGTGACTCTTTGCTAAATGGGTTTTCAGGTATTAATTCAGCTAAATGCTCATCTAACGAAGTATCCAGGTTATCCAATGATATTTGCCATGAATTCATAAAGCAGTAACACATACATAAAAATAACAACAACCAAAACCACCACAGGTATGTCAGGCCTAAGATGAGTTTATCTAATAATGATTACATGAGAAATATCACATAAGACTCAAAATAAATGTCATATACAAAATTATACGATGTGTCTTTGCTCAAACACACCTAGAACTCAGACTCAAGTCAAATAACTAGGCTGGCTTTTTTATATCACCAGCTTTCATTAGGGCTTTAATAGCTCTTGCCCTCATCTCAAGTTCTAGCAGCTCCAGCTGCTGTGCAGACGGCTGAACATCTTCTGGTGGAGGAACAGTCAGGGTGGCTGCTTTGGGTTCCTTTGGGCTAGACTCTGCTAGTCCCAGAATCTCATTCACACTTTTCTCAATGTCTTTCTCCAGGTCATCTATCTGACCAGCTTCACTCTGGACTGTATTTTCTGGGACCTCAGGAGCAGCAGCTTCTTCGTTGCATGGGCCTTCTATGTCGCTGTCATAAGCATCTGCATTTATACTGAGTACATCACTATCTTCCCCTTTGCCTGTAACAAACAAAAAAGGGGAAAGAACCATGTAACCTAAATGCCCTCGTCAAAATTTCCTTTCTACTTATGATTAAAAGGCTTCTTTGATCCCACCTCCCACCATGGAGTCCCAAACACATTCCATCATCTCTATCCCATCCCCTTTTCTCTGGACTCAACTTTGAAAGTAGATATAACTTAAGGTAAATTTTAATGTATTTTTCATTCCGATTTAGTAGAACATGGAAGCACTGGAAAATTTATACCATCGCATGGAGTTCCATGATCTCTTTTCCTAATTAAAATGCCCCAACACTTTATACCACAGGGAAGCTTCTACAATACAAAATGAAAGTTGAAGTTGGAAACTCAGTAAAACATTGCTTATTAATAAAAAAGTAAAATTCCATCCTAAAAGGAGCTTAAAATACTTTGCTTTATAAACTACAAAAAAGGAAAAATATCATTGGCAAGCTGGACACCATTTGCACTGCAATTATCCTAAATCTTTTCATGTTTTTTCAAACACTTTGTTCTAAATCAATAAATTAAAAGAGAATGCCTAAGTCCATTTGCTAAGATAAAGTAAGTGTTCATCAAGAGGATTTTAATTAATAAAGTTAGTAAACTATAATTATTAAAAATGCATTTGTTATAAAACTTCTATAACTGATACTAAAGCCTTGAATATAGACACAGATTATAAGTCTCAACTACCTTGGTTTTAGACATTACTTAAGTCTAGGTGTCATCTATACTTTGGGTGTTCATTTCTATGTCCAATTTATTTCTCTTTTAAATTCCTAATATGTTTTTTTAAAAGTCATGACCCCTCAAATGTTAGCTTTGCTAGTCTTCTACAAGAAAAAACTGACAGATGGAAAATTCTGGTAATTCAATGTATAGGGAAGGCCATAAACAATTCTACTCCACTAGTTTTGTAATAACAATTTACTGACCCTGACTGATCCTCCCTCCTACAACCTAATAATTAAAAAACTACTCCCTATTCCAAACTTAGTATGGAAAATGAATCAATAAATTATATTTGGGCCTACAAATAGAACTTATAAAAAAATTTGCCATTTTAATTATCTGAAAATATTCATGTATCAAAGCAACACATATCTCCAAACAGCTACAAAAACAAAAAATATAGCCTTTTGTGTAAAGAAATAATGGTTTACCTAAGTACTGCAATTTGAGATAAAAACAAATTAAGAAATGAAGCTCTAAGTTGCTCATAGTCTCAAAAATGCATGCTTAGCCTTCTTTAAAATTCTAAATCTGTACTCACTGATTCTGAGTGAAAATCTGCAATTTGTTTAAAAGACTAAAACAAATTTTTGAAAAACAGTGATTTTTTTTCCGAACTAGAAGTCACTGCCTGATAATGAATTAAGAGCAGAAGAATTAAACATAATGATGGGTGGGGACTGAGGAGCCTCAAAGTTGGGATACCTGAGTTCTAAACCTTACTCTGCTATTAAGTATGGGATTTGGGGCAAATCCTTTACCTTCCCAGAATTTCTCTCCTGTAAAAGTTAGGGCAAATTGTCCTAGGATATCTCTAAAGTACAAGGTCTAGTATTACAGTAAGTTAAGTCTATAAAAAAGTTTATAAAATGGCAATACTTTATTTTCTTTTTCTCCCAAGATGTGGTTACCACTTATCTTTCATTTAATACATTCATCACTTGGATAATAAGCTAAAAGAATTTTCTATTGATGATAGCTGTAGCCAACGAAAGATAAGCAACATGTCAGTAAATCATGCTCTACTTAATTTTTTTTACTCAACAATCTTTTTTTATTTAAGATTTTATTTTAAGCAATCTCTATACCCAACATGGGGTTCAAACTCACAACCCTGAGATCAAGAGTCACATACTTTACCGACTGAGTCAGCCAGGCACCCCGGCCTTTTTGATACCAGATTTTCTAGAAAAAGGGACTACATTTACAACATCCAGGCAATATAACTGAAGCTCATTTATTATCTTGGGTCCAGGGTTTAGTATGTAATGATACAAGTGTGGAATCCCTTATATGCTAAATCACAACTTTCGACGTAGCTGTACTATTATGAAATTAATTTGCTTTGAATATATATGTGGGTAAATAAATAACAGCAAATCTTGGAGATACTTTTATTAAATAAGCGGAGAACCTACACTAGTATATCCTTAAGACATACATGGCAAATCTTCTAGCTAAATATCACTGTCATATACCAAAAGAATACAGGAATATATATAGGTATGTGTATAAATATTTTTTAATGGAATGTACATTATGTTCATCTTATTTTTAGGTTTTTCCAAACACTTCAGACAGCTAAGAACCACTGAGCTACACGTATTCTGACCTAATTTAAATAATTTTTAAGCTTATAAGCTTAAGAAGCAACCACACAGCTAAAGAGCTCTTCTGCCCTGAGCCTGTAATAATAAAATCCTTATTTATAAAGTTACCAGCACCAGAGATTCAGGATCAAAATGTTTACAGCACTTGTCAAGAGGTAAATCTTTTTTTTTTTTTTTTTTTTTTTAGATTTTTTATTTATGTATTTGACAGAAAGAGAGATCACAGTAGGCAGAGAGGCAGGCAGGAGAGAGGGGGAAGCAGGCTCCCTGCCAAGCAGAGAGCCTGATGTGGGGCTCGTTCCCAGGACCCCAAGATCATGACCTGAGTCAAAGGCAGAGGCTTTAACCCACTGAGCCACCCAGGCACCCCAAGAGGTAAATCTTGACAAGAATTTTTTTTTTTAATCTATATATTCTTTGGGTTTCTTTCCAACTTTTTAGTGGGCAGAAGGTGGGCTTTGCATTATTTCTTTTATTTTAAACAGCTATACATATCCTATGAATGAAGAAATGGTGCTCTATAATTTTGGCATTCTCTGTTTACATTTAAAATTACGGAAGGTTGGGGTGCTTGTGTGGCTCAGTCAGTAGAGCACACAGCTCTTGATTTCAGAGTTACAAGTTCAAGCCCCATGCTGGATGTAAAGATTATTTAAAAATAAAATCTTAAAAAAAAATTATCCAAAGTGATTGAGTTCTCCTAACACAGTATTGGTGAATGTATTCACAAATTCCATCTGGCCACCACACTTGCATCATGGGCCAAAGCTTTATACAATTTGTATCTGAAATAACTTAGCATAAGCACTTCATTTCACACTTGTGGAAACAAGTCAAGTGACTCGTACAATGTAACATGACAAATTATCTGAAGACCAAGGATCAAACTTCAAGTCTTTTCACTATCCCTTAATTTTCATCATCTTACTGACTTGTTTTTTAAAGCATCATTTGCAAACACACGACTATGCTTCTGAAGATAATTCACCTCATCCTTAGTATTAGGAGATTATGAAGTTTTTTCTTACTCAGTATGATCCTCAAAATGGAAGGGGTGACACTTGTACATTCTTTCTAAAAAAGTAACTTTACCCCAAAATGTTTCATTCAAAATCCTTAAAGTATCAGTGCTGTCATGTTCTGTCCTTCCCATCACCAACTTGCATGCATGCACGAGTGGGCGCACACATCCCAAGTTCGCTTTTTGTTAAAATACAAACTTTAAATATGTGTGTGTGTGTGTGTGTGTGTGTTGTCTTAGGTTTGCTTTTTGTTAAAATAAAAGTTTTAAAAACCCAACTGGAAGTACACAAACATACAAGGATTACTAATCAGAAAGATTTTGAGGGATAAAATTTCAAAAGAATTTTTAAGTTATGCTAGCATATTTAAGCCTCAAGAGAGCCTATATTTTACTTGCTACAAATTCAATTTAGAATAGTTTTTTTTTTTTTTAAAAGATTTATTTGACAGAGAGAAATCACAAGTAGACAGAGAGGCAGCCAGAGAGAGAGAGAGAGGGAAGCAGGCTCCCTGCTGAGCAGAGAGCCCGATGCGGGACTCGATCCCAGGATCCTGAGATCATGACCTGAGCCGAAGGCAGCGGCTTAATCCACTGAGCCACCCAGGCGCCCCCAATTTAGAATAGTTTTAATGCATAAAATGGAAGCATATCTAAAATGTTATGAGTGACTGCATGCTTGTGAAACTCCTTGATAATGAATTATGAAATTAAACCAGGAGACAAACCCTAGAACATGGAATAATTAAATATCTGTCTGAATTCCTGCTGAAGATGGCAAATTAAGCACACATATCTAATTCCCTTCCCTACCACGAACCACTGAAGTGACAGAGAACAGACACTTAAAAATACAATAACAGCATAAAAACTGTAAAGCAACTGAAGATAAAACTAATATCAGTCCTACTTAAGTAAAACATAAAATGGAGAATCCATAAAGGAAAAAGAAAATCAACAAATTTAGCTAAATAAATAGTAAGATTCGTGAGGGAAAAAATAAAATACCATAAATAAAACAAGACAGAGGTACTCTACAAGCAAATATTAATGAAATACATATTTTCATGGCAAATGTAAGAATACATACAATGTCTAAGTATCATTAAGAACTAAAGACATGGGCAAAGGGTAGAAACAAGTCAAGCATTTCACAAAATATGAAATATAAAGCATAGAAAAATATATTAAAAAATGCTTAACTCGGGACACCTGGATGGCTCAGTTAAGCGTACACCTTAGGCTCAAGTCATAACCTCGGGGTCCTGGGATCCAGTCCCCCATGGGGCTCCTTGCTCAGCAGGAAGCCTGTTTCTCCCTCTGCCTGCTCTGCCTGCTCTGCCTGCTGCTCCCCCTGCTTGTGCTCTCTCTCTCTGACATAAATAAATAAAATATTTTTTAAAATGTTAAACTTAATTTCTAATCAAGAACTAGAGGTTAAAACAATATTACTTTTACCTCATTAGTAAAAAGAAGAATTTTATACATCTGGACAAAGTTTAATAAATTCGTAAGTTGGAAAAATTATCAAGACAGGATTAAGTCAACAAAGTAAGCTAAAAAGTGATAATCATATTTATGTAAATTATTAATTGTGGTTACTTCCAAGAGAGGGAAGTTAAAGTTGTAGAGGAAGAGGAAGGAGTCTACTTAGTATCCTGAGAGAGAACGAAGGGGACCCTGCAACTACTATGTAAGTACATGGTGTAGTGAAAGAAGACCAGAGAACAAGAAACGTTAGAATTTAAAAATACAGTTATCAACAGCAAACATTCAGTGGTTGCTGGAAGATAGTGGAAGAAAGGAAACACTCTAAATGTAGAGAAGAAATAAAAGTATATTTAAAATATGCTATAAAAGTTAAGAGATCAAGATGAACTACCCGAATCCAACAACCTAATATAATTAACTCAGCAATTACTGAACACCTACCATGTAGAAGACACTGTTTTAAACATTAAGGAAACAGCAGTGAATAAAAAAAGTCCCGGTATTATATTTAAGTCATAAGGGACTATAAATACATATCAGGTATTATAAAGAAAAATAAAGCAAGGATAAAAAGACAGTAGCAGGATGCTTTCACAAAGATTGATCAATGTGATGATATGGTAACATTTGAGCAGAGAACTGAATAGAGTGATAGAGTAAGTCAGAAAACAACAAAAACAGACAGTAGAGAGGGAAAATAAAGAAATATGAGGAAAAAGTGATCTGAGGTGAAGATCTTCACATTGAAAAGGCTTGCCAACTGCAGTATATCATACCTGAGACACATCCTGTAAAAAATCAGAACTCCGGGGTAAAAAAAATTACTAAAAATTCTCAGAGGAAAAAAACTAGATTACTAACAACGCCAGCCTCAAGAAATAAAGAGAATTCCTATCAGCCACTGTGGACAAGATATCACAATGGCTAGGAACATGAGCACAAAAAAGAGGAGTAATGGTGTATTATGTGCCTCAAGGACACAACATTGGTTCTAATATATTGTCAAAAAATTGAATATGAACCTGATTAAGCCTCTATACCTAACTACCAATTTACAGAAAAATAGTAAATAAAACAATGAGATGCAAAGAGCAAAATTCAAACTGAGAAAATCTGACAACCTAGTTTCTTCAAGAAATCAACCGCAAAGAGAGGGAGGGAAAGGAAAGTGGGATGGAAGGGCAGGCACACAGATGAGAAGGAAACTTAGTATTAACCACCTGTAATGTAGGGAACTTATTCTGGATCTCCATTCATACAAATATAGTTTAAAAAATATTTTAAGACAGGGGTGCCTGGATGGCTTAGTTAGTTAAGCATCCGGCTCTTGATTATCAGCTCAGGTCATGATCTCAGGGTCCTAAGATCGATTGAGACCCAAGTCAGACTACATGGTGAGCATCATGCCTGCTTGAGATACTCTCCCCCTCTCTCCATTAAAAAAAAAAAATACTATATATATAACATATATGAAGACAACCAGAAAAATCTGAACACTGGATATCTAAGGATTAAAAATACCACTGTTCTGTAACCCTTAATGAAATAATCGGTCAACAGTAATTAATACCTACTAAAAGCATTAGGTGGTAGGGTGACAACATGTGTACCAATCCATTCATCTTAATATCGCAATACTAACCAATGAGTAGTAGGTTATATCTGAACAGTTTCTGAATAACTGATATTAAGCAATGTTCGTTTTTAAGGCATTATGATCATCCTTAAAAAGAGATCTCTAATTTTTGAGATTCAAACATATTGAAATATTTACAGATGAACTGAAAAGATGTTCAGAATTTGCTTTAAAGCAATCTAGCAATATGAAGCAGGTAGTGGTATGGATAAAAAATTAGTCAGAGGTAAATAACTGAAGATGGAAAGGAGTACATGGGAGTTAATGCTCCTATTTTTTTCTTATTTTTGTTTGAAAGTTTCCAAAATAAAATGTTTTTTTAAGAGTTGATTGCTATTCAGAAGCCTAAAATTAACATTTTTCACATTATCTAAATATATATATATATATATATATATATTCTATATATATATATATATATATATATATTCTATATATATATATATATCTCCTAGAGGAGAAAACAAGAAAATCCAAAATCCAATACTCCTATTAAGAATAGAGCTGGTTACCAAAAGGGTTTATACTATTTTGCTTTGTTTTCACTTTTAGATTTTTCTCATCTCATTTTAAGTTGATCACATTCATGGTTATGCCATTTAGAACAGCACATTTCACTCTAGGTCCTAGGTCCTTCCTTCTAGAATTTCAACTCTCTTAAGGCTTCCAGTGTTATCAACCTGCTAGAATCTCATTAGTAACAAAGTCCATAGCTCACTGGACAGCAATGCTATGCCTCCAGGGATTTCTTTTCTGAAACAACAAAGAACTTTGGTTTTACTAAACTTTAAGTTATAAGGGACACAATTCTATAGTATTCTAGCTGTAGAAAGTCAACTTGTAAGTTTTAGTGAGTTCTAGTCTTTTCGAGAAACCCAAACTTTATTTTCTGAAAAAGAAAGAGCTGCTTTTTTAAAATCCATAAATGTAGTTTTTATAGAGGACTTTAACCTTCTTCTCAGCAAAACTGACAGAACTTGGTTATTCTTTCATGCTGTGTTTTTAACTACTGATTTAAATTTAAGTGTATCGTGTTAACCACCATATTCAAAAATTAATCATGATACTATCTGTTACTGACATAAAAAAGAAAATGCAAACAATTTAATAAAGAAGAACTGTCTAGTAGTCTACCAACCAGACACTGACCTTCTGGAAAACTGAGCATCCAAAGAGCCTGTAAACCTAACTTCTGTGAATGACAAATTCAGAGATGATCTAAAAATCAATAAATATTCACTTAGTATCCATTATCTATGCCACAATAGTGCTGTAAAGGTCCCAGAAGAGACAGGCCTTACAAAATGCTACAGGTAGGGTAAACTAAATATATGCAGCGTGATGAAGGCATAGATTTTTGCCTTTATAGTCCTTATGTTTGCTTAAAATATGGACATGATAAAGTACTAAACTGTGCAAATATAAAGTATGCCAGAATTTCAGAGTATAAAAGGCAATAGGGAAAAGTCAAAGAGATTTTCATAGGCGTGGGATATGAAGTAGGTCTTAGAATTTATTAGGTGATGTTGACAGAAGAAGAAATTCCAAGTGTAAGGGACAGAATGGAATGACAGGTGCTAGAAATAAACTCAGTACAGAAGTATGTGAGACTAACAGCATAAAGCACACATGAGAATATATAAAAGGATAGTATCCACAATTATTGCTTCTGAAACCATAACCATTCTACGAGAAAAAGAACAGGGACCTCTT
Source organism: Mustela putorius furo (assembly GCF_011764305.1). Lineage (NCBI taxonomy): Eukaryota > Metazoa > Chordata > Mammalia > Carnivora > Mustelidae > Mustela > Mustela putorius. The sequence continues at coordinate 13,099,516 of NW_025421375.1, forward strand.
GCCAGTCTTTACAATGGGTCAAGTAAGTAATTAAACAGGCAACAGTGGTAAGAACTAGGTGCTATTTAGTAAGAGAGATGAGGTAAGGTGAGCACAAGTGGGTTAGGGAATGCTTCATTAATTTGGAGACGTCTGATCTTAAAGAACAAGTAGCTGACTAAAGTAAGAGTGTATCACTGACGTGAGTTTAATTTTCAGATTTGGACAAACTGCATGACAGGCACTAAAACTTATAGTCACACATGACAGATTCACATTTATATTTTAAGATATGCTGTGAACTAGACACATGACAGAGCATCACAGTTCTATGTTCACAAAAAGGTAATTTCTACAAATTTACAGGACAGTGCTGAGATGCAGTACTGACATCGATGCTCAGAAAATTCTAGGTTTCTTATGAGGTTAATGAGCTGTGAAAAAAAGTAGTTTTAATTAGTTTAGACAGAGTAGGTAACATCTGATCAGGATCTAAATGATACACGTAAGACTCATGGTTATCTTGCGGTGTGGAGCACACAGGCAGAGAGAATAGCAAAAGCAAAGTCCCTGGAAACAGTGTTTGTAGTGCTGGAGGAAGTGAGAAGGAAGGAAGAGAAGACCAAGGGGGAACGTGACAGAACATATCACTTATGGCTTGTACTGGCCACAGGACGGAAGGACTTCACATTCTATTTTGAGATGGGAAGCTATGGGAAGGCTTTGATGAGAATAGTGACATGACCATTTTTCATTTTAATTTTTACGGTCATTCAGACTGCTATACGGAAGAGACTACAGGGGAACATGGGTAGAAATACAGGGATCAGGATGTTGTGAGAATCGGTATCAGAATAATATGGCTAAGAAGAGGTGAGAAGTGGTTGGATTCTGAATATTGTAAAAGTAGAGCCGAAAATTTGTTGACAGAGATGAAAGACAGCAGTCAAGAATGATTCCCAGATTTGTACCCCTGGGGATAAAAATATAAAATTTAATAAAAAAATAAAAAATAAAAAAAAAAAAAAAAAAAAAAAAAGAATGATTCCCAGATTCCTGGCCTGGACACTCAGAAAAATGTAACTGCTATTTACTGATATGGAGAGGACTGTAGGAGCAGCAAAGGTTGTAGGGGGAGTGTTACTGTTTCCTTCTTTGTTGCCAAGGTATCAGGGAACAATCTAGAATTTACCCTGGAACACAGTAATTTTAAGATGCTTACTGAACATCTAATAAGTAAGCTAGATATAAAGGGTTGGAAAGCAGCTCTGAACTGGTTAAAATAAATTTGTAGTTGCCAGTACTAGAATTACATAAGGTGCAGAAAAGAAAGTCCAGGGACATCTGGGTGGCTCAGTCAGTTAAGCATCTGCCTTTGGCTCTGGTCATGATCTCAGGGTCCTGGAACGGAGCCCCACATCAGGCTCCACACTTGGTGGGAAGTCTGCTTGTCCCTCTACCCTTCCCCAACTCATGCTTATTCTCTGTCTCAAATAAACAACAATCTTTTAAAAATAAAAAATATATATATTTTTAAAGACAAAAAGTGCAAAGAAAGGTGATGGGTGGGGAACTTAGCCTTTAGAAATCAGGCAGAGGAAAGCATGACACAAAGGAGACTGAGAAGAAAAGTGTTAGGGAAGGAGGAATTCGGCAATACCAGTTAAAGAGCTGTTGGCAATAGTTCACTGGCAGGGGTTGTGGGGGAATGTAGTGGGGGAGGATAATTAGGGACAAAGAAAAAAACACCTGTAGGCACCAAAAGCCAATGTGTTCACTATACAAATAGAGGGGCTGTCTCAGCAACACAAAGAGTTTTCCCGTTTTAAGAGGACAAACAGGGACTATACAATTTAAGGCCAGACACAAGTAGGTAGGAAAAATTAATTTACTCATCTATTTTCCTTTACTAGAGAAGTTCTTTCCAAGCCAGGCCATATTTTATCTTTCTGGTGCCTAGCACAAAACTACAATTCACTTGTTGGAAGAAGGGATCAGCTTCAAAATCTGAACAAACATCGTTTAGAAAAATATTAAATTCATTTTCCATAATCCAAAGGACACACAAGGACAAATGAGCAGAAGTTACATAACAGCCGCCTATGATTCAATATAGAGATCCTTTTACCAATTAGAGACAGCAAGAATGATACTGAGGGGATGAAACAGAAAATTCTAATGGCAACAATAATCATGGCAGAAGTAATTATAACAAGAGCTGATATTTACTATGCATCTACTATGTACTGTTCACTTCTCTAAAGCACTTTACATGTGTTAACTCATTTAATCCTTATGCCAGCATATTGGAATAGGCACTCATATTTGTTTTCTTTTTTTTTTCCACTGAATAAGACTTTAATTTCTTACATAGCACTCATATTTATTATTCCCATTTCACAAATGATGAAACTGAGGAACAGAATTTAAGCAGCTTGCCCCATAGTTCACACAAATGAAGTGGCAGAACCAAAATCCAAATCCAGGTATATTTCAAAAAAGAAAAAAAAAATCTATACATTGAAATATTCTATAGTGCCTCCCAGATCTTAACAGAATCATAATGACCACTGAAGCATCACGGATGAAAATGGTGGTTCACACTGAATTTATCTTCTTCTTGTAGGTCCTTTAAGCCCACCTGAGTAAATAAAATATATAGGAGACATGGAGCTAAAAAGTATGTATTAAATGAAAAATTATTTTTTTTAAAGATTTTATTTATTTATTTGACAGACAGAGATCCAAGTAGGCAGAAAGGCAAGCAGAGAGAGAAGAAGAGGAAGCAGACTCCCTGCTGAGCAGAGAGCCCGACGTGGGGCTCAATCCCAGGACCCTGACATCATGACCTGAGCTGAAGGCAGAGGCTTTAACCCACTGAGCCATCCAGGTGCCACTAAATGAAAAATTATTAAGAGAAGGAAAAGAGAAGACAAAAAACTGGGAGAAAATATTCACAAAACACACCTGGTTAAAGGACTGGTATCCAAAATATAAACAGAACACTTAAAATTCAAAAATTAGAAAACAAACAACCCAAGTAAGAAATGGGCAAAAGATCTGAAAAGACAAGTCACCAAAGAAGATACATAGATGGCAAAGAAGCCCCTGAGAAGATGCTCAGCATCATAGGTCATCAGGGCACTGCAAAGTAAAACAATACGATGCCACTCACACATCTATTAGAATAGTCAAAATTCAAGTCACTGATAGCACCAACTGCTAGCAAGGATATGGAACATCAGAAATTCTCATTCACTGATGGCAGGATGTAAAATGGTACAGCTTTTTCAAGGACAGCTTGGCAGTTTCTTACAAAACTGAACTGGGTGTTTACCCAGAGTTGAAAGCTTATATCCATACTAAAACCTGCATACAAATTATTACAGCAGCTTTATTCATGAGCGCTAAAATCTGGAAGGAACTAAGATGTCCTTTAATAGGTGAATGGATAAGCAAACTGCAGTAAATCTATACAATGGAAGATTATTCAGCAATAAAAAGAAATGAGCTATCAAGCCACAAAAAAGACATGGGAGAACCTTAAATGCATACTGCAAAGGGAAAGAAATCAATCCAAAAGACTATATACTACATATGATGTTGCAACCAAAACTTCTAAATAAATAATAGACTGTGATATAGGATGTGCACAAAATTCAAAAACTGGTAACAAAATCTGATTTCAAAACATAATGTTTACTATCTTTCCTTTTGTAGGAGTACTTCTATATCGTGAGATACTTCTGCTAATCAACTGGATATGAACATAATTACTGAAAAGCACAGTGAATCCAAAGGGGATCCAAACATCTATCGAAGGTTTGGACTATGTTAACCTCCAAAGCAGCTGTCCTAAGACTATGTCTAGGATCCTATAAAACACATCACAAGATAGAATGGGTATAATTTAAAGAAAAATGGAAACCAACATTTTCCTCATATACTAAATCAAATTCTTCATAATGTCATTCTTGACAAAACACACACAAAGCATTATGCATCCCAAAACTTTGCCAGTTTACTTTTTAATCCAGAAAAGTTGCACAATTAAACGTAACAGAGGAGTCTTCAAAAAGAAAAAAGAAACAGTATGGGCTAATCTGCCACACAAAACGTAATTTTCACCCTTTTGTTCAACTACTACACACACAAAGGGACAAATGAAAAGGCGGGAGGATCCTGTTTGGAGTCATTGCTGGTAATAACTTGTGAAAAAGCTCAAAGGAATGAGAAGAGAAATGTAAATTCTTTAGTCGCACTGATGGTTACACCACAAATCTCTTTTTACTTCACCAACTGCTGAACTGGACATCATTTCCCCAGAATGAATTTCTAAGAATCCTTTAAAGAAGTTAACTCATGTTAAGAAGCTGCATTCTGTGAATACTTATTTGTTAGAGCCACTCAAGAAGATAATCAAGGCCTAGAAAAAAAGAAATTAGAACCGAACTTTGAGAACAAATCAGCTGTACATCTGCTTCTCTGTTTCCAACTCCAAACGCCCTGAAACAATTTTATCAGTTTCCCCACAGCTCTCTCTCACTCGTGCCTGCAATTTAGGTCTTCAAAGGATGAGGAAGCACAGAGTTCACTTGCCAATCCAGAGACTTCTACAGCAGTATGTACACATAAAACTCCTGCAAATGTTGCTTAATTAACTGATGATACTCATTCTTTCTTCTTTCACAAAGCATCAGAAGTCTATGAGGGCATTTTTCTCATTATCTTTTTAACTTCTTAAAACTTGTTTGTATTCCTTCAGCTATGGCTTTTCAGCAAAACTCAACTCCTTTTTAACTGCCAATTCATTTCCTCATTCTATCTTATTCAAGTCCCTCTACTTACTCACCTTTGCTTCTCACAGTGCAGTATTACCTTAGAACAACAGTAACAATAACAGCAATAAGAGCACAGATCAGTTGAGGTTTCCCATTTATCCTTCACCGTAAGTATTCCAACAGTCTCATATAGTTTTATATTTAATACCTTTGCTAAATATTGGCAAAAATCTCTTCCATCACAATTAATTTTTAGAAGTAATAAGTAAATAAGCTGTGAGCATCACTGATTTTTATGATAGTCTAAAAGTAGCTTCTCAATTTCATTACTTACATAAACATATCAGTGAAAATGTTTTCAAGTACCTGCTCCAGTATGTACTTGTACTTATAATATGTAATATTACAATAAGTTAGTGTGTACTAATACAATGATATATGGAATAAGAAATTTTAAAATGGAGAGACAAATACGTAACTTTATATATATTTACTTCAGACGTATTGGTATAATTTTTCCTGCATTCTCTGGAAGTATATATTATTACACCTCAGCGACCACTAGTCTAAAAGGCCAAAAAAAAAAAAAAAAAAAAGGCCCATAGAATATAAACTTCCATCATACAGGTTAACCACTGATAAACATTTTTCCCCTATAAAAGTCTACCTTTCAACTTTTTGAAGCTCTTGTTAACAAGTGAATTCTTAAAGCTGTTCACCCTACACTATTCATGAACTGGAAGGTCAAGATATAATTACATGAGGCAACTACATTACTTTTTAAAAAACACAACAGTGGCAGAATTTGAACCCAACCACAGCAAAATTTGGTGTTTATTTTATGTATGTTTGCATGTACTTCTCTAATAGAAAGGAAGAATAATTTTCTAATAGAATAAAAAAAAAAAAGAAAATACAGACACTGCACTAGGCACTAGTCTTTACACGTAATCTGACTGCTAGAAAGGAACTTCAAGATCAAGGCCAAAGAGCCAAACACTGCTTCAATTTGCTCTACAACAGAGCCACCAAGTGGTGGTTTATGTAACCTGTGTTCAAACACCCTTCAGCAATAAGGAAGGAAGCCCATTCATTTTCTGGTATTTCTGATTATTTGAGATAAATAAATTGAGCCAAAATCCATCTAATGATAACTCTATCTACTGGCCCTATTTCTATTCTTAGAGGCAATATAGAACAAGCTTAATCACTCTTTCACTTGACAGCTCTTCAAATAATTTAAAATGAGTGCTAAAAACCTCACCTCCTCTTCAAACTAAGTATCCAAATATGACTTAGCTACTTCTCATATACAGTTGAAAAAAAATTTCTCATGACCACTTCCAAGAAGAAATGCAAAACTAAGAGCTATATTCTTAAGTTACAAAGGAGAATAATTAGCAAAGTTATACATAGACCTGGTTGAAAACCTTAAAGCAGTAATTTAAATATGGACCATTATTTAAATATTACTGAACATCTTAAGCAAATTTATTTATAGATATATACATAAAGAGAACTCATTAATGTTAGCAGAGATCTGATATTTTAAAAATATTTTCTACAAATTAAATACCTCTAACAAACAACAGTTTTCATTTTTTAAAACTATAGCACCAATGGCCAATTTAGAAAATTTGCATAAATATTTATTATATTAGGGGCACCTGGGTGGTTCAGTTGGTTGAGCCACAGACTTGATTTCAGCTTGGGCTGTGATCTCAGGGTTGGGGGATCCAGCCCTGCATCAGGCTCTGGGCTCAGAATAGAGTCTGCCTGAGATTCTCTCTCCTCCTCTCCTTCTGCCCCTCTCTCCACGCCCCCCTGCTCATACTCTCTTGAGCTCTTTCTCTCTTAAATAAAATAATTATTATTTTAAAAACTTAGCTAAACCTTTTAAAAAATACAAGCCCTGAGACCCTCCAGGAAATTAATCAAAGATCTCAGGCTTCTACAGGTATATGTGCTCATGTACACAAACACAGCTGTGCTGAAGATAAAGAGCAAAACTGTAACTGATGTTTCTTATAAAGCTGCCCTGTGGCTAAAAATAAGCTAGGAAACTAATCCCAAAAGAAGACTTCCTATTTTACCTATTTTACCAATCAATCAACCAGTAGATTGTATTTACATTTAAATAATGTTTGCATAGTGAAGGAAAATCTTCAGCTATTAGTCCATCATTAAAGTGTGGTAGAAGTTAGCCCACAATCTGATACTCATCTTCAGCATAGCTTGTTTCATAAATTATATTTCCTATCAAAAAGATGGATGAAATGAGAACTAGGTTAAAAATGCAAATTTCAATTAACTAATTCACAGTTAATATTTCTCAATATTTGAGTATTTTAGAAGCTGAGAAACTGAAAAAATTGAACATGTAATTTAAATAACATGTCAGTATCACATATTATGAATAGGTCACATAATAAGAATGACTTTATTCAGAAAGAGCAAAGAAAAAATTCACTGTTGCTTTATATTTTGGTCTATTGAACAAAGGGTTACTTTAATTCTAAATAAGCTTCCATGAAATTTGCTTAAATGGTCAAGCCATTAAACAAAACGACAATACATTCACAAGGAGCATTATATTCTGTTTTTATGGGGCTCACTGTAGTAGGCAAGAACAGCTAGCTTTGCAAAGTCAGAGACAATATTAAATCAATTTTGCAAGTTTTGCATATTAAAAATTGTCGCTCTCGCCAGCAAGAACGACTCAGAGACTCATGTAGCGGCGAACCTTTTTTATTAATCGCTTTTTTCTTCCTTCTCCTCTAACCCCGGGGCACATGCGTTTTTATGCAGGCAGTGTTAACCAATCAGAATGCAGTGCTCATGCACCTCCCGCGTGAGTGGACCTAAATGAACAGCCAATCATATTCAGTCCCTTACAGCTCTTATAGTAGGCCTCCTGTACTGGCTCCCGACAAAAAATAGACAACATTAGTTCATTTTTAAAAAGGCACTAATCTCTACTGAGACCACTAGGATTTCTATTTCTTGGTGTACCTCAGCTTCTTGGGGAACTCCAACCAAGTTACTTACTATCTGATTCAGATTTTAGCTGTACTAATATTTACCTAGAAGATGTTCCACATAATTGAGTATTTTAGGTAACTTACATTCATTCCATAATGCAACAAAACATTTTATATTTTAACTATATTGTAGACACTTTTCTAGAATATTTTACCTTTTATTCCCCCTTTTCTTAAAAAAAAAAAAAAGAGTGCAACTTAATTTAACCATTCAAAACATGCACATGAACTATACTGCATGATGGTACTGCTGTGCTCTAATCTTATGTTTCTTCACCTCTACCTGCTGTCACATACTGATGACAGTGTGTTCTTGATGTTTCTGATTGCCTACATCAGAACCTAAGTGTTCTATATTGGCTCCCGAGCATAAAGAATTGAGCTTTGTGGTATCTGGCTACTCTTGAGGTCTTTTTCTCTTCCTCTTTGCCTCCATGGCTGGTTTTTTAAATGACTGAAGTTACCATTTAAAATCACACCAAAATAGGCTTTTGACACTGGGAAGCAAGTTCTAAAGAGCTCCAAGTACCTGAACATAAGAGCAGAAAAACATCTTCCCTTAGAACACAGCACTGGCTAATTTATACAATGAGGTCCGCATTCTTTTTCCCCAGGAACTGGAATCAACCATGTCAATTACATGACATTCTTCTCTCCACAGATGATCTAATAGCATACCCTTCACAATGCCTCCTCAATAGATGCAAAGAATGGAAACATTCAGATAGAATAGCAGAGTTGTCCAATTACTCATGAGGTGTAAGAGTTACATGAAGATGATGTGTGCTTAGCATTTATTTATATGTGATAAGTAAATGTAAATGAAACTATGAATCTGACTTTATGTCTTTGCTGGGTGCTCAGTAGCAGTCAGAATATAAAGATGTAAATTTTTTTTTGTCTATTTATTTAAGAGGCTAACACAACAGGACTTGTGAAAAACAATGGAATTCTTGAAACCATCAGAAATTTTTGTAAAACCCCAGAGTACTTAATTGGAAGTACAGAAAAATCTTGATTTTTGTTTTCTCTACATATACATGGAGTGAATCACAAAATTAGTTATCCAATTTTTTTCACTTTGTCAATTAAGCATTAATAACAGACCACAAGTAAAAAAAAGAAATTCTGCCTAAATAAACTGATGACCTACTTCTCTCTACCAAATAAGTTCTTTTGACAAAAGTTTTAGAGAAATTATTCTAAGCCAATCAAAGTTTAGTGGCTTATGTAATAAATAAAACAATCATTTTGATTATAGCAGATTCTCACTGCTATGAAGTAATTTTATCAGGACAAAGGAAAAATGTGAGGTGGTCTTTGAGTAACTAATAAAAATTTATTTTACTTTCAATTTTCCCTTCAAGAATGAGAAAGAAACAAAAAAGACATGTGAAAGAGCAACCCTATGGATCTATTCGGCTTAAATAAATTACATATTACCACTTCAGTTCTGGCTGGTAATGTCAGAAACTACTGATTTATAAATAAAGAAGGGAGTAATAACAAAGTCCCTCTGCAGAAAAGAGAAAAAAAGTCACCCCATTAAGTTTTTCCCCACATACAACCCAAAGCTATCCAGTTAATGTATCTCTAATATCCTGCAGTTGATGATATATAGTCGAGATCACTAAATTAAAACTACTCAAGATAACGGCTTTCTGGTGGCACTGCAACCAAGTTATCACTAACAGAACTACTCCAGTGGCTAAAGAAGTCATGAAATAAAGACTATGCTCTTTATTCTTTTAATATTGGACCAAATAAATTATTCTGTTCCCTGATCTGTAAAACGGGGGCCAGCTGGAATACTGAAAATTTGTTAGTGGTAAAATCCTTATAATCTTCAGGTAAACAATATAAAAAAATTAACTATTTGATTCATACCTTGTTTTAATTCTAAACCTTCAGGTTGCTTGTTCTCTCTCACAGCTGAAGTAGAATCTACACAGATGTCTTGTCTGAGGAATAAAAACAAATAAAACAATTTTTAAAACTATATCTGATCAAATAATACTTACTGCTCAGATTCCCAGAATTAAGTCACACACTTGGGAAGACACAATGACTCTTCTGAGCCCCCAGGACAACATTCAGTGCACTAAGAAAACTCAGAAACATGTATATAAGTGTCAAAAACAGTAGCTATAAATCACTACCAATTTAAGCAGTATACGTCTTTGTAAAAAGCAAGAAGCAAAACTGGAAGGAATATGGAGATAACTTTTTCTCCTTTCCAATAACCTTCAGGATAGCTGTGGGAGAAATCACAACTTACAGAGGAATCCAATAATTTTTCAACTTCCAGAGTTCTGCTTAATGGGCACTTTGGCATTCGAATTATTTTAGATGCTTTGATGTCTATGGTATGTGTGAAATACATATTTTATATGTAATATATATATATATAATCAAAGTAAATGGATTAAAGTATAAGATCATAAAAAAGTTTTGATTCACCATGTTCTCCAACAGAGCGGTAAACTAATGTTCTTTCTTAGAGGGCATTATACCACCTAAATATTAATGTTACAAATACTTCTCAACAAAAGAAATTAATTAGTTACAAATATTCAAAATGACTATTTTCTTTCTAAGTAAGTATTACCTTCAGGAGAATTTCTATACACACCCTAAAACTAACATATAAGAAATACTGCAGGAATTTTCCTACTCACAAAATTACTTCTATCCACTTAACAAATCCTTCAAATAACCATAAAGACTTGTGATCATTTCTTTTGAGTTTACAATATTCTTTCCCATCAACATATTTGGCACTCACCTGTTTGTTTTATGTTAAAAGTTTTACTAATACAAGCACAAACTCAAATAGAGACTACAAAATTATTTGGATCTGATATTAGTTAGGACATATAAAAAATTAAAATTGAGATACCTGTTTTATACTTCTTTCTATATCACCTACTCAGATTTTATTCTTTGACCAGAATAACCGGCAAATCCCAAGGAAGGTATCAAGAAATATTCTTTGGCAATCCAGGGACAGATAAAATGCCAATATAGTACATTAAGAGCTTTGCAAGGAGTACAGTTAAAATGTGCTACCTCAAACCTTACAGTCAAATTAGATTTTACCTACTTCTAAGTATCTTCCTTTAAAGAAAATGTTTGTTTGCTCTTACACATCCTTGAATGGGCACTTAATTCTTCTTCTAAACACATATATCTAAACGACCTGAACAAAAACATAATGTTACATCACCATTAAAAGGGCCATTGGTGGGGCACCTGGCTGGCTCAGTCTACAGAGCCTGTGACTCGATCTCAGGTCATGAGTTCAAGGCCCATGTTGGGTGGAGAGATCACTTAAATAAACTTTAAAGAGCAGGGATGAGGGTGGGAGTTGGGCATATGCAATACCCTAAGGATACAACATCACCTATGCAATATTATAGCTGAGAATGTATGACCTATATCATGGAAAAAATCATCAGTTAAACCCAAAATGGAAAAAGTAATGTTCTATTAAAAGAGGGTGAGGAGTTAAATGTCAATGTTATAAAAGACGACAAAAAAAAAAAAAAAAAGTTGTGAAAATATTCCAGGTTAAAGGAGGCTAAAAAGCCCTGACAATTAAATGTTATACTTGACATGACACTGCAGAACTGGAGGGGAAAAACATTATAAAGGACATTACTGAGTCAGATGACAAACTGAAATACTGACAGTAAACTGGATAAATCAAGTATCATTACAATGTTAAGTTTACTGACGTTGACCCTGTTTTATTGTTATAAACATAGCATATCACTATCCTTAAAAAAAAAAAAGCACAAGGTACTATTTCGGGGTAAAGTGTTATAATGTATGTAACTTATAGCCTCAAATGTCTTAAAATAGACACCTATATAAAGAGAGGTAAAGCAAGGGTGTGCAAATAGGATAAAATGTTAATAATAGGTCAATCTAAGTAAAAGGAATATGGATGTTTCTTGTAATGTTCTTATTCTCATTACATTTTAATAATTCATGAAGTTATTGCCAAGTAAAGATTTTTGCATTACAGTATGCATTATTTTCTTTTTTCTGTGAAAGCCCCTTGGTTTCCCTTCAAATAAAACTGGACATCACTATAAAGATTACCTACTGCCATAAAGAATTCCTTTTATTGCCCAAAGTGAACTTTTATAACAGTGTGTTTTACCTTGTTAGATTTGAACATGCTATTGAAGAAAGTCACCAGAATTTCAGACAATAGATGCAGTACAAGTACACCACCTTGTGGCTGAAAAATTAAATGCTAGATGCTTTTCCATCAGTAGTATCTGAAGTCAGAAAAAATATTCCAGAAAAATAGCTTGGAATTTTAAAATCTATATGAGCTAATTTTTCCAAGATGTAGGCTTTGCAACTAAAATTATATACATACAGAGCTCTCTAATACAACTGAAAGATTTCCACCAAAGAGCATGAAAGAGAAGATATACACAAAAAAAGAAATGTCTTAAAGTGTAAGAAAACTATGAGTACATGTCTTTTTATTTCTAGTTTCATTAAAATAAAAAAAAGTCTACTTCCAGATAAGACATACTACGTGTCATAGTTGGAAAAGCTAAAGTAATTCTAATTTATATTTAAATGGCATTTAAATATTTCTATCAAATACTTTAAGAATTTTACAACAACTGTAGGAGTGCCTGGGTCGCTCACTTGGTTAAGCTTCTGACTTGATTTCAGCTCAGGTCATGATGTCAGGCTTGTGAGACCAGCCGTGCTTTGGGCTCCATGCTCAGCTGGGAGTCTGCGTGAGATGCTCTCTCTCCCTCTGCCCCTCCCCTGCTTGTGTGTATGACACCCTCTCTCCAATAAATAAATCTTTTATGACAAAGAATTTGGTAACAACTGGAGAAAGAGAGAGAAAGCACGAGAGAAAAGTAAGAGAGGGAGAGAACACACTGCTAAATCTTGTTTGGGTTACGAATCTTGCAATGACTTTTGTATTTCTTTCATTAAGGAGGGAAAAAATAGTCCATTTTTATTTCTCTAATTCCCTTCTCCTGTCCACAGTACTCCTCATTAAAGTAGCTTAATATATGATCTTGGCTTTGAATTATAAGAGCTGTATACTGATCTCTGGGATTCAAGTCCTCAAACCATAACAGTCTGACTTTTTTTTATTTTCCTTAAAGATTTTATTTATTTATTTATTTGAGAGAGAAAGGGTGAGAGAGAGCATAAGAGGGAAGAAGGTCAGAAGGAGAAGCAGACTCCCTACAGAGCCAGGAGCCCGATGTGGGGCTTGATCCCAGGACTCTGGAATCATGACCTGAGCCTAAGGCAGTCACTCAACCAACTGAGCCACCCAGGTGCCCTGACTTCCTTTTTTTTAACCCAAACATAATTTCACTCTTGATCCTTTCTTAAAACAAAAAAATAAACTATTGGGATTACATCAAAATAAAAAAGCCTCTGGACAAAAAAGGAAACAACACTAAAAGGCAACCTACAGTACGGGGGAAGAGTATCCAAAATGTACAAAGAACTTCTAAAACTCAACACTCAATGGATTTTTTTGTTTGTTTGTCTGTTTGTTTTCCAGAATTCAATGGACTTGTTTAAGTCAGAATAATACACTGCGGAGATCTATGGAACTTAAGAACAATTACACATGCAAATTACTAAAAGTTTAAAATAAATTTCTAAAGAGAAAAAAAGTCAATTTCTTGTACAAATAAAAAATACACAGAAGATACCTCAATGGGTGGATAAAGAAGATGCCAGCGTCTTCTCATTTTTGGTAAAAGCAAGCTGACAATCAGGCAAACTGGCATAACAAAACTCTTAATTCTCCTCACTCTCCTGGGAATAAAAACAAAGGCTAAAAGAAGCCAGCCTATCATTCTATGAGCTTTCTTTCTACTATCAAAAACAAGAAACAAAGAAACTAGAGTAGCCAAAACAATTTTGAAAAAGAAGGACACACATTATCAGTTTGCTATAAAGCTACAGTCATCAAAAAAGTGCAAATACAATTCACTGGAACTGAACAAATGGTGCCGGTACAGCTGGATATCCATATAGATAAGGTTTCCAACCCATACCTTGCACCATATACAAAAACTAACTCAAAATGGTAATAGATCTAAAAAATGTAAACCTATAAAACCTCTAGAAGAAGATGCAGGAAAAAATCCTTTGTGACTTGTTAATAAGCAAAGATCTCCCCCAAAAGCATGGTCTATAAATAAAAATAACTGATCAACTAGATTTCCCCCAAATAAAAAACATCTACTGTTCTAAGGAAATGTTGAGAGAATAAAAGGCTAGTGAGACCAGGAGAAAATATTTGCCAGCCATATATCTGATAAAGGACTTGTATTCAGAGTATACAAAGAACTCTCAAATCACAATAATAAAAAAACAAGAACCAGTTTAAAAAACTGGTTTAAAAATTAAGTCACTTGATCAAGGAAGACATACAGATGCAAATAAACATAGTATCAGACATAGTCAACGTCATTTATTATTAAGGAAATTCAAATTTGGAACTACAATGCCCTATCACTACACATATATTAAAATGGCCAAAATCAGAACAACAGATATACAGAACTCTCAAATACAGTACCAGCAAGGACACAGACAAGCCCTTTAGCAACCCCCACTCTTAGTACTTGACTAAGGACAATGAAAACTCATTGTGTTCCTATCAAAAACTTGTATGCAAACATTCATAGTGGCATTATTTGAAATCATTATAAACTGTAAAGAGATGAAATGTCCCTTTATTAATTTTCTATTGCTGCTGTAACAAATTACCACAAACCTGATAGCTTAAAATAACATAAATGTATATTACAGTTCTGTAATACAGATCTGGTTCCAGTATGGGTCTCATCAGACCAAATCAAAGTGTCCACAGGCTGCATTCCTTTCTAGAGGCTCTAGGAGAGAATTCATGTTCATTTGGGCTGCTGGCAGAATTCCGTTCACTGAGGTTCGTGAACGAAAGTCCCTGACTCCTTGCTGGCTAGAAGCTGATGATCATCACCAGATTCTAGTCAAGTCTCATGTTGGGTCTCTCTGACCTCTTCTGTCTTCCTCTTCAACTTTTAGGAACTCATAGAATTAAAGGGGGATAAGCTGGGTAATCCAGGATAATCTTCCCCATCTCAAAACCTTAACCTTAAACAAATCTGCAAAGTGCCTTTTGTCAAATAAAGTAACACACTCTCAGGTTCTGAGGATCGGAGTGTAAACACCTTTGAAGGGTCATCATTTTACTTACAAAATTACCTCAAGTGGGGAATGAATAAATAAACTATAGTATGTCCACACAATGGAATACTAACTACTTAGCAATCAAAAGGAAGAACTATTGGGGGAGGAGTCAAGATGGCGGAGAAGTAGCAAGCTGAGACTGCTTCAGCTAGCCGGAGATCAGCTAGATAGCTTATCTAAAGATTGCAAACACCTGAAAATCCATCGGCAGATTGAAGAGAAGAAGAACAGCAATTCTGGAAACAGAAAAACAACCACTTTCTGAAAGGTAGGACCGGCGGAGAAGTGAATCCAAAGCGACGGGAAGATAGACCCCGGGGGGAGGGGCCGGCTCCCGGCAAGCGGCGGAGCAACCGCGCACAAAATCAGGACTTTTAAAAGTCTGTTCCGCTGAGGGACATCGCTCCAGAGGCTAAACCGGGGCGAAGCCCATGCGGGGTCAGCGTGGCCTCAGGTCCCGCAGGGTCACAGAAGGATCGGGGGTGTCTGAGTGTCGCAGAGCTTGCGGGTATTGGAACGGGAAAGCCTGCATAAGAGACAGAGCTGACAGTAAGCTCGCAGCTCGGTGTTACCTTGAACCGGTCGCAGGCTCGGTGAGCTCGGAGCGCGGCCGGAGGTCAGGCAGACGGGAGTAACTGGGTGCTGTTCTCTGAGGGCGCACTGAGGAGTGGGGCCCTGGGCTCTCGGCTCCTCCGGGCCGGAGACCAGGAGGCCGCCATTTGTATTCCCGTCCTCTGGAACTCTACGGAAAGCGCTCAGGGAACAAAAGCTCCTGAAAGCAAACCCGAGCGGATTACTCACCCCGGCCCCGGGTAAGGGCGGTGAAATTCCGCCTGGGGCAAGACACTTGAGAATCACTACAACAGGCCCCTCCCCAGAAGATCAACAAGAAATCCAGCCGAGACCAAGTTCACCTACCAAGGAGTGCGGTTTCAATACCAAGGAGAGCAGCAGAATTCCAGAGGAGGAGAAAGCCAAGCACGGAACTCATGGCTTTTTTCCTGTGATTTTTTTTTAGTCTTGCAGTTAATTTAATTTTTTCTTTTTCATTTTTTTTTTTCTTTTTTCTCGCCTTCGGGTAAAATTTTTTTTAACTGTTACCTTTTTCTTTTTTAACGATTTTTTACTAGTTTATCTAATATATATATATATATTTTTACATTTTTCTTAGGTGTTTTCTTTTTTTTTAAAAAAATTCTTTTCTTTTCTTTTCTTTTTTTTTTCTTTTTCTTTTATTTATTTATTTTTTTCTTTCTTGCTTTTTGAACCTCTTTTTATCCCCTTTCCCCCCACTCACGATTTTTGATCTCTTCTAATTTGGTTAAAGCATATTTTCCTGGGGTTGTTGCCACACTTTTAGTATTTTACTTGCCCCTTCATTTACTCTTATCTGGACAAAATGACAAGACGTAAAAATTCAACACAAAAAAAAGAACAAGAGGCAGTACCGAAGGCTAGGGACCTAATCAATACAGACATCGGTAATATGTCAGATCTAGAGTTCAGAATGACAATTCTCAAGGTTCTAGCCGGGCTCGAAAAAGGCATGGAAGATATTAGAGAAACCCTCTCGAGAGATATAAAAGCCCTTTCTGGAGAAATAAAAGAACTAAAATCTAACCAAGGTGAAATCAAAAAAGCTATTAATGAGGTGCAATCAAAAATGGAGGCTCTAACTGCTAGGATAAATGAGGCAGAAGAAAGAATTAGTGATATAGAAGACCAAATGACAGAGAATAAAGAAGCTGAGCAAAAGAGGGACAAACAGCTACTGGACCACGAGGGGAGAATTCGAGAGATAAGTGACACCATAAGACGAAACAACATTAGAATAATTGGGATTCCAGAAGAAGAAGAAAGTGAGAGGGGAGCAGAAGGTATACTGGAGAGAATTATTGGGGAGAATTTCCCCAATATGGCAAAGGGAACGAGCATCAAAATTCAGGAGGTTCAGAGAATGCCCCTCAAAATCAATAAGAATAGGCCCACACCCCGTCACCTAATAGTAAAATTTACAAGTCTCAACGACAAAGAGAAAATCCTGAAAGCAGCCCGGGAAAAGAAGTCTGTAACATACAATGGTAAAAATATTAGATTGGCAGCTGACTTGTCCACAGAGACCTGGCAGGCCAGAAAGAGCTGGCATGATATTTTCAGAGCACTAAACGAGAAAAACATGCAGCCAAGAATACTATATCCAGCTAGGCTATCATTGAAAAAAATAGAAGGAGAGATTAAAAGCTTCCAGGACAAACAACAACTGAAAGAATTTGCAAATACCAAACCAGCTCTACAGGAAATATTGAAAGGGATCCTCTAAGCAAAGAGAGAGCCTACAAGTGGTAGATCAGAAAGGAACAGAGACCATATACAGTAACAGTCACCTTACAGGCAATACAATGGCACTAAATTCATATCTCTCAATAGTTACCCTGAATGTGAATGGGCTAAATGCCCCTGTCAAAAGACACAGGGTATCAGAATGGATAAAAAAACAAAACCCATCTATATGTTGCCTCCAAGAAACACATTTTAAGCCCGAAGACACCTCCAGATTTAAAGTGAGGGGGTGGAAAAGAATTTACCATGCCAATGGACATCAGAAGAAAGCAGGAGTGGCAATCCTTATATCAGATCAATTAGATTTTAAGCCAAAGACTATAATAAGAGATGAGGAAGGACACTATATCATACTCAAAGGGTCTGTCCAACAAGAAGATTTAACAATTTTAAATATCTATGCCCCCAATGTGGGAGCAGCCAACTATATAAACCAATTAATAACAAAATCAAAGAAACACATCAACAATAATACAATGATAGTAGGGGACTTTAACACTCCCCTCACTGAAATGGACAGGTCATCCAAGCAAAAGATCAGCAAGGAAATAAAGGCCTTAAATGACACACTGGACCAGATGGACATCACAGATATATTCAGAATATTTCATCCCAAAGCAACAGAATACACATTCTTCTCTAGTGCACATGGAACATTCTCCAGAATAGATCACATCCTCGGTCCTAAATCAGGACTCAACCGGTATCAAAAGATTGGGATCATTCCCTGCATATTTTCAGACCACAATGCTCTAAAGCTAGAACTCAACCACAAAAGGAAGTTTGGAAAGAACCCAAATACATGGAGACTAAACAGTATCCTTCTAAAGAATGAATGGGTCAACCGGGAAATTAAAGAAGAATTGAAAAAAATCATGGAAACAAATGATAATGAAAATACAACGGTTCAAAATCTGTGGGACACAACAAAGGCAGTCCTGAGAGGAAAATATATAGCGGTACAAGCCTTTCTCAAGAAACAAGAAAGGTCTCAGGTACACAACCTAACCCTACACCTAAAGGAGCTGGAGAAAGAACAAGAAAGAAACCCTAAGCCCAGCAGGAGAAGAGAAATCATAAAGATCAGAGCAGAAATCAATGAAATAGAAACCAAAAAAACAATAGAACAAATCAACGAAACTAGGAGCTGGTTCTTTGAAAGAATTAATAAAATTGATAAACCCCTGGCCCGACTTATCAAAAAGAAAAGAGAAAGGACCCAAATAAATAAAATCATGAATGAAAGAGGAGAGATCACAACTAACACCAAAGAAATACAAACTATTATAAGAACATACTATGAGCAACTCTACGGCAATAAATTTGATAATCTGGAAGAAATGGATGCATTCCTAGAAAACATATAAACTACCACAACTGAACCAGGAAGAAATAGAAAGCCTGAACAGACCCATAACCAGTAAGGAGATTGAAACAGTCATTAAAAATCTCCAAACAAACAAAAGCCCAGGGCCAGACGGCTTCCCGGGGGAATTCTACCAAACATTTAAAGAAGAACTAATTCCTATTCTCCTGAAACTGTTCCAAAAAATAGAAATGGAAGGAAAACTTCCAAACTCATTTTATGAGGCCAGCATCACCTTGATCCCAAAACCAGACAAGGATCCCACCAAAAAAGAGAGCTATAGACCGATATCCTTGATGAACACAGATGCGAAAATACTCAACAAAATACTAGCCAATAGGATTCAACAGTACATTAAAAAGATTATTCACCACGACCAAGTGGGATTTATTCCAGGGCTGCAAGGTTGGTTCAACATCCGCAAATCAGTCAATGTGATACAACACATCAATAAAAGAAAGAACAAGAACCATATGATACTCTCAATAGATGCTGAAAAAGCATTTGACAAAGTACAACATCCCTTCCTGATCAAAACTCTTCAAAGTGTAGGGATAGAGGGCACATACCTCAATATCATCAAAGCCATCTATGAAAAACCCACCGCAAATATCATTCTCAATGGAGAAAAACTGAAAGCTTTTCCGCTAAGGTCAGGAACACGGCAGGGATGTCCATTATCACCACTGCTATTCAACATCGTACTAGAGGTCCTAGCCTCAGCAATCAGACAACAAAAGGAAATTAAAGGCATCCAAATCGGCAAAGAAGAAGTCAAATTATCACTCTTCGCAGATGATATGATACTATATGTGGAAAACCCAAAAGACTCCACTCCAAAACTGCTAGAACTTATACAGGAATTCAGTAAAGTGTCAGGATATAAAATCAATGCACAGAAATCAGTTGCATTTCTCTACACCAACAGCAAGACAGAAGAAAGAGATATTAAGGAGTCAATCCCATTTACAATTGCATCCAAAACCATAAGATACCTAGGAATAAACCTAACCAAAGAGACACAGAATCTATACTCAGAAAACTATAAAGTACTCATGAAAGAAATTGAGGAAGACACAAAGAAATGGAAAAATGTTCCATGCTCCTGGATTGGAAGAATAAATATTGTGAAAATGTCTATGCTACCTAAAGCAATCTACACATTTAATGCAATTCCTATCAAAGTACCATCCATCTTTTTCAAAGAAATGGAACAAATAATTCTAAAATTTATATGGAACCAGAAAAGACCTCGAATAGCCAAAGGGATATTGAAAAAGAAAGCCAACGTTGGTGGCATCACAATTCCGGACTTCAAGCTCTATTACAAAGCTGTCATCATCAAGACAGCATGGTACTGGCACAAAAACAGACACATAGATCAATGGAACAGAATAGAGAGCCCAGAAATAGACCCTCAAATCTATGGTCATCTAATCTTCGACAAAGCAGGAAAGAATGTCCAATGGAAAAAAGACAGCCTTTTCAATAAATGGTGCTGGGAAAATTGGACAGCCACATGCAGAAAAATGAAATTGGACCATTTCCTTACACCACACACAAAAATAGACTCAAAATGGATGAAGGACCTCAATGTACGAAAGGAATCCATCAAAATCCTTGTGGAGAACACGGGCAGCAACCTCTTCGACCTCTGCCGCAGCAACATCTTCCTAGGAACAACGCAAAAGGCAAGGGAAGCAAGGGAAAAAATGAACTACTGGGATTTCATCAAGATCAAAAGCTTTTGCACAGCAAAGGAAACAGTTAACAAAATCAAAAGACAACTGACAGAATGGGAGAAGATATTTGCAAACGACATATCAGATAAAGGACTAGTGTCCAGAATCTATAAAGAACTTAGCAAACTCAACATCCAAAGAACAAATAATCCAATCAAGAAATGGGCAGAGGACATGAACAGACATTTCTGCAAAGTAGACATCCAGATGGCCAACAGACACATGAAAAAGTGCTCCATATCACTCGGCATCAGGGAAATACAAATCAAAACCACAATGAGATATCACCTCACACCAGTCAGAATGGCTAAAATCAACAAGTCAGGAAATGACAGATGCTGGCGAGGATGCGGAGAAAGCGGAACCCTCCTACACTGTTGGTGGGAATGCAAGCTGGTGCAGCCACTCTGGAAAACAGCATGGAGGTTCCTCAAAATGTTGAAAATAGAACTGCCCTATGACCCAGCAATTGCACTATTGGGTATTTACCCTAAAGATACAAATGTAGTGATCCAAAGGGACACATGCACCCGAATGTTTATAGCAGCAATGTCCACAATAGCCAAACTATGGAAAGAACCTAGATGTCCATCAACAGATGAATGGATCAAGAAGATGTGGTATATATACACAATGGAATACTATACAGCCATCAAAAGAAATGAAATCTTGCCATTTGCAACAACATGGATGGAACTAGAGCGTATCATGCTTAGCGAAATAAGTCAAGCAGAGAAAGACAACTATCATATGATCTCCCTGATATGAGGAAGTGGTGATGCAACATGGAGGCTTAAGTGGGTAGAAGAAGAATAAATGAAACAAGATGGGATTGGGAGGGAGACAAACCATAAGTGACTCTTAATCTCACAAAACAAACTGAGGGTTGCCGGGTGGAGGGGGTTTGGGAGAAGGGGGTGGGATTATGGACATTGGGGAGGGTATGTGATTTGGTGTGTGCTGTGAAGTGTGTAAACCTGGTGATTCACAGACCTGTACCCCTGGGGATAAAAATATATGTTTATAAAAAATAAAAAATTAAAATTGGAAAAAAAAAAAAAAAAAAAAAGGAAGAACTATTGATATACAGGACGATACAAATGAATCTCAAATGCATTATGCTAAGTTAAAGAAGCAGACTCAAAAGGCTATATACTGGGGTGCTTCTAGGAAACCTACTCATTCTGAAACTCAGTAAAAGAGCATTTATCCTGCCTTTCCTGTATCAAAGTCTCCCATGTAACCAAAGAATTGGTATAAGAAAAATCTATATTTAAAAATGCTAGCTATTGGGGCACCTGGATGGCTCAGTGGGTTAAAGCCTCTGCCTTCGGCTCAGGTCATGATCCTGGAGTCCTGGGATCGAGCCCCGCATCGGGCTCTGCTCGGCAGAGAGCCTGCTTCCTCCTCTCTCTCTGCCTGCCTCTCTGCCTACTTGTGATCTCTGTCAAATAAAATTTTTTTTTTAAAAAAAGGCTATATACTGTATTATTCCATCTATATCACACTCTAGAAAAAGAATAGGTATAGAGGACAGAAACTGATTAGTGGTTGCCAGAGACTGGGGATGGGAGGATTGGACTACAAGGAGCCACAGAGGAGATTTTTAGTTGTGATGGAACTATTCTATATCATGAATATGGCAATAGATTAAAAAACCACCCATTTGCCCAATTTTACAGAACTATATAGCAAAAAAGGTGAACTATAATTATCTAAACGATACGTTATTTTTTTTAACTGAAACACCATAAAAGTCTTAGAGCAGGCTCAAAAAAATTAAATCATATGGTAGTGAACTGTAACCTTCAAACACTAAAAATGAGGCAAAACAAGCTTAATTTTTCTCAAAGGGCTTTTCCAAAGAGCAAATAAATCTACATCTCCAGTGTCCAGCAATTTTCTTCAGGCTTCATAAAAAAATGTGGGGAAAATCCTCAATATTCATCAGCATAAAATGGAATTTTAGGAATAGTTGTTATGAAAGATTCAGAGTAAAAATCCCAAAGCGAATACAGCAACTTTTTTTTTTCCGATGCTTACTATGTTACAGGTACTATTCTAAGCACTTTATGATCCTCTTCTCAATCATCATCACGATCCTATAGGGTATGGTATGTACGGGTATTACCCCAATTCTCCAGCTGAGGACACTGAGGCCCAGGAGGATTTAAGTAACTTGCCAAAAAACAGAAAGCCAGCAAACTGGAGTTATGCCGGCAGGCATTAAATTTAAATTAAATTTGAAATGCAGGCAGTTTAATTCTAGAACCTTCACTTTTTACATTTATTTGGACTTTCTATTACTTACAGAAATACTTCTCTGAGTAGTAATACCTAAAAATTACATGTAGCCAAGCAACCCTCTCCGGTCCCCTCCCTGATCAAGAGCTCTGTACTATCGCTCTATAAACTTTGCTTTGCTGCCATTAAAACAAAACAAAACAAAAACAAAAACAACAAAAACTCTCCAAACCAAAACAAACAAACAAGCAAGCAAGCAACATGTAGCTATGGCAATATACAGATTCATACGGCCATATATACCTCAAAGGATAAAGTCAGTTTTGACTCACAATTTGACCTCAAGGCCCCAAAGGAAAATTCTTCTTCCTTATTGGGTAAGCTAAAATAAGCTACTAAAATATCCAGACAGAATTATTTTAAATGTTGAAAATTTCAAGGAAAAGACAGACATAAGTAACAATGAAAGATCCATAATCCTCAAGAAAGGGCCTGCAAGGAATGGGAATGAAAAAAGAGGAAGGAAACATTTTGAACTCTGTACCTTTTTGTACCATTCTGTACAACTAGTACTGTTTGAATTTTTTCCTAACTGAGGCATTTTATCTGCACATATGTATTACATCCTTTGAAAAAGAATCCCAGAATTTTCCCTCCTGCATCTTCATCTTGCCTCTTCACGGTCCATGATGCCAGGTTAGGTTTTCAGTATCGTGAAACCAAGCTGATGGGACAGAAGCAGATTATTCTGCCATTTTTCTAGCTCTTTTGAGTGTATATCAAACCTGGGACCGATCACTCCATACTTGTTTAACCTGCTCATGAAGTTCATAACAATTTTTCCAGCTCTGTAATCATCAATGATTTTAAATTCACCAATGTAACCACGCTTCATCAGTTAGAAACCAAACAATGACTTTGGAGAATGGCCTAGAAAAAACTTGGCGTTTGCTTCTCTTTCAAGCATTATGGGGTTTTTGGGTGTTTTTTTCTTTTTCTTAATTGACCTTGTTAATGTTCTTGAGAGCATGTGCCACAACGTTCATGTGAATGTTCATGTGAAATTCATAATGATGATAGCAGCACTGAAAGATGGACAGAGTACTATTTGTGTTTTTAAACCATGCCCATGGGTGTGCCTCGGTGGCTCAGTTGTTAAGCGTCTGCCTTTGGCTCAGGTCATGATCCCAGGGTCCTTGCATTGGGCTCGCTGTTCAGTGGGAAGCCTGCTTCTCACTCTCCCACTCCCCCCGCCTGTGTTCCCTCTCTAGCTGTGTCTGTCAAATAAATAAAGTATTTAAATGAATGAATGAATAAATAAACAAACCATGCCCATGCATTTGGCTATTAACTTTAAAAAAAAGTTAATGGAAGTACTGGTTCACACAAGTTTGTAACAGAAAACAAGGAGGGGAATAAAAGGAAACAAACATACAGAAGAAATTTACTGAATAATAGCAGTGTAATCAAGAATTGTAAAAATAATATTCTAAGTAAATTCTTGATAGTTGTAAAGAAGAATATGGCAAAATGAAAATTAAAAGGGGATGTTAAAGCTCTACCTTAAAACTTAGACCAAAATAAATCTCAAAATAATTTAAAAATTTCAAAATAAATTTCATTTAAAAAAATCCATAAAGTACTTAAAGAAAATATGAGGAATACTTTCTAACTTCAGAAAAGAGAAGGACTTTTCTAAATATAAAACCCAAAAACCATAAAAGATTATCAAATTAGACTACATTAACATGAAATATTTATGCATACAATACAAGGTAAAAGCCTTAAAGTATAAAAAGAAGAGCAAAGCAAAAAATAACTGCAACCCATATCACCAACAATGGATTAAAAAGACCAAAGCTGGGAAGCCTGGGTGGCCTCAGTTAAGCATCTGACTTTGGCTCAGGTCATGATCCCAGAGTCCTGGGATCAAACCCCACATTAAGTTCCCTGCTCGGTTAGGAGCCTCTCCTTCTGCCTGCCGCTCTGCCTGCTTGTGTGCTCTCTGTCAAATAAATCTAAAAAAATCTTTTAAATAAATAAATCAATAAGTAAACCCAAAAGAAAAAAGACCAAAGTCCTCCAACTACATACACACGAAGGGTAAATAAATGCCAAAGCTCAAAGAAAACTCCACTAGCTCTATAATATATAAAAAGGTGATTAATTTCACTCATAATAAGAGAATACAAATTAAAATTCCCATAACAGGGACGCCTGGGTGGCTCAGTTGGTTAAGCAGCTGCCTTCGGCTCAGGTCATGATCCCAGCGTCCTGGGATCGAGTCCCACATCGGGCTCCTTGCTCCGCAGGGAGCCTGCTTCTCCCTCTGACTCTGCCTTCCACTCTGTCTGCCTGTGCTCGCTCTCACTCTCTCTTACAAATAAATAAATAAAATCTTTAAAAAAAAAAAATTCCCATAACATATTATCTACTGGATGAACAAAGATCAAAATGTTAGATAACACTATACTGAGTGAAGTGTATGAACACATGTACTCCACATTTAGAGGTATAAATCAGTTTAAACTCTGTAAGTCAATTATGGCAAAATCTAAAATTTCAAATGCGCAAATATCTGACTAAACAATTAACTTGTAGATATTATGCTACACATAATCACAGAGGAACAAGATTATATACAGAAATATTTATATCATTTGTAGTAACAAAAGAGTAAAAAATTTGTTTGTTTTTAAAGATTATTTATTTATTTATTTGACAGAGAGAAAGAGAGAGATCACAAGTAGACAGAGAGGCAGGCAGAGAGGAAAGCAGGCTCCCTGCTGAGCAGAGAGCCCGATGCAGGACTCAATTCCAGGACCCTGAGATCATGACCCGAGCCAAAGGCAGCAGCTTAACCCACTGAGCCACCCAGGCACCCAAGAGGAAACAATTTAAATGTCCATAAACAGGCTTAATACTTTACTACATCCAATAATGGAATAGTATACAGGTATATATAGGAAGCCTTATATGTACAAGGAAGAATAAAACCCAAGAAAAGACATACTATTATATGGAAAAAATTAAGTGGAAAGGGTATGGAATAGTTTGCACAGTATGCTGCCTTAAGGTGTGAAAAGAAAAATATATACATACACATGTATTTCTAAACTCATGGATTATCCATGGATTATCTCTGGGAGGATACACAAGAAATTGGTTTACTGTGGTTGCCTACAGGAAGGAAGAATGAGGAATAGGAGAAAGATTTATTTTCATTAAATACGTTAAAATTTGGGGGTGCCTGGGTGGCTCAGTGGGTTAAAGTCTCTGTCTTTGGCTCCGGTCGTGATCCCAGAGTCCTGGGATCAAGCCCCGCGTCAGGCTCTTTGCTCAGCGGGGAGCCTGTTTTCTCCTCTCTCTCTGCCTGCTTCTCTGCCTACTTGTGATCTCTGTCTGTCAAATAAGTAAATAAAATCTTAAAAAAAAATACGTTAAAAATTTTTGTACTATGTGCATGCACTTACCTTTCAAATAAATAAACTCTTAAAAAACAGACACTAGATACATAGTTATGTGGGAAAATGTCCTTATTTTCTGGAAATTCAAATATTCAGAATGAAGATATCTATAATTACATTATAATACTCTAAGAAAAAAGATGAAGCAAAAATGAAAACTGCTATAATTGTTAAGATCCAGCCAATAGTGTCGTTACACTATTCTAATTTTCTATACTTTTGTTATTTTTCATAATAAAAGTAAAAGTGAAATTCCTTTTTTACCTGAAATAATACAGTGAAATCCCTTTTACCTAACACAGACAAGTAATGTCTTTACCTGACATTAAGTTCTTATTAAAGTTCTTATTAACATAAGAAAACACCTTTAAAAGTTATGTAATTTAAGCATTTTAGGTTAACATAAAACAGAAATGTGACCTTCCTTCACCAATCTTTGGCCCCGATGCCACAGCCTTACCATTATTGTGAATCCATGGAAAAGTTCAATTTCATCCTACTCACATAAATCATTTCTACTTTTGGCTCCTTTAAAATGCAAACATCGGGGCGCCTGGGTGGCTCAGTGGGTTAAGCCGCTGCCTTCGGCTCAGGTCATGATCTCAGGGTCCTGGGATCGAATCCCGCATCGGGCTCTCTGCTCAGCAGGGAGCCTGCTTCCTCCTCTCTCTCTCTCTGCCTGCCTCTCTGCCTATCTGTGATCTCTGTCAAATAAATAAATAAAATAAAATAAAATGCAAACATCTCAGTGCCAAAAAAAATTACCCTTTATACAATGTTCCCCAAACTTTTACTGTTACCCCACAGCTAAATGACAACTTTTTAATAATATCACTGAGTTTTTCAAAACAATCAACTTAATCAACTACTCTTTTCATGTTTATATTTCATCAGTTTATATATTTAACTAGTATGTAACTACAAAAACTCTTGGTAAGCAAACACTTCAAATGGAGGGACAAGTTCACATGTGTATTAGAGAACACTCATTAATATCAGTTTAGCACACTGTAAACATCAGTGAATTTCTCTTTTTTAAAGATTTCATTTATTTTTATTTATTAATTTATTTAACAGAGAGAGACAGTGCATCGCTTCTCGGCCTTTTGGCTAAGATCAAGTGTGGAGAGAGACAGTGCAAGTGGGGGAGGGAGAGGAATAAACAGACTCAGCTTTGGGTATGGACCTGAAGTGGGGGGTCAATCCCAAGACCCTGAAATTATGACCTGAGCCAAATTAAGAGCCCAACACTCAGCTGCCTGACTCATTCAGGAGCCCCGTGAATTTATTTTTCAAATGAACTAGAAAGGGCAATTAATATAATAAGAATCAGTTAAGTGATTAAGAAAAACTTAATTTTTTAAAAATAGTGATAATAGCAGAAAAAAGGAAAAATACCTGTTAACATTGAAACCAGTCTTCAAGCAACAGGATGAGGCAGTAAATTGACCAACAGAAAAATGACAATAGATACAATTTAAAAATTAGGGAAACTAACACAGCTGCTGATCTCCGGCTTTTTATTAAACTAACATACAGCATCAAAATTCTATCATGTATCGGGCACCTGGGTGGCTCAGTGGGTTAAGCCTCCGCCTTTGGCTCATGTCATGATCTCAGGGTCCTGGGATCGAGTCCCCCATCGGGCTCTCTGCTAGGCAGGGAGCCTGCTTCCTCTTCTCTCTCTCTCTGCCTGCCTCTCTGCCTGCTTGGTCTCTCTCTGTCAAATAAATAAATTAAATCTTTAAAAAAAAAAATTCTATCATTATCACTGCCAAGGTTCAGCAACAGAAGAATGGTCATACAGTACAGTTCTAGCTGTTATTCTTAGTAAGACAACTGATAAAGCCAGAGAAATAGTTCAGCATTTTCAAGAATAAACATCTGAATACAAAGTAGTCATTTACCCACCTACAACTAAGCAATATGCTCTTCTTTCATTCTATCTTTACTAAAGCGCCTAACCCCTAACGTGACTATAAACAGCAGTAAACAGGAAGCTACTCCTATTCTGAAGGGTGGAAGAACTTGTAGACTATTTAAAAAATATAATTATTACAATGTATTAAAACCTAGTACACTGTAAATAGTAACCAGTACATTGTAAGTAGTAACTAGTAGTAGATGACACCAACTTCTCTTTTCAACTACTTGTATTTAATACCTAGGTATTCTATCGTGAACAAAAATATTCATATTTGAAATTCATAAAACAGATGCTCAAATGGAAATTAAAAAAAATTCCTGCCAAGGAATTATTCACTTTGCAAAAATAATTTCCTCTAAATTTGATTCACTAATTAAATATTCTAGTGAATATAAAATGATTCCATTTATATCTGTTACCTAAAATCTCTCAAGTATATTTAGGAATCTCTCATTAAAAAAAAAAGTTATCATCTAAAACTGGAATCCAGTAAGAGCTACTTTAGAACTTGCCTATTATCTGCTAAGAAAGTAGCAATGACCATGAATAGTATTTCCATAACACTCATAATACAAACTACTTTGCAGTATACCTTATTTTGAGAATGTGGATTTTTAAATTTGCCTTCTAGAACTGTAATATTATCTCAACAATGCTTATTATCTATAGGGAAACACAGTTTCATTTCCACCAAATTCTCTCTCAATATCACTCACTAAAAGCACATTAATTTAAAATTCATGAAGATATTTATTACAGGAATTCTAAAATACTGCTAAGATCTCCCTGAAGTATTTGTATTTTTATTCTTTATAATAAAGCCCCAATTTGGATTATTTTATTGCACTATTCAAGATTTAAATATTATTACAAACATATTCTTTAGAGCATAATCATCTTACATTATAGGCTGAGCTAATACCTAGTCTCATTTTGTGTGCTATTTTAGCTATAATACTTCATTTCCAGCACATTTCCAAATAGAGACAGTACTCTAATTCCCGGCCTTTATACTGACTTATTTACTTAAAATTCTTGTCCTTGTTAAGCAATTGTTGTCATCTGTAACATTGGTAAATCTTGTCACAATACCTAACAGTTTTAAAACACTGCAAAATCATAGATGCTGAGGTTTTTAGTGTAACACAATATAAATTTGTTCATTTGCTTACCTAAGGTGAACCAAAGTGACAATCCCATCTGTCACCATTTAAAAAAAAAAAAAGAATTTTATTTATTTATTTGACGAGAGAGACCACAAGTAGGCAGAGAGGCAGAAAGAGAGAGGAAGGGAAGCAGGCTCCCTGCTGAGCAGAGAGGCCGCTGCGGGACTTGATCCCAGGACCCTAGGATCATGACCTGAGCCGAAGGCAGAGGCTTAACCCACTAAGCCACTCAGGGACCTCCCATCTGTCAACCCTTTGAAAATGAAGGTATTTAGAAACTGTGAATGTTTTATCTTTATAGTTCCTAATCTCATTCCTATAAATTTGTTATGTTAAAACTCATTAATTTCAAGTTTTAAAAGTAGCAAACTGTCAAAAACTTCTTATAACTAATGCTTCTGCTTTCTTGTTATTTTTGGTAGTTAAATTTCTGTTGTACATAATCTAGTCTGTGGTATTTTGTTATGGCAGCCCCTTAACACACAAAGTCTTCTGCAAATAGGGAGTTTTACTTTTTCCTTCTAATCTGTGTGACTTTTATTTCTTTTTCATGCTTTGTTAAACCTGTTGATATTTCCACTACCTTGCTAAATAGGAGTGATGAGAGAAGGTATTTTTGCTTGGTCCTATTTTAGAAAGAAACCATGTAAAGATTTTCATATTTAAGTATGCCATTATTTGTATGCATTTTTTAAAAATTATTTATTTATCTATCAGAGAGAGAGCACAAGCAGGCAGAGTGGCAGGAAGAGGCAGAGAGAGAAGCAGACTCCCCGCTGATCACCCCAGGATCCAGGGATCATGACCTGAGTCAGACAGTGGCTTAACCAAATGAGCCACCCAGGTGCCTATTGTGTGCATTTGTTTTTAGGTTTATTTTATTGTTCTTTTTTTCTAACTTCTTGAATTGAATACTCAGTTCACTTATTTTAATTATTTACAGAATAGTAATATATACTTAAGGCTAAAATTTTCCTGAGTATTACGTTAGCTGTATCCCATAGAGCTGGTTCATTTTTTAATGTTAGTTTTTAAACAGTTTATAATTCCTCTTTAACCTCAAAGCTGTTGAGTTTTAGAATACATAGACAGTGAGGTTCCATAGGCTTTTTGTTCATTTTACTTTACTGCTCTAAAATCAGGTCAACAAGTTCTTTAAGAACTTCATTAAACATTTTATGACCAAACTTACTATTTTTGTGGATATTCCACAGGAGATAAGTTCTGTTTTCAGAATACAGAATATGGTCTATACCAATCAATTCATTTAGGTCCTCAATATCTTTACTTACCTTTCATCTAGATAATTTATCATGAGATAGATGAGAGAGATAAAATTAAGTTCCTACGGGACGCCTGGGTGGCTCAGTTTGTTAAGCAGCTGCCTTCGGCTCAGGTCGTGACCCTAGGGTCCTGAGATGGAGTCCCACATCTGGCTCCTGGCTCAGCACAGAGCTTGCTTCTCCCTCCCACTCTGCCTGCTGCTCTCCCTGCTTGTACTCTCCCTCTCTGTTAAATGAATAAATAAAACCTTAAAAAAAAGTTAAGTTCCTACTACTCACATACTTATTTCACATCATGATTCCCATAGTTTTTGCCTTATAAAAGTGATACAGAGGAAATAACACAAATATATGGCACCTGTAAGGCATATATTCCTGTTAGATCACCTTTGTGGATGTCACAGTATTATAAATTGCCTTTTACGATCTTGTATAAATCTTTTTGCCTTGAATTCAATCTTCACTAATATTAGGCTTATTATACCTCGCTTGCAAGTATTTCTTATAGATCTTTTGTTTGGTTACTGACTATTTAAGATAAATAATACCCAAAATTAAAAAAAATTTTTCACACAAATACATCTTTTTTTTTTTTAAAGAATTTATTTATTTATTTGACAAACAGAACACAGGTAGGCAGAGAACCAGGCAGAAGGAGAGGGAGAAACAGGCTCTCCACTGAGCAGAGAGCCAGACGTGGGGCTCCTGGGTGGCTCAGTTGGTTGGGTGGCTGCCTTCAGCTCAGGTCATGATCCTGGGGTCCTGGGATTGAGCCCCACATCTTTTTTAATGGTTTCTGGGTTTTTAATCTTATTTAAGAACTTCACCAACTACCACAATAGATTACACAATTAAAGTACGCTTTCTATTTTTTTCAGATTATTTTTCTGTTTTTTAGTAAAATGTTATGGTTTTCTTCGTAAGTTTCCTGTTAAAGGTATTTGAAAGCCCATCATATTTTTGTAACTCGTATTAACAGAATTTTTTTTTTTAGTTCCCAGTCACTGGGTTGAAGAATGCTGATAAAGCATTACTTCACTATGTCTGTGAGGATGTTTCCTCAAGATATTAGCATTTGAATTGAACCGGGTAAAGCACGTAGCCCTACCCCCCCCCCCCCCTAGGCTACAGCTAATCCCTTGAGGGCTGGAATAAAAAAGGCACAAGAAGGGCAGGGTACCTGGGTGCCTCATTCCATTAAGGGGCCAATTCTTGGTTTTAGCTAGGTCTTGATCTCAGGGTCCTGATACTAACCCACTCATACAGGATCTAGCCCCACTTCGGGCTCTGTGCTCAGTGCCGAGCCTGTTTGTCCCTCCTGTTTTGGTTACTCCCAGTGCTTACTCTCACTCTCAAGTTAAAAAAAAAAAAAAAAAAAATCTAAAAAAAAAAGAAGGCAAAAGGGCAAATTAACTGTCCACTTGAGTTCAGAAATCCATCTACCCTGGAACAGGGGCGCTCCCGGTTTCTGACCTTTTGGAGTTAGACTAGGACTTACACCACATTTGCTGGCCTTCAGAGTAGACAGTGTTTTGCCACTGGCTTTCCTGGCTCTCCAGCTTACAGACAAAAGATCAACAGATCATGGAGTTGGGTCCCCCCAAAATTGGGTACCCCAATAATGGGTCCGTGATCAAAGGAGTGAGACTGATATAAAGGGAAGGTCAAGCAAAGTTTTATTTCGCGCCAGGCATCAAGAACCAGACTGACCATCAAACGGACCAGTCGGGGCGTCCCTACAGAGAGGACGACACCTCCCTGCTTTCCAGACTAACTTTTATAGAGCAAAGGCCAAGTGGTTGGGCCTGGCCACACACAGGTGGCCAATGAAATTGTAACACACACAGGAAACTCCACAGTGATGCTAGGTGACCAACTGAATTACAATTTACCCTAGTAGACATTTGAACCAGCCTATCATCTTGTTCAGAATTGGCGCCCAAAAGGCACCCAAAGGGCGGGGCCCATACTCCTTGGTAGCTAGGAGACAGTACACGTCCCCCACTGATTGAATACCTCCACCTGGCCTGACCGACCCTTGTATTTGGACTTTGTTACCTGGGACTGGTTTCCCGGACTTATTTTTAAGTCCCCTAGGGGAAGGGGAGCAGGGACAGTTTAAGGATTAAACAACAAAGTTATTGTTTAACCTCAATGGAAGCCTCTGGCTAAAATAAAAATATAAAATAGGTCCTTACAGTGGGACATCTTGTCATCCATAAGCACATGACCCAATTCCTATAACAAATCTCTTATATATCTACAATATCTTACTGCTTCTGTCTCTCTGGAAAACCCTAATACATTCCCTTTATAGATCTTTCTGCTCTAATAGAGAATAGTTGTTGGTTTTCTTATGTTTATATACTGCTCCATCTTATCAAATTCTAGTCTTTAAGAAAAAAAAAAAAAACCTAGAGGGTCGCTCAGTGGGTTAAAGCCTCTGCCTTCAGCTCAGGTCGTGATCCCAGGATCCTGGGATTGAGCCCCGAATCAGGCTCTCTGCTCAGTGGGGTGCCGGCTTCCCCCTCTTTCTCTGCCTGCCTCTCTGCCTACTTGTGATCTCTATCAAATAAAATAAATAAAATCTTAAAAAAAAAAACAAACCTAGAATATCTCAACTACTCTAGGTCTATAATCTTATAAAATGGAAAGAGAAACATGTTTACTTCTTCTTTTCCAAAGTTTATCATATCAAAGTTAATTCCTCTCTGTCACCCATCTTTCTTTTGGTCTAACTATATTTGTTAGCACCTCTATGAAAATGTTTAAAATAAATGGCCATAACAGGCTTCCTTCTAGTCCCTCATTTTAATTCACTTGGTCAAATGTCCTCACCTTATCTGAGTAGTTTTCTCCAGTACCCTTTTCTCTTAAGATTTTATTTATTTATTTGACAGAGAGAGACACAGAGAGGGAACACAAGCAGGGAGAATGTGAGAGGGAGAAGCAGGTTTCCCACTGAGAAGGGAGCCCAAGAGGGGCTCAACCCCAGGATGTGGGGGCAGGGGGAGGGAGGCGCATACCATGACCTGAGGGGAAGGAAGCCACTTAAGGACTGAGATTTAAGGTGCCCCTCCCGTACCTGTTTTACCTACAGCTTATATTAGAAATGACTGCTGAATATTAACAAAGACCTTTTTAGTATCTACTTATCTGAGAATATAATTTTTCTTCTTTAATTTGCCGATACGAATTACGCTAATAGACTTTCTAACTAAATTTCCTGTAAATTCCTGGAATAAATTCTACTTGGTCAGTGGCGTAACTACTCACATGATACACTGTTGGATTCTACATGCTAATATGTACTTATAATTTTCACATCTACATTCACAAGTGAGAATGTCTATAATCTCCCATATGCTTTTTTGTCACTGTTTATGAGATTTGGGGTATTAAAGCTATGTAGTAGTCATAAAGTAAATTGAAGACCTTTTCATCTTTTCCTATAGCCCAGAATAATTTAAACAACAAAGGTGTAATGTGTTTGAAAGTAACAACAGCTGGTATTAATGAATATTTTATTAGCTGTAAACACATTATATGCATTGACTCACATTAAGTAACAATTCAGCTGTGAATCCACCCTGTCTTGGTCTTTCTTTCAATAGCAGATCTCTATTCAACTTTCCAATTTCTTCTTTGTTAATCTCCAAGTTTTCTACTTTTACAGAAAGTCAATTTGGTTTATTTGTATTTTGAAAAAACAACAACAACAACAACAACAAAATCCATTTGTTAGTTTCAAGTTTGTTTATACAATGCTGCATGTGGATTCATACCAGTCTATGATTTTGTGATAATAATACCTCCTTTCTTCCTAATCTCAATTCTAATTGTTCTCCACTTACCTCCTTAATCAGACCCAAAAGGACTTTCTCTATGATCTGGACTTTACACAGACCAAGTTAATGGACTTATTCATTTCTCTTTCTTTAGTTTTAATGTTTACATTCATTGTTTCATTTTTCTAACTTTCTTCTGGTTTCCTTTTTATTTTTTAAATTCCTTTAAAATGTGCACTAAGTTTCTGGGCTAGTCAATAAGTTTATTATTTCTTACAGCAAAACCTTCCCTTTAAACACAGCTTTGTGATGCAAACAATCAACTGAAAAACATGAACTCTAATTGAATCCTGGATCAGAATCAGTTAATTAAAATAAACACACTCTAAAAAATTTTTTTTTTTAGTAATTGGGAAAATTTTGTATGGGCAACATATTAGGTGACATTACTGAACTACTGTTTATTTTCTTAAAAGTGATGTTGTACTACCACTATGCAGTAGACTGTCATTTTTAGGAAATGCATACTGAACTGTTTAGGCATTAAATATTATGACCTCTGCATTTTTTTTTTAAGATTTTATTTATTTATTTGACAGAGATCACAAGTAGGCAGAGTCAGGCAGAGAGAGAGAAGAGGAAGCAGGCTCCCTACTGAGCTGAGAGCCCGATGTGGGACTCGATCCAAGGATCCTGGGATCATGACCTGAGCCAAAGGCAGAGGCTTTAACCCACTGAGCCACCCAGGCGCCCCGACCTCTACATTTTTAAATGATTTATGGGCTAAATTATGTCTCCTCCCTTAAAAATTCATAGGCTGAAGCCCAACCACAGTATCTCAGAATACCACTATTTTGGAGATAGGACCTTTAAAGAGGTAATTAAGTTAAAATGAGGCCATTATGGTAGACTTTGGCATCTGACTGGTATCCTTATAAAAAGAGATTAGAATACAGGGAGAGACATCAGGGGCACACCCACATAAGGGCAGCCAAGTACGCAGCAACAAGGGGCACCTGGGTGGCTCAGTCGGTTAAGCATCCAACTCTTGGTTTCAGTTCAGTCATGATCTCAGGTCACGATCTCAGGTCTGTGGATTGAGCCCCATATCCTTCACGTCAGGCTCTCTGCTCAGTGGGGAGTCTGCCTGAGAATCCTCTAGCTCTGCCCTCACCTTCTGGGCCCCCGGCCCCTCAAAAAAATAAAACTTAAAAAAAAGAAGCAGCAACAAGGTAGCCATCTGCAAGTCAAGAAGAGAGGCCTCAGAGGAAACCAAACTTGCCAGTACCTTGATCTTGAACTTCCAGCCTCCAGAACCATGAGAAAATCCATTTCTGTTCTTTAAATAAGTCAACCAGTCTACGGTATTTTGCTATGGCAACCCTAGAAAGCTAATGCAAACAGCTCTGGGAGAAAAATAGCAAAAGCTTAATGTTGCTATTTCATTCTATGATTCTTTTAATTTTTATGTAAATTTAAAACTTTCCAAAATTAAAAGGTTTATATTAGCATCCAAAAACTCTGGGCATTTTTTTATCATCACAATAGTCAAATTTTATGTACCTTTATAAAATGAACCACCTATCTCATTTGTGAAATTAGACAATTATCAATCTGACATTAATAGATACTAGAAGAATTTCAAGTGTTCTAAACCACTAAAATAATACCTGGTAGCGTAAGTACTTAGTAAATAGTGAGTATCACTAGTAGTAAATTCATATTCCAAATGGGCGATGGGATTCTGCTTCAGGCTGCATCACTGTTGTCATACATGTACGAGTAGTAGTTTAAGAAAATCACCCTAATCCTGAAAGCAATTAACTGTATTCTCATATATTCCAAAAGGACCAATCATTACAAGTAAACAAATCAATTCTGTTAAATCATTTTCTATAAATACAACACAGAAAAACAATCACATTGTTGGGGTAAGAAATTATGGAAGGAACAACAAAGAAATTCTGAAATGGAAATGAAAGTTTTTAACTTACTGACTGACTAAATCAGATCCCATCTTAGCGCCATCATCTGCTTCCTCTTCCATATCAGAGTCCATACCATTGTCACCTTATAAATAAAATAAACTATTGAAAGCAGGCTTATAAAATGTCAGAACAATTTAATAACTACACAAATTGCCATCTATAAAAGTGACACAGATTCAAGAACTTAATAGTTGTTGAAAGATGACATTTTTAATTGCTTATATTTAAAATGAGTTCTTTCAAGGTGCCTGGGTGGCTCAGTCCTTAAGTGTCTGCCTTCAGCTCAGGTCATGGCTCCAGGGTCCTGGGATGGAGTCCCACATCGGGCTCCCTACTCAGTGGGGAGCATGCTTCTCCCTCTCCCACTCCCCCTGCTTGTGCTCCCTCATTTGCTCTGTCTCTCTGTGAAATACATAAAATCTTAAAAAAAAAAATTGGTTCTTTCAATGCCTTATTAGGTATTTCTCACTGCCTTCCCGTTATCTATGTCATAAATATATACATATACACACACAAAAAAACATGTGTGTATATATGTACTTATAGACTACAACCAAATGTGTACAATTATTAGCAAAGTTATAAATTCCATTAAAACGGGGCGCCTGGGTGGCTCAGTGGGTTAAGCTGCTGCCTTCGGCTCAGGTCATGATCTCAGGGTCCTGGGATCAAGTCCCACATCGGGCTCTCTGCTCAGCAGGGAGCCTGCTTCCTCCTCTCTCTCTGCCTGCCTCTCTGCCTACTTGTGATCTCTCTCTGTCAAATAAATAAATAAAATCTTTAAAAAAAAATGTAATTAAAAAAAAATTCCATTAAACCATTTTATTTTTTTTAAAGATTTTAAGTAATTTCTACACCCATGTGGGGCTCAAATCACAGCCCTGAGATCAAGAGTCAGTTCACTCTACCAAGTGAACCAGCCAAGCGTGCACATTAAAATATTTTGCATTTAAAAAAGATATCTCTGGAAATCTAAAGTCTCCATTTTTTTGCTTCTTCTCTTGTAATGCTAATGCTATAATCCTTGTACAGTTCCAAAAGAAAAAAAAAAGTCTGAAAATCTAAAATTCTGGGGCGCCTCAGTGGCTCAGATGGTTAAGCGTCTACCTTTAGCTCAGGTTGTGATCTCCAGGTCCTGGGATCAAGTCCCACATCAGGCTTCTGGCTCAGCAGGGAGTATGCTTCTCCCTCTCCCCCTGCTCTTGCTTTCTCTCTGTCTCTTATCAAATGAATAAAAACCCATAATTTAAAAAAAGAAAATCTAAAATTCTACAGGTAGTAGCATCACAAAGAAGAGTTATAGTTTAGGCAGAGATAAATATAGGCAAATTGCAAAAATTCTTCCAACTCCACAGCCAGGTCTTATTAGAGCAAAAGCAGTATGCAATGGGCAATTACAAGCAATAGTAATGTAAAGCATAACATAGAAAATTATTTTTAGAAAAGCCATCTCAATAATTAATGCTTTTTTACAGCATTTGGGTAAAATTTTTTATTTCATTTTTATTTATACAAACTTATGCTCTTACCTTTGATTATATTTAGTTTGAGAAAATGAAATACAGATCAAAAAGTCTATTCTTGAAATGTTATTCTGCTAAGTAAGCTTTATTTCAAAGCACAAAGAGAAGTAAAATTACTCAATGACTACCCAGTAATGAAATTAAACTAACAATCAAGAAAAGAAAGAGTAACTTAGGACTTATGCTAGATATATGTTAAATAATAAGTTACCAGAGTTTAGAAATCCGTATTCTTACCCTCGAGAATCTTCAAGATTTTTTTTTCAGATAGGAGCTCTAACTGTTCTTGGCAGAGTTTTTTAATTTCTTCTATTGAACAGTTCTAAAGAAAATGACATTAAAAATATACACTTACGTAATATAGTGCCAGAGTAAACTAGAAAACAGCAATCCTAAAAAAAAGTCTGGTTAGCAAACTCTTAAAATAAGACAAATTAAAAGCCACATAAATCTTTCCATGAGATAGTATCTTAAAAACTGTCAATAACATGTAATTGTTGTAATTTATAGACATTTGATGAGAATAAAGTATCATATTTATTATGAAAGAACTAAAGAGAAGTGAGGTACCCAGATATTCTTAACAGCAGCCTAGTTTTTAGGTAATTCCTCTAAAGATTTAAATACTCAAGTGCTGGCTTTATACATCTTAGATCTTCCACACCCTATTTCCATTAGAATACCATAAATAAATAAATGAAAACATTTGTGAATTTAGTGAAATGTAAGCTTCCACCAACCAATACTGTGTATTGTTACATAGTAGAATATTATTTCTTAAGACACCAGAGTCATTATATCTCTAATTTTGTTATTAAAATGTCCTGCATTTTAAAGAATTATTTCTAAAAGGCTAATAAGTTCCTTAACTAAACACAGTATACTGCTCCATTTTTTCTTGGCAAATTTAAATAACAAGGGCTTTTATACTTCTCTAAGATCCCACTTTTTAATCTTTTTGAAGTAGCTTGAGTTGAAAACATCCAATTATGATTTACATGAAGTAAAATGACTACTATAAAAAAGATGTTTGTAGGGGCGCCTGGGTGGCTCAATGGGTTAAAGCCTCTGCCTTCAGCTCAGGTCACGATCCCAGGGTTCTGGGATGGAGCCCTGCATGGGGCTCTCTGCTCAGCAGGGAGCCTGCTTCCCCCCTCTCTCTGCCTGCCTCTCTGCCTGTTTGTGATCTCTGTCTGTCAA
Organism: Mustela putorius furo; assembly: GCF_011764305.1. NCBI lineage: Eukaryota > Metazoa > Chordata > Mammalia > Carnivora > Mustelidae > Mustela > Mustela putorius. The sequence continues at coordinate 13,138,596 of NW_025421375.1, forward strand.
ATAAATAAATAAATAATCATTTAAAAAATAAAAGGTGTTTGTATATTTCTATATATGTGTATAATCCAATAATATATGTGATGAAGTACCTTTAACACATCAGGAAGCATCTTCTGTAACTTTTTCTCGCCTATGATACAGAAACACTGCTGAAGCATTTCTTTTTTGTCTGATATATAGAAACTAACTGGCTTTAATGACACAGTCAAGTCCAGTCCACCTTCTTCAAGGTCACTGTGCTCTGCCAAGAATAATTCTTTTTCCAAAGTTGGCAAAAGGTATTTGGTATCCTAAAATTAAAAGAGACAAAGAACCATTAAATAAAGGAGTGTGTATATGATGTCATACATTTACATTTAGTAACTACTACATTAAACATTTCCAAATTCTTTGTTTGCATAAATAAAGCCAGTAAAAAGTATATTTAATTGTTCAGTATCTTTTGATCTTACTGTCCCTACTACAATTAATCCGGTCAACTGATACAAAGTGAAGAGATGATCTCAGGACACACAAGTGAAAATATACTAAATATTTTTAAAAAAAAAAGGAAATATACTCAGTATTGAGTGACTGCCTATAATTTTAGACTGCTGAACAATTAGGGTAATCCTCTAGCATGTCACTCAACCCGAAACTTTATGCATGCATTGTTTGCTTCTGAAATTCATAAAAAGAAATAGGATGGCGGCAAAAATGCTGAAAACCACAATTAAGAAATATTACTGCTTACTAGGAGCTACACACATTGTTAAAACTGCTATGTAATTTAATCATATTCAAAGTAGCCAAATCATTTAAGACATTTCTGTCCATTTGACCTCCTATCGCCCAAATATATCCAGTCTGTCTAAATCTACTGCTATAATTCTGGTCCAAGGTGCCATCATCTTTCGCCTAGATTACCTCAACAGTTACTTAACTGGATGTCTTGCATCTAATCTGAGTTCTTTCCAATCTGTTTTGCATACTGTTCCTAGAATAGATTCTATAAAATATACATATACCCATCCTCTTTATTAATAACTTCTTGATGACTCTGCACTCATCTTAGGGTAATAAAGCCTAACTGATCCAACATGTTCATTGTTTATGCTACAAACACAACAACCTTCTTTGAATTACTCAAATATAACCTGATCTTCCTTCACCTCATTCAGGCAGGGCTTTTGTACGTATCACTCTGCCTAAGACAGCCTTTCCTCCCCACATCCCCCTAATACTATACTCCTAAAATTAACAAATTCAGATATCAATTCAAAAGTCATCTCTTCAAGAAAATATTCCCTGACTATATCGTTCAAGTAGGTTTCTTTATTATATTTTCCAATAGAGTTGTTTTAAAAGTGACTTAAAAACACACCAATTTTAAAGAATACTATGACAATTAGGCTGAAAAAGTAAAGGTTAGATCTCATTTTAATGGTTCACAAAGTAAGTAGTGAGGATATAGAGAAAATGGACATCTCACACACTGCTAGTAGGAACAGAAAGCAGTACAACTGCTTTGAAAAAAGTTTGACAGTTCCTTAAAAAGTTATATTACCCAGGAATCCCATTCCTAGATATGCATCCAAGAGAAATGTAACCACACACCTGCACAAAAACCTGTACACAAATATTCATAGCGTTATTCATAATAGCTAAAAGATGGCAACAATCCAAATGTCCATCAAGTGACAAATGGAAAAACCAATTGTGGTATAACCATACATTGAAATATTATTCCATTCATATAAAATGTCCTGAGCAGGGAAATCCATAAATCTATACAGAGAGGAAGTAGTTACTGCCAAAGGAGTGAGTATTGCAGATGATAATTGAAAGGTACACACTGGGTTTCTTCTGGGGTAATGGAAATAAAACTAACTATAGTGATTGCTGAACAACTCCATTAATATGCTCAAAACCAGTGAACTATATATTTGAAACAAGTGAATTGTATGGTATATGAATTACAACTCTACAAAGTTGTTACCAAAAACAGCATCAATAGTAAGAGGAAACACAATATACACCAGATGTAATGGCACTCTCAGAATTCTGAGATGTTGGGGAGCTGGGTGGCTCAGTGGGTTAAGCCTCTGCCTTCGGCTCAGGTCATGATCTTAGGGTCCTGGGATCGAGCCCCACACTGGGCTCTCTGCTCGTGGGGAGCCTGCTTTCCCCCTCTCTGCCTGCCTCTGCCTACTTGTGATCTCTGTCTGTCAGATAAATAAATAAAATCTTTAAAAAAAAAAAAAGAATTTTGAGTTGTTAATCTATATGCCTAATACAACGACGTCTTTTTTTCTTCTTCACAAATTAGAACTAGGGTTTAGTTCTGCCTGAAAATATTATTAATTAATTTTAAAAAATTAAAAAAACTCTACCAGACTCACTGAGCGATAAACACAAATAGTCCAGTTCTAATAAAGCTTTAGGAAAAAGATTAAAACTATTCTGGAACACATCCCCAAAATGCAAAACTTTCCAAATCAATCCATAATCTCGATACCAAAACCAGACAGGATAACTACAAAAATAAAAACTGTAAGCTGATTTAATTTAGGAACATAGACACCAAGTAAGAATACTGAATTCCAGCTGAGTACAGTAACCAAACCAATAAACCAAACAGGGTCTATCCCAAGACTGCAAAACAGTTCAACATGAGTTAATTTACTAAGTTATTAAAAACTACATTTTCAGATTAAAAGAGGAAAATTATGTGATCATCTCAACAGAATGCCATAAAAGCATCCAATAAAACTCTACAACCCTCAGTGAACTAGGAATTGAAGAAAATGTCCTTAACTTGATCAAAAGAATCATGATCTTTAACAAATGTACTTTTGGATGGAACATTAGAAGTGTTCCCAATTAAAAAAACAAATGAGAAAAAAATGCCTACCACTGCCTCTGTTCAACACTACACTAAGTCTTCATTAAAGTAAAAGTACAAAAAACAAGAAGTATTAGCACTGAAAAAAAGAGACAAAATCCCCTGTTTGTACAAATTTCTAAGCCAATTTTAAACTAGTAATTAATAGTGTCGCTAAATACAAGAAAATACATAAAAATAAATGGTTTTCTAAAAAAAATAATAGTTTTCCATGCTTCCACAGCTCCCAATTTAAAGGTGTAATCTTTAAAAATACTAGAAGTAAACAAAAACTAGTTTTAGGATAGGTTGGGAGGATGGAAAGATCTTTCTAATCATACAAAATCCAGAAGGCAAAGGATAATATTATTAATCTTGACCATAGAGAAATTAAAAACTTCAGTACACCATAGACAAAGTTACAGTAACATTTGCAATATACCTTACACAGAGGGTAAGAACACAGACCTTAAATAGATTCAGAACTTTCTAGTAAAAAGCTCAAAATAACCAAAAAGAAAAATGGCCAGAGAATATATTTATGCAACTTACATGCGGAGGAATCAAATGGCAAATAAAAATATTAAAATGTTGAATCTCACTGTTAATCAGGAATATATAAATCAGAACAAATAAAATATTAATTTCACCCATTAAGCTTATAAATTTTTCAAAAATGGATATAGTGATTATTTGCAGAAACTGGTATTCTTTTGTAATGTTTAGACTATACACCAGTAAAATCTGTTTTGGAAAGTATTTGGTGGTACCTACCAAATCTTTTTAAATGCATAAACTTTGACCCAGCAATTTCACTTCTAAGATTCTATCCTCAAGTACTTGTTGCCAATATATACGTACAATGGTTCATTTTCACATTATCTCTGTAACAGCAAGAAAACTAAAAATCTAAATAGTCATCAATAAAGATAAAATGGAATATACTGCAGTCACTAAAAAATAAGACAATTATCTAATTCAATGGGGGTAGTATCACAATAAAGCTTATATGTAAGACCTTAAATACACAAACTTAACAAGAGCTAATGAAGATGCTGCCTAGCAAATAAAGGGGAGGCTTAAACAGAGACTCTCATGCTTTCTCTTTTATTTCTGTGTTGTATAACTTTTATGTATTCACGCTTTCGTTATAATATAAGCAAACAGCTTTTTTTTTTTTAACGGTGGTATTTTGGTAGATCGACGGAGTGTAAAAAACATGGCTTTTGTATCAGATATTGGTTTCAAAATGTAGGTGTTACTAACAAACTGTGACTGTGGGTAAACTTCATTAATTTCTCTGAACCTCAATTTTCTCATCCTGTAAGGCGGAGTTAATCATAATCTACTAAAAGGTGAAGCTAAAGAAAGAATAAGCGGCGGCTCTCAAGGGCACTGAAGCCTAGCTCCCGACCCATACTTTTCAGGTCGACTGCTGCTGGAGTGGAAGGGGCCAAAAGCTAGATGAGCCAGATGATCAGCAAACCCAGAAAGTTTAAGTTAAAGGCATGGGAGTGTGCGGGTCACCGGTATTTAGGCACATGAACCTCAAGGAGGGGTGGAACCCTGGGACCGTAGCACTAAGTGAGCTACAGTAAGAGCCCACCCGTCGTCACCAAATTCCGCTCCCCGCCCGTCTTCCTCGGAGAACGCAGCTGCTCCGAGAGCCCCGAGAAGGGCGCGCACGCACCTGCTGCAGGGACCCGGAGACGCTGGAGGATGAGTCAGTGCTCCTCCGCTTCCGGCGCTCGCTGCGCTCCACGCTGCTCCCGCCCCAGCAGCTGCCTCCACTCCCACCGCCTGTGACACTTCCACTGAAGCTGGTGTTCCCACAGCAGGTGACGCTCCCGCAGCCGCTGGTACTCCCACAGCCGCTGGTGCTTCCACTGCCGCTACTTGCTAGGGCGGGCACCAAGTCCGGCGCCGGGAGCGCCGCGGCCGCGTCCTGACCGCTGCGTTTGCGCCGCTTCTCCCGGGAAGACTTCTTCCCCGTCATGATCCCCCCGCTGCAACCATCGGGCGAAAGCCCGCCGTCTCTGAAGCTACCCAAACCCCGCTGTGGCGGCGACTATGGGCGGTGAGCACTGGCGTCGCAGATTGTGCGTCACTTCCGGCCTCGTCGCAGAGGCCGGAAGGGGTTCCTGGAGGGCGTGCCTGGCAGCAACTGCGCTGCCCAGCGAGAAGTGGAGGTTGGCTTGAATTTGCTGGAGGACTAGCAGGTTGTCTTGAGCGAAGGTTTCTGTGTCTTTCTGCAAAGGACGGAAGGTGGAGCTTTACCGTAGCACTTTGGCTTATTGATTCCTCTTTTCAGATTTTGTCCAATACACATACACAGTAAGGTATGGTGTAGTTTTTGTTTTGTCTTCCAGTGTTTATTCGTGACACTAAAATGTTGTAACAATAAGAAGAACTGGGGGGAGAGGGCGCCTGGGTGGCTCAGCGGGTTAAGCCGCTGCCTTCGGCTCAGGTCATGATCCCGGGGTCCTGGGATTGAGTCCCACATCAGGCTCTCTGTTCAGCGGGGAGCCTGCCCCCCCCCCCGCCTGCTTCTCTGCCTACTTGTGATCTCTCTCTGTAAAATAAATAAATAAAATCTTAAAAAAAGAAAAAAAAGAAGAAGAACTGGGGGAAAGTCTCATTAACATCATCACCGGGGCACATTTTTTGAAGTGTATTTTAGGGAATTACACAGAAGTAGGCTTTTGTGCTTCTTTGTTTTTCCCCATTAACACTAGTTTTTGGGCATGTTTCCATTTCACTTTTAAAGGCACTTGGGTCTAGTATTTCACCATATTCTTTCTCAATTTATTTAATACTTGAATGCTGGCATTAGCTGTTGCCAAACTGTTACATTTCACAATAATGCAGCTATGAACAGCTTTAAAAAAATTATTCGTTTCTTTATGGCATTTTGTCCCCCCGAAACAAGTTTATGAGCTCTCTCTTTTTCTTTTTTCCTAAGATTTCATTTATTTCTTTGAGAAAGTGAGTGATGAGCACACGAGCAGGTGTAGACTAAGAGGGAGAAGCTCCACGACACAGGGATTCATATCAGGACCCTGGGATCATGGCCTGAGCCAGGGGCAGATGCTTAACTGAGTCATCCAGGTGCACTGCACATTATTTTTCTCGTCCTAGTTAACCAGATTTCTTTGAAGAAAGATGAAGCTAATATAAAATGTCACCTGTACACTGAAACCTTAAATTTTTTTCTAGTGTATGATAATAGAGTTTTAACTAGATTTTAATTCAAGTATAATTAATGTACAGTGTCATATTAGTTTCAGCTGAATAATGTAATGATTCATCAATCTCCACATCTCCTACCTATCTCAGCCGTTCAACAACTATTTAATAAATGTGTAAAACAAACCAGATGCATGGGTAATTACAGCCCTGTGAAAACCTCTGTTTCTACCCCCTGGCTCCACCCTTAGTATTGCCTTCTAAGATAAATGCTGAGACTGAGCATATTATGCTCTTGGATGTTTTGTATTGGCCTCATTAAGTATCACACCTGAAAGGATTGAAAGTATTATGTTCATAGACAGAATAAGCACATAAAATTAATAACATATAATGTTTGTAACCTTGTTGTGGGGTGAATTGTGCCCCCCCATTTATATATTAAAGTCCTAACCTCAAATATGTCTATACTTGGAGATAGGGCCTTTAAGAACATAATTAAAGTTAAATGAAGTCACGAGGGTTGAGGCTCTAATTAGGTAAAACAAAACTGGTGTCCTTGAAGAGATACTAAAGATCTCTTTCTCCCTCTCCCTGGTCTCCTTCCACCCTTCCGTCCTTTCCTCCAGCCCCACCCTCCCCCCCCCGCGCGAGCACACAGAGGAAACGTTAGTGTGAAAAGGGAACCGAACCAGCTGTCTACAAACTAGAGAGATCTCATCAGAGATCAACGTTGACTGCACCTTGATCTTGGGACTCCTAGTCTCAAGAACTGTGAGAAAATACATTTCTGCAGCTTAAGCCACCCAGTCTGTGACATTTTGTTATGACAGCTTGTGATGACTGAAATAAACCTAAGATGGTATGTATTAGCCTGGATAAAACTAGTTGCATATTAATTCCTGGGTGCATATTTTTCTCTTATAAAATCAGTTGAGAAGCTTCTTGGTTTCTACCTCATTCTATAGCAACCTGACCAACAGTTCTGATATTTCTTTGGCTGGAACAGAAGCCAGGGAACTGCCAACTAGATAGCTGAAGAATTTACCCATTTCGCAGATGAATCCCAGTCTTTGTCCACTCTTCCATATTCTTGTTCTAGAATACAAAGGCATTGTTTGACCTCTGATGATGAGTACAAAATAGACAAAACCCACGCCTTCATTAGCTTATATTCTAGTAGGGAGAAGCAAACAAACAGACAAACAAAAAACCCCACAATAGATAGTGCTTCCATCCTCACTCTGGCATTCAGTTTTCTTCTTACTCTGCTTTATTTTTTTTAGTGCTCCTCTTAACACCACTACACACGCATCTGTTTGTGTCCTTTCACTTGAATATAAGCACCATGAAAGCAATGACTTTGTGTTATTCACTTCTCTATTCCCACTACCCAAGTGCCCTTAATAAAATATTTCTCATAGTTGGTTCTTAATAAAAAACTTGTTGCATAAATGAGTGAAACATAGTTTCAGATGGAGAACCAGACTTATCCAGGATTATATGACCTCAGTAAATTATGAGAGTAAAAGTACCCAGTGAAATTAATGGCCAGAAATTCCTTAATTAAAGGAGGTCAGTAGGAGCTTTTCTGGGAATAGTTCAGTGTTCCTTCATCACGTGGCGGAGAGATTTAGCTAGAGGGACTCAGTTGCTGCTGTAACCTGGCAGTCACATGGGCTTTGGAGCTATAGTTGCAAATAGCTTTCTAACAGAAACTAGATAGTTCTACATGGAGCTCTGCCATGTTTGCATGGCAGGGACAGGGACAGGGACTTTGACTCAGGGTGGGAACATGTCATAGACATATCACGAGGGTGTTTGGCTTAAAGTCAGATGTCATTGTCTATTTAGGTTAAACCATGTGAAATTACCTTTTTTGGAGGTCAAAACTGATTGAATGTTGACAGTTTCATATGTTCAACATAATATTATAGAGCTGAAGAGACCCAGCATTGAACACTGTTACAGATTTAAAGCTCAGCAAATGAATGCAGGACTGCTTTTCTGTCCTGGAACAAATACAGGGGAGGGTGGACAGAGATTGGAATTTACATGCCCTTTTTGTAACTGCTCTTCAGCAACTCACTCAACATTGATCACAAAGATCAGCCTGGGATATGTATGTACTAACGCTAGGGCCAATCAGTACGTCTTTGGAATTTATAAATAGACACTAGGTGAGCAATTCAGCCTTCCACTTAAATGAACCTAAGGAAATTACCTCTAGTTGTCATATTCTCTCTCTTGTGAAGGTCAACAAAAGATACTTACTGAAACAAGACACAAAGTCCTATTACTGTCATTTTCATATCAGTGAGCCAACAATTCTCTCCTCTTTTATTAAGTTGATCTGGTTTCTGTCATGTATCTTCTCCAATACACTGTTAGTTCTAATGAACAGAGGCTGTGTATTATATATCCTTGTAATGTCACCACCTAATACAGTGTGTGGCACGTGCTAGAGATGCAGTGTTAAATTCTGAACTGAGAAGTTCAGGATTCATACAGAGCTTTTCAAATCACATCTCGTAAATTGCATTAAGGGCCCCGTTTCTTCACCTCTCCCTGTATTCATGCTCTTTGCTATGTAATTTGGCAGTGTCCTTCCACTTGAGGCAAGACACATAATTCTCTGCTTTTGGAGTTGACCATATGACTTAATTTGGCCAACGGGATGTTAGCAGATGTGTAGCAAGAAAAGTGTCAAAAACAAAAACAAAAACAAATCCCCCCAAAAAACAAACCAGGGGCTCCTGGGTGGCTCAGTTGGTTAAGCGTCTGCCTTTAGCTCAGGTCATGATCTCAGGGTTCTGGGATCAACCCCCGCATCAGGCTCCCTGCTTGGTGGAGAGTCTGCGTCTCCCTCTGACCCTCCTCCCTGCTTGTGTTTGCTCTCTCTCTTTGTTTCAAATAAATAAATAAAATCTTTAAAAAACAAAAACAGGGTACCTGGCTGGCTCAGTCAGTAGAGCATACAGCTCTTGATCTCAGAGTCGTGAGTTCAAGCCCCACTTTAGGCTTGGATCCTACTTAAAAAATAAACAGAACAACAAAAAACAAACAAACTTGTGATGGTTCACTCTTGTGCTTCCACCATCACCAGGAAAATGATATAATCAGGTTGGCAAACTGGTCCCAGGAGAGAGATAAGAGACAAATAGAGCTCAGCTGCCCAGCTAAAGCAGAGTCAAGCCTAGCCTAGAGCAGAGTCCTCCTCCAACCTACAGACATGAATGAGCCCAATCAGGATCAGCAACCTCTAACCTTGTAACTTCTTAGGTAATTTTTTAAAAAGATTTTTATTTATTTATTTGATAGAGAAAGAGTAGGCACAGAGGCAAAGAGGCAGGCAGAGAGGAGGAAGCAGGCTCCCTGCTGAGCAGAGAGCCTGATGCAGGACTAGATCCCCAGGACCGCTGAGATCATGACCTGAGCCGAAGGCAGAGGCTTTAACCCACTGAGCCACCCAGGTGCCCCTTCTTAGGTAAATTAATGGCATTGTTGTTGTTAGTTGTTGAACAGTACTATGGTGGCTATAGTTAACTGATAACGCACTTTTCCTTTTCTGTATTTCTCTGCCAGCCATGAGAAGGGTCTTCAACACCAGCTTCATGTTGCCCGAGTCACTATTCAGTGTCATGGGCAGTAGTATGGGCAGATATAATTCTTTTTTTTTTTTTTTGAAGATTTTATTTATTTATTTGACAGAGATCACAAGTAGGCAGAGAGGCAGGCAAAGAGAGAGAGAGAGAGAGAGAGAGAAGCAGGCTCTCTGCCGAGCAGAGAGCCTGATGTGGGGCTTGATCCCAGGACCCTGGGATCACAACCTGAGCTGAAGGCAGAGGCTTTAACCCACTGGGCCACCCAGGCACCCCTGGGCAGATAATTCTTAAATTCCAACAGAAACACCTTAATATTTCATAGCGAGGTTTTGTGGCATTATAGAAAGTTTAAATAAAGTGTAAGGATATTTGTGTTCAAAGTTCCAAACAACAAACTTTGCAAAACAGCATCAGGATTTTGATACCCCCACCCATGGGCATTTTTTCTCCCAGTAGCAATAAAATGAAATGCTTTTTTTCTCTTCTAAATGTCCTTTGTATAAAGCAGTGACTTTTTTTTTTTTTTAAGATTTTATTTATTTGTCAGAGAGAGAGGAGCGAGAACGAGCACAGGCAGACAGAGTGGCAGGCAGAGGCAGAGGGAGAAGCAGGCTTCCTGCCAAGCAAGGAGCCCGATGTGGGACTACTCGATCCCAGGACGCTGGGATCATGACCTGAGCTGAAGGCAGCTGCTTAACCAACTGAGCCACCCAGGCATCCCAAGCAGTGACTTTTTATTGTTAAAGAAGATGGTAGCCTTGTATTATCTGTGAAAGCAATGCTTGGTAAGTACTCATTATGTGGCAGACATTTCACATATTTTATTCTTCCACTTTATAAAATCCTAATGTACCTTTGATTAAACTGAGCTGAGATCAAGCATCTTGACTTAATTCAATAACAAAATGCCATTGAGATGTATGCCTTTTTAACCTCAAAGCAAGTACTCTTTCACGGGTTCTCTTACTATTGAAAATTTTAAATGATGTACAAATATGTAAACATTTATTGAATTTTTTAGCTCCTTTGGAGACACAAAAATGAAATTTGTTTGAGAGCTTATTTTAGGCAACCTTCTGTTCTATGTATGAAGCATACATGCCACTACTAGCCATAGTTGCTGTTATAATGAAGTGAAGTGGCTACCGCAAATTCCTATTTTTCATGTTGATAACCAGCTTTGCCAACATCATTTATTAAATACTATTCTCCATTGTTTTGTTACTGGTGACTTGTTACTTGACCTCTTTCAGTTTCTTCAACTTATAAAATTACTAACAGTACTTACCACATAGGGATGAGGATAACCCTGAAACTAATATAAAGTAATTATTTAATGCATGCTATAATTTACTTAAATTTTTGTTTTTTGCAATGTTACTTAACTGTGTTGGTTTATATTCAGTTACAAACAATTGTGTAAGCATTGCTATATCATACGCCTTTACATCTGACTGAAGTATCATTGCCATTTGGATGTTTTACTTTTCTGATTTATAACAGTGTGTTCAGGAGTCCCAAGATTCAAGTTTTAAGTCTCAGAATCTCTTATTAGGCCTAGGACCAGTATCAGCCACCAACTTTACAGAAGGACATTAGTTGGCATTCTCCTCTTTAAAGCTTTCATTACTCACTGTATTCTAAAGACTCTTTTCCTCCATGAGAAGCATCAAAGTGGTTTACTTGTTGCCCTCCAAGTCAAAAATCCTCCACATCTGACTTGGATCTTAGTACCTCCAGAAAACAAGCACCAAAACCTGATTATCACTTAGAAAAATAAAATATAGAATGAAAAAACTTTTTAAAAAATATTCACCTGTCTCTGTGAAGATGGTCAGTAGGCCAGTTACACCGTTCTGTCCTCCTGACCTCCTTTAATTATTGCTAAGTAGAACATAAACTCTAAGGAAGCACAGATAAGATGCAATCAAGTAAAAAAAAAAAAAAGTACACACACCTATTAAGTATTCTTGCGACAATATTTTAATCTAACCAAATCTTTGGATTTAGCTTTTAATTTATAGGAAATAGGTATGGCAGGCAAATTCTAAGGCGGCTCCCAGTGATCATTTCCTGATATTCACAGCCTGTATAATCCACTCTCCTTGAGTAATTCACTTCCAATCAATAGAATATCTTGATGTTAAGGGGGTGGCATGTTTGTGGTTAGACTATAAAAATTCTGACTTTGGTTCTGCTAGCAGACTCTCCCTTGCTGGCTTTGATGAAACCACTTGCCATGATGAAAAGCTGAAAAAACAAAAAACTGAGGGCAGGGGAGCCTGGGTGGCTCAGTTAGTTAAGTGTCTGACTCTTGCTTTAGGTTCCAGTCATGATCCCAGGGTCGTGAGATCAAGCCTCACATAGGGCTCCACACTTGGCATGGAGCCTGCTTAAGATTTTCTCTTTCCCTCTTCCTGTCCCTCCCCACTCTAAAAAATAAATAATAAAAATAAAATAATAAATGAGGGAAAACATTTTTCAAATTTCTAAAAAAATATTTTATGTGTTTCAGAGAAATAATACAAGCAGGAGTTGGGGGGAGGGGCAAAGGGAGAAGCAGGCTCCCCGTCGAACGGAGAGCCCAATGCAGGCCTGATCCAAGGACCCTGGGATCATGCCCTGAGCCAAAGGCAGACTGAGCCATGCAGGTGCCCCTGGAAAATATTCTTAAAACAAAACAAAACAAAAAAACTGAGGGCCACCTCCAGCCAATAGCCAATTAGGATTTTTAAGTCCTTAATCTAACAACTAGAAAAGAACTGAACAAAAAAACTGAGGGCCACCTCCAGCCAATAGCCAACTAGGATTTTAAGTCCTTAATCTAACAACTAGAAAAGAACTGAACACTAACCATGTAAGTGAGCTCGAAAATGCATCCTTCCCAGGTCAAGCTCTCGAATGAGCCAGCCCTCAGCCCTGGCTGATACCATGCATAGTAGCCTCATGTGAACGAAGAAACAGAGGATGCTGCTGAGCTGGGGCAGGACCCTTCACTCCCAGACTATTTCAGATAGTATATGTGTGTTGTTCTAAGCCACTTTACTTTTGGGGTAATTAATACAGAAAAGTTACAGAAATGTTTTACAAATATAAAATTGGGGTACCTTGCATTCTGGAATGCCTGGACACTTCAATGATATTGAAAATAAAAAGGAGAAACTGTTCTAGGTTGAGACCAAAGAGACATGTAACCAAACAGATACAATACATAAATCTGATTATTCATATTAGATCCTTTTAAAAAAGTGATAAAAGGTATTATGAGAAAATAAGGAAATTTGAGATGGACTAGGTATTAGTTATTATGAAATTACTGATTCTCTTAAATACAGTGATAGTTATATGAATATTCTTTCAAATGTCCTTATTCTTAGAAGATACATATTGAAGTATTTATTTATTTACATATTGAAGTATTTAGTTGATACGTTTGATATCTGCAATTTCAATAGTAGAAATAAAGCCAATATGGCAGAATGTTAACAACTGTAGAACTTAATTGGCAAGTCAATGAGCGTTCACTGTACTCTTTGAACTCTTCTGTACATATGAACATTTTCATTAAAAAAACTGAAGAAAACCACATGGAATGATGATGTTAAATGAAAAAATCTTCATATTCTATCTTTAATCACAACTGCACTGTGTACTATAGACAGAATGTGTCACCCCCTCAATTCAGTACTTTGAAATGTAACCCCCAACATAATGGGGCCTTTGGGAGATGATTCAGTCACAAGGGTGGAATCCTCTCTGGGAGGATTCCTCCTCCTGCCACGTAACAGCCCTCATCAAACAGTGAATGTGCCAGCACCTTCATTTTGGATTTTCTGGCCTCCAGACTGGTGAGGAATAAATGTTCGTTTTTAAACCATCCAATCTATGGTATTTTCATTGTAGCAGCCCAAATAGACTAACACCCTGTGTATAATTTTCTACAGAAAAATATACTAGAAATTTAGATTATAAATTATTTTTAAAAATTACTTCTTAAAAAACAGAGTAACATTTCTTAATCTCAAGTAATTTATATCTCAAGACCTTTAGGAAGTAGGATACATCACAAATGACCCTCTATACATTTTATCATTTTGTAACAAAATAACCATAGATACATAGTGATAACTGCTAAGGAAGCTATGTCCTAGTCTCATCCCCAGAATTTGTGAAAAATCTGTTTTTAGCTATGCTTCTTCCGCATTTTTTTTAAAGTTTTTTTTTTTTTAAAGATTTTATTTATTTGACAGATAGAGATCACAAGTAGGCAGAGAGGCAGGCAGAGAGAGAGAGAAGCAGGCTCCCTGCTGAGCAGAGAGGCTGATGTGGGACTCAATCCCAGGACCCTGAGATCATGACCTGAGCCGAAGGCAGCGGCTTAACCCACTGAGCCACCCAGGAGCCCCAGCTTCTTCTGCATTTAAAAGGAACATGAGGTAGGTTAAAATATCACTGCATTGCTATTTAGTCATAAACTGCAACTCCCATGGGCTGGCAGTAGCAAAATTAGAGCAGGGGAGTGGGGGGATCACAACAGAAGCATGGTCATTTAAAAAATGTGATGCCGGATGGAGGATAATAGTTCTGAAATCAAGACAATAGTATGTCTTTTGCAGGCAACTGTCTTTCAAATGCAATATGGACATTAACTCCAATACTTTTACCACTGTAGGGGACTTGACAGTGTGTATCAAGTCTAAAGAATGTGTATTCATTTGGCCCACCAATTCCATGTGTAAAATGTAGCCCAAGGAACTAGTAAGACACTTAGGATATTTGTTTGAGTCTGCTTGATGGCTGGAAATTTAAAACAATATTGGATAATAGGAAATGGATATATCCATATAATGTACTGTATTTATTAAGGTGGAGATACGCATACTGTATGTCAAGTTTAAAAAATCAGGTTATTGAACAATGTGTATCACACAGTCTCTAAAAAAAACATGTTTACATACCTACTAATATGCCACAAGACATTAAGAATGGTTCTCTCTGGGTGGTGGGATTACAGGTAATTTTTATTTGATGTGTGTTTTATTTGATGAATATATGTTTTTATATTCACAAAAAAATATTAAGGGAACCATGGGGAAAAAAACTGCAAAAGGCTTTAAAATATCACAAAACCATCATATAACACTTATTTCTCAAGTGGGATTATCTTTTTTCTTTAGATAAATTGTATTTTATAATTTTTTTAATAAACATGAAATACTGATATTATAAAGTTGTTGTAAAGACTTGTATACTATAAGAAGCAAACAGTGTTTACAATTTGCCATGCCTTACAATTTGAAGAATGAACTCATGTTCTTAATGTCCTCCCATCATTCAAAGGTCCTACCTAGTATTTCAAAATATGTAGATAAATTGTCTGTACTTAAGACTGCATGCTAGAATGGACATGTTCACAAGAAAGCAGTATATTGCAATGGAACCAGGCTGACCTGGGTTAAACTCTTAACTTTTCCACTTAATTTTGACTTAACCATCTAAATCCCAATTCAACAAAAAGTAAAGCAAAGGTTCCTAATGGAGCCAGCCAACAGAATTTTTAAAGTCTGAGTACACATCACAGAGTTGCAATTTAATACTCAGCAAAATACACATTCCCTCTATTTTGCCCATTCTTTTTTGATATTCCAAGTTTTTCCTTGAATCAATACAATAGTCAAAAATCTTTCCTTTCTTATTAGGGAAGAATTATTCTTTGCAATTTATCATTAAGCCAGTAAACTGATGGTTTTGTATACTATATATGTTGAGAATGCTGCCACTAATTTATGCAAAGTCCTCTTTGTGAAAAGATCTTTCCCACTTTAAAAAATAGGAATAGTTATGCTTCTCTTAAGAAACTCAAGTTCTCATAAACACATTAAATTACATAATTAAAGTGCTGGTTTCTCCTTTGTGTTAATTGCTAGGATGTTCAGAGATAAATTTGTGATGCCTCTCTCTAGTAGTATGGTATGCACTTTTTTCTCCCATTATGATTCCTCCCATTATATTTACTTCTGAAAACAGAGACACCATCATCCTTCATCTAAGGGTTTTTGGAAATTAAATATCAAAGTGGTTAGCCCCGTGCCCAGACCATGTTAGGAGCTCAAAAATACTAGTTTTACATGATAGGATCTGGACTTGCCAGTAACATTGTTATTGCTTACACAGTTGCTTGATAAAATTCAACACATTCCAAATTCCCTTTGAGACCAATGGAAATGACCAAAAATAAACTAGTATCAAAACTAGAATGAAGGGGCGCCTGGGTGGCTCAGTGGGTTAAGCCGCTGCCTTCGGCTCAGGTCATGATCTCAGGGTCCTGGGATCGAGTCCCGCATCGGGCTCTCTGCTCAGCAGGGAGCCTGCTTCCTCCTCTCTCTCTCTGCCTGCCTCTCTGCCTACTTGTGATCTCCCTCTGTCAAATAAATAAATAAAATCTTTAAAAAAAACAAAAAACAAAAAACAAAAAAACTAGAATAAATAATGAAGTTACCTCAAATAGGGAGGGGTCAAAGAAATTGGATCATAAACTTGGGAGTTAATTTGGGATCTTATCTTTCTGAATTGATATACAACCTAATACAGCTTAGTCTGTTGCTTTTCTTTCATCTACAAATGAGCCATCAAACAAATATAATTTCTATTTACAAGTAACTTAAATAAAGAAATTATTTTATATCTTTTCAATATATGGAATAATTTATAACAAAATTTAATTTTTGAAAATTCCAAAGTACTTATCAAAATAAGGCCTTGAAATATATGCTGTTAAAAGAATCAGCAATAAAAATGAGTACAGCAGTAGTTAAATAAAAGTCAACCACGGACAAGTAACATTTTGGGGTATATAAGTAGTAAAAGCAGATTATATAAATAAAAAAGTTCTTATGTGGCAAAGGTATGGCCATTATGCCACTGTGGCAGTTGTGTGTTCTTGCTGATTTTAGCTCATTCTTAATTTGTTTCTAAACTCCTGAAAACTTACCCACATCACACAGGAAAATCTCACAGTTCATCAGTGCAAAAATTTTATTTCTTCTTTGTCTCCTCTTACCCCCACTTTACAAGATCTGAAATTTTACTTAATCCACAGCCTTTTTTTTTTTATCATCTGTAATCAGTCATGTAAAATGTGAGAAAAAACACTAATCAATTTAAAAACTCAGCCACATCTCCATTGTTACAGTAAATTTAGGATAAGTCTACAGCATTCACTTACTTTAGCTGGTTCTGATACTGAGGCATATTTCTTTATTTGAGAATCAACACCTAAAGACTTGGCTAACTGTACAGCATTTAAATCATCACTGATAAGTGTCCCAAGAGCCACAAGCAGTCTAAAAGTGGCTTCTAGGTCTTGTACAACTTCCAAGACTGTGCTAATTACTGACAAGCATTGAGCTTTCCCTTCAATGTTATGGTCTTTATGAAAACAAACAGAATAGTTCAGGGTCAATGTAGCCAGAGCAATGTGAATGTTCTTATTGCTCCCTGATTTCAGTTCTATTGCATGAGACATTAGTGATTCCCTCTGGGACATCATGAGCTTTTGTCCTGCCTGGCCAACAAAACAGTTGCAAAAAGTCCTCAGAGCAAGCAGCTGGTTTGCTGGCTTTCCTTTAGGGTTCAGAAGACTGATAAGATGACTGCTGAACTGAGCCCCTTCCTTTTCATTGCAGAAGTTCTCATTCACACTGGGATGTTTAATTGATAACCGAAGAATGTCAAGTGCAGGAAAGACAATATCTATTAAAAAGAAAAATTCATTAATGTTTATAAAAACCCAGAAAATTTCTATGACTGTTACTCAGTTTTAAAAATCTTATTTCATTAATGCACAACAATTTCAGAAAATGTTAAAAACCATTACAAAAGACATATATTCCTAAACTTTTGTTAATTAATTTTTCTTATTTACAGAGACTGGATTTATTGCTACAAGATCATATATGCTTTAAAGATAATTTAATTTAAATGGATTATTATCTAGCCTGATACATACTGATTATTCACTAAATCTTTGTGGAATGAATGGGATGGGACCTTGCTTTTAAAAAGACCAAAGAGTTGAAGAGGGGAAGCTTTTTTTTTTTTTTTGAAGAGAGAAAGAAAGTGCACACATGACTGGAAGTGAGTTGGGAGGTGCAGGGAAGGAGAAGGAAAAATCTTAAGCAGGCTCCACACCTACTGTAGAGTCCAATTAGGGGCTAGTGCAGGGGCTAGATCTATCTCACAATCCCAAGATCATGACCTGAGCTGAAATTAAGAGTCAGATACTTAACCGACTGAGCCACCCAGGTGTCCCTAGAGGGGAAGTTTTTTTTAATAGAATTCCAGTGGACAAATGCTAATAGGATGTTACAGGTTGGTGGAGGGCTTTAGATTCCAAGGACTGGGCAGACACCATCTGAATGAATGCACTCTATAATCTTAGCATACTAAAAGTAAGGAATCCAGAAATTATGTGCCCTGTGATATAAAGGTAGTATGCAGGGGTGCCTGGGTGGATCAGCGGGTTAAAGCCTCTGCTTTCGGCTCGGGTCATGATCTCAGGGTTCTGGGATCGAGCCCCACATCGGGCTCTCTGCTCAGCAGGGAGCCCTTCCCCCTCTCTCTCTGTCTAATAAATAAATAAAATCTTTAAAAAAAAAAAAAAGGTAGTATGCAGCATCATTTATAAAGGACATTCACCTAAAAAAAATCTGTTGAACCAGAATCTACTTACGTCTAGCAGGAACTATAGAGACAGTGGAACATATTAAGTGATCTGCCAAATTCACAATATGGGATATTAAGCAGGACATATGATTTTTTTTTCTCTAATCAATAGCATGAAAAAGTAATAATAAGGGAGAGGACACTTTTGGAATTTAAAAAGACTTAAGTGAGTTAAAAAAATAATTATAGCCGACATTCATAACCTGGGTTAATAGGTTACAAAACGTTCCTGGGTGGTTTGCAGGGGATCCAGAAAAGCTCTGAAATGGATGAAATGGTACATGGATGGGGTTCATTACGTTCCATTCAGATTCTCATAAGGCATAAGACCAAATCAAGACTGAATTACAACTACCCAGGGTTACTTTTACTCAATCTGGAAATACCAGTAATACTTATAGAAATGAAAAGATATACTTACTGCTTTTTAATTACATTTTAAAGACTGTTTCCATACCTTCAGGCCAGTTAATAGCTTTCCACAAAATCTGAAGTTGCTGGGCTGTGGGTTTTTCTGAAGAACTATTACATATGAGAGACAGTATCTTTTCAAGAAGTATCAAGTCATCCTCAGTTAACTTTTTCTCTTCAGGTGCAGTTCCATTAAGTTCCTTCAGTTTACCTAGAACCCAAATCCAAACTTTTAAAATTCTCCTAACTATAATTAACCAAATGTAATATAAAAATGTCAAAATTTTCAGTAAGAGTATTGCACCATATACCATGGGGAAGGTAAGACTTTTCAGGGCAATTATCAAATACCATACAATAAGGATAAGGCCTATGAACATTATTCGTTGAGCACAATAAAGAAAAGAAAGGTTACTGTGATGATTTTTATTTTACTTTTATTTTCTAGGATCTTATGAAACTTTCTGCTTTACGTAAGTTTTAAAGTAGATCAAACTTGGAACTTTATGGTTTTCAAAGCAACATCATGTCATTATACCCAAGTCTAAGTCAAGTCAATCCTCTCAAAGAAAAAATTTGTAATGGCTCTTAGCTAACTTATGTCAACGTCTATGATTGTTAATGAATTAACTGAAGAGCTAAATGTCTATTTATAATATTTAATTTATTCACTTAGTTCCATATGTGCTTTTGACATTACATTACTTTAAAAACATATTTGATGGAAATACTGTCTTTTGTTACCATATTCACATTTCATGAAACAATTTTTTTAAAGGATTTATTTATTTATTTTAGAGTGAGTGTAAGAGACCAGGGGCAGGGGAGAGAGAGAACCTCAAGCAAACTCCTTGCTGAGTGTGGAGCCCGACATTAGGCTCAATCTCCTAACCCCGAGATCACGGCCTAAGCCAAAATCAAGAGTCAGAAGCTTAATGGACTGAGCCACCCAGGAACCCCTTATGAATGATTTTTATAAAGACAGTATAAAGGTTCATTCTGACCAAAACCCCCCTATTTTATATTGAGATGTATATGTTATCTTATCTCAATTCTCATGAAGTAGTAGTGGCAAACAGAGCTAGTATTGTCAGTCTAAAAAGCACCTGCCATTTTGTTTTGAGAGAAACAAGTTAACAGAAAAAGCATTTTAAAGTCAACTGAGCAGTTTCATTTTAATGGACAATTTGAACAGCCTTTTATTATTATTTCTAAGGGCAACTAATTTTTTTAAGAGAAGATTTTTATTGTTCAAACGCTTTACTTATTTGTCTTCATTATTTTTTTTTTCCTGAAAACATTAAGATCTCAGGGAATGGGATTTATATTTTTCCCTTTCAGTTTTTTTTTTTTTCATTAAAATCATCATAAAGCATTTACCTTATATTTGTATAAGGCTTCTTGCAAGTATTAAGGGTCCATTATCAGACTGTGTATTTGCAGTCGACGCAGTTTTGTAATCCCACAACAGAAGTCTCTATCATGTAAGCACCCAGTTCCTAGCTCATGTGAGGAGGAGAAACAGTCTTGAGTGCACTGCAAAGAGTCTATGGATATGTGAGAAAACTATTTAATTAAAATGCACTTACCTAATATTTGTGTAGGGTTTGCCTGGTCAAAAGTGAGAGCCTCTTTTTTAGGGAAATAAATATTCACTGTTCTAGATGCAGCTGACCGGTAGGCACTATTCCCTATTTACAGAACAGAAGATGATTAAAATCGTAAGGACCAGACAAAACTGAGATTCTTCTAATTGCAGGACTTTGTTTTCACAATTATTGAGATATGTAACTACTCAGTGCATGCAATAAAACAAACTCAGAAAAAAGAAAATCATAAGATTTTACAAATGGATTATATTTGTTGATATAATAAATTTTAGTTTTTGGACTGGGAGCTTAAATGTAAAACAAAAGCCTTTCCATTTCATATTCTCTACATCCCTCATACTTCTAAGATTCAATCTAAATAACAGTTTTAAAAGATCAAAGAATACACAATTATGAAACCTTCCATTCCCATCTTAAGGCATATTGATCTCTTTCTTCTCATGACTTTTACTGCTTATTCCAAATGAGATAGCAGGTATTGTCATTTTCTCCATCATTTATTTATTTTTATAAGTTTTTATTCAAATTCCAGTTAGTTAACATAAAGTGTAATATTGGTTTCAGGTGTACAATACAGTGATCCATCACTTCCATGTATCACCTGGTGCTCATCATGAGTACATTCCTTAATCCCCATCACCTGTTTATCCCATACTCACACCTGCCTCCCCTCTGGTAACCATCAGTTTGTTCTCTCTGGTTAAGAGTCTATTTCTTGCTTTGACTCTTTTTCTTCTTTGCTCATTTGTGGAATTTCTTAAATTCCACATTATGAGTGAAATCATATGGAACATGTGGTATATACAAAGGAATATTAGTCAGCCATAGATAAAAGAATGAAATCTTGCCATTTCCAATGGCACGGATGGAGCTAGAGAACATCATGCTATGTGAAGTCAGTCAGTCACAGAAAGACTAAAACCATATGATCATTTTAATAAATCTCCCCAAGATGTAGGTTCCTAAAGGGGAAGTGTCCTAGTCTTTTATGCATTTTTACTTCCTAAGTTCCTATTATAGTGACCAAAATGCAGTGTCTGACAAACAACTGGCCCAGGATGAAAATTTAGTACAATACTTAGTGACTAAAGTCAATTAAAGCATAATTTAAACCCAATTTTTATTTTATCTGCATTCCAAATCTTATTTTTGTCCCAATGTAAAAATTAAGATATTTTTCAAAAATATGTATTAAACATTTAAATTTTCTGAATATATCAGAAATAGGAATAAGATAGGTAAAGATTAAGTTATGAGATAAATACACAAAATTA
Organism: Mustela putorius furo; assembly: GCF_011764305.1. NCBI lineage: Eukaryota > Metazoa > Chordata > Mammalia > Carnivora > Mustelidae > Mustela > Mustela putorius. The sequence continues at coordinate 13,160,269 of NW_025421375.1, forward strand.
ATTTTAATTGCTTAAAAGCATAAAATATTTATCGGTGTGATCAAAGACGAGCTAAAAGACATTGCCTGAAGTCCTAGTCATTAGAGTCTCATTGTGGTAAGGAGAATGCAAATCAAATACCGTCCAAACAATGAGATAAAACAAGAAGGAAAAGTACAGAGTGCAATGAGAGCTTATGATAGCGTACATGATCCAGCAGAGGGCATATGTGAATGCCCAGGAAATATCATTTAATAAATACTATATCCCAAAATTAAATTAAAAAAAGAAAACAGAGAAAGAAGCCAAACAATAATTTGTGGTCTAAATAACAAAGCAAATGGCTCAAGTATTCTAAAACAGCACAGCATCTACCAAACTCCTGAGAAAATAACGGGATACTCAAGAACCTGACACAGGCCAGTATGCCTGGGTAGAAAAAAGGCAGAGAGGAGGCCAAGAAAAAATATTCAATGGGAAACCATTAAAGGGTTTCAATCAATGAGAGTATAAACGAAGTTTGACTGTAAAATGATCACTGGCTGCACAGGCTCATGTAGAGAGCAATCTGGAGGACATTACTTCATCTGTCCAAGTAAGAGATGACAATAGGTGGACGAACGTATATAAAGTCCAGCATATGTACTCAACTATTAAAAACTCTAACTTCTGAAAAATGGCAGCAAGCACGGTTAACTTCATACTCTTCTAATATAACAGCTACATCTAACAATTACTAAACATTTATTTGTATAAAGTGCTTTATATACATTTTGTAATTTTACTAAACTCTTTTAACAACTCCATGAGGTAGATATTACTTCAACTTTACAAATGGGAAAAACAGAGGTACAGGAACAGAATTACTGGCTCAAGGCAAAATAGGTAAAAATTAGTGGAACAGAGATTTGAATCTAAGTATTCTTACTCCAGAGTCCTCAATCTTAATCATTATGTTATAGTTCAATACCACCACTCAGGTTAGTTTGGCAATGAAAAAAGAGCTTACAAAAATCACCACATACCAAGTTGGTTCTTAGAGGGCTGGTTTGCAAGTATATATTTTATGATAGTCAAGAATATATTATGTTCCACATATATTAGTCTCTTGTGGAAAATACTAAGTAGGGAAAACACAAGACAGGATAGGTGTCAAACTTTCAAGAAGTGAACCACAAATTTAGTCCTGCATTTTATTAACAGTCAAAAAGAGGGAAGCATGTCTGCCTATATTCAACCATGATGAACAAGTAAAATGTGTCAGACTCTAGGCAAGATACTAAGAATAAAAAAGAAAAGTTAATTGCTCAGGAGAAGACCAGATAGCACAGGCCTAAATCACAACAGCAAATTTTTTTCTGGGTCCTCTTAAACAGAACATGGAGCACAGTAAATAACATTCTCTTTCTTTTAAATATTTTATTTATTTATTTTGACAGAGATAAAGAGAGAGAGGAAGCACAAGCAGGGAGAGTGGCAGGCTGAGGGAGAAGCAGGCTCCTGGCAGAGCAAGAAGCCTGAGGACTCAATCCCAGGACCCTGGGATCATGACCTGAGCCTAACATAGATGCTTAACCAACTGCGCCACCCAGGCGCCCCTGAATAACATTCTCAATACATTAAAAATGAACAAAGGAGAGACGCAAAACAAAAACAAAAAAAAAACCAACCCTCAGGTTTTGTAAGGGTGGTGAGAAGACCAGACCTATGACAGAAAAGCAGATTTTAATCCTGGCTACACATTAGAATCACACTGGAAGATTATGAAAACTACACTTTCCAAGGCCCCAAACCAGGACAGCAATGGACTCAGTGAGCATCTCTGGAGATGAGGTTTTTTTAAGCTTCCTACATGAGTCTAATGTGCAGTATGACACAATTCTGAGAATACTCTAAAAGCCAGGTCAAGAAATTTGGTCTTGATCTACTATATGAAAAGTTCTCTAGCAAGAAAAAGATACCAGATTTCTCAATCTTTCATTAAACAAAAGTTCCAGTAAATTTTAAAAATCTAAAAAAGAAAAAAAGAAGACAAAGAAGAAAAATAATTGAAAAGTAGACAAGTGTGTACCTGTAAATGGATCAACTCCAGCCATGGTAGTTCCCATATTGGCAGACCCTGGCACATAACGACCACCACCTGAAATGCAGTGACACATCTAGTAAGCAAAGGTAACTGCAAATTAAAGTTCAAAAGGTTCCTCTCTACACAGAGTAACTTATTTTCAATATGAGTCACAGTTCAGAATGAATTTATACACATAATAAGTGGGCTATGAATTTGTTTAGAATAGTACCTGGCATATAGTTGGTGATAAATGTTAGTCTTAAAAGTAATTCTCAAATTACAAAATAAAACATTAGATGACTTAAACATTATAATTATAGATAGTAATGAATTGAAAAAGCATCAGTGGATTGGACAGAAGAAATTAAAAGGTTTCCATAATGAAATGTAAACATGGGATGCCTGGCTGGCATTAGAGTCTTGATCTTAGAGTTCTAAGTTTAAGTCCCACACTGGGTACAGAGATTACAAAAAAAGAAAACCTTAAAAAATTAAAAACAATTAAAAAATGTGAACATTATTCTACTGAAATAGGATTAGCTAATACATAAGCAAAAAAGAGACTAGATAAGATTTAGGGATGCTATGATAATAGCACTGTCTCATATTTGGGATCCTACTTATGGATTCTCATTGAAAATGGAAAGAAAGGAACATGAAAAAACAGTGTAGAGAAAGAATCAGCAGGATTAGGAGATGTTCAGAGTCCTGGATCAGCCCTCATGGGAAGAAGATGAGCTACTTTTCCAGCTCCTCTGAATTTAATATCCAGGAGTTAGTATAACCGCTGTAACACATATAGAAGAAGCAAACAATACAAAAGAAAAAAAAACCCAAAACTGCAGATGTAAACAGATTAAAATAATGAAGAAAAGAGAGTAAGAGGCTTTTTTGTTTTTACTAATATACTAGGTAGCATGCTATGCATCTTTTTAAAAAAAGATTTATTATTTCTAGGAGAGAGAAAAAGAGAGTGTGTGCATATGGGCACATGCAGGGGGAAGGGCAGAGGGAGAGGGAGAGTGAAAACCAAGCAGAATGGAGCCTGAGGCAGGGCTTGATCTCCTGACCTAGAGAGCTCCACCTGAGCTAAAACCAAGAACTGGTTATTTAACTGATTGTTCCACCCAGGTGCCCCTCATGCTAAGCATCTTATATTTATATACTCATTTAAATATCAATTAGATACCATTATTATTAACAGTATTTTAGAAGAAAGCTGAAGAACTTGTCCAAGGCATTAATTATGAGGCAAAGTATGATTCTACACTTTTCTAAATGTAGTTCTTCAACTATGTGAGAGTCACCTGTTCAATGTGCAGATTCCTAGAGCCCACCCGTAACAGCCTATTGGTTCTCTGAATTGGATTCACTTTAAAAACGTATAAGGTACTTTTAAAATTACTAATGGCAAACCAAATAACAAAGAACATTTAATCAACATCCATGGGTGAGAGATCAGGGCAGGAGTAATTTTTATCTCCTCACCAACCTAGTGCATCAGAATTATCTCTGTGGGAAGGACCTTAATGATGAGTTAAACAAGCACCCAGGTGATTCTAACTGACATTGGAAGTTTGAGAAGCACATATATAAGGAAGAGAAAAGAGAATTAAGATTGACCTTGGAGCTCCTGGGTGGCTCAGTGGGTTAAGCCTCTGTCTTTGGCTCAGATCATGGTCTCAGGGTCCTGGGATCGAGCTCAGCATCAGCCTCTCTGCTCACCACGCCCGCCTACTTGTGATCTCTCTCTCTACCTACTTGTAATCTATCTCTCTGCCTACTTGTGATCTCTCTTTCTGTCAAATAAATAAATAAAATCTATAAAAAAAAAAAAAAAAAGACTGACCTTAAACTATAAGCTGAATGGGAAAAACTCTTTGTCCCAGTGCAACTAGTAAAATTGGGGGAATATATACTAAAAATACTGAAGACTTAAATATAGTCCAGGCATTTTGCTAAAAACTTCACATGTACTGTACCATTTAATTTTCATAACATCTCAATATGGTAGGTACTATTATCTATTTTTTATAATAGTGTAGTTCAGTTATCCTAGTAACTCCTCAATTCTCTTGGATGTTTAGTATGCTATCTTGCATATCTCCATAATCACTGAATCTTCTGAGTTACTGACATTGTGCAATAGTGAGACATGCTCCAGTGATGATGGCCTCAGGAGTTCTCTTGATTTGGTTGTATTGCTTGAAGCTTCTTTCTGTTCCAAGAAAAAGCTGCTAATGAGGTCTGAGAACTACGTTGTTCTAAGTTTCAGGGCATCACTATGTCTTGAATAAGTCATCACCTTATCTACTCTTCAGATCCTTAATATCTTTTTGAATTGCATTATGTCATCAACGGTTTCCTTAATAGCCACGGTGCCATCACAACATTTAGCTTGATCTTGATAGACGGTGACTATAGCATACTGGTTACCAATGCACAGGGTGCAGCTAAGGGCATCTGGGCCACCAATTCATTCACAGGAGAGAAGAAGCTCACTGAGAGCGATTCACAACTTCATGGTAGTGACCGAAGGTTGTGTGTTGGTCCAATTTATGGTTTAGACAGAAATCTATGTTGGCAAGGCCAGTGAATACTCTAAGTGCCAAGAATCTCTTCCCAAACTGGGTATGTTGTCGAGGAACTCTGGCTGATGATCCAACAACAGCATCATAAAATATGACAAAAACTACTCTGAAAACAGAGACTTCTTCAGCTGCATTCAAGTCCCAGCTTGGCAATTTTTTCCCAGTAGTGTTGATGCCGAGGCATGCATACCTTGGTAAATAAAGTCATTGTGAAGTAATACACCAACACTTCCAGGGCTTCATGAAGGCCATTAATAACACAGACTAGAAGAAATAATCCTGGGTGGACTGTGTTCTTCCATGCTAAGGCACAATATGCCTGAACAGACTTCTTGACTGCACGGCTTCATCCAGTTATCAGGGACTCACATGGCTCCTTCTTTGCTTGTGATCAGTAGAATCTCGCCAGTAATACCACTCATGCTGTGTCTTGGTTGGTGGGTTCCCCTATTATCTAATTTCACAGATAAAAAAAATAGGCTCAGAAAGGTTAAGCAACTTGCCAACTTCTCATAGCAAGTAAGTGGTGGAGCCAGATTTTGAACCAAGGTCTATCTGACTCTGAAAATTATGCCCTTCATGACTCTTGCTCTCCTTGCAAGAAGGACCACTGGAGAAAATGATGAGTTCTAATAATACGCTATTTAAAAGTCATGAGAAAAACTACAAAATACTCCAGGAAAAAGCAAAATTAGAAATTAAAGAAAAGGAGATCCATCAAAATTGGAATATAGATAAGGGAATTATTATTAGATGATGTCTCCAAAATGTAAATCCATATAATGCAAAATGCTATACATTAAATGAAGAAAGATACATTTATCAAAACCACGTCCCACCTGTAAAAGGATCTGCTGCAGGCAGTGTGTTAGAAGATCCTGATGAAGACCCTGGAACATACCGACCACCACCTATGCATGCAAACAAAGGAAAAGCTGAAGTATGCCAAAATTTTGAATTTCATAAACCGCACAATGCTTACATTAGAAGACTAAGCTTGGAGGAAAAACCTAAGAGCAAAGCTGTCACATGATATAGTAACAGAAATCAGTCAGCAGTTCTTATAGTAGGAAAGACTACTTAGAAACTAAAATTTCAGTGATTCCCCAGGTTTGGTTTCTTAACTTTATTACTTTAATAGGTGTTAGCCACTGCCCTTAAATATTAAAATAACTAAAAATTCAAATTTAAAAGGAGAAGTCACAGGTGGTCTCTGACCTAGATAATATACACATATAATCAGTTCCTGTTCCTATACAAATTCACTAGAATTCCTGCTGTTGCTGTTGCTATCAAAACCACAGGCATCAAATGTTAATCTTTTAGAGAACCCCTGAGTTCATTAACTCATGTGTCAAATAGTGCTGGGGATCCAGCAGGGAACAAGATTGCTTGTATCCATTGAAGCTTACAACCCACTGGAGAAGAGAATTACACGAAGGCGATGAGTGCCACAAAGGGAAGAGATTTCCATTTATACTTACACAAATGTGCAGTGTGTGTGACTATATGATTTGTTAGCACCTCTGGGGAAATAATCAGAGGTGTCTACAATAGGAAAGATATATATAAAAGGATGCAGAAGATATATATAAAAGGATGCAAAAGATATATATGTAAAAGATATATATAAAAGGATGCTTATAAAGTTAGAGATTCGGAAGACCAAAGAAAGCCAGAGTTAAGATTTCCAGACGGAGCCAGCTGCTCTAGTATCCGTCTTCCACTCCACAAAATAGCTGACACGAGACTATAATCAAGTGTTCACTCTTTTGTGCTGTAGCCTGAAATTCCATCAATGGAATACCCAGATAATAAACACAGGTTTTTTTTTTTAAGATTTTATTTGTCAGACAGAGAACACAAGTAGGCAGTGAGGCAGGCGCCGGGGGTTGGCAGGGGAGCAGGCTCCCTGCTCAGCAGGGATTCCCATGTGGGGCTCGATCCCAGGACCCTGAGATCATGACCTGAGCCGAAGGTAGAGGCTTCACCCACTGAACCACCCAGGCCCCATAAACATTTTTTTTTTTTGGTCAAGTGCAACTATTAGGAGGGGTTACATCATTTATATTCAGTAGTGAGTCAGTCTGATAATTCTGTTTAAGTCAACATGCAGGTGACATTACCTTTATTAAGTGAATGGGCAATGGAATTTTGAAATAGAGAAAGAAGAGATAACTTAGGAGTGTCAAGTATCAGTGAGGGAAGAAGACAGGAAGGGATACGGAAGCCTTGTAAAACAAGGAGGAGCACTAGCACATAGAAATGACAACAGGAAAATACTAACAATAAAGTACTAATTTCAGAATTTTACTGAGAGCTGGCCCTGTACCTAAGAAAAAAGGAAGCATTTTATTTCCTTCTGTACCATAGCCTCAGTTCCCAGGACCCAAAACTCAGGGTCCTTTTTCTTTAAAAAAGGAGTGTTATAATCCATTTCCTGGGAAAAAAGACTCAGACTAATACCACTCTGATGATAATCTACAGACTGGTGGAAGAGCCCAATGCCACTTACAACATTTGTTTTTCTTGCCCTTCCCTGCCTCCCCTCAGGTCCCCATTTATAACATTTTAGACACTGTACACTATATTATAAACTGACTTAGAAGTCATTATGTGGAACATAAAACTGCCCATAGTTCAATCCTAGATTTGATGCCCAGCTAACCAATTTAGCCTCATGTGAAAAGTATTTACTTACTAAAATTCACCAAAACATTTTTATTTATTTATTTATTTATTTTATTATTTATTTTTTTTTTAATTTTTTATTTTTGATAAACATATATTTTTATCCCCAGGGGTACAGGTCTGTGAATCACCAGGTTTACACACTTCACAGCACTCACCAAATCACATACCCTCCCCAATGTCCATAATCCCACCCCCTTCTCCCAAACCCCCTCCCCCCGGCAACCCTTAGTTTGTTTTGTGAGATTAAGAGTCACTTATGGTTTGTCTCCCTCCCAATCCCATCTTGTTTCATTTATTCTTCTTCTACCCACTTAAGCCTCCATGTTGTATCACCACTTCCTCATATCAGGGAGATCATATGATAGTTGTCTTTACCAAAACATTTTTAAAAGGAGTAACTATATAAAGGAACATCTGAGTTTCTTTTCATTTCATATGACTAAATTAAATTTTCATAGTTTTATTTAGTTTACAGTGTGGCTGTATTTTTGAAAGGGAAAAGTGATGCCTGGGTGGTTTAGTCAGTTATGCGTTCAACTCTTGATTTCCGCTTGGGACATGATCTCAGGGTTATGAGACTAAGCCCCATGTCTGGCTCCGTGCTCAGCATGGAGTCTGCTTGAGATTCTCTTCCTCTCAGAAAAAAAAAGATTCTCTTTGTCTCTTTTTGCCCCTCCATCACCCACCTCCACCTCATCTGCATGGTCTCTGTCTCTAAAATAAATTAATAAACAAAATCTTGAAAAGGAACAACATGGGGCGTCTGGGTGGCTCAGTGGGTTAAAGCCTCTGCCTTCGGCTCAGGTCATGATCTCAGGGTCCTGGGATTGAGCCCCACATCGAGCTCTCTGCTCAGCAGGGAGCCTGCTTCCCCCTTTTTCTGCCTGCCTCTCTGCCTACTTGTGATCTCTCTGTCAAATATATAAATAAAATCTAAAAAAAAAAGAAACATACAATTGTTTCTATAAATATAGAATTACTATATAATTTGAGGTTTAAAAATATGAATTTAAAGTAAAAGCCTGCTACAGATCTTGGATCTTGGTTTTTTATTTAAACAGGCAATCATAATGGATGTTTAAACACATCAAAAGAGAAATGAAAAAAAAAAAATCAACCAACATTTATGAACATACAGAACTTTCCTAACTTACCTGTAAAAGGATCTGAAAAACTGGTATTCCCAAGTCCTAACATTTGACCTTTTGTGTTATCAATAATAAATTTAGCCACTTGATCCAAAAACATGGGATTCAAATCATTCTTCTGTAAGAAGTTGTATGCAGTTAACCAGGGATCATCACTGACGTTATATGGAAGTTTGTATGATGGTCCACCTTCATTGACATCAATTGAGAAAACATAATCAAATTCCTTCAATAGGAATACAAAAAGGAGATAAATGATTACTAACATATCTGTTCACTTAAGACATATATATCACAGACATTATATATCCTTTTAAAAATAATTATTATAACACACCTTCGCCAGAATGCAACGTGCTACAAGATTAGCATTTCAGTGGGGGTGGGGCAGGGGACATATTACAACTACACATTAACTCTAAGGCCAAAGGAGGGTTTCTAATTGGTTGATTGGAAGGCCAAAAGTATTAGCTGTTATCATGCTCCAGGCACAAAACATGCTGGCATTAAAAGCACTGCCCCGCAGGGTCCTTCATATCTTGTCAAGTTAAATTTAGCGAAGCACAAAGCATTAGGTGAAAGGTGGCACACAAGCTCCTAATTCAAAATGGTAGGGAACAGTTTACTCATGGTAATCACCCAAAGACAAACACTGGCTAATCAATCAAATGCAGCTTCCCTACATGGAAAGAGCTTTTTAAAAAGTCAATTTCAAGACAGGGAAAATAGGAAATCTTCTCCATAGAAATGAATTTTTAAATCTCAAACACCAAAGAAAATTTTATCAGCATGGGGAAAAGGGAACAGAAGATGTTTGTCTGATGCTTTAGGATAATGGTTATTAGAAAGTAGAAGTTGACATACTTTCCCTTCATATAAGACTTTTCCAGATGTTTGCTGATTAGCACCAGATGAGCCAACAACATCACCGATTTTTAGCCACCTCCCTTCACTAACACTCCACTGATAGGCTTCAACTTTCTCCCCATCTCTGATTAGACGAGTCTGTCCTTCTCTAGTACCTTGAAATAAAACATTTAAGAATCAAAGGTAGAATAGCAGAGTAAAATTCAAAGCCATTTAGATAAAAAAAATTTTAACTTTAAAAATTATACATAAAACAATATGTATTTGGTTTAATGAAATTTTTATTAAAAGAGTTTAAAATGTTACTCTACTGGAAAGCAGCCCAAAAGAAAATAATGGTTAAAAGGAACCTGTATAAACAGAGGAAGGTTAAAAAAGTATGTCTCTACTAGAAAGAAGCCAGCCCACTAAAATAAAACAAGTTTTATTACTGAGTATCTTCTGACAACACTGACTTTAGTAAATGACTCTCCATTCTTCTAGTTGTTCAGGCCAAAAAGTACAAAAGAGTTTGATTCCTCTTTCTCTGAACTCCACAGCCAATCCTTCAGCAAATTCTGTTAGTTCTATCTTTAAAAAAGATTTGGGGGCACCTGGGTGGCTCAGTCGTTAAGCATCTGTCTTTGACTCAGGTCATGATCCCAGGGTCCTGGGACTGAGCCCCACACTGTGCTCCTTGCTTGGCAGGAAGGCTGCCTCTCCCTCTTCCACTACCCCTGCTTGTGTTTCCTCTTTCACTGTCTCTGTCAATAAAATCTTTAAAAAATTAAAAAAAAAAAAAAAAGATCTAAAAAACTCTCTCTTCTCACCATCTCCATTGCTACCCAACAGTACAAGCCACCAGCATTTCTCACTTGGACTGCTTTAATGGCCTCTTACTCTTGCCCTGGGGCTCCCTGAAGTGTATATTCAACCCAGCAACCACAAAATTTCTTTCAAAAGTTGAAAGCACTTCTGTCACTCTTCTGCTGGAGGCCCTTCAATGGCTTCCCATCTCTCTCAGTTAAGGCCTAAGTGCTTGGAATGAAGTACAAGGCCAAACATTCATCCACTCTGACTTCACCTTCCACTACTCCTCCCCTCCACCTATCTCCCGACTTCAGCCATGGAGTCTTTACGCTGGCTTTTAATTCTGCCCATGACACTCTTCATACAGTACTGGCAAAATCTGCTCCCTTGCCTCCTTAAGGACTTGAATGTCACATTCTCAGCAAAACATTCAGTGGCAGAGACAGCCATTTGTCCTCCAGAGATTCACATTTGTATTCCATAGTAGAACTGTGGCTTTAGCAAGGTGTACTTCCTAGATGCCACACATGAGAAGTGGTCAGGGGAATCTGAGTGGGTGAGATGGGAGTGAGCCAGTTCTAGGCCTACTCCATCCTACTCTACCCTCCTCTTTTATTCCGTCTGATGGCTGAAAGTCTCTACACAAGAGGACCTTGGGAGCTACATGTTGAAGATGGTGGTTTCTATCAGCCTGGGTCCCTGAATGGCCACAAGGAGCAAAACTGCTCCACAAACATGCTCAGCATACCTTGCCATCAACTAAGCTTTTACTGTGCAGCAAAGAAGCTTTTCTTTGTATGAAGTCTCTGAGATTTTAGAGTTTATCTGTTACAGCATCTAATGTTATCCTAAATAATATATATTTCCTGAGCATTGTATTTAAAATTATAAAACACCCCAACTCCTGCTTTGTTTCCCAGGGTACTTATCTCTATCTGACATATTTATATCATTACTTATTTACTTTTTAATTATCTGTCTCTTGCAGAACATAAATTTATGAGAACAGAGATTTTTATTCCTATTTCCCAGAGTTTAGAACAATGCCTGGAACACATTGGGTATTTAGTAAATATTTACTCTCTGTGTGTGTGTGTGTGTGTGTGTGTACTGACAAAGAGACTACATTTTGTAAAGAATTGTAGGAATATTAAAAACATGACAGCATAATGGGTCAGTTCTCAAACTCTGGATTTCAAGATCTCTTTATAGTCATAAAAGTTATTCAGAAGCCCAAAGAACTTTTATTAATGTGGGTTTTATCAACTGACTTACTGGATTTGAAATTAAAAGTAAAATATGGGGGCGCCTGGGTGGCTCAGTGGGTTAAGCCTCTGCCTTCGGCTCAGGTCATGATCCCAGGGTCCTGGGATCGAGCCCCACATCTGGCTCTCTGCTCTGCGGGGAGCCTGCTTCCTCCTCTCTCTCTGCCTGCCTCTCTGCCTACTTGTGATCTCTGTCTGTCAAATAAATAAATAAAATCTTAAAAAAAAAAAAAATAATAATAATAAAAAATAAAAAGTAAAATATGTTTACTTAATGGAAAACAGTAGATATATTACATATTGAATAAACAGTATTTTAATATTTTAATGAAAAATAAGAATAGTTTTAGAAGTTTACTGAGAAGACTGGCATGGTTTTATATATTTATAAATCTTTTTACTGTCTTAATAGTAGATAGCTGGATTATCATACCTGCCTCTCCATTCAATCTGTTGCAATCTGTCATTTTGTTGAGGTAAAAAAAGAAAATCCAACCTCATGCAGATAATATAATTGAAAGAGAAATGACTAGTTTAAAAGCCTTCTCAGAAAAATGTGAATATTCTACAAGTAGTAGGTTTTTAAAGGTTATACATTAGAATCTGAAACCATATCAATGCATTTTTTAATGCTCTACTAAACACTAAAATCCACTGGTCTATCTTAACAACTCCTGGTAGCAGATACTTTTTCCAAAATTTCAATTTTCACTTGAGAGTTTTAAATTGTATCTTTAGCAATAAATACTGTTAGTATTTTCCTTAAAGTGACATGATCACTTTGTTCTTTAAAAAAAAAAAAAAATACCCCAAACTTAACCTTGGTTAGTTGTTCTTTGAAATAAATATGGCATTCTATGAAAAAGTTCAGTCTGCAACTCAAAGAAATGCACAAATACTTATCCTTGAAACACCATGGTACTTTAGAGTACTTTATCTGTACTTTCCATTTTGTCAACTAGAGTATTAACAAAGACATGACTAATGGGTTGTAGTAAAATTAATTTTTAATGCTTCTTTAAGAACATTATTATGGGCAAATGGCATTTTTTTTTTTTTTAAATCCACCATTGCTTTTGAACCATTAAGTGCAAATGTTAACACAGTAAAAAAGTCAAATAACAGCTTAGTGTTATAAAATTAGTTTGACTTTGTGGATATCCTGAAAGAGTCTCAGAATTCCTAAGGGTCTGTGGATGAAGTTCTGAGAACTGCTATTATGGATCAGGCATATATCTAGATTTCATTTGAAAAACCACTGTCCTCTGATTTAAGCTCAAATTACCCCCAACTTGCTTTGCAGACATTGCTTTATTTGAACTCATTTTTATTTTTAGTCTATACTACCTCTCTCAGAGAATCCAATCAACCAAAAAGTATTAAATGAGTGACTTCTGAGTACCTACTGTATATGAGCTAAGTTTTAGGAGATTTATTTAAAACAAAAACAAGACTCCTGTTTATGAGCAGTTTAGCTCAAAGTTTTTAAAACTGTGAGACAGAGGCAAGAATATGGTTTCTCACAATGGTTAAGTATAACAGTACAAATTCTAAAAAAATCCCTGTCTGGCAATGGGAATAACACTTAATTACCAGCAAATCAACCTCTTTTTCCTTCTCATTCTAATTATTCCAAATGGCAAACATATATACACTGAAATACTTACCAGGTTCATTCAGATGTTCCCTCCCAGGAAGCTGCTCAGCATTAATGTCCCCTAAATCACCAGTTTTGGAATCAATGGTTGCCTGAGAGAGTTCTTTTTCAAAAGCCTTGATTTCCTCAGCACTTGCTGTCCGATCCTCTGATTCTGTAAACACTCTAATAATACCATCACTATAAAGAAAAAAACAAACTGATTTGAAGTCACTTATGCTATAGTGCATGAACATTATCACACCTAAATGACTCAAAGCAAAAATAATCTGTATTTGTGATATGAGAAACGTTACTATGTATTTATGGCTGAGGAGAGCACTATACTGGTTTACACACTATCCTCTGTTGCTTTCTAAAGCCATGTTTAGGGTAGGAAAAAGATAATTTAAGGGAAAAGTCACTAGCAAAAGACAGAGAAATATATATTTGACACAATTTTGAATTCCAAGTAAGTATTTACCATCATAAAAATCTAGAGGCATAACATAGACTTCATGTCACTATTACATAGGAGAGTATAAAGAAGGGCAGTAAGTTGGTTTACTTTACAAAGGACTCAAATACACAACATAAAGCTTAAAAATAGCAGATGCTCATTATCTGTCCATTCAGGAAACATGGAGTCTGTCTTTATTCTGATTAACTAGCAATGTAATCCCAATGTAATCCCAGTCTTGCATTGGACTCGATAGCAACCCCAACCTCTAGTTTTGGGTAGGAAAGGCAAGTTAGCTACTTTCAAATGCACTAATCCTGCCCAATTCTAAAGAGAACTTGGTTTCTTACTTAACCTTCCACTAACAGGAACTTCACCCTTTCAGTTTGTTTACTTCAACCTTAAATATGCTTAGGGAGGAAAATAAAGAAACCAACAAATTTGCACTTGACCCAGACAAAAAGTAAATCACCTCCTTTATTAGGCCCTCCATCCCTTATGGCTGTTGCTTTCTTTTTATCTCTGCCTTCCATGCCAGATTCACCAGCGTAAGTTTGACTCATCCCACTCAGACCCCAGAAGTCTAAAACTAAGGGCCTCACCTTCTGTACCAAACCAATTCTCCCACTTCCCCAATTTTATTAATGCAATCACCAAAAATTAGAAGCTTTATGCTTTTCTTTCATCCTTCTTTTGATCATCCTTCCTCTGTAACATTTCATATTTTGGCCTCTTATCTATTAGCACTGTGGGGATAACATTTCATAATGGCACAGGCACACTGTAACTGTGTTCTAAATTGCTTTTCCTGCTCACTGTCACCACTACTTATACCCAACCTATTATGTAATAAATTGCAAGTTATGCTTTAATTATGTCACTTCTTTAAAAGCTAGAACCCTTTATCTCAAGCACAGAATCTAAAAAAGGCCTGGCATTCAAGGTTTCCCATAGTTATGCCCTGCTTTAATGTCTTACCACCTTACCAGTATTCCCCACTATTCCCCAGCATGAGTCCTCTACCGTTTTCCTTCATTTCTCACACATATCCCTCTCGTGTCCATGCCACATCTTTATTTATAACATTTGCTTTGCTAGAAATTATCATTTCCCTTCTTACTCATTACCCTTCAATTTTCAACCCAAACTTCTCCTTCTTCAGAAAGTTTTCCCACACCAATCTCGATCTTCTCCAATTTCTTTGCATTCAAAGTTTTGACTGTACAACCTGCAGTACAATACCAGTGTAATTATGTTTCATTAATGTAAAAGTTGTCATGTTTAGTACTGTTTTTTCACTCCAGAAATATACACATGGTCTCCCAATTCACTTGATGTTTCCTTATGGGTCATCTCTACACAATACCAAAGGCCTAGACACATGATATTTATTGACTGACTAGAATATAAATACCTCGCACCAACCACAATGTCACCATTGTCTAGAACACAGCAGCACCAAATAGATTGAGCTGGAAGTCGGATTGTTTGAGCACATTCCCCATGTTTCCAGATTCTCAGCGATCTGTCTTCTGCCGTTGTTACAAAATCTAAAATTAATGAATATAGGAAAAATCAGTTTGAATAAATAAAATTAAATACATGTATTACATATCATCTTCCCAGGTAGGCATAAGGATTTTTTTTAACCCCGAACTATTTTAAAATTAGTTTTACATTTTATGTATTTCTCACTTATACCATATACAAATTAAAAAATCACATTTTCTGTATTTCATATCTTACATACTGTACACTTAGCACCAATAAATTATAGTCTTTCCTGAAATACCCAAAACTTTTTGACATAACCATCAAATATAAAGATGATCACACAACCTCCTCCTTTACCAGAAGATCCTTAATGAGATAAAGCTACCAAATTACTCAAATCACAGTTAACAAACTGATAATTAGCACTCCTACCCCCACCTCAAGAAAGGAATGATACAGTGATTAATATAAAATTTAAAAATTTTAATACATGCTAATCTTACCTTTACAATTTGGGAAGACAGATATGCTATAAATATAATTGGTATGTCCATAATATACTTCAAGACACTCGCCAGTGATCTGCCACCTTCTAATACTAGCATCATTTGCACAGGAAAGAAATTCTGTTTCACTCAAAATTGCTAAACCTCTTACACAGTCTTCATGCCCTGTATGAAAGAAGAATAATATAAACCAATAAGACGGATGATTTCATTGATGGATCTCTGTACTAACTACCATTATAAAACATGTAGGTGGGTAGTAATAACTGATTTTCAAAGCAGAGAAATTAACTGGTAACCAAAATTTTATTTTAGGTTTGGTAGTATTTCTTGTTACCTTTGGAAGTTACTTTACATTTACCTTATCTTCTCCAAATTATTTCCTAAAGCTCTCCAGAAATAAGATTCTGATCCCAACAATTCATTTTCACCTGACAATTCATTTTCAACTTTTCGTCTTCAATAACAAGAGTTAATTCATAACATATAAACATTCAAACATGACAAAGAATAATAGCCCCTAAATTTCTTAAAACATAATATTGAAATTAATATTTATAAGGCGCTAATGAGGCAGTAATGAAGGGCACTAATGAAAATTAAGAAAAATTCAATTAAAAAAGATTATAATTATTTAAGAATTTTAAATAAAAACCACTGTAGAAAAGTAATCTTTATTAAAGTATGAAGAATAGATTAAGAGAGATTGAGTTATCTGAAACCATACAACAACTAGTGGAAAAGGTAAAACAGGAATTAAAGATTCCTGCCTTATAATCCCACTTCCTTTGATACTACAAATCATAACTTCTTCCCTGATTTGACCAAAACACAAATATAAAACCAAACATCACTGCTTTATCAGCAGAAACATTTCATAACATATACAAATACAACCATTAAAATGATACAGTAAGAAATAATAACTAATTTTTTATAAGACAAGATTTTGTGGAACATTATTCTTAATTATATAACTAGAAATATACATATATTCCATTAATTAAAAAATTTAAAATCCTTTTAAAAACTTTATAAAACTCAATTTCTTTCAATATTAACTGAGGCAATGCAGAAGATATTACTTTTTTTTTTTAAGACTTTATTTATTTATTTGACAGAGAGAGATCCAAGGAGGCAGAGAGCCAGGCAGAGAAAGAAGGGGAAGCAGGCTCCCCACTGAGCAGAGAGCCTGACGTGGGGCTCAATCCCAAAACCCTGAGATCATGACCTGAGCCGAAGGCAGAAGCTTAACGCTCTGAGCCACCCAGGAGCTCCTACTTTCTTTTTTTTAAGGACAGAACATTTTCTGAAGCTTTGATCTAATAAAGGAGATCAGGAATCAAAAAAATTTTTCAGGTTCAGTATTTGCTGCTTTAGATTAGCTATTGAAGATTAGTAACAACTTGATAACATGTATGTATGGAAGCAGGAACACAGTGATGCTTAATTATAACTTGCCCATCTACAGATAGTTTTATCTGCACAATGGACTTCTTGAAGTATTTTCCAGACTAGTGATCAAATTTGAAGAAAATAAAAGAAGAAAAACAACAAAAAAATTCATACCAAAATTTTAAGTGTTCCACAAATAAATCAGCATGATTATCAGCAATACCAGTGTCAGTCAGCAGATGTCTCAGTGCAGGAGTTATTTAATAAGTAAGGTTCAAAAAGACTACTGATCTAAAATCCTAATATAAGCCCGAAATTTGATAATGTACTTCAATATTCACAAGCGCACTAATAAATCTTTTTTTTTTAATTTTATTTATTTATCAGAGAGAGAGAGGGGGAGAGAGTGAGCACAGGCAGACAGAATGGCAGGCAGAGGCAGAGGGAGAAGCAGGCTCCCCACTGAGCAAGGAGCCCGATGTGGGACTCGATCCCAGGACGCTGGGATCATGACCTGAGCCGAAGGCAGCTGCTTAACCAACTGAGCCACCCAGGCGTCCCCACAAGCGCACTAATGATGTCTTCCTGTATATATGAAATTAACAGTAGTGACACACCATCAATAAGGCTTACGCTTGAAAATTTCACTCTGAACTTGTTAAACCAAAAACAAACTACATACCATATTACAAGCTCATTAAGAGCCATTTATTAGTCCACATCTAGTTATTTTAGGAGAGGTTTCATTTTATCTTTTAAAAGAGTTTAAGTATTAGTTGTCAGAAAAGTTACATCTACCCAAATTAAATGGTTCAGATACACTGGTGTTTTTCAAATGTTGCTTCTAAGCTTTTGAGGATACACCAATGGAGCGAATATGAAGTGATGAGACTATAAATGTCTACTCTGATCTTACCTGAAAAAGTCCTCTCACATCTTCCAGCTTTCCACAATTTAATAGTCTTGTCTGCTGATCCAGTTAACATTAAGCCCTGCTCAGGTAAGATCTTTACTGCCCATACTGCAGCTGTATGACCCTGTGAGTGAAATGGGAATTAACTTGAGTTGACACAGTCATCACATTTAATTATTATGTAGAACATTCACAGAGAACTACTACGGTACCTGTAAGGTCATCATGCACTTGTCATTCAGCCAGACTTTAGCAGTGGTGTCCCATGAGCCACTAAGTAATGTCCCAAATTTTCCAGATGAAAGACTACAAACTAAAGGGGAAAAAGGTATTAGTTAGTACAATGTTGTACAGAAAAATATTCAACCTTGCTAGTTATCAAAGCATTGCAATTTTGTTTTTTTAATTTTTTAAAAAAGATTTATTTGACAGAGAGAGAGGAAGAGAGCAAGAGAGAGAATCCCAGGTAGACCACACTGAGCATGGAGCCCAACTCAGGCTCGATTTCACGACCCTGAAAATCATGACCTAAGCCTAAATCAAGAGTCAGACGCATACCTGACTCTGCCACCCATGCATCCCAAAAGCACTGCAATTTTTTTTTTTTTAAGATTTTATTTATTTATTTGAGAGAGAGAGAGAGAACACAAGTAGGCAGAGGCAGGCAAAGAGAAGGGGGAAGCAGGATCCCTGCTGATCAGAGAGCCCAATGTGGGGCTCAATCCCAGGACCCTGAGACCATGACCTGAAGGCAGAGGCTTAACCCACTGAGCCACCCAGGCACCCCAAGCACTGCAATTTTAAAAACACTTTCTGATTAAGCCAGTTAAGGCTTAACTCAATGGAGATGCAGAAGAGTGCAATGATCAAGAGCAGACTCTGGGCCGGAATTTCTGGGTGCAAGTCCTGGCTGTGCTATGAATGGACTGTCCAACCAAGGAATAACCTCCAATTTCTCATCTGCAAAATGAGGGAGCAGAATCAAATGGGCTGCACAATCCCTTCTGGTTTAAAAAAAGAAAAAGAAAACTATATAGAAAGATAATGCAAATGATTTTGAAATGCTGCTTATAAAAATATTTAATTAAAATGACAAATGGGGCTCAGTGGGTTAAGCCTCTGCCTTCGGCTCAGGTCACGATCTCAGGGTCCTGGAATCAAGCCCCGCATCAGGCTTCTTGCTCAGCAGGGAGCCTGCCTCCCCGCCACTCTGCCTGCCTCTCTGCCTACTTGTGATCTTTTCCTCTGTCAAATAAATAAATAAAATCTTAAAAAATAAATAAATAAAATGACCAAAAAACCCCAAACACTGGAGCCCAGCTAAATATTCAACAGCAATGGACGAGGTAATTAAATCTTTTTTTAAAATTTATTTTTTATTTTTTAAAGATTTTATTTATTTATTTGTCAGAGAGAGCAAGCGAGCTCATGCAGACAGAGCGGCAGGAAGAGACAGAGAGAGAAGCAGGCTCCCTGCTGAGCAAGGAGCCCAATGTGGGACTCGATCCCAGGACGCCGGGATCATGACCTGAGCTGAAGGCAGAGGCTTTAACCCACTGAGCCACCCAGGTGCCCCGAGGTAATTAAATCTTATTATCTTTTTTTTAAATTTTTTTTTTTTAAGATTCTATTTATTTATTTATTTGAGAGAGAGAGCATGATAGGGGAAGTCAGAGGGAGAAGCAGACTCCTCTTGGAGCTGGGAGCCCAATGTGGGACTTGATCCCAAGACTCCGGGATCATGACCTGAGCTGAAGGCAGTTGCTTTACCAACTGAGCCACCCAGGTGTCCTCTATTTTATTTTTAAAGATTTTATTTATTTATTTGACAGATAGAGATCACAAGTAGGCAGAGAGGCAGGGAGAGAGTAAGAGAGGGAAGTAGGCTCCCCGTTGAGCAGAGAGCCCGAAGCGGGGCTCAATCCCAGGACCCTGAGATCATGACCTGAGCTGAAGGCAGAGGCTTAACCCAATGAGCCACCCAGATACCCCTAAATCTTATTATCTTAATATAAAATTATATAAGCTAAAAATTAAACATGTGAAAAATTATCTAAAAAAAAAAAAACAAAACAACAACAACAAAAAAACCCAGAAACAAAAAAAGAGAGTTCTACTTAAAAATGGCAGACTGTTGGGGCACCTGGGTGGCTCAATGGGTTAAAGCCTCTGCCTTAGGCCCAGGTCATGATCCCAGGTCCTGGGATCCAGCCTGGAATCAGGCTCTCTGCTCAGCAGGGAGCCTGCTTCCTCCTCTCTCTCTGCCTGCCTCTCTGCCTACTTGTGATCTCTGTCTGTCAAGTAGATAAATAAAATCTTAAAAAAAAAAAAAAAGGTAGAGTGTTGGGGTGCCTGGGTGGTTCAGTCAGTTGAACATCTGACTCAATTTTGGCTCAAGCCATGACTTCAGGTTCCTAGGGCTAAGTCCTGTGTCAGGTTCTGTGCTCAGTGGGGAGTTTGCTGGAGATTCTCTCTCTCTGCCCCACTCCCCAGTCTTTCCACTTGCTTGCTTATTCACTCTGTCTCTCAAATAAATAAATAAATCTTTCAAAAAAATTGACAGATTCTTCATAGTAAAGCTACCAATGGCATTAATCTATAAGGAGAAATAAAACAGAAAATAACATAACTGATTTAGGAAAATGGAGATTATAATTTAAACACCCAGAGAGATTAGAAATTAGTTCCCTGGGGGGGGCAGGAAACTCTCATGAGACTCCGTAGCCAGCTACTAGGTTCGATGGAGAATGGGGCTAGGCAGAGGACTTGAAATGCTAGATCTCTCCTTTCAACCTTCAGTGTTAGGAAAGCACATCCTCATCCACTGCAGGAAACTGGAGGTTTATTCTCTGGAGGAACTGAAGCACAGTTTGCATATTCAGGCAGCTGGACAAAATAAAGGTCTGGAATAAGAAGCCCCATGGAGGGATGCCTGGGTGGCTCAATGGGTTAAGCATCTGCCCCGTACCAGGCGCTCTGCTCTGCACGGAGTCTGCTCACCTGCACCCCCCACCTCCGCCTGCCTCTCTGAACTACTTGTGATCTCTGTTAAATAAATAAAATCTTAAAAAAAAAAAAAAAAAGCCCCATGAAACACAAGGGAAATAAATGGAAAATCTACATCCCCTTCTCTCACTGTACCAGCAGCCATGCATATATTCCCCGCCACCCAGGCAACAGACGGGAGAATTCTGCTCTAGGAGACTGAGAAATGCTAAAGAACTTCAGATAACGACATGTGAGAGGGTGTCCCATCTAAAAGGATAGACCGGTACCAGTTTGCATTCTAATGAAGCTCACCAATCACTAAGCTCTATCTACACAAGCTAAAAAGTTTTCTGTCTATTTCTTTATACCTTATTCTTGAATATGAGCAGCCAATTTAGTATCAACAATCATTTAATCAAAGTCTCCAACATGAAACAGAAAAATCCAAAGAAACACAAAAATAAGGGAGGAAGGCTAGGCAATCCAGAAGAGACAAATCCAACTTCAGGAAGCAGAGGAAAAAAAAAAGTGGGTGCCTAGGTAGAGCAGTTAGTTAAAGCATCCAACCCTCAGGTCGTGATCTCAGGGTCATGAGGTCAAGCCCTGCACTCAGTGTGGAGTCTGCTTTAGACTCTCTCCCCTTTGCCACTCCCTCCTCCCCTGCACTCTCTAATAAACAAATAAACCTTTAAAACACACACACACACACTATAGTATAGTATACTATACTATACTATATATACCATACTGTGTAATATACTATGTATACTATATATACTATGTATACTGATTGAACCACTATATATGCTATGTATACATAGTATATTACACAGTATAGTATACTATACTATAATATATATAGTATATATATATATACTATATACTATACTATATATGCTATATATACTCTACTATAGCAAGTACTATAATATTTGCAAATAGGTAGAATATTATATTAGAAAAATTAGTGACAGAATAAGAAAAATAAAAGCTAAAAGTAAAAGGCCCAAAACCCAAACCAAAACTAAACGGCAGTAGAAAAAAAGTCTCTCTGGAAAATTAGATGAAAAAGACAAAGACACAAAAAATGGACAAGGAAAGCTTAAAAAGTCAGAAAATAATTTCAGAATGTTCAATATCCAATGATAGGGACTGCAGAAAGAGATAGCAGGGGACAGGGCAGAAAGGACAAAGAAATAATATAAGAAAGATTCTCGAAAGTGAAGGACATGAACCCACAAAGGTGCCAAATGAAAGGCATTTTCAGAGAGATGCACTGTGAAAATCTGTAACATCAGAAATAGACGCGATCCTAAAAGCTTACAAGGGGAACAGAAATGTGTCTTATAGAGAAGATGGGAAATCAGAACAGAATCAAACTTTTCAGTTAACACCATACACTAAAAGGAAATAAAGCAATGTCTTCAAAATTCTACAAGTAAATGGTTTTAACACAGGATTTTACATCTAGCCAAAGCAACAATCAAATACAAGGACAGAATAAAGCCATTTTCTAATATATTTAGCCCCTACATCACAGCTTTAAGAAGCTACAAAAGTTAAGTTAAAAAATGACAAAAATATGGGAATTTTTTTCTAGGTAATACATTGGCAAAGAGGAATCCAGGGTTCTTGCCCCACACTGAGAGAGAAGTGGATATGTTCTGCCTACACAAGGGAGAGTAAGCTGAATAAACGATACGGTAGCTTGCCCTTTCTGGGCATGACATTAGGTGCAGCTAAATGATGCAGACGTGAGTCAACAGTATGAATGGTGGCTGACACTTTCAGGTATAGAAGTTTCAGGTTTAAGAGTCAATGTATTATTAATCACATTGCCCTTTCACTGCCACAATAAACTCCTGAAGCACAGAGAGAGAGAGAGAGAGCCCCCATCAGCCTGGGTCCCTGAGAAACTCCAAGAACATATTCCCCTCCCTAATCCATGATGAATATGTATGGTGAGTGAGAAATACTCTTGTGAGTTCAGGAAAGTGTTTGTTACTCTACCATAACAGCCTATTCTGACTTATTATGTGTCTATTTGAAAAAATGTAATAGGCACTTAGGAGACTTCCTGCAGCCCTTGTAAAATATCAACTATAGTTATGCAGAATTTCTATAGTTATGTAGAAATGCATATAGAAATGAAAAAAAAAGGGGGGGTCAAGGGGTCACTATCTTTAGGAAAAAACAATTTTTTACCTGGATAGGAATATATTTAAGAACTATATATGAATTGATCATATTTAAATAACATTCCCCGAATTTTATGACCTACTGTGCTCCAGAAAAATTTTAAGAGACTTTCATGAACATATACAGTGTAATAAAATTAAAAACAAGTAGAAAGTAGGACAAAAAGAAAATAGGATTTGTATGTAAAATATGAAGTAAACAGGTGCTGGTGTTGGGCTTCTGCAAAGCAGCAGACACCTTTGCTTAGTGATACAGAGACAGAGAGACAGAGAGAGATACAGTCCTTACCACATGCCAGACACCACAAAAACATTATATTCCACAAGAATCCCAGGAACTAAGTGCTGCTATTAGTCCCATTTAACAGATGAAGAAACCAAAGTTCAGAGAAATGAAATGATTTTAATCTCTAAAATGAAAAAACTTAGATAGGAAATAGTCTTGGTAATTGGAGAAGAAAGTATCTTCTGTGGATCTGTAAAGTATTACCCACGCTTAGTCATAGGGACAAAGACTGAAACAGATGACTGTACACATAAAAATATGATTACTAGGGCGCCTGGGTGGCTCAGTAACCACTGAGCCTCTGCCTTTGGCTCAGGTCATGATCTCACGGTCCTGGGACTGAGCCCCGAATTGGGCTCTCTGCTCAGCGGGGAGCCTGCTTTCCCTTCTCTCTCTGCCTACTTGTGATCTCTCTCTCTGTCAAATAAATAGGTCATGATCTCAGGGTCCTGGGATTGATCCCTGCGTCAGGCTCTCTGCTCAGCAGGGAACCTGCTTCTCTCTCTTTCTCTCTGCCTACTTGTGATCTCTGTCTGTTAAATAAATAAATAAAAATCTTTTTTTTTTTATTTATTTATTCGACAGAGAGAGATCACAAGTAGGCAGAGAGGAAGGCAGAGAGAGAGGAGGAAGCAGGCTCCCTGCTGAGCAGAGAGCCGGATGCGGGACTCGATCCCAGGACCCTGAGATCATGACCTGAGCCGAAGGCAGCGGCTTAACCCACTGAGCCACCCAGGCGCCCCATAAATAAAAATCTTTAAAAATAAATACATATATAAATAAAATCTTTAAAAAAGATATGACTACTGTATCTGAATACTGAAATCAAAGTAAATTTTTCCACTTACATGAAGAATTGTTATTCAAATAATTAAAATTTTTAAAAAAATCAACTTAATAGCCTATGCATCATCAGTCATTCTTTAAACTCAAATGTCCTGAAGACTAGTAAATTAAACATTTGATTTTATATTAATATATTATTAATGAACCAGTCTAAAAACAGAGAACCATAAGCTTTCAGGAAATGGTTCATTTTTAAAAACTTTTTTCTTTTGGATAAACTTATTTCTCAGATAATAATAATTTACCTCCAAAAACTTGTAACATATATTTCCTAATGGAAAATAGTGAATCAAGCTGAATATACAAAATAAGTTTCAGTTTTTAAATCTGTGGAACAGGAGGTTCTTTCATGAAAAGAATTAACTACCAATTCCAATTTTCTAAATGTCTCATCTTGATAGTGTAATCGGGAATGCTTTTTATATTCTCTCAGAGATCAATGTAGCATACAATTCAAGAGAAACATTATTTTAGAAAGCTCAGAAAATTTCTTAAAATTTCTTTCAAGATCAGGCAGAAAGAATGAATAACAAAATAAATCTCTTTCAATATGTGTAAGGAAGATTCAGCTTTGAAAAAGCCTTTAGAGATCATATAATGAAACATGTAATTACTTAGAATCACAACTTATAATGTAACTGGGAAGTGTTATACATATAATATCAACTAAAGGATAGTACTACTTTACGATATTTAGAATATAAAATTTGGGCTAGAAAATGGACCAAAAAAATGACATAAAAATATCAATCATTAATTTCTTCAGCTACATTTGCTAGCATGGTATGGGCTATCAAAAAAGGAAAAAAAGTGCAAATAACACTTGGCCCCTAAACCATCAAGCAAACTAACAGAATAACAAAAGATTACCTTATGATAACGTAGAAATAAATCAGACTGGAAAAAATACCCTGCAAAGCTGAAGCAGTATTTTTTACTGTACAGATCTCTATGAGATCTTCTAACCTTAAAAGATCAAGACAAACATGATTACATAAAAATTGACTTTTGCACTACAAAAAAATGTGCAAAGTTAAAAAGATAGCAAAATGGGAAAATATTTGTAATTTGTATTTAAGGGTTAATAAATATAATTAAGGATTTCAAAAATGGCCAGTAACCCTGTATTAAATAGGTAGGAGTTTTTAATACAGTTCACAGGAAAAAGAAAGATAAAAATCCCTTCCATATATGAAGATGCCCCCCCCCCATAAAAAGAGAGATGCAAATTTCACTTTTCACTTATTTTGGCAACAATCTAAAAATCTGACAACATACTCCATTGGCAAGGGAAATAGAGACTCATATGATGCTGCTAGAAATGCAATAAAAGTTACAACATCTAATGAAAGGGTTCCCCAATACCTAACAAAACTGCATGTGCACTTACCTTTTGATCCAGAAATGGGTATTATACCTAAGTAACACTTCCAAAAGAAAGAAATGACATAGGCACAGAGCCATTTATCATGACACTATCTGTACTAGCAAAAGATTAAAAACTCAGATGTCCATTAGTAAGGGACTGGTTGAATAAGCTAGAATCACCACAGTACAACTAGCTAAACAGCGAATAAAAATGCCACTGTAAAAACGAATGACGATTTCCATATAGTATAATAAAGAGCTCTCTAAGTTGGTAATATTATCAAGCAAAAAGAGTAAAAGCAGGGGCGCCTGGGTGGCTCAGTGGATTAAGCCGCTGCCTTCGG
This sequence comes from Mustela putorius furo, assembly GCF_011764305.1. Taxonomy (NCBI): domain Eukaryota; kingdom Metazoa; phylum Chordata; class Mammalia; order Carnivora; family Mustelidae; genus Mustela; species Mustela putorius. Next base: position 13,186,104 of record NW_025421375.1, read on the forward strand.
CTCAGGTCACAATCCCAGTGTCCTGGGCTCGAGCCCCGCATCGGGCTCTCTGCTCAGCAGGGAGCCTGCTTCCTCCTCTCTCTCTCTGCCTGCCTCTCTGCCTACTTGTGATCTCTCTCTCTGTCAAATAAAATAAATAAAATCTTAAAAAAAAAAAAAGAGGAAAGGCAGACAATTTCATATAGTATGCTATCTTTATCTTTTATATATAAAGGAGCAAATACATACATACCTAACAAAGTTAATAAAAAGTATAAGGAAAGGAATAGTGTAAGAAGGCAATACAGACTAAATCTACACTTCTTTGAATATACCTTGAGTTGTTTTCCCTTTGAAACTGTTTGTTTTACAGAATTATAAAACAAAATCACGTTTAAAAAATTTCTGTTGAGCACCATTACAGCCCAAACTAAGGTTTCCAGCTATTATTGCCTGCTAAAAAAACAAAAGCAAAAAACATAGGCTTCTTGGTGAAACAGGTGATTTCAGGTCTAGAAGAAAAGCATAAAGTGAACCTAAAACATTCTGTAGTACCTAAAGCAAGGAAGACTGCTAAAGGTCTTATCAAAAGCACACAGGGGCCCCTTTAAAGAGGTTTCAAATATGTCCCAAATATGGGACAACTTGAGAATTAAAAGAAAAAAAAAAGCTTCTAGGAAACCTACTCATTCTGAAACTCAGTAAAAGAGCATTTATCCTGCCTTTCCTGTATCAAAGTCTCCCATGTAACCAAAGAATTGGTATAAGAAAAATCTATATTTAAAAATGCTAGCTATTGGGGCACCTGGGTGGCTCAGTGGGTTAAAGCCTCTGCCTTCGGCTCAGGTCATGATCCTGGAGTCCTGGGATCGAGCCCCGCATCGGGCTCTGCTCGGCAGAGAGCCTGCTTCCTCCTCTCTCTCTGCCTGCCTCTCTGCCTACTTGTGATCTCTGTCTGTCAAATAAATAAATAAACAAAATCTTAAAAAAAAAAAATGCTAGCTATTAAAGGCAAAAATAATGGTAGAATTAAAGTACAATGATTTTTCAAATTTTTTAAATATTTTATTTATTTATCTGACAGACTGAGATCACAAGCAGGCAGAGAGGCAGGCAGAGAGAGAGAGGAGGAAGCAGGCCCCCCACGGAGCAGAGAGCCTGATATGGGGCTCGATCCCAGGACCCTGGGACTATGACCTGAGCCGAAGGCAGAGGCTTTAACCCACTGAGCCACCCAGGCACCTCAATGATTTTGCAACACGAGATATGTGTGTGATCATCAATACATGCTAAAGACCATTACATGAAAGACTGATCGGAATTTAAGATGAATGAATGATACAACACTTGAACCTACTAATTAATCTTAATATCACAGAGATTTTAAGTGCCTCTTAATGTGCTACAACAAAAAGTACACAATATTACCTATAATGTGTATTTGCCAAGAACTTGAATATGAATCTGATTAAGCTTCTAGATCTAATAGCTTATAAGACATACAAGGGATTGAGGAACATGTAAAAGGAAACAATAAGGCTTTAATAAGCAAAGTTCAGATTGTGGGAAATCCTACAAGATAAATAAGCTGATTTCAAATACAGAGAGGTAAAAAAGGGAAAGAAACCCATAGAGTAAAAGACATGTGGACATTAGCTGGGTCACAGTTCAAACTGTAAAAAAAAACTTGCATGAGACAACTGAGTATAATTTGAGCCTTGATACTTGATAATAAAAAATTACGTTTTGTTTTAGGCATAATGATTATTTAAGAAAAAAAGATAATTTGTATCTTTTAAAGGGCTCAAGGAACCTGTGGGCCACCTGTTTTTGTACAGTCCACAAACTAGGAATGGTTTTTACATTTTTAAGTGATTGAGGGAAAAAAAATCAAAAGCTATTTCTTAATATGTGAAAATTATGACATTCAAATTTCAGTGTCTACAAATAGAGGTTTACTGAAATACAGACATGCTCATTCATTTATTGTCAATGGCTGCTTCTGTACACAAGGCAGAGTTGAAAAGCTGTAAAAGTGACCACATGGCCTGCAAAGACTAAAATATTTACTATTTGGGTCTTTACAGAAAAAGTCTGCCAAACCCTATTTTAGAGCTACATATTAAAGTATTTACAAATGAAATAGTATATTGGAAATTTCCTTCAAAATAATGTTGTGGAAGAGGGGGTAGATGAAACAAGATAGGCCATGTGTTGACAATACATATAAAGCTAAGTAAATACATGGGTGGAAAAGAGCATTATCCTTTTATATATAACTCATAAAATAATGTGTTTCTACTCTTACATACATTTCAAGACTTAATAAAGTTTAAAAAAGTGTATATCATTCAAGATTTCACATACATACACACAAAACAAACCAAATTTTTTAAAGGAATTAAGTTTAATGTGTTGATGGGCCACCCTATTTGCTTACAGATATGGATACAAAATAAGTACATATACTGTACTGATTAATAAGCTTATCGTTTTATAACAAAGAGCTATGAAGCCACACAGAAATCTAGGAAGATCAATCAGAAATTTATACAAATCATAGAAAACAATATTCAAAAGTATTAAAATATTCTGCAGTTATGATACAAGGCCCAAACACATTTGTTCTCAGTCTTCGATTTGCTTTATAAATACAGATGTAACAACCAAAAGATGAAGAAATACTTTTGGTCTTCCCAAGCATATTAATTCCTTGCACGAAGTAGTTGAAAAACCAAAACCACAAAGTGTATTAAAATTTTACAGCTTCTTCCTTTTAAAATGGAATACTTTATTTTTATGTATGTATCTTTAAGCATGCCAACCTTCACTGATGACAACAAAAAATCTGTAACAGAGAATTTACAGAATGAAGATGATCTAAAAAGGTTTTCACTAGCAAGCCACAGCCTACGTAAAACAAACATAATAATAGTATGGAATGCAGATATGTGAATTTTACTTTCAAAAGGATGAAACTTCTTCAAATAGAAAAAAACCGAAGCATTATACTCACCAGTATTCTTGTGACCTTTCAGTATATAAAGCGGTGCTGGACTTTCCAGTGAGAAAATGCAAATATTGTGGTCATTTCCTCCAGTGGCGATTAGTCCATGAGGGTACATGTCACTTGAAGGTATGATGCATACACAAGATACAAAATTGGAGTGACCACTCATACAGTGCATTTCTGTAAAGCCCCTGTTAGGACTAGAAAGATGTGGTAATTAACAAGACATACACCGTCCCCTTAATTGGCACAGGACATGAGATGAATTGCCAAAGTACTCGCTTCCTTTTAGTGTTTATTAGGTTGAACTTTATAGTACATATTACTTTAAGATATGATTTAAGTTAAATATGAAATAACTAATTTTATTAGCAACTATTGGGATTCACATCAAATTCAAAGTTTAATTTGTATTTCACTGAGAACAGCATGTTAATTAACAGAAAAAATAAGGAAGGAAAGGGAGGGAAACAAACATCGTCAATGGCTTTTTCTCATATTCCATCTTTATTTCTATTCATTTGTGACTGTTACCTTTAGAAATCCCTAGTGAAGTGAAACATTCATGCAATTAGGATAATGGAATCTACAATCGATAAGCCTTAAACACAATGAGTGTATTTTCATACTATGAAACATTAACTTAGTACCCATTAGTATAGTATGTATATCTAAATAGCTAAACTACCAATCTAAGGGAATAAAGGGATATAAAAACAACTGCTCTAGGGACACAGCATATTAATAACTATCTTGGGATTAGAAAGATTATCAACTTCAGGGGTGTCTGGGTAGCTCAGTCAGTTAAGTGTCCTACTCTGGCTCTCACCTCAGGTCTTGATCTCAGGGTCATGAGTTCAAGCCCTGAGTGGTGCTCCACACTGGGCATGGAGCCTACTAGAAGGAAGGAAGGAAAGAAGGAAGGTTGGTCATCAATTTGTTTTACTCTTCAGTCACTCAGCATCACTGCCTTACCTACTATGTCAAACAACAGTAACTTAGAGGCTGAGAGCAATATAAAAAATTATATCCCTGACTCAAGCTAAATCAAAAAGTCTGCAGTGTAGTGGAAGGAGATAGGACAACTGCATATCAAAGACTCCCACATAAACATAAATACACACACATTTTAAAGAAAAGCATAAACCCACAAGGTCAGGAAGAATAAGAAGAAAAGAAACAGGAATACTATTTTGAATACTAAAAGCTGGCTGAAAAACAGTAAAGGGTATAGGAGACCTGAGAGAATTGAGTTCTAAGTAGGTATTAGGCAAAGTAGAGGGCCAGTCTACCAATGAATCCCCAAAAACCTCAACAATGTTAGCAGCACGATCTAGCAATAGGAACAAAAAAGGGTAGGAACTAGAATAAGGAAGACTACTGCAAATCTTCAGAATCAGTTGGAAGCTGAATCATACGAAAAAATCTTCAAAGGATGGTATCTGGTAGTAGCTATTTTTAACTTATCCAGTGCATTTTGGGAAAAAAAAAAGTGCCCTTAGAAAGCATTATTAATATGCCTAATGAAATCCAAAAGACAGGACATGTTTAAAAATATGTATTATATAAACCACTAAATATACTTTGGGACTCTCAGCACTTCCCAGTATAGATGTTCATGTGCATCTTCTTTAGTGATCTATGAAGTTCTAAAAGGCAAAATCCAGATCCAGTTCTTCTTTTTATCTCCCCAAGCTCCTCACACAATGTTATATGTGGTAAACATTAACTATTTCTTGAACTGATGAAAAAAAAAAAAAAAACTTTAATACCAGTGTTAAGGGAAAAACAACAACAAAAACAGCCAGACACTGCCCTTCTTGCACCCAGCAAAAGCCTGAACTTTTATTCTTTTTTTTTTTTAAATATTTATTTATTTGACAGATGGAGATCGCAAGGAGGCAGAGAGGCAGGCAGAGAGAGAGGGGGAAGAAGGCTCCCTGCTGAGCAGAGAGCCCGATGCGGGGCTCGATCCCAGGACCCTGAGATCATGACCTGAGCCGAAGGCAGCGGCTTAACGCACTGAGCCACCCAGGCGCCCCTGAACTTTTATTCTTTAGAAAAGCTTAAAATCTTTGAGTGGAAGGACACAAGGCATATTTGAACTTTGGGGTATAAGGAACATGTACATTCACAAGGGCAGTCATTCTCAAGGCAGGAGATCAGTCCAATGAAATGGTCCAGCCAGATAATCTTAAAATGAAGCTGACAGCCAGCAAGTCTGAACCGTGAGCAGACCCAGGAGCTTCTTTTTAGTTTTCCACTCTTTTTTTTTTTTAAAGATTATTTATTTATTTATTTGACAGAGAGAAATCACAAGCAGGCAGAGAGGCAGGCAGAGAGAGAGAGAGAAGAGGAAGCAGGCTCCCCGCTGAGCAGAGAGCCTGACGCGGGGCTCGATCCCAGGACCCTGAGATCATGACCCGAGCCGAAGGCAGTGGCCTAACCACTGAGCCACCCAGGCGCCCCTTTAGTTTTCCACTCTTAACAATGAGTACAAAATAAGGATTAACAGACATCTAGGGAAAGCCATTTTTACAATGAAATATAGCGATCAAAATAAATGGGGGGGGGGAACCAATTTGAAGGAAACAGATCACTAAGAAAAAAATAACTTAAAAATTAAAATATCATCACTATTATCCTTATTTTTTTTTAAAGATTTTATTTACTTATTTGACAGAGATCACAAGTAGGCAGAGAGGCAGGCAGAGAGAGAGGGAGGAGGAAGCAGGCTCCCTGCTGAGCCCATGGCAGAGGCTTTAACCCACGGAGCCACCCAGGTGCTCCCCCATCACTATTATTCTTAGAGATAGAAGATACTGCAACTATGAAAAAAGAACATAATTTCACAAAAAGTTAAGGCAATTTCTGAGAGAATAGAGCAGACAGAGAGAGAATAAATTCAGAAACAAGTTCAATATCTGAATTAAAAGTTCCAGAAAAGGGGTGCCTGGGTGGCTCAGTGGGTTAAAGCCTCTGCCTTTGGCTCAGGTCATGATCCCAGAGTCCTAGGATCAAGCCCCACATGGGGCGGGGGGTGGGGGGGGAGGTCTCTGCTCAGCAGGGAGCCTGCTTCCTCCTCTCTCTCTGCCTGTCTCTCTGCCTACTTGCGATCTCTGTCAAGTAAGTAAATAAAATCTTTAAAAAAAAGTTCCAGAAAATAGGACAGAGAAAATGACAAGGAAGAAACCTAAGAACTGAGTTAAGAAAATGTTCCAGAACTTACAGACACGAGTTTTCACATTTAAGGGCCCACTAATGGCCCTAAACAATGCATAAATATACCCTGCCTTCCAGAGAGAAAAAAATTATAACTCAAGAATCGGATTGGTTTCAGACTTCTCAATTGTAACATCAGAGGCTAAAATGCAATGGAGCAATGCGCCTTAATTCTGAAGGAAAATTATCTGGGAATTAGAATGGTACAAACATTTAAATTATTATTCAAGTAGCAAGCAGAATAAAATAATTTTCAGACTTGCAAGGTCTTAATACATTTATCACCAGGGCACTGTATTTCAGGAAGCTCCTGAAAAATATGCTCCAAAAAGGCATCAGGAAAGAAAACAAGAAAGTAAAAGGATAGAGATAACAGAAATCCAATACAGGAGGCCCAAAAGAAGGAACTGTGGAGAGCACAATGAAGGGAGATTTCAGGATTTGTTGTGTACCAGGGATAGAAAGATTAGATCAGAAAATTTTCATTGCCAGCAAGATAAAACTGAAATATCCAGAGTGTCAAAAGGTCTTAAGAGACTTGGACAACTAGCAAAGAATATGAAGTTAAATTGATGATAAATACATAGAAAATGAAGCAAACCTAAAAACCTAAAACAGGGCACTTACTTATTAGTTACAGAGAGATCATAAAATGGCTGAGGAAAAGTTATAGTTTATTCCACAGCTCCAGTGTAAATAGACTCTATACAGTCATAAGATACTGATTTCGTCTAAATTAAGGTTAACTATTAGAGTCAGAGGATAGAAAAGATGCATATGTGATGGGGGTTGGCTGGGTGCAGAAAGAGCTAAATTCTAATACTCCGCTGTAGGAATAGAAAATGCCTAAAACATTTAAAAAATAAAAAGAAACAGCATTAAGCACTTTATACATAGACACAGAAGTAAAACAAAAAAAAAAAATAAGCAGTTAAAAAAGATAAAAATTTTGCCTCCAAGAAAGGGAAACCGGGGGCTAGGGAGAGAATGGCTCTGATTTCTCAATAAACCCCAGGGAACTACTGCACTTGGGTCCCAAAGTGCTGAGTGTTTACACAAGGGAGAAGTTATTTCAACCTCAGCATGGTCAATGAAGATTTAAAACACAACCTTAAATCTGAAGTTGCTTCTTTCAAATATAGATAGTTTTCAAAAGGCAATGCAACAGTTGGTAACGGATTTGAGAAATCCAGTTTAATTTGAAGTGGGCTTATAGAGAGGCCTGAAGCAATCTGGAATAATGGCATGTTGACTGGTTCAGTTCAATATATAATCAAAAAATAATGTCTTCATTCTGAAGAGACTTCAGAAGGCCCAGAGAGTTTTTTCAAGGGGCTTTTGCAAAAGACACAGTAAACCTGGTTTAGTGCATATAACTATTTTGCTTCCCTAAAACTAAATTAAATTCTCCCATCATCCCCACTCCTCTGTATACTAACTACCCTGATAGAGAACTCAATTAACAGTGCACTTGGGAAAACAATTTTTATTTACTATTTGGCCGCAAAAATTTTAGCAGTTCATTTACTTTATTAACATACCATGAAATAGAAATTGTCAGGATGTCAGCCTTGAGGACACTTTTTCTATGGATGTAGAAAAGACCCATCACCCAGTGGCTATGAGATGCCCTGCTCTGAGCAGTTGGAAATGAGAGATAAAACAATCTTTTCCCACTAATCACCCACTATCTACTGTGTGTGGCACAATGCATACTCTCAATCAGTGTTAGCTGAATACATTCATGAATGATTTTTAAACCAAAAACAAAAAAACAGGAGTTAAAAAAAATTTTTTTTTGCTCGACTACTTTCCAGATAAATGATCTCAGCCTCAAATTCCTGAAGTTCATAAAAAATCCAAATGCTCCAGTGACTTAAGCTCTTATTACCTAGCAGAGGCCTACCAAATGTGTGAAGTTTAATGACAGGACTCAACTATGACAGCAGACATCCTTTAGTTACTCCTTGCTGCAATGTTTATATCCTACTGGTATATGCATCTAACTGAACTCAACTTTAAAGATATAAGCTTAATCAGGGGTCACACTCAAATACACAAAAGTAATGTATTAGTGTTACTAAGTGATTTGGAATATCACAGAATCTTAGAGGTAAAAGAGACCTGTAGAGATCATCTCATTCAATTCAATACAGGAGGTTGCTCTGCAATATTTCTAGTCTCTTGATCATCATGTATTGGCTGCACTACAGCAAAAGCCTCCAAACAGATCTATTTCCACGTTTATCCCTTTGCAATCCAATCTCCACCAGCAGCTAGCAGAACTTCTCAACAAGTCAATCAAATCATGCTGCTCCCTGTATGTGAAGGCTTCTGCTTACTTTCTAGCAGCGCTCATACCACAGTATCTGGTTCCCTCCAAACTCGTTCCCTCCCGCACAAAGGGACTTGCCTCTTTCTTAATCCAGGGTCTCTGTGCTTGATCCTCCCACTGTCCATAAAGCTCTCTGAATTTATCCCTCCTCATTCCTTGCTCCCATGACCAGGTCCATCTTAGTGTCAGCTTTAAAAAACAAAACAAAACTGAAACCCTCCTCGAAGGGCCTTCCTTCTTTAACATCCCTCCACTCAATTCTCTATCTATACTTGCTTTTTTCATAGTACACATGCCAATGAACAATTACCTTTTTTTCTGATCCACCTTTCCTTCCAGACTATAAGAAAGCTCCATAAAAACAGGGAACTTGTCTCTTGTCTTACTCTTCCTCAGGATTGTAAACAAACAGGAGGCACTCAACCAACAGTTATGACCTGAATTTATGCATGGTTACCCAAAATGAGTGAAACCTATACCAATGGGGACTTACCACAAATCAAAGTAAATAACCAGAAGTTTTCTCTTTCTGAACTGAACTATTGTCTCCCAGGTCGTAAATTTCTTGTAAGAACCAGACAAAAAAGAAAACGACACCTTAACAGGATTTGGACCTAAGCTTAACCTTTTGTTCCTTAATTTCTCTTTTTGGTTAATCTCTCCAACAATCTTTTGAAGGCAAATGGCTTTCTCTCAAGAAAATAGCACATCCCCAAACATCCATATAACATGTGAAAATCTTCATCCCCTCCATCCAGGCCCACCCCAGACTACAGACTAAGGAACTCTGATTTCGACTATGACTAGAGGAGCCAATGCAACCTTCTGCACGCAATTTTTGAGAACCGAGGTTCTCAAAGAGGTTTCACAATATCACATTTAGGGAGAATGCACCTAGCATCAGTACATTTTCAGATCTAAAAGAAACATGGAAAATCATCGCCCAAAGGATAAGAGGTTCGTCCAAGGTCACCCATCCGTTAGTGATTAAGTTAGGACAAGAATGTACGTCTCTGTTTCCCGCTAGGACAAGAATGCACGTCTCTTAACCGAAAGCCGTGTTCTTTCTCCCTAAATCTTACAGGTTTCTTACAGTGTGAGCCCACAGTACTAGTGCTCTCAGAACTGGGAGGGCGGGCAGACTGGAGTCCAGGCCGGGAAGAGCGCGGAACAACAGCAAGGAAGCGTCCCTCCCTTCCCATTAGCAGTAGGAAGCTTGCAACATAGGCGGGGATGGGTGGTGGGAATCCCCGGACTCGCAGCGCTCACCTGTCGGGGACCCACAGGCGGGTAGTGCGGTCTCGGGACACGGACACAAAGGCCCCCGGCGGATACAGACTGCATACCAGGCCCCGCACATCCAGCTCGTGGCCTGGGAGCGAGCAGCTCAGCCGGTACCTGGCGGCGCCGCTGGCCATGGCCCTCGTCGGTCCGGCGCCCGGGACCCAGGCACCGCGCGAGATCAGTTCGCAGGGGTGGCCGGGGGTGCGCCCGAGCGCGGCGTGCGAGGGGCCTGCAGGTGAAGGGCCGCTGAGGACCGGAAGAGCCCGAAAGCCGGCGCGGAAGGGCGACGGGAAAGGGGAGCGCCGAACGGGCCGAGTGACACAGCAACCCTGACATGCACACCGGAATTCATCATCTGTCTCAGCCCGCCATGACGCAAAGCGTGTGCGTCCCAGCTGCGCAGGCGACGCCGAGCTGAAGTTCGCTTCCCTTCCACTCCTCGGACCGCCAGCCAAGTTAGAGCCAACGTCCGGCTGTTTCGCCCGGTAGCCCTAATCCAGATCCTGTCCGAGTCCGAGTCGTCTCCGAGTCCTGGCTGTACTGTTTATTGCGGTAAAAGGTGTGGGCTGGGACTACAAATCCCACAATGCCACGCGCCAGCGGGACGTGAGCCGCAGGGGCGCCGAATGCGGATATTTTAAATCTTGAACCGAGGTGCTGCGCGCTCCCTTGTGGTTGCGAAAAACTGCTTCGGTCCTTGTGTCGGGGCAGCTTAGCCCTGAACTCCCCAAACCTACCCTTAAGTCTCAGGAGATTTTCACAAGCTAAACGTTGTTTTTAGTTAAAACGAGAGAGCTAGGGACAAGTTGTAATCAATCGTTTGCCTTAAATCCTGTGAACACTAAGCTGCGTTCTTGGTACACTAAAAAATGAAAATATTTCATGCGTTAAGCCATTCTAAGATTTAAGACGTTTTTCCCAACTGTGACATCTTCATACAAATGACAAATGCTGGGTCTCTCCCCTATGTCTGAAGGCACTCAAGGAGAAACCTCCAGGTCAGTAGCTTCTCCCGGACAATTCTGTTTATGGAGCACGTGGACAGAGGTTGTAGGGAAGGAAAACTTTTTTCTTTCTACCCTTGTAGGCTTTCCGTGGGGGCGCTGTAACAAAAGATTAACAAGAGAAAAACAAACATAAATATGTATATCACAGTCGTACAAGAGAAACTCAGAGGTGAGTACTCAAAGAGGTGGCTAGAGTCTGGGCTTATATAATATCTTAAGGAAGGAACAGTATTTACAGAAGAAAAGGACCTTAAGTCTCTAGACCTTAAGTCTTTAGAGGCAGCAGATTATGGAGAGTCAAATATATGGGGAGCTAAAGTTAGTAGTTTGTTACGTAGATTTCTCCATGTAGCCTCTAGGCTGACAAAAGGTCTGAAATTGTCTTCCATGACTTTTATCCTTCCTGGTACAGAGACGCAAGAAGGGACACCGTTGAAAATTTATGTCCTGCTTTTAGGCAAATAGGGGAATGGTCGGTTTTCTTGTATCTTCTTTCCAATTGCATTTAGCTCAAAATAATCCTTATACGAAAGTGGCATATTTTGGAGTGGCAAATGCTACTTCCATTCACTACAGTGACCAAAAGGATAATAAATGACCACTACAAATATGCTGGGCTCAAATGGGAGAATTACATAAAAAATATCTAACAAACTTGAAGTGAGAAGTTAGCCACATGACATTATTTCATTTTCTGTTGGATTCATCTTAAATTACTTGAAGGCAGGCATATTAGAAAATAAATCTGGATATAAATAATATATGCAACTTGGAAATAATGTAAACAATGTTAAAAGTCCAATATATATGTAGGGTTGTGAGTATAGCAGCCATCACATCAACTCGATAGGAAGATTGGAAGAAAGCAAACTGCTAGTTACTTCACTAGAGAGGTGGGATTTGAGATGAAGTAGTTCTTAGACTGTGTGGGTTTTTTAAAAGAAATACACTAAAATATTTCAAGAGCACTGTCCTTTTAATTCATCCTTTCTCACAAACTTTGATCAAAAGAACTCTGAAAGGAAGCTTAAAGATAGAAAACTTCCAACCATTGAAGAAATAGGTGGTACGAGAAGCACATCTATAATGTTGTATGCGTTGTGCAGTTCTAACAGGAAGGAAAACTGCCTCTAATAAAAGGATCGTACAAGGCTGCCTACCACAAAAACTTTAGTTTTTACTAAAAATAATAGCGCATGTGAGGTAACATAGTGATATAATAAAACTCGCTAGGAGTGAATTCAAGTAGGGCACACTATCAGAGAGGTTGTTGTAACTAGAAAAGAACACCAAAGTTTTCCAATAAAATGTTCTTTCCTAGCTAAATCGTGGTTTTCCGCGGCTTCCAGAAAAGCACCGTGGTATTCCGCCGCAAAAATTAGCACTCTACTCTCGCGAGAGCAGTTTACTCGCCTCGCCTGTGATTACCAGCAGAGGCTAAAGATTGGCCAATCAGGACGAGGGCTCTCTCCCCGCCCCGCCCCCGTTGCCGGGATACGCAGTCGCGCGGGGCTGGCAATGTTTAGGTCGCAGAGTCCGGGAAAGCTGCGCGAGGGCGAGCTGAGGAGTCGCGAATGAGGTAACGGTTACTGAGGTAGAGTAGTGGGATCCGCCGGGGCGGCGGCTTCGGAAAGTAGTTGGAACTCCCCTGACCGCTGTCATCTCCTTCCTGAGGCGACGGAGAAGGTGAGAAATTCCGGGTTTCATCTATCCCTCCCCCAGTCCCTCGGGAGCCTGTTTTCTCACGTTGGAGAACCTGGTCCGCTCCAAAGAAGACCTACCCGAACTTTCCCACTCTTCGCTGTTCTCCTCAGCCTGTCGCCAGGCTAGGGAAGTCCGACCCCAGTCCCGCAAAACTTGTAGAGAGACCTCCTCTGACAGTCCCCTGAGGAAACCTGACAAGGCGAGACCAGAGAGAAGAAATCCAGAACCTCAAAAAGGAAAATCACTTTAAGGATTTTACTTAAAGTAACAGATTTCTGTCTCGTATTGGCAACTTTCCACCCCTTCATATATTTTTAAATGGCTGGTTTAGGGACAATAATGTAGCAATGATTAGGAGGCAGATATTTTAGATCTAGTATCTGTACTCTCCACAACAGCTCTGCAAGGTACAGGCTCACTGCCACACTGGGTCCTACAGAGGAGGAAAAACATCCAGCGGGGATTATATAGCTGGTGACAGTCAGAACTAAAGTTTATGTCACTCGTTTTTCTGGAACCAAAGGCCAGGCTGCGTCTTTGTGTGAATAACGGTGGAGATGGTGTGAATGTTTGCGTGAATGGCCCAGGAGTTAATGGCATGTTTGTTAAAAGTGACCCTTTTCGGGGCGCCTGGGTGGCTCAGTGGGTTAAGCCGCTCCCTTCGGCTCAGGTCATGATCTCAGGGTCCTGGGATCGAGTCTCGCATCGGGCTCTCTGCTCAACAGGGAGCCTACTTCCTCCTCTCTCGCTGCCTGCCTCTCTGCCTGCTTGTGATCTCTCTCTGTCAAAGAAATAAATAAAAATCTTTAAAAAAAAAAAAGTGACCCTTTTCATTTTACCTTCTGGGTCTCATCTAATGCTAAGCTTTTTCCAAGACAACAAGGCAGTGGCAATCAGGTGGAAGTTTTATATATTGTACATTTTCTTGAAGTTATCAGGAAAGCTAGAGTAATAGACTTAAATTTTACATTGACAGCGGTCATTCCTCATTTTTCTTGAGCTTCCCAGATACTGTGTTGTTTTTGTTTGTTTTTGTTTTTACAAATTGAAGGTTTGTGGCAAACCTGCCTCAGGCAAGGCTACTAGCACCACTTTCCCAACAGCATTTGCTCACTACTTTTCTGTCACATTTTAGTAATTCTGTAATTGAAGTAATACTTCAAACTGTTAAATTTGTTATAGTCATCTGTGAATAGCGATTAGGACTTGCTTAAATGATGGATAGCATTTTTTAGCAATATTTTTTCACTAAGGTGTAAATTTATGTAAAGATAACTGAAACAAAATTTAATGAAACAATACTCTTCCTTTATGCATTGAACTCGTATTTTTTATTCCATGTTTGAATGGACCCTAACCCTAACCCTAATTATTTTCACAGCCCACTAATAGGTCATGACCCATAATGTGAAAAATGCTATTCTAAATTATCAGCCAAACTTTAAATATTATATTCTGATGAGCAAAGGAGGGGGCTGATAAACTGGGAGAGAATGAATGAATTAAAGAACTGATTTAAAGGGAGATGTAGTGAGAATAAAGATGAGACTGGTATAAGGAGGAGACTAAGATCAGAGAATGAAGTATTTCAGTTGATACTGAAGTGAAGCAATTCCAGGTGATGACAAGCTCCAGGTCTACCCACAACTATAGGTGACCGAAATGGAGTGAAATGGTTACTGAAATTTAAGTCTGGAAACTGTGACCTTGAATGTTAGGTATGTTACCTTGAACCCAGTATCCCCGTGGAATTCATCCAGAACAAAGGTTGGACTGAAAAAGAGAGACTGAGCTAGGTACAAAAGACTTTAGTGAAGATGGGGGGGAAGAGGTGAGGTGGTCCCTAAGCAAAGCAACCAGAAAAGATCCAAGGCAATAAGGTTGCATTCCATGGTCATCAAAGGAAGAGAGTCTTGTTCTTTTTTTTTTTTTTTTTTTAACATTTGTAAGAGTAATATTTTGAAAGTGACACTGGGGAGCAATGGAAGTGTTGTGCACTCCCTTTGCTTTGGATTTGTGGATTGAGAAGCAAAAACAGCCTTTACTACTGAAAGTGTTTTTGGGACAAGTTGGGATTCTGGTAAAGCAAAGAGTAAAATGAAGTATTTGACAATAGAATTGAGAATACAAGGGAGTGAATCATAGACCAAGAGTGCAGAGAAGAAATAGGGGAGAACAAAGCTGGATATGTCAGAAAAGAGAATTTTACTAGAAGATGGGAAGAGCTCAAGACAGGGGCATGCATTTTGGTAAGAAAATAGGGAACTGAGGAAGGCATATTATAGTAAATGATTTCATGGTTCTGTTTTAAATGTAACAATGTCAAATTTGAACGAAACGAAGCAGGTTTAGCCTTGAAGTAGTACTTGGAATGGCAATTTGCAAGAAAAGTTACTGTGGATTAAATGTTCAAAGGAAAGCTATGTGGATTTCCATTGTCTTGCTATAGAAAATACAAGGGAGAATTGAACTGTTTCTTGTTTCCAAATAGTGGTCAAAGTGAACAAATGGCCAGTAATCACAAACCTTCAGCAGCTCGCCCTGTTTCTCGTGGTGGAATTGGGTTGCCTGGAAGACCTCCTTCTGGAATACGACCCCCATCAGGAAATATTCGAGTGGCAACTGGAGTAAGTTTCAACAATTCTTGAGCATATGTCCTGGTAGAAGTTGGAAAGCCTGTTTATAATAATTCTTCTTTGTTCTTTCTTTATTTTGTCAGCATACTATTATACATGATTTTTGGGGGGAAAATACCTAGAAGTATAAATGTGGGAGGATGTCTGAAAGACATTATTGAGAGATGTCTGCTAATACTGATACTCAAATTTATTTTAAAGGTACAATAATTTAAATGGTATAGTTTATTGGTGCCTGGATCAAATGAAATGGAATAGACAAATAAAATTAGACATATATTAGAATGTAATGATTAAGGTGACATTTCAAAATAGTTGGAAAAACATGAAGCATTCAGTACTGCATTCGAATAATGGGTAAACCATTTATTTTTAAAAATTGACCCCTCCCTCACACAGAATTCTAGATGTTTTGGAAACTTCATATTTGAAAAATGAAACCATCAACATACTAGAGGAGAATATAGGCAAGTACTTCATATAAACTTGATGTGGACTAGGCCTTTGTAAAACAGGAACACCAAATACTGATAGGGAAAGTATTTTATATTTACATATTTGAATTTTTAAAAATTGAAAACACCATAAAAAGTTAAAAATGACAAATTGGTAAAAAATATTTGCAATATATATGTCATAGAGTTCAGAATCTTAGAATGAGAAAGCAAACTTTACTAACTTGTAAGAGCTCTTTCTATATATAGTAAGGCTATGAAACCTATGTTCCATCAAAATTACATAAAAGAATAAAAAAGCAAAAATAAGGAAATGTACCGTACTCTAATATAAAAATACATTATAAGTAATAAGACATATTTTGGTTGCCACAGCAGTCTAGAAACAAACTAGAAAGTGTTAATAGCTTAATGTGAAATGGGGAGTGTCATAAATTAGTAAGGGAAATGTACACCACATTAGAAAAAATTAGATAAACATTATAAACTGATAATTCTAAATAGAATAATATCCTGTAAAGATGATTATTACAGTTTCATTAGAATTATAATAGTGAAAATATGAAAGCAATTACCTCACAACAGGTAAATCTTAAATAAATTGATATATCTATCCCTATAATAGGCTATTAAGTAGTCTTTAAAAATTATTTTCGAAGAGTATTTGAGGAATTTATATGTCTTTATAATACAGTATTAAGTGTAAAAAGTAGTGTGGTGCCAATTGAATAAAAATATACATTTATACATACATAGAAAGAAATTAATATGCCAGAATATTCATATTAATTTTTCTGATGCTTGCAACAGATGATTTCAACTCCTTGTATGTCAAGCTTACACAGTAGACTAACTGCAAACTAGAGATAATGCTGGGTCCTGTGTTTAATTCACAAGAAGAATAGTAATTTTGGGAGGGAAAATTTTTGGTTAAGTCAGGTTTTCTTAAGCTTTTTGGATTTTTCTTGAGTTTCAGGTAATACTGTCAACATCATCAGCTTATAGTGAAATGATTTTTCTAAAGTCTTCACATACATGGTACTGAGCTTCTAAGAATTTTTATTTTAGTAAGAATTTATGCTTGCTAATTAAGTATTCATAAAAGAATGCGGATACTTACTGGCCACCTACTCAGTGCCATGTGCTTTACCCATTTAATGTTTGTAGTTTTTTAAAATATTGATGCTTGCTGTAAAACATACAAAGGAGAAGTGTCAGAGTTCCTTCCTAAACTAGGTATAACTATTGTCAGCAGTGTGCTGTGTATCTTTCCAGACTTTTTTCTGTTCATTTACAAACACTAACACACATGCATATGAGATTATATGATTTCAGTATTTTCTAAAATGACCATAATACTACATACATTATTATGTATCTTACCCATTACTTTCAATAATATATTGTAAGTATATTTTCATATGAATACATATGTCTATTCATTCTTTTAAATGTGTGTAATGTTCGTTTATACTTCTCTGTATTTTCATTTGGTAAAGTTTACCTGGGAAGAGATTAAGCATTCTCTTCCACAGATCACTCAGGATAACCCTGAACTAGTTTAGTTTGAATTTGTGGTAAACAGTGTTTCTGTGTCCAGCATATTCTTTGGAATGTTTTACTGTTGCTGCCCCCCACCCCCCAGTAAATTACCAAGTAATTCTCAGAACCACTTAAGAATTATGTTAGCTGGGGCGCCTGGATGGCTCAGTGGGTTAAAGCCTCTGCCTTCGGCTCAGGTCATGATCCCAGGGTCCTGGGATCGAGCTCCTCATCGGCCTCTCTGCTCAGTAGGGAGCCTGCTTCCCCCTCTCTCTGCCTGCCTCTCTGCCTATTTGTGATCTGTCAAATAAATAAATAAAATCTTAAAAAAATTATGTTAGCTGATAGGATTAGAGAGTAGCTGTATTAAAGACAGTCAAAATGAATGATAATGGTTATATATAATCCCTGCCTAAAATGTCTACTATGTATTTAATCTCCTACTTCATTCTTTGACAAGAGAGTGGGAAAAAAAGAGAGAAAGGATGGAAGATAAACAAAAGAAGGATAATTTGGAACAGGATTGGGTAGTCTCATACTTTCCCAACCTGTCCATGTTGTAAGAACCTACAAGAAGGGAATCTTTTTTTCTCCAGATGATTTTATTTATTTATTTGAGAGAGAGAAAGCACAAGGCGGTGAGACAGAGAGGGAGCTGGATGACATGGGGCTCAATCCCAGGACCCAAAGGCAGATGTTTAACTCACTGAGCCACCTAGATGCCCCAAGAAGGGAATCTTTTGTTCTTTCCTCAGAGTGTATAATGTTATATTGGATTTTGTAGACCTGACATAAAGAATCATGTGTAGTAATAACATGAATGCTTGTTGAATGATGTAATCCTTTAACACTTACTTGGCTATCTTGTGATAGAATTATACATAGCTTCAATTTAAAAATGAAAATTTTTTCTTCTTTTGTGATTTGAAGGTCATATACACTTACTGTAATAATGCTGAAAACATCAAATTGTGAAAAGGGTAACATAAAAATGAACTATAATATCATTATTTTATATGAGGATAACCATTGTTACTGCTTATTATGTAATTCTCCATACTTTTTGTTTTACAAAGTAGAATTATGAATACTGTTTTATAAACTTTTTAAAATATATTACAACTTATTCAACTATTTCCTATGGTTAAATAAGGACAAACAAATAGGTATATATTTAGTTCCTTTCCAATTTAGGGGTATTATAAATAATGTCTACACATAGAATTTTATTCATGTGTCCATTTAACTTATTTTTCTTGAAATATAGTTGACATAGAATTTAAATTTTTTTAGAATTTTAAATTTTAAAGAAATGTGCTATTTAATATTCACAGCATTTTAAATGTTAAAGAATTTCACTTAATATTTCATATTTCAGAAATTCAAAAAAAGGAATGCTTTACAAATTAAATAGAATTTTAATTTTTAAAATATATTATCTTTTCACTCTTAACAGTAGTAGGAGGTATAGTATTTTTCTAGTTTACTAAAACTGCAATCACATTTTTCATGTAGATGCCACCTGGAACAGCAAGACCAGCCTCTCGCGGTGGTCCCATAGCGACAGGAGGAGTTCTTTCTTCTCAAATCAAAGTTGCTGACCGTCCTGTAACACAACAAGGTTTGAGTGGAATGAAAACTGGAATGAAAGGTATCTATTTTAAGAAGATGAGTATATTTTATTTTATTTTTTTTAAGATTTTATTTATTTATTTGACAGAGGTCACAAGTAGGCGAGAAGCAGGCAGAGAGAGAGGGGAGGAAGCAGGCTCTCTGCGGAGCAGAGAGCCCGACGTGGGGCTTGATTCCAGGACCCTGGGACCATGACCTGAGCCGAAGGCAAAGGCTTTAAACCACTGAGCCACCCAGGCGCCCCGATGAGTGTGTATATATATGTATAATATATATATATATTATACATATATATATTTTTTTTTTAAGATTTTATTAACTTGACAAACAGAGATCACAAGCAGGCAGAGAAGCAGGCAGAGAGAGAGGGAGAAGCAGGCTCCCCGCTGAGCAGAGAGCCCGACACAGGGCTCGATCCCAGGACCCCGGGATCATGACCTGAGCCTAAGGCAGCGGCCTAACCCACCGAGCCACCCAGGCGCCCCCCGATGAGTATTTTTTAATTAAGAAGTATTACAGGGGCACTTTGGTGGCTCAGTAAGTTGAGCATCTACCTTTGGCTCAGGTGATGATCTAGCAGGGGTCAGCAGGGAGTCTGTTTCTCCCTTTCCCTCTGCTACTCTCCCTGCTTGTGCTTGCTCTCTCAAATAAATCTTTTTTTTTTTTAAAGATTTTATTTATTTATTTGTAAGAGAGAGAGAGTGAGAGCGAGCACAGGCAGACAGAGTGGAAGGCAGAGGCAGAGGGAGAAGCAGGCTCCCTGCAGAGCAAGGAGCCCGATGTGGGACTCGATCCCAGGACGCTGGGATCATGACCTGAGCCGAAGGCAGCTGCTTAACCAACTGAGCCACCCAGGCGTCCCTCTCTCAAATAAATCTTAAAAAAAAAAGAAGTGTTACTTTTTCTGATAATTAATGCTTCATTATAATATGTAAGTCCTTAAGGGACTAAGGCTAATGTATAAATTTTTACTGCATGTTTCCTTATGTCTCTGTATTTAAAAAGCCATAATAGTACACTCCATTTTATGATTTAAAAAATTGGTTTGTGGAATATATAAATCAAAGCATGGTGAAGTGCTTTTTAGAGAGTTTGTCTCAGAGATAAATTATGAAAAGTCATAATCTCTTGCATTGAGAAATTCAGTCTAAATCTGCACTGTCCATTATGATAATCAATAGCTACATGAGCTGTAATTAATTAAAATTAAGTAAAATAAATAATCAGCTGTCCAGTAGCATCAGCCACATTTCAAGTGCTCAATAATCCCAAGTAGCTACTTTGCTGGACAGTGCTGATATAGAATATTTCCATTGTTGCAGAAAGTTCTCTTGGATAAACCCAGTTTGCATTTGGTTAACCTGACCTATAGAGTCTGCTGCCTCAACAGCCCTACCTCTAGTCCCATTTTTGTGGTCTTAATTCAAGTTTCCATTATGACACGATTCTGAGATATTCTTTTTTCATTTTACCCTGAGATCAAGAGTCACATGCTCTACTGACTGGCCCAGCCAGGTGCCCCAGTGTTCTTTATCATTTTAATGATTCGTCTTGATTATCAACTTTATTAGGGCATAAATAAAGACTATCAGAATGGTGGGCTATAACTATGGTTGTGCTTTGGTTTGCTATTTTGTTGGCATTTCCAAACTGAACAGTAATAATTAAAAACTTTTTTTTTAGGTCCCCAGAGACAAATTTTAGACAAATCTTACTATCTTGGGCTTCTTCGGTATGTATTTCCCTATGTATGGTATGAAGTTTTAACTCTGGAATTTATTAAGATAATTAGGTATCTTTTGATTTCTAAGAATTATTTTGTGTTCTGATATAATTTCTGGTTAATTTGGCTGTGTTACAAATGATAATACAGTTAGGCTGAGATTTTAAATTGTTAATGTATTTGCATGTAGATGAACTATTTATGTCAAGTTCACTATTGTTGATATAATGATAAGAATAATCTTTCGTGCTTCTTTTCACTAATTCCCTGGAATATATTATTCATACCACTGACATGTCACCAGTTGCATCTAATAAGAAAGGGAAAATGTGTATACTTATTTATGATATATTAACTAGTGTAGGTTTTTACATAAATGTATAGTTGGTCAATTGCTACAAGTGTGACCTAATTTTAATTAATTCAGAAGGTTTATTCTGTGGCTCTTAAGTATGAAGCTCTAAATTAAGAACTTTTTTCTTTTTCTCAGTCTACCTTTTTCTTGTTCAGATGACCTACTCTATTTTCCCATTTTACTTTGCTTTCTTCTTGGCTCATCTAGATCTTCTTTTTCTCTTATTTCCATTTCATTTGATCCATACTCCTATCATGTCCTAAAAGTTCTGTTTTCTTTCTTAGTTCTTCTGGATTCTTTCATTTCTTCATTATCAGGATTGTTTATGATTCTCAAACTTCTAGAAGTCAATAAAGAGAAGTGTAGGGTTTTCCCCATCAGTCCATTAGTTAGCATTAAGCTAAACTAACATCAGAAAAAAAAAAAAGTAGTGAGACCATCAGTTGTATAGCATCTCTTAATATCCAGCCACTTTTTAATTAAAAGAAGAAAAAGATATAGAACTATTTTTCATCGTTGCATTTCCTTGTTTCTCCAGGATTTGTGCTTCTGCATAAAAGAATAGTTCTAGCTATTCATGTAACTGTTTGATGCTATAGCAGTGGTTCTCAGCTGGCAGTGATTTTGCCCCCTAGAGAATATTTGGCAATTTTTAGATATATATTTGGTTGTCACAACTGGGGTTGAGGGGTTGTGCTACCAATACCTCGACCAGGAATACTGTTAAATATCCTACAGTAGACAGGATAGCTCTTTCACAACTGCCAGACTGCGAGACTATTCTTTAATGACCTAAAATAGAGTAGTGCTGCTTTTCAGAAGCCCTGTCCTAGAGGGTAGCAGGAGCTGTAAGGGTGACAATTAAGTATCTACTTCTGTCTAAAGATTATTAGTTTGACCAGGCTTACATTCTGGTCCTAATTCATCTTAATGATTAGAGAATATCTTTCAGTTTCTTTCTTTCTTTCTTTCTTTGTTTTTTTTTCAAAGTTTTATATATTTATTTAAGAGAGAGAATGGGAGAGAGCATGAGAGGGGAGAAGGTCAGAGGGAGAAGCAAACTCCCCATGGAGCTGGGAGTCCGATGCGGGGCTTGATCCTAGGACTCCAGGATTATGACCCACGCTGAAGGCATTTGCTTAACCAACTGAGCCACCCAGGCGCCCTCTCTTTCATTTTCTTGTCAAAGTTGGGATATGCCTCATTCTTAGTTAAATAAGCCACATAAATTGTTTTTCTTTCTTTAGTGAAATTTCACAAAACCATTTATATTGTTACACATTTATGAGAAGTTTGTTTTGTATGACTAGAAAGGCTCTTTTCTATTTTAGAAATATTGTTCACTTTCTGATTTCTTTTCATTTAGAAGTAAAATAAGTGAACTTACAACAGAAATTAATAAACTTCAGAAAGAGATAGAAATGTACAATCAAGAGAATTCAGTATATTTGTCATATGAAAAGAGGTAAGTAATTTTGGAGTTAAAATTATACAAGAAATTTTTTATTAATAGGCAACATTTAATGTAATTTCAGAAGTTTAATAATGAATTTATAGTTATACATAATGTTTGTAGTGCTCTTATTTATGTGTTTATGAATATTTGTTTTATGCTTGCAGAGCTGAGACTTTAGCTGTTGAAATCAAAGAGTTTCAAGGACAACTAGCAGACTACAACATGGTATTTTCTCTTTTCTGAGATTTTTTAAAAGATTTTTATTGATTTTTGCTACTTTAAAAATATATTATTTTAAATACCAAATACTATATGAATACATGCTTCTGGTAAAAGATTGAAAGCAGGGAAAGTGTACGATTAAAGTATCACTTTTCTTTTTTCCTCATTTCCCTACCCAGAAATAATTTGGTTTAACAGATTGATATATATTCTGCCAGTCTCTTATTTTTAATGTTTCATATTTTTATTTAAATTCTAGTTAGTTAACATACAGGGTAATGTTAGTTTCAGGAATAGAATTTAGTGATTCAACACTCATGTATAACACCCAGTGCTCATCACAACTGCCCTCCTTGATATCCATCACCCATCTAGCCCATTCCCACTCACCTCCCTCCGTCAACCTACAGTTTTCTCTCTGTCATTAAGAGTCTCTTTTATGGGGGCGCCTGGGTGGCTCAGTGGGTTAAAGCCTCTGTCTTCGGCTCAGGTCATGATCCTGGGGTCCTGGGATCAAGCCCTCACTGGGCTCTCTGCTCAGCGGGGAGCCTGCTCCCCCCTCTCTGCCTGCCTCTCTGCGTACTTCTGATCTCTCTCTGTCAAATAAATAAATAAAATCTTAATATATATATATATATACATGTGTGTATGTGTGTATATATATATATATATATATATATTTTTTTTTTTTTTTAAAAAAGAGTCTCTTTTATGGTTTGCTTCCCTCTCTCTCTTTTTCTTTCCCCTGTTTGTTTGTTTAATTCCCCATATGAGTGAAACAATATGGTATTTGTCTTTATTAACTGACTTACTTCACATAGCATAATACACTCTAACTCCATACACGTCAGCCCAAATGGCAAGATTTCATTCTTTGTTATGGTTGGGTAATATTTCAGCATGCGCACACGTGCACGTGTGTGTGTATCACATCTTTATCCATCAGTCAATATCCATTCCTCAGTCGTTGGACATTTGTGCTCTTTCCATAATTTGGCTATTGTTGATAGTGCTGCCGTAAAATCGGGGTCATATGTCCGTTCAAATCAGTGCTTTTGTATCCTTTGGGCAAGTATCTAGTAGTGCAATTGCTGGATCATAGAGTAGTTCTATTTTTAACTCTGCGGAACCTCCATGCTGTTTTCCAGAGTGGCTACATCAGTTTGCTTTCCCACCAACAGTGCAAGAGCCTTCCATTTTCTCCATATCCTCACCAGCCTCTATTGTTTCCTATGTTGTTATTTTTAGCCATTCTGACAGGTGTGAGATGGTATCTCTTTGTAGTTTTGATATGTATTTCCCTGATGATAGGTAATGTTAAGCATGTTTTCATGTGTCTGTTAGCCATCTCTCTTCTTTAGAAAAATGTCTGTTCATATCTCCTGCCTTTTTCTTAACTGAATTATTTGTTTTTTGGGGGTTGAATTCATAAGTTCTTTTTTCTTTTTTTTTTTTTAAGATTTTATTTCTTTATTTGACAGAGAGAGAGAGAAAGTGTGATTGCACAAGCAGGAGGAGTGGCAGGCAGAGGCAGAGGGGAAGCAGGCTTCCCAATGAGCAGGGAGCCTGATGATGGACTCGATCCCAGGACCCTGGGATCAAGACCTAAGGTGAAAGCAGATGCTTAACTGACTGAGCCACCCAGGTGCCCTGAATTCATTTATTTTTTGATTTTTTATTTTTTTCTGAATTCATTTATTTATAGATTTTGGGATACTAGCCTTCTGTATCATGTTGATTGATTTGCAAATATTGAACCACCCTGGTAACCCAGGAATAAATGCCGCTTGGTGGGATTTTCCATTATCCAATGGAAAAAAATGGTAGGATTCACATGGTGAATGATTCTTTCAGTGTTCTGTTGGATTTGATTTGCTAGTATTTTGTTGAGAATTTTTGCATCCACATTCATTAGGGATATTGGCCTGTAGTTCTCTTTTTTAGTGGAATCATTGTCTGGTTTTGAAATCAGGGTAATTCTGGCCTCATAGTTTGTAAGTATTCGTTCCATTTCTATTTGGGGGGAATAGTTTGAGAAGAATAGGTATTAACTCTTCTTTAAATGTTTGGTAGAGGAGCATCTGGGTGGCTCAAGCATCTGCCTTCAGCTCAGGTCATGGTCCTGGGGTCCTCGGGTCCTAGGGTCCTGGGATTCAGGTTCCCTTCTGAGTGGGTAGTCTGCTTCTCTGTCTCTACCTGCAGCTCCCCCTGCTTGTGCTCGCTCTCTCTGTCTCTCTGGCAAATAAATGAATACAATCTTTAAAAAAGAAAAGAACTAAGTGGATATAATAACATCCAGTAATTATAATAAAAAGAAAAGTTTTGGTAGAATTCCCCTGGGGAAGCTATCTGGCCCTGGGCTTTTGTTTGTTGGGAGAGTTTTGATTACTGCTTCATTTTCTTCGCTGCTTCAAACTGTTGTAATTTTCTGTTTCTTCCTGTTTCAGATTTGGTAGTTGATATGTTTTAAGGAATTTATGCATTTCTTCCAGATTGCCCAATTTGTTGGCGTAGAATTTTTCATAATATTATTATAATTGTTTGTATTTCTGTGGTGTTGGTTGTGATCTAGTCTCATTTGTGATTTTGTTTATTTGGGTCCTTTTCCTTTTCTTTTTGGTAAGTCTGGCTAGGGAGTTATCAATTTTATTAATTCCTTCTAAGAACCTGCTTCATTGATCTGTTCTACTGTTCCTTTTGTTTCTATTTCCTTCCTTCCTTCCTTTTTTAGAGAGAGAGACAGCTTGAGTGGAGGGAGGGCCGGAGGGAGAGGCACAGAGAGAATCCTAAGCAGATTCCACACCCAGTATGGAGCCCGACTCAGGGCTTAGTCTCAAGACCCTGAGATCAAGACTTGAGCTGAAATCAAAAGTCAGATGCTTAACCGACTGAGCCACCCAGACATCCCTATATCATTTATTTCTGCTCTAATCTTTATTCTTTTCATTCTTCTGCTGGCTTTAGGCTTCACTGGATGTTCTTTTTCTAACTACTTTATGTGTGAATTTAGGTTGTATATTTGAAATTTTTCTTGTTTTTTGAGGTAAGCCTATACTGCTATATGCTTACCTTTTATGACCATTTTTGTTGCATCTCTAAGGTTTTAGACCATTGTATTTTCATGTGTTTCCATGTATTTTCTCTTTTATTTCTTCTTTAATTTCCTGGTTAACACATTCATTCTTTAGTAGGATGTTCTTTAACTTCCATGTATTATGGTATTTACCAATTTTTTCTTATGGTCTTATGATTGACTTCTTCCAGTTCTATAGCACTGTGGTAAGATAATATACATGGTATAACAGTTGCTTTGTACTTGTTGAGCCCTGATTTGTGACCCAGTATGTGATTTGTTTTGGAGAATATCAATTGCGCCCCTAAAAAGAATGTATATTCTGCTGCTATAGGATGGAATGTTCTGAATATATCTCTTGAATCCATCTGGTCCAGTGTGTCTTTTAAGCCGTTGTTTCCTTGTTTTCTGCTTAGATGATCTGTCCATTGCTATAAGTGGGGTGTTAAAGTCCCTACTATTATTGTGTTATTATCAATGAGGTTTTTGGTTTTTTTTTTATGTTTGTTGTTAATTGTTTTATACATTTGGGTGTTCCCGAGTTAGAAGCATAAATATTAACAATAGTTAGATGATCTTGTTGGATAAACCCCTTAATTATGATACAGTGCCCTTCTTCATCTCTTGTCATAGTCTTTGATTTAAAATCTAGTTGTCTGGTATAAGTGTGGCTACTCTGGCTCTTTTTTGATGTCTGTTTGTATGGTAAATTGTTCTCTGTCCCTTCACTTTCAATTTGCAGGGGTCTTTAGGTCTAAAATGAGTCTCTTATAGGCAGCATATAGATGGATCTTGTGTTTTTCCATTCTGATGCCCTATGTCTTCTGATTGGAGCATTTAGTCCATTTACATTCAGAGCAGTTATTGATATATATGAATTGAGTGCCATTTTATTATCTGTTAAATGTTGTTTCTGAAGATTTTCTCTTGTCTTTTCTAGTCTTTGTCACTTTTGGTCTTTTTTACCCCACTCAAAGAGTCCCCTTTAATATTTCTTTTGTAGCTGGTGTAGTGGTCATGAGCTCCTTTAGTTTTTGTTTGTCCTGGAAACCCTTTATTTTTTCTTCTACTCTGAATGACAACTTTGCTGCATAAAATAATCTTGGCTGCATATTTTTCCCATTCCCGCTTCTGGTCTCCCAAGTTTTTCTGGATAGGTCTGCTGATAACTTTATTTGTCTTCCCTTATGAGTTAGGGATTTCTTTTCCCTTGCTGCTTTTAGGATTTTTCCATTATCTCTGTATTTGGTGTATTTTACTATGATTATCTTGTGTTGGCCTACTTTTGTTGATTTTGGTGGGAGTTCTCTGTGCCTCTTGTATTGGATGTCTATTTTGTTCCCCAGATTAGGGAAGTTTTCAGCTATAATTTGCTCAAATAAACCTTCAGCCCCATTCTCCCTCTTTTCTTCTTCTGGGACTCCTATGATAGAATGTTATTGGGACTCTTGGGTGGCTCCATGGCTTAAGTGTCCACCTTCAGTTCAGGTCCTGATCCTAGGGTCCTGGGATTGAGTCCCATATTAGTCTTCTTGCTCAGCAGGGAGCCTCCTTCCCCCTCTGCCTGCCTCTCCCCCTGCTTATTCTTTTTCTGTCTCTGACAAATAAATAAAATCTTGGGATGCCTATATGTCTCAGTCAGCTAAGCATCTGCCTTCGGCTCAGGTCATGATTCCAGGGTCCTGGGATGGAGTCCTGAATCAGGCTCCTTCCTCAATGGGGAGCCTGCTTCTCCCTCAGCCTGTTGCTCCCCTTGCTTGTGCTTGTGTGCACATGCTTTCTCTCCCTCTCTGTCACTCTTTAATAAATAAAATCTTAAAAAAAAATATGTTATTATGCTTTAAGGAATAGTGGAGTTCCCTAAGTCTGTATTTGTGATTAAATATTTTTCTTTCCTTCTTCTTTTCAGCTTGATTTTCCATAAGTTCTTTTTTTTTTTAATTTTATTTCTTTGTTTATTTGACAAAGAGAGAGACAGAGCACAAGCAGGAGGAGTGGCAGGAGAGGGAGAGAGAGAAGCAGGCTCCCCACTGAGCAGGGAGCTGGATGTTGGTCTTGATCCCAGAACCCTGGGATCATGACCTGAGCTGAAGGCAGATGCTCAACTGAGCCACCCAGGCATCCCTAATTTTATCTTCTTTATCACTTTTTCATTCCTCTGCTTCTTCCATCCTTGTGGTCATCATATCTGTTCGGTTTTACATCTCAGTTTTAGCATTTTTTATTTTAGCATGACTAATTTTTTAGGTCTTTTTTATCAATGTAAGGCACTCCCTGGTGTCTTCAATGTTTTCCTTAAACCTAGCTAGTATTCTTATGATTGTTGCTTTAAATTCTGGCTCAGGTTTATTACTTATATCTGTTTCGATTAGATCCCTGGCCATGTCCTTTTCTTGTTTTTTGTTTTGGGATGAATTCCTCCCATTTCAGTATTTTTTCTAGGTCTTTGTCTTCTTTTGTGTGTTAGAAGAGCCTGTTATGTTTCCTGCTTCTGAGAGTAATGCTTTATTAAGAAGGAGTCATGTACTGTCCAGAGCTTAGTGGTTAAGCAAGTGTTTCTGGTGTATGCTGCATGCACTCTGCTGTTATGTTTTGGCTGCTCTTTCCTTCAGGTCCGTCCTCTGCAGAGTTTCTTCTTCCCTGCAGTGGGGAGTGTTTGGACCTTGGCCAGAGCGGCAGGTTTTAACTAGGTGTGCTCTGGTCTGCTTATTAAAATGGGCCTGATACTGTTACCACTAGAGTGGCTCTCTTTGGTCATCAGACTAGGTATGTGCTGGGGGGGAGGGGTGTTCTGCTGGTCTTTTGGGGGAGGGGGCTGATGCCCTGGTTCTCAGGTACACTTGCCCTAGTAAAGAAGAACCTGCAGAGCACAGGGGGCGGGGCTTGATGTAAGGCTCTCAGACCTCCACTGTTGGCCCTGTGCTGCTCACTGAAGTCAATCCGTGCTGATGGGTAGGGGAGAAAAATGGCACCAGCCCTCTCCCTCATTCATGGAGAGGGGAGTTCACCCCTGTGCTGTCCAGGAAGCCCTCACAGAAGAACATTCTCCCCTTGTGTGTCCCATGCATCCCTCAGATCCGTGCTATCACCCTGTCTGTCCAAGCTGCCGCCTCCTCGCAGTGCAGTACTCTTATGTTCTATCCCAGGCAGGCTGCCCAATTTTAAAAACTTTCAACTGTAGGGACCTGGTGTGAGTGGACCTGTTCTGGTCTTTTTGCCTGTGCTTGTACTGTTGCTGGTTTGTCCCAAAAGGGCAGTTGCACTAAAACACAGGGTGTGGAGTTTGTAGTTAAACACTGTGAAGAGCAGGTGTCTAAGTTAGCCACCCTCATCAAGTGTCTCTGCCTCTGCTGAGGTGCAGGGAAAGGAGTTGGTGCTCACTAGCTCTTTTGTCCCAGAGAGGCAATGCCATCTCTCCCAAGTGCAGTCAAGGAGGGGGAAATGTCTCTCCTAGTGCGTCTCGGGATCCTTGGATTGCACTGTCTGCTCCCAGGCCTCTCCCCTCCTTCTCCACAGGAGTACCACAGCACCTACCAGGCTCCATACCAACCATGTGCAGACTTCTAAAACTCCAGTCTTTGAACTCTGCTGATTATAAAAACTCATGATAATCAGCCCCTCTCATTTTCCTGGTCAGTGGTTTTGGGAAGTCTTTTTGTTATGTGATCCTCTGTTTGCTGCTCCCTCTCTCTCCTTTCTCTCTCTTTGTCTCTCAGTCTCTCCCTTTTCCCCATGCCCCTGTTTCCACGATCTGGGCTCCCTTCTCTCCACAGTACCCATGAATCTCTTCCCCTACAAATCATGTCTCCACGAGCCCTGCCTCCAGAGTGTGGTTTCTTCTCTCCCCTAGTTGTTTTCCCTCATAGCAGTTTTTTTTCTCTCAGTCCTCAGATCGATTTCTTGGGTGTTCAGAATGATTTCATATTTATCTAGGTGTGTTCAAGGATGAGGCAAGCATAGGGACCTTCTACTGCTTCACCATCTTAACCCCTATTCGTCCAGTCTTAAAAAAATGTATTTTCTTATAAGTACTGCACACACCTGTATTTTTTCCCTAACAATATTAAAATATTAATTTTAAAAGTAGCTAAAATTTTTTGTGTACTGAAGTTTATTTCTTTGAAAAAACACTTTGCTTTTCTATGGAGAGTGGTTATCATGAATTTTAAAAAACTCAACTACTTAGTACACAGATTACCTCCATCCTTATGTTCCATTCAAAATACAGGGGTTACCTTCTGCCAAAATAGAGTATGTAATATAAATATGATTCCACCAAGTATTTTTCCCAGTGTGGACTTCCTGAAGAAGTAGTCTCTTTGGCCTTCTTCATAATTGCCCCAGTCTTTGGGGTGATCTTAGCCTCATGAAAATATCTAGGGTCAGAATTTCCTTCTAACTCTGTAGGTCCTCTAGACAGCAATGGCATTTGGACTTAAATAGGGTAACTTTTATCTCACTTCTATTAAAAAATAGTGTTATATAAAATAAACATTCTAACATAATGGCTAGGTAAATTATGCTATATCTACTTGATATTGTTATATTGTACTCATACATTTTGCTGTTTATGGAATATTGTAATTCTCAGATATGTTGGACTATATAAAATCCATAACGAACATTTTGTAGAGCCTAGTATTTAGTGCATTTTTTTTTAGTAAATGTTCTGTTCTAAATATGAGGAAGTTTTTTATAAAATATGAAATACATTAGATAAAAGCCGTTTTTAGTTGTATGTATTAGGTAAATTACTTAATATAATAATATTAATAATGTGTAAAACATGTTGTTTGTAGGATAATGAACTAATACCTAATGGAGGGAAAACATTTAGCCCATACCTAACGTATAGTAAGATTTCAAATGTTAGGTCTTAGTAGCACTTATTCATATCAGAAGTGAAATATTGCATATACTAACACATAGTATGTTAGTAAAGTTTAGTCTTTTAGAAACAGTTATATCCAAATAGTTAGCTTTTAGTAGCCTTCCTGTTCAGTTTCTGGCTCCACAACTTGATGAATTTCTTTATCTGCAAAACGTGGGTAGTGTCTTCTTTGTGGAGTAATTGTTAAAAGTAAGTGAAATGTGTAATACATTCAACAGGCCCAGAATAATGTTTGGCACAAGGTTAAATATGTTAGCTATTTCTGTCATTGCCAGATTTTTCGAAATAAGCTTACTGGTGTTCTGATGGTGCCTTACTTACTGTGTTGGGTTTTATTTATTTTTTATTTTTTAGAAGACCAAGAAAATTTTGCATTTTCACTGATATAAATTTATAAATCTGTTAATACCCTCTCTTCTGGGGAAAAGAGACAGACAGACATAGGTTTCCCAAACTTTTGTCTTCTTCAGACACTTCTTTTAAGGTCAGACATCTTTTCAAAGCAGGCAAAGCTCTTCAATGTATGGTCTTTGGGAGAGTAGTTTATTACTGCTCACTTTGCCACCCTAAAAATGTAACTTATTTATTGGCCAAATGCTTAGTGTATACTTAGATAGCTCAATATTTGTTTTTATCTTAGAAGATACAATACTTGGAAATATTAACACTTAAAATGACTATACATTGTTTGTAAGATTGAATACCAATTTATGAATTATAGAGAAAATTTATAAAGACTAAAGTGGTTTTTTTTTGTATCTTTGTTTTTAGTTGGTAGATAAACTTAATACCAATACCGAAATGGAAGAAGTAATGAATGATTACAACATGGTAAGAAGATTTATAAGTATAAGCAATAGACTTACATAGATCAAATCTTCCAATACAAAGCATATATCTAGAAATTACACACCTTACAGTTAGGTATTATTCTGATCCTAAATTCCATTATTACAGTTGAGGTTCCTCAGTTGCTTTCTTTTTTTTTAATTAAAGATTTTATTTTTAAGTAACCTCTACACCCAACATGGGGCTTGAACTCACAAACCCAAGATTAAGAGTTGCATGCTATACTGAGCCAGCAAGGCAACCCTTCAGTTGCTTTTTAAATCTCTTCCTCTTGATCAGATCTCCCTAATATATGCTTTAGTTTCTTTGTACAAGGCTGGGTTGAACTGGTCTCACATACAGTATTAGTTAGGGAGTCTCATCTATATTTCCTTGTATATAAATTAGTTTGGTATACTTTTGGTTTAATATTTGTACAAATGGAACTGAGTACTCACTGAAAATGCAATGTCATCTTTACAAAGTTGTATAAGTAAGAAAGAAAAGTAAATAGTTACCATATGATGCCAGATATAATACTTTTTGATTGATAAACGAGAACTTGTGTTCAGTGTTCTTAGATTCTTTGGTAGAAAACAAAATATTAGTAGCTAACTTGTTTTGATTCAAACGTTTGGAAGAAAATAACAAATAGAGCCTGTAGTTTATATAATTTATAATTTATACAATTTTTATATAGCTTATGATTTAGGTTAAAACTTACAGTCAGACTATTCTGTGAAAGTATAGAATTTATACAATGACTTTTCTTTCTAAATTGGGATTCTAAAAACATAATTTGGTGAAATCAGTCTTAGGAACTCAGCAGAATTCCCAATTAAAAAATATATTTTTAATGCCACATGTAAAATGTGGAAACTTCTTTATGTGTTCTGTCAGTTGTTTCTGATAGAACCAAATTCTAAGTTGAGTATGCACAGGTAGAGTCAATTAGTAGTACTCAGGTAAAATTCTGTTTAAGGATGAAACTTGCATTTGTTTGGCCTAAAATCAACATACTACTAATCAACTATTGAACATCCAAAAATTTCAGAAATTCTATTTACATAAATGAAGTTTACATTGGATTATTTGATAGGTCACTAAAGAATAGTGATATTCTTAATATTTTTGGTGTGAGATTACAGTGCCTGTGAAAAAGACTTCCTTTTTCGGGGGTTATAGTTTGTTAATTAAATAAGTACTGTTTTGTTTTTTTTTAACTTTGCATGTGGCATTGGGATTATTATAATAATCTCTCAATTAGTTCATGACCAGAATAACTTTTAAAGAAGTAGTTCAGTTTAATAGTAATTTTTTATCACTAACTTCTCCATTAACTCTTCATTCAGCTTAAAGCTCAAAATGATCGAGAAACACAAAGTATGGATATCATATTTACTGAAAGACAAGCGTAAGTACAATCCATTTAGAAATCAAACGCTTCTAAGGAGCTAAATTAGACAGTTTAGTGTTGAAGTCATTTATTTCCTTATAAATTCTCTTGCTTTTTTTTTCTTGCATTTTTCTTTTCTTAAGTAAGCTCCACACCCAGTGTGGAGCCCAGTGCAGGCCCAAACTCCTAACTGTGAGATCAAACCTTGAGCTGAGAGCAAGAGCTCAACCGAGTCACTGAGGTGCCCCTTCCCTTGTATTTTATTTTAAAAAGTTGAATATTTGCAGTACAAATTCTGTTGTTTACACATCTGTTGTTTTCATTTACCATTAAGCACCCAAATCCTGGATAAATAAAATTACTATCATTTATCGTTAAGTACCTAAATCTGGGTAAATAAAATTAATACATAGACTAGATAAATAAAATTCCTATTTCAAGTAGGTTCAGAACCTAAGATGGGTAAGAACATCTTCATCTCTACCATTTACAGCTTTATCCTGGGCTTTTTAACTTGTTTGAATTATGAGATTCAAGGTCCAGTCTAATAAAACAATAGTGAGCTATTTACATTATTTCATTATTCAGTTTTTAACTTCTAATTAAGTTATATTAATGCATGTATGTGTATGCATCTTTTTATATAACATCATTAAAGATCCAGTAGCAAATAATTTTGACTTTGGTAATAAGTGGAAGTGTGGCAGTGACAAAAGCCTGCAAAGGTAATAGGTAGATGTGATAACTTGTTTTAGTCCATTTGGGCTGCTATAACAATATACCCTAAACTAGGTAACTTATAAACAACAGGAATTTATTGCTTACAGTTATAGAGGCTGGGCAGTCTGGGCTCAAGGCAGCAATTTGGTCCTGTTCTGGTGAGATCCCTCTTCCTGTTCATACCAGATATCTTGCTATATACTGCTATGGTAGAAGGGGGTCTGTGACATCTTTTTTTTCTTTTTCTTTTTTTAAAATTTATTTGACAGAGAGTGAGAAGGAACACAAGCAGGGGAAGTGGGAGAGGGAGAATCAGGCTTCCTGTTGAGCAGGGAGCCTGATACAGAGCTGGATCCCAGGACCCTGGGATCATGATGTGAGGCGGAGGCAGATACTTATGACTGGGCCACCCAGGCAAGCCTGTGGGATCTCTTTTATAAGGGCACCAATTCTGTTTGTGAGGGCTCCACTCTAATTACCTAATCACTTCCCAAAGATTGTACCTTATAATGCCATTACCTTTGGGGGCTGGGATTGCAACACACATTTTGGAGGGACATAAATATTCAGATAATTACAGTAGTTAACATAATTATTTTTCATTGATTTTTGGCCATAATTAAATACTATCTGATTCTATGCAAATAGAATTTTATATACTCCCACCCCATACATATTTAGTCTCAGAATTTTATCAGTCTTAATCTCTTTGAGAACAAGGGTAATAATTAATCAAAATTACTTAAATTCTGTGACACCAAATACACTGTCCTGTTACTTATGCATATAACATAAATATTTGATGAAGAATAAGATGTTAACATGTAATGGTAAAACATTTGAAAGATTAATATAATTTTTTGGTTGATTAAAAACAAAGGAACCTCTTTTTCCCTTATCTGTCATTTAATACTGCTATAAACTGCTGCCTGAAAAATTGTAAATACCAGAAGTCTCTTCCCACTTACGAAGAAAATTACATATGCATGGTGACCAAGCTCTTACTTGGAAACTTCTTTTTTACTGTTCTGGTTTCTGGTTTAATTTAGGAAATATTTATCATTTACAATACAATAAAATAACTCCTTTAGTTACCTAAAAAGTAAATAAGGAACTGTAGTCCGTTGAACACCTAACAGAGTTTAGAACGTTAAGGTCCTCATTTATTTCATCACTTATCTGCAGTTATATGATGCTCGGGTCAGATTTATAAATACTATATGTATATGTTTTATATATATTTCATTCAGAAAGATAACTCACAGATTATAAATTTAAGACTGTTTTAGGCTTTTATAATATAATAATAGGCTTATAATATTATATAATATTATTATATATGATATTAATATATATAATAAAATAATAATATTTTATTATAGTGTTTTAGAGATATTCTTTTCTCTAACAGTTATACATGCACTTAATTTTTCACCCCTATGGAAGGTAAAAATGGTGGATTTTTATTACAATTCTTAACCACCTCTATTTGCATTGTTAAAATTATGATTACAGCCAATTGGTTATAAGGAAATTAGTAAATAATTCGCTTTAGACTTTTTAACAGTCTCAAGGTCATTGTTGTCCAAACTATGTTTTTTGGACCATTATTGTATTATGAACTCATTATAGACGTACCTGAAAGAAAGGGTTTTGTTGTCCAGTAAGTTTGGAAAATTCTTAATACTTGGTTCTTAAAGAGCAGAAAACATTTCAGCTTTTTAGAGTCTTGAATTAAGTCCTATAGTAAAGACTCTTGTTTCACTTTGTTTAAACTCAGTATTTCCTATAGTAATTGCATAGTACTTTGACCATGTACTGTTTTTTTTCCCCTATAAATATTTCTTTTTTTTTTTTTTTTTTTTTTTGACAGACAGATCACAAGTAGGCAGAGAGGCAGGCAGAGAGAGAGAGGAGGAGGAGGCAGGCTCCCTGCTGAGCAGAGAGCCCAATGCGGACTCGATCCCAGGATCCTGAGACCATGACCTGAGCTGAAGGCAGAGGCTTTAACCACTGAGCCACCCAGGCTCCCCTCCCCTATAAATATTTCTGAGCATTTCCCTGGAAATTAATATTTTAGAAAACAATTTGGGAAACATTGCTCTATCTACAGGATCCCAAACATTTGTCCATGGACCAACTGAAGATTCCTCTGCCCCAGCACAGACTCATATGACTAGAACTCTTCCAAAGAGAGGCAGAAATACAGGTTTTGAAAAACAAGATTTGTGGAGACTTCTGATACTCACTTTGGAATTTATCATACTATTCAGTTATGACAATCATGCATTATGGTGATGGTCTTTATAACTGAAAGCAGTAGTACCTTTTTTTTTTCAAGTCCGTAGTAACTTATTAGGAATTGTGCTTGGACATTGTACCTGTGCTTTAAGTTGGTATTAAATTTTTAGGAAATTTATTGGGCTAATTCAGAAAGCATTTAAAAAAGTACGTTCCAATTCCATGAATTCATTCTATGAGTATAAAATGAATCTTGGTGTGTTGTAAGCATTTCACTTTGACAAATCCAAAACCTTTAATTTTTAAGAAATTTTTTCTAGAGATTTTATTTATTTATTTGAGAGAGGCAGACTTTAAAAAAACTTTATTTTTTACTGATTCTATTCAATAAAAGTTTATTATAACTTAATATATATTATATCAAATATGTGGGCCAATATTAGAATCAGTTCATTTTAATAAATAATTTAATAAGTCTTTTCCTTATTAGGTTGTATGGTCTCCTGAATACTACTGAAAATAGTAATTTTAATATTGTCCCTGTAAGCTTACCAGAGGATACCATTTACTATGTTTGGACCTACTTGCTCAGTACCAATGAGAAAAACATGATTTTATGATCTTCCTGTGTGTTGCAATTAATATGAAAGTCTACTAGCCACAGTTTGGTATATCACATGCCTAATCTCCATTTATGTCTAAATTGTGAGTACACCGATAACATTTATTAAAAAAATCAAGCATTTAAGGGAATTAATTTTCTTCATGTAATTCATGAGTATCTATATATTTGTCTTCAATAAACCCATCATCATCTACCACAAATGAATGTAGTTTTTCAAATATTACTATAGTTTCTTCAGAGTTTGTATCTGGGACCTGTGAAAGAGAACTTGAATTTCCAGTAAAACCATCTTCATAGGTTTCTGCTTCATGCTCTTCCAGGCGATGATGATTGTAACTAAGCAGAAAATTATACCATACTGGGCATTTGATAGCAGCAAAAATGAGGAATGAAGTCATCAGTACAGTGATCACCACACCAACCAGAAAAGCCCAGCTTTTTCCAAGTTTATGTTCTTAATTGGAATAACGAGAGAGAGAGAAAGAGATTTTGTTAAATTGACAAAAATAAAATAATCATTAATCATATATCCTAATAACTACATAATATTGGTATTAGAAATAAACATAATTTTCTTTAAGCAGTTTACTAAAACACAAGATTCTTATTTCAAAGTGTGCTGAAAAAAATACCTTTATTCCAAAATAACTACTTGTCTTTGCAGGTATTGTTTATCAATTCACAAAAGAATATTATTGATTTATACTTGTTAAGAACCATGACTTACTTAATTGGTCAAAACTAAGACTCAAAAGTTAAATAAATTGCATAATGGCATTTGAATGGTAACTAGCAGAACCTAGTTTGGAAACTTAGTATTTTGTAAATCTTTTGTTGAGATGAGAAACTGTTCTTTTACATTGTTTCTAGAAATTTAAAATTTAGAAAAATGAGAACTACTTCAGTTTATTTAGTATACTGCCTTCAGCAATATTAATATTCAAAACCAGTACATTACCTGAATTTTTTAAATTGTTCAAAGAGCTATTAAATGTTGAGTTGCTAATGGACTGAAGGTGGTTATAAAGATCTTCATTTATAGGTGGAGGAAATTTTGAGTAGCACTCAGCATTATAAGGTACTGTTTTGATACTGTAGAACTTCAGGATATCTGGGTAGGTGCATGTGGTGATGTTCTCATTTTCTGGTAAATCAGAATAACATTTATTATGGAAATAGGATTATTATTGTTAATAAATTATTATGGCTTGCATTTTATAATTATTTTTACCTAGAATTTTTTGGTATACCTACCTGTCATTATTACAGATTATAAGAAACTTTTGTATTTGCCTAGCAATACAAGAAGGGAAAGATTCACCTTCTTATTTATTAAGTTATTTTATGATATATATGGTTTAAATGCAGTATCTGTTTATGTTTAGTGTGTGTTAGTGAAGATGTTATGATTAAGATTGTGACAAAAATTGATCTCAGGCAGAGCAAGGTTTGCAGTTAATGAAATAGGGCACCTGTTTTTACCTACTGTCTGACAAGATATCTTAACCAAAGGAAATACTGAAAAAAAATTACTTTTATGTATTCATATTCAAACTATAAACTTAATACATGAAGTTACAGTCTCATCTTTGCATATATAGATCATTTAAATTTCTTTTCTTCTTTTTTTTTCCTAAAAGGCAGAGGAAGAATATCTATTCAACAATTACTTTTCAGTGTTTTCTTCCTGCTTCCCTTAAACAGGAATAGTTTCTTTTTCTTTAAAACATGAAGTGACAGACTTTCCTGGGGTGGGACAATAAAAAAATCAATCACAGTTTTGTTTTGATTAAATAATGATAGCTTACCTAGTGTCACATTTGATGTGTTCAACCAGTTCTGCAAATTCAGTAGACTGCAAGAACAGTTCCATGGATTTCCATATAAAATTATTAATTCCAGATGAAACAGTTGTGGTACATCAAAATAGCCAATGAAATTGCCTTGCAGATTCAGAAGTATCAGGTTTTTTAGAGGTACAAATACATCAGGATTCAGTTGAAATATTTTGTTTTGGCAGAGGTACAACTGTTTTAGTTTATTTAAGCCCGTGAATGCACCCTGTTCAATTACATGGATGGAGTTTCTACAGATATTTAAAATTTCTAGATTGGAGAGGTTAGCAAAGCCATTATTATATAACATAGTAACATTGTTCTCAGTCAGATAGAGTTCAGTGAGTAAAAAATATGTTTGTAGAACCCTAGTGTCTATAATATTCAAAGTAATTTGGTTATAACTGAGATCAAGTATAGTAACATTTTTATTGATATCTGTTGGAATCAAAGAATAATTATTTTCGGTGAAATTACATTTGACTTCCTAAAAAAGAAAAAATACAAATGCATTAGTTAGGAAAAATATTAACAGAATTTTCCAAATTTTTATATGCAGGCAATTAGATATTGGAAGGAGATAGTTTTGTTTTCTTTTTAGGCGGGGAGGGGTAAAGGGAGAGGAAGATCTCACAATTCTGTGTTCATGACTTGAGCTAAAATCAATAGTTGGATCCTCAACTGACTAAGCCACCAGACACCCCTGGAAGAAAATAGTTTTAGAAAAACATTTCCTCTCTAATATTTTGATGTTATAGTGTAAAAAAAAAAAAAGTAAAGCAAATGCTTTTATTTCTTCATTGGGATGAAATACTGAAGATTAAGGAAATTCTGATGCCTGTACCTGAGCAAAGAGATTCTAGTTGATCTTACAGATAATCTTTTCTTACTACATACTCACTACTGAAAAAATGTGGGTATAATTTCATTACATATGTGGAAATACATGACAAATAATTCTCTTATATAGTATTTCATTTGCATATGATTTATAATGAGGAAATTATTTTAAAATTTGTTTTTAGAAATCAGAGCTACCAACAGTAAATAAGAAGTAATACTCAATATATAACTGTATAAGAGCTCAAAGTTTGGTATTTAAAAAGAAATATTAATTTTTTTAAAGTAATCCATATAGCCAATGTGGGGCTTGAATTCATGACCCCAAGATCAAGAATCAGATGCTCTACTTGCTGAGCCAGCCAGGTGCCCCCCAGGAAATATTTATTTTATAATGGAAATTGAACCATATGAATTTAAGTGCCAGCTAACATGAGTACTTTTCTTATGTGGCTGCAAATCCA
This sequence comes from Mustela putorius furo, assembly GCF_011764305.1. Taxonomy (NCBI): domain Eukaryota; kingdom Metazoa; phylum Chordata; class Mammalia; order Carnivora; family Mustelidae; genus Mustela; species Mustela putorius. Next base: position 13,225,579 of record NW_025421375.1, read on the forward strand.
AAAAAATATTTATTTTGTTTATAATAATAATAGTAATGCAATACTATATTCTTATTAGGATGTATGGTCTCCTGAATACTACTGAAAATAGTAATGCTATAATAATAATAATAGTTATAATAGTAATGCAACAACAATAATTTTCCCATAATAATAGTAATGTAACAATAATAATTTTCTTCATAAATATGTAATTTTTAAAAAACACTTCCTACATTTTATTTTTTTTTAACATTTTATTTATTTATATGACAGAAATCACAAGCAGGCCAAGTCAGGCAGCAGGGAGCCTGATGGGGAGCTTGATCTCAGAAGCTTGATTCCAGGACCCTGAGACCATGACCCGAGCCAAAGGCAGAAGCTTAACCCACTGAGCCACCCAGGTGCCCCAACTCCCTACATTTTAAAAAGTGGTGTTTAGGGGTGCCTGCCTGGCTTGGTTGGTAGAATGTATGACTCTTGGCCTCGGGGTACTAAGTTTGAGCCCCTTTTTGGGCACAGAGATTACTTATAAAAATAAATAAAACATAAAAGACTGGTATTTATATCCTGAAACTAGTCTCAGATTTTATAGTGAAAATTTACAGACTTCTTTAACCGTTAAAGAATTTAGTTTAAATAAAATGAAGACTGCATTTGTCAAATTAGAATCTAGCTCACATACCACAGATTTTGAATATATATAGCTAACCAATTAGTTATGATAGTTCAGGTATTTTTTTTTTTTGCTTTAATTGCCTTGGCATATTTTACTAAATGTACATAAAGTATACTTTTTTTTTTTTTTGACAAACAGAGATCACAAGTAGGCAGAGAGGCAGGCAGAGAGAGAGAGAGGGAGGAAGAAGGCTGCGAGCCTGATGGGGGGCTTGATCCCAGGACCCTGGGATCATGACCTGAGCCGAAGGCAGAGGTCTTAACCTGCTGAACCACCCAGGCGCCCCAGTATACCTTTGAAAATATTTTCACCACCTTGATTGTAAAAACTTACTATTTTAGAAGACTGGCTTTCGTCTGATAATAATAGCATAGAGAGGGGCCAAAACAAGGTTGTGATGCATGTAGTTTTCATATCGCAGGCCTGTTAGAAAACAGAGTATTTTCGTCTCAATAGAGAAGAACTTTATATTGAGAATATTTTAATTTCCTTTTTTCTTCTTTTAAATCCATTTTTTCTTAAAACATATGAAATGTGAAACAAGTACATATTCTATCACCCTCCCCACACTCTAATCTTAAACTGGAAAGTTCCTGGCAAATGAAAGTGTTTTTTGAATGTCTCATTAGTTCCTGGATCAATTGAAATGAACTTTGAAACAAGTGAAGTGGTTATATATTTTAAAATTTTAATATATGTGCGTGAAAGAAAGTTAGGACTATATATTTATGTATATGTACATGTTTAAGTATATGCTTAAATTGCTATTTTATGGTTTTTCATTTTTAGATATTGTCTATTGATATAATCTGTTGACTTAAAACTGTGGAGATGAAAGCCATCAGCTCTTTTTCAAACATTCCCTACCGTCATCTTCAATCATCAAGTGTATGCTTTCTATCTCTTCATTCTCCATACATAGTTACTTATAATTTTCGTCTTTTTTCACCTTGTAAATTTGCTTTTACGTTAATGTCACTTTCAGAATGCTCTGTGATTAGCAAATTTCAGAATAAAAAGATCTTATAAATTTGATTAGATGAAACCTTTTTTCCCCCAAAAGAAAATTAATGATATTACATTATAAATTTATTTGGAAAAGATTTTTTGGCCACATCCCATGTTTATATTTCTAAGGTAGATCATATGAAGATATAATTATATTTTTTGCTCTTACGCCCCATATCAAAGATTTTTGTAGATTAATAAGCCTAAATATGGTTTGTTTTTTTAAAACTCACCAGCAACCATCAAACCTGTAAATATATGGAATCTTACCTTTACCTGTTTCTTTTCTCTGAGACTTGTGTGCTAAGGAATCTATTCTGTTTCTTCTGCACCATTAAAAAAAAGTATGTCATATGGTTGCATTTCACTATGCTTTAACCTTTGTACCCAATGAACACGTGATGTAAAAAAAAAGCTAGACTTCCTTAGCAAAAGATTGACTAGAAGAGTAATTTCTTAGTCATCTTTGACTTTTTTGGCATAACAAGTAAAGTGCTTTGCTTAACATTTGTGTTTCTTAATTACTCTTGAAAAATGTAAATATTAGCAAATTTACTTTGCAAGTTAAAGTATATAATATTGAAAATGCGTACTTGGAAAAATACATGGTTAACGTGATTTAAGGTTAGTCCTAAAGGTATTTCGTGTTTAAAAAGATTCAAGTTGAAAAGATACCGAGTTTTGTATTCCCATTTCAACTTTGTTTATTCATTTTTATGACCTGTCATTGGTGGTTTTATTGCCGAGTTGTAATAGGAGCAAAGTGCTCAAAGGATCAAAAGACCTAATGCTGGCCATATTGTGGCCTTCAAAAAATGAGTTACCTTCCTTGTGCTGCAGCTTCCCTTATGTAAAATGGAATATGGTACAACACTAGCTCCTGTGTAACTACAGTAAACAGGTGTATCAGGCAAAAACATGGTTAAGATTCATTGTTGATAGTAAATAATCATGGAATTCAGAACGAGTTAGTTCCAAAAGATTAACTCCCTTGAGCCTCAATATCCTTAATTTATGAAACAAAGAGATTGAAATTGATGACCTTTCCTACTTGAAAGTTCTAAGCCCATAAACCCATATAAATCCAGCAGCAAACACATTTGTTAAATGATAATAATTTAAGTTCAAAGTGAAGATATTACTCCTTGTCCAATAGACAAAAATAAATAGAAATTTCATGTTATTTGTTTGATTTTGTACATCTTTTATTGAGTTATTAAGAGATGTTGTTTGTAGAAAAATTTCTGAATGTAGATTACTTTATTCTGGCAGTGTAAAAAGTATGTGGGGAATACATGAACTTGTAGGGCTTAGAGAGTGATTGTGAAAACTGTAGTAGTTGATAACTACATGTGGAAGATTAAGTAGAATATTCCTATTTTGAAACTCAAAATTTTGATATTGAGAATAAACATTTATCTTCAAGTAGTCTTTTTATATGTAAATCTTGAAGTATTTATGTGATAACTAGCATCTTTTCCTTTTTTTCAAAATTCTAGAGAATTTTTTCAGAATTCTAGAGAAAAATTCTATCCTATTGATAACTGACTGTGCTTAGGTAATAAGTGGCTTATCACTGGTATTTCTTGTGATTATATGATAAAGATGGTTATTATTTGTAATTAATTTAGTGACTATTACTCATATGATTTCACTTGTGATATTCCTGTTACATTTTCAGAGACACTGACTTATTATTTTGCACCACTAAAATATAGTTGATAACTTTTGGAATACCAATTTTAATTAAAGTAGGTAAGCAAGATATATTATTAATCTGAAGTTATGTTTTTTTAAATCAAATTGCACTACTCTTAGATCAGTCAGAGCTGTGTTACTTTATATCATTTACATGGTGAACTACAATACAAGATTTCATTTGGTTAAAGAATTCCATAGCTACAAGATGTTTGAAAACCACTGTTCTAAAATTGTTTTGTCTTGTGGGTATGACAAAGTGTAAATACCTCCTCTACCACCTCATGTGTACAAGGCTTTAAAGATTTTCTGTGATAATCTTTGAGTTTTCTTACAAGAAAGTAAAATGAATAGTAGGGAAATAGAAGGATTTGGGAACTGAGAAGAGAAAGATGTAAAATAAGTCTCTGTTGATGTGGACAGTTCTTTTTTTGGAAGTATAAGGGATTTTCTTATTAATTTTTATTTGAGGTATAGTTGACACATAATGTTAATTTAAATTTCAGGTGTACAACGTAAGTGATTCAACAGTTCTATATGTTATGCAGTGCTCACCACAAGTTACCATCATCATACAGCACTATTATAATACCGTTAACTATATTACCTATGCTGTACTTTTCATCCCTGTGACTTCTTCATTCCATAATTAGAAGCCTATACCTCCTACTCCCCTTCACCCATTTTTGCCCATGCCCCATGCTCTTCCCTCTAGCATCTACCACTTTGTTCTCCAAATAGAATTTTTTATACGTCGATAAGAATTTACAAGCTCTGTTAAATAACTTTACCCTATTTAGTTGAGACTGTGACCTGAGTAAAATTAATTGATGTTATTCCCCTCAATGTATTAAGAGGAATGTTGAATACTTTTGATTTCAGGAAGGAAAAACAAATTAGGAGTGTAGAAGAAGAAGTTGAACAGGAAAAACAAGCAGCAGATGGCATTATCAGAAACATGTCTCCTGAAAAACAAGTCAAGTACATAGAAATGAAAACCACAAATGAGAAATTGTTGCAGGTAATACTAATCGCTATCCTGTTCCTCAACAGGATACAGCAGTCTTGCTACTATATAGTCTGAAGATGAGCAGCATTGGCATCCCTGAGAACTTGACTAGACCTACTGATCAGCATCTTAATTTAACAAGGTCCCCAGATAATTTGTATAGATGGACATTTAAATTTGAGAAGTACAATATAGAAGATTCATTTTCTCATGCTGCATGATGACCAAATATTACTCTAGTATTTGTTCATTTCTATGCATCTTTCACTTTTGCGTGTCATACAGATACATGAAAACACTTGCTTTTTAAATGAACTACTAATAGAAATAATAAAAAACCTCAGATACCAGTGCCATAGAGATAATTACTTCCTTTCTTCCCTGCCTAATAAGCAATGCATCTTTTACTTCTCTGTCCTTAATTTGAATAGCTCTTGCCTCCTAATCGTGGTATTTAAATAAGCAATTTGGGAGCCTGCTGAGGGGTTATTGAGAATTCTCCCAACATTCAGTGATGGTGGTGACTCAGATTTGCAAGTTAGTGCCCTTATATACCAAGATAGCCCTTAACTAAACAGTTAACAGAGAATTAGTCCCCATAAATGCCAAAAGTGAATGTAGTTCTGGTTTCTCAGATATTACTTAATTGACAATTTAATATAACTTTCTATTTTAGTCAGGATTCATAAGATACAATGAAACACTGAAGAAAGGGTATTACAGAAATGCTGAAGTACCATCAAAATACAGTTAATCTTGCACAGTTGTTTTTGAATAAGTAAATAGCTTGAAAGTCTTGTCTGTAGGAATGAGCCATATAAATTACTATATGTCTTGGCTCTAAAAGAAATTAGGCAAAAGATATGGAAACATGGTTTTAAAAAATCAAAGTTAAAAATCATAACTTTAAACAATAACATCATTAATTTGAGGGCTCCTGATATTTTCAAAACGGCAGTGATGATTCATTGTGAAAAGGTTTGGCTACCTTTGACAAGCTCATAAAGTATTTTTTAAAGGTAGATCATGACAAGTTTTGGGGAATAATGAAAGAAACTGGCAGAGATAGAAATAATGTTAATAAATTCTAGTCAATAGCAAGTGTTGGATGTGTTTATAAAATTTACTTTGTCACATCCATATACGAAAAGCTAAGAAACAAACATATTCTAAATGTTACTTCTATGTATATTTACTTTTTTCCTTTTTCTTAGGAGTTAGACACACTTCAGCAACAACTAGACTCATTGAACATGAAAAAAGAGAGCTTGGAAGCTGTGAGTATAAAATCAAATAAGGGTTTTTATATTACTCACCTACAAAAGATAATTCCGCTGAATATATTAAAGGAACTCATTCAAGTATGTATTTATTTAGTAGTTTACTAAGAGGGGTATAACTTTTTTCCCATTCAGCACCACAAATATCCTACTTTGGTAAGAAATTAGATTCAGTTATTGAATCTAATAACTGTGCGCAGGATCATTCTACCTTGCTGAGGCATGCGAAATCTAATGGTAATTTAAAGACATGAATAAGAGATTAAAAAGAATTGAAGAGGGAGAGAGAAATTAGATTCAGTTATTGAGTTCCTACTGCGTACAAAATCATTCTGCCCTGATGAGGCATGCAAAATCTAACGGTAATTTAAAGACATGAACAAGAGATTAAAAAGAAGTGAAGAGGGAGAGAAATCAGTTCATCACTTTAAAGATATAAATGCTTGCTATTTGCTATTTGTTCATTTAAAAGTTTTAATTAAAAAAAAAACATGTTTATGGTTAAAAAAAATTAAATAAGATGAAAGTGAAAATTTTCTTTTCCCTCTTTCCAGACAGAACTACTTTGTATTTTTTGAACACTTATTCTGTGCTTTTTTTGAGCTCTTTACATAGATCACCAGCATTGTCATTTAGTCTTTTTTTTTTTTTTTGTCATTTAGTCTTTACAACAATTTTATTATCCTATCTTGGTTTTATTGTTGTGGAAAACCTCAAGTGAGATTCACATTTAATATGCTGTCTGCAGTTTGGTTTGTTTGTTTTCACCTAACATTCTCTCTTGAATGTCTATATACATCAGCTCTCAGAGACCTCCTTCATTATTTTAAATTACTGTATTGTGTTACATTGCATGACTAGAACACAGCCTTGTAGATGAATAGGTTCTTTACATGTTTTTTAGTTTTGGGGGATTATAAACAATGCTGCAGTGAAACAATGCATTTTATACAGAGTTAAATGGCTGTGTCATCAGATAAATTTGTTGCAATGGATCAAAAGATAAATACACACTTCTAAAATGTAAGGCTGCAAATTCCCTTCCAAAGAGGTGGTTCCGTTTACTACTTCTAGACTCAGTGTATGAGAGTGCCTGTTTTCCCATGCATTCAATAGCAAGCATTATTCACTTTTTCCATTTTTACTAGTTTAATACATGAAATTATTTCTTTATATATTTTTTGGCCAATGTATATCTTTTTCTGTGAACTACCTTATTCAAGTCCTTAACACTTCAGTGTACTGTCTATACCTCAAACCTTGCCTTTCTTGATTTCCTCTGGATTCAGGTAGGTATCATGATTCTAGGATTAGTAACAATTGTAGATTGACAGGAGTGCTGTTACCCTTTCTTGCACAAGAAATAAGTGTGAGTATTTTGTAATTCTTTCGTAAATTTGCTGTTGAAAAAGTAGTTTGCTTAAAAATGCTAAGGGGTACCTGGGCGGCTCAGTCACTTAAGCCTCTGCCTTCTGCTCCGGTCATGATCCCGAGGTTTTGGGATCAAGGCCCACATTGGGCTCCAGGCTGAGCAAGGATCCTGCTTCTCCCTTTCCCCTTGCTCTTCCCCCCCCCCCCGTTCATTCTCTCTCTCTGTCAAGTAAATAAATAAAATCCTTAAAAAACATTATTAAGATGGCTTTCTATACAGATAGTCTATGTGTGAATATATATAATTTTTATTTTTTTTATATCTCTGGTAATAGAAATATGCTTCAAAGAATAAGGACCACATTTAGTATTAACACAGCTGTGCTGCAGAATTCCTTACTATCTGTTTTAGGGTGTGTGGGGAATGCCAGGTCTTATTTCTCTTGGCATATTTAGTTTCTGCAGGAAGAGGTGTAAGCTATGTCCTTGGATTTAGTGTTTGTATCGATGCCACTGTATTGATGCCACTTTTTGGCATCAGCACAGTAACGTGAAATTTTATAAAAATTTATCTCAAATCAAGAATATATAAGTAGTGGGGCGACAGGGTGGCTCAGTCACTTAAGCTCTGACTTGATTTCGGCTCAGATCTTGATTTCAGATCAAGCCCTTGTGTTGGGCTCTACGCTCAGCTCATAGTCTGCTTGTCCCTCTTCCTCTTCTCCTCTCCCTGTTCTCTTTCTCTCTCAAATAAACAAAATATTAAAAAATATATATATATAGAAGTTACTAGTTCTGTTTAACTTTTGCCGGATTCCTTGTATTATTTTTTTAACCTCTTCTTCAAGAAAACATTATGTTAAATATCACTCATCTAGTATATATTGAATATCTACTGTGTGCTTGCTCATTACTGTGCTAAGTATTAGTTCATCATGGGGAGTGGAAAAAACAGGTGAAAGATCAGCACAAGTTTTATTGAGGAATAGTTTTATTGAGATGAAATTCGAACAAGTCTTAGGATGATTAAGCAAAAGGAAGGAGGAGATAACTATGAAAAGAGATACCCTATGGGGAGCCTGGGTGGCTCAGTGGGTTAAGCCTCTGCTCAGGTCATGTTCTCAGAATCCTGGGATTGAGCCCCACATTGGGCTCTGCTCAGTGGGGAGCCTGCTTCCCCCTCTCTCTCTACCTGCCACTCTGCCTGCTTGTGAGTAGGCAGAGTAACTAAATAAAGTAAATAAAATCTTACTTACAAGTAAGTAATCTTACAAGTAAATAAAATCTTTAAAAAAAGGGGATACCCCAAAATATCTGTATTTCATTATCACGCCTTTTCACCTGAACCTAATCCATTAATTTGAGCTATGTATATGATGAGGGTTTTTTTAAGATTTTATTTTTAAATAATCTCTACACCCAACATGGAGCCCAAATCCACAATTCCTGAGATCAAGAGTCCCATTCTCCACCAACTGAGCCAGATATATATGCCACTATATTATGCTTTTTAATAGACTTTCAAAGATTTCCACTAATTTACTTTTTCCTTTTAAGATTCCTTCTCTTTGAAAGACAATTATCATATGAACTTCCTGATGTGAAGAATTTGAGAGACAACGTGGGGGGTTTGGGAGGTAGGGAAGGAACAAATGAAACAAGATGGGATCGGGAGGGAGACAAATCATAAGAGACTCTTCATCTCACAGAACAAACTGAGGGTTGCTAGGGGAGGGGGACAGGGAGAGGGTGGTTGGCTTATGGACATTGGGGAGGGTATGTGCTGTGGTGAGTGCTGTGAAGTGTGTAAACTTGGCGATTCACAGGCCTGTACCCCTGGGGCTAATAATACATTATATGTTAATAAAAAATTAAAAATGAAAAGATTCCTTCTCTTTGGCTTTCAAAAAAGAAGTCTTGCCTCGTGGGACGCCTGGGTGGCTCAGTTGGTTAAGCAGCTGCCTTCGGCTCAAGTCATGATCCCAGGGTCCTGGGATCGAGTCCCACATCAGGCTCCTTGCTCGGCAGAGAGCCTGCTTCTCCCTCTGCCTCTGCCTGCCTCTCTGTCTGCCTGTGCTCCCTCGCTCTCTCTCCGTCTCTGACAAATAAATAAAATCTTTAAAAAAAAAAAAAAAAAGAAGAAGTCTTGCCTCTTAAAAATTTGGTCTTATTCATGCTGTGGACCTAGTTTCAGATATCATCATTCACTTTTTTGTTGGTTAATATAGAAAATTATTTAGATCTGAGATCCTCAGTTTCTTTATGTGTAAAACAGATGATGATATTATCTGATAGAGTTGTTTTGAGGATTAGATACAGTATATAAAGAACATGGAATATAGTGCTTGGCACAGAATAAGTTATTAAAAAATAACAGCTTCAAATGCCATTTTCTCCCTTTTCCTCATCACTATCAACAACACTAGCTCTTTTGGTTGTCTAATAAAGTTACCACAGCCCTTATTTTCTCTTTGTGAACAGTAGAATAGTGTTGAATATACAACAACTATTCTACTCTTGTGTATTAATTTCCTCGTGCTGCTGTAATAAAGAACAAGAAATTTCCTAACAGATCTAGAGGCTAGAAGTCTAAAATCAAGGTGTCAACAGAGCCGTTTCCTCAGAGACTCTGTTAGAATCTTCCCTGACCTCTTCCTAGCTTCTGGTGGTGCCTATTGATCCTAGGCATGCATTCATTATTTTAGCTGCATCACACCAGTTTCTGCATGTGTCATTGCATGGCATTCTCCTGTGTCTCTGTCTGTATGTCTTCTCTTACAAGGGTCCACCCTAATTACGTTGTCTTAACTTGACTAAATTGGCAAAGACCCCAATTCCAAGTTAGGTCATATTCATAGGTATCAGAGATTACCAAGACTTCATTATATCTTTTTGAGTGATACAGTTCAATCTATATAACATTGTATTAGAGTATGTAATGACTATATGTGTGGGTGTGTGTATGAAATATATATATATATAATATATTAAATGAAATATATATGAATATAACATATATTATATGAAAATATATTCCCTCTAGAGATCAGTTCTTTAGACTTTAATATTGTGGTTAAAGTTGTACATACATTGGGGCGCCTGGGTGGCTCAGTGGGTTAATCCTCTGCCTTTGGCTCAGGTCATGATCTCAGGGTCCTGGGATCGAGCCCTGCATCGGGCTCTCTGCTCGGCAGGGGGCCTGCTTCCTCCTCTCTGCCTGTGTCTCTGCCAACTTGAGATCTCTGTCTGTCAAATAAATAAATAAAATCTTAAAAAAAAAAAGTTGTACATACATTGTGACATTTTCTTTATTATCTTTCCATTGGTAGAGATATCTTATCTTTGTTCAGGTTTTATATTTGGAAGAAAAAATAAATTATCATGTTCTTATGAATCTTAGACTGAAAATAACTTATGAAGGAAAAGGGGTGTATTTTAATTCCAATTTACAAGTGTACTTTGTAGCATCATTGAGTACTATAGATATTTGATATCTCTATTTAAAAATGCTGATGGTTTAAATTCTCCTTTTTCTTATAAACTGAAACCTATATGAGAATAGTTTCTGATAAAATATTAATTAAATTCTTCTTTTTGTGCCCTTCAGGAAATAGCACACTCTCAGGTAAAACAGGAGGCTGTCTTGCTGCATGAAAAACTTTATGAATTGGAGTCCCATCGAGACCAAATGATTGCTGAAGACAAAAACATGGGATCTCCAATGGAAGAAAGAGAGAGATTACTTAAGCAGGTAGAAAAAACAAAAATACTTATTTTACTATATCAAGGTGTGGTAAATGTATTGATTTCTTTCATTTAAGGCATATGAATTGAACAGAATGCCAGTAAGTTGATTGTCTTAAAAAAAGAGTAAAAAGTGAGTTTTATCTAAATTGAGATAAACTATTTGACCAAGAAAAGCTGGGTGAAAGTCATTTCTCATATAAACTGTTTCTTGATTTAAGTCCTAATTTTATATGGTCATTATGTACATTTTGGCCATTTTTTCATCTTTTGGATCCACTAAGGAAATTGAAAGCCCTTTTTTTGGTTAGTAAACAATTACATGATCTTACTGAAGTTCTGTTCCGTTATTTGTTTGGGGCTTCATATTTAGAAAATGAAGTGCTCCAAGGCTAATGAATTTTTGTGGTTATTATTATCAGCGTCTTCATGAAGCGATTGAAATTAAAATGTCCTGTTAAATCACAGTATGTCACCAAGTTGTGTTACATGTTTTCAGTAGCTTTATTACCACCCAAGCCTAGTTTTAATTTAGCACCAAGTTATAATTACCGTGTTTTTTAGAATGAGACACCCTAACTATAGGGCCCTTAGGAGAAATGCAAATATATTTGGGAACAGCACCTATCGGAAATGTACAGATGAGCCTCTTTTGTGGTCTTAGGTTGAACCCAAATGGTTTGAAAGAACCTTAGGATCAACTTGGGAGCTATTTAAGTATCAGAATCATTCCAGGAAGGTATTAAAATCTAAAATCTCTGAAGTTCCTTGGAAAGAGATCATTGGAGGCAGGGGACAGAGAATGTGATCTTGGGATAGGATTGTCAAATGAAATGCAGAATAGCTATTTACATTTTAATTTCAGAAAGCAGTGAATAATGTTTTGAATAAGAGTGTGTGTGTGTGTGTGTGTGTGTGTATGCATGGTATATTAGGATGTTGATATATACATGCCCTAAAAGTTATTTCTTGTTTACCTGAAATTCAGTTGTAATGGGTATTGCTAAATCTGGCAACCTCTGCTTTGTGTGTGGGGATTGAGAGGATGAGGGGAGACAGTCTCAGAAATCCTGAAAATCCTGGATATTTATGTAAACTGTTCCTGGCCTGAAGACATGTTAACCTCATGGTGCCATGTGGAGGGTATAGCTGTATCAGTCATCACCCTTCCTTTGAGGATGAAGGAAGAATCTATGAATAGTTCCTTAATGATGTGTTTTTAACTTGAAAGGTTGAATTTTAAAAAATAGGTTTCAAGAAAAAGACTACATTTGGCATTTTAGTACAGCATACCTTCAAAGGAAATTATGTTTAAGGTATTCTAACAATGAGTAGTTCTTTAAGTACTATTTTCTTTTTATGCCTTTTTAGGTTAAAGAAGATAATCAGGAAATAGCCAGCATGGAGCGACAGTAAGTACATTTATAATAGGATATTTTCCATCTATTTCACATCTTTTAAATTACATTCTAAACCTGCAGTAGGTACATATTGTTACAGTTATTTTTTCCTATAGTTCATACTGGTACTGTTGATGCAGCTTTAAATCTTATTTACAGCTTTAAATGTTTATTTTAATGTTTAGTTAAGAGCCACAGTGTAGTGTAATTATTATTATTATTTTTGAGAGAGAGAGCATAAGGTGAGTATGGGGAAGGGCAGAGGGAAAGAGAGAATCTTAAGCAGACTGCACATCCAGTGCTGAGCCCGATGTGGAGTTTGATCTCACGACCCTGAAATCATGACCTGAACTTAAATCAAGAGCTAGAAGCTTAACCAACTGAGCTAACCAGGTGCCCCTAGTCTTAAAAAATAGCTTTATTAAGATATACATACCATACAATTCATGTATTTAAAGTATACAATTCAGAGGTTTTTAATGTATTCAGAAATGTGCAGCCATTACCCACTGAGCCACCCAGGCACCCAATAAATAAAATCTTTAAAAAAGAAATACATGGAAACAAATCGAGAGAGAAGTGTATAACAATACAGGCCTTTCTTAAGAAGCAAGAAAAGTCTCAAATAGACAACCAAACCTTACACCTACAGGAGCTGAAAAAAGAATAGCAAATAAAGCCTAAAGCCAGCAGGAGAAAAGAAACAATAAAGACTACAGCAGAAATTAATGATATAGAAATAAAAGAAAAACAGTAGAGGAGCACCTGGGTGGCTCAGTGGGGTAAGCCTCTGCCTTTGGCTCAGGTCATGATCTCAGGGTCCTGGGATCGAGCCCCGCATCGGGCTCTCTGCTCAGCAAGGAGCCTGCTTCCCTCTCTTTCTCTCTCTCTGCCTGCCTCTCTGCCTACTTGTGATCTCTCTCTCTGTCAAATATATAAATAAAATCTTAAAAAAAAACCCAAAACAGTAGAACAGGTCAACAAAACTGGGCATGGGTTCTTTGAAAGAATCTATAAGATCTATAAACCCCTACTAGCCAGACTTATCAAAATGAAAAGAGAAAGGACCAAATAAATAAAATCATAAATGAGAGAGGAGAGATCACAATGAACACCAAAGAAATACAAGCAATTAAAAGAGCACATGAGGAACAATTATATACCAACAAATTATGCAATCTGGAAGAAACGGATGCATTCCTAGAAACATATAAACTATGAAAACTGAAACAGGAAGAAACAGAAAACCTGAACAGACCCATCATTTAACAAACTGGAGCAGTTATAAAAAATTCTCCCAACCAACAAGAGTCCAGGGCTGGATGGCCTCCCAGAGGAATTCTACCAAACATTTTAAGAAGAATTAATACCTATTTTTCTGAAGCTTTTTCAAAAAATAGAAATGGAAGGAAAACTTCCAAATTCATTCTATGAGGCTAGACTTACCTTGATCCCCAAACCAGTCAAAGACCCCACCAGAAAGGAGAATTACAGACCAATATCCTTGATGAACATGGATTTAAAAACTCGCATCAGGATGCTAACTAATAGGATCCAAGAGTACATTAAAGGGATTATTCACTACAACCAAGTAGGATTTATTCCTGGAATGCAAGGGTGGTTCAACATCCTCAAATCAATAAAAGATTAATAAAAGAAAGACATTAATAAAAGAAAGAATAACCATACGATGCTTTATTTGCTATTCTTTTATTTAGACTTTATTTGCTTTTATTTTTAAGCTCCTTTTGGTGTAAGGTTAGGTTGTGTATTTGAAGAATTTTCTTGCTTCTTAAAGGCCTGTATTGCTATATAGTTCTCTCTCTTCATTTGTTTCCATGTATTTCTTTTTTAAAGATTTTATTTATTGGGCACCTGGGTGGCTCAGTGGGTTAAGCCTCTGCCTTTGGCTCGGGTCATGATCTCAGGGCCCTGGGATTGAGCCCTGCAACAGGCTCTCTGCTCAGCGGGGAACCTGCTTCCCCCCTACTCTCAGCCTGCCCCTCTGCCTAAATGTGATCTCTCTCTCCCTCTGTCAAATAAATAAATAAAGATCTTAAAAAAAGAAAGATTTTGTTTATTTCCATGGAGGAAGAGAGAATGGGCACAAGCAGGGAGAGAGGCAGAGAAAGAAGAAGCAGGCTCCCCGCTAAGCAGGGAGCCCATCACAGGGCTCAATCCAAGGACCCTGAGATCATGACCTAAGCCAAAGGCTGATGCTTAACCAACGTAGCCACCAAGGCACCTCTATTTCCATGTATTTTAAAAATTCTTTAATTTCCCAGTTACTAGGATGCTCTTTAACCTCCATTTGTTTGTTTTCTTTCCAAATTTTCTCTTGTGATTGAGTTCACGTTTTAAAGCATTGTAGTCTGAAAACATGCATGGTATAATCTCAGTCTTTGGTACCAGTTGAGGCCTGATTTGTGACCCAGTATGTGATCTGTTCTGGAGAATGTCCCATGAGCTCTCAAGAAGAATGTGTATTCTGTTGCTTTAGGATGAAATGTTCTGAATATATTTATGAAGTCCATCTGTTCCATTGTGTCATTCAAAGCCCTTGTTTCCTTGTTTTCCTTGTTGATCTTCTGCTTAGATGATCTGTCCATTGCAGTGAGTGGGGTGTCCCTTACTATCATAGCGGTATTATCAATGTTTTTCTTTAATTTTGTTATTTACTGGTGTATATAATTGTCTGTTCCCAACTTAGGGGCATAGATATTTATAATTGTTAGATCTTGTTGTTGGATAGACCCTTTTATTATGATATAACATCCTTCCTCATCTCTTATTACAGTCTTTGGTTTAAAATCTAGTTTGTCTGTTATAAGAATTGCCACCTTAGCTTTCTTAGCTAATGTCCCAGTAGCATGATACATAGTTTTCCACCCCTCACTTTACATTTGGAGGGTTTTTTGGGTCTAAAATGAATCTCTTGAGACCACATATCCATGAGTCTTATTTTTTTTAAAATCCAATGCGATACCCTTTGTCATTTTATTGGAGTTTAGTCCATTTACTTTCAGAGTAATTATTGTAAGATATGAATTAATGCCATTGTATTAACTGTAGAGTCACTGTTTCTGTATTGTTTTTGTTCCTTTCTGGTCCTTATTCCTTTTTGGCTCTCTCTTCGCTCAGAGGATCCCCTTTAATATTTCTTGCAGAGCTGGTTTAGTGTCCACAAATTCCTTTAGTTTTTGTTTGCCCTGGAAACTCTTTATCTTTCCTTCTATTCTGAATGACAGCCTTGCTGGATAAAGTATTCTTGGCTGCATATTTTTCCCATTTAGCACATTGAGTATATCATGCCATTCCTTTCTGGTCTGCCAGGTCTCTGTAAACAGATATGCTTTCATTCTTATCTTTCTACCATTTTAGGTTAAGGACCTCTTATCCTGAGCTGCTTTCAGGATTTTCTCTTTCTCTTTCTCTTTCTTTCTTTCTTTCTTTTTTTTTTTTTAAGATTTTATTTATTTATTTGACAGAGATCACAAGTAGGCAGAGAGGCAGGCACAGAGTGGGAGGGAAGCAGGTTGCCCCCTGAGCAGAGAGCCTGTTGCAGGGCTCAATCCCAGGACTCTGGGATCATGACCTGAGCCGAAGGCAGAGGCTTTAACCCACTGGGCCATCCAGGTGCCCCTTCTCTTTATCTTTGAAATTTGAAGGTTTCACTATTATATGTCAGGGTGTTCACCCGTTTTTATTGATTTTGAGGGGGTTCTCTGTGCATCCTGGATTTAAAGGCCTGTTTCCTTCCCTAGATTAGGGAAGTACTCACCTATAATTTGTCCAATAAGCTTTCTTGCCCCTCTCTCTGTCTCTTCGTCTTCTGGGACTCTTATTATTCAGACACTAGTTTGCTTTATAGTATCACAGATTTCTTGAAATCTCCTTTGGTGATCCAGTAGTTTTTCTCTTTTTCTCACCGTCCTTATTTTCCATCATTTTGTCTTCTATATGACTGACTCTCTCTTCTGGCTCATTTATCCTAGCTGTTAGAGCCTCCATTTGTTACTGCAGCTCATTAATAGCATTTTTGTTTTTGGTCTGATTAGATTTTATTTCTTCTGTTTCTACAGTAAGGGATTCTCCAGTGTTTTCTGTGCTTTTTTTTTTTTTTCAAGCCCAGCTAACATCTTTATAATCATTATTTTGAATTCTAGTTTCAATATCTGTTCTTTCTTTTGGGGTGAGTTTCTCTGTCTCATTATGTCCAGAAAAGAATAGAAAAGAATGTGAGAGAAGACAAAAATAACAACACCAGAAAAAGAGCAAACAAAACTAACCATAGGAAAGCAGAAACAAAACAAAATAAGAAAAAAAATAAAACAAGAAGTAAAACAGAACAAAACAACAAACTAGATCCTGGGTGTGTTTGTTCTGTTTGTTAAAAGAAACTAGATCCCAAAATAGGAAAGAAAAAAAATTATGCATATAGAAAAATAAAATACAATGAAAGGAAACAACAACAAGAAATTAAATTTTAAAAAAAGAATTAAAAAAAGAAATGAAAAAATAAGAAAATCGCTGGAAAAAATAAAACTGAAAAACTAAAGAATAATAATAAAAAAAGGAACCACAAATGCTATATACTATTTTCTCCAAGAGCTGAAGTTTTGCAACTTATCTGTGATTAGTAAACTTTGTGCTAGCCAGTTATTCTTCTGGGGTAGGGGCCTGTGAGCTGATTCTCAGGTGTCCTTGCCCTGTTGGAATTGCACCCCCATTGCCAGGGGGTAGGGCTCAGTGTAAGCGGCTTCAGATTGCCTGTGTGGTGCTGTTTTGCTCCCTGAAGTCTTTCAGCATCAAAGGAGGGGGATGAAAATGGTGGGGCCCCATTTTCTAGCCCTGGGGCTGAAGTTTGTGCCCCTGACTCTTCAGTGAGCCCCCAAAGGAAAGCAGTCAGTCACTCTTGTCTTTGTCTCCATTTGAATAGTGTGTTCACCCAGTCTGTGACTGAGGTGTTTTTTTTTTTTTAAGATTTTATTTATTTTTTTGACAGACAGAGATCACAAGTAGGCAGAGAGGCAGGCAGTGAGAGAAGAGAGAGGAGGAAGCAGGCTCCTTGCCGAGCAGAGAGCCCAATATGGGGCTTAATCCCAGAACCCTGGGATCATAACCTGAGCTGAAGGCAGAGGCTTTAACCCACTGAGCCACCCAGGCGCCACTGTGACTGAGTTTTTAATCTCAGGCATGCAACCCAGTTTTGAGTCTCTGGACTTTTTGGATTCCTGTGGTATAGATTTATACTGTTTGTCCTGGGATGGGGAGGGGGGATCTTCCTGCACTTCTGGCTTTTGCTGGGTCCCTATCCAGAGAGCAATTGTGTGATTCCGTAGTGATTCTCAGTTTATGGCAACACCGAGCAGAAAGCTGGCACCTAGATTCACTGTTTTCAGTCAGCTTCCCCACTCTGATGCCTAGGAACTCTGCTGCACTCAGGCACCCCTATTCTTTTTGTGAACCCAGGGTTCCTGAGACCTTGCTTTCCCACCTGGAGTTCTGCCCTGCTTCATCACTAAGCACCTTTAAGCTAGGGACTTCCCCCAACACAGCAGACTTCTAGAAGTTCCAATTTTGCACTCCTTTGCTCTAATACTTTGTAGTAGCCTCCTTAAGAAAGCTCCCTCCTTAAAAAAAGCTCCCTCCCCTTGCTCTATCCAATATATCGCCCAGGATTCATGTCTCCTTATCTCCTACCTCCCCAAAAGTGGTCACTTTTCTGTTGATAGAATTGCAGCATTTCTTTTCTCAGATCTTCAGTTGATTTCATAGGTGTTCAGACTGATTGATAACCGTCTAGCTGAATTCTGGGGACCAGATGAACTTAGGGTCCCCTACTCCTCCCTGATTTATTTTTTATTTTAGGGAGAGAGGGAGAGAGAGAGAGAGAAGGCAAGTGCATGCATGAGTGGGGGAAGAGGGAGAGAAAGAATTTCAAGCAGTCTCTGTGCTGAGCAGGGAGTCAATGTGGGGCTCAATCTGGTGACGTTAACTGACTGACCCATCCAGGTGTCCCTCCTTTGCCCCATTTTTAATTAGGTTGTTTATCTTTTTATTATTGTGAGAAATCCTTATATGTTCCAGAGACAAGTCTCATATAATGTATTTGTTTTAGGGGTACAGGTCTGTGAATCATCAGTTTTATATAACTCACAACACTCACAATAGCACATACCCTTCCCAGTGTCCATAACCCAGTCAGCCTATCTTTCCTCTGCCGCTCCAGCAGCCTTGTTTCTTTCCTGAGCTTAAGAATTTAAGAGACAAGTCTCTTATCAGATAAATGATTTGCAAACTTTCTTTTCCATTCTCTGGGTTCTTCTTATTTTCTTAAGTCATGTCTTTTGAAGCACAGAAATTTTAAAATTTTGATAATGTCTAGTTTATTTTTTCTTTTGTTGCTTATGGTTTTGGTGACCTAAGAAACCATTTCCTAATCCAAAATCAGGAAGATATATGCCTGTGATTTATTCTTAGAATTTTGTAGTTTTGCCCTAATGTTTAGAGCTATGATCCATTTTAAGTAAACTTTTGTATCTGATGTGAGGTAGGAGTTCAGTTTTATTTTTTTCTTTTTGCTTATCCAGTTGTCTCAGCAACATTTGTTGAAATATTCTTTCAACAAATACTATTTAATATTCTTTCCCTGCTTAATTATTTTGACACCTTTGTCAAAAATCAGTTGTATATAGATACAGGGTCTCATTTCTTATTTTGTTGCTGTATATATTTTCCTTTATTTCAGTACAGCAGTATGTTAATTACTGTAGCTTTGTAAGAAGTACAAATGCTGTTTGTTAAAATTTTAACCTATATAATCTTCAATCAATGGTAAATTTTCTCTTATTTCTAATTTTTGAGACTAATTTGCCATTTTAGTTCAGTTTGTACAAACCAACAGAAAAGAAGGTTGTTAAAGATTTTTCACTTTAATACCACAAAGTAAGCTCAAAAGAATGTTGGGGAAAGGTTTGCTTTTGAAATCAGGCAACCTAACATGCTCAGAACATACTTACACTCTAAATATGAATCCTAAAGAAAGATCTTTCTAGATCTTTCTCTCTAAATTTACATATTGTCTTCAGAATAGGGCATATTATATACAGATACTATTTTTGCAACTTAGAAAAGATTTCCTAATATCATCATTAAATGTTTCTGTTGAATTTCTAAATTATCTGTCATAAATTTATTAAATAATATTTTCAATAGGTTAACAGAAATAAAAGAAAAAATAAATCAGTTCAATGAAGAAATTAGACAACTGGACATGGATTTAGAGGAACACCAAGGTAATTTTTCTGGAATTTTTATAATGTATAATAACAGATATAGCAATATTGACTTAGTATTAACTCGGGTCTCAGGGACTATTTCCCTGGGATTTATTATTTAATTCTTAATGAGTTCCCTAACATAACTACTAAAATGATTAACTATACTATAATAGTAAATATTATAATTACTGTTAAATTATTTAAGCAGACTAAAAACTTAAAATAACTTAAAATGGTTATATGGTGACAAGAATTTATTTTGTTTTTGCAAATCATTTTGTTAAAAAATGAACTAAAACATTTGAAAGTTATTACAGATTTCTAATTTATACCTCCTTAATATGTCAGCTATCAATCAGTTGGGATAAGAATTGAGATGGGAGAGAGAATCATGTCATAAATAGAAAGAATTAATTCTTAAGGGGGTCTTAGTAATGAGGTAGCAAGCACTGATAATTCTGTTCCTTTTCCAACTTTCCCCAGCTGTGGGATTGAAGAGCCAAAGGGACTTGAACACTTGTGGGAGCCTGGGGTCTGAACTAAGTGGAAATGCTTTTGGTGGCTGTTTGGGAGTTACAGTGTGTATGTGTGGTTGGGGGGGCAGAGATTGGGTGTTGTAGTTTTCTTACCAGCTTCTTTGTAATAAGGATGAGAAAGGTGGGTTCTTCGTGACACTCTAATCCCAGATTAACTGCAAACTGGTATTTATGTGCTCGTGGATTAGCAAGAATTGACTATATATTCTTATGAGTTACATATGATAATTGTAAATAGTATACATTTTTGTATATATCTATTATGGCTAAAGAAACACTCATAGCAGGGAAAAGGGGTGTTCAATTCCTAAATAAATTTTTAACTTCAGTTTTAAATGTAGTATATTAGTTTTATTTACATTTTTCTTGATGTATGAATAATAGCATTAGCTACTATTGATTAATTACGTACCTCTACTGGGTACTATGTGATCTTTGCAAGAACTTTTTGAAGTCTTATAAGCCCTTTCATATTTGTTGAAGCTCAGAAAAGTTACTCAAATTCCCACAACTGGTAGGATTGTCTTGATTTTAGATACTTTATGGGAAACTTTCTAAACAATTTTCCTCTTTCTCAATTTAAATTTTTAAACAACATTCAATTTGTGTTTCCAGTAAAGTAACTTGGTTTAAGCACAATGATTTATTATTAATTGCAAGTTCTAAGATAAGTAGAATGTTTTGAATTTTAGCTTCTGTTTTCTTTTTTGATTTCTAACCTTCTTTGTCCTTTTTGATTAATGTGGAAAAAAATCTAGAATATAATAGTACATATTAAATATAGATAGATAGATAGATCTCAACACATGCCTTTTTTTATTCTTCTGCTATAATGTGAACATCCTGAATTATGGATATAAAAGTACAGGGGGTTTTGTTAAAAGGTTATGTATTAGTTCAGGACTTCATTATTTCTTACCTACTACTATTACTGACCTATTACAGTAGATGTGAACATCCTGAATTATGGATATAAAAGCACAGGGGGGTTTGTTAGAAGGTTATGTATTAGTTCAGGACTTCATTATTTCTTACCTATTACTATTACTGACTTATTACAGTACAGTAGATTTCCAACTGGTTGTCCCACCTCCAATCTGTCCCCTCTCAGATTCATCTACCACTCTGTTGCTAGAGTAACTTAATGTAAAATTGATTCTGTGTCATTCTCCTGCTTAACAGTGGCTCCCAATGACCTATGAGATAAAGTTTAAGAATCTTTGCATGGCATTATAGTCCCTCTGCAGTCTGACCTGTATGTTGTCCATCTCCTCTCCTACTCCTCATCATCTTTATCCTTACAGTCTAATAATAATCGTCTTGTGGTACTCCATACCTCACCCCCTTTTTGGTAAATCAAACTGTGTCATGCTCAATCCTTTGCTCCTACTATTTATTCCTTTGTCTTGAATGTTCTATCCCCTGTTATTTACTTTGTAACTTCTCACCTTTTAAAATCTACTTCAGGGGCGCCTAGGTGGCTCAGTGGATTAAGCCGCTACCTTCGGCTCAGGTCATGATCTCAGTGTCCTGGGATCGAGCCCCGCATTGGGCTCTCTGCTCAGCAGGGAGCCTGCTTCCCCCTCTGTCTCTGCCTACTTCTCTGCCTACTTGTGATCTCTCTCTCTGTCAAATTAAATAAAATCTTTTTAAAAAAAATAAAATCTACTTCAGGTATCCTTTAATCCACCATTAATAACCCTAACTTCCCTCCCTGACCTATTCTGGGCTGAGCTAAGTGAGTGAATTACTCCATTATCAGAGCACACTGCGTATATCACTATATTGACTACATGATATTATCAGTACCTACTTGGATGTTTGTCTACCTCTGAGGCTATACATCCTCAAAGGATCTGGACTGTGTCTTATTCATTCTGATAACCTCTTTCATCAACACAGAGTCTAAGAAAATAAACACTCAATAAATGTTTGTGGAATGAATGAAACAGTGCTATATTTCAGCAGGGAAAGATTTGTAGAATGAACAAAAGATGAAAGTTGGACTCTATCACTTCTTTCTGCCCTCTAGTTCTTAGGATGTACATATGCACTCTTCTCCAGAGATAGCTGTATTGGTTAGCAAAGGTTTTGTTATTTTCTGGAGGTTTTACCTTGGATTAATAATTTCCGGTGAAGTGCTGGGTTCTCACCTACATCTGCGTTCTCAGCATTTCCTCAACACAAGACTATAGATCATCCAATCCTTAAGATATGGAGGATAATCAAGTTATTTTGAGTTTCCAATTCATACTTCTTCCTGCCTCAGGCTTTATCCCTTCTGGCCTATTTTACTAATTTTGTAGATGGCTATCTTAGCTTCTGCTATTTATGGTACCTTTGTATGATCCACCTAAGACTACCTTTTGCCTTGTAGTGGTTCTGGTTAAGATAACTTATAAACTATGAATGATTTATATATGTCTCACTTTGTTAGTAGTTGCTTCATCTTTCAGTATTGTGTAATTCATTTTAAATTCAGAGGCATACTCTGGGGCTACATACAGTTTTATTCTCTGCTAGGTATTAATGGTGGCTGTGTAGTCCAGTATCTTCCTTAAGTGTATTATATGTATTCATTTTGGCAAGTCTCTAAAGTTATAATTTGCCAAAAGTTTCATTGAGTAACTATTTCTTAAAGTTAAACTAAGTAAATTCAATGAACACTTATTTGACTGTTCCATGAAAATCTTCATTGTGCAGATGCTAAGTAATCCTCATAATACACCTGAACTTTTGACCAATTCTAGATAGGCTTCTTAGATCTAAAATCTTTACTTTGTCTTTAAGTGACTGAAAAGAGTAATAATTTCCTTGCAAAAATTTCAATATAATAAAATAGCATTACTCCTTTCAAACTGCTGAAGGATTTAATTTTATCATCTTAAATATTTGCTAGGCTTCACCCAGATAGTGGTTTTGCCTTCTTGATGGATGAAGTAATTTTTTATATGAGTTCTAAAAAGATTAAGATTGAAATACATATACTGTTCTGTAAATAATTATTATTTATGTGAACTAGAAGCAATGAGAAGTAGTTCTATTGAAATGGCTAGAATATGAGTATACTAAATGTATACTAAAATGGCCAGAATATGAGTATAAACTACATCATTGCTAAAGCAGAGCATTATTGGCTGGGGCTGTACTATTTTTCAGAAAAGGCAGAACCCATCCAGAGTTCTCTTTTCTCATCTAAATGCCAGCCATTAAATATTTTCTTAATTGTTGCCTTTTATTTATTTATTTTAAGATTTTATTTATTTATTTGACAGACAGAGATCACAAGCAGGAGAGAGATGCAGGCAGAGAGAGAGAGGAGGAAGCAAGCTCCCCGCTGAAGCAGAGAGCTCAATGTGGGGCTCGATCCCAGGACCGCGGGACCATGACCTGAGCCGAAAGCAGAGGCTTAACCCACTGAGCCAGCCACCCAGGCGCCCCAGTTGTTGCCTTTTAAAATATGCTTCTTCTTAAAGCCAGCAGAAGGGGGAAAGTATAAAGATTAGAGCAGAAATAAATAATACAGAAACAAAAAAACCAGGAGGCACCTGGGTGGCTCAGTCAGTTAAGCATCTGCCTTCAGTTCAGGTCATGATCCCAGGGTCCTGGGATCAAGCCCTACATTGGGCTCACTGCCTAGTGGGGAGTCTTCTTCTCCCTCCCATTCTCCCTCTGTGCTCTCTCTCTCTCAAATAAATAAATAAAAATTTTTTAAAAAGTAGAAACAAAAAAAAACAGTAGAACAGATCAATGAAACCAGGAGCTGGTTCTTTGAAGGAATTAATCAAATTGAAAACCCCCTAGTCGAGGAGGAGTCAAGATGGCGGAGAAGTAGCAAGCTGAGACTGCTTCAGCTAGCCGGAGATCAGCTAGATAGCTTATCTAAAGATTGCAAACACCTGAAAATCCATCGGCAGATCGAAGAGAAGAAGAACAGCAATTCTGGAAACAGAAAAACAACCACTTTCTGAAAGGTAGGACCGGCGGAGAAGTGAATCCAAAGCGACGGGAAGATAGACCCCGGGGGGAGGGGCCGGCTCCCGGCAAGCGGCGGAGCAACCGCGCACAAAATCAGGACTTTTAAAAGTCTGTTCCGCTGAGGGACATCGCTCCAGAGGCTAAACCGGGGCGAAGCCCACGCGGGGTCAGCGTGGCCTCAGGTCCCGCAGGGTCACAGAAGGATCGGGGGTGTCTGAGTGTCGCAGAGCTTGCGGGTATTGGAACGGGAAAGCCGGCTACAGAGACAGAGCTGACAGCAAGCTCGCAGCTCCGTGTTACCTTGAACCGGTCGCAGGCTCGGTGAGCTCGGAGCGCGCGGCCGGAGGTCAGGCAGACGGGAGTAACTGGGCGCTGTTCTCTGAGGGCGCACTGAGGAGTGGGGCCCTGGGCTCTCGGCTCCTCCGGGCCGGAGACCAGGAGGCCGCCATTTGTATTCCCGTCCTCTGGAACTCTACGGAAAGCGCTCAGGGAACAAAAGCTCCTGAAAGCAAACCCGAGCGGATTACTCACCCCGGCCCCGGGTAAGGGCGGTGTAATTCCGCCTGGGGCAAAGACACTTGAGAATCACTACAACAGGCCCCTCCCCCAGAAGATCAACAAGAAATCCAGCCAAGACCAAGTTCACCTACCAAGGAGTGCGGTTTCAATACCAAGGAGAGCAGCAGAATTCCAGAGGAGGAGAAAGCCAAGCACGGAACTCATGGCTTTTTTCCTGTGATTTTTTTTAGTCTTGCAGTTAATTTAATTTTTTCTTTTTCATTTTTTTTTTTCTCGCCTTTGGGTAAAATTTTTTTTAACTGTTACCTTTTTCTTTTTTAACGATTTTTTACTAGTTTATCTAATATATATATATATTTTTTACATTTTTCTTAGGTGTTTTCTTTTTTTAAAAATTCTTTTTTTTTCTTTTTTTTTTCTTTTTCTTTTCTTTTTGTTTTTTTTTCTTTCTTCCTTTTTGAACCTCTTTTTATCCCCTTTCTCCCCACTCACGATTTTGGATCTCTTCTAATTTGGTTAAAGCATATTTTCCTGGGGTTGTTGCCACCCTTTTAGTATTTTACTTACCCCTTCATTTACTCTTATCTGGACAAAATGACAAGACGTAAAAATTCAACACAAAAAAAAGAACAAGAGGCAGTACCGAAGGCTAGGGACCTAATCAATACAGACATCGGTAATATGTCAGATCTAGAGTTCAGAATGACAATTCTCAAGGTTCTAGCCGGGCTCGAAAAAGGCATGGAAGATATTAGAGAAACCCTCTCGAGAGATATAAAAGCCCTTTCTGGAGAAATAAAAGAACTAAAATCTAACCAAGGTGAAATCAAAAAAGCTATTAATGAGGTGCAATCAAAAATGGAGGCTCTCACTGCTAGGATAAATGAGGCAGAAGAAGAAAGAATTAGTGATATAGAAGACCAAATGACAGAGAATAAAGAAGCTGAGCAAAAGAGGGACAAACAGCTACTGGACCACGAGGGGAGAATTCGAGAGATAAGTGACACCATAAGACGAAACAACATTAGAATAATTGGGATTCCAGAAGAAGAAGAAAGTGAAAGGAGAGGGGAGCAGAAGGTATACTGGAGAGAATTATTGGGGAGAATTTCCCCAATATGGCAAAGGGAACGAGCATCAAAATTCAGGAGGTTCAGAGAATGCCCCTCAAAATCAATAAGAATAGGCCCACACCCCGTCACCTAATAGTAAAATTTACAAGTCTCAATGACAAAGAGAAAATCCTGAAAGCAGCCCGGGAAAAGAAGTCTGTAACATACAATGGTAAAAATATTAGATTGGCAGCTGACTTATCCACAGAGACCTGGCAGGCCAGAAAGAGCTGGCATGATATTTTCAGAGCACTAAACGAGAAAAAACATGCAGCCAAGAATACTATATCCAGCTAGGCTATCATTGAAAATAGAAGGAGAGATTAAAAGCTTCCAGGACAAACAACAACTGAAAGAATTTGCAAATACCAAACCAGCTCTACAGGAAATATTGAAAGGGGTCCTCTAAGCAAAGAGAGAGCCTACAAGTGGTAGATCAGAAAGGAACAGAGACCATATACAGTAACAGTCACCTTACAGGCAATACAATGGCACTAAATTCATATCTCTCAATAGTTACCCTGAATGTGAATGGGCTAAATGCCCCTATCAAAAGACACAGGGTATCAGAATGGATAAAAAAAACAAAACCCATCTATATGTTGCCTCCAAGAAACACATTTTAAGCCCGAAGACACCTCCAGATTTAAAGTGAGGGGGGGTGGAAAAGAATTTACCATGCTAATGGACATCAGAAGAAAGCAGGAGTGGCAATCCTTATATCAGATCAATTAGATTTTAAGCCAAAGACTATAATAAGAGATGAGGAAGGACACTATATCATACTCAAAGGGTCTGTCCAACAAGAAGATTTAACAATTTTAAATATCTATGCCCCCAATGTGGGAGCAGCCAACTATATAAACCAATTAATAACAAAATCAAAGAAACACATCAACAATAATACAATAATAGTAGGGGACTTTAACACTCCCCTCACTGAAATGGACAGGTCATCCAAGCAAAAGATCAGCAAGGAAATAAAGGCCTTAAATGACACACTGGACCAGATGGACATCACAGATATATTCAGAATATTTCATTCTGAATATTTCATTCAAAGCAACAGAATACACATTCTTCTCTAGTGCACATGGAACATTCTCCAGAATAGATCACATCCTCGGTCCTAAATCAGGACTCAACCGGTATCAAAAGATTGGGATCATTCCCTGCATATTTTCAGACCACAATGCTCTAAAGCTAGAACTCAACCACAAAAGGAAGTTTGGAAAGAACCCAAATACATGGAGACTAAACAGCATCCTTCTAAAGAATGAATGGGTCAACCGGGAAATTAAAGAAGAATTGAAAAAAATCATGGAAACAAATGATAATGAAAATACAATGGTTCAAAATCTGTGGGACACAACAAAGGCAGTCCTGAGAGGAAAATATATAGCGGTACAAGCCTTTCTCAAGAAACAAGAAAGGTCTCAGGTACACAACCTAACCCTACACCTAAAGGAGCTGGAGAAAGAACAAGAAAGAAACCCTAAGCCCAGCAGGAGAAGAGAAATCATAAAGATCAGAGCAGAAATCAATGAAATAGAAAACCAAAAAAAACAATAGAACAAATCAACGAAACTAGGAGCTGGTTCTTTGAAAGAATTAATAAAATTGATAAACCCCTGGCCCGACTTATCAAAAAGAAAAGAGAAAGGACCCAAATAAATAAAATCATGAATGAAAGAGGAGAGATCACAACTAACACCAAAGAAATACAAACTATTATAAGAACATACTATGAGCAACTCTACGGCAATAAATTTGATAATCTGGAAGAAATGGATGCATTCCTAGAAACATATAAACTACCACAACTGAACCAGGAAGAAATAGAAAGCCTGAACAGACCCATAACCAGTAAGGAGATTGAAACAGTCATTAAAAATCTCCAAACAAACAAAAGCCCAGGGCCAGACGGCTTCCCGGGGGAATTCTACCAAACATTTAAAGAAGAACTAATTCCTATTCTCCTGAAACTGTTCCAAAAAATAGAAATGGAAGGAAAACTTCCAAACTCATTTTATGAGGCCAGCATCACCTTGATCCCAAAACCAGACAAGGATCCCACCAAAAAAGAGAGCTATAGACCGATATCCTTGATGAACACAGATGCGAAAATACTCAACAAAATACTAGCCAATAGGATTCAACAGTACATTAAAAAGATTATTCACCACGACCAAGTGGGATTTATTCCAGGGCTGCAAGGTTGGTTCAACATCCGCAAATCAGTCAATGTGATACAACACATCAATAAAAGAAAGAACAAGAACCATATGATACTCTCAATAGATGCTGAAAAAGCATTTGACAAAGTACAACATCCCTTCCTGATCAAAACTCTTCAAAGTGTAGGGATAGAGGGCACATACCTCAATATCATCAAAGCCATCTATGAAAAACCCACCGCAAATATCATTCTCAATGGAGAAAAACTGAAAGCTTTTCCGCTAAGGTCAGGAACACGGCAGGGATGTCCATTATCACCACTGCTATTCAACATCGTACTAGAGGTCCTAGCGTCAGCAATCAGACAACAAAAGGAAATTAAAGGCATCCAAATCGGCAAAGAAGAAGTCAAATTATCACTCTTCGCAGATGATATGATACTATATGTGGAAAACCCAAAAGACTCCACTCCAAAACTGCTAGAACTTATACAGGAATTCAGTAAAGTGTCAGGATATAAAATCAATGCACAGAAATCAGTTGCATTTCTCTACACCAACAGCAAGACAGAAGAAAGAGATATTAAGGAGTCAATCCCATTTACAATTGCATCCAAAACCATAAGATACCTAGGAATAAACCTAACCAAAGAGACACAGAATCTATACTCAGAAAACTATAAAGTACTCATGAAAGAAATTGAGGAAGACACAAAGAAATGGAAAAATGTTCCATGCTCCTGGATTGGAAGAATAAATATTGTGAAAATGTCTATGCTACCTAAAGCAATCTACACATTTAATGCAATTCCTATCAAAGTACCATCCATCTTTTTCAAAGAAATGGAACAAATAATTCTAAAATTTATATGGAACCAGAAAAGACCTCGAATAGCCAAAGGGATATTGAAAAAGAAAGCCAACGTTGGTGGCATCACAATTCCGGACTTCAAGCTCTATTACAAAGCTGTCATCATCAAGACAGCATGGTACTGGCACAAAAACAGACACATAGATCAATGGAACAGAATAGAGAGCCCAGAAATAGACCCTCAACTCTATGGTCAACTAATCTTCGACAAAGCAGGAAAGAATGTCCAATGGAAAAAAGACAGCCTTTTCAATAAATGGTGCTGGGAAAATTGGACAGCCACATGCAGAAAAATGAAATTGGACCATTTCCTTACACCACACACAAAAATAGACTCAAAATGGATGAAGGACCTCAATGTACGAAAGGAATCCATCAAAATCCTTGAGGAGAACACGGGCAGCAACCTCTTCCTAGGAACAACGCAAAAGGCAAGGGAAGCAAGGGAAAAAATGAACTACTGGGATTTCATCAAGATCAAAAGCTTTTGCACAACAAAGGAAACAGTTAACAAAATCAAAAGACAACTGACAGAATGGGAGAAGATATTTGCAAACGACATATCAGATAAAGGACTAGTGTCCAGAATCTATAAAGAACTTAGCAAACTCAACACCCAAAGAACAAATAATCCAATCAAGAAATGGGCAGAAGACATGAACAGACATTTCTGCAAAGAAGACATCCAGATGGCCAACAGACACATGAAAAAGTGCTCCATATCACTCGGCATCAGGGAAATACAAATCAAAACCACAATGAGATATCACCTCACACCAGTCAGAATGGCTAAAATCAACAAGTCAGGAAATGACAGATGCTGGCGAGGATGCGGAGAAAGGGGAACCCTCCTACACTGTTGGTGGGAATGCAAGCTGGTGCAGCCACTCTGGAAAACAGCATGGAGGTTCCTCAAAATGTTGAAAATAGAACTGCCCTATGACCCAGCAATTGCACTATTGGGTATTTACCCTAAAGATACAAATGTGTCCAAAGGGACACATGCACCCGAATGTTTATAGCAGCAATGTCCACAATAGCCAAACTATGGAAAGAACCTAGATGTCCATCAACAGATGAATGGATCAAGAAGATGTGGTATATATACACAATGGAATACTATGCAGCCATCAAAAGAAATGAAATCTTGCCATTTGCAACAACATGGATGGAACTAGAGCGTATCATGCTTAGCGAAATAAGTCAAGCAGAGAAAGACAACTATCACATGATCTCCCTGATATGAGGAAGTGGTGATGCAACATGGAGGCTTAAGTGGGTAGAAGAAGAATAAATGAAACAAGATGGGATTGGGAGGGAGACAAACCATAAGTGACTCTTAATCTCACAAAACAAACTGAGGGTTGCCGGGGGGAGGGGGTTTGGGAGAAGGGGGTGGGATTATGGACATTGGGGAGGGTATGTGATTTGGTGAGTGCTGTGAAGTGTGTAAACCTGGTGATTCACAGACCTGTACCCCTGGGGATAAAAATATATGTTTATAAAAAATAAAAAATTAAAAAAAAAAAAAGAAAAAAAAAAGAAAACCCCCTAGTCACTCTTACCAAAAAGAAGAGAGAAAGAGCCCAAATAAAATCACAAATGAGAGAGGAGAAATAACCATCACCACAGAAAGGCAAACAATTGTAAGAGAACATTATGAAAAATTAGATGCTAACAATTTGGGTAATCTGGAAGAAATGGGTAAATTCCTAGAAACATATAAATTACCAAATCTGAAACAGGAAGAAATAGAAAACTTGAGGAGACCCATAACCAGCAAAGAAATTGAAGCAGTAATCAAAAATCTCCCAACAAAAGTCCAGGATCAGATGGATTCCCAGGGGAGTTCTACCTATTTTTCTCAAACTGTTCCAAAAAATAGAAATGGAATGAAAACTTTCAGACTCATTCTGAATTACCCTGATTTCAAAACAAGACAAAGACTCCATTAAAAAAGAACTATAGGCCAATATCTCTGATGAATGTGGATGCAAAAATTCTCAACAAAATACTAGCAAATCAAATCCAACAGTACATTAAAAGAATCATTCCCCATGATCAAGTGGGATTTATTCCTGGGTTGCCAGGGTGGTTCAATATTTGCAAATCAATCAACATGATACACCACATTAATGAAAGAAAAGAACCATATGATCCTCTCAATAGATGGAGAAAAAGCATTTGACAAAGTATAGCATCCATTCTTAATAAAAACTCAACAAAGTAGAGATAGAGAGAACATAATTTAACATCCTAAAAGCCATATATGAAAGACAAACAGTTAATTTCGCACTTAATGGGGGAAAACTGAGAGCTTTTCCTCTACAGTCAGGAACAAGACAGGCATGTCCACTCTCACTATTGTTATTTAACATAGTGGTAGAAGTCCTAACCTCAACAATCAGAAAATAAAAGCATCCAAATTGGCAAGGAAGGTGACATGATACTCTATACAGGAAACCCAAAAGGAGGGCCTGTCTGGCTCAGTCAGAAGGACATAGGTCTTTTGATTTGGGGGTTGTGAGTTTGAGCCCCTGTTTACTTAAAAAAATAAGATCTTAAAAAAACAACCAAGAAAATCCCAAAAGACTCCACTAAAAAAATTGCTATACCTGATAACATGAATTCAGTAAAGTAACAAGATGCGAAATCACCGTACAGAAATCTATTGCCTTTCTGTGCACCAGTAATGAAGCAGCAGAAAGGATAAACCAAGGCATTGCTCCCATTTATAATTGCACCAAAAACCATGATACCTAGGAATAAACCTAACCAAAGAGTTAGGAAATCTGTACTCTGAAAACTATAACACACATAGGAAAGAAATTGAAGATGACACAAAGAATGAAGGAACATTCCATGCTCATGGATTGGAAGAAGAAATATTGTTAAAAGTTCTATACTACCCAAAGCAATCTACACTTATAATGCAATCCCTCTCAAAATACCACCTGCGTTTTTCACAGAGTTAGAATAAACAATCCTAAAACTTGTATGGAACCAGAAAAGACCCTGAATAGCCAAAGCAGTCTTGAAAAAGAAAAGAAAAGCTGGAGGCATCACAGTTCTGGACTTCAAGTGATACTACAAAGCTGTAGTGATCAAGACAGTATGGTACTGACAGAAAGACAGATACATCAGTGGAACAAAACAGAGAACCCAGAAGTAGACCCATAACTATATGGTTCAACTAATCTTCAACAAAGCACGTAAGATTATCCAATGGGAAAAAAGACATTCTCTTTGAATGGTGTTGGGAAAACTGGACAGGAATATGCAGAAGAATGAAACTGGATTGCTTTCCTACACCCTACCCAAAAATAAATTCAAAATAGATGAAAAGACTTAAATGTGAGATAGGAAACCATCAAAATCCTAGAGGGGAACGCAGGCAGTAACCTCTTGGACACTGGCTGTAGTAACTTCTTACTAGATATGTCTCCTGAGACAAGGGAAACAAAAGCAAAAATGAGCTATTGGGATTTCACAAGATAAAAAGCTTCTGCACAGTGAAGGAAAGAATCAACAAAACTAAAAGGCAACTTTCAGAATGGGAGAAGATATTTCCAAATGACATATCTGATAAAAGGTTAGTATCCAAAGTTTGTAAAGAGCTTAATCAACTCAACAACCCTAAAAATAAGTAATCCAGTTAAGTACGGACAGAAGAAATGAATAGACATTTTTCCAAAGAAGATATAAAGCTGGCTAACAAACACATGAAAAGATTCTCAACATCACTCATCATCGGGGAAATACATATCAAACTAACATGAGATACCACCTCACACCTGTCAGAATGGCTAAAATTAACAACACAGGAAACAACAGATTGGCAAAGATGCAGAGAAAGGGGAACTCTTTTGCACCATTGATAGGAATGCAGAGTGGTACAGCTACTCTGGAAAATAGTATGGAGGTTCCTCAGAAAGTTAAAAATAGAACTACTCTATGATCCAGCAATTGCACTACTAGGTATTTACCCAGAGGATACCAAAACATTAATTCGAATGGGCACATGAATCCCAATGTTTAGAGCAGCATTATCAACAGTAGGCAAATTATGGAAAGAGCCCAAAAATGTGTCAAATGGGTGATGGGTATTAAGGAGTTGACTTGTTCAGATGAGCACTGGGTGTTGTATATAAATGATGAATCACCAAATTGTATACCTGAAACTAATATTACAATGTATGCTAACTGGAATTTAAATAAAAACTTGAAAAAAATATTGCTCTGAATGAGAAAGAGTAAGTAATGGAAAAAAACACTATTGTTGTGGGTAAAGAAAAAAAATAGTAGTCTGTATTATAACACAGGATATCCTTTAAATAAGGATCCTTTTACCTCAAGGTTTATTTGTGACATATAGCTAAGTAATTTGTTTTTGTGATTGTTGACTTAGAATTTTTTTATTCTCACCTACATATTAATACTTGAGACTTTATATAGTCTCATATTGAAGCTTCCTCAAAGTAGGTATTGTTTCTTGGTCTACTTATATCAGATCCTTTATTCATTCTTCACTATATTACATTAAATAGAAGAATGTTAGTGTTTTAAAACATGAAAAAACCTTTCATGGAGTAGGAACACAAAATAAGTGATCGGTCTTCTATGCAAAATTCTAAAACCTTTTGAAACTGACTTGGTTCTCAGCTTTACCCAGTGCTGGCTTAGGTTTAGGCTTTCTCTAGTCCGCTCAGTTAGTTGCTACTTGTCCATCTACTTACAGCTTTTGAAGTTTTATTTCTGTTATTTTCTTTTTTAATTTTCATTTTTCCTGGGAATTTTACCTTTAAAAATTTTTTTTACTATAGTTTTAATTGAGTTTGGTGAGGATTAGAACTAATTGTGCATATTCAATTTGCCATCTTTTAAGAAATTATCAATTTCATATACCTAACTTACTCAGAATTTCTAGAGTTTTAATCACCTGAATGTGCTTTATTTTATAGGTGGGGTGTGTGTGTGTGTGTGTGTGTGTGTGTGTGTGTGTGACTTTGACCATTCTCATGCTTTCATTAACTGTGCAATTAACCTTACCAGGTAGGAGGTTATCCCTTCCTGTTTTTTAAAAATCTTTTTCCTTGGGGATGCCTGGGTAGCTCATTCAGTTAGGCATCTGCCTTCGGCTCGGGTCGTGATCTCAGGGTCCTGGGATTGAGTCCTGCATTGGGCTCTCTGCTCGGTGGGGGGCCTGGCTTCCTCCTCTCTCTGCCTGCCTCTCTGCCTACTTGTGCTCTCTCTGTGTCAAATAAATAAATAAAATCTTTTAAAAAAATCTTTTTCCTTGAACTAGTTATTTTAAAGACTAGTTAATTTATTTTTTAAAATTTGTGCTTTTGATATAAAAATCTGGTATGTACTTAATTTGAAAATTTCAAGCGAAGAAAAGTGTATAAAGTAAAAAGTCATCTCCTTTCTCCTCATGGTCATCCCAGTGTTGAGTCATCCCAGCCTTTCAAATTATTTACAATTCGATGTCTTTATAGACTTTTAGATTTGTTCTGTACATACATAAGCATATGTATTTTAAGATGGAGTAATCTATAATTCCTCTGAGGTTGAATCTTTCATTTAACACCATATTTAATGTACCTTCTTCCATATGAGGATGTATACTTCATTCTAGGAAGTATAGCATAGTGGTCAGTATCAGGGTTTTAAAGCCAGGCCAAGAATGGTGCCTGGCACGTATTTATTACTCCCAACAACTGTTAGCTACCATCATCATCTTTGTTAGTGTTATGGTTAAATAGTATATTCACTGTATCCACATTGACATTTAAGTGGTTTCTAAATTTTCACTACCAAGAATACTGATGCAGTAAATAACCTTGTTGCACACATGTTTTTTAACTTGAATATTTCTATAGGTAAATTTCTAGAAATGAAATTATAAATAGAATGTTACTTATGTTTATAATTTTTATTATTTTTGCAAATTTCTTTCAGAAAAAGTTGTGCCATTTTATACATCCAACAGCAGTATGTGAAAGTTCTTCCTCACCAGTTATTTATAAATTTATTAGTTTTTGTCAGTCAAGAGAATACACACTTTTTAAAATTTAAATTCAATTAACATATAATGTTATTGGTTTCAGAGGTAGGGATCAGAGAAT
Organism: Mustela putorius furo; assembly: GCF_011764305.1. Lineage (NCBI taxonomy): Eukaryota > Metazoa > Chordata > Mammalia > Carnivora > Mustelidae > Mustela > Mustela putorius. The sequence goes on from NW_025421375.1 coordinate 13,260,351, forward strand.
ATACACTTCGACTGTTCACGGTTCCTTAAGGCCTGCATTTGTAGTACTACTATGATCCACAAGGTGGGACTGATTTTCTGAATGTCTACTTACACAGATCAGGCTTAACCAATACAGTTGAGAAAGTAGTCACATTATTTTAAAAAAAAATCTTTTATTTATTTTTTTTAAAGATTTTATTTATTTATTTGACAGACAGATCACAAGTAGTCAGAGAAGCAGGCAGAGAGAGAGGAAGGGAAGCAGGCTCCCCTCAGAGCAGAGAGCCCAATGTGGGGCTTGATCCCAGGACCCTGAGATCATGACCTGAGCTGAAGGCAGACTTTAGCCCAGTGAGCCAACCAGGCGCCCCAAAATCTTTTATTTTTAAGCACTTGTCTCTCAAGAAGATTTGGGGGCATTATAGCTCACTAAAAATTATTCCTTCATTTTTAGAGTACAGTATGTTTCCAAAGATGGATAAGATTGTAAAACCAAATATGTTGTTATTGGTATAGCATATCAGACATTTAAAAATCTAACTACTACAATGTGATAAATATGTATCATGATAGAAATATATATGAAGTGCTATAGAATAATTGTATTACTGTCCTAAACTCTGTATAAAGTCTTTGCAATTTACTCTATAATTTATATGCTTCTTTGAAGGGTAATAAAAATATAAAATTTTTTCTTTGGTTTGTCTATAGACTACTTTTTTCGTAGTCAGGGTTCTATGGCCTAGTTTAGAAGCTTTCATTCTCTGCGTATGTCAGGTAATTTGGAATTTATAAAGACAGGATAGTTTTATTAAAGAGTACAGGTCTGCAACCATAATGTCTGGATTCAAATCTGAGCTGTGCTATTTTACTGGCTGATTTTGGAATACTATTTGACTTTTTTATATACCTTAGTTTCTTCATTTTTATTTTCTATTTTTTAGTTAATTCATTTTTATTTATTTTTATTTTTTAAAGATTTATTTATTTATTAGAGAGCGAGAATACACATGTGTGAGTAGGGGAGGGGCAGAGGAAGAGAAAGAATCTCAAGCAGGCTCCATGCTTAGTGCAGAGCCGGACTTGGGGCTCAAACTCACGACCCAGAGATCATGACCTGAGCCAGAATAAGAGCCAGCTGCTCAACTGACTGAGCCACTGCGGTGCCACTAGTTTTTTCATTTTTGAAATGGAGATGATAACAGTACCTTCTTTCTACTTAGAGTCACTGTGCAGATTAGATGAAAGGGGTTTTGTGTGTGTGTGAGAGAGGCTGAGAATAGCATACCATTATAATAGTGCATATAGTATTAGTTATTAGCTGTTATTATTAATGGTTTTAATTTATAAACTGAAACTTGAATAACTTTCCTGGGGATTTCCCCAAAACATATTTTGAAAAATATTTTCCCCAGGATATTTAAGTTAATCGATTCAGTTTCCAAGTGATTTATATTCTGGTATCTGAGATGCCAAATGGCATTTACACATTGCCATTCTATAGGGATTCAATATACATTCAATGAAGAAGGAATCATTGCTTATTGTTCAATTTGAAGATTTGTTAAGCTACATTTTGTATTTTTCATTAGAATGATGGTATTTCCAGATCAAGTGCATAAGCACCATCTGTAACAAATTCTGGGGCTCCACTTCAGACCTACTGAGTGTGAAATGCTAGGGATAGGGTTTAGCAATTTGTGTTTCAGCAACCCCTCCTGATGATTCTGATACATGCAAAGTTTATAACCACTGCTTTAGGAAATAATCAAGAAGTTATGTTGTATTTAGTACATTCCAAGGACTATTTATTTTACCATCCGGTTTTATTGACATTACTCTGTTAAAACAAATTTTTTTTTAATATATATGATTTTTATTTATTTATTTATTGAAGACATTATTTATTTATTTGGCAGACAGAGATCACAAGTAGGCAGAGAGGCAGGCAGAGAGAGAGAGAGGAAGGGAAGCAGGCTCCCTGCTGAGCAGAGAGCCCAATGCTGGGCTCAGTCCCAGGACCTGGGATCAATACCTGAGCCGAAGGCAGAGGCTTTAACCCACTGAGCCACCCAGGCGCCCCTATTTATTTATTTGACAGAGACAAACAGGTGAAGTAGCAGGTAGAGGGAGTGGGAAAAGCAGGCTCCCTACTAAGCAAGGAGCCCAGTAGGGACTCGATCCCAGGACCCTGGGAGCATGACCTGAACCAAAAGCAGTTCCTTAACCAACTAAGCCATCCAGTTGCCCCAAATCAAATGTCTTCATGGTCCTTTTTCTTTTGTTTATATGGTGAGGCTTTTAGCAATAATTTAACTTTTGCATATTTGGAGAATTTTTATTATATATTTTTAAAGTGCCTCTAGTGTGTAGAAATAGAATTATCAGACTTGGTCTGCATAGCTGTAAAGAAACTCACCTGCCAAAATTTAAAACATTTTGCAGAGAATGTATGGTTGATAAGTTGGAAGAAGCCTGAAGCCAAAAGTTAGTTTAAAACATTAAACTTAGAGACACCTGGGTGGCTCAGACAGTTAAGCGTCTGCCTTCAGCTCAGATCATGATGCCAGGGTCCTGAGATTGAGTCCTGCATCTGGCTCCTTGCTTAGCAGGGAACTTGCTTCCCCTCTGCCTGCTGCTCCCCCTGTATGTGTGTGCATTCTCTCTCTCTGACAAATAAATAAATAATCTTAAAAAAGATAAAACATTAAACTTATATGGACTCATTTAAACATAGCAGTTTGGTGGTATTTGACATGCTAGTTTATTACTTACTGCTCTAATGACAGGTGGAGAGTAGGTGGGAGAGAGAAACTGAATATAAAAAGATGGAATATAATAGGAACTCTAAAGTAATTAAAATCGAAGTAAGAAAGGGAAGGAGAAAGTACCCTGGCTTACTGAAATATGTGAAAATGTTAGCAGAGATTTAAACAACAACTCAGTATTAATTAATGTGATATAGCCTCCAAAACAGCTGAAATTCTAGATTGCATTAACAGAAAATGAACATATAGACTGTGGGAAGTGAAAGTTTTGAATCCTTAATTTCTTGGCATTCTTTCTTTCCCTTTCCCTTTTCCTTTCCTCTTTCTTTTCTTTCTTTCTTTCTCTCTCTCTCTCTCTCTTTCTTTCTTTCTTTCTTTCTTTCCCTTATCTCTCTTCCTCCATCGCTCCCTCCCTCCCCTTCCCTCACGCTCGCTCTTTCTTTCTTTCTTTCTTTCTTTCTTTTTCTTTCCTTCTCTTTCTCTTTTTCCAGTAGGGGGAGAGGGCAGAGGGAGGGAGAGAATCTTAAAAGACTCCATGGCCAGCCCAGAGCCTAGTCTCATGACCCAGAGATCATGGCCTGAGCTGAAATCAAGAGTTGGATGCTTAACTGACTGAGCCACCCAGACAACCCTTGGCATTATACTTCAAAAGGGATAAAGAAGAACTGGAACTCAATAAGAGCAGATTGAGCAGAATGGCAGAGACTAAAAAAACCATGCCACATAAAGAACATTCAAAGGTACTGAACACTCAAAGGCCCTGGGGAAACTTAGCTTGCCTCAGAAGGACCTCAAGTGCTAGAGAGGAAGGAATTTGGACATGCAGAAGTCCTATGGGGTTTTATTCTTGGCCCACTTCTCTGATTTTATTTTCTTTTTGCTGCTCTTTCACCTCCAAAATCAGTAGACTGGTCAATTTGGGGGGCTTGAGGGCAAAAGAGTCATTAGCTTATAGCTTGTTATATATTAATCAAGATAGAAGGTGGGAGAAAAATGGTACTCAGACCTTCTCAAGTGGCAGAACTTCTCAATATAAAATTCAAGATAGCTCTGTAAGGCTAGAATCAAGGAAACATTGGATGGGGGAGAAGTAAGAGTCAGATGAGCTGGCTGTGAGGACAGAGGCTGTGGTGTGCTACTCAGTCCCATGGGAGTGCAAGAAGAACGTTATCTCCCTTACTCCACTAGCTTTCTATGGCAGAGAGCATCAGAAAACAATGATAATCCTCTGTACAGTATTCCAAGTCTTTTGTAATAGTCCGTACCCATTTCTTAATTTGGGGTGCTTGTAGTATAAATGTCTTGAAGGCCAAGGTCTTCTTCATCTCCGTAATTCCTTCGTTACCTATTAGAGTGCCTTGCTGATACAGTATTTTCTACATAAGAACCTTCTGAAGTCTTTCAACTATCTGCTTATTATAGGACTTCATACATATCTCATTTAGAACACTTAATGTTCCATTGTAGCTTTTGGTTTTGTACATCTAATAATTTGTAAGCCCTTCTAGGATAGAGTTAACTATCTTTTATTTTTTTTAAAGATTTTATTTATTTATTTGACAGAGGTCACAAGTAGGTAGAAAGGCAGGCAGAGATGGAGGGGGAAGCAGGCTCCCCGCTGAGCAGAGAGCCCGATGTAGGGCACAATCCCAGGACCCTGGGATCATGACCTGAGCCAAAGGCAGAGGCTTTAACCCACTGAGCCATCCAGGCGCCCTGAGTTGTAACTATCTTGCTCATTTTTATGTCCCCAGCACCTGCTATAGTATCTGGCATGTAGTAGGCATTCAGTAAATTTGGAATAAATAAATAAATAAAGGTAGAACTATAATTACATCAAATGTTAAGAATTTGAGGACAGCCCTAAAATAACCCTTATTTGCCAAAGTGCCCTTTTCCTTCTCCTTTGGTCTCTTTACTCTTACTACTTTGGACTCTTTTTTGCTTGCCTGCTTTTGTACCTCCAGTGTGACATATTGATCCCCATTATATGATCTTGTCTTCTCCTATGATAGTAGGATGTTAGTAGTCTTATACTTAGTAATAACTCCTTTATTTTACCCTGTCTTAGGACTGTCTGTATCTGTACGTTGCTTCTCATGGGCAGCTCAGTTAGGAATCCTCCAACTGAGAAATCACAAAATAGAGGAGTTCACTAGTTGCCTGATCTCCTTTCTTCTTAGCAGCAGTGATTTGGGAAGAAGTTTTATGAAGCTTGGGAATCTACAAAGATATATGGGATCTGTGTCCTGTCTAATCCAGCTGGCCAGCTATGTAACTGGAGACACTGACCAGATATGTCCTCTAGCTCAGTCTGATGACAGTTAAGAACATGGATTTGAGAAGAAAAGAAGGTTTCTGACTTGGATGATAAGTGTGTGGCCAAAGACTTCCAAACATAATAGGGAATGCAGAGGGGTGCAGACTTTGAGAGGGAAGACTGATGAGTTTAATTATGAATATACTGTTAGGATATCCTGAAAGATACCCACATGAATGTGTCTACTAAGCAGTTGGATAAAATAGTCAGAAAATTAGGGAAAAGGTCAGTTTGAGAGTTTTTAAACCAAAAGAATAAGTGGAATTTTTTTGGATGTAAGTTAGTATTAGAAGTCAAGTAAAAGCAGAAGCCAGAATTTAAATGTTAAAGAAAGGGAAAGCCACGAAGAGAAGACCTAAAGAATGATCTGAGGGTAAGTAAAACCAAAGAAGTTCTCGCCCCAAAGACAGAAAAATTATAAGGAAAAACACTGAAAAGAAAGAAGAATGTATCAATAGTGTCAGATATTGCAGACTGAAGTAAGAACTGGGAATTGTCTCCTTGGATTTGGTAAGTAAGGAGTCATATAATCTTATTGAGAGAAATTGCTTTGGGATTGCAGAATGAGAACCTCACCTCAGTGTCTTGACGTCTGATAGCAAGATGAGGAACTTTTAAAAGCATGTATAGAAGATTTTTTAAGTTTATAAGAAAAAAGATAAGATGATAGGTAAATTTTTCTAAAACCTATGGTGTAGGCCTTGCTCCTAATCCCTTAATGCCTAACCAATCTCTGAAGAGTGGGACTTCTCAAACCATGACTTTTTTAGAAACCCAGGATATTAAAAAAGAAGAAGAAAGAAAGCAAGAAAGCTAGGATATGGCAGGTTCAGTAGAAACTAGCTTTTCTGCTACTTCACATATGTTGTATAACATTTCCATGCATATTACCCTCCTATGGAGGGTAATCCAGCTCTAGTTCTTTGTTTCCTTCTCAAAAACCATTGCCATAAAGTGAGCAAACAGTGACATAGTTTAATTTGTCTATAATCTATTTTTTAAAAAACTTAATCATATACAAATTTGTTATTAGTAATAAAGTCCATGTCTCCATGTTATTTGAGGCTCTACCCTAACTATCTCCCCTTAATCTTCCTAACTTTACTCTCGCCAGTGTTTGAAAAAATTGCATAGGAGTTTATACAGAACATGGGCTGACCATTGCTTTTTAACCTCTGCCCTGTAACTTTTGGTTCTCCTGTTTTTGTTTTTGTTTTTAACCCTTAAAGCTCTTCTTCTTCTTTTTTTTTTTTTTTAAGATTTTATTTATTTATTTATTTGGCAGACAGAGATCACAAGTAGGCAGAGAGGCAGGCAGAGAGAGAGAGGGAAGCAGGCTCCCTGCTGAGCAGAGAGCCCAATGTGGGACTTGATCCCAGGACCCTGAGATCATGACCTGAGCCGAAGGCAGCGGCTTAATCCACTGAGCCACCCAGGCACCCCCTTAAAGCTCTTCTAAATGCCATTTTCTTATCAGGAACTGCCTTAGGAATCTGAACTCTATTGTTCTTTCCATCCTTACTGGGCATCATCTTAATAAGTTTCCTTAATTTTTCCCAGAATGCTAAAAATTGACTGATTTGGATAAATTACAGATTGGTGCAAGCACAAACTTATTCTGCTTTCTCTACCTGGACCCTGAGAACACAGGGCTGCAGCTGTCTCACTAGTCTAGGGAAGTAGTAGTGTCCTTCCAAAACTCAGTTTTTGTTACACTGAAAATCCTTTTGTTGTAAAATTATCATGATCCACCTCTGTTAATGGCTCCTTTATGCTGCTAAAGTGTCCAGTTTCGTTCATTTGTCAGGATCTTGGGTTTTTGCCCTTTTAAACATGTCTTTCACATATATTAAAGGCAACATGTCCAAACCTGTTGTAAGCAATTTGTTCCTAAACTTGCTTCTCTTTTCACTTAATAATACCACCATGTCTTCCGTTGCCCAAGACAGAAACCTGTGAGTTACACAAAATCTATTTACTCTGGTTCTTAAATGACTGGATTGAAAATATAATTTCCATCCTGTTTGCCATTGCTCTGCTCCAGGAAACCCTCATCTTTTACCTGCATTACTGTGACAGCCTCCTAACAGATCATATTGCCTCCAATATTACTTGCCTTTTATTCACTCAACCAGAAATATTTTTCAGAAATGCAGATTGATCATTTTATTCCCCTGATTTAAGTTCTTTGGTAGTTTTACCATTTTTCTTAGATGGAAGTACAAACTTTTATGTGTCTTATAAAGTCTCTTATCATTTGTCTCCTCTTTATGCCACTTGTTCACTTCACATTCTCTGACTCAGCCATAGCACTCTGACTTCTTTGTGCTACTATATTCATCCTCACTTTTGGGTTTCTCTACTTGAATTGCTTTGACTTTGAACCTCTTCTTCTCTGTTTCAACCAGGTAACTCCTATTCATTTATTCTTTATAATGAAGCTTAAGTATTACTTCGTTAGAGAAAATTTCTGGAAATTCCTTAACTAGATAAATTGTCTTTGCTCTGCTTTTATAGCACCTTTTTTCATATGGTAGCACTTAGGCCATTCTAATTGCTTATTCAGTCTTTATAGACTTTAAGGTCTGTGAGGGAGGTTACTTAGCTATTTTGCCTGCCCTTGTGAGTTATTCAAAGATGGAATGAACATTTAGGGGTGCTTATGTTTCCCATTACCAGAAGTGTTCATGTGCAGGTTGAGTATGTCCAAGTTAGGACCAAAATAGAGAACCATTGGGAAGTCTTTTAAGTTCTTTCCAGTCAGGAGATTGTTTTTTCTAAATTATCAAATATGCATATATAGTTGTTTTAAAAGATTCTATGTTAATTAAAAAATTTTCACCGAATTAAAAATTTTGAATATTCAATAACTACTGGTATATAGAAAACCTAATTACATTTAGAGCACTGTGTCTGGAGTTTTTGAAATTGATGTTATATTTTGTATCTCTTGTAGGCGAAATGAATCAGAAGTACAAGGAACTAAAAAAACGGGAGGAAAATATGGACAGTAAGTAACCTTACTGATAGGAAAATATTCTGATGTCTGTTCATGTATACAAAATCAGAGATTTCATTTTGGGAAGATACAATGGCTGATAGTAAGTGCAGAAGTGTGGACATTCAAAGTATTTGCCTTGAAGAATTAATAAATATCTAGCATAGTTTAGGGATGGGTAGAAAACTTTTTAAAGGTTTTGTACATTTGTGTGTATATGAGTATTTTTGTTCTACAGTTGGGTTCTAAAGCTAGTACTTATATTTATTGTTTGTACAGAGACCACTTACTAATTGAGTGTTGAATGTTCTCTTAACTGCTTCACTGTATTCATCCTTAGTATCTTTTGCCCTTTTATTTTTAGCTTTTCATAATACTTCCCTCTCATTATTTATCAGCCTTCACCTCAGATCTTGCTACTTGGTCTGTTACTAACTGTAACTTTAGAAGCCTTGCAGCTGCTCATTTACTTTTTAAAAATCTTAACTTTCTAAGTAGATCTTCACTTAATTGCATTGTATCTATAATATAGATAAATTTTTAAAAATTTATTATTATATTACCTGTTACCTGGTTTCCTTTGCTAATAATCATTTTGGTAGAATCTGAAGTTTTATTGGTCCGATGTCAATTGTTACCTTCATAGAAGCATGCCATAATGTAGAAATTGCCAACTCTGATTTAACAATATTCTAAGATTTCTTTAAATCTCAGCAAGTACCAAAAATTATCTCAAAGTAATTAGTTGTTTTGTGCTAATAGTAAAGTTATTGTAACTGTAAGTTTTATTTTTTGAAAGAGCCATAGAAATACCTTAAGAATATAAAAAAGTAAATTACATAATGATTCTATATTAGACAAGGGAAAGGAAGATTTCTTAGAATATTTGTAATGTGAATAAATTATTTAGTCGAGATTAATACAGCATTTTAAGGAAAATACTCATTTTCAGATGAAATAAGTAATTAGCAACTATTTTCCTTATTAAAATTTGTGGCTAGTTATAAGTATGAATAATTATATCAAGGAGAGCCTATGTAAAAATGGATTTTTTTGTGTTCTTCTATATATCAGCTGTTACCTCTGAGCCTGAATTTATACCTTTTAGTTTATTTGTATTAAGATCATAACTGTTAAGCTTTAGAAGCTTGAGAATATGTAGAAATATTCTTACTGAGTAATTTAATTACCTGTGGTTAATAAAAAGATTAAATATAGTCATAATGTAAAATTTGCTTTGAATTTCTAAAAAGTACTGTTAAGACCTATAGATCAGAATTTATATAGTGTTAACTATATTAACAGTAGCTTATCATATTTTAAATCTGCAGCTTTTATTGAGACGTTTGATGAAACTAAGAATCAGGAGCTGGAAAGGAAGGCACAGATAGAAGCCAACATTGTTGCACTTTTGGAGCACTGTAGTAGAGTGAGTACCATGTGCCTGTCTTAGTGTCCTCATTATTTTTGCTGTGATTACCTTTCCAAATATAGCTCAAAAAATGCAGTGGTGTACTATTACATCTGTTAATTTAATCTGTTTCCTTTACACTCCCTTGCTTATTTTTTTAAGCTATTAATTTGTTTATTTCTAGCAAAATTCAGCTAAGGATGATAGGGGAAAGGAGGATATGTGTATAATGTCAATTTTTAGTAAGCAAGGGACCAATTCAAAGTAATTATTATGATTTTCTTCTATTGTTAATGTATCTGAACTTGGATAAGTAATGTTTGCACAGAAACTTCAAAATCTGGATGTTATAATAGAAAATGATACATTTTTACATAGTCATTTGTATTATGAATAGAAGTGATTCTTGTAAGAATCTATAAGAGTAAAGTTTATCAAGGAGTATCTTGATTCATAAAAAATGTTTATTGAACGGTTACTAATGAGTGCTAGAACAGAAGGAAAAATGCACAATCTCTTAAGTATTCTGTGTCTGAAGACTCCAAGCAGTTCTTAAAATAGTGTATTTGAATTTCTTCTACAGTGAGATCAAATTCAGAATTATTTCTTTTACATTAGCTTTAATTTAGTCTCTCCTTATTGCAAAAACCTGACTTTGAATCTCACTATATTTTCTAAGCAGACATAAAACATATATGATAAATGATGTATTTCAAAAAAGGATACTGACTCAGAACATCTAGTTGGTTAGCAGTGTTTTCCAAGAGTTTTCTTGGGGAAGCAAATCAGTGGAATTTTTTCCCATTTTTATTTCTCTACAAATATAGAATCTAAATCGTATGAAACAGATCTCTTCTATCACCAGTCAAGAGCTGAAAATGATGCAGGATGATCTCAATTTTAAATCTACTGAAATGCAGAAATCACAAAGTACAGCTAGGAATTTGACTTCAGGTGAGAAAACATAGATTTTAATATCTTTTTTTTTTCTGTAACAAATTGAAACTTTAAAACTTTAATGTTATTTTATTTGATATTTTAGAAAGGCTGATAAAGTAATTTATGATTGCTTATTTATAGCCTCAGAATTTTGTGTGACTTTTCACATCAACTTAATAGTATTTCATTGGGATATTCTGATCCATTTTTAACATTTATTGAATGCTTGCTCTATGCCTTTGGTATAATGTAGGTACACAGAGATTTAAAAAAAAAATGCGGTCTCTTTCCTCAAGGAACTTTGAGCTTGGTGGAATAATGACAAACAAATAACTAAAATATAATGAAACAGTACATGATAGAAGGATAAGGAGCAACAGAATTATACTGTGTTCATATCCACCCCAGTCTTGGGTAGTTAGGAGAGGAATCCTCGAGAAAGTAATATTTTAGTATATGTGCTGCCGAAGTGAGCACGAGGAAGTAATATTTTAATTATAATTAGTTTCAGCCATTATAACTGACGATACTAGAATGCCAGCTACATATATAATTTAAATTTCCTAGTAGGTAGGTTATAAAAGTAAACAGGTGGATTTTAATATTTTATTCAATCAGTTTATCCAAGAGATTACTGTTTAAGCTTGTAATCAGTACAAAAATGAGATTTTGCAGTTACGGGTCATCTGGATGGCTCAGTTGGTTAAGCATCTGCCTTCAGCTCAGGTCATGATCCCAGAGTCCTGGGATTGAACCTCACATCAGGCTCCCTGCTCAGTGAGAAGCCTGCTTCTCCCTCTGCCTCTGTTCTTCCCCCTCTTCCTCTGCTTGTGCATTCTTCCTCTCTCTCTCTCTCTCTCTCTGTCAAATAAATAAATAAATAAGTTAAAAAAAAAGTTACAGTCCATCTCAGCTTGAGAGTAGACATAGTCAAGTGTTCAAAAACTGTATGTGGCTAGTGGCTCTCATTTTGTCCTTGCAGATAGAGATTAAAAACAAATACACAAAATTGAGCTTAAAGAGTTCAAGATAGTGTGTCAGCTACACTCAAAAGAAAAAAAGAGTTTAGGATAAAGTCAGAATTTATATAGAATCTTTGTTTCTTGAACTGATGGTTTCTAACTATGAGTGTTTTTTTATGCTGGTATGTGATGATTTTGAATTAGTCATTTTTTTTTCCCTACTTGGAATTACACTGGCAGTTAGTGAAATTATAAGGAACAAGGAATTAATATTTGCTATCTTAAAAATGTTGAGATTCTTGAATTGGAATAATGAATCCACAGTGTTTATTTATTTGGAATCCCAAAATCTAAAATGCTCCTGGCAGCAAAACCTGTCCTGACCTGAACTGACATGAGGCTACTTATAGTCTTAATTATCCTACCTAATGTGACTGTTCATCATTTTTACTGCAGAAATAGTTAAATACTTGATGACAGGGTGGTGCCTTAAACCCTGCTGTGGGAGTTACAATATATGTGCTATATTATTTTTCTAAAATCTAAAAAATTCTGCATTCTAAAATGCAATAACCTGGGAGTTTTATATAAAGATTATAGACCTACAAATATATGCTGAATGTTATTAATATACAGTTGAATTTAGATTGATGATATAGCTGGACAATAGTTATTTTACACATTTAAGTATATTTTATCTGCCCAGATTTTCTTGTATCTAGAACTCACCATAAGAAGTCTATACTATTCTTGTTCACCTTTCAGAGAAGATGAATTTTACATTCCCTACTTGTGAATTGCCTCCCTTTTGGCTCTTGCATTTATAATTAGAAACCACCTGATTTTCTTAGTGTACTGTTTCTTAATAGGGCAATATTATTCCCAAAGGGACAAAATTAATTCTTGGGGGGAGAGTAAAAAATATCTTAGTTATAATGGTTTGTGAACCCTCAAAAGGGTCACTGTACATAAACAGATATATATATGTAATATATCTGTAATAATAAAGTTTCATGGGAGGGTGGTGATTAGGAAAAAATAGTCTACAAAAGACTCCTTTGGGGGGACAGTGATGGGGTAAAAAGAGATTGTGAAACACTAGTGTATTGCATGAGTAAAGAGGCAAGGAATCTGTCAGCAATAGTTTTTATTTATATTTTTGGAAAGGAAACTCCAGGGAATAAACAAATGCACTGATGGCAGAATATTTCAGAAACATTTCCCTATGTCAAAGTGGTTCCTTCTGAGATTTTGCTACTATGTACACACTGCTTAGTAAACTTTGCAACTTCATAGCATATCAGAAGGAACTAGTCTGCATCCTCTTCCTGTCTCTTCCCTTGGAGAAGTTTTTAACTTTTCAAGGGAACCTGCTGTTAAAGGAAGATAAACTTTACCCCATACCAACCAACCATTTTCTCTTTTTCTCTGGAAAAGCAGTTTGTATAACTCCTAAATGTATGTCCCTGATATATCTTCAAATTAAACTTTTAGTTAGAGTTCAATAATATTTCCACCTAACAGTCAAAATATATAAGCTATATGCATTTTCTTTTTAGAGCATTGAAACACCATAAGCTTCAGTGACTTTTATTTAGCACTTTGATTTTCATTTTAACTGTTTTCAACACTAGTTGAGATACGAACCCAACGAAACAAAACCCACTTAACATTTAAGTCCATATATCTGTATGAATTTTAAGACTCTTAAGGGGTCAAAAGGAAACGCTCAAGTTTAATTATACCAATTTCAATTTTGTTGGGAAAAACTTCCTTTCTTAAACCACTGTCTTTTGAAGCCTTAAACAATTTGATATTTTATGCTCTATGATCATTGTTATACCTGGAGAATCATTCAGTTTTGAACATATTTTTACTATATTACCTTCCACCTATATTTTGATTCATAAGGTTTCAGAGGTTGAAGAAGAAAGTTTAATAGCAGCTTTGTATTTGATTTTCTCATTAGGGAGTCTATATAGATAATAAACCTCAGTTTCAAGTAGAATTTGCTAAATTTTATGAGAAGAAGCCAACTTAATGCCTCCCACATAGAGGGAGACATCATGGTAAAAGTGCAACAAAGTGCCAAAATCCACACGCAAACTCTATTCAGATCCTAATCTGACCAGTGAACTGTGTAAGCATTTGGGTAAACTTCAGGGGACCTAGGAAAAAGCAGCTGTTAGAAGTTGAAAGAGTTGAGTACAGAGATTTTATATACTGACTGCTACAAAGGAGAAGAGTTTAGGGTTTAAGTTCAGCAAAGTTTATTACTTGTTTAGTATAAATCAACACTTCTCAGAGGAGCACAGTTTAATCCAGAATCTCTACTACATATCATTTAAAGTTTCAATTATACTATAAAAATTTATAGGAAAATGTGAGTCAAGGGGAAAAACAGTTAATAAACATTGAACCCAAGATAATCCAGGTGTTGAATGAACAGAAGACTTTAAACGTTTAGGAACATTTTTAAGGGTTTAAAGGAAAATAAAATCATAACAAGTGAACCAATGGAGAATCCCACAGAAAGAGAAAAATTATAAAAAGAACCAAGTGGAAATTTTAGCATTGGAAATATACCTAAGATGAAAAATTCACTGAATGACCTTATATGAAGGTTGAAGACAGCAGAAAAAGAGTCAGTGAACTTGAGGATCAATAGAATAATATAATCTGGAGAAGAAATAAGAATGAACAGAACCTAAGTGATCTGTGGGACGGTTTCAGGCCATCTGACACGTATATAATTGGAGTCTCAGAAGGAGTGGAGGGACAGAGAATGGGGGAGAAAAGATAGTTGAAATAATAATGGCTGAAAATTTCCCAAATGTGATGAAAAACCAAGTTTTACAGATCTAAGAAGCTCATTGAACCCCAAACATGATTGGTATAAAAATCCTTTACGTAAGCCCATCGTAGTTAAAGTGCAAAAATGCAACATAAAGAAAAAACAATGAAAAATGCCAGAAAAAAATAATACATATATACAGGGAATAATACATCCCACTATAAGATTAAATTTTATGTTATTGTTATTTTTAAAATCTTTCACCCCCTAAATCTCTAAGTAATAAAAGGAAGATGTTCACATTTGTCTTAATACTCTGAAATACCACCATACTTTTCTGAGGCTATTTATATCTCTACTTTAAAATAGAGGTAAAATGAAAGCAAAGTGCTCAGAGATGAAAATGTTTCCCTACATGCCTCTATATACAAACAAATAACTCTTTGGGGTGTTATTATTACTGTCGTACCTAGTCCAGGGAACATAGAGAGGAAACCAATTTAGGCAGGTTTGAATTCAGATATCTTCATCTGGATGTGCATGATATATATATTTCAGTTCCATTTTAGTTTGCTAAAATTACATTTTACTTTGATAGCTGTAAGAAAAGCAAAACAGAATGATGCCTGGGGAAGCATGAATAGCAAAATTGAGCAAGTGTTACTACTGTACCTCTTCTCATAGTTCATTGTTACTCTTTGAAGCATCTTTCTGGATCATTAACATTTGCTGTTTTAAAAGTAAATCTTTCATAAACATGATAATATCACTCAGCACCAAAGCCTGACTGGCTGTGTGACTTTGGGCAAATTACCTTTCTAATGGGGTGCCTGGGTGGCTCAGTCAATTAAGCATCTGCCTTCAGCTCAGGTCATGATGCCAGGGTCCTGGGATCAAACCTCACATCAGGCTCTCTGCTCAGCGAGGAGCCTGTTTCTCCTGTTTCTCCCTCTTCCTCTGCCTGACTCTCTCTTTTCTCTTTCTATCAAATAAATGAATAAAATCTTTTTTAAAAATACCTTTCTAAGCTTCAGTTTCATCATATAACATTTACCTCCTAAGGCTATTAAGAAAAGAAGAGATAACATAAGACCCATCATATTTCAGCTATTCAATAATATTAGTTCCCTCCATTACTTTTCTTTCACCTTAAAAAAGAACTTTTTGGGGCACCTGGGCGGCTCTGCCTGTTAAACATTCGCCTTAGGCTTGGGTCGTGATCCCAGGGTTCTGGAATCAAGCCCTGTGTTGGGCTCTCTGCTCAGCAGGGAGTCTACTTCTCCTTCTCCCTCTGTGCTCTCATTCTTTCGCTCTCCCTCAAGTAAATAAAATCTTTTTGAAAAATTAAAAAATAAATTAAAAAATAAAGTTAGTACCACAATATTAAGAAGTCTCTGAAATATAGAAGGTAGATATTGTGTAATTCTATCAGAACAGAATATTTTTTTAAAATATTGTTTTCTTGTTATTTGTACTCATTGTAGAGGATTTAGTAGATACAGAAAAAGATGAATAAGAAAATTTAAAATACAGTCTATCAAGAGTTTGTCCTTTTTTTCTTTTTATTAAGCTTTTTAATTCCAGTATAGTTAACATACAGTATTATATTAGTTTCAGGTGTGGAATATAGTGATTCATCAGTTCTATAGATTATTCAGTGCTCATCACAGTAAGTGTACTCTTTAATCTCCCATCATGTATTCAACCCATCCCCCTACCCACGTCCCCTCTGGTAACCATCAGTTTGTTCTCTATAGTTAAGAGTCTATTTCTTGCTTTGTCTCTTTCTTTCTTCTTTTTTTCACTTGGCTCATTTGTTTCCTTTCTTAAATTTCACATATGAGTGAAATCATATTGTATTTGTCATTCTCTGACTGACTGATTTCACTTAGCTGTATGCTCTGTAGCTGCATACATGTTGCAAATGATGAAATTTCATTCTTTTTTATAGCTGGATAATATTCCATATATATATATATATATATACCACATCTTTATCCATTCATCTACCTATGGACACTTGGGCTGATTCCATTTTTTGGCTATTGTAAATGCTGCAGTAAACATAGGGATGCATGTATCTCTTTGAATTAATGTTTTTGTATTTGGTGGGGTGAATACCTAGTAGTGTGATTACTGGATTATAGGGTAGTTCTGTTCTTAACTTTCTGAGGACCCTCCATGCTGTATGCTACAGTGGATGCTCCAGTTTGCTTTTCCACCCATAGTGCACAAGGGTTCCTTTTTCTCCACATCCTCACCAACACTTGTTTCTTACATTTTTTTATTTTAACCATTCTAACAGGTGTGAGGTGATATCTCATTGTAGTTTTTGCATTTCTCTGATGATGAGTGATGTTGAATATCTTTTCATGTGTCTGTTGATCGCCTGTATGTCTTCTTTGGAGAAATGTCTGTTCATGTCTTCTGCCCATTTTTAATTAGATTATTTGAGTGGTTTTGGTGTTGAGTTGTGTCAGTTCTTTATTTATTTTGAATACTAATCCTTTAGCAGATATGTTATTTGCCAATATCTTCTCTAGTCTTTTTTTTTTTTGCTTTTTTCCCCATCTTGGAAAAAAAAAAGAAAATGCCTCTCTAGAGTATTCTCTGCCCAACTATCATCCTTCCTTTCAGAGGTTTCACATCCAGATTTTTAAAAGCCTTCCTTTCCCTCTCGGTCCCATTTTTTTCAATGAAATCTTTTCTCAGGAAATATGTCAAGGTTTTCCTGGATGGTAAATGCAACTTGTATTTTGCAGTCTTTTTGTTTGAAATCTCTAAGTAGTAGTCTTCATTACAAATCATTCCTTTATTCTTGAGATGTCTTTTCATTATCATTTGTGATTTTGCTTTTATTTCTTTGGTCATTTCTTATTCTCCCTTATGGGATCTTTCATGTAAATTTATTCTTTAAAAATTTTTTATTCTTGGGGCGCCTAGGTGGCTCAGTGGGTTAAAGCCTCTGCCTTCGGCTCAGGTCATGATCTCAGGATCCTAGGATCGAGCCCCACATCAGGCTGTCTTCTCAGCCCGAAGCCTGCTTCCTCCTCTCTCTCTCTGCCTGCCTCTCTGCCTACTTGTGATCTGTGAAATAAATAAGTAAATAAAATCTTTAAAAAAAAAATTTTTTTTTTATTCTTATAGGTTCTGTCATGAATCCTTTTCTCTTGATGATTTTAGCCATTCCCATAGCTTCAGGTGCTTTCTCTATGTTGATGACTTCAAAATCTCTATCTTCAAATTTCTCTCAGGGCTTCAGACCCATATATATCTATACATGGGCATGTTTACTATTTGGGTGCTTCTGAGGTAACTCGAACAGCATATCCTAAGTTCACTTGAATCCTTCATCTCTTTCCCTCCTACAAACAAAAGTTGATACCTCCCTCTGGCTTTCCTAATATCTACACCTTTACTTAAGTTGGAAATGGGACTCTGCAATGACTCCTCTTCTCAACCATTGTTTTCAGTCAGTTCCCTAATATCTCTTGAGTCCGTCTACATCTCTCCATTTTTTTCCTCATTTATGTCCATGTGAAGTAACTTGAGATTTCACATAAATAGTTGTCTTCCATTGGAATATAAGTTCTATCAAGATAGGGATTCTCATATGTTTTGTTCCTTGCTATATCCCCTATTCCTAGAAGTTTACCTGGCACATAGAAAGCACTTAATCAGTATTGCCTAATGAAAAAATAATCCCCAAAGTAACTATACTAGTCTAAGATTTATTATGTAGATCACTGAATCAACATTTAACTGGTCTTCCTGGACCAGTTAATGCTTTTCCAATTAATTGCCCACATTGAAACCAGAGTGAACTTTCTAAAATTTAATTATGCCATACTCTGATTTAAAATCCATCAATTACTTTTCATAGCCCTCAGGATAAAGTTCCAGCTCCCTATTTTATTTTAAAAAGCACTTCATGAACTGAAATCCATCCCACTTTGAACTTTGGGTTCTAGTCATATTGAACTTCTGTTATTGGCACATATGTACCATGCTTTTTTACCTCTAGACTTTGCACATTTTGATTGTGTTCTCTGGAACACATTTACTTTTTCCTTGCTTTGGTTGATTGCTAATCCTTAAGGCCTTAAGTTAAAAGGCATGTCTTTAAAGAGCTCTCTTGGCAAGTACCACATGTTCTCATGGCTCTCTTTATTACTATTTTCATAGTAGTTATCTAGTTTATTGTAAATGCTCATTTAATTTCCTAGTTCTACCTCTAGAATATAGCTCCTTGAACAAAAACAATTTCTCTGTTTTCTTAGCATCTAGCACATAGTAGATGCTCCACACTTTAAAACAAAGTATGAGACACAGATACACTTACTCTTTCACATACACATCTATACAGTCCACATTATTCATGGTTGTGAATTTGCCTACTCTAGCATAATTAATTTGTAACCCCGAAATCAGTACTTTTAGCACTTTTACAGTCATTTGTGGATATGTGCAGTCAAAAATGTGAATTGCCTGATATAACGTTCCCATGGAGGTCAAATAAGGCAACACTGTCTTCTAATATTTTTTCCATTAACATATAATGTATTATTTGCCCCAGGAGTACAGGTCTGTGAATCATTAGGCTTATACATTTCACAGCACTCACCATAGCACATACCCTCCCCAATGTCCATAACCCAGCCACCCTATCCCTACTCCCCCAACCCCAGCAACCCTCAGTTTGTTTCATGAGATTAAGAGTCACTTATGGTTTGTCTCCCTCCCAATCCCATCTTGTCTCATTTTTTCCTTCTCTACCCCCAAAATCCCCCACCCTGCCTCTCAAATTCCTCATATCAGAGAGATCATATGATAATTGTCTTTCTCTGATTGACTTATTTTGCTCAGCATAATACCTTCTAGTTCCATCCTTGTTGTTGCAAATGGCAAGATTTTGTTTCTTTTGAGGGCTACATAGTATTCCATTGTATACATATACCACGTCTCCTTTATCCATTCATCTGTTGATGGACATCTAGGTTATTTCCATAGTATGGCTATTGTGGACATTGCTGCTATAAACATTTGGGTGCACGTGTTGCTTCAGATCACTACATTGTATCTTTAGGTTAAATACCCAGCAATACTCTTTTTGTTTTAGTCCTCACACTATTAATAATTATCCTTTATGTCACAAATTTAGTGCCACTTTTCCTCACATTTTTGTACTTTTTGTTCTCAATTTTGCTATATAAAATGGCTCCCAAGCATAAGCTGAAGTGTTGGCTTGTGTTCCTAAACCCAAGAAGCTGCATTGTGCCTTATAGAGAAAACGTGTATTAGATTATCTTCATTCAGGCATAAGGTTGGCCTAGGGTTCAGTGTTAATGAATGAAAAATATATATGTGTGTTTAAATAGAAATACACATAAAACAAGGTGATGTGTTAGTTAATTGGTTGATGAAAATACTATGACCAGAAGCTCTTAGGAACTTAACCGTATATCCCCTCTAGGAGAAATAGTTCAGTATTTGCTAATTCAATATTACAGTGACTTTATAGAATATAACTCCCATAAGTAAGGAGAATTGACTGTATATGTAGTTACAAAATTTTGTTCAACTATTTGTAATATTTCATAATTTGCCTTCATGTCCCTATTAAAGATAGTGGGCCTTTATCTCATAATATATGTTATGTTATTAAGTAAGGAAAAAAACACCTATGTGCATTCTTAAATATTTTTGTAAGCATGGAGACAAATATGGCTGATATACATCAGGTTATGTTGGTTACCTGGAGGATGAATATTATTTTTCTTAATTTTTCTTTGTATTGTCTCACTGGTTGCAGTGAAACATGTTTCTTTTGTAGATATTCTTATAAAACATGATTTTTAATGGTTGCATTGCATTTCTCTTTGTGAAAGGAATAAAGTTTTGACTAATCATCTTGAATTTTCTTGTGATTCAGATAGTCAACGTTTACAGTTGGATCTACAGAAAATGGAACTTCTGGAAAGTAAGATGACTGAGGAACAACATTCTCTGAAAAGCAAAATTAAGCAAATGACAACTGACCTGGAGACATATAATGATTTGCCAGCTTTAAAATCATCAGGGGAAGAAAAGAAAAAGGTAAATGGTATTATAATTCAGATCGTTATAATTCAAATTGTTTTTTCTTGATCAAATTTAGTATATATATGTAGTTCATAGAATTTATTATTTGCAGTTGATTATTTGATATATAAGCTAAGATGTTTATGTATATAGGAGGAATTTAGAGAGATGTAGGTTTTAAACAAAAGGAAAAGCAAGAGCATTTCAACAAATATGAACTTTGTTAAATGCAGGTTCAATTATGAAATTTCCCTCTTTAAGACTTATTCATCAGTGGCTTATTCATTCAGTAATTATAATCTTGGTAGAATTTTACCAGAATATCATTGAAATTATTTAAGTTAAAAATGATTTATGTTGGCTTAAAGTCTGTTTGCTAAAGTCTGTTATTTGCTAAAGTCTGTTATTTACTTCTATTTGGATCTATCTAGAAGTTACATCAGGAGAGAACAGTATTAACAACCCGCAGAAATGCTTTTAAGAAAATAACGGAGAAGCTAAACGTAGACTATGAGACACTAAAGACACAATTGCAAGAAAATGAGACACATTCTCAGGTAAAAAGGAAAAAAAAAGACACTGAAATTTATTTCGTTTTTAAACTATCTGTCCCATGTTTTTAATCTCTATTTCTACTCCAAAACAGGTTTTTGGGGGGGGGGCAGTTTATAGATTTCTGGTTTATTTTAGGATATCTTCTCTTTTTTCCCCCATTTTATTTTATTTTATTTCTTTTCAGTGTTCCTAAATTCATCGTTTATGCACCACACCCAGTGCTCCATGCAATACATGCCCTTCATAATACCCACCACCCGGCTCACCCAACTCCCCCTACCCCCCTTCGAAACCCTTAGTTTGTCTCTCAGAGTTCACAGTCTCTCATGGTTTGTCTCCCCCTCCAATTTCCCCCAGTTTTTAAAAAATTTGCTTTATTTATCCTTCCAGACTTTCTGGCTTTGAAGATAGCCACAGGCTTTGAAGAAGCTTGTGTACGGGCTTCAGTTAGAATGAATTTACTTTTGCTCTCCTTCTATAAACCTATATTGAGGGACTTCTCTGTGCTAGGTCCTGTTCTGGGCATAGCTGATATGATAATAGCTTTGAAAAATTTCAAAAAAAATATTTTTTGAATGTAAAGCATTTTTAATGGAGAAACTTTTTTTTCATTTCTTTTCAGCATAACAGTATTCATTGTTTTTGCACCACACCCAGTGATAGAGAAACCTTTTTTTTTTTTTAAAGATTTTATTTATTATTTATTTGAAAGACAGAGATCACAAGTAGGCAGAGAGGCAGGCAGAGAGAGAGGAAGGGAAGCAGGCTCACTGCCAAGCAGAGAGCCCAATGTGGGGCTCGATCCCACGACCCTGGGATCATGACCTAAGCCAAAGGCAGAGGCTTTAACCCACTGAGCCACCCAGGCGCGCCCTGATGGAGAAACTTTTTAATGGAGATATTTTAATGGAGAAACTTTGCTAACTCAAAAGAATCACAAATAGAATTAAACTTTAATGACTAATATCCCACAGAAGAAATAATTCTTGTCATTTTTTAAAAATTCTTGTCATTTTTGTGTGGGTTCTTCTAGTCTATATATGTACATACATTTTATATATATGTATACATTTCTAGGTATTTATAGAAATGGTATCATATTGTACATATTATTTGGAAACTTGTTTTTCATTATTAACTATACCTAATAAGTAGTTTGCCTTGTCATATCTTTTAAAAATATGATTCTATATAATATTTGACTTAATGGATATAGTATATTTTACTGAAACAGTTTCATATTATTAGACATTTAGGTTATTTTTAGTTTTAAAACTGTTTAGTGCTGTAGAAAAGCAGTCCTGCCCTTGAACTTCTTGATTTACACTTCCGATTATCTATACAGGATGCACAGACAAGCCCCCTTTTTATATCATTTATTCTACTGATAGAATTAGCTAAGCAATATCAGATGTCTTCTAAATTGAGTGCCCTGTCTGAGAGGATAGAGAAGATACCTGTTTCATTCACTTTCTCCCCACACTGTGCCAGTGGTTGACACTTAATGGGTGTTTAATAAGTATTTGTCAGAGGATTAAATGAAGCATGTGTGACATGTACAAAATCAGTAAAGATTGATCATTCTCATCTAGTGAGTATATATTAGCAATTTACAACTATGATTTATTAATGCTAAATGCATTCTTCCTTTTCTTTAAATGGCAATATGATCATGATAGATAATAATTTGTTAACATTGGTATAATATTCTTGTAAATGTATTTCCTTTGCAGTTGTATACCCATATTGATTATATTTTTACAAAAGGTGGAATACTATATATATATAGTTGTTAAACATTCATTTTCTCACTTAAATATTTTCAGGCTCCTTTTTGGATTTTTTAATGACTATTTCATTATATGGATTTACCATTTTAAAAACAAAGACACACCTTATATTCTTTTTTTTTTTTTTTAAAGATTTTACTTATTTATATGACAGAGAGAGATCACAAGTAGGCAGAGAGAGAGAGAGGAGGAGGAAGCAGGCTCCCTGCCGAGTAGAGAGCCCGACGCGGGACTCGATCCCAGTACTCTGGGATCATGACCTGAGCCGAAGGCAAAGGCTTAACCCACTGAGCCACACAGGCGCCCCCCTTATATTCTTTTTGAAAGGGGTGAAATCTCATCAGAGTTTGCCACAACTACTTTAAAAAGATTAGAAGTCACTATTTTACATATTTGGATTTATCAGTTATTTTTGTCTCTATGTCATAATATACGGGTCTGGATATAGATTTGTAAGTGGCAAAATTATCCTAGTTTAGAGTGGGGATGGATACTGGAGAAGAAATATAAGAAAAAGTTTATGAGGCCATTGTCTTAAATGATTCTTAGGAAAAAGTACTGATACTGCTTATGAAATATTAGCTCTCTTAATAATAATAATAATAATAATAATAATAATCACTGAATAGATTATTTAAGGAGGAAAACATTTGACAAACACAATTTCTTAGAGCCAGTCAATGGCTACTTGTTTACTGGCACATCGAGTGCTAATCACATACTTAACCCCTTATACTGATAACAGGAATTCATAATATAACTCTTTGTTGCTTTTTGGGAATCCCCATTGATCAAATAAAATCTGATCTTATCTTTTGCAGCTCTTTTCTTGAAAACCATTTAAAATTTTTTTTTAATTTTACCATTTCAGTGTTCCAAAATTCATTGTTTATGCACCACACCCAGGTCTCCATGCAATACATGTCCTCCTTAATACCCACCACTAACCTCACCCATCCTCCCAACCCCCTCCCCTCTAAAACCCTCTGTTTCTCAGAGTCCATAGTCTCTCATGGTTCATCTCCCCCTCCGATTTCCCCCAACTCCTTTCTTCTCTCCATCTCCCAATGTCCTTCATGTTATTCCTTAAGTGAAACCATATGATAATTGACTTTCTCTACTTGACTTATTTCACTCAGCATGATCTCCTCCAGTCCCATCCATGTTGATACAAAAGTTGGGTATTCATCCTTTCTGATGGAGGCATAATACCCCATTGAATATATGGACCACATTTTCTTTATCCATTCACCTATTGAAGGGCATTTTGGCTCTTGCCACAGTTTGGCAATTGTGGACATCGCTGCTGTGAACATTGGGGTACATATGGCCCTTCTTTTCACTACATTTGTATCTTAGGGAAAATAGCCAGTAGTGCAATTGCCATAGGGTAGCTCTATTTTTAATTTTTTGAGGAATCTCCACACTTTTCCAAAGTGGCTGTATCAACTTGCATTCCCACTAACAGTGTAAGAGGGTTCCCCTTTCTCCACAACCTCTCCAACATTTGTTTCCTGTCTTGTTAATCTTTGCCATTCTAACTGGTATAAGGTGGTATCTCGGTGTGGTTTTGATTTGAATTTCCCTGATGGCTAATGATCTTGAACATTTTTTCATGTGTGTGTTAGCCATTTGTATGTCTTCTTTGGAGAAGTGTGTCTGTTCATGTCTTCTGCCCGTTTTTTGACATGATTATCTGTTTTTGGGGTGTCGAATTTGAAGAGTTCTTTATAGATCTTGGATATCAGCCCTTTGTCTGTGGTGTCATTTATGAATATCTTCTCCCATTCCTGCTTCATTGTTTTGTTGACTGTTTCCTTTGCTGTGCAGAAGCTTTTTATCTTGATGAAGTTCTAAAAGCTCATTTTCACTAAAAACCATTTTTTGGAGTCTATAAATTTCATAACAGACTTTTTGATGAAAGGCTATTATTTATTTGCTATTATTTAAACATATTTATATTGGAACAAACTATAAAACTCCTAGAAGAAAATATAGGGATAAAGCTCCTTGACATTAGTCTTGGCAACCATTTATTGGTTATGATATCAAAAGCATGAACAGCAAAGGCAAAAATAGGTATGCCTACATCAAACTAGAAGGCTTCTGCACAGCAAAAGAAAACAAAACACATTTTGTTTTCAACAAAATGAAAACAACCTATGGAATGGGAGAAAATATTTTCAGATCATAATATCTGATAAGGGGTTAATATCCAGAATATATAAAGAATGTACAACAGAGTGTTTAAATAAGTTGTAAGAGAAAAACAGATTCATGATTCAAGATATTCTCGGAGGTTTAAAGGCAAGTCACTAATACAGATGTATAATATATAAGGAAGTTGACCACCTGACAGAGTGTTGCTTTTGTAGCATTATTCATTTAGCACGTAAGAGGTCTGCATTCTAAGAAGGCCACCTCTTTGTCTGAAACAAAGGGGAAAAGTTTGGTACTTGACTTTGCAAAAGGTTATTAGAGATTTATTGCCAAAATGTGCTGACTGTTTCCTTAAGTCCATCTTAACTTTGAGTTCCTATCTGGGAAGCCAGATAGAATTATTTATTTGTTTATTTTTATTTTTTATAAACTTATAATGTATTTTTATCCCCAGGGGTACAGGTCTGTGAATCACCAGGTTTACACACTTCACAGCACTTACCATATAGCACATACCCTCCCCAATGTCCATAACTGCACTCTGCTCTCCCAAACCCCCTGGCCCCCGCCAGATTGAATTTTTAATAGTGTTAACTCACAGCATATACAGTTTATATAATTAATTAGTTAGGACTTATCCTAATATCTAGATTTATCTCTTTAGAGGAAACAGTGGAATAGATGGTACATTAACACTGAACTTATGCCCTGAAAATAATTTTAACATGAGAGTAGAAAGAGATATTAATGCTGCTTCAGTTTTCAGATTCTTAAAACTGATCATTACCTCTTAGAAATGTCCACACAGAACGTTATTTTAATGTTTCATTTTTCAGATAGTCCTTTGCCTAGGAAAAATACTATGTGCATCTTAAAAAAGAAAGACCATAACCCAGAGTTAAAAGGTTAATTAAATCAGAAAAACAATTTAATTCTATAACAGTAAAATTGTCTTCTGAGGAAGCAACCATCAATATAATATCCACATTAGTTTCCTGTTGATGCAGAAATTATTGTAACAGTGCCAGTTTTTAACCAACCCTCTTATAATCTTCACACTGCAGCTCTGCTCTTATCACAGCTTGTGGAATTAGACAGGAAATTTAGCCCTGGAAATAAGGAAGTTACTCCTATATAGTTGAACCTTTGACAGTGTTAGAATATATATCACATTTGTAGCATTAGACTTCTAGATTTCAAGGAGAGAGTCCCACCATGTCCCATTCTTTTCTTTCAAGTTCTTTTTGGAAAGGGAAGAGTCATAAATTGTCTTTAGTTAGCATGTTCATTGGCATAATAAAATTGTAAATATTTTCCAATTACGTATATAGAGTAAAACCCGTTGTCAAATTCAACATTATATTTATTAATGTACTTTACTATTGTTTAATCTTTTCTAATTTTCCTTTTTGTCTGCCATAGGTCTTTATCTCACCAAAATGCAAGCAGTTGATACGATTTAAAATTAAATGGTTTTTTTTGCTTATCCTCTTAAAAGGGTGTATAATTGTTTTGAATATGGGTACTGTTTAACCTTTTTATTTTGTGTTTTTTAGCTTACAAATTTGGAGAGGAAATGGCAACACCATGAACAAAATAATTTTGTGATGAAAGAATGTATCCTTTAAGAAGAAGCAAATGAACTTGACTGAGTGATTTTTTTTTTTAAGATTTATTCACTTATTCGAGAGAGAGAGAGAGAGAGAGTAGGATGGAGGGGAGGTAGAAGGAGAGAGAGGATCCCAAGCTGACTCCCCACTGAGCAGGGAGCCCGATGCAGGGCTCGATCTCACACCCTGAGATCATAACCTGAGCCCAAATCAAGAATCAGATGCTTAGCTGACTGAGCCACCCAGGTGCCCCAGAGAATTTTTTTCTAAGAATTTCTTTAAATAAATGAAATGAAATGAAATTTAACACAAACTTTACAAATATGTAATATGTATAAAACACCAAGCTTAACTATGTGGGGAATAAATGAGTAAGACTTAGTTTCCAGTCTATAATAATTAGGGTGTGTACAAAAGTAACAATAGAAAGCAGACTATACAAAGTCATAGTGTGGCAAAGTGACTAAGTGCACAGGATTTGGAGTAAGGAGATCTAAATTTCAGTGTTGACTGTACTGCTTGTAGGTTAAGGACTTTGGGCAATTTAATTTGTTTAAGCCTCACTTCTGTCATCTCAAACAAAGTTAATATTTCCTTCTCATAGAGTTATTGAAAGAATTATATAAAACCATGCATATATGTATATTCGTAATTGTTTGCTGTTGCTAATAATGCTGTACCTTGGATATCTGGGCAGCAGAGGAATATAAGCCTAAGTAGTATCCTGAGAAATTTGACTTTCAAGCTCATTCTGTGTTTAGCCAATTCAACTTCATATTTCTATCAATGTAGTACTTAAATCCCATCTTCTTGCTAATTTTTCTGTGTGCTTATATATGGAGGAAATAGCTACTGAGGACATGTGTTGTGCAATTTTAAGAAACATTAACCCAGAAGTTATTTTCTATTCCTTTCTTTGACCCTTTAAGGACATCTCTGCTTGGAGAAGTAGCTCCTGGCTCATTGGAAGTTTAGATTCTCCTCTAGGAAACTGCCAAACTTCACTTCCGGGCAGCATGGATCCCAGCTTGCTTCCCCACCAAATGCATCACGGGCAGTCATACTACTCAGTTTAAAAGCAAAAGACTCTAACTGAATATGCTTTAGTCTATCAGTCTAGTTTATGCAACACAAAGTAGGGGATTTTGAAATAGAGTGAATTATAGAGACTTCTGAAATTCAGTGTACTCTAGAGAACATGGTTGTTCTGAATATTCAGTTCTCAGACCAGAATTAGATTGAGATGCATAATGTTAAGTATAAAAAAGCTCATAGGAATGCCTGGGTGGCTCAGTCAAGCATCTAACTTGATTTTGGCTCAGGTCTTGATCTCAGGGTCATAAGATTGAGCCCCATCGGAGCCCTGCACTCAGTGCAAAGTCTGCTTGTCCCTCTCCCTCTGCTCTTCCTCATGCTTTCTCTCTCTTTCAAGTAAATAAATAAAACCTTTTTTTTTTTTTTAAACTGTTCTACTGTAGGTGAAATTTTTTGAAACAAGTTTTGCTTAGCCTTTTAGGTTTCAATTGATCTTAATCTGTTAATATGTTTATTTTTAAATATATTCTATTTGTGCTTTTTCTGGCCATTTTCAATTTTCAGTAAGAGAAATTAAAAAAAAAAAAAGGATTTGATTCCTTCCTAACCCAAGTAGATTACTATTTTTGTTGATCACTGTTTCCCCTTAACTCATGTAATTAGTTATAGCAACCAAGAGTCAAGAGAGTGATTACCAGTCAATCATGAAGAATGTGACCAAGCAGATTGCAGAGTACAATAAAAACATTGTGGAAGCTCTACATAACATGAGCAGAAACTGAGTCTGAACCATCTTCAAGTCTCTATAGTAGTACACTCTTGTTGCTAAACTTTGTATAAGCTGACTGAAAAAGAATAGCTTACCCTTGAAGAGTTTAAAAATTTTGAGTGCTATAATTTTTGCGACCTCTTTGAAGAGGTTATACTATTTTAAATAGTATAATAGTTCAATAAAAAGTTTGCATACAGAAAAGCATCTTTTTATATTTGTATTTATTTGTGTGGGTGATAAAAACGTGTCAGCCAACTAAGAGATGAACTAAAAGTAGCCACTGAGATTCACTTAGTTGGTATAATCCATCTATGGCAGTAAATGAGATCATTTTTTAATGTGTCAACTTTAGGAGGAATACATGGAGTGAGATTCTGACTTACTACTTATATCATCCTTGTCAATTTTGCTTTTAGAAAAAGTAAGAATGGAAGGGAGTTGTTTAGCTTTGAGCTTTATCTTAAATAGGGTATATTTGATGTATTTTAGGGAATATAAAGTTCCAGGTAAATGTATTAATACATATTCTTTGTATATCAGTTATCCTTAAAGATTCAGAATTGAAAACTTTAACCTTTGCAATTTAAAAATATTTTCTCGTGTATATGCTAGGAAAAACATGAAGTTTAAAAGAAATGCTGCACATATGGTAGTCTGTTTTAGATGATGCCTGTTGCTGTTTATTGCCACTCTGGAATATACATTCACTCTTTTGGACTGTAAGTAGATTAATTTTGTATTGCCAGAACATTTGAAAAGAAAAACTAGAAGAGGTAGAATTGTATAGTATAAATCTAGGAGATATTTTAGTAACTATAGATGTATCTTCTCTTGTAGGCAGGAATAAGTCATCTTTACCAGCATAAGATAGTTCTTGCAACTGTCCTCCTTTTGCTCTGATTTTATGTTCATCAAGTAACTCCACTTCTCAGTATTCCTGAAACAAAAGTTGGGGGGGGTGCTTTATTGAGCTATAATTTACATATTATAAATTACCCATCCATGTTGCTTTCTTGAAGTAAATATCACCATAAACTCTTCAACTTTAGTGTGTGTGAGATTATGTAGATGGCTGAGCATTGTCGATTTTGGTTAACTCTGGATTACTAATATGGCTAAAGATCCTGGACAGTGATAACATTCATTAAGGTGGCATTCTGAAAATATGTTCCTCTAATATTAAGTTCTTCAGGTTGTTAATAGGTGTTATGCCACCAAAGGATTCATGGTCAAAGAAGTTTGGAAAAAATGGTTTGTAACAAAGGTAAATTATTTTTATTCTTGACTGCTAAGAGGCCTTAATGTGCTAATGTACAATAAGATCAAGAAGAGTATATAGTATTTAAGGAATTTTTTTTTTCCCCTGAGTGGTGGAATTGTGGTTGTTTTAATCTTCCTTGGACTTTCTGGCCTAAAAATTTTGGTTCAAAATCATCTATTGTGTATATAAAATATTTAGAAGTGCAGTCTTAAAAAAAAAATAAAGAAGTGCAACAAAAATTCAGATAAAGTTCTATATACAGTTAGTAGTTCTAACCTGTGGAAAAGGAGTATAATAGTAAAACAACTCTGCAGTTATTGAACTAGATCTGACTCAGTCTTCACCCAGAAAGAAGGTAGGAGGAAGAATCTAATAAATATATGTGTTTGCATTATAAGAATGAGAAGCTTGGCGGAAAAAAAAAAAAAAAGAGTATTTCTTTTCAAAAAAGCAAGGTTTGCAACCTCTGTTTTAAATTACTCATATATGATATTTGCGGAACATAATTGAGCAGGATTTCTTTAAACTAAAATGTGTTATCTGAGGGAAATTCTCGCTAATGTCTCTTCCTTCCTCTCAGAGCTTTTCAACAAATCCAACAAGAATATTTCTTTGCTAGGATAGAACTGGTGGCTACTATCTGCATGAACCGGCTCTTCCTCAGTCAGTCACATTGCTCAGTGAGTTCCATTCCTGTTAAAACAACACCTTGTAAGTCATATGGAAAGAAGCTGCAGACTGAACAAACATGCTGAGTAATTTTACTAATGAAAATCAACATGGGAAAGTTAGCAAGTCTTTGTTTTTCCCATCCTTATCCTTCATCAATAAATAAACATGAGTTCTTGAGTCTCATTTTCACTAACTGGGGAGTCCTTGATTTGGACCACATTCTGATGGAATAATGCCATTCACACTAGAGATAAAAGACCAGTTAATAGCAGCTCCCAGGGTTCTTGCTATCTGCCTGCCAGGAAATTAGAACATTTAGACTTAAAGAAGGAGAAATCAAGATGGACTACTAGAGCATTATTGTCATCTATTTTAATATTAACATCTTTCATTTTATAGTATAGAATTAAGTATAAGTTTTGGATTAGGTAAATGAATTGAACAATCATGACTCCTCTACTAACTTGTTATATGACCTTGTGAAGTTCTCAGTCTCTGAATTTATTTTTTTCATCTATAAAATAAAATAATAGGGCTTAATCATAAGGTTGGGCCAAAGAGTGTGCGGAATTCAAGGCTTTTGACACAAATGGCTTTCAGAAAGGTAGCATAATAATTAGCAGTGTGCAAGAGTGCTGTTTCCCTGCACTCTTCAACACAAGTGTTATCCAGGTTGACAATGCAGTTCCTCATTTG
Source organism: Mustela putorius furo (assembly GCF_011764305.1). Taxonomy (NCBI): domain Eukaryota; kingdom Metazoa; phylum Chordata; class Mammalia; order Carnivora; family Mustelidae; genus Mustela; species Mustela putorius. The sequence goes on from NW_025421375.1 coordinate 13,291,156, forward strand.
TTTTAGTTTTTTTAAATAAACCTAATTGCCTCATTACTATAATTAGAAACTTTATTGGGTTTTAATTAATATGCAGGGTATGTTTCATGCTAAAAAATTAATCTATTAATAAAAATAGAATTTTAAAATCTTCATTATAAATTTGTAATAACAAAAGGTTAATGCATGATGCTTATTTTTAAAAGATAGTAGACTATACTTTGCTGCTTCAATATCTTCTCTCATTAATATATCATAATGTGTTACTGCTCTGAAAAGCTGACTATATAACCTTAAGTGGAATAGGAAGAATCTGTGTAGAAATCTACCTGATAATAACCAGAGGTGTTCTCTTTGATAATTTTCTCTGTCCTTCTCCAGAGCAAGTACACATAAGGATAAGCTATGTTAGAGGAGAGACCATAATATCCATTAAAGAGTTCAGGGTACAAGAGAGTTTGGAGAAAGCATGAGTCCTTAAGAATTCAATGGTCTGCTACCTAAAAGAGGCTTAGACACATTAGGTAAGTCTCTCACAAGAGAAATATAAAAACTAAAATTAGATTTTCAAAATTAACTTTTGTTTTATTTCCAAATCTTTCTGTAAAACAGTATTCTTACCATGATAACAACATGGTGATACCATGGATGAAAAGCAGACTTAATCGGTTAAAATTATATTTGGCACAACGCCAAGAAAGAACTACTACTAACCAAATTGAAATATTATCTCATTTTCTGTGTTTTCATTTTCAGTAGATAAACTTACCCTATTAGAGGAAGCCCAGACTGACATGAAAGTGAGAAAATTTGAAATAGTCCATAAGTTCAATCTGAATTTTTTATCAAAGGACACTAGTTCATTTTTTAAAAGCCTCTATGTTTAATTTGCTTCTTGCTAAAGTGAACTTTCCCTTAGTTTACTGGGGGTGGGAAGGGCTGCCTTAGAGATTGCCCCACCCCATCCCCCCTGCCAAGGACAAAGCAAGTCCCTGTGTCTCAGGATTAGGGGAAATGGTTAAGAAGGAGAGGAAAAGAAAATTGCTTTTCCAGCTTCTCTAACTTCCCATGTAGCCTACAGAGAAAAGGAAGCATCCCTTGGGAGGAAATAACAAAAGTGCTAAACAGTAGATGGATGGATGAAGCCTGCATCCCTGCAGGGTACTGGAGCTCTTGCTTTTATAATGTCCCTTGGCTTGTAGTTATCAGAAGTCCAAATGGACGTTTACTACCAATTGGCCCAACCCTCCTGGGGCTTCTACCTTTGAAGATGTTCCTTGGCTCAGTTCCTTTTCTTGCCAGAAATATCAAAGTCAGTAAAGGGGGTTTGGTAAAGCTGTCAAAGTCTGGTTGCCTTGTTTCCTTTTCCAAGGGCACACTTGAGGTATCAGGTTAGACCATAAGAGATATTCACAAGAGACCTTAAGAGACAGCTAATTAGAACAAGTGTCAGGTAATAAGAGATAAAACTCTTCTTGCAAAACCACGCAAACCTGTATTATCTCCAAGGTGCCACCACTTCAGCCAAAAAACAAAGTCCTCCACAAAATAAAGATTCTTTTCATTAAGCATAGATTGGAATTACTTACCAGATACTTTGATTGGGGCACCTGGGTGGCTCAGTGGGTTGAGCTTCTACCTTTGGCTCAGGTCATGATCTCAGGGTTCTGGGATCCAGCCCCGTATCAGGCTCTCCGCTCAGCAGGGAGCCTGCTTCCCCCTCTCTCTCTGCCTGCCTCTCTGCCTACTTGTGATCTCTCTCTCTCTGTTAAATAAATAAAATCTTTTTAAAAATACTCTGATTTGTCAGATGTTTGATTCCTAAAATATTTCATGACCGTCCTGTGTACTGCCATCAACAAGCATGGCAGGTATTGATGCCATATGTGCTTAATTATCTTCTCAGTAAGAATTAGAGTATGATCTGATGAAAAGAATCTTTATCTATCTATTTAATAAAGATTTTATTTGAGAGAGAATGTGCATGCGTGGGGTTGGGGGAGGAGCAAGGGGAGAGGGAGAAGCAGACACCCCACTGGGCAGAGAGTCCTGTGCCATGTGGGACTCGATCCCAGGACCCTAGGGTCATGACCAGAGCCAAAGGCAGATTTTCAACCGACTGAGCTACCCAGGAACCCCTAAAAAGAATCTTTAAAAGAATTTTTTGGCTTAATTGTCTGAAATTCATACCAAGTTAATGCTTTGATATTGTGTGATCACAGCCTCATAAATTTTAATGTAAACAAAAAGGATATTTCCAAATGATGAGAGGAAACTTAACACTAACACCCCAGTTAAGGAAAAGTCCCTGGGATTTCAGCTACCACATGGGTTAGACCCTTTGCCATCTCTTGTAATAATCTGAGTTTCTTTTTCGTTCATTATGATGAAAGCATCCATGACACAAATAATAGTTCTTTAGCTTTTTTTTTTCTTTTTATTTATTTATTTGACAGAGATCACAAGTAGGCAGAGAGGCAGGCAGAGAGAGAGATGGCGAAGCAGGCTCCCCAGCGAGCAGAGAGCTGATACGGGGCTCAATCCCAGGACCCCGGAACCATGACCTGAGCCAAAGGCAGAGGCTTTAGCCAACTGAGCCACCCAGGCGCCCCTCTTTAAGCCTTCTTCATTGAAAGACTTTTGTAAATCTAATTACTGCAAAGATTTCTCTTACTTACTGGAAAAGATCCATCCGTTCATAATACTCAAGCTAGTCACATAGTTGCCATAGCTCTTTGCTTTACCACCTCACTCCTCTGCTTGTACATAATTACAGAAACAACTGAAAGGGCATGGGACCTTTGAGTTTGGAAGTTCTTCATATGCAGCCCCAATAGCTGACAGCCTTTTGGCAATTTGTTCCAGTCTCCCTGAACCTATTTGCAGGGTTATTATAAGATTCCTATGCAATTAAGGTGTGTGAAATTGCTTTAACATGTAGAATGCCATGTAAGGAAAGTAGTAGTTATTTGTAGTTTCTTAAACTTGTTCTCATCCCCACTGCCTGCACACATACATCTTCATCAGTACCCATTTTTCCCTCTCAGAAGCACACATGTTCCATCTAAGAAGCAAATGTCTTAGGAGCATAGTTTCTAAGTCCTAAAAGAAGGTCCCTCTCTGTCCAAGGCTAACTCCTCCCCTGGTGCTTATCCTGTCCACTGCAGATTACTTACGAATCTTTCTTAATCTTCTATCATCCCATTTCTCCTGTGGTTTTAGTCATTTCTCCATTGATTTGATCATCTCCGTATAGAAATATATTCATCTTCTTCCCATTACTTTCACATTCATTGTCTGTAAAAGACTGATCTACTTCACGCCCTGGTCTCTTCCCACCAAACACTGTTCAATAATGCACTAAAACTGCTTCGTTAACACAACTGATACCTTAATTACCAAAACTAATGTACTCCTTTGTGTTGTATTCTAGTAAAATTTTTGTGTAGGTTTTAAAATTATTAACCACTCCTTCTTTCTTCATTTGCATTTTATTACCTCTCTTTCACTTAATTCCTCTACCTTTTTGTCCACTCTTCAGTCTTTCCTAGGCATTTCCTCTTTTTGGTTCTACAAGAGGCTTAGAGAATATTAGCTTGCCAAATGAAATAGTTTTCCCCTTGGCTATTGGAATTGTTTCAAAGATCCCTATGTGATAGGCTAATTTGATACTATGATAGTGAGTTCATGATTGGGATTACTATATAATGAAAACTGGACCATGACTGCTTATTTTCCATAGACTTCAAAAGTGTCACTAGATATGGGTAATTTTTAGTAACCACTAACATGAAATTAGTTTAAGCCTCATGTAAAGGTATGAAAAGCTACAGTAGCAGAAATATAAGCCCCAAAAACCTCCATTATTAAACATTTCCTGAATACTAGTTGTGTAATTACCAAGTACCAGGGTCACTTGAGCATCTTGTCTTCATCTGATATTGCTAGACCACAAGTATTTTCTCCTTCCCTCTTTAAGGCAGGTTAGTAAAAATAATTTCTTATTTCTACTGAACTATGACATTTTTCATCACATTGTGGGCTTCCTGAGGTCAGGGATGATGTCTTAGTCATCTGTGTCTTCTCTGCCAAGCAGACTACTTGACATGTAAATTCACAGTGAGAGCTTACTGAGTTAAATTTGTTTGGATATGATAGACTAAACCAAATTAAAATGGCATGGGAGATGCTTTGGAAAGCGGTTTGGAACTTTCTTAAAAAGTTAAGCATAGATCACCATATGACTTAAAAATTCCGCTTGTAATTGTATACCAGGGAGGTGAAACCTATTCACACCAAAACTTAAACATGGATATCCATAGCAGCATTATTCATAATATTCTAAATGTAGAAATAGTCCAGGGGCACCTGGGTGGCTCAGTGGGTTAAAGCCTCTGCCTTTGGCTCAGGTCATGATCCCAGGCTCCTGGAATTGAGCCCCGCATCTGGCTCTCTGCACAGCAGGGAGCCTGCTTCCCTTCCTCTCTCTGTCTGCCTGTCTGCCTACTTGTGATCTCTGTCTGTCAAATAAATAAATAAAAATCTTTAATAAAAAAATAATAAAAGTAGAAATAGTCCAAATGTCCATCAGCTGGTGAATGGCTAAATAAAATATGGTATGTGTACACACACACACACAAACATTATTCAGCCATAAAAAGGAGTGAAGTACCAACATATGCTAAAACATGATGAGCCTTGAAAACATGCTGAGTGAAAGAAGCCAGTCATAAAGGGTATAGAATTTTGTACGATTTTATTTATATGAAATATCCAGAATAGATAAATTAATAGAGACAGAAGGTATATTAGTGGTTGCCTATTGATGAGAAGAGTTGAGGCAGTAATAATAAAGGTGCAATATTTATTTGGGGGTGATGAAAATATTCTAAAACTGACTGAAGTGATGTATGTACAACTCTGAACATTTTTAAAAAATTTAATCATACACTTTAAATGGATTTTATGATATATGAATTACATCTCACTTTAAAAAAGAACACTAAGGGGCACCTGGGTGGCTCAGTTGGTTAAGCATTTGACTTTAGGTCGGGTCATCATCTTGGGGTCATTGGACCAAGCCCTGTGTCGGGCTCCCTGCTCATCGAGGAATCTGTCTCCCCTTCTCTCCCTACCTACCTCTGCCCCTCCCCTCATGCTTGCTTGTGCACTTTCTCTCTCTCAAATAAATAATAAATAACGCTAAGAAGAGTTAAGAAACTACATATAAATCATAAATCTAGACTTTGGTTAATGTGGAAGAGACTTTACATGAAATTACTCATTTTTTAAAAAAATTTTTATTTGAGGGGCGCCTGGGTGGCTCAGTGGGTTAGAGCCTCTGCCTTCGGTTCAGGTCATGATCCCGTAGTCCTGGGATCGAGCCCCGCATTGGGCTCTCTGCTCAGCGGGGAGCCTGCTTCCTCCTCTCTCTCTGCCTGCCTCTCTGCCTCCTTGTGATCTCTGTCAAATAAATAAATAAATATTTTAAAAAAGATTTTTATTTGAGAGAGAGCGCACAAGCAAGGGGAGTGGCAGACAGAAGGAGAGGGAGAAGCAGGACTCCCCACTGAGCAGGGAACCTGATGTAGGGCACAATCCCAGGATCCTGGGTTCATGATCTGAGCTGAAGGCAGGCAGATGCTTAACTGAATGAGCCACCCAGGTGCCCCAGTATTACTCATTGTTTTAAAAAATGAAAATATGTGGGAGTTGTATACAGTTACTCAAGAGCTCTTTGAACATTCTCTTGGATTCTGCGCAGAAACAGAAATGTTTAAAACCCTATTTTTCGGGGCGCCTGGGTGCCTCAGTGGGTTAAAGCCTCTGCCTTCGGCTCAGGTCACGATCTCAGGGTCCTGGGATAGAGCCCCGCATCAGTCTCTGCTCAGTGGGGAGCCTGCTTCCTCCTCTCTCTCTCTCTCTGCCTGCCTCTCTGCCTACTTGTGATCTCTGTCAAATAAATAAATAAAATATTTTTAAAAAAAAACAACTATTTTTTCCCCCTAGCATCACTACTATAATCCAAATGGAGCTTTCTAAAGCTTATTCAAAGATAGGCCAGATTTCTGTTCCTCTGGGGATGTTTAGATAGATAGATAGAAACAAAGAGAGCTGATTACACTTGTTGGAGAAAAATAAAAGTACAAAACTTGCCCTTCTGTAAATTGAGAAAAGAGTTCTTTTTTTGTGGAGTATTGGGATGGGTGAGAATTTTGGTAACTTTTCTATCATAATACTTCTGACATTTGCAGCAATTGATTGTTTTCCTTTTTTCTCTTACTGTGGCTGAGGCAGCATCTGTTGAAATTCATCATTTAAGCTTGCCTTTGCTTCCTAGCTGTTTTTTGAGGGTCAATGATTTGTTATTTCTAGGCAGGATTTTTTTTTCCAATGGGCAGACTGTTTCTTCTCTAAGAATGTATACAAAGAAAAGTAAGTATGAAGGCACTGGAACTGTCTGGGTGCAGACTTAGAGCCACTGTACAACTTGTACATTTTAACACCATGTCAGTCATTTTATGTCTGTGGAGCTGCATTTGGAAAATGGGGGACATAGCTGTCTACTTCTTGAGAAAGAGCTAGGAATTAAATAGATAATGCTTTAAAAATATTTTGAATTAAAGATATATATGTATAAAGATATATATGTATGTATATTAGAAATTAGAAAGCTTCATCCTTGAATAGACATGTGTGAGTGACTTATAGTCTGTGTGTCTATATATATGTGTATACATATATACACACATATATGTATATATAATATGTGTATATATAAAATATATTTAGATTTTATTTTTATATTTTGTACAATATTTTGTATATTTGTACAGTATATATACACTTACATATCTATGTGTGTATATATGTATACATATATACATGTCTATATATATAGACACATATGTATATATATATACATGTCTGAGTGACTTACAGTGTATGTGTCTATATATATCTATATATATAGACATGTATTTGACTATACAAATATAGGTCAGGTCATCATCTTGGGGTCTTGGGGTCAAAACCCTGTGTCGGGCTCCCTGCTCATCGAGGAGTCTGCTTGTCTCCCTCTCTCTCTACCTACCTCTGTCCCTCCCCTCACTCATGCTTACTTGTGTACTCTCTCTCTCAAATAAATAGTAACACTAAGAAGAGTTAGGAAACTACATATAACATACATATAGGAAACTACATATACATATATATAGATACATATATATGTATACATATATATATATATATAGACACACACACTATAAATCATTCACACATGTCTATTCAGGTATGAAGCTTTCTAATTTTGTAGGAGGAAATACTGTCCTGCAGATTTAGAACAGGATGTCCGATAGAAATACAGTATGAAATACAAATGTGACCCAGAATTTTAATTTTCTAGTACCCACATTAAAAACTGGAAAAAGAAACAGTTGAAATTCATTTTAATATATTTTATTTAACTCAATATATTCAAAATACCATATTAATGTGTAATTAACAAAACAAGTTATTGAGATATTTTATGCTGCTTTTTCTGTTCTAAAACTTTGCATTTTTATAGTATATTTTACACTTAATTGCTCAGTTTGGACTGGCCACATTTCAAGTTCTCAATAGCAAAATATCAATAGTGACTACCAATTGGACAGCATAGATTTAGAATTTAGAAATTTTTTTTCTGATTATAGCAAGGGGATGAGCCTTAGGAGGAAGCCAAATGGCAGTTTTGTTAAATAAAGTAAAATTGTTTTATAGGGAGAGAAAAAAAAATTTTCCTATGTGAGATTATAATCTAAAGTAGGACTTTCTGTATTCTTTTTGATTAGTCTTGTTACTTTTACAAACCTATTTTCTTTGAAAAGTAATTTTAATTGGCCCAATAAAGAAAAAAAATAAATGTGGTAGTTAGGGATATTTTAGATACTTTCTTCTGAATGGACCTCTGAAAGAATCAGACTGGCCAGATCTTCTTAATTTCAGGAACTGAAAATATCAGAGGATTTGTGAATTGTGCTTACATTTAATAACTCCAATACTAAGAAACATTGTTTAGCTATATAATATATGAATTAGTTATATATAATAGTATATTATTTATATATAACATATGCTAGTTATATATAGCTATAGTATTTTATATCCATTTATATGATGCAATTATCAGTAATATTTTCTTCATTTATTTCTGTATCTAAATAGTAAACTTTAATTGCATGATTTGGAAAGCTTTGAATTACAGTGTTGCTCTAAGAAAGCCTCTGAGACCTCCTTTGGAAAAAAATCAATGCAGGAATGTTTTTCTAGTCTCTCCTCCTATGCCCCCATGTCCATTGTCAAAGATAACATATTGATAAGTCTATTTGACTAATAAGTATACCCTTTTATTTAAAATAATACTACATTGCGGGGTGCCTGGGTCGTTCTGTTGGTTGAGCATAGACCTCTTGATCTCAACTCTGGTCTTGATCTCGGGATCCTGAGTACAAGCCCCACATTGGGCCCCATGCTGGGTTTGGGGCTTACTTAAAAATATAATAAAATAAAATAAAATAAAACTTATATTGGGAACTAATAGAAGTTTAGATGTAGCTACAAACAGTTCTCAATAGGGATTTACTTTAGCCTGAATTTTGACGCTTAGTGAATTATCAAATATTGTTATGTAACAATGTTTAAATGTTTAAAGTAGGCTGGGTCACACAAATAAACTTAAATTACATTCTGCTACTCTTGAGCTCTGCATGAAACTCTCTCTGCCTCATTTTGAGCCACACTCCCTCTCCCCAGGCCTTCCTCTCAACCTCACAGATCTCTGGCACTAGTATCTGCAGAGGAAGGAGTGGGGATGAAGGCAAGTGGATTAAAACAATGGGGAAGGGAAGAAGACAGAGTAGGCAAAGTACCTTGTGACCTTAAAATAATGAGCTGTGTTTTCCTGTGTGTCTGGTATACTGTCTCTAAAGACAATTCCAAAAAAGAAGCTATAAAAATGTTTAGAATAAAGATAACATCCTTGGGCTAAGAGCCTGCCCTACCAAGTTTGCTACTATGAAGCTCGTCACGTTTTTTAATGTAACTGAAAAGCAGATTTTAGTGTTTGAAAGGTGAGGAATGGGAATGAGGTGAGGTTAGTCTTGTTGTTAGTCTACAATCTTTTCAAAGAATGACAAGAAAAGTAGTATTTGCCCCCGTTCCCATCTGTTAGAAAAAATAACCAGGACTTCTTGCTTGAAAGAGAAGTTAGTTTCCAGGTTTATTGACTCAGGTAAAACTGTCATGTGCCTCTAAATTTTTCAGGTTTTTTTACATTGAAGCAACAAATAATGAATGAGCAAAGAGTGAAAATTTCAATGCAAGTAAGATTTCTAAATAACTGTGGTGCACAGAATATTGCCTCCCAAAGATGTTCACATCCTAAATCCCACAATCTGTGAATCTGTGCCTTAAATGGCGATTAAATGTGATTAAATTAAGGATCTTGAGATGGGAAGATTATTCTGGATTAGCTGGCTGTGCCCGACGTAATCACAAACATCCCTTTAAAAAGCAAGAGGGTCAAAGCCGCGGAGATAAAATTTTGAGGAATAGAATCAAAATTTAGAATGATATAATTTGAAGATGGAAGAAGGGCTATAAGCCATGAAATGTAGCAGCTTCTAAAAGCTGGGAAAAGAAAGGAAACCATCTCCCCTAGAGTCTTTAGAAATATTTTAGCTACAGATCTCTCAGACTTGTGATTTACAAAACTGTAAGGATAATAAATTTGTGTTTCTTTAGGCCACCAAGTTTGTGGTAATTTATTACAATAGCAATATATACAACATAAGCCTCAACCATCTGCAATGAATTTTTATCAACTATAGTTTCTGTCCTTGCATTTATTTATCATAATTTCACTGGCAATAACAGGAACTACTAATGTATGAAGTCCATCATGGTGAAAGCAAATCCTACCCATACATATAAAGGCAACCATACCAGCAAGTAAGGCTGCCTATTTCCATTTATCAAATTCATTCAGCTAATATATATTGAATAAAAAAGTGACCAAGACCAGCAAAATTCCTGCCCAGATGGAGCCTGCATTCTAATGCAGGAGACAGACAATAACCAAACAGTGCTGTTTCATATGATGATAAATTTTCTTTGTAAATGCAAATACTGGCTGATTTTGAAAAAGTAAACAAAGTGTCTCTTTGTAAACCCAGCTGCTGAGTTCATGAATTCTTTACTACTTAGGACGTTTTTCTTGAGGGGGTGCCTGGGTGGCTCAGTGGGTTAAAGCCTCTGCCTTCAGCTCAGGTCATGATCCCAGGATCCTGGGATCGAGCCCTGCATCGGGCTCCTGCTTCCTCCTCTCTCTCTCTGCCTGCCTCTCTGCGTACTTGTGATCTCTGTCAAATGAATAAATAAAAAATCTTAAAAAAATAAAAAAAAAAAAAGACGTTTTTCTTGAGGCATTCAAGTAAAGCCTCCAGGAGTTCCTTAAGACCTGGCATCCCATCTGTTCCATACCAATGTTCTCACATTTTATGGGATAATCACTTTCTAAAGAAGACATAAATGAATTTAATAGCCTCTGTCCTGATAATCCACCTCTAGCCTTAATGCCATGTTCTGGCCAACATCGCAGAATAACCCAGGACTGCTGAGTCTCAAGTTGGCTCCAGAATCTTTATATAAGACTGTTTTAGGGATGGTAATTTCACTGAAAGTTTGGTTAGGAAACTCGTCTTAAACCTCTGTTGGATAGAAAGCACACCTTTTATTTGCAGAATAGTAATGTAGGGTAGGGGGTGAAATTCAAAAGCATCCCCTAAGCCAGGTATTGCTACTGCGCTGTAAGACTGGTAAGTAGAAAGTTAAAGAAATCCAGTCACGGCCATGGGCAACTAGGGAAGTCTGAATCAAAACAAGAAAAGACTGAAGTCAAGGAAATCAAAATCAAGAAGCTTGGTTAACTAGAAATATGGTGGACACCAACTAAGCTCTGTTAATGTTCTGCCTTTGTGTTACCTGGGAGTAGAGCACCTCCTAACAAGATGTAGAAATACAGTATTCTTACCTTTATGCCTGACGTCATTAACCAGTAATTGTTCCAGCTGACTGTAAGTGACATTTAATGGAACTGCACAGGGAGTTTCATACTATCTGTGTTTTTGCCCTACCTGCCCTGAGCAGGTAGTAAGTTTACATGCAAAAACAGATTTAAGAGACAGCCTTCATTCTTTCTCTTACACCTTATATTTGATTCAACAGCAGCTTCTAAAACATCACCTGATTAATCTACTTTTTCCCATTTCTTTTATTATAATCCTAGTTGAAGCCACCATTGCATTTTTTTCTTGGACCTTAACTGATCTCTTGCCTCTCTACAATCCATTCTTTAAGAGCAGCCATGGTAATACTTTTTATTTTATTGAAAAATATAAGAAGTTGAGTAAATATAAAGAATTTTACAATAGTTGTCAGTATACTCACCAGAATTAACAAGTTAATATGTTGTCATTACAGATATGAATGGAATTTGAAATATAATAGAAATAGATATTACAAGAAAGGTGATGTCTTTTTCATTCCTTTTGTCATTTCCATAGCCCAGAACTAATCATCCCCTTAAATTTGGTGTTTATCCTTTCAGGCTGTTTTTACATTTTTATTCCATGTAAATAGTTATAAACAAAAGAATAGTATTCTGTATTCTTAAAAATTTTACATGAAAATATTATTGTGGACCTTCTTTTTCCCATTAAACATTGCTTTGTTGAAAGCTATCTCTATTGATTTTTTTTTTTTAAGATTTTATTTATTTGACAGAGATCACAAGTTGGCAGAGAGGCAGGCAGAGAGAGAGAGGAGGAAGCAGGCTCCCTGATGAACACAGAGCCCAATGTGGGGGTTCGATCCCAGGAGCCCGAGATCATGACCTGAACCGAAGGCAGAGGCTTTAACCCACTGAGCCACCCAGGTGTCCCTTAAACTTGAATTTTTTTTAAATTGTTGTCTTAATGGTATTTCTGTGATTACTAGTGAGCTCAATTATCTTTTGTTCTAACTATTGGACATTAATTTTTCTTTTGTGCATTACCTGTTTATATCTGTTGCCTATTACTGATTTGGATCCTAATAATTTATATTTTATATATACCTTATCTTTCACTTTAATCAAAGTGATATTTTAAAAATGCAAATTAGATCATAATCTTCCCCAGCTTAAAATCTCCAGTGATTTCTCACTGCTAAATACTTTGCAAGTCAATTCTTTGTGATCTTGGAGATCATGATCTTGGGGAACTTCTGGCTAGATTGCCCTATCCCCCTCTATTAACTTTCTCTTTTTTGCAGTTATATTTCTATCTCTTCCTGGTATGTTCTTAAGTGTTTGATTAAGGTTGCCTCCACCCTCCAGCCTAGAAACTGAGCTCCATAACAGAAGAGACTTGGTCTGTCTTTTTTACTATAGTATCCAGCAGTGCCTTAAGAAATGTTAGTAGGCACTTGTGTTTTTGTTAACAAACATAAAACGACCCTACTATAAATCCTGTGCTATTGGTAGTATATATCTGTATATAATAGAATGTGGACCCATTCATTCTCAAAAAGCCTGGAATAATGCTTAGTGCATAGGTACCTGGTAGGTACTCAACAGATACTTTTAAATAAATTAGTGATTATTTTTATCATTGCCATAAAATCCTGTATTGAGAAACTTATGCTTAGTGTTGGATAGTCCAAATTTTTTTTTTGGATAGTTGACAAAACTATCCAAACTATCCAACACTCATCATAGAATTTTTCTTTATGGTCTTTTCTTTCTAGGTATACCACATATCAAAGAAACCCTTTTCAAGAGAAGAAAGGGTTACAATACAGAGGAAATCTGGTTTCAGAACAATGGGGAACTAATATAGAATACTAGTTAAGAGAATGAATTCTGGAGCCATGCAAATACAAGTTTTAATCCTGCCTGCCACTTGCTAGCTGGGTAACCCTCACTACCTACCTGCCTTTTCTAATTCTCAGTTTTAGCAACCACAAAATAAAGAATATAATGTCTCCCTCATAGCATATAGATGAGGTGAACTAATAAGGTAAAGTAACTGCACAATGCCTGCCACCAAAAATGTTCAAGAAATTGTAGCAGTTAATATCATCAAATGGAAGTTACTATATATTCCCAAATATTCTAAAATGGAAATAGAGAGATTTTAAGTTTTAATGGCATTTTAAAATTACATTAAGGTTACAATGTCCTAAGGAATATTTTTTCATTATGAGAACCAGTTGCCTCAGGTGATTTATTCCTATCTTTACTTCTGGTCTCCATCGATGAATTATTACAGATCTGTGCAAATTTCAAATATTACTGCCTAAGCCTTTTATTTATAAAAATGTTCATTTATTAATATATATGTATAAAATTTTAGATAATACATAAATATGAACACATCTTTAGTAGTGACTTTTTTAAAATATCATCTCTCTTCCCCCACTTCAGGTCTTTTATACCCCATTTCTGTGATAGCCCATGTTAACAGCCTAATATGTATCCATCCATTTTTTCTCTTGATTTATATAAATCTATGCAGACCTATTCATATTTTTTACTTAAGAAAATACACAGTTATTTTGATATTTAACTTTTAAAAAATGGGACCATATTCTCAAGTGTATCACCCAGTAATACCCAGAGGAAATACCTTTAATTCATTTGAGTATAACATGAATTCATACTTTAATAGCACAATAATCCATAATTTAGAAATAACAATATCTAGGGGCTCCTGTGTGGCTCAGTGGGTGAAAGCCTCTGCCTTCAGCTCAGGTCATGATCCCATGATATGGGATCGAGCCCCATAACGGGCTCTTGGCTTGGCGGGGATCCTGCCCCCCCCCCACCTGCCTCTCTGCCTACTTGTGATTTCTGTCTGTCAAATAAATAAATAAAATCTTAAAAAAAAAAAAGATTAACAATATCTATCTAGTATTTCTCCAAGTATTGAGCATTCATTTTGTTTTCATTTTTTGGCACTACAAATTATGCTACAATAAACATCCTTATATGTCTTTATCTACCCGTGTATTTATTTCTTTGGGAAAGAGTCCCAGGAGTGGGATCTGTAGGTTGAAAGGAATGTGCATTTTAAATTTTAATAGATATTGATAAATCTTATCCACTAGAAGCAAGAAATGTAAAAACAGCTTATGTCACTTTTACCAAAAATGCGACTTCTACACAACGGTTATGTAGCAATAAATGTGAAACCTTTAAAAAAAAAAAAAGAACAATAAACTTCTGGTAAGGAAGTTTAAAACAAAGATGCATTCCATTGGGATATGTCCTCCTTTTTAATTACTGTAATTGGGAAGTAGAGTTGAGTAGGAGATAGGGGCAGGAGGCAGGAGACTTTAAAAAAGAAAGGATACTAAAATAGAAATCTTTCCAAGTTTACTTTCATCAATAGGTGACTTTCCCCTCCATTAAGTGTGCTGTTCTAAAACAGGATGTCTGAACATCCTGGTAATATACAATCATGTGGCTGTTACATACTTTTTCTTGCAAGTTCATTGGCTTCTTATTTTGGCTACATGTTCTGTGGTGTTCAGCATACTGATTTTTACCACTTAAACATTTTTCATTGATTTTCTGTAGTAAGGAGTGGAGAAAGGGGAGAGAGTTATAAGAACAAAGGCTGCCTTGGGAAAGAAAGTACAAATATATTATCAAGTCCTTCAGCAAGTGCAAGTGAAGTCTTAGCAGAGCTAATTGCCCATTTCACTAAGTTTATAGTGCATCTTTGTAGGGAGCAGCATAAAATGTATGCTTTACAAGTTGGAATGAAAGAAACTTCATAAAGCGAAGTTATCAGTCCATTACTATTAATAGAAAGAATACTAATAGAGGATAGTATGCATTCTAAATGTTTCTTCATTAGTAATTTCTGTTAAGAAATACAAGTTTTATACATGGTAGATGTATAATAAGAAAGATTGGCATATTCAATTTTCACACTAACTTTAAAAATATGATAGATGAAAATTGGCTAAAAGGAAACTGTTTAAAATGGTAAACAAACAAAAATGTAAAAAGATCTTTCTACTACAGACCAACAGGAGAAGAGCCTGATTAATTAATGGCCAAGTGAATTAATTAAAAAAGACAACATGAAAATGACATTTGAAACAAAGTTGAGGGACCCCTTGGTGGCTCAGTAGTTAGGTGTCTGCCTTTGGCTCAGGTCATGATTCCAGGGTTCTGGGATCGAGCCCCACTTTGGGCTACCCGCTCAGCGGAAACCCTGCTTGTCCCTCTCCCACTCCCCCTGCTTGTGTTCTCTCTCTTGCTGTGTCATGCTCTATCAAATAAATAAATAATATCCTTAAAAAAAACAAAGTTGATACAAGATTTTACATTATTTCAAGAATAAATCAAGCCCTTCTGCAAATATGTTTTATTAAAGAAGAAAATATTGAGAAACTTAGGTAATGGGAATACTTCCTTAGTGTTTGAAAATGAAACATTTCTTGCTTCTTGCATCACAAGGATGCTCCTTGCATCACATTGTGCTTTAGATGAGAACGTTCTGGAAAATACATGTATGTATGTATGGATGGATATGGATATGGAAATGGATATTTTTTAACTGAGAAATTTGTCATCATCTTAAAAGATAAAAAACTATTATTTTTAAAAAATACAACTTTAATTCAAATTATGTGGATAATATGTTCCAAAAAAAAGAGAATTTTCCTTAATTCCTAGGAAAAGGAGCAGGATATATAATGTTTTTCTACAGTAACATTGGAATTGTTTTTCTTCATCAACTGTAGGTTTGGACAATCTCTTGGCCTGGTCTTTATCAGGCTTTCAATGAACTGAAGAGAAGCGGGTGAAGGTACAGACCAGGCATATCTCCCAGTGTGGGAGTGACTAAGAAGTACTATATCTCTTCTTTTAAGTCTAAATCTTCAAAGAGAGTAATGATTAGAGGGCAATTTAAACTATCAAGCCAAAGAAATGCACACACCTAATACCTAACTGTCAAAGGGGTGATTCACAACTTAGTCTCATAACTGGAAGAAAAAAAGAAACTTTTGGAATTAGAATAAACAAATACACTTGTACAAGATCTGCTGAAACTCCAAGTGGTTCTTCTCATAATTTGGAGAATTTTTTAAGAAGGGTGCCCTGAAAATCCCAAAGTTATCTAGCAGCAACTCAAATTCGACATAAACCAGAAAGAGTCATCTTTCTCCCTGGCCTTTTTTCTGCTGTGGATTCTTTTCTATATGATCGAGCCTCTGGGCTGTGTTTGATTTATATTTTTTTATTCTGTTATTTTATATGCATTTTTAGAGAAATCACAAAAGGAAACCCCAACTGAATTTACTTTTTAATAAATACTACATAATAGAACTTTTCTAGACTTCAGTTCCTTGTTTGTAAATGAGGAATCAAACCAATTACGTAGAAAGATTATAGACTCAAAAACCAGATGTGTCTGTTCATACTCCCAACTCTGCCACTTACATGTATGCTCTCCTGGAAAATTTTAACAACTCATCTGCATCAAAGTCTCCTTGTTCTTACATTCTTTATCTGATGATGTTTCCATATTTCCATATTTCCATATCATACTAAAGAAAATTAAATAAAATTAAATAAAATATTAACTTTAAGAGAGCCATGAAATTAGGTATAGACTGCAGAATTCATATATATTGCAGTTCGAAACATTACAGTTGGAGGCTCCCAGGAGACTATTTCAATCCACTTGACTCTATACAACCATGTTCTTGCCAGCCCGAGTGACTGCCTCTAGCTGCTTCCACCTGAGATGCCCTCCTCCTGCCCATTTATATGTACCCTAGCCACACTTCAAAGCCCAACTCAACTCACATTCTCTAACTGAAGCATCCATTTCAGAAACACCCTTCTAAAAATTTCAGTAAAAACTGAACAGTAACTGAACTTTCTAATTAAACAGGACTTAGGCTCATTTTGCATTTCCACCCTTAGCAATATGTAATATACCGTTTTGCATGCATGAGGTACTTAAATTATTAATTCTCTTATTTACTTTCTTTAAATGCTCATCAAAAATGTACCACATACTCTGTGCTCTAGGACTTTATGTTTCTTTGTAAAATGGAAATGAAAATTCCTATCTTTCAAGGTTGTGGAAGATTTAAAACGATGTTAATGAAAGGGCCTGGCCTGAGTTATGGCATAAATGTCTGTTTCTTCTTCTTTTGTAAACAGGTATTTTCTGAAAATTTAAAAAAAAAAATTAATTCTCAAGAATAAATGATATCCTATCCAGAAAGCAGTTTTCTTTTTTTGTCACAAGCAGCATAACACTGTCTTTTTTATTAGAGTATTTTGGTATCTACTTGGAGATGTCTGTCACTTAAAAAAATTTTTAATTTTGCTAACATTAATAGAATTCCATGACCATACGTTTAGAATACTGGGGAAAGGTGATTCCTTCTCTTTTCCTCATGCTTGAAGGGTTGCTACATACATTTGTAATATAGATAGACTCTTTTGTTATGTTCTGTACTACATCTTTGGCCTCTTAAATAATTTTTTAAAAAATTCGAGTGCATTAAGTTTCACTCTTTGTGCAGTAAAGTTCCATGAGTGTGACAAATGCACAATGCCATATATCTACCATTACAGTACGATACAGAATACTTTCACTGCTTCTAAAAATTCACTGTACTCCATCCAATCAACACTACCTCCAATTCCTAGAAACCATTGATCTTTTGACTCCATAGTTTTGCCTTTTCCAGAACATTATAGGAATCATACAACATCTAGCTTTTTTATACTGGCTTTTTAAATTTAGCAATATGCATTTAGCTGTTTTATCACCAAATAGTATTCCATTGTATGCATATATCTGAATATATTAAAAATAGCATCCTATTCTTGCTTGTCTATTTCCTCCAGTTGCTTTTCTTCTGACTGTTTCTGTAGGCCTCTGGTAAAACCAGGCTTTCCTCAGATACCTGGCTCTCTTGACTGTTTGTTTAAGAACAGGGGACCAAAAAGCTAACTGGAAGCTCTGAGCATGAGGTCAGTATGTTGAGTACGAATTTTCCTGTAGCAAAACTAATGGATTGGTTTTGTTGGAGGTGTCTTACTGACATATCTGTTGGAGAAATATCAACATCTTCAGACATAGTCACTAGGAATGGTCAGATTGCCTAGAGATCTGCTGATCCTTTTTGCCAACTTTCTGCAAGTTAAAAGTGGGGAGAAAGCCCAAGGTTTAAATTCAGTTCAGAACTTTAGCCTATTCCTATTGCCTATAACTGTATGGTCTAAAGAACCTCTCTTTTATACCTCCTTCAGCAAAACGGACTCCCATCCACTGTACTAGTCTTCTATGTGGTAGAAAAACTATGGTTGCTCTACTGTACAAGAAAATGCCTGGAGGGTCTAACTGTTGCATTTGTATTGGAATAGTTTTATTGAGATACAATCCATAAACCATACAATTAACTCTTTAAAGTACATAACTCAACATTTTTTAATATATTCACAAAGTTATGCAACTCACAGCACATTGATTCACAAAGTTATGCAACTCACGCACATCAAGTCCCACATTCTCACCACCTCACCAAAAGGCCCTAAGTCCTGCCCACTATACCTCACATCCTCCACTGCCCCCCAACCTTAGCCCTAAGCAATACTAATCTACTTTATGTGTCTATAGATTTGCCTAGTTGGGACATTTCATATAAATGGATTCACTTTTATTTCTGCCAAACAATAGCTCATCATGTGGATATACCATATTTTATTTATTCACTTATCAGTTAATGGTTTGGAGTTGTTTCTACTTTTTGGCTCTTATAAATAATACTTCTATAAACAATTGTGTGCAAGTTTCTCAACAGACGTGTTTTTACTTCTCCTGGGTATATACCTAGGAATGGAATTGCTGGTAACTCTTTTTTAACTTTTTGAGGAACTGTTGGTATGTTTTCCAAAGTGGCTCAACCATTTACATTACCACTAACAATGTATGAGTGTTCCAATTCTCCACATCCTAGACAACACTTGTCATTATCTGACTTTTTTATTACACCACTCTGGTGTACATGAAGTGGTATCTCATTCTAAATGGTTTTAAAACATACTTCCAGTTACTCTTAATTTTATTTCCACTTTGTCTCCGCTTCCAGAAGTATAAGTGGCTGCTAATTTATCATCCTTTAGGGGTTCTATAGAGTATGTTGCTTTCTCTACCAATCACTTAGCAGTAACATTTTGGGGACTGCTATATCAGGTAACTCTGACCCATCAGTTTTTCAGCTTCTAAAGTTTTGTGGTTTCTGTCTTTCCCATTTTCTTTGGTTGGCTTCCTATCCTTAAACAATTCATTTGCTTTATTTTAATGATTTTTAAAGGGAAGAGTAGCCATGCATATGATTAATTCACCATCTCTAAACTGGAAGTTTATTTTCAATTCTACTTGTATGTTGCAGTTTTTGTTTATAAAATAAAGAGAATAAAGTTGAACTTTTCTTTTTTCTAAAAGAGACATAAGGTGGCTTATGCCTCTTTCAGAAAAGAGGCATAAGCCATCTTAGAATAAAATACTACTTTTGGGAATAAAGGCAAACACAAACATACTTGAATTCTTTGTCATGGCTCTTTTGTGATCATTTAAAAATATATAAATTATATGAATAGAAACAACTTGTATTAATTTTTCTCATCTTTTAAACCCCTGAGCCACCCAGGTGCCCCAATTTTTCTCATCTTTTAAATTAATCACTGAGATACATTAAACTTTAAAACATCATACAAATGATGGCTATCAACTTCCTTTTTAAACTTTTAATGATGCTAATAGTAATACTTTGTACATAGTGTATCCCAGGCACTGTGCTAAGCATTTTTCATACATTACCCCACATAATTTTTCTGGGAGGCAAGAACTTTCGAACCGCTAGTATAGAGAAGGAAGCTGCAGTTTTCATATCTACTGTAACATGCTAGGAAATAGTGGACTTGGGCATTTATATTTGCGTTTCTGATTCTGAGGCCTGTTCTCTTAACAATATGCTATATTTTACTGGGGAAGACCTTTGCTTATTCAAGTTAGAGGCAGCCCAGGTTGGTTAAATCTGCCATAGCAGGGACAGCTGGGTGGCTCAGTTGGTTAAGCCACTGCCTTCAGCTCAGGTCATGATCCCAGGGTTCTGGAATCAAGTCCCACATCCGGTTCCTTGCTCAATGGGGAGCCTTCTTCTCTCCCTGCCTTTGACTGCCACTCTGCCTGCTTGTGCATGTACTCTCTCTCTCTCTAAATAAAATCTTTAAAAAAAAAATCTGCCATAGCATAAATTGTATATCTATGTGTTTAAACATTGTGCTTGGGTCTGTAGGTATTACTAATATCTGTCTACATTTTAAATTGAAGATATATAATTGATTAAATTCTTTCTGCTGATGGATTTTTTGAGCTTTAATCCAAATTAAAGTACAGATGATTATAATCAATTAACAACTTAATGTGGGATTCTGGAATGCCGGTTTTGGAAGTCAATTAAATATGGGCTTTCCCGTTTTAAAACAATTTGTAGCATGTGGGCCCTTGGGTGCTTAGTCTCTTAAGTGTATGCCTTCACTGTAGGTCATGATTCCCAGGTCCTGGAATCAAGGCCCACATTGGGCTCCCTCCTCAGCAGGGAGTCTGCTTCTCCCCTTGCCCTCCCCAAGCCAGCTCATGCACTTGTGTTCTCTTGTTCTCTTTCTCACGAAAATAAATAAAATCTTTTTTAGAAAAAATCTGTAGCACAAAGGGACTCCATGTTCCTGTCTTAAAGAGTATTTTGCCAAATACAGGAGGAAAATAAAAACAAAACAAAACCTTCTTACTTAAAAAAAAAAAAAGTTGGTTTCTATTTTGAGTTGTTTTGTCAAATTCCTCATTACAATTGTTTTTTTGTTTGTTTTGTATCTCATAAGAACGACTGTGATTACTATCTCAGAGGTTGGGTGTGGCTGAAGAGATGATACACAATCTAACATTCTTTCCGAGTTAATTTGTTCTCTTTCTCCATCTCTTCCCCCCTTGACTGAAATGATGAACTGAAAGAGTTTTCAAGATAATGGGATGACTTACCACAAAGGCCCCAAGGAGGGGAATGGTTTATGAGGCTATGTGTTTAGAATGTTCCAGGAATAGTGAGGAGACCATTGTCCTAAGTGCAGAGGGCAAGGGGAAGGCAGCTCCTGATAAAGCTGGAGAGGTTGGCAGGATGGCTCCGCTCCTGTAGGCACTGCAGGCCACACCAAGAGTTCACAATACAGAGCTGATGAGTAGCAATGAGTCACAAAGGGCAGGGGGCCTTCCATGTGGTCAAAGCCTTGTATAAGAGAGCACCTCATGACTCCCTACTGCTTTAGCCTCAAAAAATCAAAAGGGAGAAATTTGGGTCTGAGTTTCTAAATATTTTGCAGGCAGTTTTAAAAGTCAAAGAATTACTGTTGATTTATTTTACAGTGAGATGCCTATATTCCTGACTGGCCAGGCCAAGATAGCTTCAATTTCATCTATGGACACATACCTGTGGAACTATAAATCTTATATGCAAAAAACAAACAAACAAACAAACAAAAAAACTTAATGTGCAAACTGCCTCAATTCAGAGAGCTCTTCCTCGACATTTAATCCATCAGTGCTAATGGCACTGAACTGAATGAACTCATGCTCGTGTAGGAACTAGTTAAACTGCTTGTATTTGCTTTTCCAAAATACTAATGCTATCCAAACTGCAATGTCTCCTAAATAGTATTTAAGGGCTCTGTATTTCATGTTTCGATTCTCTGAACCTTTATAGAAATAGCTGCTGAACAAGATTCCTGCTTTCAGGGAGCCCACAAACTATCTACTGTGTTAGAAAGACAGGCACACTATTTTTTTTTTTTTTTTTTTTTTTTTTTTACATAAAGCATGATAGATTGTCCAGTCGAAACCTGATTCAAATTTTTCTCTGGTTGTCATAGGTGGATGTTGATGCTTTTTATCTGTGAAATGTATGAGTTATATTTGATGATGATGATGATAACTATCATCAGGCATTCTGCTGGATGATTTACACAAATTACATGTTATTTCAAAGTAGAAGTCCTCCTCCCCCTTCCTTCATTTAGTGTGTGAAGAAACTAGGCTTCAGAGAACT
Source organism: Mustela putorius furo (assembly GCF_011764305.1). Classification (NCBI taxonomy): domain Eukaryota; kingdom Metazoa; phylum Chordata; class Mammalia; order Carnivora; family Mustelidae; genus Mustela; species Mustela putorius. Next base: position 13,313,353 of record NW_025421375.1, read on the forward strand.
GAATTAGCCAAGGGTAAATTAGGTAGTGAGTGGGGTCACTGTGATCCCCCCATTAGTGATTCTGGAGTTCTGTACTTCTTGCCCTTCCACAGAGCAACTCCTTAAATACTATGATATATTTCTGGAATGAATCACAGGCAATTTGATAGCAACTTTATCACTAACCCTCTAAGGACATTTGTACTTGTTTTGTTTTGAATGATCAAATTGTTCACAAGTGTGGGCCCTTCTGTATTCATTTACCAAAACTTCACTGAATATCTGTGAGTGAAGCATGATGCCAATGGAGCTGCAATGATGACTACACCATTGTGCTTGACTCTGAAGAACTTCAAGCCTGAAGAGAAGCAAGGAATTATAATGCAGAGTCACAAATACTGTTAGAGTAATTTTAAAAAGCCCCCTTCCTGATTCTCGAGTCCTGTCTCTCTCCCTCCTCTACTCTTCCTCCTCTATCTACTTCTTATGGTAGTAGCTTCTCTGGGATCCCTCACTTTGCATGCCATCTGAGTGATCTCCTTCATCCCCAAAGCTATGCTCAGACTCTTCTCGAGCTGCAAGCTAAGCGTCTATCCAAAGTTGGCTATCCAATATCCAACCCAAACCTATGTATCCTAGAATTTTATGCTGAATTTTCAGTATTTCCCGAAAAATGAGCTTGATGATCCTTTCACAGTGAGTATTATCATGTAAATATCGTTACACAAAACAGCAATCATGGACTTAACCCTAGTCTCTTCCCTCCATGTCAACCCCTAACACTCATTAAATTAATATTTATATCACTTTAACACCTATCATTTTCTCCACTTCTGATGCTAGTAGAGCCTTAGCTCAGACTTTAATGATCTCTAAATGCCACATTGCAATATTCCTCTATTATGAGTTTTTCTAGCTATAATCTCTAAAAATTTAACATGTCCATTGTTTCCAGAGTGATCTTCCTAAAATAAAGTTTGGGTCATGACATTCTTTGATTTAAGACCTTTTATTTCCTGGGCGCCTGGGTGGCTCAGTGGGTTGAGCCTCTGCCTTTGGATCGGGTCATGGTCTCAGGGTCCTGGGATCAAGCCCCACATTGGGCTTTCTGCTCAGCAGGGAGTCTGCTTCCTCACACCACCCCTGCCTCTCTGCCTACTTGTGATTTCTCTCTCTGTCAAATAATAAAATCTTAATAAAATAAAATAAAACCTTTTACTTCCAAACATTGTTATAGACCTCAGTATTGTAGACCAAATCAGAATCCAGTTTGATCAATGCACCTTGTCTCTTACCAAACCCTTTCTCACCCTTATTTCTGCTTGCTCAATCAATCATTTACATTTCCCCTAATATGGTACATTGCCTCACACCCCTGTATTTTGGTTCAGACTACTGGTCCATTTGTTGAAATGCCTATCCTCTCTCCCTCCTGTTCTTATCATGGTTCACCTGGTAAACACCTCTGCTTTCAGCATCCCACTGGAGAGTCCCCTGAGCCATATGGACTTTTCTAGGGTGGAGGAATGAATAAGTAAGCATGAAGAAGAGAGAATAAATCTGCTATGACAAATTTCAAAAATTGCCACAATATCAAAGTAGACTTCAGAACAGGAAATATCAGAAATAAAGATTAGTATTAAAGACAAGTCAATTTACAAAGATATGTAACAATCCCAAATATGAATAAACCTAACAAATAACCTTGAAAAAATACATGAAGCAAAATTGATAGAATTCAAAGGATAAATACAAATCCATAATTATAGTTGGAGCCTTTAACACTCTGCTTTCAGAAACTGATATAACTGGTAGAAAAGAAATAAATAGGGATATAGAAGACCTAATTAACACTATACTCCAACTGAAACTAACTAATTTTTGGAACATTTGGCCACCAACAGAATGCATATTCTTTTCAAGTACATGTGGAACATTCACCAGGATACACCTTATTCTGGGCCATAAAACAAACCTAAATGAATTTAAAAGAACTGAGATCATACAAAGCATGTTCTCTGATCACAACACAAACTATAAATCATAGAAAGAAAGATACCTATAAAATTCCCTAAATATTTGGGGAGTAAACAGCTCATGGATTATAAGAGAAACTAGAAAATATTTTGAACTAAATGCAAATGAAAATTCAATTTATGAAAGTTGGAGGTGCAGCTAAAGCTGTGCTTAGAGGGAAACTTATAGCATAACATGATTGTATCAAAAGAAAAAAAATATCGATTTAGTGATATAAGTGTCTACCTTAAAAAACTACAATTTAAAGAGCAAATTAAATCCAAAGTAAGCTGAAGGATACAAAGAAACTAGAATAACTAAAACAATTTTGAACTAGAAGTACAAAGTTGGAGGACTTAGGCTCCCTGATATTAAGATTTACTCTAAAGCTCTAATAACCAAGATTAGTACAGCATTCACAAAAGAATAGACACAGAGATTAATGGCATAGAGTGAAGAGTCTAGAAATATACCAATACATTTGTGGCCAATTGATTTTTGGCAAAGATGAGAAGCATATTCAATGGAGAAAGGGTGGTCTTTTCAACAAATGGTGCTAGAATGGTTGAGCTTTCACATGCAAGAAAATGTACCTGAACTTTTATCTGACATCTCATACAAAAATTCAAATGGATTAGTGAATGAAATAAAAAATTATAAGACTTTGAAAAGACAACACAGAAAATAATCTTTGTGACCTTATGTTTGGCACAGAAGTAATACTTTTTAAAAAAGATTTTATTTATTTATTTGACAGAGAGAGACATAGTGAGAGAGGGAACACAAGCAGGCAGAGTGGGAGAGAGAAAAGCAGGCTCTCCACCAAGTAGGAAGCCCCATGTGGGGCTCGATCCCAGGACCCAAGCATCATGACCTGAGCCGAAGGCAGACGCTTAACCAAATGAGACACCCAGGTGCCCCCAGAAGCAATATTTGTAAAAGAAGATACAACACAGAAGCAATGTATATAAAAGAAAAAGATAGGGGTGCCTGGGTGACTCAGTCAGTTAAGCGTCTGACCAGCTCGGGTCATGATCTCAGGGTCTTGGGAATGAGCCCTGTATCGGGCAACTTGCTCAACAGGGAGATTGTTTGTTTCTCTCCCTCTCACTCTGTCCCTCCCCTTGCTGTTCTCTCTTTCTCAAATAAATTTTTTTTTCTTTTTTCACAGCTGGTGCTCCAGCGGGTGTGGATGCTGCGGTGGTCCATCCTTTCATGGCTTTCTCTCTGCTCCCAGGTCAGAGGCCACAGAAGAAGGAGCGGTTCTAGATTATCACATGAGAGAGGGGTCACAGCACAGAACCCCAAAAACTTAACTTTAAAAAAAATGACCCAAAGTCTTCATTTTGAAAATTTTTTGCCCTTTGCATTATAACTTTATAACTCTTCATACCAAAAGATGAAGTCCGCTTCCACCTCTTGGATCTAGTCTTAGCCGGGTGACTTGGTTAGGCAAATAAAATGTGGCAGGAATAATGACGTGCCTAGGTCTTGTTAGAAGATAAACTGAGCCATATAAAAAAGTTAAGAATTTATTTGAGCAAAAATTTATTTGAACCAGGCAACACCATATCAGAAGTGGTTAGGAACACTCTACCTACAGGAGTATGGGGAAGCAGCTCGGAAAGAGGCTTTTATAGAGAAAAGGAGGAAGGAAATTAAGAAAATTGGTTAGCTGTAGCTTAAAGCCTATTTGGCTGTGATTGGTTGTCCTTAAGGAGAGTTTTGATTTCATAATCTTGAGGCATTTACAGGCTTGGATTTTGGTTTACTTACCTTGGCCTAGGGCCACCTCAGTCTAATGGGCTCATTAAATTAGTTGAATGTCTTCAAGAAAACTTGCATCCCTGACTACAGACAAATGAGGGAGTCCAGGGGCACCTCGGTGGCTCAGTTGGCTAAAGCCTCTGTCTTCAGCTTAGGTCATGATTCCAGGGTCCTGGGATCGGGCCCAGCATCCCGGGGATCGGGCTCTCTGCTCAGTGAGGAGCCTGCTTCCCTTACCTCTCTCTTTGCCTGCCTCTCTGCCTACTTGTGATGTCTGTCAAATAAACAAATAAAATCTTAAAAAAAAAAATGAGGGAGTCCAGGTGAGCCTGAACTGTTTGTCAACCCACAAAACCATGAAGGTATTTGTTGTTTTAAGCCAATAAGTCATGGGGTGGTTTATTGGAGATCATTAACCACCAACTGAAAGTTTTCACAGATTAAGTAACATATGAATTGTATTTTGAAGGATGAATAAAAGTTTCTTTTTCTCTTTTTTCTTATTATTTTTGTCTTTTTTTGAAGGGTTTTTTGGGTGGGAGGCAGTTCATGAAAAATACCTCCAGTCTATTCTGTCTGTGGCATATTAGTCTCATAGTGGTTACGGGGCATCCTGGTTACCCGTTCCCCCAAGCCATTGAGAAAATAGCACAGGATCATCTGGAATGAATTACAGAGTCCCTGCAATCTTGGGGGCAACAGCACAGACTCCTAAAAATTTTATTGCCAGTACCACCCTTTGGTATTTAGCCACATAATGCCTAATTTTGTTATTTAACTTTTCCTGTTTTGATACATCATTGTCATGCCAGGATGGTGTCATTGTGAGGTTCAAAAGCTAAAACTACATCTTCTATACCTGCATCTCTTCCTACAGCAACAGGCATAATCCTTGTCATTTAGATGCTAAAAGGAAAAAAAAAAAAAGATTTAGAGTAAATGAGGCTCATGGAGGGTCAGGTTTTTTCCCGTATTTTCCATAGCCATCAGCTCTGCTCTAGACCAGAGTGGGTGTTGCCACTTTAATTGTGGTGTCCTGGCAGAGGCCCAGGACTTAATTGTTGAAGACCCTTCCTTTTCTCCTAGCCACTGTTAAGTACAGAAGGTTCACGAAAAAGTTCATGAAAGTCCTAAAGAAGCCAGACGTGATAGCACTGGAGGTTCAGTAACCACAGCCCTACAAAAGGCAGGATGATGCCAAGACTACCCTGTGGGAAACCAACACTGGAAATCTGCTCACCCCTCGATGCTGAGCTTCACTTGGATCCCCTTCATATTTGTCATTGGGTGTTTTAAGGTACATCCTATGGCCTTGGGTCAACTCTCTCAAGGATTTCCCCCAGTCTTCTTCATTTGTATAGATATGCTTATTATTTTTTAAAATGTTGAAATTATAGAAAGTTATAAAGAAGAAAATATTGTCAGTTTTCTAATAAACTAGAAATAATAGCATTTAACATTTTGGTATACATTTGTCATATATATAGGAGTGTGTGTGTATGTGTGTGTGTGTGTAAATTTCACACTGATCAAACTTTTTTCCCAGTCAACAATATGCCATATACATCTTTATATCCTTCACTGTCAGTATGCTGACATTTTGACACTTTGTCTATTTTATTGTATATCATGATTTATATAAATCATCCATTTTTATTGGCTGTTCACATTGCGTCCATGTTTTGATTATTGTCAACAATGCTTCTATGATGCCCTTGTACATACATTTTGGAGCACATCCTTGACCTTTACTTGGGATATATCATAAAAGTGGATTTTCCCAGCTAAAGGATATACATCTATGGCTTTTGCTACATATTTGTGATACTGACCTCTAGACATGTGAAACCAATTCACAGTAACATTGTATACTTTCTACACCTCTTCACATTTTTTATTGTCCCTTGATATTTTTGTTAATATGTCTCAAAGATTTTTAATGTTTCTTATGGATATTTTTTCCTATATTAAGTGCAAAAACCAGAGAATAGAAAAGAAAAGATTAGCCAAGTGCCTTGTTTGCTCATTGCTGGTTTGGTTCTTTTGTTCTGTTGTAAGTATGTCTAGAAAAATAAAACTAAACTGAGTAAGCTCGACTCATAAGGAAGCTCCCTTTCACTTCCCTGGAGCAAGCAAGGCAGTGGGGTGCTCACAGGTCCTGGTATTAGCAATTACTATTTTGGAAGCACAATGAGAAGTGACTACATTCCTCAGTGTTATCAAGCTTTTTCCATTATCTGTCAAAGTTTCATTTCACATACTTTCTTAAGGTCTGGGTATACCCTGTTGATGGTTATGATATTTCCTATATTTCTCTTTATCTACTTTTCAGCATATTGTAGTCTAAAGATGAACTAAGCAAAAAAAAAAAAAAAAAAAAAAAAAAAAAAAAAAAGAGTCATATATTAAACTTGCAAAAATTGGAAACCAAAAGACCAGGATTCTAATAGTCCCTCTGCTACCCACAGCTGAACACATCACTTAGACTGTGTGGGACCTCATTTCTGCATTGCAAATAGCTCTATATAACAGTCCGGGGGGGATAGTGGTGGCTGTAAATGGGGAAAGAATCTGTAGAGAACCTTTATTAAATATCACTTGTGCCAGTTACTATCTATTTATTACCTTGTTAAATAAGCATTATTTCCACTCATTTTATTTTTTTCTTAAGCAGGCTCCATACCCTGCACAGCCCAGTACAGGGCTTGAGCTCATGACGCTGAGATCAAAACCTGAGTTGAGATCTAGAGTCAGATGCTTAACTGACTGAGCCACCCAGGTGACCCCTGCCCTCATTTTAAAGAAGAGGAATCTGAGGTTCAGAGATGTGAATGGCCCAGGTCATACAGTGAGTTAGTTATAGCTGTAACATCAAATCTAGGTTTGCCTAACTCCAAAGCCCTTTTTAGATGTGAGTATTATTTATTATTGACTAATGAGTAATTTGTTAGCTCAATTTATTATAATTATTATAATATATAATATATAGTATATATTTATAACTATTATAATTATTATTATAATTTATTACTCAATTTATTATTGAGTGGCGAGTAATTTATTAGCTCATGAAGTATTTATTTAAGGCCTACTATGTGCCAAACACTATGCTCAGGTCTGAGAATTTAGTAAATAATTTATATCTTCTGCCTTATGAAGATTACAGTCAACTTGAGGTGGGAGGAAGAGGCATTTAAAAGATAAGGACACAAATGTAGGATTACCAGTTGTGATTAGCACCATGAACAATAGGGCATGGTGTTGTGAGAGAACAGGGGAGACCTAATCTGAATTGAGCAGTCGGGGAAGAAATTCCGGAGCCTGAGAAGGTAGCAAAGAGTTAGTCAGGCAAGGATGAGAAGATAATTTCAACCTTTCCAGGTGGACCAAGCTGCTAAGGGTGGAGAGCTGATCCAGCTGGCCCCCAACAAGCTCTTCAAGGGATGGAGAGGCCCTGATGATGGCCACAGCTAGCTTTCTAGAGAAGGGCTGTGGCATGTCCAAGTGTGTGGTATTTCCTTAATACGTTATGTACTGGGGAGAGTCCTGTCCAGACGTGGAAGTGGCCTCTCCCTTCCCTTGGAAATTCTGGCATGCCATCCAGTTTTGCAACTTCCCAGTATGTTGCCAGTCAGCTCTGCTAACCTATTGGCCCCACATCTCCTGGTGAATCTTGTAGTATTGTTCCTTGATCAGTTCTTCATGTTCTAATATCCACAGGGCAGAAAATGAGAGCTGAGCATGTTTAGCCACTTTTGTCTCCAATAATCTTCACTTTACACTGGGAATTTACATGCTAAAGATTCGGACATCTCAGAGAAAAGTTGCTCAGCCTTTTGACTAGTGATGTAATAATCATAGGCTCAGGAAATCTAGCAGTTTTTATTCAGTGGGGTCAATACTTTAGATAGCATTGGAAAGGATTACATGGAAGATGAGATCAAACTACATAGCTCTTTTGGATAAAGGAGCAACATTGTCTTTTCCATAATGAGCAGAATTTCTGGATTACAAAAGAAACTGAGTCATCTATTTTGGATAAGGGAAGGAGAGAGGACTTAACAATTAACAATAAGTATAGATCTTTCTGGATAACGGGGGAAAGATGAAACTGAGGTGCTTTTCTGAATAACAGAGAAATAACTGAGAAAAGGAAGCGAGGTAGTAGCATCTTTGGCCCACAAGAACAAGCCAACAGGAGGGTGTGTGAGCAAAGACTTCCTTGTGTGGCCATCAAGCACAAACAGAGGAAGCTGTGCCTGAGGAGGCAGGTGCCCTGGAGTTTGTTTATTTCCAAGGCTTTCCATCGTTGCCGCATATGGCCTGGGGCCAGTAGAGCTCACAAAGCCTAAGCCGCCATGTTCTTAAAATAGAGCATGTTGTGACCCTCTAGGTTCCGCGGTGACTGAGATACAAAGCTAGCATCTTCTCTGAACTGCCCAGATAAGAGGACCTAGAAATCTACTCGGGGATGCTGTGAGAGGACAGTTTAGTCATTTAGACTTATGAACTGTTACCAGAGGAGGGAAATTAGTCACATCCAGTACAAATCCTTCATTTTACAGTTGAGGAAACTGAGGCCTGCAGGTGGGAAATGACTCGTCCAAGGTCTCACAGGAAGAACAGAGCTGGGACAAGAGCCCAGAATCCCCGACTCCCAGCCTGATTCTTTACAACACCAAACTTAAAGCCATTTCATAAAACGAGAGAATGGCTTTCGGAGAAATTGCTTGGGGTGGAAATCAGAGACTGAATGGAAAGACTCAAGGAAATGAATACTCTTAACATTTAACGAAAGCCTTCTATGAATTAGGCACTGTGCCAGCCTCATGTAATCCTCTCAAAAATCCCCCCATTGGAGATATTATTGCTGTTTTACAGCTGTTGAAACGGAGACTCCAAGAGATTAAGTAAATATGTGGCTGAGTAAGTATTTGAACTCAGGTCTGCTCGAAAACAGCCTGCGCCTTTCTACCCGAGCAGACTGGAAACATCCATGGTTCTCAAGATCATCACTGATGTGATAAAACGTGGGACAGAAATGAGGCAAGGCTAACAAGCGCCTGCCTTTTTCTGTGGTGAGCAGGTCAGGAGGAGCAGACCACTCTTTCCTCCAGCATGAAGGCAGGGTGATGAACAAGAACACTGACATTCTGTCCTGACGTCACAGTTTGTGTTAGGGAAAAATGATTTTCTGGATCAGTTCAGCATTTCTGATCTCATTTTAGCTATGGTAACTCCAAGAGCTGTTTTCCTTTTGGCCTATGTGGTCTCTCTGGTCTTATGAATGCTATTTTTATCCCAATTGAATCCCTTCTATTAGGTTTTGACAGAGGTTATTTGTAAAGTTTTGTGTATAATTTGCTTCTGAAACACCACTGGCCAAGAACCATGAAATTCCTGTCATCACTAAAACTCTTCTAGATGAAATGCTTTAAGAAATGAAATCACCTTTGGATAAATTGTTAATAAAAATTAAAGCTATAGCCAGTAGCATGGATATTTTTGGGCTCTTGGCCAGAAATGTAACCATCTGTGTGCAGGAAAACAGGCCGACAATTTTGGACTCTGGTCTCCGGGGCTGCATTGTGCGTTGACCTCACCGGTAATTACCCAAATGAATTGCTTTTGGGTTGTGTTCTCTCATCATGGAAACCTTCTCTTACCAATGCAAACCACGTGGGTTAAAATGAGAAAATAAAAGCCAAAACTCCTCCCCACCCCATACCCGAAAGCCCCTCTGTCAGGGAGCCCAGGTGGACCTGGTGGGCGGAGGGCGTTTGCTGTTGGAGGCTGAGAAGGACTGGTCCCCCCCCACCCCCCCGCATGCCATCCATAGGTGGAGGGCTGTTATTCTGTTTCCCGCCTATGAGAGGATACCCCTATTGTTCCTGAAAACGCTGACCAGGACCCACACTTCCAACAAAAATTCCTCTACCCCTACAACAGCAGCAAGAGCAGCGGCAGAAGCAACAGCAATAGAGAAGTGTTTTGATGAATTGCAAGACGGATAGGGCTTGCCATGCCCCCAGCCCTGCAGATACCAAATGCCTTTAAGATACAGCCTTTCCCATCCTAATCTACAAAGGAAACAGGAAAAAGGAACTTAAAACTCCCTGTGCTCAGACAGAAATGAGACTGTTACAGCCCGCTTCTGTGCTGTTCCTTCTTGCCTCTGACTTGTAAACAAGACCTAGTAGAACATGCGAATGGAAAGTCACAAACCTCTGTGTGTTTGAAAGGCTCCTTGGGACCTCATGCACATCTGTGGAAACTGGATGGAGAGATTTGGGGAAGCATGGACTCTTTAGCCGGCTTAGTTCTCTGTGGAGTCAGCTTGCTCCTTTCTGGTAAGGTTTGGCTTTGTTTTCTGAATTTAGTTTTTTTTGGTTTATTTATTTATTTATTTTTGTTTGTTTTTAACGGAGTTAGTGATTCTGGGCTTTCTCACCAGCTGTTAGTACTAGTTAACAAGGGGCAGCTGTGGCTTCGGCACTGTTTCTCCAGGACTTTCCATTTAATCTATGTGTGGATTGAAATGCAAGGTCTTTACGGCATTGAACTGATTTTTCTAGAGTTTTCCTTCTGCGCAATTGCCACCTGTGTTGCTGCAGACTCTGTGAGAACTGAGCAGGTCACTTTATTTGTAGAGATCCACTTACTGTGATATAGTATTTGACTGCCCCTCATGTGGGATTGTTTCCTTATTTAAAAAAAAAAATTACCTGCTTCAAAAAAACTCCCATAATTTTGTAAAAAATGAAATTCATGCAGAGAATTATGGGACCCACTTACAGCAATGTGCAGATTGTTATTTTTAAATGTAAGAACAAAAACGCTTTTCTATAAGGATTTCATATCTATCCACCTCCTACTTTAAGCAAAACAGCCAAAGGCTAGGCTTTTCTTCTTTTTCTCTTAGAGCTGGGGTCAGGACTTTATAATTTTTGTTATATTTTTAAAAATATTTGGCATGTAGTAATTTATAAAGTCTTCATTATCCCAATGGGACGAAAGTTGGGGCAGTTACCCCGATCCCTGGGCACAGGAGAGTATCGAAAGCTGCTGGAGAGCTAAGAAATGATGGGTTTGGGTGTTTTTGGATATGGTCTGTCTGTTGCTCAGATTCTCCAGATAGTGGCATGCCTCTTCTATTCCCTCACTCTGTGGGAAACTGGCTGAGAGTGGAATGAAATCCTGACGTGCAAATCACAACTCTAATCGCCGGCAGCTTTTCTCTTTTAGTTTGAAAACATTCTAATTATTGTAATGAAAATAGAATTGTTAGTGGAAATCAAATTGGGAAAATGAGCTGAATTCAATGGTGCAGCCTATATTATGTTATTAGAAATGGATCCAAACATACACAAGTATGTGTTACATTATTTCCATCTTTTTCTATATGTTTGAAATACTATATTAAATAGTCAAAAAATTAATCCAACAAGATACAAGAATTGCAGGTGATTTGTCTATAGCTTTTCAGTTTGCTTTCAACACCCAATTATACTGAGGATTTAAGAATATTCTTAAGACTGTGTAATATAAACTGCTGAGATGGTTCAGTGTTTTGTACAAATTATTTATATTAACATAGAAATGCTGATTTCTCTAGTAATAGGCACCTTTAAAACAAATAATTACCATGATTCCATTTTTATTTTGCTTTCTTTTCTGTGTGACCTATTTATCAGTAACATGAAATCTGGAACTACTCTACGCCAAGGATTACAATAAGGCAAGGCCCAGGGGGCTACAGTTGCTCTGAGATACTTTATAAGTTAAATCACCTGTGTGTGCACACATGTGCGCGCACGCACGCGCACACACACACAGAGTTTTAATTCATTTTTCCCCCTCAAAGTGACTGGATCATGGTACTTTGTAGCATAAACTTAAAATCAGACAAAAAAAAAATTATGTGGCTGAAATAGTTGCTCTGTGTCTAGACCTTAGTTCCCTGGAAACCTAGCCCTGACTTCAACAGGGAGAGGCTCAAAGAGAGGGATTTCATGCTCCTTTTGAAAAGAAAGGGTGACACTAGCAAAGTTGGTTTCTGGGGAAGGTCTGTTGAATTGGAATCCTAACTTACTTTGCCAGTATAACCCTCCATGGACATGGATACACAATGCTTGGTCATTGCCACAAGAATCCAGCATGATCATGTCTATAAGCATAGGACTCCATTCTTTTTTGGGGGGGAGGGGCGTGGGGAGGCCATTCTTTACACCAAACTCCAGTCGTGCACCACTTAATGGAACAAGGGACTTACGGCTTATGCATTTCTTTCTCTATTCCAGTGGGTGGTTTCTAATTCCTTTTTCCTTTGGACATAGAGGACTGAAACAATATGTCACATTTGCCTCAATGAAGGTGGTTCTGGGTTGCAGATACTGACCCATAAGGGGTTGGAAAATGTCTATAATTTTCAGAAGAATTCCCTAGATTGTGGAGAATGGAGATTTCCCCTTCCAATGGAGAATCATGGCCAACTTCCAAACAAGTTCTCATAAACACACTAGCTTTTCCCTACTCTCCCATTCTCTCCAGTCAGGCTGTTTAGTCTAAAGAATTGTATATGCAGAAATACAAAATATATTATTCTTTGTGCTTTATCATAGTATGTCCTATACGATCAACACCGACCCAATGGTAAGTCTCTAGTAGTGTGCCTTCATATCTCTTTCCTGTTTCATTTGGCATTTTAAATAACAACTATTATCTCTAATAGTGGATATCTTGTCTGGAATGACAGTGGAAATTCGGTTACAAGGTCAGGGAAGTGGTCCCAGATGGAACCTTCTCTTTAGGGCTGGTCTTGGAAGGTTATATCGGGTCTGAGTAATCTAGGGTGGAGGTCCAGAAGCTGGGACTAGAGACACACCTGGGAATTACTCTCACAGGGAGGAGTTTTGCTTTCTTCACAGATGCTCCCTCCTAAGCATTGTCTTTGTTGGAAATGTCAGGATTTCCCTTTCAGCTCTATGCTGGGAGAGCTTCCTGCAAGAGTTCTGGTTCTTTTAAGACCTCTCTCGAGGAGGGAAGTACTCATCCAAGTCCATTTCAGAAGATTGTGCTGTGTCTTCTGGGGGAGTCATATGGGTGGATTCCAAATTTTTCTGACTTTATAAATTTGTCTACTAAAAAGATATGTGTATGATTGTGTAACCTGCTTATTCCCTGTAGATGGCTTATTGGTTAGGCCACAGAATCTGTATTCAGATGATTTCTCTAAGATGAATAAGTGGACCAAACCCAAAAGATAGCATTTTAAAATGGATCAATGTGAAGTTTGGTTTCCAAAATGTATATATTTATGTTCAGTGTGAGAGAGTCTTGTTTTGTTGAAAGTTCTAGGGAATAATACCTACATTTTGGTGATACACACAATTCATAGGTACCAACATGTGCTCTAGAAATGTAATAGATAAGCTGCAACAGTGGACTTTAGTAGAAATATAAGGTCCACATTAGAAATGGTAGTCACGGGGCGCCTGGGTGGCTCAGTGGGTTAAAGCCTCTGCCTTCAGCTCAGGTCGTGATCCCAGGGTCCTGGGATCGAGCTCCGCATCAGGTTCTCTGCTCAGCAGGGAGTCTGCTTCCTCCTCTCTCTCTCTCTCTCTCTCTCTGCCTGCCTCTCTGCCTACTTGTGATCTCTAGCTGTCAAATAAATAAATAAAATCTTAAAAAAAAAAAAAAAGAAATGGTAGTCACATCTCCACTTCCTCATATCAGGGAGATCATATGATAGTTGTCTTTCTCTGGTTGACTTATTTCGCTAAGCATGATGCCCTCTAGTTCCATCTATGTCGTTGCAAATGGCAAGATTTCCATTTCTTTTGATGGCTGCATAGTATTCCATTGTGTATATATACCACATCTTCTTTATCCATTTGGGGTGCCTGGGTGGCTCAGTGGGTTAAGCCTTTGCCTTCAGCTCAGGTCATGATCTCAGGGTCCTGGAATCAAGCCCCACATTGGCCTCTCTGCTCAGAAGGGAGCCTGCTTCCCCACCCCCAATGCCTGCCTCTCCTCTTATTTGTGATCTCTCTCTGTCAAATAAATATTTTTTTAAAAACATAAAAAAAGGTGGTCACGTTATTGCTCAGAGAATATCTATTAAACACTGAAGAGACTGAGAAATTTGACAGCAAACAGAGTGGACAAGCAAGAAGGTAAGTGCTTTAGAAAAATATTTAGCCAGGAGAAAAGAGATGAATTTTTAAGGTTTTCCATAGAGAAGACTCCATAGATTGACATTGTATTTTGCTAGATCTAGCTAGCATACAAGGAAGAAGGGAGTTTAGCTTGATTGATAGAAAGTTTCTGAATATTGGACCACCATCCCCATGATGAGTGAACTCCCACACTGGAGAATTTTGAGGCATAGATGGGGTGATCCTCTAGCAGGATCGTCTGAAGACACTTCTCTTTTACATCCCTTTCATTTTACTGTTTGTGGCTCTTCCCTGATCATTTAAGTGAAGAAGAGTTCAGAAAAGCCACCAACATCTTTGCCCAGTGAAACCAACCTGTGTGTTTCCTGAATTTTAACTGGATGCCCTCTAGTTCCATCTCTGTCGTCGCAAATGGCAAGATTTCACCTACATTTTGGCGAAAATGAATGAAAAAACAGCGTATGCGTACATGTGCTATGATGACGCTTCCGAAGCCACTACTCTTGGAGACTGAGGTGGAGCTACAAAACAAACAAATAAACAACAAAAAACAGGAGAAACAGTGAAGAGTATGCATTGTGAAACCACAGATCTAGGGTTAAGCTCAAATTTGATGACTATGGGAATGTCACTTGATTTCTCAATGCCGCTGTTTTCTCCTCTTTCGTGGATGAGAGGACTTATTTCCCAAAGTCATTATGAGCAGCATGTGATGCAAATAGAGAGCTTAGCCAGTAAGAACTTCCTTAATAAATGAAGCAAGTATAATAATAATAATAATAGTAATAATAAGTGTTTCTATGAGGAACTCTGTGGTAGTTCAAGACCATTTGATATTCTCCAGCATGTAGGGAAGTCACTGCTCAGAGAGGTACTCTCCTTCTAAAAGACATCAACTTTATCTAATTCCACAAGTTTTATGTTCGTCTCCATCCATGTGGGCTATTATCCAGTGCTTCCCCTCACTCCTCTTCATCCTTGCTCTAGGCTCTTTGCATTCAGTCAGGCTCATCTCTACAATCTATGCATTCCTTCCTCTTGGCTCTTGTTTATGCTCCTCCAACCATTTGGAAAGGATACTCTCCATGCTTACTTAGCTTACTCAACTCAACCTGCCTAGGCCAAATTTTCCTCCATGATCTTCCCCTAATCCTCAGTTCCCTTACCATAGAGGCTGTGTCTTTGTGATTTGGGCACATGCATTTAGTACATTAGCCTGTAACATTTTTGGCAAGAGATGTTACTTCTTTTCTTTTTTATTCTCCATAACACATGCATTTGATGTTGAATAATCTTTATTGGATAGAGTTTAATATGCCATAATAAGAAATTGTTGGTATGCCACAGCAGGCCTGAAAGAAAGCGGGAATGTTGTAGGAAGGGTTTTAGTCACAGTGAAGTAATAATAATGACAAAAATAACAAATAATTGGATGACAGTAACCAATTTCATGTAAATGGCAAGTCGTATTTGCTCAAATCTTAAAATGTTAGCTTCTGTTATGTATATATGATGTGAACAAAGTCAAAAGAAAATTCCTTCATTCCCTTAGATGCGAAACATAAAAAAAATTCATGAAGATGGGTCTAACCTGGCCTTTACCTAATATTAGATATTGTACTATTATTGAATTTCACCCAAAAGATAGACTCTTTATTCAATAGATTTTTGAGTTCTTGCCCACCTTTTCTTTGTTCATTTTATTCATTCCTTTACTCAACTATCATTTCGGTCAAGGAAGACATTGAAGATTTAGTTTATGCCAAGTACTGTACTACTTATGAGGAATGCAAAAAAGAATGAGTCGTTTTTTTTCTCCCTTCACAATTTAGTAGGAAAGAAGAGTATAGGCAGATGAATTATGTGATGTGATAAATGGTACCATAGGGATACATAGAAAATCAAGCTTTTCAAGAGCTACAAAAACTATTAGTGACTTCAATTAAAAAAAAAAGGAACTTTAAAATCTAAATTAAATGTCTGAAAACATAGAATGTCAACTTCATGAGTTGCTAAACATAATATGAATAAAATGAGTAATATTTCACAACAATCTGTAGGTTAGATTTTCCTCACTTTGCAAGAATTCCTAAATAGTTGTGGATATTGCCAATTATTGCCAATTGTAATTACAAGTTGCTCACAGCCAAATGATTTGAAAACTAAGAATAAAAAAAAAGGAAAAGGGAAGAAAGCACTTCCCATTAGAGGGAGCAGGGAGTGTGGAATAGCAAGGCAAGTTCAAGAAAGTCAAGTAAGGTTGGAATGTAGGGTGGGAGTGGAGAATCATGGTTGGGGTCAGAAAGGGAAGGGCCTTGTAGACCATTTTAAGTAACTTGTACTTCATTCTGTACATGTTGAAATTTAATATGGTGTTTGTCCTATCACAGCTGATTTATATCTTGGAAAATTCACTGTGATAATGGTATGGAAGATGGGTTGACCCGGCAGAGAGTATCAGCCCAGACTAATAATGTTTCTCTTCAAAACTCCAGGAAGGAAGGCGTGGATGGGCAGGGGTGTTGAGAATGTTTAGGAGGTGAAGCTATAAGGGTTGGTGATGCGTTGCATTTGGGAGATTGAGTGATAGGGGACAGAATAAGTATTGCTCCGTGGTTTTGATTTGAGTAACGGTGGTAAAATTCACAGTGCTGGGAAAGGAGGCAGAAGGAACTGGCTGGAGATGAGCTGAGATGGAGCCTGTCGTTATTTTGTTCATGTTCACTTTGAGGTTCCATGAAAAGGGAAATATTTAGCAAAATTGAGCTCTCTGGGTCTGAAGCTTAGATAAAGGAGACTGGGCAAGGGTTTGAGACATAAGCAACCTTGGTTTATGGGAAGTGAAGCCATGGTCATGGATGTGTACAAAAATTAAAGGATGAAAAATAGGAAGTCAAGGGTTCTATGAAGAAGCAGTCAGGGAGTTGGTAAGAGAAGTAAATCCAATCAGATTTCTTTTCTGGAATTTTAGAGAATTGGTGTAGCAGTAGCTAAAGAAGAAGAGCTTTTTAAGAAGAGGAGAGTAGGATGGGGACAGCAGAGTGACAGCCCCCGGGCTTGACGTGGGGGCACCAGAGTATCGGTGTGTTGTTTTACAGAACACCAGCTGCACTCATAACATTCTGGACCAGAACTGGAAGGGATGTCAGACGATCAGTTGGCATCACTCCCAGCCTTCAGGAAAGGGAATGTCTAAAGTTGCCTCCCTTATTTCTGGAATTTCAAACTGATAACCGAGTTCCCACCAGTCTGGCCAGACTATTCCTTTACTCCTCGTACACGTGCACAGTGTTTTTTAGCTTGATCTGTGCCTGCTTTCCTCTGCACCCCATCCCCCCACTACCTCCACTTGTCCCTTCAGGAATCTGATCATCCTCCTCTCCATGTTTCTTTACCAAGGCAGCAGGGGCAGGTGTGGGGGCGTGGGTCTGCCAGGTGGAGAGACTCCTCTTTTCAACACATCTGCTGATGAGAGGGAATGAATTCCTTCTGCCCCGCTGTTCTCTGTGGGACATGATATGGATATGACAGGGAAGCCTGTCCGGGGGCCAGATGACAGACACTCTGGGTGGCTGCTGTTAGCTTTCTGTTGGCCACTGCCCTTGCTCGGAGTTTGACCAGTGAGGTGTATATAGTGGTCACACCCATCTCAGCAGATCTGTCAGCTTTCCCGCCTTTGTTAGAGGGTGATATCATGCTTCCTGGGGGGAGTGCTGGAAGACAATGCTCGGCCACTTTTCTCCAGATACAATAGGCGGAGTCAGGAAGGCAGTATTGACATTGCTGGGGCCAGGGAGGCACTCAGAGCTCTGCGGCCGTTAGATGGTGAACCAGCTTAACCTTGGCACGCGGGGCCTGGGTTGTGCAAGGCGTCTGGCTGCACAGCCAAAGGGGACTCCGCCCTGGGGACAGGACTGCTTTAGACATCTGGGAATCTGGGATTGGCTTCCAATTCTGATCCCTCTGTCAAAAACAACCACAAAACAGTAACAGTACCAGATAACAAAAATGACTACCATACACTGAGTGTCTCTGTGGCAAGTATTTAATAGGATTTTTCCTAACTCACAACAATCTTGCTGAATAGATAATATTATTATTATTATTATTTTTTAATTTATTTATTTGTAAGAGAGAGAGAGAGAGAGCACAGGCAGACAGAGTGGAAGGCAGAGTCAGAGGGAGAAGCAGGCTCCCTGCGGAGCAAGTAGCCCGATGTGGGACTCGATCCCAGGACGCTGGGATCATGACCTGAGCCGAAGGCAGCTGTTTAACCAACTGAGCCACCCAGGCATCCCGATAATATTATTTTTTAAATAGACGGTAAAACCGAGGCTCAAAAAGTGACTCGCTCAAGGTTAAAAACTAAGACCTGTATTATTTTGGACTGCCTAGCATTCCTATTTTTCAAGAGCTGTCACTGTGACCCTGATGGGACTGCCAGTCACTGATTGCAGAGGGTAGCCCTCCGCTGACCACAACAGTTGGTTCCGATGGAGGAAGAATGACCCAACAGGGACAGTTACACTCTTTCTCTGGGAATTTGTGAGCAAGAGGTTCTCCTTGTCCAGTGAGGACACTGAACACCCAGAGCTACCAGCTGAGAGAAATTGGTCTTTAGCAGGAGAGAATGAGTTCAGTCACGCAGAGAGAACAGAACCATGGCAGGCGCTCTGTGCTTACTGGAGTGTTGAGTCCAGTGGTTTTAGATCAGAGACCCAACCCTGTACCTTCCAGTTATGGGAACCAGTCACCTTCATTTGCTTCCACTATTTTGAATGTTTTTCTGTCTCTCGAAAGTGAATAGTCCTGAGAAGCCCCGTTACCTCAGGCTGGTTCCTGGAAAATGAGGCTGATGACCACACTTCTTCATGTGGTTTTGGTAATGATTTTAAAAGAAATACTACTTAAAATACTTAGTATAGTGTTGGTACATGAGCCGTACTCAGCAAAACCAGATGCTCTTAAATGTTTGCTTATAAACAGAGCTGCAGACTCTTACATTGTTTGATGCCAGTCTTTTCAAAGTTCATCTGTGTGAGGGCAGGCAACTCCTATTCTATGCCAGACGGGGCTCCCCATCTTCCCTGGGTGAAACAGCCTTCGTATCCCACATTTGGCCTTGTCTCGGGGAAAGAAGAGAGAGCTTGGAGCTGTGGTTTCTTGGGTTTTTGCTAAAAATCTGGAGTGTCAGGTAGGAAAATTCCTTCCAGTCCCTCTATTGGGTAGCAAGATGGTGCTCTTTACTTTTCTCTGTCCAGCCCTCAATTCTTCCTTCTCTCTTGTCTTGATTGAACAGAGGGTCTAGGATGATTTGTCATCTATAAGTCCCACCTCAATTATCCCAAACCTAATTCCTAGTTCTTGATGATTTATGGTGGAATTGTCAATTCCAAATAGAAGTCACCTCATTTTTAACCAAGCTCATTATTGAATTTTTGGACCCAACTAGATTGTGTGTGTGTGTGTGTGTGTGTGTGTGTGTGTTTGTGACAGTAGTTCTTCTCCCATTTCACCACTGTCTTTGCTCCAATTACTCCTGCTCTTACTCTTAATTCCTCTTTATGTCTAGTGCCCTCACGTCTAGAAAGCGCTTTCTTGTCTTCTGGGGTTGCTTTAAATGTCCACCTGTTTTGTTCCTTCTTGCTGCCTCTTCAGACTCAGACAGCAGGGTGCAAATAGCCGTTGGTTGTAATCAGTGCCTTTTCAGGAGCCAGTCTTTGCCTACCTCACCAGGGTCTTGGGATTCTCAGTCCCTCATGCTAACCTGGATGTGTATTTCAGCCATTCCAGGCTCTTTGCAATCTCTAAGCATACACTTCCAAGCCTCCCTGCCTTTGTATGTGCTGTTTCTCCTGCCCAGAATGCCCTCTTCCCCTTCCCTTCTTCATTTGACTTATTCATGCTTCAAGGTTTATCTCCAGTGTCATGTCTTCCAAGAAGTCTCCCGAACCTTCTTGCATGGGTTTGGGTCTGCCCTTGCCTGGGATTCCGTCAGAAATGTGGCCTGAGGCAAAGGCACATGCGTAGGTAGGTTATCTGGGAAGTGATTTCGGGGAGCAGAAGTGAGGGATGAAGGGAGCAGGGCTGTACTAGGACATGTTATCATGCGAGTTCCTGCTGTGGATCCTGGATCCTGCCGGCATCCCGAGGAGCCTTAGGAAAGGAGACTCAGGACTGTTCACCTGTAGCACGGGAAAAGGAGAGGCATTCATCCTTTGCAATCCTACCCCTTTGTGCAAGGTTCTGTAGATAAAAGAAGCTGGTGAGTTACTGCTGGTGTCCTGTGCTGTTGAGCCAGAGGAAGTCCCAGGAGAGGAAATGAGATGGACTCACATGGGCTCTGGGTGAGCTACTTGGAGATTACATCCGCTGCTAGCTGGTGGAGGTCTGCTCAGAAGTGGCTGCTGCAGGTGGAGCTGGCCTGAGAGCTGGGATGGGGAGGATTTGCATTCATGCCCAAAAGGGGTTGCATGTAGGCACCCTTATGCTTGCTTCTGTCGTCGTACTTAGAACTTTAAATTATAATTAACAGTTTACTTGTTGTTTTGTCCACTAGGCTGGGAGCTGTGTTGGGTGTTTCAATATTCTAAGCACCAGACATAGTATACTGGCTGGCAGAGAAATGCTTTAATAAATGGTTTTTGCATTGGTTTAATTGTTCTAGCCATTGCCTCCCTAAGTGTACTGTATATATGACTGCTGGCCAGAAAAAAATAATTTGATGTAGCTCTTGGAAACATATTCTAAAACTATCTACTTGTTTTTATATGTAAGTGTAAATAGATGTGGTGTATATATATATATATATATATATATATATATATACACATATATATATCTATACATTTATCTATACATATATCAGTCATAATTTTTTGAATATTCTTTTTTCTTTTAAAGATTTTATTTATTTATTTGTCAGAGAGAGGGAGAGCGAGAAAGTGAGCACAGGCAGGCAGAGTCAGAGGGAGAAGCAGTCTCCCTGCTGAGCAAGGAGCCCGATGTGGGACTCGATCCCAAGACACTGGGATTATGACCTGAGCCGAAGGCAGCTGCTTAACCAACTGAGCCACCCAGACATCCCAATTTTTTGAATATTCTTAATACAAAGCTAAGAAAACATGAGTTAAAGAGAATGGTTAATAGAATAATTGTACAAGCAGCATGTAGAGTCAGTAAGAATCTGACTATCATACATAAAATTATGCAGTTTGGGAGACATTGTTCTAGTTAGTTAGCTAATCTTTTTCAGAGCTCTGTGTGTCCAAATAAAAAATAGAAAATAATTAGGTATATAATTAATACTATCCAAGTGAGATGAGCAAAGTGAAGGCATCTGTGGTGATCAACCTGACTCAAGGACAGTCTAGGACTCTAATCTTGCTTTTCCCAGTAAGCCTGGAAAGTGGGCATTTGTTAATAAATCAGATACCTAGTTTGCCCCTTGGGCATACTGGGAATCCATGAAAATAGGCTGAGGGGTCAGCTAGCAAGCCGAGTCATTGTCAACCAGGGGAGGAATGGATATGTCAGTGATAGTCACACATTCAGGCTAACTTCTTCTGAGCCCTTTCTATGTCCTGGGAATCTGCTAGGTAATGCAGTTAGAAAGATAGTGAAAAGAGGCACATAACTTCCAATGCCTTGTGGTCTGCTGGGCGAAAATCTCTTTAATGGAGGCAGACATTGGGAGCATGGGAAATGGCGGCGGGGGTGGGGCAGGGAGTGGTAATCCTGGATGTTTGAGGAGGATGAATTAGGATTATGTTTTATGGAAAATCTGGAGTGAAAGAGAGGAGTAGAGCGTTCCAGGCAGAGGAAAAGCATGAAAACGGGGAATAGAAAGTTTAAGAATCATTGGTACACTGGTTCTACGTGGCTATACTCCAGGGCACACTGAAGGAGGTGGCAGGGGATACCACTGGGGAGATGAGTGGGAAAGAGAAGGTAATTTGGTTTGAGATGGGCTGAGTGGGCAGGGACAGCATAGGGACGCTTCCGGGAGTCATTAATACTGTAGGGTGAAGCTGTGTGAGGGAATGAGATTGCCCAAGAAGAAGACAGCAGAGTGGGTCTGGGGACACCTATATTAAGGGGTGAAATGGGTAGAGGAAGAGAAAACTGAAGACATTCAAAGCGAGAGGCCAAGGGTGAAGGGAATTTCAACCACATCAAAAGTTGTAGAGGCAGGGGCAGCGTAAAGAGAGGGACTAGGGACTGGGTAATTTGGGACGGTGCACTGCAGAGCATTCTCAGTGGATGGGCTGGGCTGGGGTTGAGGGGTAAGCAGGAAGTGGGGAAGTAGAGTAGGTAAGTGTAAGTTCCTTTCTGAGAGATGTCCCTTATCCGGGGAGGTTCCTGTTACCATGTGCTTTTCTCTACGCTTGATTCTGGGTGATCTGGTAGAAGGTATGAAGTCCTCTCTGCCAAGATTGGCTTGAGATGCTAGGAAGATAACACAGAGGTCTGGAGATAGTAGGGAAGGAACTCTTCCATCACAGACACCCTCTCTTGCCCCTGGATGCGGTCCCAAGTTACCTGTATTAGGGAACTATGTTAGTGTCACAAACATGGTAATAGAGGTCTTCATGGAATAGAGTCTTCACGGAAGGGCCACACATTAACTGTTATACAGAGTAACAGAATAATAGGACTTAAGACTTAAAAGATTATTTAGTCCAGCATTTCTGAATACCAATTCCAGGAGAATCCTAGAATCTTTTATTTTTATTTTTTGTGTATGCTAGGGAGCTAACACAAGGTACCTTAAGAAATACTAACTTGGTTCAACTTTCTCATTTTATAGACGCCAGCACTGAGGCTCACCACTTTGGTCAAACCCACTGAGCTCATTAGAGGCTAAGTTTTTTCTCTTTGCCAGAGAATGTGGAAGGCAATAGAAATTAGAACTTAATGTACGTACTGTGTCATCAAACTACCTTTTTAAGGATAGTTTGTTATCATGTTATGCCTTTCGCTCAGGTCATGAATTTAAGCAGCAGTAAAGTGCTGTTTAAGTTAGAGTCCCCATATCGTCCACTTAAAAATTCCTTGTATTCTTTTTTAAATGCATAATGGACACAGCTGTAAGGCCCCCTAGCAGCATTGGCTTGCTTCGTGCCTCCCGGCCCTCCCATCCCCTTTCCCCCTGTGGATCTCACACCCAGAGTCAGTGGTGCTTTTCACACAAATAGTCTGCCAAGAGGTGTGGAACTAGAGCCAGAAACCCAGAGCAGCTGCAGAGGCTCAGCCACATCTAGAGGCTTGCAGAAATCTCCACCAGGCTTGGCCACAGCCCCGATCACTGAGTGACTCTAGAGTACATAAACTATCAGCAAAGTGTGATTCCAACATGAGTAATACATGCATTCTGCCAGCTGCTTCTGGAATGAAACAAACAAACAAAAAGAAACAGTTTTGTTGCCAGCCAGGGAGAAAAAAAAGATCACCATTGATTGCATCACTGTCTTCCTATTAAAGCTGGGGAGAGTCTGTGACTCAGGCTGATTTCTGTTAGAGAACCTCTTTTTCTCTCCTAGAGAACATTTTCTGATGGAACTCATGGCTTATCACCCCTGCCAAGCCCACATTTTCACTCTACCCAGATTATGAGCACAGACTGTGGGGGCAGGAGAATCTGGTCTGGAGCTCCACACACTGTGGCAGCTGTGCGACCCTGGACAAGTCCTTTGTCCTTTCTGTAGAATGGAGATATGTTATGCCTCTAAAAGTAGTGAGGATTACATAATATAAGTAGATCAGAGGTTCAGCAAGTGCAGTTTCATACAAAAAGCTCAATAAATATTAGCTATCATTATTATTTCTTGTGTTTCCCAATGTGCTGAAGAGCTCCCTGTTGCTAAGAATCTGTGTAAATGTTATTCTATTCCATCTAGTCCACTCGATCTCATTTCAACAGCTCCTTCCTTCCCAGCCTATTCTATTCTATGAACATTTCTTGAACTCATCTCTGTGCCCCACCCTGGGTCAGCAGATGTGAAGATAAATACAGTCCCTGCTGCTAAGGGGGGCTGCCGGTGGGGTGGGACATACCGATGGCCGTCCAGTAGGTTCTCATCATTCAGAATAGTTCTATAAACTGCAAACACAGGGTTAGATTCAGGCAAGTCACCGCATTTTTGTCAACTAGTTGATACACCTAGTTTTGTGTGTGTTTTGTTTAAAGGCAAATCATTAGCACATGTGGCTGATGGATGAGCATGGACGTCAAGGTCAATGGCACTAACTGCTGCCTGAACAGAGCTCCTCTAACCCACGGAGTTTCTTTGGAGGCACATCACCGCTTTCTCATGCTTAGCAACATGAGACAGCACTTTGACACTTGGGGACACTTAAACTTGGGACCATTTCATTTTTTTTAATCTTTTGAGTTTGTCTTAAAAATCTTTTGAATACAGTTCGCGCACAAGGTTACATTAGTCTCAGGTGTATGATATAGTGATGTGATGGATTGATACGTTATGCTACGTTCATTACAAACGTAGCTGCCCTCTGTCTTGTTACATCACTATTCTGGTATCATTGACTATATTATGATATGCTTTTTATTTGTTTGGGAGTCATTTTTTTAAAAGATTTTATTTGAGAGGGAGAGAGCACCAGCAGGGGGAGGGGCAGAGGGAGAAGCAGGCTCCCCACTGAGCAGGGACCCAGACCTGGGGCTTGATCCCAGGACCCCGGGATCATGACCTGAGCCGAAGGCAGAGGCTTGAGTGACCCAGGCTCCCCTAGGAGTCATTTTACATGGTGAAATTGCCAACTAATACCACCAAAAATGTGAAAAAAAATAGCACTAGGTCCGGTGTGAGGAGGATACTGATTTACAGTTAGCAACATGGGCATCTGAGGACAACCTAAGCTACAACGGGGGTTGGTTTTGAGGTTGTAAATAAACCTTAAGCACATTGACCGGTACAGAATACAAATGAGGATAGACTGTTGATACAAATGACTCAACTCAGGTGGTAATAAAATATCCAGAGACAGTTGAGGACAAGCACAGGAGAGAGAGAGAGAGAAATGGGATCCATCTGGGACAGTCCGCTCCACTGACGGCAATGAGGTGTTCAGAAAGGCATTTCTGACAAGCAGACATGGAAACATGGAGGGATGACAGTATGGCCCCAGGTTAGGGTTCAGGGGTTGGTTTTGAGGGGTGGAGGGCTCTGGGCCTCCAGCACTCTACTGTGCCGTCTGACTTGACTGGATACTTTTCGGCAGGCCTCTTCTTGCCCGCGTTCACCTAGAGGTCTTGTGAGACTCCAGACACATGAAACAATCTGACCCCATGGTGTTCGTGAGTAGTAGACTACTTAGTGGGCCGAAGGGAAAGATGCTTTGCATTGTACAGTGTGCAGCACGTACTGAGCGCATAAATAGACCTCTCTCTATTTCTCTGACAAAGTTCATCTCCAGCTCCCAGTCTCCTGATTTTTCTTCCCTTGCTCCACTGCCTGCATGATCCAGGCCATTCCATTCTCACCCCCCACTTGGACATACCACTCAGCCAAGGATAGACCAGCTAGTTATCTGGCCCCCTCTCCTCTGGAAACTTAGCCGGAGCCCAAAATTGTGAGTCGAGCATGGCTTTGGGGAGTTTGCACTCTATGCTTCATTTCCCACTTATCCAAATACTCCGTAAAATATTTTCCTTCATGGTTTGGCATAAGCAATAAAGAAGTACAATGTCCCAGATGAGTTACCACTCCCTATTACTGCCAGTTACTCCTGGTGGAGTATTTTCTCATCTTGGACACGTGACCCATGGTTGCTACAGTTTCTTAATCACCTCGTCCAGGCTCTAGTCACATTAGATATTTGATAAATGAATAGATTTCCACTGAACTGATGATTTGGGGGAAAGGAGACATTTTTATATTTTCTTCCTTAAAACTGATAGGTAATTTTACTGTCATTTTCTTATACCTTTTACAAGGTTTTGTAATTCTCATCACATTAAGTTCTAAACATTTCTTCCTAATAATTCTCATCAAAGTTTCCAGTGATACTATTTTTGAAACTTAAAATAATTGTGAATTTTATCTTCAGGAATAAGCAGAAGGAGCAGCTAAGAAAATTCTGGGAGGAAGAAAGTAATTCTTGGGAATAGCTCTATTAGATCTTAAGGGTATCTTAAGGGCAGAGTACTATACTATAGTAACAGTGGGAGTCTGGAGACACAGATTGACAGACTAAAAAAATCAGAACCAGACCCAAGTTTATATAAAATTTTATTACCTATAAAGGATACAAATTAGTGGAGAAAGGAGTAATAGTTCTGGGAAAATTAGTTTTCTGTTTAGAAAAAATAACTGTTTAAAAAAATCCATCTGTTACCATACAGCAAAACAAATTCTAAATAGATTAAAGAGTAAATGCAAGAAATCAAGCCATCAAAAGAAGATGGAAGTGAATATATTTTGACCTTTTATATGGAGAAAAACTTCTTAAGTTTAAAAACAGTGGAAGAAACCACAAAAATAAAAATCAATAAACTTAAATACATAAATATTTAAACTGTTAATTTAACAATAAGCAAAATTAAAAGGCAAAGAAAAAATGAGAACAATATTTACAACAATTATGGTAAATAAGCAACTAAAGTATTTTCATACACGAAGCTGATTGAAATTGATACAAAAAAAATCAAAAACATCAACAGTAAAAGAGGAGCAAACAATTCACAGAGAAAATATAAATGGCTAATAGTCTTGTGAAAAAGTTTATTCTCTAAATTAAAGTAAAATCAAAACAAGATACTATTTTTCTACATCAAACTACCAAAGATTAAAAACCATGTGGGGTTATTTAAGAATACATGGCTAGGGTTGGTGAGATGAGTGTGTTTTCATATACTGTAGCTCTTTAAATAGAAATTTAGAAAAACAAAGCAAATTTTTACAAGATTTAAAATGTTGTAAGGTTAAGTTAAAATTTAGGATATGAAATGTTCTGCTTTAACCTAGGAAAAAACCTACATATGTTGGTTTCTGCAGTTCCTCTTTGTGTATACTTTGTGTATAAAGGATATACATCAAAATGTTAACAAGAGTAAAAATGTTTCATCATAACCATTTCTTCTCACCGTATTTGGATCTCAATGTCCAGATTTGGATAGGCTTATCTGGTATTTAAAGAAAAATTTTATGAAAAGAATATGTATTTTTAAGTGGTTTACATTCTGAGTGTTTTAAAAAGAAGATTAAATACAATACTTCTGTAGTTTTAGAGATATTCCCTGCTGATCATTTTTATTCTCAAATTGTTATTACCTAAAGGATAAAAGTAATAGGAAAGGAACCCACGTTTATCAGGATTGCTGTCTATGCATACATAGATTGTTAGTGACTGTCAATATATTAATTCATGCTGCATGAATAGAGGAAAAGAGCAACATCTTCCTTGGACATTTTCATTGGGCCATTCAGATGATCTATTGAAATAAGACCAGGAGAAACTGAGAAATGTTTCTTTCACAGGATTCAGTTAATTTTTGATGTTTGGGAATAAAAAAGTACTATTCAAATTGGAACTCTGTGGTAGTTATTTCAAATTATAACATTTGTATGCATTAGCTTCCTTAAAATGTATATTTTTCTGTAAAAATAATTTGATTATAAAAATATTGACAAAAGTATTTCATGTTCCTATTGAAAAATTTGGATATGCATAAAACATTTTAATATATAAATGAATTTTATACTTTTTAAATATACAAATATATTGAATACGTGTTAATATATAAATATAATATATAAATACAGAAATAACATATTTACAAAGGGATCAAGAGAGAAAGAAAGATTAAGAGACAGACTGAGAGGCTGTAGAAATACAGATTTGATTATTTGGTTTTAAACATCTGTTAATTATTGTCTTAAGGCATAAACCCAGCTTTGCCAGCTCCCTTTTATGATGGGAACTGAAAGAGGGACAGAAAAGGGGTCTCCACCACAGCAT
Organism: Mustela putorius furo; assembly: GCF_011764305.1. Taxonomy (NCBI): domain Eukaryota; kingdom Metazoa; phylum Chordata; class Mammalia; order Carnivora; family Mustelidae; genus Mustela; species Mustela putorius. The sequence goes on from NW_025421375.1 coordinate 13,341,276, forward strand.
CATTGACCATAAATCAGAAGGGCTATGCAAACTGAAGACAGAGCTAAGCCAGGTCTTTTTTTTTTTTTTTAATAAGATTTTTTATTTAATTGAGAAAGGGTGAGAGAGAATGAGGGGAGAGAGGGAAAAGCAGGCTCCCCACTGACAGGGAGCCTGACACGGGGCTCAATCCCAGGACCGGGAGATCATGACTTGAGCCGAAGGCAGACCCTAACCAACTGAGTCACCCAGATGCCCCTAAGCCAGGTCTTCTGATGGTGCCATGTTGTACTCAACCAAGCCCTGAAACAAATACTTTCCTCTTGTCCCTGGACCTCTCATCACTTAGACTTAACCATGAGAGATGAAGTGAGAATTCAGGGAAGTGGGAACGATGAAGGTAAATTTCAGAAATGGAATTGGAATGTCATCTACATGTTACTTGTTCATAAAGAAGACCTTTTGCTATTAATGAAGAAGAGGGTCATGGCTTGTTTTAGGGTCGCAAGGCTTGAGAATGTCCAGGAAGGCATTTTTCAAAATGTTGTGTCCTTCTGGCTCTGTGTCTTTTGCTCTCCATGTCACCATCTCTTTGTAAAACAGAGGGGCCATAGTCAGCTGAGTTTGAGGAAGGTGAGGACGGCAGCCCCCAGTGCCCTCCCAATCTTGCTTCTTGGCCTCCTGTGTTATCACAGTGGCTGTGATGTGGCCAAACCTGAAGGCCAGTGTCCTCACCTCACCTTAGCCTTTAGTATTTGTATGCAAACTAATTACCACACCATGTCTGATCTTTCTACAGATATACCATTAGGTAGGCCAGTGGCTCTCATATTTTCTTTCTGGGGTCCTGGGATTGCAGGGGGCACCTGTGTGTCTGGCACACCTGGCCAAAGTGAGTGAATGCCCGTTGGTCTCCAACCCTATGCCCCTACTTTGCCAACTTCAATCAAGATTACTATACTTTTTATATAGTTAACATCATCTTCTATATAATACAGATATACTCAGGCAAAGATGGCCCTGAGCTGGGCTGGGTAGACACGTATCCCGTATGAGGAATTATTGGCTCAATACTGGCTAGAAGTACAGGTTTTGAAACTGAAATAAGAAAGCGGATGGGTTTCTTTATTTACTGTAAACCAGAAACCAGGTCATTACTTCTATCTGTAAAGGCTGATAAAGTTTTGAGAAGGTTTGAGAGACTCTTCTAGGAATAAAGGGGATGTATTTTTAAGCCATGAGCTAACACTGATCTTAGTGTTATGGAAAAGATTGTTTGCAAAAAAAAAAAAAAAAAAAAAATGGCAGAATTTTGGCTGGATGAACTGTTACTTTATGGATATTAATATTTTATATACTTGAATTAGGAGTTAACACCATCTCATTTATTCTATGAGATTTATTGCCAACGAACCCGAAGTTGAGTAAGTCCTTTGGTAATCTATTGAATATGTACAGGTATTCCCTTTTAAATTGACATTTGAATGTTGATCCTTTTCACACATTAAAATTTTGAAATTAACCACTCAGACCTCAGCAATCAAGTTTTAATTTCAAGCAAAATAATAGAGCAAAAAAATGATCATACTTTGAATACATTTTACATCACACAATCTAAGAACTAAAGTCAATTTGATCTTGTTTTGAACTCCTTTAGGAGCCAAGCATAGGACTCTCAGAAATTCTTTTTTGAAACCTAGGGCTCTGGCTGATGAGTCCTCATTTAAAATTCAGAATCCAGGGATTTGGGATTTACATTCCTAGAGCAGATGGTAAGTCTTGTTTTCCAGTGGTGACCTTAGACTTAGTCATTCTTAGAATCGGATTTCATTATCATTAAAGAAACCATAGATTAAAACTTCATGGCCCCTACTAGAAGTTAAATCCATTTGAAGATCCAACCCATTAAAGGAATGGAGGCTTGAGCAACACAGCCCAGGGAGCCGGATGTAGAAGGAACATAGTTCTGAATGTTCAGAAGCTGATAGGCTGAGGGAGACTCATTTCTTGCCTCTGTTTGTGTTGCTTCTCTGGGCTGTTACTATCTGGAAAAAAAAGAGAGCAAAAAGGTGTGAAACAAATTTTAAAAAGGATCCTTGTCCCAGTGCACCGTTACTGTGCAGGATGGTATTTAACAGCTCACTCTCTGGACCCTGTTTTCTCTGGATGTAAGATAAAAATGCTACTATAAACTTGAGCTTTTTCCTGTGATGGGCTCTGCAAGCAGGATCACCCCTCGAGAGGGTGGAGTTGGGCCTATTCTGCAGGACAGCAGGCCCTATTTTCTCCTCATCAGTCTCACAGCTTTAGGGAATCCTGAGGTCCTCCTCCTCCTCCTCATCATCGCTGTTCATCGACTATTACACTATTTGTCACACACTCTTAACACATCATAGAATTTACAAAAATCGTTCTATATGATGTAGACCTGCACATGTATCCATCCTCAGCAAAATGATAAGCGGTCAGGATCCTCCTGTCCTTACAATGACACCTCCAAGGCATAAAAAGCTCAGTCATTCGAGGATGGGTCCGTGTTACATGAATAGTATATAGCAGATCTGGGACTCAAACACTGGCCGCTGGATTCCCGAGATTCTGACTGGGAACTGCATGGCTCTGCTCCTCAGCCAGGCTTACCTCGCTGGCCTTTCACGCGACGGGATGGGTTTTGAGATAGGCGTGGCAGGGCATTGGGGGCTGATACAGAGTTTAGACCCATCGCCACAGTGAGAGGCAGGACTGTAAATCCAAGACTTAGCATGCAGAGCACAGGCCCTTTGCTTTCCTTCCAATGACTTCATTTAAAAAAATGTTTATCTTTTATTCTGTGTGTCTACTACCACCATCCAGAGATAGCCACTGTTAACATTTTCCAGATAAGATTGAATTTTATATCCCTCCCTATAGAATTCACAAGCCTCCTACCAGGTTTCCCCTGTGAATTCCCAGGGCACTCCCACTCCCAGGGTTCCCCCCTACCCTAAGTTTGGCTTCAGTCTTCGTTTAATTTATGCACCCCTCCCTGACTCCGTCCTGCTGCTCTAGTCTCTCTTCCACTTGGTGTCAAGCTAGACATGCAGCTCAGGCTTTTATACCTCAATTAAAAATAAAAAATGGCAACAGTTGTTCAACACACAGACAGACGATACATTTGTGATTATAACGCACTTGAGTTGAACCAGAGGTGGGGTTTATCCTGTGGCGACGCAGACACACCTGCTTCCTAAAGTCCTTTAGCTGCCCGTCGTACTGCTCGAACTTCTCTTTTTTTCTCCTCTTTCCTTTTGTGCCACCAACTGGGATTATCTTAAGTTTATGAGTTAGTTTAGGAAGAGTTATTTTTCCACTTCAGAACACAGAGCATTTCTCCGTGTCTTTAGAGCTTTTTTTTTTAATCTTTCAGTAAAATTTTATAGTTTCATAAAGGTCCTACACGTTTCATCGTGAGCTATTAATACCACTGTGATCTACAACACCATTCTTGCCTGCTGGGAACCATAGATGTATTTACAGAGAATGAATCCTTTAATAAAGGGCTAAAGTGATTTTCTAATATTTGGGATTTTTGCTTTTTCAGAAGTGAGATAAGGAGTAGTTTTCACTTGTCAGCTATTTATTTGAGGTTAGATAACAGGATTATACTACCTTAAAGGAATTGGTAGATTTCTTTCTTTTTTTTTTTTTAAACATGCTGATGTATTGAATGAACTCATAAGCAAAATCAGTTGGCTCTGTGAATTTTTTTTTTTATTATGTTCAGTTAGCCAGCATGCCCTGTGAATTTTTGATAAGCTAATTCAGGCTTTGTATTTTTCGAGTTTAAAAATCTATATTTCCTGGGGCGCCTGGGTGGCTCAGTGGGCTAAGAATCTATATTTCCTAATAAAAATCACTGAATATATGTTTTTCAAATCTACTGAGAATTATACATGAGATTTTCTCGTGATTTAAAACAGTTTTTCACAAGCTATTTTGCCTTGTGTTTTATTGACAATTTTAGTTTTTTTTTTTTTGAGGACTCTCCTCTTATCTTTTATTTTAATCTTTTTTTTTAAATTTAAACTTTATTTTTTCAGTGTTCCAAGATTGATTGTTTATGAATTGTTTACCACATTGTTTACCACACCGAGTGCTCCATGCAATACGTGCCCTCCTTAATACCCACCACCAGGCTCACCTACCCCCCACCCCCTCCCCTCTAAAACCTTAAGTTTGTTTCTCAGAGTCCACAGTCTCTCATGGTTCATATCCCCCTCCGATTTCCCCCAACTCCTTTCTCCTCTCCATCTCCCAGTGTTCTTCATGTTATTCCTTATGCTCCACAAGTAAGTGAAACCATATGATAATTGACTTTCTCTGCTTGACTTATTTCACTCAGCATGATCTCCTCCAGTCCCATCCGTGTTGATACAAAAGTTGGATATTCATCCTTTCTGATGGAGGCATAATACTCCACTGTATATATGGACCAGTCTTCTTTATCCATTCATCTGTTGAAGGGCATCTTGGCTGTTTCCACAGTTTGGTGACTGTGGCCATTGCTGCTATGAACATTGGGGTACAGGTGGCCTTTCTTTTCACTACATCTGTATGTTTGGGTTAAATACCCAGTAGTGCAATTGCAGGGTCATAGGGTAGTTCTATTTTTAATTTCTTAAGGAATTACTGTTTTCCCAAGTGGCTGCACCAACTTGCATTCCCACCAAAAGTGTGAGAGGGTTCCCCCTTCTCCACATCCTCTCCAACACTTGTTTACTGTCTTGTTAATTTTGGCCATTCTAACTGGTGTAAGATGGTATCTCAATGTGGTTTTGAATAGATTTCAGTGACTTGCTATTGTGAGTTCTATCCACAGCATAAACAACCTCTTGGAATTCTTCTTTTTTCTATTTTTATTAATATCTGTATTTAGCTTTATTTTTTCTTTTTCCCTGCCTTAATTTTTTTTTAAAACTTATTATCTATTTAGAGAGCGAGGGAGAGAGCAAGAGAGAGAGAGTGCGAGTTGGGACGGGCAAAGGGAGACGGAGGCACCATACTCAGAACAGAGCAAACACAGGCTAGAAATTGAGATCATGGACCTAGTCAGACCAGGACCCTGAGATCGTGACCTGGGCCACAATGAAGTTAGACGCTCAACCAACTGAGCCACCCAGGAGCCCTTCTCCCTGCCTTTTTAATGACTTATTAGTTCTTTTACACATATTTCCTGAGTAGAGTTATTGGTTTGTTTATATTCATTAATAAGCAAAGTATTTAAAGTTATACATTGTCTCTGAAAGTAGTTTTGGACTCGTATAGTTTTGAAAGTAAGAAGATTATCCTTTATTTTCTAGAAATCTTGTCTTTTTAGTTCTGGTCTTTTCTAAAAATTATTTAGAAGACAGTTTTATGATTTTGAGGAGTTGGGAAGAGTTGGATTGTTTTCACTTGTTCATTGATAGATCATTAAACTCGATTTATCATGCTGTGTATGGCCTCATTAGGTTGTGTTTGGGGAATGTTGCATGGGTGGTTTGTCTTTGCTGGCCTTCACTGAGGCGCGCACGCACCATGAGTTGCGGCAGGGCTGATATTCCACTGTTTCATACTCGTTCATCTGTACTGATTGTTAAAAGAGTGAAATAATTCTGTGCTCTCTGGTAAAAGTTGCTTTCTCTTCCTAAAGGCCCCCTGTCCTATCACCTTGGCTGCCTAGTCCCTGTAGACTTCCCAAACATCTAAAGGGTAATGTCTGGCCTGTCAGAGTCTTTCAAAGCATTTTCTGGCACTCAGATCAATGTGCATTTTAATTTGGTTGGCCCAGGTTGTTAAATATTTTGAATATTACCTCTGAGCCAAACCAAATGGAAATTAAGCAAATACAACTAGATATGCTTGGTCTAAACCACATACAAATATAAAACGGTGCAGATAATTTCACATGCCTTCCCTCTTCCACAGAGCTTGGTCTCTATTCAACTGCTTCCCATGCTCTGGTTGTGAGCCCTGTGTGTGGAGGTACATATTTTTTGTGTCATCTGATTCCTGAATACCAACCGGCTCCTTTATCTGGTTCTCATCCAAAGCAGCAGTGATCTGTTCCAGTGGGGGAGGAAAACCTACATGTTACATTTGTGGATTAATGACACACTTCCACATTATCTTTCTGGATGAGTTAAAAGATTATCAAAAGTAATTTTGTCTATATACAGTTTGACCTTACATGCTGATCTTATTAAATGTGTTGCTCCTTTGAGTGTACTCAATTTTGGTAAATACTGTTTGGATGGTTGGAGAAAAAAGAACCTGACTTCCTTGTTTTAAGGTATAGAATTCCTGAATTCCTTTGTTTTAAGGTATAGAATTACAGAAAAATATGTGTGTGTGTGTGTGCATGTGCGTATAATTTATAATAATTATATGTTTGATTTTTAGTCTACTTCATCAGTCCGCATTTGAGAGAGATGTGATGCTGTCCCCCAAAACTATTGTACTTACATTCTTTTTGCTTTTACCTTTTTTCTTTATCTATTTGACTCTGTATGATTTAGAGCACAGCAATTCATGACCACTGTGTTTTCATTGTGGACTTCATTTTCCATCAGCATAATATAGATTTAGTTCCATTTCCATTTCATGCCTTCTGTCTTGAATTCCTCTTTGTCTGAAACTAATATTATTACCTTTCGTTTCTTTTTTCTTTATTTTTTATTCTTTTTTTCTTGTCATTTCTTGATCATCTCTTTGTTTTTAAGATTGTGTGAGTTTAAGTGAGTCTTCTATAAGGATCATCTAGGAAGATTTTAGTTTTTAAACTAATTTTAATTAATTAATTTAATTAATTAATTTTTAATTTTTGTTCATAGGTGATTGTAAACACTTATCTTTAAATCATAATATATTTAATTTTAACTTCTAACCTCCTGTTTTATATCTGTTTTTTATTCTTCCCTGATGTTTCCTTTTAGGTTTTTTTTTTTTTTTTTCCTGTCCTTTACTTATTTGACTTATATTTTTGTTTACCTTAATCTTCTCTGGTCATTTTTTGATATATACATACTGTTTTTAAATTTCATTAGTGGTTACTCTAAGTTTGTCAAAAACATTCTTTAACTTACACTTCTCTATTTATAATAGTAAATAATGAATCCATATCTTGAACGTCTGCATATCATTGAGGAACTCATCACATTTAAACTCCGTCCCATCCTTCATTCTCCCTTCTAAATCCTTCCTTACATCATATGGAATTTGAGATCTAAGTTACACATTTTCAATTTTAAGAGATACTTTTATTTTTTAAAATATTTTATTTATTTGACAGACAGAGATCACAAGTAGGTAAAGAGGCAGGCAGAGAGAGAGAGAGAAGGAAGCAGGCTCCCTCCCGAGCAGAGAGCCAGATGCGGGGCTTGATCCCATGACCCTGGGATCATGACCTGAGCCGAAGGCAGAGGCTTTAACCCACTGAGCCTCCCAGGCAGCCCTAAGGAGATACTTTTGATATTATAAATATTTTAATAATAAAAATGAATACATTTTTCAGTCCAATTTTATTGGCCTTTGTGGTTGTTAGATGCTGATAATAGGCTGATCACTATAGCAACAATTCCTCGTTCTTTGTTTTATCTTTAGAAAAATTTGAAAGAAACTACACTAAAGGTGCTAGTCAGATGACACTGTAAATCTGAGATCCTCAGCTCAAGTGTTTGTTGATGGATGAATGGATAAAGAAGAGGTGGTGTATACACACAATGGAATATTAGTCATCACAAAAAATGAACTCTTGCTATTTGCAATGACTTGCATGGAGCTAAAGTATATAATGCTAAGCGAAATAAGTCAGAGAAAGACAAATACCTTATGATTTCACTCATATGTGGAATTTAAGAAACAAAACAAATGAGGGGTGCTTGAGTGGGTCAGTCAGTTAAGAGTCTGCCTTGGGCTCAGGTCATGATCCCAGGGTCCCACAGTTGAGTCCCATATTGGGCTCCTTGCTCTTTGGAATCTTCTTCTCCCTCTGCTCCTCTCCCCTGCTCATGCTGTCTGTCAAATAAACAAATAAAGTCTTTTTAAAAAGAGGAAACAAATGAGCTAAGGAAAAAAGAAAAGAGACAAACCAAGAAACAAACTCTTAAAAAAAAGATTATTTATTCTAGAGAGAAGGAGAGAAAGAGAAAGGGAGAGAGAGAAAGAACATGAGCTGGGGAAGGGAAGAGGGAGAGAATCTCAAGCAGACTCCCTACTGAGCACAGAACCCGATGGGGGGCTTGATCTCATGACCCTAAGATCAAGACCCGAGCCAAAAATAAGAGTAGGAAGCTTAACCCACAGAACCACCCAGAGACTCCAAACAAACTCTTGACTACAGAGTAAACTGATGGTTACCAAAGGGGTGGTGGGTAGAAGCATGGGGGAAATAGGTGATGGGGATTAAAGAGTACACATATCATGATGAAAAAAATAAAATTATTGAAACAAAGGGCTCCTGGGGGGCTCAGTCATTAAGCATCTGCCTTCAGCTCAGGTCATGACCCTGGGGTCCTGGGATAGAGCCCTGTATTGGGCTCCCTGCTCAGCGGGAAGCCTGCTTCTCCCTCTCCCACTCCCCTTCTTGCCTTCCCTCTCTCGCTATGTCTCTTTGTCAAATAAATCTTGAAAAAAAAAAAAAGATTGAAAGAAAACAAAAATAAATCTGAGATTCAGACTTTAGTATTTAGTGTTAATAGGCTCTATTTCTATTTCATGATGTTATTAATTTAATATCTCACATTTGTTATCTTAAAGTCCTCTGTATTCTTTAATTCAAAAAAATAGGTATAGAGGGTTTGAGTTATCAGTTATGACAGTCTACGCATCTGAACTCTCTTGAACTTTGCAAAATGGAAGGGAAATTCCTGTTACCTTAGAGACTTGAACTGAGTCTCAGAAGAGACTGGACTTGAGCAGATCAACATACATAGGGAAGGGCGTCCTTAGCAGAAAGAACCACGTCAGCAGTGGCCAGAGAGGCTGGGACTACAGAGACCACTATAAACTCACAGTAGTTCAAGTGAGAAAGAATGAAGGCATGAAAAGGGGTTGAATGTGAGAGACAGAGTCAAGCTAGAATGTGCAGAACATGACGATTGGCTAAAAACAGTGGGGGAAGGAGACTTGTCAACAATAACATGGAGTTTTCAGGTATCTGTTAGGAAAGGTGGAGGCTTAAGAGATTGTAGGAGAGGAAAGGTTAAGGCAAGAGAAGATGCTGAGTTTGTTACAGTCCTATGACACTTGAGATGCCTGTCGAGGGGTCCGTAGGCATTTTCATAACGTGTGCTTGTAGCTGGGAAGAAGTTAGAACTGGAGACCCCGATTTGGCATAAGTGGTCACTGAAGCCTTGGGAGTTGGTGAGATCACTGGGAACACGGAAATGGGGTGTTCCATAACACTGGTCAGGCCATAATCTCGGGGCTAAGGCCACAGCCACTTGCTGAGTTTTGGCAAGAAGGGTGAACGGGAAATGAGATCCAAGGGAAACCTGCTCTTTTGGATGGCCGGTGTTACTCGCAGAGTACTCCCCACCTCTACTGGGATGACCTGGTGTATGGGTACTGAACCAGTGCACATAGAGAACCTCCTGTGCCAAGCTCTCCCTCAGGGAAAAGGAAGAGTTAAAATTCTAACTCTATTGCGGGTGTTTTCCATTTGAGATCCCCCTTAGTCACGGGTTGTTGCTTGGTTCAGTCACCACTGATGTACAGAGATATAAATGACCAACGGGATTGTTGTGAGAATTACGTAAAACAACGCACTTAAGGTTCTGAATGATGGTAGGTGCTTGATAAGCGGTGGCTATCGTATTACTAGCAGTTTTAGTAATTGTTCACGTGTAATTGACACAATGCTATTGAAACACCAAACTAGCAAAATACTTCACACTGATTTGCAAATGCTTAAACGAAGAGCTCTAGAGAGGCGCTCCAGTGGCTGCTTCAAGGTGGGGAGAGTAGGGACGAATGCTGGGCTCCGGTTTCCCTGCCAAGCCACAGGAAGCATGGTTTTATCTGTTTTAGTTATCAGACATCACAAAAAAATGAGAGTTGTTTGAAATGAGCATAGACCTGAAGGCATGAGGGAAAGGAACATTCACTGAACCCAGATAGAGCAGTGGCAACAGGGGACAGTCCACCAGAGCCATGGCTTCTGTAGATGGCTTAGCACGGGGGATGCTGGGAGAACAGACGCCCTGACCACACGCTCCTTCCACCCACCAGTCTCCTTCTGGGGCTTCCTACCAGCAGAACCTGGTGGAACACAGGGGACCTCCATGGACCCAGCGCTAGGGGGGAGGAGGTAGGAGAGTGGCTGCTGCGGGGCACATCTTGTCAAAATAGAACTGAGGAAAAGCCTGACCCTAGTGGTTGAGACTCTTACACTGTGACCTTCACATTTGTGAACTAAATTTGACTTAAAAATGGACTCAGCCTATCTATGCCCAGAGTATCTGACTCGGACATTTCATGAGATGCTTCTCTGGCTTTCATGTTTTCGGACTGCTTCCCCTCAAGTGACTGCACAGACAGGCTCTGTCTCCTTGATGCCAGAACAATCTAAGTACATCCTACCTTGTCTAATTGGGAAGATAAAGGAATTGTTCTAAACCATTACAGTGATTAACTGCCCAGCAGCAGCTCTCTGTAGGATCACAGCCTCTCACACGGCCATACCCATCTGTGCCACAGGTACCACATCTGTGCAGTCCCTAAGACACAGCCCCTGCCCTGTGGCACCTGGGATGCTTCCCGGTGTTACACGAGAGCATTAGCCTAGCTCGTGGGCCAAGCAACAGTTGACCAGTTGAATGTGGGCATAAAAGCCCTGGAGGAGGCCATACAGGCACGGAGTGTGGTTCATGCCAAGAGATTCCAAAGTTGAATCCTTGGGAAGAGCTGCTGACATGTTTGAAATGATGTCACTGTCACTGGAGTAAATGTGTGGGGCCTGGCAGAGCCTCAGGGATTACACGAACTGTGGCCTCCAGGGCTTCTCTTAGGAAGAGCACAGACTAACACCCCTTGAGACATTCAGGCTGCCGTGTGATCGGGGAAAACCTGACAGAAAGTTGAATTGGTTTTCCACCTGGCAAATGTGTCTGTAATTTGGAAGTACAAAGGATTTTTTTTTTTTTAATGAAGGCAAAGGTATGTGAGGGTATGTGACCAGACAAGCTGCTTTGCTTCAGAAATAGGTGACTTCCATTCACAGAAGTAATTCTGTAAGTAAGGCACAGAAGACAACAGATTCCAGAATTGTCATAAAGGAATTTCTAAACTAAACGATGCAAGGCTAGAGGGCATCTGCCTTTTTTTTTTTTTTACTATGAGTTAGGATCATGACCCCATTGGTGAGGCCAATGCTTCTAGAAGGCAGACCTATTGTCCTGTTTAAAGAGTAGAGAATTATATAGAGTGCACAGACTCACTTTAAAAGATGTATATAGAGTGCACAGACTCACTTTTTTAAAGATAATGAAGAAGATGTCAGAGCAAGTGCTCTGGCCCAGGGACACACACAGTGGGGGGCTACTGGGTTAGGTGAGTGATTTCCCTGAGGCTAGCAAAGGCTGATGGAAAGATTGCTTGTGTTATCTTCAAGTGGCCCCTGGTGCCCCCTCAAAGTTGCCACCGTGTCATCAAGCCAGTTGTGAGACTGCTTTTCTAGAATCACTTGCACGTGCAGAGAATTGGTTTCCTGTTAAGGTCAGTCCTGTAAGAAAGGGGACAAGAATCAAAGTGCTTTTGAAGGAAACAGAGGGAATCTTCATTAGCTCAGGACTGGCCTGTTTCCTGTTCATGTGGGTTTGAAGTGTGTGGGAGGGTAGGCACGCAGCAGGACAGAAAGCCCTTAGCAGTTCTTCCTTTTGTGGGTGCTTTCGTTCCAAGATGACTTAAAAAAATAAAACAACACAAAACAAAACCCCAGCTGTCCCCTAAGGCTAATGCAGACCATGAGTTGATAGAAATTCAGTGATCAAATTGGCTTTGTGACAGGTCAATACAAATTGTCCTTGACACAGAAGTCCGTGATTGAAATTTCATTCTCCCATTTCACAGTTGAGTAGAATGAGACAAGATTTCAAGACCAAAGATCTTAACTACTCCGCTATCTGGTTGACGGTGCCAGGCAATTAGTAATTCACAAAATAGTCACCTGGGTTTAAGATGGATTATTTTCAATTATTGTGAAATTCTTCCAGTTCAACTTAAACATACCGAGAATACAAACTATCTGTCAAACATAGTGCTTGATGCTGGAGAGTCAAGGGTGAGCAAAGCAGTTCTTTTCTTCAGGGAGCTCAGAGTCTAAGGATGGAAATGGACATCTCAATTACTAATTAGAACATGGCCGTTAGATTGATTCGCTGTGTTACTAATTAGAACACGGCCATTAGATTGATTCGCTGTGTGTGCTTTTCTGTAAATAAAAATATTTTAAAATTACAAAAAAAACACTATATGAATAATAAGTGAACATCTTTTTTAAAAATTTTTTTATTAACATATAATGTTGTTATTAGCCCCAGGGGTACAGGTCTGTGAATCACCAGGTTTACACACTTCACAGCACTCACCATAGTACATACCCTCCCCAATGTCCATAACCCCACTTCCCTCTCCCTACCCCCCTCCCCCAGGCAACCGTAAGTGAACATCTTGAACAGATACTGAACACAGTAAGTGAACATCTCCCTTCTTCCTCACCCCACCCTTAATTTCTAAGCCAATTTCATTATCCAAAGGTACCACTTACTAAATCGGAGTATGATATCTAGGCTTTTCTCTGTTTGGCAAAGATGAGATCACGCATATGGTTCTGTGTCTTTATTTTTATTATTTTTATTTATTTTTTACACTTTTGTTTTCTTAATGTATCAGGGGCATAAATCCCTGTAAACTTCTAATATTCCATTCTATGTAAGAATCGTCATTTACTTAGCCATGTTCCTATTCATGAATTTCATGGTGTTTCCAATTTTTGGCCATAGGCTGTGATGAATATCCTTGCCATGTCTTTGCATATTTTTACCAGTAATTATGGAAGATACATTTTTATTGTAATTTTAAAATTAACATACAGTGTAATTGTGTGTGTGTGTGTGTGTGTGCGCAGCCCTATGAGTTTTAATGTTTTAGAAATTTGTGCAACTGTCATCATAATCAGAATACAGAACCATTCCATCACCCCAGAAGTCCTACTGGACTGACCCTTTGTAGCCCGATCTCTCCCACTCCTAATCCTGGGCAACCACTCATCTGTTCTTCAGCCATAAAAGGCTTTCCTTTTCCAGAATGTCCTATAAATGCAGTCATACAGTATGTAGCCTTCTGATGCTTCCTTACTTTACTCAACATAATACCATGTTGTTGCAAAGATCAACAGTTTGTTCCTTTCTGTTGTTGAGTAATATTCCATTGTGTGGATGTTGATAACTTCATCTACTAAAGGTCATTTGGGTATTTTCAGTTTTGAGTGATTATAAATAAATAGAGTTGCTATAAACATTCGTTGCAAAAACAAAAATTTCAATTTCTCTCAGGTAAATACCAGGAGTAGCCTTGCTGGGTGATATGATAAATTTAAGTTTGATTTTATGAAAAAAATGTGGAAGCATTTTCACAGTGATTGACCCATTCATTTTATGTTACACCCAGGAATGAATGAGAGGTAGAGCTGTTGTGCTTTCTTAGTGCACTTAGTATTATCAGTGTTTTTTGATTAATAGTTTTGTTTTTAGCCATTCTGATAGGGGTATAGCAATATCTCATTTTTTACAATTTAATTATAATTAATAATTTTAATATCTCATAGTTTTAATGAGCATCTCCCTAATGGCTAATGAAATGGGACATCTTTCTGCATGCTTTTTTGCCATCCATATGTTGTCTTTGGTGAAATGTCTCAAGTCTTTTGCCCATTACAAAAAATGAATTTTTTTTTTTTACTGTTGAGTTTTGAGAGGTTTTGTTTTGTTTTGTTTTGTTTTTTGATACCTTCTGGATACAAATTGTTTGTCAGATATGTGACTTGCAAATATCCTCTCCCAGTCTGTAGTTGTCTTCTTACTTCTAACACTGTCATTTATAGACTGAAGTTTTCAATGTTGATAAAATAAAATTTGTTCATTTATTTCCATATGGATCACAATTTTGGTGTCCTAGCTAACAACTCACAGCCTAACTCCAACATCATGAAGATTTTTCTTCCATATCCCCATATTTTAACATTTTATAGGACTCATTTTCAGTTAATTTTTAAGGTTGGAGGTTTTTTTCAGGGCTCAGTTATTTTTGCATATGGATGTCCAATTGTTCCGACACTATTTCTTAAAAAGACCTATTGTCACTGAATTGCTGAAAGATACATTTTTTATGTGAAATGGTGTAATATGAGTATAGTTTAATTGTTAATAGGTTTTGAAGCCAGTCTGCTTAAATTTGAACCTCAATTCTACCACTAATTACCTTGGTGACACTGACCACGCACTTAACCTCCCTTGGCCTTAGTCTCCTTTTTTGTAGAACAAAGAGTTACAGTTCCTGCTCCGTAAGATTGCTATGATGATGATTATGTGTAATACACTTGAAGCAGCACTTGACACGTAGTAAGTAATGAATTAGGGTTAGCTTTTACGTAGCTTTATAGTTATTGTAGATATTGCAAGCATGTCCCATAAGTGCATTTCCAAGAAAATATAAACTATTGCAACCATTTTTTCTTCAACCTACTAGTTGGCTATTTGTATTTCTTCATCTGTGAATTAACACTGATCTATTTTCTCTAATATTTTATTTATTTATTTGAGAGAGAGAGGGCACATGAGCAGTGGGGTGGGGCAGAGGGAGGAGGAGGAGCAGATTCCTCACTGAGCAAGGATGGGGTGCGGGACTGGATCCCAGGATCCTGGCATTATGACCTGAGCTGAAGGCAGACATTCAACTGACTGAACCACCCAGGCACCCAACACTAATTTATTTGTATATTATATGTATTAACACTTGAAGTTTCACATATAATAGTGTTTTTTTCCATTAGAGGCTGGACCTTGAAGTTCCACCTCATACCCTCTGGGGAGAGGTGAGGAGCTGGAGGTTGAATCAGCCAATCGCCAATGACTTAGTTATGAGTCATAATGAAGCCTCCATAAAACCCAAAAAAACTGGACTCCGAGCTTCCAGGTTGGTGAGAACGGAGCTGGGGATTCAGGGACCGTGGTGCTCCTGGAGAGGGCACGGAAGCTCCCAGACCTCCTCCCATACTTTGCCCTCAGTACCTCTTCACCTGACTGTTGATTTGGATCGTTTATCATATCTTTAATTGACTGGCAAATCTGTTTCTCTGAGTTCTTTGAGCCCCTCTAGCAAAATAAAAGAAATTGCTCTAGCAAACCTCCTAAGAGGAGGTCCTGGGAACCTCTGCTTTATAGCCGGTCAGTCCAAAGTACAGGGAACAGCTGGCACTTGCAGCTGGGATCTGAAGTCCAAGGAAGAGGGTTTGGGAACCTCTGATCTGTAGCCCAGTGGAGAAGCACAGATAACAGCCTGGACTTGTGACTGGCATCTGAAACAGGGTAGAGGGTGGGTCGTGGGCTATCTTACAAGACAAAGCCCTTACTCTGGGGAATCTGATGCTGTGTCGAGTACATAATGTCAAAATTGGGTGGAATTCTCAGACACTTGCTGCTTCCAAGAATTGCTTGGTTTGGGACATTGGGGAACTCCTCCCCTCACATTGGAATTGAGTCCAGGAACCCAAAAAGGGTTGGTGTCAGTAAACCTATAAAATGGAATATAAATACCTTTCTTCACTATTATTATAAGAATTCAGGGGTACAGTGTTTGTAAAACACCCAGTACAGTACCTATTAAGTAGTATATGATAAGGAGTGCTAGCTGTGTCCCTACAGGGTATAATCTGAGGCCTGCTGGCAAGGCTACCTTCCTCCTTTGTCACTCTCTTCATAAAGACTATTATGATTCTGAACTTTTTCCATTACAGACTCATTTCTTTTGTTTGCTCTTCTAATAGTTCTCAGTGTGTGGTCACTTTAGGCAATTCTTGATTATTCTCTTTTTTGTGCAAACAAATCAATCAAATTGATTTCTTTATCAGGATCTGGAGATCAAGGCATGAGGAGATAGAGTTGTTGAATTCTGCCTTGGAAGATAAAGACATTAGATTGTAGAAGCAGACACACGCACACATTAGGGCAGCCTAAGGGTGGGGGGGAACTTGGCAGGTGATTAAATCGGGAGAAGAGCCCAGAAAGAATTGGTAGCCTGGCACCAAGCGTGGATTCCTCTGACACCCGATGCATTTCCTGGCGCAGATGAACGCAGTCCACTTCGGGAGCAGTCTTCTCTCGGGGTGAAGTGGACAGGAAAGATTGTAAGGCAGCATTGTAAGACTTGGGGGTATTTGCGAGGTAGGAAAACTTCATTTCTGCGTATTCCCAATCTCTCTGTCCTGTATCCTTTCCAGATTTTTGGCTGCCTCTCCTCCAGCTCTTTCCTCCTTGCCTTAGCTTCTACCAAGCGCCAGGATTCTCCACGTACCATGCTGCCAGATCTGTAAACATTCCCAATTCCCTCACATTAACGATCTGTCTGGTTCCAATCCTATCCCTGGTGACAGAAAGGGCCCTGGAGAGAAATCAGCAATTGGGGACTGGCTTGACTATCGCCTTTCCTGTGACCACTGATGAGTCTCTTGTCTGTAGGCCTCCGTTTACTTTTTAAACACTGTGAGTCTTGCTTTGGGAAGTCTCTCAAGTCCCCTTCAGTTTAAACGAGCCTTGATGGGATGGTACCACGCTACCGCCATCCCCACGATGTGGAACAGAGTTTGTAAGTAAGTGCACACGTGTGCTTTATACTCAGTAAAGTCTCCCTGTGTGGACGTTCTGCCTATTCCCTGGAAATAAACAGTTTCCTGCCAACTGACTGTAGCTAATTCTAACTAGAACATGTGTTACTCTCAAAAAGAAATTGATAGGAAAAGAATGATGCTGAAATTGTAATTAGGCGGACAACACTGTAGTCTTGAGGTAGAATAAATGATGTCACTAAACAATATCTATAGTTAGAATATTTGTTATTTGCTCGATGTGTGAATTTATTCTAATTTAAGTTATCATATCTCAGGAGGTACTATAACCTCAAGAGGTGGGAACTGACTCAGTTTTTCTCACTGTTATGTTCTCACCACCTAGCACAGTGCCTGGTATGAGCGAATGCTCAATAAAGGTTTCAGGAGGAAAAAAAAAAAAAAAGAACATGTGTTACTTATCCTGAATGGAAAATTTCTGGTATTCTAAGGTGGGGAGAGGTTGCCATTTCATCCAGGAGACAGACAAGGACCATATTTGGCTGGGAGACAGGGATGGGAAACAGGCATGCCCTTTGGGCAAACAGGCTTGGCACAGCTCCTGGTGAGATGTTAGAGATGCCCAGCCTAGTCACATCAAGGATGTCCTTCTCTAACTCCAAACTCCCAATTATACAATAAAAAAGGTAGCAACTTCCTTTAGTTATTTCTAGTCTTGTACGTTTTGGCATCTTCTCGTTAATTGCCCAATACCTTCTTGGAAGGAACCTTGAGGATAACGTTAGTCCTCAGAGACTTACTACATACATAAAAGGATCATGAAGAACAAAAAGAGATTAAAGTGTTGGAAGCATGCCTGGGAACTGGATTTCTTCAGAGAAGGCAAGAAAGCAGAGAAGATACTAAAAATATTTTAGCACAGACACATAGAAATGGCTCTAGTAGTTCTTAGGATCCAATAAAAAGAAACTAATGCCAACTTTAGGATAGATTTAAGAAAGAACATTCTAGAAGAGAGTCTTATCAAACACTTAATCATTCTTAAAACTCTGCTTTGTAGTTACCCTTTCAGGGAAAAGTATTCTGTCTTCTCATATCCCTTTTGCTTTATCTGAGTAAGTCTAATTCTTCTTCAGGCCAAATGTCATTTCCTGAGGGAAATCTACCTGACCCACAAACCATTCCCCCACCCCAGCCAAGTCTGATTAAGTTCACCATTATGCTATCCCATAGTCATCAGAACTTGTCATTCTCTCTCATACTATTTATCATGATTCCAGGGTTACATTTATTTATGTACCTAGTTTCCTA
The DNA here is from genome assembly GCF_011764305.1 of Mustela putorius furo. Classification (NCBI taxonomy): domain Eukaryota; kingdom Metazoa; phylum Chordata; class Mammalia; order Carnivora; family Mustelidae; genus Mustela; species Mustela putorius. The sequence goes on from NW_025421375.1 coordinate 13,359,424, forward strand.
CATCTGTCTTTCACATTTGCCTGGAAGCTACATGAGGGTTGAAATCATCTGTTTTATTTATTATTGTGTCTCCAAGATGGAGTACAGTCACTGGCACAAGGGAGGTACTCGGGAAATTTTTTTAGTAGATGGATGAACATGTAAATGACTTCATGACAGGTTTTTAACCCACAGATAATTTTCCTTTTCTGGGCAGTATATAAAAAATAATAACCATTCCGCCAAATATCCTGGGTAGTTTGGGGGTTGTCTTGGCTTCTTCAGCTCTTTGCCAACTCCCTCATTCCAGAAATGCTTTGGTTAAGATAGTGTTCATTGACATTTTAAATATTTGGAAGTTTAAGACATCTACTGCTGTTACTAAGCTGAGACATCCAAGAACACCTTGAAAAGGTTTTAAATGTGGTCAAGATCAAATTTCCAAGAACTCATACATACAGTTGTTCTAGTCTACGGCCATACTACCCTGAACGCGCCCCATCTCATCTGATCTCAGAAGCTAAGCAGGGTCGGGCCTGGTTAGTACTTGGATGGGAGATATACAGTTGTTGTAAAGACATGATATCTTACTCCAGACACATATCGATGAAACTTTACCAATACTATAAATCTAAGGTGTTAAGAAGCACAAATAAATGGCCTCAGTATGCAATAATTTAACCTGCTTTTTCTGCTTACCCTGTCAGTGCTTTGAAGATGGGGGAGCTGGTTTAATCAGAACTTCATCATCTGCAAACAGTCTCGAACTTGAATGTGGGAAGAGAGGGACAGCAGGCTAATTGGAATAAGCATGTTGTACTGCATTGGAATGTATTCTCATTGATAATCATATTTAACCTTTCAGTTTTTTCATCTGTAAAAAGAAAAGTAGTTAAAAGCGGTGATCTTTGAGGCTTTGTGTGTTTTTATTGAAACAAATTTTTAAAAAGATTTTATTTATTTATTTGACAGAGATCAGAAGTAGGCAGAAAAGCAGGCAAAGAGAGAGGAGGAAGCAGGCTCCCCACTGAGCAGAGAGCCCGATGTGGGACTCAATCCCAGGACCCTGGGATCATGACCTGAGCTGAAGGCAGAGGCTTTAACCCACTGAACCACCCAGACGCCCCTGAAACAAATTTTTTTCCCCAATTTTTTTCCCCAAATGAAAGCTTACATGAGTGTAAATGTAAACAGATAAAAGTTAAGTAGCTCATTGAGAGCATGTATGTGTGATAATTTCACCTCCACCAGTCTCAGAAACTTCTGGAACAACATTTTAGAAAACCAAGAAATAACTCCTTGAAATAATACAGCTTGAAAAATGGCTCCATCTCCATTTCCAAATCAGTTAATTTCTATTGTATGGGTATTCATTTAGGTCCACAATCCTTTCTATAATAATTTTTAAAAATATTTTTATTTAAAATATTTTAATTACAGCATAGTTAACATACGGTGTTATATTAGTTTCAGGTATACAATACAGTGATTCAGCAAACCCATATATGACTCGGTGCTGTTCAAGATAAGTGTACTCTTGGGTCACCAGGGTGGCTCAGTCCATTAAGCATCTGACTCCTGATCTCAGTTCAGGTCATGATGTCAGGGTTGTGAGATTCAGCCCCACGTTGGGCTCTGCTCTTGGTGAAGAGGCTGCTTCACATTCTCTCTCTCCCTCTGCCCCTCCCCCAGCTCCCGCACACTCTCGCTCTCTCTCGAATAAGTAAGTAAATCTTTAAAACAACATTAAGTGTACTCTTAATCCGCACGTTACCCTATTTCACCCATCCTGCTGCCCATCTCCCCTCTGGTAACCATCTTTTTATTCCCCATAGCAAAGAAACAGTTTTTTTGCATTGTCTCTTTCTCCCTTCTTTATTAATTTATTTCTTAAATTCCACATATGAGTGAAATCATACGGTATTTTTCTTTCTCTGACTGGCTTATTTCCCTTAGCCTAATGCTCGGTAGCTCCATTCATGTTGCTGTGAATGACAAGATTTCATTCTTTTTTTATGGCTGAGTAATATCTTCTTGTGTATATGTGTGTGTATACACCACATCTTTCTCCATGCATCTATTAGCAGACATCTGTGCTGCTTCCATAATTGGGCTATTGTAAATAATGCGGCTGTACACATGGGGTGCATATATCCCCTTGATTTAGTGCTTTTGTATTCTTAGCGTAAATACCCAGTAGTGCAATTACTGAATCATATTCTTCTTTAAATTTTTTGAGGAGACTCCATACTGTTTTCCACAGTGGCTACACCAGTTTGCATTCCCACCAACAGTGTGCAAGTGTTCTTTTTTTCCAAATCCTAACCAAAACTTGTTAAAAAACAAGTTTTTGATTTTAGCCATTTTGACAAGTGTGAGGTGGTATCTCATTGCGGTTTTGATTTGCATTTCCCTGATGCCGAGTGATGTTGAACATCTTTTCATGTATCTGTTGGCCATCTGGATGTCGTCTTAGGAGAAATGCCTGTTCATGTCTTCTGCCCATTTTTAAATTGGATTATGATTATTATTATTGGTATTGAGTTGTATAAGTTCCTTATATATATTTGGATACTAATCCTTTATTGGGTACGTCATTTGCAAATATCGTTTCCCATTCAGTAGGTTGTTTTTTAGTTTGTTGGTTATGTCCTTTGTTGTACAGAACTTTTTATTTTAGTATAATCCCAATAGTTTATTTTTGCTTTTGTTTCCCTTTCTTCAAGGGACCTATCTAAAAAGATGCTATTATGACTGATATCAAAGAAATTACTGCTTATGCTCTCTTCTTGGATTTTTATGGTTTCAGGTTTCCCATTAAGGTCCTTAATTCATTTTTAATTTCGTTCTCTATACAGTGTAACACACTGGTTCGATTTTCATTCATGAATGTAGCTGTTCAGTTTTTCAACACCATTTTGTCAAAGAGACTGTTGTTTTCCCTTTGCATATTCTTACTTCTTCTGTTGAAGATTAATTGACCATGTAATTGTGGGTTTATTTCTGGCCTTTCTATTCTGTTCCATTGATCTATGTGTCTATTTTTCTATGAATATTTTTGTTTGTTTCAAATTTTTATTTGAATTCTAGTTAGGGGTGCCTGGGTGGCTCAGATGGTTAAGTGGCTACCTTCGCTCAGGTCATGATCCCGGGGTCCTGGGATCAAGTCCCATGTCAGGCTCCCTGCTCAGTGGGGAGCTGGCTTCTCCCTCTGCCTCTATTTCTCTATGTCTCTCATGAATAAATAAATAAAATCTTTTTAAAAAGATTAATTCTAGTTAGTTAACATATAAGGTAATATTGGCTTCAGGAGTAGAATTTAGTGGTTCATCACATATAACACTCAGTGTTTATCACTAGTGCCCTCCTTAATCCCCATCACCCATTTAGCCCATCCCCCGCCCACCTCCCTCCATCAACCCTCAGTTTGTTCTCTATAGTTAAGAGTCTCTTATGGCTTGCTTCCCTCTTTTTTTCCCCCTTTCCCATATGTTTACCTGTTTTATTTCTTAAATTCCACATATGAGTCATATGAGTGAGATCATATGGTATTTGTCTTTGTCTGATTTATTTCACTTAGCATAATACACTCTAACTCCATCCACATCAATGACTATTTTTAAAGAAAAATATTTCTTTGTCTTAGTTAATGAATCATTATTCAAAGCAATATTAAACATAAGAAAATCTAAGGGCAAAAACAATTTATAAACATTTCGAGTGTACCACAATGCAGTTTAATAAGCAAATGTTACTGTGAATGATTAGATAATGTGTCCTATAGCAGACAAATGACAGAGTGAGAGAAGTAACATTTTAGGATATTGGGCTTCAACTGTGATGGACAATCATTTGTTAACTTGGCAGATGCCATGTCATGATGGAAAGCACTTCTTTATAAATAAGACACATTTTAGGCAAATATTAAAAAGTGTTTGCAAGGTCTTTGCTAAGGAAAAATCATATCAACTCCCAAAGCATGGAAGATGCCTGAAATTCAACATGCATCTTACTTACTCATATAGCAAACTTAGCCTTTTCCTTGATGCTAGGTTTGTCAAGAACTAAGCACTGGATTGGACTAGAGCCCTTCAGACCGTGACTGAGGTGAAAGAACTCCATGCCAGTCCCCAGTGGGACTTGGGGAAGACAGAGTTATAAGGTAGGAAAAGGCGTTAGGCACAGGAAATGATACTGGTGTGAACCTGGTCTGTCTTCTGGCAATTTTTCTGAGACCTGTGTCCCCAGTAGCAGATTACTCTGTGGCACCAGCTGTGTACCTACAGTCACATCTTTCACAGTGTCCGTGGCTGAACTCTTTCAAGAAGCCACAGACCACAGCTGTACCCATGGTGTTAGGGCCCCGGCTCCTTTATTCTCTTTGAGAGGCCAAGTATGGTTACTCTTCTTCTCCCTATTCTCAAGGGTTTTTTCTCTTTTTTCTTTTTTTAAACCCATGTTTTTCCCCCCAGCATTGTGGAATGGTATCACATTTCCCACTAAAGAAGAGACAAAGAGAAAAATGCATTACTTGGATGCAATCCAAAGAGATTGGGATATAGGGACAAATGATGAGAGACACATAGATCCCTCTGGCTCTTGATTCCTTTCCAAATACAACTTTTTAAGGAATGAGCAATAGCATTTACTTTTTACATTTGATTTTTATGTGTAGGTATTATTCAAATGGTTCTAAAAGCCAGCGTATATATGTACATGGTAACAAACCTTCCTATTATCATGTCCCCCAGGTACCCCACTCTCCCCTAATGGGTCACTCTTGTTCTCAGTTTCACGTCTCACCTTCCAGAATTGCTTTAGGCATATGCAGACAAGTTACAGATGCATACTCTTGTTTCAGGAAAATTAAGTAGATGATTTTTAAGATCCACCCCAGGAATCTGGTAGGGATTTCTTCTCATCTCCATAGCTCACATACAAAATCCTACTGACACCTCACCGTAAATGGCATGACCAAGGACCAACAACTCATCGGTGGGAGAGGGCTTCCTGTAAGTGGCATACTGAGTAAGGGGAGGGAAGCCTAGTCCAGTCTGGACCCGCAGAAGTTACATGATTTCCCTTTCTGTCACTGAAAGTAAAGGGAGAGAACTGGGAGCAAAAAAGGGAAAAAGAAACCGGATCCATACCCAGAAACCATGTAGAGATGAAATGTGGCTGTCTTTTCAAATCAGCTGCGTTTTCTATTATTTCCTAACATCCTTCAAAAACCAGAGCCAGCGCAAGTTCAGTGAGTTCAGAGTCAGTCCCTCAGTTTTGGCAAGTCACTCACCTCGTCCTAGAAATGAGCCTCGATTGAACCGGAGCTGAAAGAATGACAGTGTTTCCTTCCTCTGAGGACTCTCTCTGGGAACATGCCTGGAATGAGTGAGTGTGGGAGACGAGGTGGTATCCACTCCAAGGCACAGCTGGACCTACGTGTGGAGGGGAGCTGGGCTCCAGTGTTATTTTTGGAAGCCCTAATTCCACTGCTAGTTTTCCTCACTCATCCTCTCTTACAGCACTTTTATTATTATTATTATTATTATTATTATTATTATTTTAAATCACAATCCCTGTCTCTTCTCTAGAGATCGTGAAGTTACCATTGAGGCTTGGAGCAAGATACATGCTTCTTTCGGGTCAGGTTGGGAAACCCATTCAAGGCAAATTTTGTCCCTCAGTCCCAAATATTGAGTTAACATTACAAAATATATATATATATATATAGCTCTCATTCCCACTTATATTAAGATTTGACTTGGACATTCTTCTTAATTAATCAGACAAAAATGTAACTCCTAATAGTGTCCTTCTCAAAATATCACGGCGTCCATCCAACACTGGCAATTGCCATTCAAATTCTAAGAGGACTTCATGGCAGGCATAATGTCTGATATAAGCAGAGGCTCAAAAACGATCTGGTAGATGAATGCCAGTCAGCCCTATATACTCAGCAATTGATCACCTTCCTGTGGCATTTTATAAAAATTAAAACACTTGCTTTTTCTTTCTTTAAACTTAGTACTTCTCAAAACAGCCTTTTAAATTTGGGCAAGGATGTCAATTTAGACTCAGAGGAACACTTCCACGTTTAACTCATTATTCTAGAAGTCGGAGTTGTAAACTTGGACCAGGCAGATCTGGAATAAAATTAGTCCACCCATCCATCCACCCAACCACCCACTCATTCAACAAATATTTGTTAAGTCCTACATTCAGGGACTAGGCAGGGTACTCCTATATACGTCAGTGTGAACAAAACAGCTTCTCTCCTTCACGGAAGAGAACTTGTCATCCATCGTGCTTGACTTCGCTAGCCCCCAGGTCACTGCATGTAAACTTGGGGGATCAGCCATCACCTGAGCCAGTGAATACCCTTCATCCCTGGTTTTCCACACTTGAGAGGAGCAGAGATTTCATTAGTTCATCTTAGAAACTTTGGAAATCAGAGGAGAAGAGTGAGGAGGGAGGGAACCTGAAAAGAAGGCATTTTCTTTTCTAAAATGTGCTTCATCATTTATGGAAAACCTTTTAAAGGCCAGATAGGATTTCATTTTCACATGTGGGGATGGTTGAGGTGTGGGCCTAGGTGTTCAGGAAACAGAATTAAGAGAACTGAAATAATGGTCATTGTAAACCCCATAAGATACAGTGCTTAGTAAGTCTGGTACCTTATCTCATTTAATCTTTACAGGAATCCTGCAAAATGGGTCTTGTTAGCCTCGTTTTTTAAAATTACTTTATATATTTTTTAAGATTTTATTAATTTATTTGAAAGAGAGCAGGAAGGAGAGAGAGCAGGAGCAGGGGGAGGGAGAGGGAGAAGCCGGCTCTGCTGCTGAGCAGGGACCCAGACACGGGGCTCCATCCCAGGACGCTGGGATCCTGACCTGAGGCAAAGGCAGATGCTTCACCCACTGAGCCACCCGGCACCCTTGTTAGCCTCATTTTAGAGATGAGGCAAAAGAGGCTCAGAAGGAAACGTGGCCCTTACTCAGTCCTTCTCTATGGAATTCTTTGATAATGATGAGAGTACCACATTCTCATTAATTTTTAATAATTATAATTACTTTCATTAATAATTAGTGGCAATAATGCTATTGTTGTGAATTTAACTCAACAAGCATTTGCTGAACACCTAACTAATGTCACAGACACTGGAGTGGGTAGAGCTATAACGCACAGCTCTGTTGGGGGGGATGGAGAATAACTGAGAGTCCATGGCAGCCGCGGTGTGCAGTGGGGCAGGAGGGGCTCGTAGTGTCTAGGTGATGCCATGGTAAAGAGTTTCAGTTCTTGTCCTATGGAACAGTAGCATTTTAGAAAGACGGCTCACCAGCTATTCTCAGCCAGGACTCTGTAAGCCCCCATTTATCCCATGGAGCCACATTAATAACCTTCCTCATGGATGACGCACCTTCTTTCTTTTTCAGGAACAGTGGACAGTGCCATGGACCTGATCCTGATCAATTCCCTACCTCTGGTGTCTGATGCAGAAACGTCACTCACCTGCATCGCCTCTGGCTGGCGCCCCCATGAGCCCATCACTATAGGAAGGGACTTTGAAGCCTTAATGAACCAGCACCAGGATCCACTGGAAGTTACTCAAGATATGACCAGAGAATGGGCTAAAAAAGTCGTTTGGAAGAGAGAAAAGGCTAGTAAAATCAATGGCGCCTACTTCTGCGAAGGGCGCGTTCGAGGAGAAGCAATAAGGATCCGGACCATGAAGATGCGGCAGCAAGGTAACATGCCCATTCGTCGGGGGCCGTGGCGTCCGCTGAGGCTCACACAGAGCTCGTCTGCGGCTTGTCTCTAGTATGCACATAGGATTTGGGAGCAAAGACACCGGCCAGTCCACCTCACCCACGTTCAACCCCTTCGCCGGACATTGGGCCTGGTTCCTGAGATGAAATGAACTGTAAATACATATTGTGCTAAGGTTTCCGTGGCCCTTATGGAGATAGGAACATGTTACCTGTATGGAGTAGGGAAATCACAGAGACGAAGACAACTGTCCATGCCAAGATAGGAGCTGTTTTGAGCTTTCTAATTGAGTTTTCATTTGTTTCTTTGTTTTGCTTGCCCCCGAGTATTCTTAACAGAAGTCACTGTTTTCAGGGGACAATGTGGTAGAAATAAGAAACTTAAAAAGGGAGCATCTATCAATAACTTAACTGGTTCCTTAGTCTGTCGGTTATCTGTGGCCGTGGTCATGCTGTGTCCCACACAACCACAGACCCCAGTGGCACGGCACAAGTAAGCGTTCACAGCCCGTGAGTATAAGTCAGCTGGGCGGATTGGGTGGCTCTGCCATTCCTGACCCGGCTTTCTCACACGTGGATGTTGGCCGACAATAGGCGTATTATGCCAGCCTTGGCTGCACCAGCCTGGGTCTTTTCCATGCGTCTATTTTCCTCTCGCAGGTTTAGCTAGGTGCATTCTCACAGAGAATGGCAGAAGTGCAAGAGAACAAGAGGAAACGCACAACGCTTCTTGAAACCTAGCCTCAGTGTTGTGCGCTCTCACTCCTATCCCATTTCTTTGCCCAAGAAAGTCAAATAGCTGAGCCTAAGCTCACAATGGCTAGGCCTCCCACAATTAAATGGCAAAGATGACAGAGACAGGGAAGGTTGAAGCACTGGGGCCCTTCCAGCCCGCTGCCATTCTTGGAAAGAGAACGTGGTTTCCTTTTGGCACTTGAGTGGCCACACTTAGCTCACAGAACCCTGGAATTTTGAAGGCAGATGTTGAGGGGTTTCTGCAAAGGGGCACATTATTCTTAGCTACCGCCTCACAAGGCAGTGATAGGATGGAACCTTTGTCCCAAAATACAAGTGGCTCTAACCTAAGTCTTTAGGCCCGTCCACCAAACTGATGACCGCTGGAGAAGGCAGCTGTGCGTATTCTTTAATGGTTCTGTTTTGCCCTGAGACTCCCAGGCCTGGACAGGTGGGTAGACTCCTGGTATCTTGATGCTGCTTGCTGGGAGGAAGGCACAGAATTCCAGCAGAGATGACCTCTCCTTGTTCTGACTGGAATGATCTGGCCACTCATGTGTCAACCCTTTTTTCTGAGCTGGTCATACCTCTAGAGGAATCCTTTCCAGATTGATGTCATCGTATCCACAGGGACCGTGGCCTGAGAAAGTGTCATTTTAGGAGATAATGACATTGTGAACTCTTCAGGGTTTGATTTTTCATTGCTAGACTGATCCACATAAATAACACAGCTCTACATGTGTCTCTGATGGTCTGTATTTAGCTAGGAGTCTGCTTTTTTTTTTTTTTCTTAGCCCAGTGTCTCTCTAAGTTGAATGAGCTTCTAGACCAACCGTGGGTCTTGGTAAAATGCAGACTCTGATCCGTAGGTCCTTGAGGAGAGTCCCGAGATGGTGCATTTCCCACAAGGTCCCAGGTGGTAAGATTCCTCTGGGCTGTGATAATGAAAAGACTTGAAGGCAGCAAGCTCATTTTAAAGTCAAAAGTGATAAAATCACCATTCATTACAAATAAAGGAAAAGGTTTTCTTAGCAAAACTGCACCGGTCACCTTTAAATGACACTAGGGTGAGTGGGAAAGTGCACAACAGACGTTCCCAGGAATGCAGCTCTCCGGTGAGGGAAGAGAGTTTGAACAAAGGGATGTGAGGTGTGCCAAAGCTATCAGAGCTGAAGAGTCAGCCCTGTTATGTTCCACACGTGTCATTCGGGATTTGACTTGTGTCAAGAGTTAGTCCTTTCTGCTGACGCTTCCACATTCAGAATGAAGATAATCCGAGACGTGGGCCCCGGTGCCTTCGTAGGAATGAAATGTGGGATGCCACTGTGCCCTTTTCAGGCTGGTATGGGTCTGTCCTTGATGGTATAGAAGTAAGAACCTGCAGAGTATATTAAACCAGGATTTTGGGAGTCAAAGACCAACCATAACAACCGTTCCAAACCGAAGGTCTAGGCCAGCGCAGGGAAAAGAGAGCTTAAATTCAGCTAAATGAAGTGAAGGCTGGCTTTCTAGCGAGAAAGCACGGGGAGGAGATGGCTTTTAGATGCCTTTTCCCATCAGTTTTAATTCTTTCCTCACCACTCACCAGCTCTGGGGCCCTGGACAATTTCTTTAACATCCACTGGTCTCATTTTTCATCATCTGTGAAATGAGTATAATGATACCTTCAAAATACCATGAGTGCCTTTCCATGAAGAGTGGATGGATACGGTCGACATGTTGCTAAAAGCTGGGGTGAAATGAGACTTTGCAGAGTGAGTTACAGAATAACAATACTGGTTTGTAAATGGTGGGAATGGGATTTTAAAAAAAGATTTTATTGATTTATTTGAGAGAGAGAGAGAAAGCATGAGAGGGGAGAAGCTCAGAGAGTGAAGAAGACTCCCTGCAAAGCTGGGAGCCCGATGCAGGACTCGATCCCAGGACTCCAGGATCATGACCTGAGCCGAAGGCAGTCACTTAACCAACTGAGCCACCCAGGCACCTGGGACTGGGATTAAATGACCTGTGACCTGACTGCTGAGCCTATGTGGGTGACCGTTACCAAACGCTTGGCACATCCCTCCCACTTGCTGTTAATCCCCCTCCTCCATTCTGAGCACATGTTTTATAAGGTAGAGCCAGTCCATTGAGCCAGTACTGCAGGGCACTCCAGGGCACAGTGTAGAAACATGGGCTTAAGCCTCTGCAACTGAATCATAGGATGCAGGGAAAACTCCTTCACTGAAATCATTTTTCTCACTTGAAAAAAATGATGGAGGTAGAGATTTTACCCCAGACATCTGAGAATCAAAGGAGATGGCCAATCTATCTGGCTCCTAGTAAGTCTTCAATAATCATCACAGTGCCATGGAAATAAGCAATAATTTAGTAAGACTATTTTTCTACTCCGTTGTGGAAAAATGTAATACCATCCATTAACGTAATTGTGCAAATGTATACAAAATAGGAAAAGAGGTAGCGCTTGCTCTCTTGCATTTTAATAACAACATCACCGGCTGTTGAACTGATTCTGTTTCTTTCGCTGACCATCCAGTAGCTGAAATGTGGTGGGGGGAAAGTGCTATCCTTTACGGTCAATCAGGAAAACCTGCACAGTTCGGTCTTTGTGACACTATTAATTCCCTAGCAAAACACCAGGGGATCTCAGAGGTGCCTGCGCAGGGACATAGCAGGATAGGATAAACGGCAACGTAGTCCAGCTTGCTGCTGACTCGTGCATCTGGGGAGGAAGTGGAAAATCCATTTGAGATGGGCCAAAATACGCTTATGTTGGCTCTCACACGCCAAACAGGCAAACCATTTTTATCAATGGCATCATGCAAAAAAATCAAAAGCAGTTTGTTCAAACCTCAGTGATGATTTCATGTGGGGGTAGGGAGGTATAAGTGAAGTTTGAGACCTTTTTACATCCAAATGCTGTCTCGGTGTTCCATCAGAAGGAAGCATAGGTTATTTCCTTCCTATTTTCATCTGAGAAATCGCTTTACTTTAAGAACATCAAACTTTGCAGGGGCGCCTGGGTGGCTCTGCCACCAGGTTAAAGCCTCTACCTTCAGCTCAGGTCATGATCTCAGGGTCCTGGGATCAAGCCCCTAGTAGAGTCGGGCTCTCTGCTCAGCGGGGAGCCTGCTTCCCCTTCTCTCTCTGCCTGCCTCTCTGCCTACTTGTGACCTCTGTCTATCAAATAAATAAATCTTAAAAAAAAAAAAAGAACATCAAACCTTGTAAATATGTTTTGTGACGTTGATAAAGAGGAGCTATTTCTATCTAAACCAACACAAATGAATGTGTTAAAAGCAGAAAAAAAATAGGAAAACTTGAGATCTGATTCATTCATATATTCTTTCATTTCCCAAGTACTCTTAGGCCTCTTTTTGTGTCACACATGGGAACTAAAGTGACAGTAACATTTCCTGAATACTTCTGTGCCTGACATTCCCCTAGCAATCTTACAGACATTACTGCATAGTTTAGTCTTTACCAAATGTATCTCTGATGAGGACTGTTAGGACCTGTATTAATAGATGAGGCTTAGATCAGTTGTAACTTAGATGCAGTCACACACCTGGTTTTCATTGTCGGATCTGGAAAGGTTCACTTGGGCTGTTCCCAGAAGCCAGGCCCTGACCAATACCCCATGCTGCCTTTCAAAACAGATGTGAACTTGTATCTTGGAGCGTTCGGGCTAGCAGGGGTGCTGCGCTCTGTGGGGGCTGGCATGGGGACATGTGGGGCCTTCGGAGAGCAGCCTTGAGGCACTCACCCTGGATCCCAGGGGAGGGGTAAAGTTCCTGGAGAAAGGGACATCTACGTAGGGGCCGAGGATGAGTGGGACTTGGTGAGACATGGGGGAAGGAAGGAGCCAAGGAGAGAGAGAAAGTTTATGACTTGTGTATGAGTGATCCGTGGTCCTTTCGTAGAGCTGAGTACAGTTCAGAATGGCTGCCGTTGAAAGCTGAGGCCGTGGACTTGGAGTGAGATCGGTCTGGAGAGCTAGCATTGTTGAGCAAGTGGGGGTATCTTGAGTTCATGTCTCAGCTTTCACACGGATTCACTGTCAGGAAGCCTCAGGTAAGGGGCTAAGTCACCCTTAACTCCATCTCCCACATGGGTCGACAAATGGATACACCATCTTTCTAGCACACTTGTGAGACTGCACAAAAAAGTAATGGGCATAAAACTATGTTATTACCCTTAGTCTCTATCATTAAAGGAGATACCCAAAATTGAACTCAATTATTTTACACCAGTGAGAAATATCTTTGTTTGTAAGTGTTACTATGACCTCTTCTCTTCATCAGCCCTTAAGGAATAGGGAATCATGTTCTTAGTTAAGCTCTGTCCATTAAATAGCCCATTCAAATGACCTTGAACAGTCATCTTCACATTCAGTCCCTAGCAATCTCATTGATAAACGAGGTACTAGGACTTTAAAGCCTTGTGAGTAGTAACCTTATATAGCCTCTGAAAAGCTTCCAGACCCAAGGAATCTAGTTTAAATCCTGACTCTCCCATGAATTTGCTGCATGAATTTGAACAAGTTACTTTACCTCTCTGCATCTTAATCTCCTCATTTGTAAAATTAGGATAATTGTAGTACCTATCTGATAGAGATATTGTGAAAATTATATCTGAATAAAGTGCTAAGAAAAAGTCGTGCCTGATCGTAGGCACTACTGAAAGGTGCTTATTATTTTCATGATCCTGTAAAGTCACATGAAATTAATCCGTGCATGCTGTAGACCAGCGGGGCTCCAGCAAAGGTCAGTGTGAAGGTTGTAGATCCCTATATTAGTACTCAGCAGAGAACAGTCAATTTAGAGCCATTAATGCAGGCGTGGGCAGGATGGGTGGCGTGGACTCTGTTGTTACCGTGTTTCTACCTAAGGAGACCAGGAGCTTATGGGACACCTGGATGGCTCAGTGGTTAAGCATCTGCCTTTGGCTCAGGTCACGATCCCAGAGTCCTGGGATCAAACTCCACATTGGGCTCTCTGCCCTGCGGGGATCCCGCTTCTCCTTCCTGGCTCTTGTTCCCCGTGGTTGTGCTTTATCGCTCTCTGATAAATAAATAAATAAAATCTTAAAAAAAAAAAATGAAAGAGAACAGGGAGCTTAAAAGGCACAAAGTCTAAAATAAGAAAGAACCACAGAGTGGGCGGGGGGGAGAAAAGCCCCTTTGGAGCTGAGCCTCGTGGGGAATAGCAGTTCCTTTTCAGGATATGATGTTGAGTGAGAAGTTCCATGGTCAGCTCCACGGTCAGACCGCCACACAGAGGGGCAGAAAATCAAAACAAACCACAGAGAAAGGAACAACAGTAAAAAATGGTCACAAAAGGTTCTCTCTGGTTCTCCTGCTACAGAGAGCGGGAGCCGCATGTGTCAGGACTGCTTGAGGAAGCCCCTTGTCACTGCGAGCAGGAGCCCCAAGTCCCCCTGCCAGTCATGCGTGCCTTCCCTGCATGCTTGATCCGTCTCAGTCCCCGTGAGAAAGCTGCCCCTGTTGTCCGTATTGCACATGTCCGTGTAGCTGTGCTGTCGTTTGTTTATATTTGGGAAGGATGCTGATCGCTTCTAAGTCCCCCTGCACTTGGAATCCATCATTTCATATTCCCCAACAACCTTTTAAAGTGAATACTTTTACTTCTAAATTAGAGATGAGGAAGCTGAGATGTTCAGAGGTTAAGTAACTCCTTCAAGGTCCAGTAAGTAGTGGAGCCACTTTGACAGCCCAGGACTGTCTTCTTCCAGTGCTCCCACTGCCCTTGGGTCTGTCCCATCCCCCCTCTAGGTGCTCCCCATGTCACCAAAGGCATTGATGGGGGTGTCCTGGGAGGGCACTATGCCTGGGTGTGCAAAAAGACAAGAACAGAGAGATGAACCTAAGGCTGAGTCCTGCTGAGTGCAGTTCAAGGCATCGTCTGCACCCAGGGTAGCCCTCTAAGCCCATGGTGTGCACGTACCTAATCAGCCTCTCTCAAGGCACCAGTCTGAGAGCCACAGAGGAGCCAGGAAGGAAGGCTGATTCACCCTGCTGTCTGCAGAAGGCTTGCTCCTGGGCTGAAATGCCTTAGGCATCCAAACGTCAGGGCATAGGGTGCTTTGCTACTGATGACTAATTTAGGTGCATCTGGTCAGATAATTTGTTCCATGGGATATTGGTTCTATGTTATTTATGGAGATGTGCTTTGTGGCTTAATAAGGGAGGCGATGATCTTAGAACTGGGTACAGGGATCTGTGAATAGCCAACAGATCTTTAATTGTGTTACTCAGTAATTTTGGTCTGTTTGATGGATCAGTTTTGGGAAGCTTCCACAATGTTTGTGGGTTTGTCAGTTTCTTCCTTTAATTCTGTCAGTTTCTGTTTCGTGGGTTTTGAACCTGTTGTTAGATGCATATATAGGTTTATGATTACTAGATCTTCCATTTTTTATATCATCATGTAAAGACCATCTTTATCCTTAAAATTTTGTTTTGGCTTTAGAGTAAATTATTTTTTTCTGACATAATTATTGCAGTACCAGCTTCTTTGAATTATTGAGTTTGGCATACATTTTTCTCTCCCTCAGTCTTATGTTTTACTATGTTTAATGTGTAGGTCATGAAAAAGAGCGTGTGTGTGTATGTGTGTCTGTGTGTGTGTGTGTGTGTGTGTGTGTAATATATTTTTAAAAAATTCATTCTAGGATTCTCTGGCTTTGGACATACATTTGGCAGAATCTATCTTTTCTGTATGCTGTGATTTTTACTTGGGCTTTTTTCTCCTTTTTTAGGTCCCTCCTGGCCTCCATGTTTAGGAAATTTACATGTTCTGATTCTCTAAGTAGTGATGCTTAAATTTTAAAAGTTGGCTTAACATGTATGTCAATTATACCTCAGTAAGGCTGAAATTTTAAAAAATTGACTTACCTCAGTAAAGCCTAAAATTAATCCCCCCTTATTCTTATAATTGTGGCTCTCTATAGATTATGGCATAAATTAAGGTAATTCAGATACTGTTGTGGCTGGAAGAATGCTAGAAGATTTTATCCACATACCTTGTCCAACAAACCGAAGGACTCAGACATATATATATATACATATATACATACATTTATACATACACACACAAAATTAAGAGGAAGAAAGGAAGATACTGGATCTCATCTTTGCCTTACTGTCCAATATTCCAATATTTACATCATTAGTAATAAGTCCAGTATTGTGCTGATTCCATTTGAGAAATACTTGCTGCATTCCAAAGCAATTAGAATTAGTTGGATCAACACAACCCAGAAGGACCTTGACCCAAAAGGGAAGAGCCATTTGGCAAATCTCTAACCACTTCTATTCTTTTCCACTTTGAGAAAACTTGGTAGGAACTGGAGAAGGTTGTTTGATCCATTGTTACTATAGTTTATAGCTAATGTCAGGTCTTAGTTTGATATCGGATACTAATCAACATAAAGTCCTTATCTCCCCAACTAGTTGTATGAAAACAATGTGTTAATGTATAGTGTGTGTATATATGTATTTATATTTTTACGGAGAGAATGAGTATTCCTTTCATCACATTTTTCAAAACCTTAATGAAGTTTATAATCTGTTAGGGGCCATCGATTTTCCTGTCCTACAAATCAGCTGACTTCTGGCAAGTGCCATTCCCCATCTGTTGAAGTTCCAAGTTCACTTGCTCCTGGAGAAAATGTGTGACCTCATTTTCTTATTTGTTTTCCTTCTTTCTTTCAAAAGCTTCCTTCCTACCAGCTACTTTAACCATGACTGTGGACAGGGGAGATAATGTGAACATATCTTTCAAAAAGGTGTTGATTAAAGAAGAAGACGCAGTGATTTATAAAAATGGTGAGTATGTGTTTCATTTCCTGCCAGCACCATGGTGTGAGACATTAGATAGCATGAAATGTATCGGGTCATTATCCTGGTGCAGTCTTGGGGGCAGATGTTGCAAGCAAAGCTCTTATGATGCAAGACAGTTGAATCTTATTAAAGAAGCTCTATGAGTCACTGTGGTTGGTTGCTTAATTAAGTAGAGATTCATATACATAAATGAATGTACATTCTAAATTTATGAGTGTATAATGTGAAACTGAATGTACAATAGACACCCCCTTATGATGTGATAAGAGAGGGCCCAAATTCAGCCATGTAGACTGAGGGTTGCTTGATTGCAAGGTTAAGGAAATTAGCAGATTGAGCCTGGGAAGCCAACTGGAAGTAGGTCTGGGAGTCCAACTGTGTCTTACAAATCTGTCCAGTTCCAGCTGTGATTTGACACCTTGTGGTGGCAGTTGCCTGATCCAGCTGGAATATTGATGGGGACTATGCTGAGTTCTGTGAGTAGAGAGGACTTCCAGATTGCAGCAGGGATTCTAGGTTATCTCCTGGTTAGCTGATTAGTCGGCTGGGTGTCTGTGCCTGTTCATCTCTTCCTGCAGAAGATAAGCACTTTAGCCTTACCTCTATCTTCATAACTTTGGTGGTAGATCACGTAGACTAACCTATCTGCTCTATCACCGTAACTTTCTCAGTTTGGGGGAGAGCACTGCATGGCTCAGCCTTTTCATTCTTCTACACCCAATATGCTAGAGCACGTTTTCTGTATCCAGTAAGAGCTGATGAAGTGGAGGGGCCAGAGGTTTCCAGGGGAAACAGAGTGTCTGCGTATGACTCACTGTTCTCTACTCTTCTCCCTCACCAGGTTCCTTCATCCACTCAGTGCCCCGGCATGAAGTACCTGATATTCTAGAAGTGCATCTGCCTCATGCTCAGCCCCAGGACGCTGGAGTGTACTCAGCCAGGTACATAGGAGGAAACCTCTTCACCTCAGCCTTCACCAGGCTGATAGTCCGGAGTAAGTGACTGAGAGGCCACAATCTGTGATGATTGGGTCATTAGGATTTTTAGTGGCAAATAACAGAAACTGACTCTGACTACCTGAGCAAAAGCCAGGGGAATTGGTTGGAAGTTTACTAAGGACTCTAGAAAATTGGTAGAATGGCTGACAAAGAAGTTTCCAGAAAAGATAGGCCCCAGGGAAGATCTGGGGCTCAGCGTGGGTGGGGGCAGATGGACTTTCTCTCAAGGAGGCTGAGCTTACTCTAACTGTGCTTCAGCAATGGTTTTCTATTTACTAAATTTGAATTCCCAAGATAGAGAATCGGATAGGCCTAATATATGTCAAATGTCTACTGGCTTACACCAATGAGCTATAGTTGAGTGTGGGGGCAACATACCAAAGCGCAGACTCCAGGACCTCACACTTGAATAGCAGCTTCATTCCCCTAAGAAGGGGGCATCACAGTGAGCTGGGCAGTCTCCCTGAAATGCATCTGATACACGGGGATGAGTTGGGCCTTCTGGATTGGTCTATAGCTAGTTAAACATTCAGTCTCCTGTGAGGCTCTTGGGTAGCTCAGTCAGTTAAGCATCTGACTCTTGATTTCAGCTCAGGTCACGATCTCAGGGTCATCAGATCAGATCAAGCCCCTCATCGGGCTTTGTGCTCAGCATGGAGTCCGCTTAGGTTCTTCCCCCTCCCTCTCTCTCTGATCCTCCCCAGTGCCCTCATGCTCTCTCTCAAATAAATAAATAAATAACATCTTTTTAAAAAAACACATTAAGTCTCTTATAAATCCTACACTGTCCAGACTATTTAACTCTCAAATGGGATTTCTATTCTCATGTTTGAAAATGTGCATGAGTTAGAGAACTAGTAAACTACCTGATCCCTTTTTACAACTATCAAAGTAGAGAGGAACTGTCAACCAGTAGTTGTTTTTTTTTTTTTAAGATTGTATTTATTTATTTGACCGAGAGGGATCACAAGCAGGCAGAGAGGCAGGCAGAGAGAGAGGAAGGGAAGCAGGCTCCCTGCTGCACAGAGAGCCCGAAGCGGGGCTCAGTCTCAGGACCCTGAGACCATGACCTGAGCCGAAGGCAGAGACTTAACCCACTGAACCACCCAGGGGCCCCTCAACCAGTAGTTTTTATAAGAAGTTGATTTATAGAAAGAAAAACTTGCCTTGAACTTCCTGGCTATCCCACGTATTCATGGTATGAAACAACGCAGGTCTAAGTATTTGGGCTGCTCCGTCATTCTAATGATTGGAATCTTACAGTTTTTCTTTTTCTTTGCCTTATATTTATTCATTTGTTCATTCAACAAAAATCTATTAATCATAACTCTGTGCCTAGTATTGTGTTAGTATGAAAATACAAGGATGAGAAGATGAATCACTGTCCCTTGGGTAATTCTCAGAGCAGTTATATCGGCAAATGGATAAATCGTTTTGGATTATGACAGTGGAAGTGTGAAAAGTGTGGTTCATCTGGTTTAGTCCCCTTTTATTCCACTGCTCTCAGGAAGAGTCCAAACGGCAAGAGCACGGTTGGACTTCATTTCATTTAGGTGTTTCTCTCCAGCCTATACAGCACTGCATACCAGGTGTACTCAGAGTCCAGGGAAAATGGGCACATTTTCTAGTCATATCAGAAACACCAGATGTTGACATATGGTAAAAGATTTAACTTTTTTTTTAATGTCAAAACAATCATGACATAATATAGACTAGAATTTGAAACTCACCTGAAGTTTTAAGATAAAGTGAAAGATTTCAAACACATTTTGATCTCTAGCTATCTCTTGAGACTGCTAGGAGCACTCCTTTGCTTCAGAGTATTTTGGTGAAACTGAGAAGCATTGCTAATATCTAAAATAATTCTAAGAAAGTTTGAGTTCTACAATCATCCGGTTTAGGAGTATTTTTTGCCAGTATGATTTACTTGATGTTTTAAGCAATGAGGTACAGCTAACGGTATTTGTCCATTTCTCATAACTCTAGGGTATCTATCCAGGACAAATTGAAACCTAGGAGTAAATCACAAGTTCCTTAGACTTTGTGCCAAGAATCACACTGGTTATATTTATAGCATTTCTTTTCAAAATAAATTCTCTCTCTGACAAAAGATTTCTTAGAACCAATGAATTTATAGGATTTCTCTCTATATGCATGAATATTTGGTTTCCTAAAAATATAAAACCTCAGGGTTTTTGATAAAAATCGCAGAAGCCTGATTGCATCTTGTTGCTTACCAAAAACCATTTTTCCTAGCTTCTCCATCTCTAGGAGATTACCTCAGTTTTCCCTTCAAGCTTTATTCTTTTGTCTTTCTCAGGATGAGGGGAAAAGCTGGGAAAGGTCTATAGATAAGTAGAGAGCTAGAGACATAATTCAGCGTAATAGGAAGCTCATCTTCTTCTCCATGGGCTGCCATCATTAGTATTCAACACGTGCAAATAACTGTGATGTGGCTTTCAAAAAATCACTAATTGTGCAGAAGTATTTTCCCCTTTATATAGTAAGGCATGTAAATATTAACTTTTTGACATTTTGTAGCTTTATCTTTTAAATGGAAGTCTGTAAGAAAGGGTCTGTGTAGACAGTCTTCCTGATTGTTTTAGAGAAAATACTGATAACCAGGAATTCTCGCCAAAGAAATTATTACATCAGCTGTAGGCACAGGTCCAACCTTACCACCGTGAGACTAACATTCAGGGACAAAGACACTCGTTCCTATCAGATGAGAAATTAAATCGCTGACCACAGAGGGTCATCCCAACGCCCCTGCATTTTTTCCTTATATCAGAAGGTGTCTTTGGACCTAAAAAAATCATCTAAAATCACTAAATGTTAGAAAGAAGTAACCAGTAAGTAAAAATCTAGGAACATTTAACCATTCTTGTACTTTAGGTTTTGTATAGCTTGTTCTACTTTCTGTATTTTTTTTGGGGGGGGGGGGGTGGATGCTAGCAGCTCCTGCTCGCTCCTTCAGCCACATCTTGTCTCTACAAACTGTGGACCACAGGTTCTCACACTCTGGCGTGCATTAGAATTATCGGGAGGACTTGGTAAGAATAGATCGCTAGGCCACCTCCAATTCAGTAGGTCACGGATGGGGGCTACATTTGAGATTTGCATCTCTAGCAGATTCCCGGGTAATGGAGAAGCTAGTGATCAGGGATCACACTTGGAAAACCATTGCTCTAGCTCTGATCGTACCTGCAGCTCTGGAGAATGCCAGGCCTTCCTCCCCTGCCCTACCTTTGCTTGGAACACACTTTGCAGCCTATCTTCTTTGCTAATTATGTGGTCATGCAGGTCCTACTTGCATACCACCTCCTCCAGGAAGCTTTCCTTTCATCCCCAAGATAGGATTAGGTACTCCATGTCTCTCTCTCTTTTTAAAGATTTTATTTATATATCTGATAGGGAGACACAGCGATAGAGAGCACAAGCAGGGTGGAGAGGGAGAAGCAGGGAGCCTGGCTGTGGGGCTTGATCCTAGGACCCTGGGAACATGACCCAAGTGGAAGGCAGATGCTCAATTGACTGAGCCACTCAGGCACCCCTCCTTGTCTTTGTTGCTATCCTTATTTCCTGTTTCCCACAGAGGACTATTAGCTTTTAAAGAACTGAGATTGTTAAAAAAAAAAAAAAAAAAAAAGAACTGAGATTGTATTTTGTTTCTCTTCATTTACTCATGTCTATTGAAATGACTGCCATGTTGTAGGTGTTTAGTAAAGGTTTATGGAATGAGTGTGCTCTACTCAGCAGAGCCTTGTTTTTCTTAAAAGGATGTGAAGCTCAGAAGTGGGGACCTGAATGCAACCGTGTGTGCACCGAGTGCAAGAACAACGGTGTCTGCCATGAAGATACGGGAGAATGCATTTGCCCCCCTGGGTTTATGGGGAAGACCTGTGAGAAGGGTAAGTCAGGAGCGCTTGATGAGCAAGTTCCACATTTAAAAAGCCGTCATTGCTGGACGTAGAATTTTAACTCTGGACACTGTTGGGAACAGAAACTAAGTGGCCCATGTTAGGCCATGTAGGAACTCGGTGGGAATTGGAAAAAAGCACCCTTTCCTAAAGGTTCTTTATTGCCAATCAAAGTTGTCCCTGCCGCAGCTGAGATTGGATTGTTTTCTGTTTTCACTAGTCTAGGGGAGACCCGTAAAAGAAGACCCATACATTTCAAGGGGTTGAATATTTGACTCTGACTCATCTTTTTCTCCCACCAAAGCTTGCGAGCTGCACACATTTGGCAGAACGTGTAAAGAAAGGTGTAGTGGACCAGAGGGCTGCAAGTCCTATGTGTTCTGTCTCCCAGACCCCTACGGGTGCTCCTGTGCCACAGGCTGGCAGGGTCTACAGTGCAACGAAGGTACGTGCCAGTCACACCCCTGAACAGAAATGTTCCAGCACGTACACCCGGGAGACCCAGCTTGCAGGAGATCAGAGCGAGGGATGAACCTGGACTGTTCACTCTGCAATCCAGTCCTGAGCTATGGGTTTGTTTGTTTTTTTAAAAGATTTTATTTATTTATTTGACACAGAGCAAGAGAGACAGTGAGAGGGGGAACACAAGCAGGGAGAGTGAGAGAGGGAGAAGCGGGCTCTGATCCCAGGACCCTGGGATCATGACCCGAGCCTAAGGCAGATGCCTAACAACTGAGCCACCCAGGGGCCCCTGAGCTACAGGGTTTTGAATCACAGATGTTTTCATTGCAAGTTAATGATGCTTTCATAATTAAGCATAAGACTCTGGACTAACGTTAGAGAAAGTGTTTTTCCTGCACATTATCTAGGGTTCTTATTAAAACACAGCCTCTTATTCCATAGGTGTGGACTGGGTCCTGGGGTCTGAGTTTCCCCAAACTCCCAGATGGTGCTCCACGGTGCTGGTTTTCAGATCACATTTGAGTTGGAAAGGCCATAGAGATTTGTATTTTTTTAGTGGACTCTAGATATCAGAGCTCTGAGGTCCTATCCAGACAGGATTTGGGCTTTGAAAATAGAGGAAGAGCTTTCTTCTGTGGACCCACTAACATCAGCTCCTAGGCACCCACAGACTTCGTTTTCTCCCTTCGTCTCTGTTCACCATGGTTCTGGGGTCTTGGTTTACAGCGTGCCAGCCGGGTTATTACGGGCCAGACTGCAGGCTTAGCTGCAGGTGCACCCACGGGGAGCTGTGCGATCGGTTCCAGGGATGTCTCTGCTCTCCAGAACGCCAAGGGCTGCAGTGTGAGAAAGAAGGTAAAGCAAGGTAACACTGTAATTAGGGCCGTGTTTAGCCTGTCTGCGCTGGGCTTTGCCGGTTTTAATTCTTGCCCAAATTCCTCAAGCCCAAATTCCTCAAGCCACTCTTCTGTTTCCATCCAGAAGTTGGGAAGAATATACCCCAAGTTCTAAAGGGCAGCATTCTTGTCCTTTCCTACGGGCCCTCCTCCCGGGCTTCATTCCTCCTTCTGCGAGAGGAAACCACGTACCCTTTGTGGAGCAGGGAGTGATGACTGGCGGGCGAGGGCTCTGCCTACCCCGTCTGCTCCCTTCCAGGGCACCCATCTTTTCCCAGGGTATGCACAACAGGGGAGAATTCCTTTGGAGGGATTTGGACAAAGGCTATTTTTGAAAAGAAAGATAGAAAAAGGAAGCAAAAAGAGAAAAGATGAAGCCTCAAAGCGCAATTTTAAGTAATTCTACTTCAGAAATTACCGTAGAGCAAGGGGTCCACAAACCCTGACCCACAGGCCATTCAGTCCGCCATTTTTTTTAACAACTTTATTGAGATATCGTTTCTATACCATGAAGTTCATTCCTTGTAAGTGTGCAATTGAGTGATATTTACAGAGTCGTGCAGCCGTGACTGCAATCTAATTTTAGGATGTTTCTAATTTTAGGATGTTTCTGCTCCTTCAGAAGAGACCTTGTACCTATTGGCTGTAGATCCCATTCTCCACCCCCCCACCCTGCCCCCTGGCAACCCTGAATTTACTTTTTGTCTCTATAGAATGACTTATTCTTGACACTGCATAAACAGTAGATGGGATCACCCATTACGTGGTCTTTCGTGACTGGCTTCTTTCACGGACCATACTGATTTTGAGGTTTAACTGTGCTATAGCACTTATCCTTTTTATTT
Organism: Mustela putorius furo; assembly: GCF_011764305.1. Lineage (NCBI taxonomy): Eukaryota > Metazoa > Chordata > Mammalia > Carnivora > Mustelidae > Mustela > Mustela putorius. The sequence continues at coordinate 13,382,889 of NW_025421375.1, forward strand.
CCCCACCGTCTGTTGTTGTAAAGAAAATTTGATTGGCAGGAGCCATACTAATTCGTTCAGAACATGTACTCGCTAGCTGCTTACACTCTACATCAGGGTTAAGGAGTTCGTGATTAGAGAACTTCCAGTCCGCAGAGCTGAAAATATTTACTGTCTAGACAGAAAAAGCTTCATTCTTCCTCTAGAATATACTTTATAAAATGCAAAGAAACATATTTTTATATATTTTCCCAAAATTTAAAAATAATGAACCTATATAATAACTTTTCCAACCCTACAAACCTAAATGTTCCAGAAGGAAATCTACACTCAGAGCAGCAAGACCAAGACCCTTACAGCTTTTTGTCTGTTCGTTTTTAAATTCAGAACAAATATGGGAGGAAAATACCAACAATTGTTTTCTCAAAGGCTTTGGCTTCATTTTACTGTGTTCAGTCCCCCCCCCCCACCCCACTGTTCGGACTTCTGGCCACAGGGCAGGAACCTGGGAGGGTCTAGGAAGGGAAGGAAAGGCCTCGGGGCTGCGGGCGGCCAACACGCCCAGGGATTTGACTTTTCAATTTCATGCCCGCTTACCTTTGCTGAGCCTGAAGTTGTGAAAGGTGGGAAACCCTCAGACCGAGATGCAGGCCCCCGGCTTTCAGATAGCAGCCCCGCACCCCGCTTCCTGGCTTCTCCTCCATCTCCACCTGCAAACGCGCCTTCCAGCCGACTGCAGGAAGTGCAAGGCGACAGAGCAGGAAAGACTTAACTGCCTTCAAAGTGTCAAAGCGCTTTTTAAAGTTCCTATGCGAATCACTTCTTAAGCCGAAAAATCTGGTAGATTCTAATCACAATCCCTTCAAGTCTACAGATAGATCAAGGAATTACCCTTGTAATTATTAGACCTCTTTCCTCCCTGCTCCGTACCTTTTACTCATCGCGTTCTAGGCCCGGGAATCAGGACAACAATATAAAATATGAATGTTGTGTTCAACACGGCCTCAGCGCCTTACCCCACCCCCACCAGTATCCAACAGCTCGTAAGTCTCCGCTGCTCTTGGGGGGCATTTCCATCACCCACAGTCTTCATGAAGTGCTGGACTGGTTTCTACTGTGTCTCACTTTTAGTTACAAAGGTCTGAGGTTCTCTAAGACCCTACAATTCAGAATAAAATCGTTGTATTTCAGAATTATTCATTCTCTACCACGTAGGTATTAGGCAAAGAGTCCTGATACCCTTGTTGATACCAGAGACAGTGTCTTTCAGTATTGGTAGAAACACTAGTGACTGGGCTCTTGCCTTGAAACCAGTTTGAGGGACTAGTTCTGTTCCACTTTGCTTCTTGCGTGTGTCAATGTTCCTCATTGCTCACCACCTGCAGATTCAGGGAGCTCTGTCTTGTAGAGCACAAGGGAGGCTCACGTTGGTCAGCGACGTTGTGGGGTTGTTTGCAGAGTCAAAGAGGACCGAGTTTTTGTTTTGTTTTTTTTTTTTTTTTTTTTTTTTTTGGTCAGCATTCTCTTAAAAAATAAAGGGAGCTGAAACTTCAGACCAGGGATGATTTGGTCATGAGGATCATTTTAACATAGAGACTGTCCACCCCAGATCCACTGAGGGGAGCATTATGGCAGAGTGTAGACTCTGGATTCATACAGATCTGAGCTTGATTCTGGGCTATGAGCCTCAGTCTTCTCATCTGTAAGATGGGACCACAATAGCATTTTTCCCCACAAATTTATTACACGATGATAAAACAATAGAATACTTGCAAAGTTCTTACCGGGGACGCGGCTTGCCAAATGGTAGCTGCTTTTACTTCTGTTGCTGCTATGTCAAAGACTAGATTTCACAGTGCTGTTTTCCTCGTGCAGGCACACCAAGGATGATCCCAAAGATAGAGGATTTGCCGGATCATATAGAAGTAAACAGCGGCAAATTCAACCCCATCTGCAAAGCGTCTGGCTGGCCACTACCTGCCAATGAAGAAATGACGCTCGTGAAGCCGGATGGGACAGTGCTCCACGTAGGAGTTCTTCTTCTTCTGGCTCCTGACAGCACTAGATGCTTTCGGTGTAGCAATCCCCTCGCTGCAGGCTGGGTTCCACCCTGGGCTTGCATCCTCCAAAGCCAGTGTGTTGTCACCTTGGACAGAATGCTGTGTCCCTGGGGAGGTAGAGCAGAGTCACCGCAGCCTGGCCAGTGCCACGGGGCAAGGTTGGAAAGAGACCACCACAGTGGAATTGAGGAAGCTGAGTGCCAACCACGCCACTCTTCCCGCAGAGTTTTCCCACTGTGTGTGCTGAGAGGAACATGTGAGGCTATGCAGGCTCTACTCCTCACAGTACATCCCCTCGGTCTAGCATCTATCGGGAAGAATGAGGGGGTCTTGTGGCCACCAAAGGGTGTGGCTAGGTGTGGCCACATGAATCAGCAGGAGATTTTTGTGTTACCTACCATGTGCTATCAGGAAATGGAAATTTGATGACTGATCTACTTCTATTGTGTTCTTTGGAGCAAAAATTAGCAGAGCACTAAAGAAGGCAGTTCAGTCTAATTTCGTTGATTCCAGATAGATCTGCTCTCACACTTCCCATTCAGAAACCATAAACCATGGAATCCCTTGGATCCGAATACTTTCCTTGGGCCTCTGACCTCTTCATTCTGCCCTTGTGGCAGGAGCTCAGCTCTGGTTAGGGGCGGTCAGAGCACTTCTTCTTTGCTGGAAAGGACTAAGCAACTTTTCCAAATGTTTCCCTTCTCTCTTCCAACAATCTCCAATGTGGCCCAGATAGGAGTTGCCCAAATTTCTCTGGGTCACCAGAGATCCTCAGAAAATTGATGTATTTTCTTGTCTAAACATTTTGAAATGGTTATCTTTTTGTTTTGTTTTGTTTTCCTCTCAAAGATAGCTGAAAATCAACCTGGCAAGAGGGCCAGGGAGGGCCAGTGTCCTCCCGGGTGCAGGATATGTGGAATGTACCATTCTTGGTTTCCACATGTCAGCTGTTCCTGACTCCCCTCAAACAATTCCTTAGGCAGTGAAGCCAGTTGACAGCTGCTTAAAATCTTGTTGGCCTTTTCCTGACTTAATGGAAGTAAGAGCTACCCTCTAGGGAGAGTCAGCCATACTGTATACGTGCTGCTTATTATTCCCTGTCCCCTCACTAGAGAAGTGGAAATGGGCTGGGTGACGTTGACTCAGGAATTGTCAAGAGCGGCAGAGTAGGGATGTGAGTTGATGTCCATGTGTCTTCAGGGCCCAGATTTTTCCCACAACACTGCACTCAATAGCCCCTCAGTTATTTGGGGGAGCCATTTTGTCCTCTCACCCAGTCATCTCTGTATTAAACTGGGAAGGAACAAATATTGCCAGAGCAGTTTAAAGGAATTGGGTTCTTAGTCTGTAAGTATTTACCCCACACTCCCAAACACACAAACACAACAGCAGGATCTGAGAGGGCGTCAATCCAATATAAACTTTCAGGGTTACTACAATAGCCTTGGAAATAAGCCAATGATTATACTAGCATTGCATTTGGCTTCTTAGTCTCTCCTAGAAAACTTCTTATCAAACAATGAGATGGGGTCAGTGTTATGGACCTTTCGTGTGTTTATGCCTCCCTAGAAGCTTTTATTTGTGTTTGACCCTTCCAGCCCAAAGACTTCAACCTTACGAGTCATCTGTCAGTGGCCACATTCACCATCCACCGGATCCTCCCCCCCGACTCAGGAGTCTGGGTCTGCAGTGTGAACACCGTGGCTGGGATGGTGGAAAAGCCTTTCAACATTTCTGTTAAAGGTAAGCTCCATTTTCTAGAGAAGAGCTGGCCTCCTCGGTGCAGTGTTTATGTATGTTTGGGTGCTGCTCCCAGATAGAAATGTTATCTGAACACGAAAATGCCTTTTTGGGTATTTTCTAGGTTTTAAAATTTTTTTCATAGGCAAGAAAATGGAAAGGAGGGATTAAGCAGATAACCTCATACAGCCCTGGCTTTGATTTTTGTCCCTAAGAGCAAGACAGCTTTTGTATAGCCCTGAGCAGATGAGTTTAACTTCTCTGAGCCTTTCTTCATTTGAAAATAAAGTTTAGTTCATCTACTACTCAGGGTGACTGTGAATATTTGTTAAATATGCAAAACACCTGGAACTGTGTCTGGCACAACATGTCTAGTCGTGTTTATAGTACATGAAAAGTTTGACTTCATCATTGTTGTGACTTCCTATTCATTATTGTACAGAATAATTTGGAAAATACTTTGAGAATTACTCACTTATTATGAAGCACAGGCTATGCTATATAATGAATAATAATTTTTTCACATATTCTGCATGGCGCATATTCTTCCTGCTATGAATTAGTTTTCCAAAATTTACATTGATCTAAGTAGATGGGTATACATTTGTGGCTTGAGGGGGAGAAGGAACAGGAAGGTACATCCAAATTATCTTGGCTGGTATACATAGATACCACAAGGAATTTTAAATTTGGAAGTTTCTTATGAACCCATTTAGACAGAAACAGCTAACAGCTCTTGGATGTATTTTGTAGAAAGTCACCGGGCTAAGTACTTCACACACTTCATCTTATTTAATTATTATAAGAACTGTATGCAGTAGACATTGTTATCACCACTTTACCAGTCAGAAAACAGGTGCAGAGGGTTTAGTTAACTTGTATAAAGTAGCACATTTGTTAAGGAATAAATCTTAGTTTTGAACCGGGGTCTCCTGACTCAGATGCTGCACAATCTTTTCTAGACCATTTCGTTTTCTCTGTCTCCTGTGTTAAAGTTTAGGAAGCAAGATAACCAATGATGACTTGTATTTTACCCATTTGATTGCTTGATTAGGAATCTTTGGGCTATCTGAGAAGTAATTTCCATAAATAAAATAAAAGTAAATGCCCAGAGCACAATAATCTTTTTAAAGAGACCAGTAACGACATTAGCCTAAATACAACCTTGTAGATTGGGATTCTCTATTCTGAGCATCCATATAAACTGTCACAGAATCTTCAATATTTTTTTTTTGGAATTACTGGAAAAAGCCCTGATCTGTTTTATTCAGTAGAACATTCACATGATCAAAATAATTTCTTGTATCTTGCATGTTCTTGAAAGGAAGGAAATGATATGCAGACAAGACAAATTACCTTATTTTTAAGCTTCTTGGAATGTTTGCTGCCCATGGAAAATAAAAGTCAAAAATAAAACATGTTGCTAAAAGTCCGTGGTTATAATTTTTATTTTTTAGTAGAAGACACAGCACATAAAATCAATGCATCAAAGCCTTTGTAGTACTAAGTTACTGATATCTCTTCATGTCATATATACTGATAGATATAAAATCAAAATAGCCATTTGGTAAATTAGTCAGTGTCTTTAATCACAGTAAAAAAAAAAAAAAAAGTTGCAAGGCTTTTACTACCAGAATATTAGTTGGTACAACCACTTTGGAAAACTGAAAATGTATGCTTAAGTTAGCCTACATATACCTAGGACCCGGCAGTTCTCCTAGGTATAGGCTCAAAAGAGTGTATATGTTCAAAAAGACATCTTCAATATTCAGAGCAGTTTTATTCACGATAGTCACAAACTGAAACTAACCCAATTATCGAACCACATGATAAAGGAGAAATAGATTGTATTAGATTCATACCTAATGGGTTGCTAGGGCTGTCATACAGAGTGTCACAGATGAGGAGGCTTAAACAGAAATCTGTTTTCTCACATTCTGGAGGCTAGGTAAGTGATTGAAGTGTCAGCAGAATTTATTTCTCCTGAGGCCTCACTCCTTGGCTCATAAATGGCTGTCTTTTCCCTGTATTTTCACATGGTCTTCTGTGTGTGAGTGTGTGTGTGTGTGTGTGTGTGTGTGTCCTAATTTAATCTTATAAAGACAACAGTTGTATTGGATTGGGACCCACCCTAATGACCTCATTTTGACTTCCTTACCTCTTTAAAGACCCTGTCTCTAAATAGAGTTTCCTTCTGAGGTACTGGGGATTAAGACTTCCACTTAAGAATTTTGGGGGAATGCAGTTCAGCTCATAACATCATACAATGGAATATAAAACAGCAACAAAAGAGAATTCCTGCAACAATATGGCTATCATAGACATAATAAAGAGCAAATGAAAATAGATGCTTTATGATTCCATTTATATATAGAACAGGCAAAGCTAACTGATAGTGACAAAAGCCAGGGTAATAGTTCCCTATTGAATAGTTCCCTGATCCTCACAAGAGTGCCTTCCTGGGGACTGGAAATATTCCTTGTCTCAGTCTGGGTAATAAGTACATGGGTATGTGCACAAGTAAAGTCCCTCGAACAAAATACACTTAAGAGTTTTGCACTTTATAATATGTATATCTCAATACAAATTACTAAAAGACAAAAAACTAAAATAATAAATTACTAAAAGGAAAGTTTTGGAGCAGTTTGTTTCATGTTAATATCATGCATATACTGCATATCTGTTTATTACTTTTGTAATATCTGAGGCTTTTTTAATCCCATAAGAACCAATTTTAACCTATATAGGGGTGTTATTTCACCCTATTGAGAATATATGGTCTTTGAAATGGGGAGATTATTCTAGATTATCTGGGTGGACCCACTCTAATCAGATGAGTCCTTAAAAGCAGTTATCATCAGATAGAGATATCACAATGGAAGAAGGGTTCAAGATACATGATGTTGTTGCCTTTGAAGATGGAGGAAGGGACCATAAGTGAAGGAATGTAGGTGGTTTCTAGAAGTTGGAAAGAACAAGAAAACAGTGTCTCCCTTTGAGCTCTGTACAGTCCTACTAACACCTTGATCTTAGCCCAGTGAGACCCCGGTCTGACTTCTGACCTCCAGAACTATAAGAATCAATTTGTGTTGCTTTAAAGAGAAAGACCATGCATAGTTGAGAGGAAGACCAATATCAAATGTTCACACAAGCTCTCTAAGAATAATAAATTCTGAAAATTGCAATGGAGGACAAGATTAAGTTCTTTGAAGCCTAACTGAGGTTCTAGTATAGCCCCTGTAAAGAAATCACATCAGAGCTGATTAATGAATGATCAGTTAAGAGGTAACAGAGAATGGTGAGAGGCCTGGGGTTTTGGTTTCAGGAAAACAACACTTAAAAAGAACAGAGAGATAGAAAGGAGCTTGTCACAGTTTTCCTTGGATGAATTGAAAGGTCAGTGGCTCGGTGATGGGCGTTAAGGAGGACATGTGATGGGATGAGCACTGGTGTTACACGCAACTGATAGATCATTGAACACTACCTCTGAAGGTGATAATGTACTGTATGTTGGCTAACTGAATTTAAATTAAAAAGTTTTTTAAAATTAAAAAAATGTCAGTGATACTGGAGGGTTTTGAGTGAGGGGAAGAGGAGGCAGGGGCTCAATGTGCAAGGCCTGATAGGTCATGGTATAAATTTTAGATTTTATTCTAAACATGATGGGAATCCATGGTAAGGTCTTGATTAGAGGAGTGATCATATTTTAAGAAGTACTTTGCGGATAGTGGGTGGGAGGGGAAAGAGCAAGCCAGGAGACCACAGCGCAGGCGACTGCATTGAATCTGAACAGAGAACTCTTAAGAGTGGTAGGGGAGACTGGGGGAGTTTTCAGGCCCTGAGACCTCAACCACCAGCCAGTGCCAGGTTCTTGACTCATGAGAAAGAATTCAAGGAATTCAGAGTATAGCAGAAGTTATAGTACAAAGCCAAAGTACACACAGATACAGGATCTGAGATGCCCTGGGTGGATGCTGAGTTCTGCTTTTTATAAGTAGTCACAATGGGCGGGTGATATATTCTTGAAAGCTGGGAATAGACGGGGTCTTCCAAAAGCTTTGTATATCATTATGCATGGTTTATGGCAGCTACTCTGCGCAGGCGCAGTCTAATTTTTCTCGTACAGATACTCCATAGTCAAAATGTGCGAGGAGTACTCTGGCGCCCCCAGTGGAGGAGTCATTCTGTCATTTGCAGGCTGACTGGGACTGTGTATGCGCGCCATGGGCTTGAGCCATAAGGGGATGCTTAGGGCCCTGAGAAACCACGGAGCTATCGCCGGGTTTACTCCGTTGTCACAAACAGTCTGTCGGGTGTCAGACTCCGTTCCCTGCCTTTTGTTCCTCCTGCAGTTACCCAGTGTTTCCCTATATACTGCCTCAAGGGGCTTTTGTTGGAAATGTAAGGTTACCTCTCCTCTGTCCTCATCAAAGTACAACCTCCAGAAACTAATCTGATTGCTGAAATTTTTGTTTAGTTCTTCCAGAGCCACTGAATGCCCCAAACGTGATTGACACTGGACATAATTTTGCTGTCATCAACATCAGCTCTGAGCCTTACTTTGGGGATGGACCAATCAAATCCAAGAAGCTTCTATACAAACCTGTTAATCATTATGAGGCTTGGCGGCATATTCAAGGTAAGGTTTGAACAGGAAAGACTCCAGCTAAAGATGGGGCACCAGGAGGGGAAAAAAAAAATTCCTCAAATAAAGAAATACAGAAATCCTCTCTTGCACTCTCATTGCTCTGCCCCAGGGTAGTGGCTGTAGCCAAGGATTCCATTTCAGAGTTAATTACCTACCAATCTTTTAGTCTCACTATGCCCGTGATTTCCTAAAAAGGGCCCCCTAGGCACTGCATGTAGGTAATTGAGGAAGTTACAAAAAGGAGAACAAAAGGAGTTTTGGGCTTCATATTAACCCAGCTGACCTGGATATGTGAAATTAAGTCATGGCACTGTTACCGAGCCGTTCACATTCTATTGTAGACTCAGCCAAAATTCAGAATCTAGTGACGTAAGGCTGATTTGCAAAGTAGCCGTTGACAATATCAATGGAGAGGTTTTATTAAAAAGCAGCTTTTTTTTTTCATATGATGCTAATAATTTGTCACTTTCCACAAACTGTTCTTTTAAGAACTTGTAAACCCAGCCCAATTTTTTTTTCTTACCAACTGGAAATTTATCGTATGGTAAGGCAGTACTTTTGCAACACCTGTGGAGAATAGAGTGTGGCTAAAGCAAATGGCTAAGGAGAAAAGATGCACATACTATTTCTTTATGAGATCTATTTTCAATGACTTCAGAGCCCTTCATTTGTAAATGGCATGATTATTACAAATCTGCTTTCTGGTCTTTGTAAGCAAATCCTCAAAGAATCTCTTCTCTTGATAGTCTGGTTGTGATCACTATGTATTTAAAAACAATGGCAATTAAATTATATTATTTTAATTGAGATCCCCCCACTAAGTCTAATTGCTATTCCATATAGTTGAAGATTTGTGTGGTTTTATCCTATAAGTGAAAAGACAAAATCCCTAGAGCAAAAGTGATTCAGTGGCTCAGAGAGACTTACATTAATGTATACATTGTAATCTGGAAACTTCCTTAAAAAAGCCTCATTTTCCTTATGTTAGGAATGGTGAGGCCCTAAAGGGGGGATTGGCTATTTCACTTAGAACATTGTATTTTTGAAAAACCAAACACTAGTTCACATCACAATAACAACATTCCACTTTAAACAATGTACAAGTATGCCAGCTTAAGTTTCCTGAACTTTCCCTCTTCTCAGTGACAAATGAGATTGTTACACTCAACTATTTGGAACCTCGCACAGAATACGAGCTCTGCGTGCAGCTGGTCCGGCGTGGAGAGGGCGGGGAAGGGCATCCGGGACCCGTGAGACGGTTCACAACTGCTTCTATCGGTCAGTGGAAGCAAACAGCATTTATTCCTGCACTGGGTGGGAGGGGGGAGGAAGGGGAAAGAGGAAGGAAGACCAGGAAGGGTGGTGGTGGGTGAGTGGGTGGGTGGAGATGTAGGGGGAAGGAGTTTGCTTTTGAATGGGTGGGAAAGTGACAGGAAGGTTGGCAGCTTGGAGCCAAAGAGCTCTTTTATTTGGGCTGCACTCCTGGTCTATGTCCCTGGGGGAGGGTGTCTGCAGCAGTATGGGGACAGAGGAGGAAGCAGATGAGCCTTCAGGAAGTCAGGGCCATCCCTTAGGACTTGGGATTTACTTAGCAGCAACTGCTTGGCTCCTGAGTTTTACCAACAGCTTCCTGTTTCCATCTTAAGGGCCTAAGTGAGACTCTTGCCACATACGTACTTCAGATATCCCAGTTTATTTATTTTTAAAACTAATTTCTAATTTTTCAAAGTAATTCATGCACAGAGTTAAAACATCAAATAGGATAAAAGGCTTTTATCTAAAGAACAGCAGACCCCTGTTCCACCTCCCAACCCTCCAGTGCTGCCTCCTACAGGCAGCCTGTTTTACCTCCTTAAGCTAATTTTTTTGGTTTCAAGATTATTTATTTGTCAGAGAGAGTGAGAGAGCACAAGCAGGGGGAACAGGGGAGCGGCAGGGAGAGGGAGGAGCAGTCCTCCCACTGAGCAAGGAGCCCCCGATGTGGGGCTCCATCCCAGGACTCTGGGATCATGACCTGAGCCAAAGGCAGATCCTTACTGGAATGAGCCACCCGGGCACCCCCCCTTAAGCTACTTCGTATTGTACATACGACTCCATGTGTCTAAATCACTGGTTCTCAAACATTAGTATCCTTAAGAATTACCTGGAGAGCTGGTTAAAACACATTTCTGGGCCCCACCCCCAGAGTTTCCAATTCAGTAGGTTTGGGGTAGGGGTCGGGCTTAAGACTTTGCAGCTCTAAGAAGTTGACAAGTGGTACTTGTTGTTGATCCTCGATCTGTACATGCTGAGTAATAGTGCTTGGAGAAGCAGTGTGCAAACAAGGGATGGTTTCCTGGAACTCACCAGGTAGCAAATACAAAAAATAGCGCTTCTGGTACTATATATATATACATATATATGTATATATATTTATATAAAAATTATATAAATAAATTTATATAAAATTATAAAATTTTATAAAATTTTTATAAAATTTATAAAAATTTTTATAAAAATATATAAATTTTATATAAAAATATATATTATATACTTTTATAAATTTATATAAAATATATATTTATGTTTATATATAAAATAAAAACTAAAATATATATAATATAAATTTATATATATATAAATATATATATATATATATATATATATAAAAGTTGGAAGATAAAGAGGCCTCTGCTCTGTGCTCAGGTTGCTGCTAAAAGGCAAAAGATAGTTAATTCTCTCTCTACCAGTGTTAATGAATCAAAGGGGAAGGTCATAATCTGACTCAGATGGAAAGTATTTATGAAACAGATCATAAAACACTTCACAGACCCACACAGTACTGTCTTCAGCATTCAGAGTATGTTCCAGCCAGGATGTCTTTAGAAGTCTCTTGGAATATTTCAAAGTAGTTCTCAGGGGTAGGTGGGGAGGGAATTCTTGAAGGTTCTTCTTTTCCCATCATTTGAATTTTGCTGATGTTTGTTTTTTAATTCATGGGGCAGTTGCACTATTTATAATATGTTGATTTAATGGTGAAAGCCAGGAGGCCCGGGTTGGGGGTGGGGAGGGGAGAGAACACACTCTGAACACAGTCAGCAAAAGGGCAGGTGGGGGGCGGGGGGTGAAGGGTAAGTTATGTTCCTGAAGGAAAGGAAAGGAAAAGGGAAATGACCATTTATCAAGAGACTCTTCTGCACCCAGCCTAGGCTTCGGAGGTTCACGTATATGCTCTCATTGTCAGAGCAGAACAGAACTTTCTGCTCTGCTTTGTCATTCTAAGTTCCTCCGGATCCTCAGGGCGGCTTCTTTTAGAACTTAAACTTCAGAGATAAGGAAAGGAGTTACCATCACCTCTTTCAACTTGTAAAGGATATAGAGAATAAGAGCTATTTAGAGTAATAAATGTATTAATATTAAATAGTTAAAATAATGATTATATTTGCAAAGGCTACAGGTGGTCGTCCTGATGTATGGAAACAGACCCTTTCTCTCACCTCCAACTGAAAATAGCAGTTTTTCAACCTTTTCTCCCTCTTCCTCTCTCTCCCCCTGCTCCTCCTCCTCCAACTACTGCCCCCTTTAGATATCTGTGTCCTTAGGACAAAATGCCTCTTTTGTCCTAATGCCTCCCCTGCCTTGAGTTTTAATACCATAGATATATTTGTATACTGTGGCCCTGCATAAGCCACTGTAATATCTAAAATATTCTCATAGCCCACAAACCAGTTTTTGCCCTCTTAGGAACAACAGTGTCCCCACTGAGAATGCAAGAGTTAAAGGATGCCTATTGCATGTTTTGAAAATACTTAATATCTAGAATTTAAAAATCAATTTACTGTTATTATAAACCGAGAATACAGCGTCCTGTGCCCACTGACACAGATAAGACAGGAAGGGGGGGGGGGAAGGAGGGAAAGTAGTTGATGTAAGAGTCCCTGACTTCTCGTAAGCATTCTCCCAATCCATTATCCCATGTGTTCCTCCTGAGTCCGAAAGATAACTAGTTCCATTTCGTGTTATGTGTGAACTTGGAGAGCTTAGGAATTTTCCCAAGGTTGCAAAACTAGGCGTGCTCCTCTCTCTTTCATTTCAAAACCCTTGTCGTTTGCGTTCAGGTACCTGTCTGGTAGCCCAGGTTCTCAGTCAGGGCAGCGTGTAGTCAGAGCCAGTCCCTTGCTGTGATCAGAGCAGGGTGAGGCCAGGCCCTGCCACCATAGCTGTTCCAATGTGTGAAATTCTTGCTCCAGGGAAGGAACCCTGAAATTGCGTTAAAATAGATTGCTCAAAATCGTAACTGAAACACTGAATAGTTACCCACCCATCCTATCCTTGGAACATCCACGGTTATAATTTATAACAGTTTCCTCTGTATCCAGTCCTGTATCCAGGACTTTTAGCAAACTGCAACTAGAGTTTTTTTCTCATGCATTATAGATATTTTTATTAGCCTCCCATGCTACTCCCAATGATCTATTTTAATTCATTGGATAGTTATATCATAATTTATTAAAGCATTTTCCTATTTTGAGCATTTAGGTTTCTTCTGATTGTTTGCTATTATTGAATAATGCCACAATGAATGTCTTCATGCACTTAGGTTTTTCTCTTCTTCTGGATTATTACTTCAGGATAAATCAGGATAAAATTATTTCTTCAGGATATAATCTATTGTCAGATTACAGGGCCAAAGCAGACAGTTACTTCTAGAACTCTTGAAAATACTCCCAAGTTGTTCTCTAAGGGGGTTCCTCTATTATAATTACTCAAACTACAAATTAAAACTGTTATAAAGGGGCACCTGGGTGGCTCAGTTGTTAAGCGTCTGCCTTTGGCTCAGATCATGATCCCCGGATCCTGGGATCCAGCCCCACATCAGGCTCCCTGTTCCAGGAGTGGGAAGCCTGCTTCTTCTCTCCCACTCCCCCTGCTTACGTTCCCTTCCTTTCTGTGTCTCTCCCTGTCAGATAAATAAATAAAATCTTTAAAAAATAGAATTGTTATAAATATTTGCTATTTTGACAAGAAAAAAAGTATGGCATGGCTGCTAGCTTGTGTTTCTTTGATGGTTTGTGAAGCTGTCTATTATTCTAGATGCCAAGGTTATTCTGTAAAGCTGCCCTTTGGGGCTGTTTGTGCTTCACCTGATACAAAAATCATGATCCAGGGGCACTTGTCTGGTACAACAGGTAGAGCATGTGACTCTTTACCTTGGGATTGTGAGTTCAAGCCCCATGGTGGGTGTAGTGTTTACTTAAAAACAAAGTCTTTAAAAAAAATCTTTTAAAAAAATGGTGATCTTTCTGATTTCTCCCAGGTCTCCCACCTCCAAGAGGTCTCATCCTCCTACCAAAAAGTCAGACCACTCTAAATTTGACCTGGCAACCAATATTTCCAATTTCAGAAGATGATTTTTATGTTGAAGTGGAGAGAAGGTCTGTGCAAATGAATAGTGACCAGCAGAATATCAAAGTTCCAGGCAACCTGACTTCAGTGCTCCTTAACAATTTACACCCCAGGGAGCAGTATATAGTCCGAGCCAGAGTCAACACCAAGGCCCAGGGGGAATGGAGTGAAGACCTCATCGCTTGGACCCTTAGCGACAGTAAGTAACTCACCTGGCACTGGCCTTGCCCGAATGACATTTGGGTGCTGCTGCTTGCACTTAGCTACCATCAAGTCAAGCCTGTTTGCTAGACATCATAAAACGCAGTTAAGTGTGCATGGAGGTTAACCAGTGTCCCCATCCCAACACACCAAATCATTTAAATAACCTGTAATATATAAGAAAGCCTCATGTATTTAGATTTGCAATAATTCAGGCAGGACTGTGCTAAAATTTACCTTTCCTTGGTATGCTATTATCTATTAAGTAAATTAATAGCATGAATAAGGTTTCTAGGGTATGTTTAATTTGTTGTAGGACAGGTTTCAGGATTGTCTTATTTCTTCAGACCCACAGATGCTGGTTAATTAGTTAGGTCTTTCCTAATCTTAAAAGTCGAAGAATTCTGCTTGAAAAATCTTCAGTAGTAGATAATTCTTAGGGTTAGAAAATACATTTGAGAGTAATAAAACCTCTTTTCTTTCAAAATATTCTGAAACTCAGGATTTCCTCTATTTCAGATTGGTCATTTAAAATTTATGGCTGGAACTTCTTGGGGTTCTTGGTAGTATTGAAAGTTTTTCATCATTAAGCAAGGAGTTCTGTTTTGCATCACTGCATTAGAACTGTGTCTGTGTATTTTGGAGTCATTGGAAAGATAAAATATGTCTTGGCCACACGGACTATCTTTAGGTTAGGATCATGGGGTCCCTTGCCAACACCCGATGTCTGAGGTTCCCCTCTGCAGCTGCCTATCTCCACTTGCTCAATACCAGGTGTAGAAATGGGCTCTGTGTTCCTCCAGCCACTCTCCTGTATCAGTGACATGTGGAAGTCTCACCTGTTATGGTGGCATTCAGGGATTCTTCATCACTTTTTAAAAATTCGTGAAATTTACAGAATACTCAAAGAGTAATTCAACAAACACCCACATTGCTACCACCCAGAATTAACAACTGTTACTATTTTGTCATGCTTGTTTTCAGCTCTTTTGTTGATTTGTGGAAGTAAAAGCACAATACAGATCACAGGGCCCTTGGCCTGTCCTCCCTACTCTCATTTGATGGCTGACTCCCCAGAGACAATCCAGTTATGAGTTGGCTGTGTATCTTTCCATTCAAGGTTGAATCAGCTTGATATGTTAGATTCATCCATAAGTGCACAGTGGCATACGTACTGTTCTTCATTTTGCTTTTTTGAATTAACACTATGATTTCTATCTTATCCATGCTCATTGTTTAGATCTGACATATACTTTTAAAATTTCTGCATAACATTCTATGTTCTGACTATATGGTCTTATTTATCCATTCTCTTTGAGGTGGACATTTAGGTTGTTTCCTTTGTGTACCATGTTCTCCCCCTTTTTTTTAAACTATCCCAAACAAAAGTGCAATGACCATCCTTATACTTGTCTCCAGGTGCTTAGATGTGAGAGCTGTCCTAGAGAATATGTCCAGAAGTAAAACTGATGGGCAGTGTTTCTCATTCAATGTGTACAATGTCCAGGAGTCTATGAGAGTATCATTTTCCCTACATCCATCTCTGTTCATATATCTTTTCCCTATATCTCTATTACTTGATGGTGGAGAACTTTTTATTTTTCATAATCTCAAAGGTTAAAAATGGTACCCCACTGTTAAATTCAATTTTCATTTTCTTGATAATTAGCAACGTGGAGTATCTTTTCTTTGGCATATGGATTTCTGCTTTTTGATGAATTTGTTCATACACTTTGCCCAATTTCTACTAGTTGTAACAGAATTTGATATCTTAATTTAATGCAAGGATGAGAAAACATATGATGAAATATGTGTTGCCATTTTTCTGTCTTGTGCCATTTTGTCAAGTCTTCATGGAGTCCACTTCCAGTTGATTGGAATTACTACCCAAGAAAACACCTATTTGCCCTTCTTGGTTTATGTGCTGACAGTAAGTATCCATTAAAAGCATAGTAATCTAAGAGATGGTAGCGTAACTTAAGTGAATTTTTTTTTTTTAAATTTCCAGTTCTCCCTCCTCAACCAGAAAATATCAGAATTTCTAACATCACAGACTCCACAGCCATGATCTCTTGGACAATCTTGGATGGCTATTCTATTTCTTCTATTATCATCCGTTACAAGGTTCAGGGCAAGAATGAAGACCAGCACATTGATGTGAAGATCAAGAATGCCACCATTACCCAGTATCAGCTCAAGGGCCTAGAGCCTGAAACAGCTTACCAGGTGGACATTTTTGCAGAGAACAACATAGGGTCCAGCAACCCAACCTTTTCTCATGAACTGATGACCCTTCCTAAATCTCAAGGTTGGTAGAGTGGACAGGTATTTACCTAGGATTGTTTCTAGAGAGTATCAGAAAAGCCCCATTATCTTAATTAAGATATTGACCTCATATGTATGTGATGTGACATAATTCATTTGTCCAAATAGGCTTCACCATCTCTAGATAGGTTCTTTTTTTAATTATTATTTTTATTTTTTTATTTTTAAAGATTTTTAAAAATTTATTAGAGAGAGAGAGATCACAAGTAGGCAGAGAGGCAGGCAGAGGAGGAGGAAGAAGCAGGCTCCCCGCTGAGCAGAGAGCCCGATGTGAGGCTCAATCCCAGGACCCTGAGATCATGACCTGAGCCAAAGGCAGAGGCTTTAATCCACTGAGCCAGCCAGGCACCCCTCTAGATAGGTTCTTAAAATGAAAATGCCCCTGGGAGGGATACCCTGTTGATCCATTTTCTTTTGTTAAGCCTAAATCAGCCCATCAACACTCCCCATCCAGGAATGGAGGCTCTGAGGAATATGAATTTCATTCCACGGAAAAAGAACATAGAACCTGCTTAGTGAAGGCAGGCCTGTGCGGGTGTTTCAGTGGGAGGTACCAGGAACCAACTCCATTCTTTCTCAAATGAACTCTTCTTTTAGCTTTGAGGACACTATGCTCTTCCAAGTTGGGATTTTTTGTTGGTTGGTTGGTTGGTTGATTTTGTTTTGTTTTGTTTTTACTTTTTGGATCCAAATTATGATGTCTCCATGTCCACCACTAACCCCCATTCCAGTGAGAGTAAGCTTTTTGAGATAGCTGGAGGTCTTTCAGAGTGCCAGGCACACGATGCTCTGTGTTTATGGCTGATAGTGCCAGTTGAATGTAGTTAAGTGGATAAGGGACCAGGGTTGGGGGGGTGGGCTGTAGCTCCCAGAGCACCTTCCCTTTGAATTCTGTCTGTAGTGGCGCCTGCCAGCCCTCGGCAACGTGTGCAGGGGAACACAGAGTGAAGTTAGATGGAGAGTTTTGCAGATTTATAATCTGGGCTAGAGTTTATTTTTACAGAAAATCTTCTGGTTTTCGAAGGTTACTTAAGAAATAAAAGGAACCATGCCATATTTTCAGGACTGATTCTTTGGAATATTTTTGAAATGTCCAAGGAATGAGGAGTCTGCCAGTTATAGAGAGTTGCAGTTTTCAGGTGACACCCTTAATTAATGCCTATTTTTTACAATTATTTGTGCTTTGGTACAATGTATACAGGCCCTAAATCCAAGCTATACATAAAATACAAACAGAAAAATTAAAAACAAGGCATAACAAAGCAACAGAATCCTCACCATTCTGTTCCCGATGTGTCTTTATGTACCCATGCTTAGAGAGAGAAGGAAGGAAAGAGGTAATCACAAGAGTACTTGTAAGAACATAGGGTCTTGCTCTACATACTGTTTTTCAGAAAATGTATTGCATTTAATTTTTTTGTTTAAATAAAGGGAAAAATGGGTTAGAGCAGAATCTTTAACAGTTGATTTTTACTTAAGCCCTAATTTAATGAGTTTTCTTTTCTGTCTTTCCCTCCTTCCCCTCCTCTTTTCCTTCATTCTCCCAATGTCATTCTTGGGTTTTCTCTATCAGATTTAAATAAGAAAAAAAACAAAAGGCAAGATAACTTACAGATTTAAATTCAGCAACTTAAGACTTGAGAGCTTTTCTAGTTAGGGAAGTTGTGTAGGGACGTTTAGCCACCTTCCCAAAGTTTTATATCTAGTTAGTCTTTCTTGCTGCTACTTGATTATGCGCTACTGCTTGGGCCTTTACTTGGAAGTAAAAGTGGGACAAATGGTAATAACTAATGCTTAGCACTTTTCCCTTTCTTTTTTTAGGTCTTATAACAGTCCTGTGAGTCAGACTCCTCTCCATTGAGTTTCAGAACATATAAATGAGTAGCTGAACGTCTCATAACAATTAGTTGGCAGAGCCAGGGCTGCCATTACATATCCATTGTACCATGGTGTTGCCCAAGGATGGTCTTGGCTTCTCTCTCCTAAACTAAACCTGCTGCTTCTCCTGTGTTCTGTGCAGCACCAGCAGACCTTGGAGGTGGGAAGATGCTGCTTATAGCCATCCTTGGTTCGGCGGGAATGACTTGCCTGACGGTGCTGTTGGCCTTCCTGATCATGTTGCAATTGAAGAGGGCAAATGTCCAAAGGAGAATGGCCCAAGCTTTCCAAAACGTGGTAGTGCCTCATCTTCCTACTAGCTAATAAGTACAAGTCTGCATGTATTCAGAATCCTCATTTAAAGATGTGGACCAGGAGGAGTGCCTGGGTGGCTCACTTGGTTTAACAATTGACTCTTGATTTCAGCTCAGGTCCTGATCTCAATGTTGTGAGTTCAAGCCTCATGGTGGGCTCCACGTTAGGTGTGGGGCCCACTTTAAAAAAAAAAAAAAAAAAAGATGTGGACCATGAAATTTACTTGTAAAGCAAATATTTCCCTTAGGCAGGTCTCATCTTCTCTTTGACTTCCATTATGAAATGGGAGATAAACAACATGACCATGTAATTTGTTGTCCAAACTGGAATGAATTTGAGAGTGGAAAGTTTGCTCTTAACAATTATTTAGGAAACCAGGGTTAAAACAGAACTATTGCCCTGCCGAAATGAGATGTATTATCATCATAGTGATGAGTCACCAGGAGGACCAGTCTTGCAATATGAAGAATGGAATGCTGTTAATAAGGAAGGACATGAACATAACCAGACCTCAGTGTGATGGGTAACGATGTATTGTGCTAGACAAATTTTCCCCACATTTCCTATTTCCAGTTCATATTTAATTCTTCTAATATCTCCCAACCTTATTATTGCTCACATATATGTGTAATATATGTAAATTTTTATGTTCACATGTGTCTCTCCATTCTTGTGTACCCATCAGTCTGCAGCCATAGTTTATAATACCTGGCACAGCCCCATTCTTTCATCTAGAAATTTTGACCAGTAACCAAGGCTTACAAAATCATTCCTGACCAGTATACACCCAGTTTGATTCCTTTGGTATGCTATAGCCTGAATGTTTTTCTAAAACTAGAACATTTTTCTAAAACTAGAACGTTTTTCTAAAACTAGAACGTTTTTCTAGTTTGTAGTTTCAAACTAGAAACTCGTTTGAGGTTTCAAATTCTATAAAATGAATTTGTACCTGACTTTATTAAATTCCATGTTTGAAACATTGGCTACAATTACACATTCCAGATGAGGTGCAGCTTCCTGTCCACAAATCCCTGAGAGTCCCCTCCTTGGAGGATAAGGGGAGCTTTGTTTTCTGACTCCATGCCAGAAGTGACTCAACTCAGGCTATCTCTGGAGAAGAAAAACTAGCAAGGGGGCTGGGAATGCTGGAGCTGCTCATGGTCCCACTGCTTTGTTCTGATATGTCAACAGTCTATCAAACTCAGGAGAAAAGGGTTTATGCTATGTTGGGCTTTACTATATGCCTCTGTCATCCTGGAGCCAGAGTCTGCTCCAGAGTGGGCTTGAGATGTTCAAAGGTTTAGGATAAGTCAGAGAAAGTAAGAGTCAATAATGGACCAAGATAATGCAAGGAAAGCTCTTAGCAATACATGGCCTGTTACTGCCCTAGACAGGATCTCTGAGTTCTTTTCCAAACCAGAACCGAACACCTGTTCGTTTCCCAGCTCAGCAGAAACTCAAGTGTGACTAACTCAGGGATGCGCCATCCTGTGGCATACTTGCTGTTATTCCCCTCTGCCTTGTGCTCTGCAGACATTGTTAATCGATTGCAGCATGCCTTCCACCTGAGTCCTGGAATTACCTCATGCAGCCCTTTAGACAGCCTGTTAGATGAAACCTATTTCCATCTGCATTTTAGAATTAGACAGTTTCTTGTATGGATACAAACCAGGAATATTTAAGTACATTAGAATTATGAAAAATCCTGACACTAAACCATGAAAAAATTATTTCTCCAGAGGGAAGAACCAGCTGTGCAGTTCAACTCAGGAACTCTGGCCCTGAACAGGAAGGCCAAAAACAACCCGGATCCTACAATTTATCCAGTGCTTGACTGGAATGACATCAAATTTCAAGATGTGATCGGGGAGGGTAATTTTGGCCAGGTTCTTAAGGCGCGCATCAAGAAGGATGGGTTACGGATGGATGCTGCCATCAAGAGGATGAAAGGTCAGTGCTTGACCAGATCAAGTCAGCATTTCACTAGGGTGGGGAGAAAACTTCACTTCCTGTCAAATCTTTCCGCTATGGTCTTAAATTATTTAAACAGAAAATTGGCATGATGTCAAATATAGCTGTTCTGAACAATGGCAGGTGGTAGTTCCTTTGAGGTCAGCGGGTGATAGGGCCAGGCCATAAACATGAAGGCATGAGCTGTTTACATGCCACTGTCTCGAATCATTGGAATGTGACAATATAGATAGTTCTCTGTCACACATGGCTAACTTCAGGGGAACGCTGTTGTTTCTCTTGATGCAGTGGCTCTCAGAGTGGAGTGAGTATCTGAATCACCTGGAAGGCTTGTTAAAAACAAACTGTTGGGGTCCATCCTGGTTTCTGATTCAGCAAGTCTGGGGCAGAGCCAGAGGATTTGCATTTCTAATTAGCTCACAGGTGATGTTGATGCCAGGGTTTGGAGATCACACTTTGCAAACTACTGTCTTCGTGGATGATCTGCAACAGAGCTCCTGGAGACATTGTTAGAAATTCATCTTCTTGGCCTCTCTGTTGGGTCTAGTGTAGGTGAATTTCTTGGGGGGGGGGGCACATGAGAATCTGTGTTCTTAACATGTGTGCTCTGTGATCCTTCTGTATGCTCAAGTTTGAAAGCTACCAAACTAAGGTCAGAAGAACTACATCTTTTCCAGTTGTGTTCATCTCAGGACTGCTTGGTGCTTACCCACTTACCAAGATGGCTAATATACGTCCTGTGAGAAAGCAGACTGACCAGCTCACTGGCGGTCCTGGCTGTGTTCTCTTGTTGTGAGGAGTTTACGCATGGCTTGACTAGGAAGCCGCGGTGTTGTTTGTATAGCATCCGGCCTTGGAAAGCCATGAATTAGAGGAGGGAATGTCATGAACTCTTGTTCGTCACCTTCACAAAGTGGGCTCTCTAAGGCTGCTGCTAGGTTTTCCTTTTTGACAATATGGAACCTAAAGTTGGAATTAACCCTAAATCTCATTATGTCATTGCTACTTTTTGCAGTGTTGACAGAAAATAAATAAAATAGTGTCTGTGCTTAGGGATAGTAGTATGTTTCAAACACACACACACACACACATGCACACACACACACACGCACAATCTTGCTTAGCATCCATAAATCTCTTTTCCATTTTGCTACATTAGTCATGGGGAGTTTGGGCGTACAGTAAGGACAGAATGAGGGAACAGGGTATAGAATCTTGTAAAAGCCAGGCTTTTAAAATCTGAACTGAGCCTGATTGTCTCATGCCCGAGTGAAATAGCTTAAATGGGGCATCAAGGCAGAAATTATCTATAGGAAGAGTGATGCATTCAGAGGACAATGACCAAAGTAGAGAGACAACTTGCTTATAAAGAACTTCATTTTAAAAATGCTCCCAAGGCATTGACCCTCGGGCTACTTGTGGTAAGAACGGTGTATCTGGCCTGGGATTGCCTACTAGCTAGTTTTATGGGTACCCTTAGCCCCTGTGAAACATTCCAGTAATTTCCAAGCACATTCAGGCCAGCACAGGGCCACCAGCACCCAACAGTCCCCCTTTTCCCACCTTTCCTATGCAATGCTATTTTTCAAAAAGCAGCACGAGTGCTTTGTCACTGACCAAGGCTGATCGGTTTGTGCAGCAACCAGAGAGCACCTTCCCTTCAGCCTGGTTGGTCCTGGAGATCCTTCTGACCAAATGCTAAGGGAAAGACAGGACGAAAAGACTAGTTTCCTGACCACTAAGCACTTCCATAAAAATACTGTGGGATTTGAGTTTCTATTTTAGCAGGACTGCTTTGTGGAAAAGCAAGTTAAAATGATGGTAATAAAGCAAGGTGTCTGCATTCCTTGTGTTGTTGCTCTGAAACTGGTTCTCCTGCTCAGCATATTTATTGCTGGACAGCGGCTTCAGCTAGAACAGGTAGAGTCTAAAGTGGAGGCCACTCCGTTGCTACCAAGTCATTTCATGGGGTCTTTGAGAGTCGAAACGAGGAAAAGTGTAAAACAGTGGTTCTCAAGCAGGGGTGGTTTTGCCTTTGGGGGGAACATTCATCAGTACCTGGATACATTTTTGGCTGGGTTGCTGGTATCTAGTGGGAGAAGCCAGACGTGCTGCCAAACGTCCTATTGTGCACAGGACAGCTCCCAACAACAAAGAACTGTCAGCCCAAGGTGTCAGCAGTTCCAAGTACTCTTCCTAGAGTAATCTCTGGTTTCTGTACAGTTTTCTAGAGCTGATGGTGACTCTGAAGGTCCTCTGAGGGGAGCAGGACAGGACAGCTGTTTCCAAAGAGGTCTAACAGAGAGGGAATCACAACTCTTGACTTTTTTCCCAGAATATGCCTCCAAAGATGACCACAGGGACTTTGCTGGGGAACTGGAGGTTCTCTGTAAACTTGGCCACCACCCAAACATCATCAATCTCTTGGGAGCGTGTGAACATCGTGGTAAGATGCGCTTTTCCTATCTTTCCTGACAGAATTTTTTCTTTTGAAACAGGCACAGTCCATATTAAAATCAGTAAAGATAATAATCTTAAGAATGTTACCTTTTAAAAAAAAAGTTGCAGTTTCCATCAGAATGTCCAGTCCCATTTATAAACTGTGCTGAGGTTTGACACCTTTCTGGAGGTAGGTCTCAAGGTTGGATCTTTTGCCCTCCGATGTGGTTCATCATTACTGCCCAGACGTTCCCATGGTTGCTGCCAACTCCCGTCTTTGCTGACCCAGAGGTTTCCTCGGCTGCTGTTGCTTAGGTAGATTGGGGAAGCCTTCAGCATCAGGAAGAGAGAAGTGCTTTGGCTCTTCTTAACTGCTTACCTTTTTCCCTCCAAACCCAAGACACTGATATTCTGATTGTGAAATCCATGAATGCCAATAATCAACTGTAATATGAAAGCATTGGTGATGATTAGGATGAAATAAGAACAATAATCTTATATCTGATTGAGCTTTATTTTTTTCCAAAACCATTACTTGTACAATTATGGTGGAGCTTTACAACTACCCTATGTAACACTCTTAAAGTTAACTTATATTATTGTTTTTTTTTAGATTTTATTTATTTATTTGACACACAGACAAAGTTCACAAGTAGGCAAAGAAGCAGGCAGAGAGAGAGGAGGAAGCAGCCTCCCCACTGAGCAGAGAGCCCGATGTGGGGCTCGATCCCAGGCCCCTGAGACCGTGACCTGAGCCGAAGGAGAGGCTTTAACCCACGGAGCCACCCAGGCATCCTTCAACTTATATTATCAATTCAGATATTACTGAGTACTTCCATGAGTTTACGTCTCCAGGCTACCTGGGTTTCTAGTTCTACAGGAATGCTTTCACTTAATTTCTCATGGAAAAATTCGCATCCACAAAAAAGCTCCACACAGCAATTATTTACAAACTTGACAACCTCTTGTTGACTTTGCAGCACAAACAGAAACAATAGAAAAGAGACTACTTCCTCTTCCTCAATTTATTAAACTAAAAATACTGGGGCTTCAAACAATATATCATTCTGTGATCCAATAAGTGTGTAATTCTGAAAGCCAGATCATGTCCCTTAGGTTAGATAATGAAGTAATGATATTAATTTTGAGCTATTTCCTGAAAAGAGTAATCAGCAGGGGACAACAGTAAATGAAAAGTTAAAAAAAAAAATAGTAACCACCATCAACAGAAAAATATGTATCTTCCAAATTTTTGCTCTATCATCACCTTAGCCCATAACTTGTTGGCTCTTAAAATTTGTAGTTCAGCAAGGAAGTGAGAAAGCATTGAGGTGTATCTTGACTTACAGTACAACGGGGTACAGTGTTAGACTTTTTTTGGGGGGGGGCAAAATTTCAGTGTCTTAGAATGGCATTGAAGTTTACAATCACTTGACATTTTAAATTTAAAAAATGGTATACCAAAAAAAATTACCTCTAAAAGACAGTAAAATCAGTCTACTTTTCATTGACTCTAGAGATCAACATTTTTATGGAAGTAAGTAATTTTATTAAAACAAACAATTTGGAATAAAACCAAGACAATGGACCATAATTTGTTCGAGGATCTATTGTTTTATTTGTCTCTAAAAGTTTGAGTTTTCTCATCTCTCTAAGCAAGATGCAGCCTCTGACATTAGACTGTGCTGACCAGTGAGCTAATCAGCAATACATTGACCGAGGACGAACTTCCAGGGAGCAGTAGAAGCAGGAGAGAGAATGTTTCCTGGGGTGGGTCCTTCTGCCACGGATACGGAATCTTTTCCTTTTTAAAAAATAATCTCAAGAAAAGTTAGAGACTAAATGGAATAACATGCCTGGTTCATATTAGTTCTCCATCAATATTGACAAAAAAAAAAAAAAAAAAAAAAAAAAAAAAAAAGCTGACATGCACCTGCTGTCCTAGAGCTTCTGAAGGGAAACACGTTCATTTCATTCTGCTCTTCCTACTGAGAGGGTGAAAGCATTCAGGAAGCTTCCATGTTAGTCCACTGGCGGCAGGAGGGAGGGGTGTGGGAGAGAGGGGACCCCGGGTTCAAGCATGGTGCCCTTTAAGCACGGGAGAAGCATGGAACTTCTCTTCCTCCTGTCGCCAGCGTTCCCAAGGTTGGTACCGCTAGACTTGTTGCTTTCAGATTCCGAGTTTTATAAGCAGTTCCCAGGACCATAGCCCATCTCAGAAATTTCACAGCTGCTGAGAAGGTGATGTGTCTCCCTTTCCCCACAGGCTACCTGTACCTGGCCATCGAATACGCCCCCCATGGAAACCTCCTGGACTTCCTGCGCAAGAGCCGAGTGCTGGAGACCGATCCAGCCTTTGCCATCGCCAACAGCACCGCCTCCACGCTGTCCTCCCAGCAGCTTCTCCATTTCGCGGCAGACGTGGCCCGGGGTATGGACTACTTGAGCCAAAAACAGGTTTGTTGTAAGGACCTTGCTTTGGACATCTTTCCTTTAGAATTCTCTCCAGAATTAGAGTTGAGTTAAATCTATGCATTTTTCAATTCCTCTTCCCCAGTTATTCCCCTTAGAATCTCCCGAATTTTCATGTCTTCATGACTGTTCTATTTGTATAGAGGTTAAGGCTGAACACTGGCAATACCTGTATTTAGTGAAGGTCGGCATATGCATTTGGTGAGGTGCCCTTACCCATCGTAGCTTCTCCTGGGTCCAAACGATGCGCAGGGGCAGAGGACTTACCTGGCAACAGGAAGATTTAGTGTCTTGGGTTTCTTTTCTTTCTTTTTTCTTTTTCTTTCTTTCTTTCTTTTCCCCCATGAAATGCTTCCCAAGACATGGCAGGTCACTTGGCAGAACCCACGGAGGATTTTGGAGGGGGAAGTCTAAGGGACTTGGATTCCTCACTTCTCTATTTCCCAGAGTTCTTGCCCCCAGTGGCTCTGTGCCAGCAGAATGAAGCGAACAAGCAAAAAATGCTGAAAATACATGATGTTTTTTAAAATTTCAGTTTATCCACAGGGATCTGGCTGCCAGGAACATTTTAGTTGGTGAAAACTATGTAGCCAAAATAGCAGATTTTGGATTGTCCCGAGGTCAAGAAGTGTATGTGAAAAAGACGATGGTAAGTTCAGAGCACAGACACAGAGAATGTCCTCCCCAGGGCCCCTCCCTCCCACGATGGCCCTTCTCTTGGAATACCTCCATTCTTTGGTGACTCGGGCACCTGGTTGTGTACCCCAGGAGTTAGTGCCCTGGCCCAGAAAACATCCCTTCAGAGTTTTGATTCCCAAAATGCCTGAAGGCTCCACATTTACCAGTGAAAAGCCACCATCACATGTGGCCAAGGGATGGTATATGCAAGTCTCATGGTGTAGGGGCTCTGGTCTGCTTCTAGGCCAGACCCTTAAGTGTCTCACCCCGAAACCTCTGAGGAGCTCCCTCAACCCCCATTCATGTACTGCAAGCATAGGAAGGGCAAAAAAAAAGGCATTTAACATACTTTCCAAATATAAAGGAAATAAATTAATGAGGTTCCTAAATCACAAGGAGGCCCTGGAGAGAAATTCACAATTTCTAAAGCCTCTTCATCACAAGTTCTCCACTGTCTCTCCAAGCCCACATCGAATCCACGTATGCCTGATGATACCTCCTCTCCCAGATAGTGATATTTAATCTTGATGTACAAGATCCCAGAGAACGTTCCCACAGCAGGAGAGAAGCTGGACTCCTTCTGCTTTTGTGGCCCAGTGTAAATCATAACGCCCCAGAAATGCCCCCCGCCCAGGGACGTGAGAGCTGGGTGTCAACATGGCGCCGCCCTTGCTTTCCCTACATGGGTGGGAGGGTGAGGACCTTGGCACTGACAAATCCTGTAGTCGTCACATGTGTTTGGTGGCTCTACCCCAGTGGCACGGCTCCTCCTTCCCGAGGGCTGATGGACATTGCTCGGGCTCCGCTTCCCTGTGACGATGGCAGTTTTCACACGGTCCCTTTATGTTTGTGGGTAACAGGGTGTCTCGCCAGGCTCAAGCTTCTGTATTTATCCTCTTATTCAGGTTTTTGTTTGTTTGTTTGTTTCTTGTTTTTCGCAATATACTTATTTTAGTTACTGACAAGATAACAATATTCAAGAATGTTTTGAAAAGGAAATGACCCATTGTTCACCCCCTTGACCCGTTTTTATTTTTCCTTTACTTATTGCCTTCCACAAACATACATATTTTTATATGGTTACCATCCCGGTGAACATGACCGTTTTGGATCTTTCCAGTCCCTTTTTGGATGGGGGGTTTGAAGTAGGACCCCTTCGGCCTGTAGGGACCATCACACACAACCAGTGGGACTCCAGGTGCTCATCGATGGCAATGCTTTCAGAAGCCATAGTCGCCTCCTTGAGGACTGGCTTCCGTGTAATACTTTTTTCTCTTGTTCTTTTCCGTTTTTCTGAATTTGCCTGACCCCAAACAGGCAATGTTTCTCTGCAGAGGGACTGGGCTTGTCTTAAAGAGCCAGGACCCGCCCCTCACCCATTTACTCCCACTGTCCCTGCTCCTCCTGGGCCACCTGAAGCTTGAGCTCTCCTTCACAGAGCTCCTCTCCTTGCTTCTCTCTGGCATCTGGGGGGCTGTGGTGCTCTGGGTGATGGGGTAGAGGCACTAACACAGTTTACGCCACAACCTGCACATTTTATCTGGATCCTGCCCTCCGATTCCTAAGAAAAAGGCTGCTTTGCTTGGCATTTCATAAAGGGCAGGGATTTCGGCAGCCTTGGAAAGTTTGGGGAAAATGTTTAGAGGGTTAGAACACTTAGGTAGGTCAGAACTTAATTCTGTCTGCTAGCAGCTGGGTGAAGTGTTGTGGCAGCACCGGGTCTGGGAGGAATGACGCAGGGACAGCCCAGGCTGAGGAAAGATGAGGGAATGGAGAGAAGCCGACTCCCAGCAAGAGGGTGTAGTGTGGTGAGTGACCACCAGAGGGCAGAGTGGCTGCCTTCCCTGGCCTACCGTTTAAATCCATGATTTTCCACTCCTTGCACTCCAGAATTTCTGGGAAGCTTTCAAAAAGTACAGATGCGGAGTCCTATGGCTGAGATACTATGATTCAGCTGCCTTGGGATGAGGTTCCTACATCAGTTTCTGTTTTTTTAAGTCCCCCAGGTGATGCTAATATTGGAAGTGCTGGAAGCCAACATACTAAGTGATTTGGGGCTTTTTATTATCATGGATAGATCCATCCCCTCATCATCGATTTATTTATGACTACAATGTTTCATGCCTGTGCTAGGTTTTGGGGTAACATAAATTGAGCTAGTCTCAACTTCTAAAGAGCTCGGACAAACAATGAACGATTGTTAACAGTTGGTGAGTGCCAAGGGCCAGGAGGGCACAGAGGAGGAACACACACTGAACTGAGCCCGTGTGGAGTCATGAGGGCTCCCTGGAGGAGGCCAGCTCCTGGGTTTTACAAATGTTAACTAGATATTGGAGACACAGGAATGAATTGGATCACCTGGAGGGTACATTCTATATAAAAACTTAGAGGCAAACATTCAGGTCACGCAAGTTAGTGTGGCTGGAATGTAATGCAAAGAAAGAGAGTTAAAATTTAGGGTGGCAGGAGGAAGGGGTTATAACGTCTTCTTGTAGATTCTTGATTTCCAGCTAAAACATTTTGGATTCAGTTAGGGACTTGAGATCTTGGGACCATAAGGGACATTGAAGAACTTTAAGAAAAGGAACCATGTGGCTGGATTTGCCATTTCGAGTCGGTCTGGCCATGGTGAGGAGGACTGATCCTTAGGGCGTAAACTCTGAAGCAGGAAGGTCAGTTAAGAGGTTGTCCTCAGGTAAGAGGTGATGGTGGCCTAAATCATGGAGAGAGCGCAAGGGGAACAGGTGGAAGTGGAAAGATCCAAAAGATGTCAAATGAGAAAAATAAAAAAGTGAACGTGGAAATTAGTCATTGGGAGGTGTGAGATCAGAAGCTAGCAGGTACCTAGAAGCAAAGACAAGACAGAAAATGTCGATGACACCTTCCATTCCTGTGGAGGGGAAGAAGCAGCTAGGATAAGAGATCGGCGGTGGGGAGTGGTGGGCATGGAGTGGAGGGAGGTATGAATGTTGAGGATACATTGAAGAAGTGGGTTTAAGAAGAGACAGTTTTGTAACTGACCTGTAAGGTAGCAATCAGGACTTACGATCAGAAAGAGCTTCAGAATATCACTACTTCACAAAGATCTAGGAGACAAGGGCATGTTCAGGAATAGTTTTTGCGGTCCAGGGCACAGCTGGTCTCAGGATGGTTGGTCTGGGAGAATATCTGCTCCTGTTTCAGGGGGGCTGAAAAGACCCCCCCCACACACACACACATAGTGCTGGCTGTTGCCCCACTTCTTGGCTACTGTGGGCTGAAACACCACTGTTGGAGCTTGGACAAAACCCTGGAAGGGAGGCAGCCATCTCTCAGGAGGGCCCATGAGATTCTCTGGGTGGGTCTTTAGGAAGGCAGCCCCCAAATCACGTAAAACTAGGACTAACACCTAGAAGTCAAACTTCCCAGCGTCCAGTCCACATTCCTTTTTGCCAGGTTGGACTTAAAGAAATGGGGACAATCTGGATGGAGTCAGGGCCAGGCCCCCAAAGATGAGTGTCCCTCATGACACTCCAAACCCAGTGAAAACTGCACTGACAGGAAATTATTTCTTCCTCCACTGATGTGCATGTGCCCTGTTCCCTTTGGTCTGAAATGTTCTTCTCCCCAGGCCACCTGCTGAACCTACACATCTTACAGGACCCAAATCCGAGGTCACCTTGTCTGAAAGTCTGCCCCATCTCCTCCAAGCACAGTTGGTCACGTGACATTGCCTGAGCCTTTCCCAACTTACAGTTTAATTCCTGGTTTCTCTGCCTCCCTCGCCTTTCAAGCCTCTGAGAGCCACAAAGTGAATAAATGAAATGCTCACCAAGAGGGCACACAGCCGTCCACACATACACATGCCCATGCTTACAATTCTTCTTCTTTATATAAAACTCCTGTAGGGACTCCTTGAAGTAAGCAGGGCTTAATCTTTGCCTGTCTTCGAATTTGAGAATGCTCTTGTGCATGGCATGTACACAAACAGCAATTCCTGATTCTACCACCCCATATGTCTGGGAATTCCAAGTAGAGTTGCCCGTGGGCTTGGGTGAAGCAGAGCTCCAGGCAAGTTACATGCCTTGGGCAAGGGCCCTGTCTTGACTAAGTGGCATCTCACTTTGTTCTCTCCAGGGAAGGCTCCCGGTGCGCTGGATGGCGATCGAGTCACTAAATTACAGTGTGTATACAACCAACAGTGATGTGTGAGTACGCCTTTTATTTTGAAGGGTTTCTTTTCCCCCAGGAAAGTAAGCATTTGACAGAAGTCTTAACGAGAGGCAGGAATATGATGTTCCTCTGTAGAAGAAAGCTAGTCCGTAAGCCCAGGAAATAAATTAATAGTCTACAAAATGCAGCCTCAGAGCAGAAAGACTGTTCTCATGGTCTAAGATCATTGGGGGCAGGTTGTGGGTTTTATTCCGCCTGTCAAGGGGAAGTGGTGACTTCTCAATCACCAGAGAGTTAAGGGGCTTGTGGGGTTTCCTGTGGCTCCACATCCCCAACTGAGTTCCGCATACAGGTGGGGGGTGGAGGGGCAGCCCAGACTAGCTGCTGGGGTCAGAGGCGGCAGGGACAGAAGGCAGGCTGGGTCCAGAGCGTGTCTCTGCTCGCAGCCTGCGGGGACGAGTCTCGGGCTGGCGGTGGAAGGGACGGTTGGGAGCGAGACCTCGGCCACCTGGCCCATACCTTAATGACGGCAGGAGAAACTGAGGCTTCGAGGGTTGAGGTGACTTGTCCAGGGAGTTTAGCTTCTGCCTGGGGAAGGGCGGGGGTCTGGCGAGTACTTGTGTCCTCCCCTGCGTGCAACGTGCCTCTGGGGTGTTCGCTCACTTCCTCTCTGTGGCCGAGGCAGCAGCTGGTGTCCCCACTTTCCGAACACACGAAGAGGCCTCAGGCGGTTCAGCAACTTGTCCCAGTCATGCGAGTGCCAAGGTGGTAGAGCTGGAATTTAACTCCCGTCTGTCAGCTCGGACTTGGCCCTGCCGCCCCGATACCGCACCGTGCTCTCCGCTGGAAGCGAGTGGAGGCTCTAACGCGGTTTCCCTGTTAGAATCCTGACCTTGGCCGAAGAGGGGAGAAGCACGTGCCCCCACGGGGCCCTGTCCCAGAGAGCGCACGCTTAACACTTCCTTTTCTGCAAAATGTCCGTCACCCTGACTTTTGAGGCAGGAAACTAACCTGTCAGCAGGTGTCAGCTTGTCTGTCGGTGATTGGACTCCCCGTTGTGTCCCCTGCAGGTGGTCCTATGGTGTGCTGCTCTGGGAGATCGTGTCCTTAGGTGAGTGTCCACGTTCATCTACGGCAAGACTTCAGGCACTCGGAGCCGGCCCTCCTGGGCCCCCTCGCTGTGTGATTCCACCGGTGCTATTTTTACGTATTTCTGTATTTATATGGCACCACCGGTTAGGACTGGGAAATAGAATTTGATAAGTTTCTGTCTGTGCTTATTCCTGTCTTTCTTTTTTGAGAGCCCTGTAGCTAATGTCATACCTAATACTAACAATCTGGTGTCTGCGAGCTACACTAGAGCTTGTGTCTGTGGACGCAGAGATGTCCCAGAACTATTGCACGTTTGCTTGAAGATGGCACGCTACACCGTGAGAAGTCCTTTCCGAAGGCCAGTTAATAGTCTGTGAAAATGTGTGTCAAAACCCAGCAACTGGGGCACCTGGGTGGCTCAGTGGGTTAAGCCGCTGCCTTCGGCTCAGGTCATGATCTCAGGGTCCTGGGATCGAGCCCTACATCGGGCTCTCTGCTTGGCAGGGAGCCTGCTTCCTCCTCTCTCTCTCTCTGCCTGCCTCTCTGCCTACTTGTGATCTCTGTCTGTCAAATAAATAAATAAATCTTTAAAGAAAACAAACCCAGCAACTGCCTTACACTAGGACCCCCGTTGAGTAAATACTGCCCATGAAAAACCTGGAAAGACCACACCAGAGTGATACACACTATTGCTTGCTCTCTTCCTACTTTTTTGTATTTTGCAAGTTTTCTGTCATTGGACAGTAACTATTACAGATCAAACAGGAAGTGGATAATCTAACGGCAGACTCCCAAGTAGGGAAAAGATACCGCTCATTGGGACGCTAGACAAGTTGTGTGGGCTGACTCAGGGAAGAGAATAGCCCTGTGAGTAACAGCCCTGTGAGCCCTGAACTGGATCTTTCCACCGAGGGGATGGCCGCCCTGTGACGCGGTTGGTGGCATCTGGGCAGCTGTGCTGTGTGGTGGGTTTGCTCAGAGGGAGGGTCACGCTGGGTGGGCACCACCCTTGCCACACCCTTTCTCCCCGTCTCTCTGCTTGAGAGGCTTGGGGCAGGAGACCCTGTGTGCCAACTAGCAGGGCCTGAGGGTGACGTGGTTTCCTGTCTTCCAGGTGGCACCCCCTACTGCGGGATGACATGTGCAGAGCTCTACGAGAAGCTGCCCCAGGGCTACAGACTGGAGAAGCCCCTGAACTGTGATGACGAGGTGTAAGTCAGGCTCCGCGCTGGGGCCATTTCACCTTGACCTCCCCCGCATTTCTTGAACACACACACTCTCATGGAAGGGGTGTCTGCTTCATACACACGTCGCCATCCCAAACAGCCAAAACGGAGGAGGAGGGTAGGGAGCTCCTTAAACTCAGAGCATGGTGCAGTGGGCAGGGATGAAGAGCTTTATCGGCATAGAAATCCAGCAGGAATTTAAGGCAATCATATCAGGAAGGTGGAAATGAGGAAAGGCCCCAAATGCAGAAAAGATCTGAAATTCATAAATAAATGTATGAAACCTTGAGGCTAACTTTGGAGAGAGAGATTTCAGAGCTGTGACGTTAGGAAGATGGATTTTTTTTTTTTTTTAAATCACAGAATCTTGATTCTGCAAGAATCATTTTCCAGGAATCAGAATTATTCCCCAGGGAAGAATGAGTAGCTTTTGTGAAACCACCATTCCCAGAACTCCCTGAAGGAGCTGCTGCCTGAAGGGCGTAATGTGAAAGGGCAAGGCGCTAGGTTCAGCAAAGAATTTATTATCCACACGGAGTTACTTTCTGAGAAAGCGTGTTATTCCTTAGGTCTCTGGTACAAGAGGCATGAACCTAGACCACACTAGGTGGCTAGACTTCTGTGGCTGTAAGTTTCCTTTTAGACATTTGTTCCCTATGTGAAATTTTGAGCCCTACCCAACATTGCTTTAAAAAAAAAAAAAAATTAACATATAATGTATTATTTGCCCCAGGGGTACAGGTCTGTGAATCATCAGGCTTACACGCTTCACAGCACTCACCATAGCACATACCCTCCCCAGTGTCCATCACCCAGCCAGCCTCTCTCTACCCCCCTCCCCCCAGCAACCCTCAGTTTGTTTTGTGAGATTAAGAGTCTCTTAAGTTTTGTCTTCCTCTCAATCCCATCTTGTTTCATTTTTT
This sequence comes from Mustela putorius furo, assembly GCF_011764305.1. NCBI lineage: Eukaryota > Metazoa > Chordata > Mammalia > Carnivora > Mustelidae > Mustela > Mustela putorius. The sequence goes on from NW_025421375.1 coordinate 13,416,373, forward strand.
CCTTCCCTACCCTCCACAGTCCCCCAGCCTGCCTCTCAGATTCCTCACATCAGAGAGATCTTTTGGTCCATAGTCAGACATTGCTTCTCTAGGTCTAGGGTGGGTCCCAGGAATCTGCCTTTTAATGCAAGTGGTTCTGACCATATTGGGGAGCGTACTGCCTTAGACCAGTGCTTCCACACGGTGTTCCCGGGACACACAAGATGCAAATAGGTAATATAAGAGGGAAGGAATTCTATGGTCTCTTACAGGGGGCAAGTTCCAGGTTAAGTCAGGTTACACAGGTTTTTTTGTTTGTAAGGGCAAGACTTCTCAAGCTTTGACTCTGCTACTCCCTAAGGGGGAGACGCAATAGGTGAGAATCTTGCGAATTACTCTTGAAAATTGGAGTCTTAAAAAAAAGAATTAACATTTTGAGAGATGTGGCATTCCAAGAGAGATGTGGCATTCCAAGAGAAATGCTGCCCTAGATGCATGCAGGAGTCAGTTCTTTCCCATCAGGAGAGCTGAGACCAAGATCCCGCAGGAATGGTACTCAGGATGGGCACTAGTTTTCCTGACAGAAGAAAGGGGGACCAGTGGGGCGAGGAGGGAGGCCAGAGAGAAACCCGGTGCTCTACTTTTGTGCTGCCCCCGTAAGCGCAGATGCCCACGTGTGAAATGGCTCCCTCTCTTCTCTCGCTCCGGTGCCCCCACAGCAGGACAGGCCCAGGACTGACGCAGAGTCACGGAGTTCACTGCTTAACCCTTTGTGTTCACAGGTACGACCTCATGCGACAGTGCTGGCGGGAGAAGCCCTACGAGAGGCCCTCCTTTGCCCAGATCCTGGTGTCCTTGAACAGGATGTTAGAAGAACGCAAGGTGAGCGCGGACTTCCGGGCAGACGCTGGAGTCACACTTCATCACGTGTCCCCTGTGGTTAAAAAGAAATAGCTGATACAGTTCAGCAAGGCGGTCTGGGCGTAGCCTGAGGCAACAGAGGGACATAAAGGATGTGGCCCCCAGCTCTGAGGATGTTACAGTGTCCGAGTTAATCAGATTTCCATAAAAGAGAGAGTCACTCGGTAGGACAGATAGAATTACCTCTGAGTTAGAAGGAACCTCATCAGTAATGGAGCCTGACTCTTGAATTTTGCAGAAGAAATGTATACAAAGAGGAGAGATGGGGGTGTCCAAGGGCACACAGCCGGGAACTGGTACAGCCTGGTCTGCAGGGTTCTAGGGCGCAGAGGCAGGAATTCTATAAAAAGGTCCAGCAGGTGGTTGGCTGTACAAATCTGAGGTTGAAAAGACAAATTTAGGTTATAGAACTGGACGGGAAGTTACCACCACCCGAGGGGTAATTAAACCAGAGATGTGGGTGAGGTCAGAGAGAAATGGGGACTGAGAACGATCCTGAGAGACTGGGACATTTCCGGGGGGACCACACCAGGACAAGAAAGAATGGCCTAGAGACTGAGGAGAGTACAAGGGTGAAGTCTGAGGTGCAGAAGGCCAGGGATGCATTTCAGGAAGAAAGCCAGCAAATACAACATGGGGACTGAGGACAGAAAAACATCCCCAGGTACCTAGTATTTGAATCAAAACAAGTTAAGGAAACTAGGGTCTGATGATTCCTGCCCCTGGCAGTGGCAGAACACTGTTAGACCACTGTTCTAGACGCTGCTGTTCTAAACCACTCTTGCTCTCGTAGACCTACGTGAATACCACGCTTTATGAGAAGTTCGCCTACGCCGGGATCGACTGCTCTGCTGAGGAAGCTGCCTAGAACAAATCACACCCATCTGTACGTAACGTTGCCCCTTCCCCAGCCTGTCAGACCTTTGATGCCAAGAAAGCCAGCAAGACTCTGCCAAGAGAGGGGACACAGAATATACAAATGTATATATATTGCCGTATGTCTGGGACGAGACCACAAAAACCCGTGCGTGTGAATCTGTAGGACCCTTTGCCTCTACTAGGACTGTATATACCGTTTTGAGTAAGAATGTACTGAACTCAGAATGCCTGTTGGTGGTTTCATATGCAATAATATATTTTTCTAAAAATATGGACTTTACAGGAAGGTGTGTGAGTACAATTACTATGATGCCTAACTCATTATCATTCTGGATTTTTTTTGATATTTACCTTCATAGTGAATGCTGTAAAATGTTTTGCTGTATAGAAAAAAGATGTTAATAAATGTCACACCAACCCTGGTGGCACGGGTGAGGAAAGTGGGGGAAATAGGTTAGTTCTATCAGGACATAGTTGAACATTTAAAAGGGATTCTTCGATTCCTCAACTGTAGAAGCCATTTCAATGTCATTTGCTCATTGGACCCCATTGTCATGTGTGTCCAGAGCCAGTGTGTCCAGAGTCCAGTCCAGAGTGCTACCATCTAAAAGGGGACTCAACTCTCCTTCAGTGTGCATCTAAGGAACTTTAAAGAAGTACAAGTTTGGTAAATCAACGGGATTTAGTTTTAGTTTCTCTGGTGACACTGCTTTGTGTATTTTAAGAAATCGAGTAGGACGCCTAGGGCTCTATTTGGAAGACATGTGACATTCGTACCAACAGAACACCATGTATTGCACATTGTAAAGTTCCCTGTTGATCAGCTGTGAGTCTGCAGTTTATATGGTAGGCACACATCGCCATGAGATCTCATAGTAAGTGAATAAATGTCTTGCGTACCTGTTTTTTGTCTGGGAGTGTTTCTCCTAGGTCATGCCTGATGTCAAGTTCCTGTCCTCCAACTGTGTTGGTGAGATGCCCATAGTGCGGTGGGTGGGGACTCCAGCTGGAAGGACTGGAAACATCGAGAAGTGTTCGGGTGAGCCCCTTTTCTTGTAGCAGTGCCCTGTGCCCCCAGTAGTGTGCCAGTGTCCACTGAGGGCTTAGAACAGCAGTCTTTTTTTTTTTTTTTTTTTTTTTTTTTAAGATTTTGACAGAGATCACAAGTAGGCAGAGAGGCAGGCAGAGAGAGAGGAGGAAGCAGCCTCCCTGCTGAGCAGAGAGCCCGATGTGGGCTGGATCCCAGGACCCTGGGATCATGACCTGAGCCAAAGGCAGAGGCTTTAACCCACTGAGCCACCCAGGTGCTCCAGAACGGCAGTCTATTAACTGGGATAGTGTGAAATCGGTTGACATAGAGCATAAAGTTCCCTGTTCCTTCCACTTGATCCACCTCGTGTGTTCAGAGACAATAGCAGGGCCCTTTGTTCCCAACGGCATTCTCCAGGGGAGAGCGCACACGCAAGGCTGCCAGCAGACAGAGTCAGCAGCCGGAAACGCGCGAAGAGCCCTTGACGGGTCCAGGTATCTGCACTAGCTCCTTGGGCTTTTTACCACATGTTGTGGAGATACTCCTGACAGCCCCTGGTTTGAAAGTACGTGGAACTGAGTAAGGAGGACCTGAAAACGCAGATCATCCCTTCATTGCATGTGGCATTGCAACACATCTTCCCCCCCCCCAATAGTCTTTCTTAATTCATATTACTTAAATTCATAATGATTAAAATTTGTATTGTTTTACTTTACATCAAGTACATGACAAGAGAGATGGCTGAGAAGTACCTGGGGCAGCAAGAAAAACATGTTCAGGCATCACTGGGTTACTTGTAAGTCACAACACGGAGGCAGCCAAACCGACGTACGCTTGAGGGCATCTCACAAGCAACCGTCAGAAGGTAGCAGGCGTACTTCCCGCCAGAGGCCCTCCTATCAATTACTCTGACTCTCCTGTACTATTGGCAGTGAAACCTTTGTAATTTTGTAGCATGTTAGCAACATTAATACTGAAGATTCGTACTCAAGGGTAATCAAACTGAATCAGGTCAGGTACTTCCCCATGATGAGAAAGCAAGAAAGATGGAGCTAACCCCTCAAAGGAATGAGACAGGTCCGGCACTGAACACAGGTTAGTGTGTTCAGAAGATCCCTAGGACTCTGCCTGAAAAAAATAAGTTATGAATTAAAATCCAGTCACAGTACACCAGTTAGAATACAAACATTACCCAACAGCCAAATGACCCAAAGCTTTATGTTAACAGAGTACACTGAAAAGTTTACATTTACTTTGTGAGGAAAATCTATTTATATATGAGACCTAAAAAAAATGTGTTAGGTAATGATAGTTTTCGGTATTTGGAGAGAAAGAAATGTACGTAACCAGATACGTGACCCTTGAGGAGGTCACTGCTCAACTGTAAACCATACTCCTTGGTAAACCTGTCACCCTAGATCCATCAAGAGGAGTCGAAAATTCAAAGCAACTTAATCCTCCCCATTAACCGCCCCCCCCACCGCACTTACAACTTTTGTTGGAAATTGAAGAAAAAGGTCAAGAAAGTTCCTACCATCATAGACCCAACTCTACCGCCAGCCGCAGAGGCGTCCCTGAAACCCCACTACAGGGATTTAAAATGTGCTCGGGCAGAGCGATCACTCCTTTCCTTTCAGGTCTTGTTTTACCCTCCAGAGAACCAGTTCTATGAAGGCAGTTGCATTTTCACTTGAACTATGACCTTCAAGCAGTACAGAATAGAAGACAACGTGTCAGACCCACAATGACTGCATCCATGACATTACCCACAGCGGTTCTCAAAACGAAGCCTTGAGATCGTGTTTATAAAAAATTAACACCGGGCACTTACCAACACATGATTCTGAATGCTTTGTAAAGATTATACATAAATCTAGATTTAGCAAACCTCTCCCTTTTCCTACATAGGCTGTCCCCACATTGTCACTGCCATGCTGTGACAAGATAGCACATTGTTACCTTCTCTGTAAACCCCATTTTCCAGAGAACAACAAAGTGGGAGAGCTTAGTAAAAGATCTGGCAAAAAGCCAAACATAGTGCTAGAAAAAGTGCAACTCTCTACACAGAGAATGACCTGAAATACAAGTGGATAAAATTTACCCCAAGTATAAAGCCTACAGTTCTGATGAGAATAATAAATGATGTAGGAGGTTAAATGAGAAAAATCATATGATCACCATGTCTAAAATGGTATGGTATTTTTCACTTGTGTTATTCTGGAAAAAATGGGTAGTATATGTTTATATAAGCTGTTTTGTGTTAAATGAAATATTTTCCTAAGGTTCAAGACGGTTTTCTTTTCTTTTTTTAAGATTTTGTTTATTTGACAGAAATCAGAAGTAGGCAGAGAGGCAGGCAGAGAGAGGAAGGGAAGCAGGCTCCCCGCCAAGCAGAGAGCCCAATGCGGGGCTCAATCCCAGGACCCTGGGATCACGACCTGAGCCGAAGGCAGAGGCTTTAACCCACTGAGCCACCCAGGCGCCCTTCAAGACGGTTTTCAATAGAACACATTACATTTTGTAACAGAATATTGTGGGAATTTTTTGAGATGTATTTTTAGCAAAACAGATAAAGACCCACTGTGAGGCAGCAGTAGTGTCTAACACACGAAGAATCAAAGAATAAAGACCATAGGGTACAGCTGTTATGTTGTACAATTAATGACACAGTCAGAGGGCCTTCCCATGTCTTAGTTATCTTTAGAAACACAGCACTATAACAAATTTTAAAATAGGCAGAATTAGTTTTCTTAGAATTCTCTATTGTGCCAAAGAGGAGCCTACATGGGTATGTGTGAATGTACAGAGTAACCCCCATTCCAAGGCAGATACTGCTTGACTGTGTATATGGCAATGCCACTAACAGGGTGGTTGTAGCTATACTCGATGTACTTGACTAACTTGTTTACGGTTGGGTGCACTTATCAGAAAAAACCAAGATGTTATGAGAGCAAGATACACACCAAGCCAGTACAAATCACATGCACATATGATGAAATCTTTTGAATTTGAACAATAGTTTTTCCAACACAACACGCACAATTTACTCTGGGTGAGATGACCTGACCCCAGTACATTTTGGAATCTCATTTAATGAAAAGCTGGTATGAAAAGAGGTACCCAGCAAAATTAGGACTGGAATTAGACCTCCCCACCAACCAACCGAAGTTTTATACATGAACTCCAAGACCAGGCAACTTGCTGAACAGCGACCTGGCCACCATTCTCTGTGGCCTGACTGTTCTGATGCCTGTGGAAGAGCCAGGACGACACCAGGCAGGGGGGGCATTTGAGTGGTGTCTACGTACGCAGATGCTTTAGGGTTCTCCACCCTAGCAGGGAATTCGTAAAAAAAAAAAAACCTACCTTAAGCATTTCAGAAAGCAAAACTTTTACCACGAATCCCATGGTTTGTTTACTCAAGTCAGACTTAGGATCCTGAGATTAATCATGAGTGAACAGGCTCTTACCACAGTCCTGAATGATTCTCTGCAGGTGGTCAGCCACTAGACAAGCCTCGCCCACGAGGAAGCAGAATTGTTGTGTCCGCAGCCCAAGTAGGAATTAGCTGTCAAGTGAACGAGAAAATGCTATCAGAAGCTCTCCCCTCAAAATAACCACACTGATAGCAGCAACCATCATTGTAGACGAGAACTTTGCTCCGCGGGCAAGGAACGTGAGGCAGCTGTGACCTATCAGTCATTAAGCTCTCCACGTAGATTATCCAGTACAATTTGCAAACCAACCGAATGGGGTATTTTTTCGTCCCTTTTATGATATTAGCCCTTGTTACAGCCCAGGAAACTGCAGCTCTGAGAAATTAAGAACGGAGTTAGGAGAGTCCTGGGGAATCAAACCCAAGCACTCGGACTTGTGGATCCACTTCCCTGCTGGAAGCACCACCAGGGGGCAGCATGTGCAGACAGGTTCCAACCAAGACAGGTAGATGCAGAGCCATGCTCCTCTCACCCTGGGGCGCCACTGAAGGGGACACCCCTCAACTTAGCACATGTCCCATCACTTATTAGTGTTTACGTGTCTGCGTCTGGGGAGGCGGCACGGACAAGGACCCTATCCCATCTATGTCCAAGTTTCCTGTGCTTATACATGAAAGATGATGCATACATTTCCACTGAAGTTTCATAAGGCAGAAAAGAGGATAAAAAGCAGAGCAGTCAGATAACGGAGAGTCTAGAAAGTGAGGTACCAGTTTGGATTCTTGCGGAGGGGAGCTGTATTATGAAAGGAGCGTGGAAGATGAGCTTCAAGAGTAATTTAGAGACTCCCCGAAAAATGAGGAGTTGGAGAGTTAACAGTAAGCACCTAGTATGCCGTGTTTCAGAAGTACTGTAAAATGTCCTTTAATGAGTCAACTACCAACCAGACACCAGTTCCTGTATTGAGTAAATAAAAGAAGATGGTGGTAGAAATAGAGGAAAACGGGAAAATCCATGAGTTATCTGGGCAGAAGAAACAGACGGATTGCAGTGAAGAATCATGATAGTTTAACATTTTCTGATCCAGGAGACAGGTGGAGTAGAATGGTTCCTGAAAAAGGAAAGACAGAGTCACAGTGAGAATTTCAGTTTGAGAGGTGAGGTCTCTGGGCCACAGACGGACATCCCTGGAATAACTTTCTCAAAGACAACTTAGGTCTGTTCTCACCTCTCTCTCTCTTTTTTTTTTTTTTAAATATTTTATTTATTTCTTTGACAGAGACAGATCAGAAGTAGGCAGAGAGGAAGGCAGAGAGAGGAGGAAGCAGGCTCCCTGCCGAGCAGAGAGCCCGATGCGGGACTCGATCCCAGGACCCTGAGATCATGACCTGAGCTGAAGGCAGAGGCTTTAACCCACTGAGCCCACCCAGGCGCCCACCTCTTTTTTCGCATAGTTTGGTAGGTCTGGGAGGAGGCACATCCAGTCTTACCTGGCACGTGCAAAGACAACACTGCTATGGGAAACAGATCTATACTTTGAATGCCAGGTGCTTTACAGAGAACGAGGTTGACATTCACCTATGAAATTTAAATAGCTATATTTGTATTCTTGCACTAAAGAAGAACTAGCCCTTCTCAGCATGAAGGTAAGTCCTGGGGGTGGCTAAAACAAATAATCAGCAAATGTCTCCAAAGTTCAAGAGCTGTGCTGTGCAAGTGGTAGGCCACCAGTCGCATGTGGCTGTTTAAATTTAATAAAAATGAAAAAATCATCTTCTCAGTCACATTAGACATACTATAAATGTTCCATAACCAAGTGTGGTTAGTGTCTACCATAGTAGGTAGTGGAAAATCTAGAAAGTTCTATTGGATACCAGTGTTCTGGAACAGAGATAGCCACCAACCTCTTCACAGTGTCAAGCTATAAATATTTTGGGCTTTCAGACCACATAGTCTCTGTCAAAACTCTTTAACAATGCTGCTGTAGCATGAAAGAAGCCACAGGAAATACAGACGTGAATGGGGGCAGTGGGTCTAACAAAAATGTTTGCAACACTAGGTGGCCAGCACCAGCTGCAATGTTTGGACTCTTGTCCTAGAGCAAAGAACAGATCATTTTAACCTGAAGTATATTAAGGGGTAGATTTTTCAAGTCTATCATGCCAAGAAAAGTGAACATGACATTTGATTTTGAGCCTACCTGTAAGACCTACTTGGACTTAACACAAAAAAGTATCTCCAAGTAGGTGAATAAAAAAACCTTAGTCTCACCCATTTGAATATTAAAAGATAATATCAAACAATGATTTTGGTTTAATTCTAACTAATGGATTTTCTTTTTGATCTGGATGAGCCAAATGACTTTAGCTCTCTTACACTGCTTCTAGTTTGTGATGGTTGGACTGTGTTATCAACATGGACAGCAATTCTTTCCTTCTTAGTTAACAGGGCAAATCAACCATCAGTGATAATGCAATAGTAAGGACTACCACCTTCACTCATACCGCTCTGTAAAAGTACAAGGCTGTACTTCTTTACCTTAAGAGCATACAGACTCCGTTCAAAGCTATGTCCAATTAGTACAGTGTCAGCACTGCACAGGTTCAACAGGGTGGCTTGGACGTCCGGATCGATATTCTTGTGTTCCTCGGGTCATCTTCGACACCAGAAAACCTGCCCCAGTAAGACACACAATGCAAGAAGCAATCTCGCTGGATTTCATCCGTTAGAGTCACTGACCCAACGTGACAAATATTCACTGAACAGAACAATGATCTTACTTATGATCACCAGCTATCCTTTACCAGCTTATATTTGTAAAATGTAATGTGGACTAATTGATGTAAAGCTGGGAGGGGGAAGACATTAGGAGTTCACAGAGTTCCTTTGAACTCTCTTCGTATAATCTGCGTTTTAGTCCCCCATTTCAAGTAAGCCTCAAAGAGCCACCGCGGAAAACAATATGGAAGTTCCTGAAAAAATTAAAAATAGAATTACCATATGATCCAGTAATTCCACTACTGGGTATTTATCCAAAGAACATAGAACCACAATTCGAAAAAGATACATGCAACCCTATGTTTACTGCAGCTTTACTTGTAATAGCCAAGATATGGAAGCAACCTCGGTGTCCATTGATGGATAAAGGTGTGGTACACACACACACACACACACACACACACACGTTATGCAGCATTAAAAAAGAGTGAGATCTTACCATTTATGACAACATAGATGGACCTAAAGGGTATTGTGCTAAGTGAAATAAGTCAGACTGAGTTTTCACTCACATGTGGGATAGAACTATAAAAATAGAGACCTAATGGTTGCCGGAAGGAAGGGGGATGGGAGGGTGGCCAAAATGGGCAGATAGGAGTGGGAGATACATGCTTTTAGTTACGAAGTAAATTAAGTTCTGGAAATAAAGGTATAGCATGGAGAGTATAGTGCTGTGTGGTGATATTTGTGAGCATAGAATAATGGAGATATGTTGAATCAACGTTTTTTATACCTGAGACTAATGTCACAATGTGTGTTGACTATACTCAAATAATAAAAATAATAAAGTCTAACTATGAAATATGGGTAGCATGGAAAGGTCCTAGGGAGAGGTCAGATAACCTAAGTTTGAATATGCTATGACTCTACTACTTACTTACACTTTTTTTTTTTTACTGTTTTATTTATTTTTTAAATTTTAACCTCAGGGTAGTTAACATAGTTATATTAGTTTCGGGTAGATGATATAATGATTCAACAATTCTATACATTACTCGTGCTCATCATGGTAAGTGTACTCCTGCTCCCCTTCACCTCTCCCCCATTCCTCCCTTCCTCCCTCTTCCCTCTGGTAACCATCAGTTTGTTTTCTATAGTTAAGAGTCTGTTTATTGGTTTCTCTCTCTCTCCCTCTTTTCCCCCATGATCACTAGTTTGGTTTCTTAAATTCCACATATGATTGAAACCATATGGTATTTGTCTTCCTCTGACTGACTTATTTCCCTTGGCATTATACTCTCTTGTTCCATCCATGTTGTTGCAAATGGCAAGATTTCATTCTTTTTTATGGCTGAATTATACACACACACACACACATACACACACACACCATCTTCTTTACAGTTACTATATTTGATTTTCAGAAAGTTACTTAACCTTCTGGTCTAGTCTTATCTGTAGAGTTAATTACCAATCTAGAAAACACTCTAGTGGCTTCCATGAAGCCCATTCTAAATAACTGTCCAGAAGCATGGCTACTTCTATGCTTTACTGTGATTTAGGAGAAAACCAAGAGATAAAAGTACTGGGAAGGTATTTTTTTAAGATCTTATTTATATGACAGAGAGACAGCAAGAGAGGGAATACCAGCCAAGGGAGAGGGAAAAGAAGATTCCCTGCTGAGCAGAGAGCCTGATGCGGGCTCGATTTCAGGACCCTGGGATCATGACCTGAGCCAAAGGCAGATGCTTAACAACTGAGGTACCCAGGAACCCCTGGGAAGGTATTTTTTGTTTAAAGTGTATACTGATATTATTGTCCCTGTGAACAAAATATATATGGCTCAACTTTTATTTAATATAGTATAGGAAGTATTAGCTAGAGCAACAAGAACATGATTTTATATATAGACAATCCAAAGACTCCACCAAAAAACTGTTAGAATAAATGAGGTCAGTAAATTTGCAGGGTCCAAAAATCCATATAAAAAAGTCTATTGCATGTTTATACATTAATAATGAAATTTCATTGAAAGATTAAGAAAATCCCATTTACAAGCATCAAAAAGAATAAAATACCTAGGAATAAATTGAATCGAGGAGGTAGAAGACCTGTACACTGAAAACGAAGACACTGATGAAAGAAATCGAAGGGGATACCAGTAAATACAAAGATATTCCATGCTCATGGATTGGAAGAACACTGTAAATATTGCCATACCACTCAAGCAGTCTACACATCCAATGCAATCTGTATCAAAATTCTAATGGCATTTTCCATAGAAATAGAACAAACGATTGTAAAAATTTCTATGGAACTACAGAAGATCCAGAATAGCTAAAGCAATCTTGAAAAAGAACAACAAAGTTGGAGGCATCACACTTCCTGATTTCAAGCAATATTACAAAGCTATAGTAATCAAAACAGTATGGGGTATTGGCATAAAAACAAATGCAGAGATCAATGAAACAGAATAGATAGCCCAGAAATAAACCCATGCACTTATGATCAATTAATCTAGTACGAAGAAAGAAGGACTACACAGTGGAGAAAGGATACTCTCTTCAATAAGTGGTGTTGAGAAAACTGGACAGCCACATGCAAAAGATGAAAGTGGACTACCATCCTATACCACACTCAAAAATTAACTCAAAATGAATTAAAGACTTGACTGTAAGATCAGAAACCACAAAACTCCTAGAACAGGCAAAAAAAGCTCCTTGACATTGGTTATAGACTCTTTTTTTTTTTAATTTATTTATTTATTTTTTTTTATTATTATTTTTATTTTTTTTTATTTTTTTAATTTTTTTTTAAAGATTTTATTTATTTATTTGACAGAGAGAAATCACAAGTAGATAGAGAGGCAGGCAGAGAGAGAGAGAGAGGGAAGCAGGCTCCCTGCTGAGAGCCCGATGCGGGACTCGATCCCAGGACTCTGAGATCATGACCTGAGCCGAAAGCAGCGGCCCAACCCACTGAGCCACCCAGGCGCCCGGTTATAGACTTTTTAAAAAAAAATCTGACTCCATAGGCGATGGCAACAAAAGCAAAAATAAACAAATGGGGCCACCTTAAACTAAAAAGCTTTTGCACAGTTAAAGATACCATCAACAAAATAACCCATGGAATGGACGAAGGTAATTGCAAATAATTTATCCAATGAGTGGTTAATACCCAAAGTATATAAAGAACTCCTACAACTCAATAACAGCAACAAAAAATCCCAAACAATCTGATTTAAAAATGGGCAGAGGATCTGAATAGACATATTTGCAAAGATACACAGACAGCCAACAGACTCATGAAAAGATGCTCGATATCACTCATCAGGGAAATGCAAATCAAAACCACCATAAGATACCACCTCACACCTGTTAGAATGGCTACTGTCAAAAAGATAAAAAATAACGTGTTGGTGAGGATGTGGGGCAAAGGGAAGCTTTGTGCACTGTTGGTGGTAATATAAATTGGTGCAACCAATATACCACCAGTATACAGTATATATGGTGCATAGCCATATACTATGAAAAACATGGAGTTTCCTCAAAAAATTAAAAACAGAATTACCATATGATCCACTAACTATACTTCTGGGTATTTATTTGAAGAATATGAAAAGCACGAACTTGAAAAGATGTATGTACTCTAGTGTTTATTGTAGCATTATTTTCAACAGCCAAGATATGGAAACAACCTAAGTAATCACTGATGGATGAATGGATGAAAAAGAAATCTACAAAGAAATACCACTTAGCTCTATAAAAGAATGAAATCTTGCTATTTGTGACAACATGGATGAAACTTGAGGGTATTAGACTAAGTGAAATAAATCAGAGCAAGATAAACACTGTATGATTTCACTTATATGTAGAATGCAAAAAAAAAGAAAGAAAGAAAGAAAGAAAATAAATCAACGAACAAAACAAAACTCGGATACAGAGATCCAAATGGTGGTTTCCAGAGGGGAGGACTGTTGGGGGTAGAAAAAAATGGGTTCAGGAGACCAAGAGGTACAAATTTCCACTTTTAAGTCAAGAGGTTGTAATGTACACCATGGGGACTATAATCATTAAGACTGTACTGTTACTGGGAAAGTTGTTTAAAAAGTAAATCTTAAAAGTTCTCACAAGGAAAAGTTTTTAAACTGTATGGTGACAGATGGTAACCAGTCTTATTTTGATCATTTCACATGTGAATGACAAATCATTATATTGTATGTACACCTGAAACTGATAACGTATGCCAATTATACTTGAATAGTTAAAAAAAAAGATACCTAGCTCCATCATCAAGCTTAGGGAATTTGATAAATAATCAAATATTTGGATTAAGAGGAAATTATCATGGGGTACTTGGGCTTATTTTAAAACATTTTTTAAAAATTCAATGTATTGAATGTATTTGACATTTTTTTGAGACTCAAAAATTATTTATAATGCAAGCCCCTCAGTTATCATTTTGTCACTATGAGTATCAATAATTATCAAATATTTCCAAAATTCAGTTAGGAAAGATCCCATTAAAACCATTAAAGAGTAAGTACCATTGGAAGGATAGTAATGTTAAGTATATTACAATTTTGTTTGTCAATATACCCCAATAAAGCTGAAAAAAAAGAAAACAGTTAAATCGATAGGACTATTTAAATGTGGCAAAAATGAGTAGGAAAAAAAATCCAAAGAGGTCAGGAGAAAGATTAGTATACAAATATTAGTGTTTTCTGATCATAGCAATTTTTACTGTTTTTATGCATATAATCATTTTTATGAACTGTGAGGGAATTTAGGTTTAAAAATGTTTATTAGAATTCTCTATACATATTCTCAATATTTATCTTCAAAATAACTTTTAATTTACATGACCACTTTGCTTTGTTGTGTTCCAAAATTATGGACATATATACATTATATATTATATGATATATACTTTATATACAATATTATATAAGATAGTATATATACTATACTATATTAATGTATACTATATACATTATATATACTATATATGTGTACATGTATATACAAGTCATATTTGTTTATATATGTAAACAAATCATATATATATATACACACACATAACTGAGTAATTTTGGTACTTTCGGAGAATGTGTTAAATTGAATAAGTACAGTAACATCAATAATAAACACTTCTTATTCTAAAGTGAAAATTTAGATCCTTGCCATTTTATATTTGAGGAAATATATAAATTGGTCATGTTATAAACCTTTAGGAAACCCAAATTCAATTGATCAGTGATATCACTGGTGTTTCATATGAGGTTTTAAAAAATTAAAGGCACATCTATATTCTACCACTTCAAGTTAGCACTGAGTTTGGGTCAGAAATACATCTTATTTTAATAATAATGATTCACAGAATAGAATCTGCACTGAACCATTACTCTGCTTGCCATATCAAAGCCATTATACTCAGGGACATGTCTACAAGATTGCAGAAATTTTTATCCAATGGGAATTTTTACTGAATGGAAATGGCAAATAGGGAATTTTCAAAAGGAACTGATTAATGATGGAACAATGAAGAGAATAATTTATTCAATGTTTTTACCTCTCTAGCTTCTATCTACCACTTCCACATGTCAACACCATGAGGGCTGAAAACCTGTTACTTAGGGTTGTAACATGGGGTCTAACACAGTGTCTGTCTGCATAATTTTAGCAAGGTATTCCATAAAATATGAATGTTTTTGAACAAATGAATGAACTAAAGGAAAATAGTGTAACTCCTGCTATAACATTTACTCAATAAAAGTATTAAGCTAAAACTCACCTAAACTACATGTTGAATATTCTACATTCTCAAAGTCAACCCTTTTATATACCTGGTGTTATAGTCAATGACTTCTTCATCTGGTTTCAGAAATGTGTCATAGACCACCTGGAGGCTGGGATCAACCACGGTCACTTGAGTAAGTTCCAAACCTTTGGCTGCACAGCACTATAAAGGGGGACATATTAAACTTACATAGCATATTGAGTAAACATTTTAACATCTGAGATATCCCAAAGGAGTATTTCTGACTAGAATATACAATTTAGTATTATTTGGATTTCTAACAAAAACCAGTCTGACAGTCTTACAAAAGATGTTCCAAACTTTTATTTTTTCTTTAATGTTAGTAGTATTTCTGCTAATAAAATAATTCCATTTTCTTGGCTTAGTCTTTATGATTATTTTTATTAGAATCAGTGCTATCCAGTAGAACATTCCATGATGACCAAATGTTTTATTTCTATGCTGTTTAATATGGCAGTTAGTAGCCACAGGTCTGAGGGGTGCTCGGGTGGCTCAGTCAGTTAAACATATGACTCTTGATTTCAGCCCAAGTCATGATCTCAGGGTCTTGAGACTGAGCTCTGCACTGGACCTATACCAGGCATGGAGCCTGCTTGGGATTCTCTGTCCCAGGGCACCTGGGTGGCTCACTTGGTTAAGGGTTTGCGTTCAGCTCAGATTATGATCCCTGGGTCCTGGGATCCAACCTCGCATTAGGCTCCCTGTTCAGTGGGAAGTCTGCTTCTCTCCCTCCCCCTCCCCCTGCTCATGATCTCTTTCAAATAAATAAATAAAATCTTAAAAAAAATTCTCCCTCCCCCATTTGCCCTTCCCCCACTTGCATGTGTGCTCCCCCCCCCACCACCTCTCTCAAACAAAATGAAATATGGCTAGTGTGACTGAGGAACTGAGTGTTACCATATTGGATAATGCAGTTAAAGATCTTACTCAATGAAAAAAAGAAAATCTTTACCATAAATGTATAAACATGGCATTGTAGAGGACAGCATAGTAAGGATACTGGAGTTCAAAGCCTGAAGCAGCCTTAATTGTTTCTAGTTAAAGACCCAAGCTTCAAACTGAACAATGCCTTATATAGTTATCATAATTAAACTCTACAAATCTGCTCTCCAAATACACTAGAGGGAATAAAAATTTGGGGTTTTGGGAGAGACAACTCTTCACATGATGTTTGACACATCCAATGTACTTTCCCCTATTTTAGTATATCTGATTCTCACAGTAACCATGGAGTGATGATTAACCCCATACCTCACAGATTAGAGCATCTGGGACTCTTGCTCGGGGGTGACTGTGGGGGAAGGGTGGAGGTTCCGAGGTCACAGGATTCCAAGTTCTGTTTGTTCCCTACTTTTTTGTATTGATTCTCATATGAATAAAAGTCCCTACAAATATTTTACTGTCTCTATAAACAATAGTTTCTGAAAAATTTATTCAAGTTTTTATGTTGATTCTGGGGATAACAGCACTATTTATACTATTTATATTCTCCACCCATATAATTTCAGCAATTTGAGGAGTAGAAACACCATTGGTAATATATAAAGAAAAATTAATAACCCAAAGGAGCACCAAGGGTCAATTCCTGGCTCTATCTCTAAGTATAGGAAAGTGGCCAAGTGGCCTAACTCTCTTCAGCTTCAGTTGTTTCTGAAAATATATGAACTACACTGCAGAGCTATGTGGGATGGGGATAAAGCCCAGTGAAGTACTCTCATACGACAAAGGGTGCGACACCATAATTTCCTTATAATTACCCCAAGAAGGGTAAGAGAGAAAACACTGACATACCACCTCACAACTCACAGCAAATACACCAGGATTACTGTTGGCAGGTGGGCACTTGATGGAAGTCTTCATGAAGCCCTCTAGGTTTTCTTTCCAGTCATGAACATGAAGCTGAAATAAACAGGGCCAAATAAATTACTGTATATTCCTGCAGGGGCGATTATGCTCATAGAAATTTCATCAATTAAAAATTAGTTAATGAATTCTTTCAAATTCTTTCAAAGGCTTCTTGATCTCTGGAGACAAACCTCTGATCCTGACCCGGACAGCGGTCTTGGTGACAAGCCCTACCTTGGCGAGCGGACACGCAGCAGGTCCAAGGACAGGTTCCAAACAGCTGTACTGTGTCTCTAAGCCACCAAGGACTACAAACCAGAAACAAATAAAAATCAAAATAGCCCAACTCTATAAAGCAGAAGCAGACCTCACTCCCAGGTCTTACCTTCAAAGACCTTTAAGGACACTGCTGTACATGTGATCTGATGTTACCACTCCATATAGTCTTAGTTCTAGATATTCTATAATGAGCAGAAAAATCAACTCCTGGAAGCAGAGTTCTTATGGGTTCCACTTTGATGAAGTACAATTACCAATGTCCTGAACACTTTCTATTCCCTTCCTTCCTCTTTCCCTCATTCTTGTTCTGGTCCCTCAGCAATCCTCTGGCATCATTTTTTTAAGATTTTAATGTATTTATTTATTGAGAGAGAGAGTGCAGGCACATGAGGGTGGTGCTGGGTCAAAGGGAGAGGGAGAAAGAATCTCAAGCAGACTCCATGCTGAGTGGGGAGGCCCACAAGGGGCTTGAACCCAGGACCCTGAGATCATGACCAGAGTCAAAATCGAGAGTCAGACACTTCACCAGCTGAGCCACCCAGGTGCCCCTAGTGTGGCTTCTTTATTCTGCTTTGACTTTACCTCAACTATCTTTTTGATCTTCTCTGCTCCTTGATGTTTCCTCTCCACTGGAGCCCTCTGGTTGGGGCTACCAACTACCAGCTTCTCCCTTCCCGTGTCTGAGCTGTTGATCTGATCCAGGAAACCTCACCCAGTTATACAGACTGAGACCACAACACAGATGTCCCCTCCAGCCTTGGCTAGACCTACGAAACCCTGACGCCCTCTTCTTCTGGATCTTTGTTCAGGCATATCGCACATTTTTACAGCCATAATCCCATAATCCCAGCCTTCATAACTCTTTTCTTACCCCACTCCCATACGCCATCCTATCTGTTTCCTTATCCACCTCAGCCCATTTCCCTCTGGCCAAGACGACGTTCTCTCAACTGCTGCCTATTAAATCCTTCTGCCTCCAGTGGTTTCTGCACCAGTTTTCCTATAAAATGTGGTTAAGACTGACTTTCCTAAAAGACATACTCATGATATCACTTTCCACAAGTGGTTCCCTTGCACATGACTGATCAAATGCGAATTTCTCAGGCTGGCCCCGAAGGCTCTTACCGACCCAGCCTTACCTCACTCGCCCAGTCTTGACACCCCACAGCCCCATCTTACTTCCTCCCTGGATGAGGAAGGGAGGCGGGGATCCAGTTTTAACGCAGCATTTATTATAAGCCAGGACTTGCATACGTCAGCTCACCAAATTGTCACACAAAGCTCATTCTGTGAAGGTGGAACCACGGGAACCACGGGAACTACGGGACGTGTTTATACATACAGCCAACGGAATACTTTATTCCACTTTTCTCTCAACAGCTTGGGCACTGGCTGGTCAAAGAAGTGCAACAGAGCTACCCAGTATTTGCCTTTATGACTCAGCACCGGGCCAGAGTGGTAGTGACACTTCCACCCTGCTGTGTTTGCCAGCGGGCGACACGCTATGTTATTTCTCTCCAACGACAAAGTATCTTCCTGGAAGCTCAACCCAAGCAGGAAGTGAGATTATTTGTGACTCTATGGAGAGAAAAGAAAAACGGATAGAAGTGCAGGGAATGAACCGCCCGTGTGTTCTTGGTCATGCATGGACAGCACATGCAGCGCTGACCATGAAGTCACAGAAGTCACAGGGCGACTCCAAGGAATTCTTGCCGGAGACCTGCTCATGGCAGCCCGGGCCCCTCCTCAAACAGGCATCCCTGGTCTGCCTCCAGAGTCAGCCCAGCACCAGAGAATTGTGGATTTAGCCCCACAGTCAGTCTGTAGCCAACTTGATTAGCCATGCGTGCTAGCCCATCGTGACTCCTGAAATGAGATGCAAGTCTTCCATATTATTTTATCCCTTCCAGACACACAGTGACCTGTACATAAGTGTTAAGTCGCTGAGTGTTTATCTGAGCTATTTACTAGACCCATTTCTGAAAAGTATTCCTCAAACTGGCCATGATGATGAAAGCAGCTTTTGTCTGAAGGCCTACTATGTGTTTCTGAGGCACACGCTGTGCCAAGTGCTTCACATGCGTTCCTGGAACAGATGCTCAAAACAACCCGATGGGGGTAGTAGCTCCATTACCCGGAACTGGGAAGATGAAGGCTGGGAGAGGCTAAGTGACTTCTCCACCTCCAACTGGCATCCAAACCTGGATTTGCCTTCCTCCTTCAGAGCCCATGTTCTTAACTGGGTGAGGGGGTCTAGAAAAAAAAAAAAAAAGGTATCACAAATGGTGGAGGTAATCGTGAGAAATATTCTAAAGATACAAAAGGTATTTTATAGTTACTGAAAAATATTCCTATAACTGCATTTCAAACTCCAGTGGACCTAAGATTTGACAGTTGTGGTATCAAGTATCCTATATTTTCTTGTTTTGGGTGGTGGTGGGGGAAAGGAATGGGTTTTAAGTAACCATGCCTAGCATTTAGAGAAAATGTAGAATAATAATACCAGTTGTAAATCTTTTGGTAAGAATTCCTAACCAAAGATGTAAAGTATTCAGAGATGACACTGCATATGTGTATGAAGAGTAGTTAGGAGTAAGGACTCCAGAGTCAGACTCCTTGGGTTCAAATCCTGGCTCTACCACTTATTTTCACTTGATCTTAGCCAAAAGGCCAAGAAGCGATCTACCACTTATTTTCAGAGGGAACTCTGACAAGTCATTTGACCTGTGAATGGAGATAATGCTAGTACTTACCAGAAATGATTATATTCAATACAATAAAATATGAAAATAAAATAAACTACGTAGGTAATGGAAATGAAGTGGGAAGGGAAATAGTCCTTTCAGTGTTCCAACCTTAGCAAGTAACGAGGATCATTTTTGGTCCCCACAGACTTACTGTCATTCACAAGAGCTTTTGTGATGCCTGGGGTTAAAAGAACACTTCCTGGTTTGTCAGGGTTCGGGTGTTGATAGTTATTTTCCTGTAACTGTTCTTTGGGTTAGAAGACAGTCTTTCAGAGGTCTGTAGAGACTAATTCCCGTGAGTGCTAAGAAAAAAAAGGAAGGGGCGCTGTTCAATAAAACTTAAATAAATACTTTTAAAGGAGTGCTAAGGTTAGAGTCTATTAATCCTTCCAGACATGAAAAGCTAGGATGCTAATTAATATTAAGTAAAGGAGTAGCCTAAAAGAATCCAAGTCTCCATATCCTCTGACAAAAAGATATATATATATATACACATACATACACACATATACACATGCATGTGATTATACAGACATATATACATATACATGCATACATATATATTGTTCCCTGTATCATATGATGTCCTATACTTTGGGTAAGAGAGGGGAAAGTAAGAATCAGGTCAGTAACAGCCAGTGCATAGTAAGCATGCCAAAAACTATCCTAATGACTTCGATTTAAACTTTATATTAACCCAGAAGGGCACACATATTGACCTCGTCTTTATAGACGAGGGAGATGAAGCTCAGGGAAATGAAGACACATGACCAAGGTTACAAACACAGTTGATATACAAACTCTGGTTCCATATCATGCTTATTGATTCTTAATAGTCACAGAGATAAGGGTGCAAAAGCTTACAAGCAGGAAACATGGTGACTTTCACACAGGCCAAATGCACAAGTTCAAGGATCTCTTCCCAGCATCACTAACTCTTAAAATGCCTCACACTAATGGATTCTTAAAATTTCCAATACATTATTTAAAATGGACAGAATTCGCTAGACCACCTTTGGCAAACCTTTTTATAAAAGGAAGAATTCTCCTGTGTGAGAAGTATTAAGAGATTCTAGAAGCATCTACTTTGTTTCAGACAAGTACTTGGAGGACAAGTACTACCATCTGGTTTTATTCAAAATACAACCAAATTCAAGTAACACCTTTTCTCTAGTTTCTTGCTCCTGGAAGTTTGTTATAAATGCAGACTTTGAGGCTGTTCCCAGACCCGCTGAAGCAAAATCTGCATTTAACAATTCCCAGGCCATTACGTGCATGTTGAGTTTGAGAAGCAGGACTCTTTCTGACTGGATGTATGTTAGCTCTCACCCTCTCAAAAAAGAGAGGTTGAGAATTCAAATGCTGCCTAAGTATAGCCCATTTCTTCATCTATTTATACTAACTTTTAAAAAGGATATCAAGTATGCATAGTGTGCAGATGATCCTTCACAAACAACAGCAATTTAGTAATTGCATTATGCTACGTTTAGTTCTTTAAGGTGACACGGTCAAGAGTCTGTCATCATTACACCAAGCTTACCTCTTCTCTTTTTCTTCTTTTTTGATCCAGTTGTTTTGCTGTTGTTACTGCTTCCAGAAGTAGAACACATCTAGAACATAAAAACACATCTAGAACATAAAAGAACTTTTCTCCTAAGACATGAATTTTTTTTTTATTTTTAATTTTTTAATTTCTTTTCAGTGTACCAGAATTCATTGTTTATGCACCACATCCAGGGCTCCATGCAATCCGTGCCCTCCATAATACCCACCACCAGGCTCACCCAACCTCCCACCCCCTGCCCCTTCAAAACCCTCAGATTGTTTTTCAGAGTCCATAGTCTTTCATGGTTCATCTCCCCCTCTAATTTCCCTCAACTCCCTTCAACTCTCCATCTCTCCTTGTCCTCCATGTTATTTCTTATGCTCCACAAATAAGTGAAACCATATGATAATTGACTCTCTCTGCTTGACTTATTTCACTCAGCATAATCTCTTTCCAGTCCTGTCCATGTTGATACAAAAGTTGGGTATTCATCCTTTCTGATGGAGGCATAATACTCCATTGTATATATGGACCACATCTTCCTTATCCCTTCGTCCATTGAAGGGCATCTCGGTTCTTTCCACAGTTTGGTGACTGTGGTCATTGCTGCTATGAACATTGGGGTACAGATGGCCCTTCTTTTCACTACATCTGTATCTTTGGGGTAAATACCCAGTAGTGCAATTGCAGAGTCATAGGGAAGCTCTATTTTTAATTTCTTAAGGAATCTCCACACTGTTTTCCAAAGTGGTTGCACCAACTTGCATTCTCACCAACAGTGTAAGAGGGTTCCCCTTTCTCCACATCCCCCCCAACACACGTTGCTTACTGTCTTATTAATTTTGGCCATTCTAACTGGTATATCTCAATGTGGTTTTGATTTGAATCTCCCTGATGGCTAGTGATAATGAACATTTTTTCATGTGTCTGATAGCCATTTGTATGTCTTCATTGGAGAAGTGTCTGTTCATGTCTTCTGCCCATTTTTTGACATGATTATCTGTTTTGTATGTGTTGAGTTTGAGAAGTTCTTTATAGATCCTGGGTATCAGTCTTTTGTCTGTACTGTCATTTGCAAATATCTTCTCCCATTCGGTGTGTTGTCTCTTTGTTTTGTTGACTGTTTCCTTTGTTGTGAAGAAGCTTTTGATCTTGATGAAGTCCCAAAAATTCATTTTTGCTTTTGTTTCCTTTGCCTTTAGAGACATATCTTGAAAGAAGTTGCTGTGGCTGATGTTGAAGAGGTTACTGCCTATGTTCTCCTCTATGATTCTGATGGATTCCTGCCTCACGTTGAGGCCTTTTATCCATTTCGAGTTTATCTTTGTGTATGGTGTAAGAGAATGGTCAAGTTTCATTCTATACATAGCTGTCCAATTTTTCCAGTACCATTTATTAAAGAGACTTTTTTCCACTGTATATTTTTTCCTGCTTTGTTGAAGATTATTTGACCATAGAGTTGAGGGTCCACATCTGGGCTCTGTCGATGTTTCTGTTTTTATGCCAGGACCATGCTGTCTTGGTGATCACAGCTTTGTAGTAAAGCTTGAAATCAGGCAATGTGATGCCACCAGTTTAGTTTTTCTTTTTCAACATTTCCTTAGTTCGGTGTCTCTTCTGATTCCATACAAATTTTAGGATTGTTTGCTCCAGCTCTTTGAAAAATACCAGTGGAATTTGGATAGGAATGGCATTGAAAATCTAGACCATGAATTTTTGTCTGCTTTTTAAAAAATAAGAGAACACAAGAAAGGTATATAGCATAGTCAAGACTTTATCTTTCCCTTAAAACAAGCACCGAGCAAGTGAGACTAAACATCTTCATAATCAATTCCAACTTGGGAAAAAGGTTAAATTTACTGAACTACTAAAGAGATCAAGATTTCACAGTTTCCAAAGCTGATGTATTTTGTATTCTGTCTAGAGTATGCCTAAATGTGAGTCAATTAGTTTTCACCATCATTGACTGCAACCCTAATGATTTGCAAATCCTTTCTATTTCCATTGTAAATATCCAAAATATGTACTTAGACCTCTATGTTCAATTTCTGTATGCTGTATTTAATTTGAAAAGGGGGGAATTTAGAATACCATAAAAATACTAACCTATACGACCTTGTATATTTTGTTTTTTTAAATTTTTATCTTATTAAGTTTTTAATTCCAGTATAGTTAGCATACAGTACTGTATCAGTTTCAGGTGTGCAATGCAGTGATTCAACACTTGCATACATCACCTGATGTTCCTCACAAGTGACCTCCTTAGTCCCCATCATCTATTACCCCCACCCCCCACCCACCTTCCATTTGGTAACCATCAGATTGTTCTCCAGAGTTAAGAGTCTGTTCTTTGGCTAGTCTCTTTTTTTTCCTTTGTTCATTTGTTTCTTAAATCCCACATACAAGTGAAATATGGTATGTGTCTTTTCCTGACTCACTTTGCTTAGCATAATACACTCTAGATCCATGTCTATTGTTGCAAACAGCCAAGATTTCATGCTTTTATATGGTCGAGTAATATTTCATTGTGTATATATGTATGTGTACATATATGTAGGTATATATAATATAATGTATGTACATATCTTCTTTATCCATTCATCTACTGATGGACATTTGGATTGCTTCTATAATTTGGCTATTGTAAATAATGCTACAGTAAGCAAAGGTGTGCTTAGATTCTTACGAATTAGTGTTTTTTTCTTCTTTGGGTAAATACCCAGTAGTACATACTAGATCATAGGGCAGTTCTATTTTTATTCTTTTGAGGGCCCTACATACCGTTTTCCACAGTGGCTGCGCCAGTTGCATTCCCACCAACACTGCATGAGGATTCCTTTTTCTCCACATCCTCACCAATACTTGTTGTTTCTTATGTTTTTTTTTTTATTTTAGCCCTTCTGACAGGTGTGAGGAGGTATCTCAATGTACTTCTGTTTTTTATTTCCCTGATGAGTGATGTTGAGCATCTTTTCATGTGTCTGTTGGCCATCTGTAGGTCTTCAAGAAATGTCTGTTCATGTGACTTTGTATATCCTAATGCATGTTTAAGTCTACTTGTAGTGCTGTATATTTTTAAAACATTATAAACAAATTATAAACAGTTTTTATATTCTTGAAATTAGAATAGCCTCTCTAAGCATAACACAAAACCCAGAAACCGTAAAAGAAAATACCTTCTATATTATTAAAAACTTCGTAAATAAGGCTGAAGTACAAGTGACAAACTGAGGAAAACATCTGCAACGCATTAAAAAGAGACGCAAAAAGTTGTTGCCGATGAATGGGCCAACAAGAGGGAGGAGAAGGATGCCGAAAGGGAAATTAAAAAGTGAGAGGAAAAGGAAGGTCTTCAGAGTAAGAACTTAAAAAAGACTAAAATAACTTCATTTGTGGCCTATACTTTCACAGTCTGAATAGGATGAATGATTAACTTTTGCAAGGTGTGAGGACAAACACATATACTCCTATCTTTTTAGTTGAGGATATAAGGGGCAAACATTTTCTGGAGGCATTTGCAGTATTTACCAATTTTAAACATGCAGACCCTTTCTGCTAGCTACTCTGTGCACAAACATTTATGCTAAGGATGTACCTGCGTTAGTATGAGGAACTGTTAGATAACACATTCCATTCATCACAGGATTTATGGCAGGAAAAGACATCTAATCAACCTAAATACTCAGATGTGTCTATTTCATTTGTATTAAACATTCCACACAATGGAATATCAATATTATAGGTTCTATACAATTGACTACCCATAGTCATTAAAAAGTAGGATAACAGATGTAGATATTAACACAGACTGTAGATTAACTGACTAGAGACTTCTGTGATACCTTACTCAGTGAAAAAAAGTTAGACCATACGTAAAATTATTGTATTCATTTAAGTCATTAAAATATATTTCTGCATTCATTATAGAGGGTCTATGTAGAAGATTTCGAAGAAGGTTGTCTGGCTGTATTTTTTTTTTTTAAGAGAGAGAATGCATGCATCAGAGTGGGGAAGGGGCAGAGAGAGAAGGAGAGAGAGAATCTTAAGCAAGCTCTACCCCAGCCTGGAGCCCAAAGGGGGCTCAATCTTGTGACCCTGAGATCATGAACTGAGCCAAAATCAAGAGTTGGATGCTTAACCAACTGGCCACACAGTTGCTCCTGTTTTGTTTTGTTTTGTTTTGTTTTTTTAATGCTTTTCTGTATTATTTGAATTCATGCTATGTATTCTCAATGGGGGTGGTACTGCCTCTGAGCAAACAAAACTGACTCTTGTGGAATTAAAAAAAAAAAAATCACATCTGTTACAATGATATGTGGCTCTCCAAAACCCAACTTTATCCAACAAAATATTATCCCTTGATACTTAATATTATTGGAGACTGGGAGTGGGGGAGGGTAGGAAAAAAAGATGTCTAAAAAGATACCTGAAGGGGAACAGTAATGGAAAAACAACACAAAACAAAAACTAAGCAATACTATTCCACATGGAATGAGTTACTTTTATAACCAAAAACCAAGTTTAACTATCTCTGTGATAACCGCTCTTGAAGAGATTATAGTTCTTTGTCTAATTTCATAACTAATTTGTTATGTTCAACCCAAAATCCCACCTGCACATCCTTATTTTAACAGAATGCAGAACGTTTTAGAAGGACACTGCACTGAGTATCTAAAACAACCCTGCTAATGAAAACACACATTCAGCATCAGGTGTTCACCACAAGGTTTTAATCTCACCACTTGATTAATTAAAAATAAATTACCTTGATGTCCAGCTTCTTAAAGGTATTTGTTGCTATGTTTACATACATATTTCTACTGCTGCAGCATTCATCAATGGCCTTTTCTTCTGTTTTAGCCTAGAGCATGAAGGGAATTTAAAAATATCAAAATTTCAAGTCTATGGATAATATATGTCATTTATGATATGATGAAATAAATATGGTAAAATATTTAACTCAAGGGATGGGGGAAATAGCACAAATTAAAAAAAAAAAAAAACATTTGGGCACCTGGGTGGCTCAGTGGGTTAGGCCACTGCCTTCGGCTCAGGTCGTGATCTCAGGGTCCTGGGATCGAGTCCCGCATCGGGCACTCTGCTCAACAGGGAGCCTGCTTCCTCCTCTCTCTCTCTGCCTGCCTCTATGCCTACTTGTGATCTCTCTCTGTCAAATAAATAAATAAAATCTTTAAAATAAACAAAAACCATTTTACCTAAAAAACCATCTCTTTATGGTTTTTGAGGGAAAAAATAAACTTATCCTATATATCAAATCCAAGAACTAGATACTTAGCATAAACTAAAACTGCAGTATAGAGTGCACACTGCAAAAATCCTAGAGTGTATATAAATAGTGTATCAAGGGCATATATTATTATTCTCATCTAAAAGGTGAGGAAGCTAGGCTCAAGTTGCCAAATACTTTGCTTAACATCATACAGCAAAGGGAAGACAGGATCTTCCTTTTATTATCTTTTTGTTACTCTTCTAAAACTATAAAGTAATTATTATTTTTATACCAGGACACATTAACATAGGTCAGTAAGAGAGAAATGGATGTTTTGTGACAAACAAGTAAAGGGAACAAAAGAATAATAAATAGTATATTAATACTTTACTGAGCACTGAGTATGTGCAGGTTTATTATCAGCTCATTAAATATCTCCTCAATCTTCATTGTGATTCTGTGGGCGTGGGTGTCCTCATCACTAACATATATGAGGCTCAAGAGAAAGTAAGTATCTTACTGTTGTAGAGCGAGTAACTAAGTCCAGGTTGGCCCAAATGCCAAAGCCAAGACTCTTCTCACTACACTAAACCTCACAGAGAGAAAAAGCCATGGGAAGTCGGGGCGGGGGGTTGGGGGGAGGGGACAGTGTTGGGGAGAATAGAAAAGTAAACTGAAACAAAAAAGGGTAACACCTCTCTCTGTAAGAGACTCCTTTTTTGTCTTTGCCATTATTCTTTAGCCAATATAGAATCCTGGAGGAGACAGACTTCCGGAACGGCAGAACAAGAATCTTCGTGAAGTTCTTGTCCCACTAAAATAATAAAAATACTGGGAAAACAACCAAAAGTAACCATTTCACAACTCTGAAAATTAACCAAAGCTACAGAACAAACTGAAAATTATCTAAGAGAACTACTGAACCTCGGTAAGACACTGGGGTCTGTACCATTTTAGTTTGACTTTTCCCACCCATCACTTCCCACCTCCCAGCTTAGTGGCAGAGCAGTAAAAAGCTGGCAGCCTGGTTACCAGCCAACAGAGAGGACAGACTTCTCTTATAGGTACACAATAAGCATCACCCCCAGAGCACAGTCAATAGTTTGTCTGAACAAGCAGTTCCCTGGAAAGTCTCTATTCCCAAGGTCTTGTGGGTATTTGATTTAAACTCAGCTCATGGTGGGGGGGAAACCCTATTCCCAGGACGCTATTAAAACAGTAGCAATGGGGTGGCAATATGGCAGTTACCTAATGTTATGATTTCCCATTGGATAACAGGAATCTGTCAGGATTTTTTTTTTTTTTTAATCTTGGTGACCTAGATGACCATAAAGAACTTTGAAGAGCTCTGACACATTCCTGGGACTTAAAAGGTGTCTCAGGAAAGACCTGAAAAAAGAGAAGTCTTTACAAGGCTCTTCTCTGAGGACCAGGCCCAAGTAAAAGCTAAAGCTATCTACAAACTGCTAAGTTTTAGGGCATGTCTTCTCAAATAGGGCCCCTTCGCAAAGGGAGGAAGACATAGAGACAGGGCACTGAAGAAAATTTTCTAACCAGTCGCTGATTAACCAGTAAGTTACGCTGGCAGAGGGTGACCCCACTGAAGCCAGCCTTAAAATAAAAAATAAAAGAACTTAAAACACAATGCTACCAGAGAACTTGGTGGCCATATACAGAAAGTAATACAAAATCTACAGAATTAGTCCAGTAAAGTCGCTAAGTAAGTAGGTAGCAACAAGCAAAACAACAAAAACCTAGCAACAAAAAAAGGTATCTGATACCAGAGTTATTACAATATACTGTTTAACCATACAGTTTTCAACAAAAGAAATTATGAGTCATGTAAAGAAACAAAAAAGTATACCCCATACAGGAAAACAAACAAACATACAAACAAAACATGAGAGAAAATGTCACTGAGGAAGTCCAGATTTTGGACTTAGTAGGTATAGGCAGACTTTATAAGATTTTTTAAAAATTAAGGAAACCACATTTAAATAATACAAGAAAATGATACATAGAGAACATGAATAAAGAGAAATTTATAAAATAAAAAAAATTTAGAATTTCTAGGGTTAAAAAGTATAAAAATTGATACCAACAATTCCCTGTCCGGGCTCAACAACAGGTACCCGAGATGGTTATTTGAATCCACATGAGAAGTAAACAATATTGGCAAATATAACTTCATAGGAAAATATAAAAGAGAATAAATCTCTTTTCTCAGGTCTTTCCTGAGAAATGTAATCCTTTTTTACTTTAACAACAGTATAAAGCAATAACCATAAAACATAAAATAACAGTATAAAGCAATAATCATAAAACTGTTGATAGGCTTATAATCTATGTCACGAACTGCATGGTAATAATGGTATAAAGGAGGGGTTAGGAAACACTGGAAATTTCTGTGTATGAAGGTAGTTTTAATATGAAGTAGATTATTATCAATTAAGATGGTAACTGTAACCCTCAGGGCAAAAACTAAAACAATAACTAAAAAAACTAGCCCAAGAAATGACATGGACATTTTGTTTTTTTCTTAAGATTTTTATTTATTTATTTGACAGAGACACAGTGAGAGAGGAGATACAAGCTGGGGGAAGGGGAGAGGGAGAAGCAGTCTTCCCTTGAAGCAAGGAGCCTAGTGCAGGGCTTGATCCCAGGACCCTGGGATCCTGAGCTGAAGCCAGATGCTTAATGACTGAGTCACCCAAGCACCCCTGGCATGGGCATTTAAATGGTACATTAGAAAATATCTGCTTAACAGAGAAGTGATATAAATCCTCTTGCTGGTCATTACCTATTAAATATAAATTGATTAAATAATCAAAAGAGAGAGAATGGAAAAACTGGGGAAAATACACTTTACTGAATGCTGTCTATAAAATAGACACTTTAGTTTTTGATTTTTTTTTTTAAAGTAATCACTACACCCAACATGGGGCTTGAACTCATGACCCTGGGATCAAGTGTTGCATGCTTTACCAACTGAGCCATCCAGGCACCCCAAGATAGGCTCTTTAGATTCACAGAACTGGTTGAAAATAAAAGAAAAAATAAGTACTTTATAAATAGTAAAAGATATTTAGAATGGCTATATTAATGCCAAAGTAGATTAAAAATTTATTTTAAATTCTAGTTAGTGAACACACAGTGCAATATTGGTTTCGGTAGAATTCAGTGATTCATTATTTACATACAACAGCCCGTGCTCATCACTAGAAATGTCCTCTTTAATATGCATCCCCCACCTCCCTCCCTCCATCAACCCTCAGTTTGTTCTCCATCATTAAGTGTCTCTTATGGTTTCCCTCTTTTTCTTTTCCCCTTCCCATGTATTCATTCTGTTTTTGTTCTTAAACTCCACATGAGTGAGAGCATATGGTATTTGTCTTTCTCTGACGGACTTATTTCACTCAGCATAATACACTCTAGCTCTAGGTACATCAGACCTATCCCACAACGTGGTTTCGAAAAAGAAGTGAAGAGAAAATTAAATTGTTTGCTAATTGTGCCCCATGAGTTTTTTATCCAATATAATAGTCACAAAGTATGTGTGTATCTTCAGATAGACTTTATTATTCAGTACTGACCTTGTTCAGAGCCTCATCCTCTGTTTTACAAGCCCACCAGTACTTGTCAACAAAGAGGCTGACAGCGTTGTCTCACTTCCTCAGGGACTTTGGAAGAAGACTCTGGTGTTACAAAGCCCACTTCTGCTGGGCCACCTTGTATGTCAGCATTTTGTTCAATACAGAATTGTTGATTACATAAATGTAAAACATGTGTTTCTGTTTAACATTCCTACTATGTGTATGAAAGAAGTAAAACTCTTAGGTAACTGCTATAGCCATTAAATTCAAAAATAATTTCAAGTTTTAAATTCATTAAAAAATAGAACGATCAGGATGCCTGGGTGGCTCAGTTGGTTAAGCAGCTGTGTTTGGTTCAGGTCATGATCCAGGGGTCCTGGGATCGAGTCCTGCATTGGGCTGCTTGCTCAGCAGGGAGCCTGCTTCTCCCTCTGCCTCTGCCTGCCTCTCTGCCTGCTTGTGTTCACGCTCTCTCTCTGACAAACACATAAACAAAATCTTTTTAAAAAATATGATACAATCCATAAGTGACTCTTAATCTCACAAAACAAACTGAGGGTTGCTGGGGGGAGGACGGTGGGGAGAGGGTGCTGGGTTATGGACATTGGGGAGGGTATGTGCTATAGTGAGTGCTGTGAAGTGTGTAAACCTGGCGATTCACAGACCTGTATCCCTGGGGAAAAAATATATTATATGTTTATAAAAAAAAAAAATTTTTAAAAACCCCAAAAAACAAACAAACAAAAAAATATGATACAAGGCCTAAAATGGCCTGCACTCATCAAAGTCTGCCATCAGACTGTGAAGTCAGAGCTGTGCCCCGTGTGTGCCCCACTGTAGCTGACCTGGGCACCCAACTCCCCCTTTTCACACTGGAATCTTCGAGCTCCAGTGTGGTCCTCTGCTCAGCAAACAGGAAAGTTTGTCACTTACCCATTCTTAAAACAAATATATGTCCGCATGTCAGTTACCATGACACAAAGAAAAATGCTCGGACTTAAATAAGATTTATGAAGGATTTGTGCCTACTCAGTATTAAAATGATCCCAGCTGTAAACAATGAGACAATGAAAACTCTAAAATCAGGTAATCTGCCTCACTTTGGAGGGCAGGAGAGCCAATGTTACACTTCAGGAAAATGTTACAACCAGGAAAAGCTGAAACTTTGTAGTTGTTTCCTTAGGGCACACAGATGTTTTAGAGAGGGAGGAAGCCTCAAAATTGACATTTAGTTTTCTGCTGAAAAATATTTAGTATACAGGAAAAAAAAAGTCACTGCCACAAATAGGATAAAAATAACTAAAGAAGGAAGGTTATGTCACCGCATCACTGATCGCATTATTTCCTGAAGGTCTGCCTTCTGCCCCTTCTCGCACACACATACACATGGACGTCCTGCACTGGATGCTTCTTGAAAGGTATACTTCAGTGTGAAACTTTCCTCTGAAAAAAATTTAGGAGTCTTAAATGAATCATAGCCACAGAGGCTTTAGGTCTAAAAATATGCCAAATATTTCCAAGAACAGGATAAACAAAATAACTGAATGTGACATGCAGACACGAATCCTATCATAAAATGAAAATAGCCGCATCAAATAGTAACCAGGAAAAGCTGAAACTTCTTTCTGGGGTCTGGCATTTCTCTGAAGGAGGGATCTCCAGAAAAAAAAAAATAAATAAATAAATAACAGAAGCACTCTCCTATATGTGGACAGGAAAGCTGGTTGTTGGAAAGAGACTTCAGGTCTTCAGACTTATTTAGACTTATTTAGAATACCTTTCTGGGAAAAGAAGCAAGACTTTTCACAGTAATGTGTGATCTGTTTGGCTTTTCGTTGGCTTTTCCCTTGACAGAACCACATCCAGATGGAGGCTGTTTGACGTAAGCAAATTTTCTAAGAAGTTTTTATGAATAAGAAAAAAAAAAGGTAAGTTTTAATCACCCTAGCCTCAGATGATTAGAGTTTATTTTAATGATCAATCCAAGATTTCATAATACTTCCTTTACAGACTATTCTTTTCTTAAAACAAAATGTAAACACAAAAAATCCCAATAACTAATCCCAACATAAGCTAAAGAACAAATTTAGACAATTGGTAAAGCTATTCACTCCCCATAGATGTGCTTGCAAAATATTACCTTTATGGCTTAGCATTTAGGGATAAACAGTGTAATTGATTAAAGTATCATGCCAATCATATAATCTCACATAAAGCTTCATGTCAGCAACACAACTATAATTGGTAATATGTGGATTTCACAGGAAATGTTTTCTAAAATAAGGTAAAATTCCAAAACAAAAACAGAAAAAAATAATAAGTTAAAATTCCATTTCTTAACTGATTTTTCTCATACCTTCTGAGGCTTTCCTTCAGGTCTGAGGGATGGGACAGGCCAATACCATTTTCCTTTGATCAGAAAGGGCAGCGAGAGACGCCTGCCCAGTTTAGGTCAGACATTAACTGCACCACCTATTGCGGGGCCCGAAGGATTCCAGGGTGACTAATTAGTGGGGCAACAGTCTCCCTCAATGGGCTAAGGATCTCTTTACTGGTTGGAACCTAGAGAGCACCAAAATGATTTTAAAATTTGAGAAGACGTGGGGTACCTGGGTGGCTCAGTGGGTTAAGCCTCTGCCTTCGGCTCAGGTCATGATCTCAGGGTCCTGGGATTGAGCCTCACATCGGGCTCTCTGCTCAGTGGGGAGCCTGCTTCCTCCTCTCTCTCTGCCTGCCTCTCTGCCTACTTGTGATCTGTCAAATAAATAAATAAAATCTTTAAAAAATTTTTTTTTAATTTGAGAAGACGGAGCGTTTCACTTTCCCTTTCTCCACAAAAGTTTTTGGAATGGACTACATGTATAATACCCCATGTAATACAATACACATAAATGGGGGTATTCCCAGAAACTGGTTGAGAAGAAAATAGAACCTTTAAGGCAAAAAATACAAGAAAATTTTCTTGAAATAAGAGAACACATTAATTCTCCTATGAAAATGACACTTAACTTTGTATGCAGTAAAAATGTGAACAAGAAATGTGAATAAAACCTTTTATGTAGCAAAAATGTGAATTAAAAAATGTGAATAAAACTTTGTATGCAGTAAAAATGTGAATAAAAAAATAAAATAAAAGCTTTAAAAAATAAAAGCTAACAGGAAGACCTATCCTACTACCAAAGTTACTGGAATTTATTGAAGGACTTCCTTAGGTCACCACGCAAAAGTATCAGGTGATGCATGAAGGTAGAAACAGCAGACTAGCCTCAGACTTCGCTACAGCAACATTCCGTACATGAGAATGCAACACCAAAAAAGATGTTCAGCTTGATCAGTAACAAAAGAAATGTCATACAAAACAAGGAAATAAAATTTCACCCAGACAGGTTTTTTGAAAAGAATTTAATACCCATGTTTGATGAAGGTTTGTGGGGAAAAAACCTTAACATAACTGTAGAACGCTATGCTGTTACAACCCTTCTGGAAGGCAATATAGCAACATACTTGAAAAATGTTAAAACTCCATCTTCCTTTGACTTGTTATTTCCATTTCTGAGAATTTTAAGTGGAGGAAAAAAAATTTTAAGGGGGAAAAGTGAAAGGGAAATAATGTTAGCTCCCAAAATTTTTTTCCAAAGAGAAGGGGAAAAAAACTAAAGAAGGTAGCTATATATCTGACCCTTGGAGAGAGATACTCCATATCTCCATTTCACAGATAAAGAAAATGAAGCTCAGAGATATTAAATAACTTGCCCAGGGACATCTAATTATTCTGCGAAGAACCAGAATCCAGGTTCTCATTTGGGACTTGGAAGCATAAACTCTATTTACGTCATGCATAACATTCTGCCGTCAACGTGTCCCAAGCACAAGTAACACAGAGAAAAGAGCAGAGAGATGGAGTTTGTTAAATGTCACTTTTTAACCCAAAAGCGGTAAAGAAATACTACTCAAAGCAGTGCCTCCTTAACTTCTGAAAATGCCATCAAAGGACTTCAGCACATACAGTATTACAAGACGTTTAAAGGACTTTGAAAATCTACCGTCCATGCCCCTTATTCACAGCATTCACGGTCCTACAGAGTCCCACAAACAGCTAACCAGTGAATCCTGAACCAGGGCTCCTAGGGCAAATGGAGGTGGGTTCAGGAGCGTCTCCGGTCACATTTCTGTCAACCAGTCAATAACTTCACCTTGTTTGATGTGTTTCTGTTTAGAGATTCTTTACTTAGCATGTATTGCTGATTTATGAATCTCGAACTTGTGGTCGACAGCACTGGAACTCACACCTCTACAGAGCTCAGCTAACACACTGCCTTTGTGAGGCACATCACGGGCCTCTTGATCTCAGCAACATCAGACAACCCTATACTTGGGGGCCATTTTAATCAGCAAAATCACCAACAAACACCACAAAAATGCAAAGAACATGGCACTAAACAGATTGAGAAAAGGACATGTGTTAACGGTAGGAGAGCCGAAACAAGAAGGCAGTATTGTTCAGTATTAGCTGGGAGAGTGCATGTGAGGCAGTTTTTGGTTTGGGGTTTTTTTTGTTTGGTTGGTTTTTGTTTGTTTTTGTTTTTTGCCATTATGAAGGCAGACAAAGGACCACATAAACACAAGTCTTGATTTTAAGGTTACAAATTAACTTCAATGAGTGGGGAATTCACAAATCCAGAATCTAGAAATAATGAGGATTGATCATGGCAATTTATAGTTCAAAAGCTATGCATTAACCTACCTGTTTTTTTTTTTTTTTTTAAGATTTTATTTGTCAGAGAGAGAGCGAGCGAGAGCGAGCACAGGCAGACAGAGTGGCAGGCAGAGTCATAGGGAGAAGCAGGCTCCCTGCGGAGTAAGGAGCCCGATGTGGGACTCGATCCCAGGACGCTGGGATCATGACCCGAGCCGAAGGCAGCTGCTTAACCAACTGAGCCACCCAGGTGTCCCTTAACCTACCTGCTTTTAATGACAATGTTAGATAATGGGAAGAAAATGAAGGATGGAGACCATGCTTACAAGTAGGAATCAACTGAGGGTCCACTTGTGCCTCCCAGGTGGATAACGGACGGTAGTAATGGAACATGCTTAAAGCTCAAAATGACAAGGCATGCACTTTGTAGGTGTCCCACAAGAGAGGAACTAAATAACTCACATCAACTTGGCAATGTGCAGAATTTTTTTTCGTTCAGAAATGTTTTGGTAATATAACATCTCTAATTCCATTTGCTTTCCTGAAGCCTAGTGGGAAAAAGATAGGAATTATCCAATTTCAGCAGAGTAAAAGCAAATCTAGCATTTTTTTCTGAAGAGCCACAGGAATCTAAGCTACAAAATATGGGGCAATTTATTAAGAAATAATTCACAAAAAATTATCTGAACCATTTGTCAAGCATAGAGTACTACAGAATATTTCTCTAAGTTGGGAAATCAATTATAAGTTGCTGTATGTACTACGATGGCCTCTGGAATCTGTCATGTCTGCAAGACACGATATCCGGCTAATTATCAAGGTTTTTGCCTTGCCATTCCAATGTATTACTCATCACAAGCATTAGAATATATTTTATATACACATTATATAATACATATTTCTACAGAGTTCAGCAGAGAGTATGAATTTAAGGGAAATTCCTAAAATGTAGGAAAAGGATTTAAAAAAAACAAAACAAAACTGACTGACCTGTTTAGTAATCTCTCTACAAGCTTCACTTCCCATGACCTCAGTGAAAATTCAAAGACATTCCTTCATAGGGTCATCCAAATCAGAGGGAATGTCCTCTCCAGTTTGCTCCTTATCAAAAATCAAATTCAACTAATTTGCGGTCTTCAGAAGTAGTGCAGTCTGGACTACGGTCTTGTCTTCTCAGCTCTTCGTCTCTGGCTTGCTCACCTGAGGAAGAGATTGGGGGCTGGCTTGAATACGGACACGGACTTCCCTCATTTTGAGTATCATAAGTTGTTTTTATGTATTTTTTGCTTGTGGATAACTCTCATTACAAATTCTGTTCTGCATTTCTTGGTCACTGAGAGGTGCACAATGTATGCTTTCTTCTCAAACACAGGCACAGTTTTTCTCACCACCAAAACTTCCCATCTTAGAAATGGGGTTTTTAACACCATGCAAGTTACTTCTAACATCTAGCGAGCCTTGAATGAGCCGTTTTGGTAGTTCTAAATTGTTACAGTCATCCTTTGTGTGGTTAGTTGGGTTTTCTCTAGTTTTTCCACTTCTTTGTCACTAATTTTTTTTTTTAAGATTTTATTTATTTATTTGACAGGCAGAGATTACAAGAGGGCTGAAAGGCAGGCAGAGAGAGAGAGGAGGAAGCAGGCTCCCTGCTGAGCAGAGAGCCTGATGCGGGGCTCGATCCCAGGACCCTGGGATCATGACCTGAGCCGAAGGCAGAGGCTTTAACCCACTGAGCCACCCAGGCGCCCCTCTTTGTCACTAATTTGATGATTTCTCTCCTCTGAGGACACTATATGTAACCTTTCATCCATATTCGGATACTTGAAGCCACTCCAACCAAGGTTTAGCCTTTTTAGAAATAGGCATGACTGGAGGTACATCCATTACAAGGTTGTCTTCATCAGATTCTTGAAGATGTATTGTAATTCTTATTGGAAAGACATAAGGTCTTTGGCTCTCCTGGGACTTGTGGGCATTTTCCCCCACATATTTTTTCAAGTGGCAGAGGTGGTGTATCAGTCCTGTCCTGCCTTGCTTTCGACATGCCAAGCAGCCCTGCAGAATAATTGAGCAAGGGGTCATATTCAAGATCTGTTGCTGGACATTTGTGGTCTGGCACATACTTTCTAGGCTGACTCTGTGTTCTTTGATAGTTCATCCCACTTCTCCTTTGGAAGTAGGCTATTATATTCAAGAAAATCTTGCCTCAAATTTGTGTCACTCAAGGAGGCAATGTGGCTTTGCAGTAGTTCAAGTGTTAAAGTAAACTTAGAGAGCCTCTTCTGCTTTTCTTTAACCTCAGTCTTGACAGATTTGAGTTCTTTGTTGAGCCTTTCCAGTTCTTCCATAGTTGTGCCTAGTTTTGTCAATGGAAGAGGAGTTGTATCTTTAAAAATCACCTCAGAAGAAATGCAGACTCCAAATATCGTGGACAAGTAGTTTACTATCAGAAGGACATTAATTCCTCCAAACCCAGCCATTAACACGGATACTTGAAGTAGTTCTAAACCCCCCATTAACATGGGGGGTTGTTTACCAATTGATGGGTTCTTAGAAGCAGAATGAGAAGTCAAGGACTAGCTCTCCAAGTCTTTCAAACATCAAGCCCAGGTCTGATTAAATAACATCCATGCCTCATTGCTAGAGTGACTATATATCAGTGGGTCAGGCCAGGTTTACACATCATTATTTAACTGTGTCAAATGTGATACAGTTTGGATATACCCCATTCACCTCATTATTTACCAACCAGTGACAATTTGAAAAGAGTTCAAATAGCTGAATGCGACTTACACAGAATTGCACATAGTTTCATGCACCAATACATCTTGTTTATAAGTTATTTAGAGCACCAGTCTTTCCTAAATTAGTGGGCCTCAAAATTCTCATTGAGGTCCTTGGTGATCTAATGATTGCCACAAACATAAAATATGCTCCCCCCAGCATATATCATTAAAAACAAAAACAAAAACAAACTATTTGTCAGAGAGCAAGCGAGAACACAAGCAAGCAGAGTGCAGGTAGAGGCAAAGAGAGAAGTAGGCTCCCCGCCAAGCAAGGAGCCCAATGCAGGTCTCAATCCCAGAACCCCAGGATCATGACCTGAGGCAGCGGCCCAACGGACTGAGCCACCCAGGCATCCCTAAAAACTTAAAAAAACAACAACAACTTAAAAAAAAATCTTATAAAAAAAATCAGTCAATACAACAAACCTCCAGTGCAGTTTTAGATTCACACTCCTGAGGGAAAACCAGGACAGTTACAAGAGATAAGGCTTGCTGTAACAGCTGTTCACAACCCCGGCAGCTCCTTCCTGACTTTTAACTAAGGAAATCACAAGTTTCTTTCCTCTTTCCAAGATACATTTTCCTGTATCATTTACGAGGTAATTTACACATCTCTCTCTTCTCTCAAACAAGAGATTTCAGATTTAAAATGTGATCCCAATTTTTGAAACTCTGCATTTATTTTAGATAACCCCCATGCTTTGGTAACACACACATGCTTCTTCTTAACACAATGAGCACTCTCTTGGCTCAGTAACCTTTGGCTTCCTATTAAAAATTAACTCTGTTGAAATCTAAAACAATGTGTTAAAGAAGTATGTGGAGGAAGGAGAAGGCAAAAAAGCGAGCGCAAGAATGAAAATTATCCTAGGATCCAAACATATGCCTGGATCGAATTTCCCTTTACATAAACTTGGACAGGGGACTAAACTCTGGATACCCAGCCAGAACTGCATTTTAGCTTAAGCTGGATTTTATTTATTTATTCCTTGATTCAGGAAAGGGTCTTCGGCACTGCTTTGGGGACTCTACTGGGGGGGGGGGGGAAGAAGAGGGATTATACTTTCCGTTCATGTCACCAGTTTTTAAGAAAAAAAACAAAATTTTTTCCTATCAGAAGCTACACTTAGGGGGCTAATTTTGAAGTTTGAAGGCAGGCGTCACAATCTTTGCTCAAGGTAGAAGTGACTGAGGAGCTCCTCTGGACCCTAAATACTTTTTGCTCCAACCAGGGTCCTACCCCACCTTCTTTCACCAGAGCAGAGCAAAACCCCTATAATAACTCCACATTGGGGATGGTGTCAAGGAGGGAGGATCGGACCACACAAGTCCACGCACATCCGTCAAAGCGAGCAAACCTGGGCTCACCTTTCTAGGATCCCACGCTTGGGCATCTGCAGGTCCACAGCAGAGAGATGGCAGGCTGGGCCATCACGGCTCCCCAGCCCTCCCCCGGACCACCTGACTTTGGCCCCGCCCCATACACCCTGCCCGTGGAGCCTCAGGTGGTTATGCACAGCTCTCCCTTACTGGGGTGGAGGTGTTCTCTTCTCCCAGCCGGGGAAAAGAGGTTTTTTTGGTTTTGGTTTTGGTTTTAATTTATTTTTATTTATGTATTTTATTTTCAGCGTAACGGTATTCATTGTTTTTGCACCACACCCAGTGCTCTATGCAATCCGTGTCCTCTCCAATACCCACCACCTGGTTCCCCCAACCTCCCACCCCCGACCCCTTCAAAGCCCTCAGATTTCCAGACTCTTTCTAGGAAGCCAGCATTACCTTGTTCCCCAAACCAGGCAAAGACCCTACCAAAAAGGAGAATTTCAGACCAATATCACTGATGAATATAGATGCTAAGATTCTCAACAAGATCCTAGCAAACAGGATCCAACAGCACATTAAAAAGATTATCCACCATGACCAGGTGAGATTCATTCCTGGGCTACAAGGATGGTTCAACATTCACAAATCAATCAGTGTGACAGAACACATTAATAAGAGAGAAGAGCCACATGGTTCTCTCAATTGATGCAGAAAATGCATTTGACAAAATCCTGCATCCATTCCTGATTAAAACGCTTCAAAGTATAGGGATAGAGGGAACATTCCTGCACCTCATCAAATCTACCTATGAAAGACCCACAGCAAATATCATCCTCAATGGTTAAAAACTTGCAGCGTTCCGTTGAGATCAGGAACACAACAAGGATGCCCACTCTCACTACTCTTGTTCAACATAGTATTAGAAGTCCTAGCAACAGCAATCAGACAACAAAGAGAAATAAAAGGTATCCACATTGGCAATGAAGAAGTCAAACTCTCTCTCTTCGCAGATGACATGTTTCTTTATATGGAAAAGAGGTTCTTAAGGGAGCTAGCCCACGCTATCTTCCCCCAACATCACTGCCCCACCTCCTCCAGGTTTCAGGAATCTTGCGACCACCCAAAAGGTCTGAGAAACACGTTCCTAGTTAGGACCCCCAGAGCATCCTTACTGTGCTCAGATCTCAGGACAGACTTTCCATGGGAGGGATGAAAAAAGAGGGAATAAAGGTTGGCACTTAAGGCTCCTGATCCTGGGTGTGTGATGCTGGGGAGATTTACTCTTGAGGACTCTGGGACAACTTGGTTCCCCTTCCTAACACAAGCACTGGTTTTTTCTCTGGTCTGTAATAGCCACTCTGTAGGAACTGCCCTTAAATAGCAAAGGTGGAGAAAAATAGATTAAAGTTCCTCTCTGAGGGCTGAGGAACAGGCGGAGTATGTGCACCAGAGAAAAGAAGAGGGTGTTTCAGAATGTCAGGGAGATAGGTTAGTTAAAAAACCAGGTTTTGTTTGTTTGTTTTGTTTTTTTAAAATGCCTTTCAGGGAGAAACACCCAGATAATCTGCTCAGGAAATGCAGGTTTGGTCAGTTAAGGGACAAATCAGAAGTATCCCCCCCCCCCCGCCCCGCCCCACCCCGCCCCACCCTGGGTTATGTGACCCTCTTCTCGCTTCTAGACTAGGAAGTGGGGAGTAGATACAGTAAGGACTACCTGGTATTTTTCATGCCCCCCCCCCCCCCCCCCCCCCCCCCCGCGCGCAACTTGACTGCAAGTTACATGGTATCTGCAAGCTAACCCCACTGATGAGAAGTCAATTTCTAAAAAATATGTTAACCTCTCTTCAGGCATTTTAGCCATAGTAATGCTATAGTGATTAACTTTCTTGCTCTATAATACTTGTTAAGCACTGTAGAGAAGTTGGGTCATTGAATCCTGACTTCACTTACTTCTGATCAAGGAAATCCTGGGCCCCTCTCAAGGGTAGGTGGAGAAAACAGGTGGGAATGGTTGATAGTCAAACCCTCCTCAAGTCCACCTGATACTCCCTCCACACGCTCTTTCTCACCCGTGGATTCAACGTGGCTCCCCCGCACCTGCTTCCAGGCAGCAGCAACTCTCTGCCTCACTCAGTTCCTACCGCATGTCCTGGCGCCCCAACTGGCAATACAAACGCTGGCCCAGACCCCCGGTGCCACCAAAAGGGCATGGAAAATGGCAAAAGTAACCCGCTGAGGGTAGCTTGGGCCACTGCCCAAGGTCACCCCCACTGGCTCAAGAGCTTGGCCCACACAGAGCAGGAGCTGGGGAGAGCTGCCAGGCCACTGCTTTCCCCTGGAGCGTCAGTCTGATATAGTCCATAGCGCCTCAAGGGCAGAGCTTTCCCAACCAATGGTGAGAGGGGGCTGGATTTAGGACGGAAATGACTGAGAATGGTTGGGGCCGGGGTTTGGGGGGGGGGGGAGGGCCTGGCTGGTGAGTGTGAACAGACTCTTTGCTCCTCCGCAGGGAAGGTTTGTAGGGACCTACGCCCGAGGTAGAGAAAACAATTTCCCAAGAGCTAAAAGGTCCCCTAAGGAACCTCCTGCCCTATGTGGAGCCTAGCTTGCTCCTAACAACCACCTTTGACTTCTATTATATTTGACTAGTAACCTCCATGAATCACAGAGAGACCTCGTTTTGGAAGCACATCTTACCTTCTCCAGCAGGTGATCTTAGGCAGCATATCTGATTTACCTGAGTTTTCATTTCTTGATGTGTGAAATAAGCGTGCCATTCAGTGTGACATACCAAACCGTGGAGCATAAAGTAGGTGAGAATTTAGGAAGACAATAAAACCTGAATTCGCACCCTCCCCCCAGCTCCACACATATCCACAAAAGATCTGACACGTTCCCCAAATCCTTCCAGTTGAAACTAATACCTCAAAGGGAAACGATATCCATATTCCATTGGTCTTCTTTGGAAATTGACATACTTCTGGAATGGATGGCCTCATAAGTGATTGATCACTCGACTTTTAAACAAGAATGCTAAGAGGCTTGTAGTGATCCAAAGGGGAACAGCACCCCAATGTTTGTAGCAGTGATGTCCACAATAGCTGATGGAAAGAGCCCAGATGTCCATCGACAGATGATTGAATAAAGAAGATATGGTGTATATACAGTGGAATATTACTCAGCCATAAAAAAAAAATCTTCCCACTTACAAGGACATGGATGGAGCTAGAGGGTATTATGCTAAGCAAGATACATCAGAGAAAGACAAATGATTTCATTCATATGTGGAATTTTAAAAAAACACCGGATCACAGGGAAGGGAGAAAAAAATAAGACGAAATCAGAGAGGGAGAAAAACCGTAGGTGACTCAACTATAGGAAACAAACTGAGGTTTGCTGAAGGGATGGTGGGTGGGAAGATGGGGAAGTGGCTGATGGGCACTAAGGAGGGAACGTGATGTAATGTGTCCTGGGTATCCTGGGCGACTGATGAATCTCTGAACTCTACCTCTGAAACTGATACATTATATCAATAGAATTTAAATAAAAATTTTAAAGTGGCAAAAATTAAAAAGAATGCTAGGAGTCTCTAGTACTAATTTAGTTTCATTTCTTCATAGGGCACAACTGTTTCAGCAGTAAAACACAAACAAGTGTGTTCTTTTTGCTTTGGTGAGGGGGAAGGATGAAGGTAGTGGTGATTATCATGAAAGTTTCCCAAATGTCCACAGATAAGATAGATACCTAAATGTCTTCATTTTAAAGCTAATCAGCCTAGAGTAAATAAATTTCACAAGTCACTGTCCAGGATTATTTTTACTGAATGAGTTTTCCACACCTTAAATTATTTTCTTGTATTTTTTTTCCATTGTATAGTTCTTATGGCTGAGATAATTTTATTGAATATGTCCTCCTTTTCAGACACCAGTAAATTTAAGTTTCTCAGCAGTTTCCAAATCATGACGTTAGTGAAATCACAAAGAAACTTCTTTTCTGACAAAAACTTCAAGTCTACTCATCAGTGGGTGTTTCTTCACTTGGCTCCTCACTCTGAATTAAATCTGACTCCTCATTCCCGCCTGTCTCATCTGAGGCTGTGGAAACAATGTCTGTTGTTCTAGATTTTGACACTGTGTCTTGTTTTTTCAGTTCTGAAGAAGTGGTGCCCCAAAACGTGCTGCTCTCAGCACTCTTAGAGAAAGATGTGTCTGATATGCCTTCTGATGGATGAAAATAAGACAGAGTTGCCAGCTCTGGGTTGACGGTGTATTCAGTCTGACATCTATTTTTATAACTGAAAAAGAAAACATGTATTGAGAATTATTTTTCATTACATACATTTGCAGCTCAACTCAATTTAGAAAAGCATCACAAAAATTGAAATAACACATTAATTCTGTCCAATTACTTTGTATAACACCATATAAATAAATGAAAAATGTTAGACCTTAAGCAGATGTGCTGTTTAGAACAGAGTTCATAGCTCTTTTGATCCAAGGCTGGCAAAAAAGAATGCATATCTAGATTTTCTATAGCCTTTCCAATTGACGAATATTACTTTATCTCTAGATGACTAATACACTGGGGGAAAATTCTCCAGACAGCCCCATGCTCCTTTCTGAATAGGGGAACTGGAGTTTAACTTGAGATCTTATAGATACATTTGGGAGCCACATTTCCTGAACAATTTGCTAAAGAGAGAGGGTGACAGCTTCACATCGTGCATGTTCCAAAGACTCCAGAG
Organism: Mustela putorius furo; assembly: GCF_011764305.1. NCBI lineage: Eukaryota > Metazoa > Chordata > Mammalia > Carnivora > Mustelidae > Mustela > Mustela putorius. The sequence goes on from NW_025421375.1 coordinate 13,459,946, forward strand.
GTCTGCAGACTTACTTAATTGTCTTCACTTTGTACAGCATGGCACTACAGACTGCCAAGAGGATAACAAAAAGGAAGAGGGTCATCAACGAGATGCCCAGCATTAATTTTAACTTGATTTCCTGTAGCTTGGTCAGGGTGTCTTCACTTGTGGCATTCAAATCAGACCCTGAGAGGAAAGAAAGAAAGTGCGATGGAAAAGAGTGACTGTTTCCAGCATGTCTTCCTGGACGAGTAAAGAGAGCAAAGCAACTGAAGAGAAGGCTTCACCATCCAGGGTATCACTGTGCACCCTCACTTGCCTCATGCAACGCAAAGAAGACTGTAGGCTACTCCCTAAGGCGAAGTACTCTTCACTTGTTTTGTTGAACCGCCACAGTCATCCCGGGGGAGCTGTTCTTAGCTCCATTTCAGAGGATCAGGGAAGTTTATGAATTCGCCCATCTCACATAACGAATGAAGGGCAAAATCTGGTTTCAATCCCAGGTTACCAGATGCTCAAATATATCTATAGCCATCTTCCTCCCTGACTGATAAAGACCATTTCAAGACACAAGAGATGACTATTAAAAAATGTGATGAACTTACACACCAGGGCCTTGTCCTTCAGAAGAGAAAGACACCCTTTACTCTTGGGGCCCTCATTGACTTTGATGCTAAAAGGATGGTGTACCAGATGTTCTCTCCATGAAATTTAAGAACCTCATTTGTCATTCTGTTACTGAGACCACACCTAGTGTATTTGATGTTAAAAAAGTTAGATAATAAAACTAAAACTTAATATTAAATAAATAAATAAAACTTAAATAAAGCTAAAAAAATTTTTTTAAACTTCTAAAGTAAGTTAGACAATAAAAAATCATGTCCAGATCCAAAGATGTCGAAGTTCTTTTTACTAAATCTATCAATGAAAATACATCTTTACTGCCACACTTTGCATTTTCCTCAATTTATGTCTGACTTAATAGACATTTAATGGTGACTTGAAATAACTGTGTTGATTTTTCTCTCTTGCCCCAACTTTCTCCCATCCAAAAGTTCCAAAGTTTTCATTATTTTCTAGGTTATGGTGTTTTGGTGATAAGCAGTGGCGAGTTTGCATGTGTGTATTCCCTGATTCCATAATTGTCAAAGGGTGATCTTAGACCATGAAAAGTGAAATGGATACAGCTGTCAGTGATTGTTGACTTTAAGGCAGGTTCTTTGGGGGGGAATAATCACATTATGTTAGGAGGGGCTGTGTTCTTGAATTGCTCTGCTGCTCCTTAAAAGGGTTTTTGTAAAGAGGTGAGTTTATAGTACATTTTGTTTTTCAAGATCATGGTCAAAACTAGAGAAGGTTTGGAATTCCCGACCACTGGAAAAGATGAGAAAGCTAATTACAACCTTGGGCAGTTTTTCTAAGCTTCAGTTCCTTCATCTGTAAAATGGGGATAATCCCAACTTCATGGAGGACTGACATAATAATGTATATAAAGCACCTGACATGTGTAATACGTGCTCCATATGTGATAAAAAAATTAATCATGTTCAATTTAATTACTTGGAAAGACAAAATATTTCTAAGGTAACACAGTATGAGTCATTCCTACACGTAACTTTTCTAAACAAAGCCTCACGTGATATTTTTAAAACCCTGCAAGGCAAATGTTTGTATTTGTCAAATAATCCAATGCAGAACAGAGAGGTCAAGCCTTAGATGTATCATCAGATGCTGGCTTTCCCCCCCCATAGTTTATTTGTAGGACAGAGTTCTGGGGGGAAATTAATATATTGTCTTTTCATGAAATTTTATATTGAAATCAATTCTTTTACTCACATAAATAGAACTAATGCATGCATGAAAATTACAAACCAAACAAAACACAACACTACATTCAGCAGCAGGAATTCTCTCATTCATTGCTGGTGGTAATACAAAATGGTACCGCCACTTTAGAAGTCAGTTTGGTAATTTCTTACAAAGCTAAACATAGTTTTGCCACACAATCCACCTATCACAATTCTTGGCATTTACCCAGAAGAGTTGAAACCTTAGGTCCACACAAAGACCTACATACGAATGTTTATAGCAGCTTTATTTGTTATTGCCAAAAATTGGAAGTAATCAAGATGTCCTCCAGTAGGCGAATGGATACATTGGTATATCCACACAAGGAAATGTTATTCAGTGATAAAAAGAAATGAGCCATCGGGTCACGAAAATACTTAGAGGAATCTTAAATGCATATTACTGAGCAAAAGAAACCAGGCTGAGTCTATGTACTTTATGTTTCCAACTATATAACATTCTGGAAAAGGCGAAACTATGGTTGTGGTGGAAGGATCAGTGGTTGCCACAGATTGAAGGACAAAGGGGCGGATGGTGGAGCCGAAGAGATTTCTAGTGCAGTGAAATGATTCTATGATCGTGTTGGTGGACACAAGATTATGCAGTTGTCAAAATGTACAGACCTGTGCAACACAAGGAGTGGACCCTAATGTAAACTACGCACTTTAATTAATACTAACATTGATGTTAGCTCATCCATTGTAAAACCCGTACCAAACTAAACTCAAGCTGAGAACGATAGGAGAAACCAAGTTGGGGAAATGCAGGAGAGCTCTCTGTACTTTTTGCTCATTTTATTCTGTAATCCTAAAACTGCTCAGAAAACAGAGTCTATCAATTAAAAACACTGTGTTCTAGATATCTAGATATGATTCACTTGCCTACTCCTCTGATTGGTTTCTCTGTTTCAGGAATAGAAGTCACAAAACCGGAAAATGAAAACATCCCTCTGCATATATGGCGACTGGAGAATAATGCTTAGGAGCCTCTTTAAAACAGCACATGTCCTCACTGAGATAATGTTAGCTACCACGCTACCCTTTTACATACATTCCACGTTACTAGGGAAAACAGTATCTCCACGCAGTGAAGTCACACACTGAAACGTGTGCCGGCACTTATGCCATTTAACTGAAGTATTTTGTTCTTACTTGGAATTGGGCGAAATAATTCATCTCTTTCTTCAATCTCCTCAGCTGTTGGTGTTGCATTTAAAGCTGTTAAGACAATAAAGTGGTGTTATGGTAAACAAAATTCACTTATGAAAATTACTGTGTGTGTGTGTGTGTGTGTGTGTGTATGTTTAATATAGAGAGTGTATTCTCATTATTTATGACAGTTATGCTCCACAAAGTCATGGGAACACTGACTTGGTGAAGTCTGAATTGTTGGTCCTGGAGGAAATGCAAGCTTAGATCCCTGAGAACCTCTGGCCACAACGTCTTCATCAACCAATCAATACATAACTTTTTAATGTGTGTTTCTGTTTAAAGATACTTTATTTAATATATATTGCTGATTTATTAACACTGAATTCATGATTAACTGCATGATCACTCAAGCCTAAACAAAGTTTATCTGACACATATTTTCTCCGTAAGTTGTATCACCGCCTTCTTGCGCTCAAGAACACTGCCCAGCATCTTAATACTACACTCAGGGGCCACGTTCATTAGCAAAATCACCGACCAAAAGCGTACAAATGCAAAACACGTAGCACTAAACAGACAACAAAAAGGACACTTAATTACAGTGTAAGAGCTGCAAAAGGAAAACAGGGTGTTCCTTGTTCTGCCTCCGTTAAGCACATGAGGGTCAGGCAATTAAAATTTTTTGCTGCTCTGTGCATGTCTGCAAATGACCATGAAAGTGATGGGAGGGGTGGTTTACACATATATTTTAGACATAGGTAAATTCACAAACACAAAATCTGCAAATAATGAGACTTAACTGAATTCAGTATCTATTTCGTGTTTACAGTGTGTGCATCTATGTGTGTGTGCTACATGAATCACATTATACATGTGTGCATCTACATAAACATACATTTGTAAGACAAGCACACTACATTTACACACATATGCTTATATGTTTATGATACATGCATTACTTTCTACATGCGTATGTTTTGCTATATACTTTGCATTTATTCACAGATCTCCATGTGCTTACATGCATACTGCTCTAAACACAAAGATGGACTACATTGAGGGAGAGCCTTATTTAAAATTTTTAATCATAAATAAACTGAATGACAAAATTGCAACATTTATAGGAGAGTAAGCTTTGGGGAGAGAATCAGAAAGTGTGCGGCACAATCAATTTTGTGGGTTTATTTTGCATTTGCTGTTACACGTGATAATGGCAGCAAAATGTTGACTTATTAATTCTCAATTTTAGAACTATTTACACTGGCCTTGGCTTTCTTATGTAAGACTTTAGAAAACCAAAACATTTCCCCAGCTACCTAACCACTATGAGTTTACCTTTAGCTAACATTGTCCAAAATGCAGGTTCATTTGGACCCTTGATTAGTCCTGTTTAAAAAACAAAATAGAACAAGATAACTAAGTAAGGTAAGTTCAGTTTAGTAAATTTGTGATAGAGCATTTATTCACTTGTTTAGTCATGTAACAGTTATACCTTGAGCTCCTACCATGTGACAGATGCTGTGGCTGGCATTAAAGTTCAGAAATGAAGAGGACACAGGCCTTATGCTGACAGAACACACTCTTAGTTTGGGAGGCAGACAAGAATCACTGTTAATTAGGATGTAGGATAGTGGGGGTTCAATAGAAATGCACAAGTGGGATGCACAGAGAGCCCTAGCTCCAGTTGCAAAGGCCAGAAGCCCTTTGAAATGGAGATGGTGCTCAGTATAGGCTTAGAGGACTAGAAATAGTTTGCCAGGCAAACAAGGCAAGAGTGAGATCATTCCACTGAGTCATGAGATTTGGTGAGTTCTAAGAGCCTCAGACAGACTGGCGTGAAGAATATGGATGGGGAATGTGACTGGAAATGAAACCTGAACATTTCTCAATAGATTATTTTCAGATTTAAATGCCTGGTTAAGAAAATGGAACATAAAAAAAAAATAACAAATTAAGAAAAAAAGAAATTAGAACATGACCCAAGCTAAGTAGTAAATTACTAAAGGTATTTTAGAAAGGAACACCACTAGGATGATGAGATTTCTATTCTTATATATATAAAAAAAAAAGTGACTAAGATTTTTATTTGTTTTAGAAGTGTTAAAGATGCAAACTACTTCACAGTAACCATATGAGAAACATACTTGGATGCTTCTTGTAATGACAGGTCCATTATCTTCAATTAGACCACTCATCCAAGACTTTAGAGGAGAGCCATCCTGGATTGATATGGTTCTATAATTATTTTATAAGGAACAATATTCTATAAAATAATATTTTATAAGGAACAATATTCTTATTGAAAGTAAAATAATGATTTTGATTTTGAAACTTGTCACTACCAACCCCTCCCCCAAAATTTCAGGAAATACTAAAAATTGATTCTAATTACAGATAAATTTATTCCTCAAGCAGATAGAAAATTTACATTATTAAAATGTATTAAAATATACTTATATATCTAATATAAATATAAATATAATACATTTTATTAAAATATGTTTCATTTTAAAAAGAGCCCACATCCTATTCCTTGTCAGACAAATCTAAAAATTGACTCAGATTTTTGCTGTTTAGAAGATTTTAGAGTGACTTTAAATTGTAGCTGTAAAAATTCTTTAAGCATGTTATTACTATATAAAGTACTCAGAGTAGTGAAACATAAATTAGATCATATAATGATATGCTCCAAGTATGACTACAGTTTTGAAACTTTAATACTTTGATTGTATTTTCCAGAGGTTTCTGCTGGAAATTCTTCACTGGTGCCTTTTCCAATAGGTGACACAGTTGTTTCATTGACGAGTTTATCTGAGAAAAGGGTAACAGATTATCAGCACATACAAATATTGACAGCATCTATGATTAGGCATTTTTTTAAGCTAAAAAACGGAAGAAAAGGGGAAAAAAAGAGAAAGATGTTGACATTTTCCCGAGATCTCTCAAGGAGGGGAAAGAAGGCAGCATTTGGGATAATGGGTTGCCTGAGAGGGGATTCATACACCTATAATTTGTAAGAGAGAGGAAAAACAGGGACAAGGGTGGGGGGTGGTTGTGGTGGTGGCTATAAGCTTCCTTTAGAGGTAAGACAGATGTACTGGATGAGAACATTGGGTTCAGATGTTTCCCTTAACAGGACTTGAAGTGATCCTATCAGCCCTGGAGAGCTTGGGGGCCAGTCAGTGTTCGGACACAGAAGAGGAAGGCGCATCAGCGTCCTTGTAAATCAGAAACATCTGCGTGTGAACTACTCAAAACAGAGTCTTGAATACAACCATTTGGGGCTACAAATCAGGGGTTTTCAGGCCTAATTTAGTATATCTCTCAGTCTATAATGTGTCCATCTTCTGGAGGAATGTCAGTAAGAGTGTATTTGGGAACAATTGTGACTGGGGGACATTTTCCACACACATCCCCATGGTGGCCATTTCCTTTAATTTTGTTTAATAAGGAAGTCAGTTAAGTTCCACATGAAGTACAGGCAATCTCACTCTAAAAGAAGCTCTACAGAGAGGCAGAATGAATTGAGACCGAGCCTACCGACAGCACCATGACAGGAGAATTGTTGGCAAGAAAGTTATGAAAAGGAGTCTGTTCCCAGAGTTGACATAATTCAAGCAGGACTCCAACAAAATTCGTAAGTAATCCTTCACCTATGCCATGCATCCCTTATACTTAGAGAAAAGTGTGTGGATTTTCCCCTTGCCCTCACAGTTCTGGGCACTAAAAGAATTGTTAGTCAAAATTATTCTGGAGAATTCCATCTTCTTGAAGGGCTTGCTCCTCTAGAATGTCCCTACCATGTTAGTATTATTTCTTTCTGTTAGAGCCCCCATTTAAAATGGCAGCAATTTCTTATTCCAATCCAACTTTCTTTGACAATACTTTGAGGACCTGAATTGTGGGAATAGAAATTAGGGTTTTAGAATTTCTTCCATGGGTCCTATGGTCTTCAATAATCCATCTCCTAAGGGAATTTGAGCTACCAGGTCTGTTGAAGACCTGACTCTCTGTTTCTTGTTCCAAACAACTCCAAACAAAAATGATGTTTGCTGTGTACATGTAAAATTCCCATGAGTGATTTGCTTAATTAACATATGCCCTTGAAATGCCCCTCTCATTTATGTCCCAAGGTTTAGAATTACTCAAAATATTCCATTATTGTCAAATAACTTTATTAATAATTAGGTATTACGGAATCTGGCTTTTCTCAATATTGAAGCTGCTAGAGCCAGAAACATTCTCTCTTCCCTATTTAATTCTATCCTCTTTTCCTTGTCTTCTGTTTTATGCTAATGTGTTTTGTAGATATGAGCTGTTGATACTTCATGGTGTAAGATATGGATATGTCCTTTGAAGACTTTTAGTGGCCTCTGAAGTCACATGCTGACAAATGTTTTATCTAGCAAATTAATTACGCTTGATGGAAAGACACAAAAAGGAAATAAGAACATTTGAAGTAGAAGGTATAAGTAGAAAGGAATAAAAATGTGGGTTTAAGAAAACATACAATTTTCTAGAGCCCTCGAGTCATTATTTTTCTTTTCAAACCAAAAATATGAGGCTAAGATATGTAAGAACCTCCTTGACTTCTGACTTTATTACTACAAGGGACATGGAGTCAGTCTCCTTTTTTAGAAACTAAGATTCCCTGATACAAGATCAACTAAGACCTTTTTCTTACTTGATACACTCTAGTGCTATTTGGAAATCTTGCTTTAAGGGCTTTTCATATTTGTAACAGTGACTTTCAGAACTCTCAGTACTTACAGTTTTTAAGAGCAAATTGCAAATCAGTTGTTGCTTTCACAGATATTTCAGACTGGCTGCCATTTGGATTTTGCGTTGTGAACACATCTAAAAATACAAGACCAAATGTTTTCAGCAACTAACTCAGTTCCTTCTTGTTCCTTTAAATTTTTCCTTATCTAATTTTTTTTCTTAAAACATAGGCACTAATTCTGAGAAAAGAATAATAAAGTATTTGAGACATTCTTTAGCTACAAATTAAGGAAATGGGGAAGGGTTTAAAAATAAAATTCATGGGGTGCCTGGGTGGCTCATTCAGTTAAGCGTCTATCTGCCTTCAGCTAAGGTCATGGAATGAAGCCCTGTGTTGGGCTCCTAGTTCAGTGGGGAGGCCGCTTCCCCTTTTCCCTCTGCTGCTCCCACTGCTTGTGCTTTCTCTGTGTCAAATGGATAAATAAAATCTTTTAAAAATAATTAAAAAATTAAATAAACATAAAATTCATGGAGAAAAAGCCAAATTGGTAAACCTTGTGCTAAACAACATTCTGAGAAGAAATTACTGAGGGTTGGTTATAATTCAAAACTAATGGATATATCCACTCAACCAGAGTCAAAGTAAATTGGATCCAGATGGCAGTCTGACATATTGACATATACATGTCTCGTTTTTCTTAAAATCTCATGAAATGACAGAAAATTTTATACATACATGAATGTATATGTGTGTTTAGCACCTACATATATATTCAATCATCCTACCATGCAGGCATGTGTATGCACACACAAACAGTGTCATTAGTGTATTTTGATTTTTGAGGAATTTCTGAGCTAGATTTATGGGGAAATATAACAAAACAAAACCAAAGCCCAACATGCATGTTATGAGTCACGAAACTATAAAAATTAAAGCATTTTGGTATTTTTACAGGGAAAAACAGCTAGAAGAAACAATAAAAAGGTAATAACTAATCCAGTTTCAAGTGAGAATTTAGATTACATTAAATGGGCTTCACATGAGTAGGGAATTGGTGTTAGATATTTGGCAAACCTCCTTGAAAAATATAAAGTTTTGTGCGTATATTTATGACATATACAAAGATAATGATTTAAGACCTAAGAGTTAAAAACAAAAATGAGATTATTTGAAAAAATAGGAAAATAATTTAATTTCTTCAATTGAATAAGACCTACCTAACCAAAATATAAAATGCAGAAATTATTTAAAAATTAATCAACAACTAATTTTAGAAAATTACAATTTTTCTCTATGATTAAGGTACCTAGACAGGTTTAATAATAAGCAACAGCCTGGTGGGGGAAATACTTGTTAACTTTTACTATAGGAAAATGATTAATATATTGAACATAGAAAGAGCTGCTGCAAATAAATGAAAATACAGCCTGATAAAAAAAGTGGGCCATGAATATGAATAGGCAAATCACAGAAGTAGAAATAAAAATGCCCATAAATATACAGGGAAATACCCAACTTCATAAGTAATCACAATGCAAATGAAAACAGTAATGGAAATTTCTCACTTACAGTCACAAAATATGATTAACATTATTCATTGTGGGTTAGCTTGTGGGGCATTCTCGAAGGACATAAATCAGTAGATGCTTTTTGGAGGGCAATTTGCTGGTATCAATATTTTTAAAGATTTATTCTTTATTCAGCAATGCCCAGTACTTGATATCTATCCAAAGAGAGATACACCCAACTGTACATGAGAAGAATGTAAAAGGGGAACACTGCATGTAATCCAATTCTTTAAATGCTAGTGGATAAATTATGGGACATCATTTTATGGAATACTAGGCATCCACCAAAAATAATGAGGCAGATGTGAAAAGAGCTTCAGAGTTGTTAAATGAGAAAAGTAAGTCATAACACAATTTCTTAGGGGGATTTCATTTATGTTTTGTATATATTGTGTGTGTAAAAAAGACTTTTTTCTCTAATCGAAGTAATCATCAGGCTCTTAGTTTATTTACCCTCTGGATATGTTAAAGCAGAGGCACCTGCTTTAAACGGAAATGACTGAAAAGGAAATGACTGACACCCTAGGCAGAAGCCCAGTGATAGAGACATTAGATAACACTCCTGACTCTGGCTTTGGTAGTGTGAAATCTGGCCATTGACCTCTCTGAGAATCAGGTGGTTTTTTTTTTTACCTACAAAGGAAGGACATAGATTCACCAAAGAGAAAATAGAAATGCAACTAATAAGTTATTATTATCAAAGTACTTGAGTGTATATATATATATGTGCATGAATATATATGTAAATATCTTGATTGCATTCCTATTTTTCCTTTGATTAATGTTAATAAGGATCCCAAGACAACTAGATTTAATCTTAATTTTTTATTTTCACAAGAGTTTCTTTTGAGTGGAGGACCTTATAAGGGCACAGAAAGAAAGCCCATATGAGCAATGATGAATAAACTGAAGTTTGATGGAAAATTCAGACATCTTAAAGTCATCTTGTTATGGGTTGAATTCTGTGTCCCTCCCCACAAAAAGACACATTGAAGTCCTAACCTCCAGGATCTCAGAATCCAACCTAATTTTGAAATAGGGTCATTGAAGATATAATTAGTCAAGATGGAATCACAGGGGTGAAAGGTGGGCTCCTAATCTGATATGAATGCTGTCCTTATAAGGAGGAGGAAATGGACACAGAGGCACAGCAAGAATGCCATGTGAAGATGGGAGACAGAGACTAGAACTGTGCTACAAGCCAAGGAAGGCCTGGGGCTACCAGGAGCTGGAGGAAGCAAGAACTGATTCACCTCTAGAGGCTTTGTAGAGAGCATGGCATGATCAAAGCTTTGATTTTGGATTTCTGATTTCCAGAACTGTGAGAGAATAAGTTACTGTTGCTTTGAGCCACCAAGTTTGTGGTAATTTGTTTCAGCAGCCTTAGGAAAATGACACCCACCTCCAAATAAATTTTGGTTAACTCACCATAGAATTAGATCAATTTCAAGTCACCATAATTACATAATGAACTTTTTTATTTATGGAAAATTATCAAGAGAACCTTGTTAAACTTCATAACATCTCATGAAAAAAAAAAAGCTGTAGAGGGGCGCCTGAGTGGCTCAGTGGGTTAAAGCCTCTGCCTTCGGCTCGGGTCATGATCTCAGGGATCCTGGGATGGAGCCCCACGTCGGGCTCTCTGCTCAGTGGGGAGCCTGCTTCCCTTCCTCTCTCTCTGCTTGCCTCTCTGCCTACTTGTGGTCTCTGTCTGTCAAATGAATAAATAAAATCTTAAAAAAAAAAAAAAGCTGTAGAAAATGAGAATTTCATTTAACACATGGAAACATTTATGCAATAAATAAGAATTTAGGAAGTAGGAAATAAAATTAGAGTTTTTTAAAACATTAAATCAAACCAGTATAACCAGCTTTTGTATATGCGTTGCTATTAACTTTAAAGACTTACATTGTTTTATATCTTTATAATAATTGCCATTTTTCTCATTAGCAGGAGTATTCTCCTTAATTTCCGGTCCTGGTTTATATTCTTTTATAGTGTTAGGTGCCCACATCTCATCTGCAAAATTCATAAGAAATAAGTTCAGTTCTTTTACTACTTTCTCTTCTTTCAACTACATTTTTCTACAAATGATTTGAGGCAGAGATTTAAAATGTAAATTATGCCATATTTCCAATAATACACTTCGTACCATCCTATAGAAAACTGTCACATACCAGTTTTCTAGGATAATGGGTCATCTTTCTCATCTGCTCTTTCTGTAAAACCTTAAAATGCTTACTCACCAGCACCACCATGGCTAGTTGTACTGAGGTCCTGTAAGGAAAAAACCCCAGATACAAAAATAAACAATATAAAATTCATAGGGCAAATGATTGATTTATCCAGTAATCTCCTGCTTCTCCTCAAGAGTTTCCTTCTGTTGCCCAGCAGGTCCTGTTACTAAGACATTATGATGTCACTGCCGAATGGAGGTGAGAATGCTGGGCATGGATTTCCAAAAGGTTTGTGACTCAATCTGACGTTGATTTTATCTTTGATACTATGATGGTTTCTAGTTCTTAAAAATTAACCATTATAAGATTTTCTTTGAAAATTAGGAAATACATTTGCATGAAATAATGTGAATTATAGTCATCGGGTTTTAAAGAACCACTAATATTGTTGATAACAAAGTGAGAACAGAAGCTTTGGTTTTCAAAGCATTACAATATTATATGTTCTTTTGAAAAACTGCAAGAAAGCATCTGTTAAAAAGTAATCAGAGATCCCTAGATTCAATCCAAGTACCCTGCAAGTTCTGGTTCATGGGCTGCCTTAACTATATAATTCCTCAGTAAAGGTGTTGTGAAACTCATCTTTACCCTGTTGATGAATGATGTTGGACATCTTGTGTCTGTTAGCTATTTCTATGTCTTCTTTGGAAAAATGTCTATTCATGTGTTCTGTCCATTCCTTAACTGAATTATTTGGTTTGGGGTGCTGAGTTTGAAAAGTTCTTTATAGATTTTAGATACTAACCCCTTTTCAGATATGTCATTTGCAAGTATCTTTTGCTATTTCATAGGTTGCCTTTTAGTTTCATTGATTGGTTCCTTTGCTGTGTGGAAGCTTTTTATTTGGATGAACTCCCAATAGTTAATTTTTGCTTTTGTTTTCCTTGTCTCAGGAGACATATCCAGTAAAATGTTGCTATGGCCAAGGTCAAAGAGGTTACTGCCTGTGTTCTCCTCTAGGATTTTGATGGTTTCCTGTCTTACATTCAGGTCTTTAAAACATTTTGAATCTAATTTTGTGTATGGGATAAGACATTATTAAGACAGTTTCACTCTTTTGCTGTCCACTTTTCCCAACACTGCATGTTGAAGAGACTGTATTTTTCCATTAGATAGTCTTTCCTGCTTTGTCGAAGATTAATTGACTACATAGTTATGGGCTCATTTCTTTGTTTCCTATTCTGTTTCATTGATTTTTGTGCCTTAACTATATAATTGTCTCAATCACTGTAGCTTTGCAATACAGCTTGAAGTCCAAAATTGTGATGCCTACAGCTTTGCTTTTCTCTTTCAACATTACTTTGGCTTTTCCCGGTCTCTTGTGATTCCATAGAAATTTTAGAATTGTTTGTTCTAGCTCTGTGAAAAATGCTATTGGTATTTTGATAGGGACTGCCCTGAATGTGTAGATTGCTTTGAGTAGTCTAGATATTCTAACAATATTTATTCTTCTAATCCATGATCATAGAATGTTTTTCCATTTCTTTATGTCGTTTTCAATTTCTTTCAGTGTTTATTATTTCTATCTTCTATCTATCTTTCAGTGTTTATTATTTCTATCAGTGTTTATTAGTTTTCAGAGTACAGATCTTTTATCTCTTTGGTTAGGTTTATTTCTAAGTATCTTATCATTTTTGGTGTAGTTGTAAATGAGATTAAGATTAAGGTTCATTAAAATACTCAAGTATCTTAATGAATGGCTTCAGATAACCAAACCAGGAATACAGGGGATGACCCCACAGCATCCGCCTTGCAGTGGAAAATGCCAGGTTCATGGAGATCACTCTTTGGTAGTGATCTTCCCCCTGTACTTTTTTTAATCTTTTTAAAGTTTTATACTTATGTCCCAAGATGCTTGTTACCAACACAACTGTTAAACAACTATATCAAAAGTTATATTATCTGAGACTATATTAGGAAAAAATATTTACTTTTCACAGAAATCTCAAAGGAAATGGGCTAACAAAATGTTGTTTTGCTACGCTTTTCACTATATACAACAAATGTAAATTTTGTACAATAAATATTTCCTGGGGTAAAAAAAAAAAAAAGAAAGAGTCCCTTTAATATTTCTTGCAGGGTTGGTTTAGTGAACTCCTTTAGTTTTTGTTTGTCTGGAAAACTGTCTCTCCTTCCATTTTGAATAATAATCTTGCTGGATAGAGTATTCTTGGCTGCAGATTTTTGCTATTCAGCATATTGAATATATCATGCCATTCTCTTCTGGCTTGCAGAGATTCTGTTGATGAGCTGTAACCAGCCTTATGGGCTTTCCCTTATAAGTTAGGGACTTCTTTTGTCTTGCTGTTTTCAGGATTTTTTTTTTCTTTATCACTATATTTTGCAAATTTAATTACAATATGTCTTGATATTGGCCTGCTTTTGTCGATTTTGATGGGGGTTCTCTGTGCCTCCTGGATCTGGATGTCTGTTTCCTTCCCCAGATTTGGGAAATTTTTAGTTATTATTTCCTCAAATAAATTTTATGCCCCCTCCTTCTTCTTCTGAGACTCCCATGATACAAATATTATTACCTTTAATGGAGTCATGGAGTTCCCTAAGTCTATTCTCGTATTGTATAACTCTTCTTTCTTTTGTTCAGCTTCATTATTTTCTACTGTTTTGTCTTCTAGGTCACTAATTTTTTTTTTTTTAAGATTTTATTTATTTGACAGACAAGTAGGCAGAGAGGCAGGCAGAGAGAGAGAGGAGAAAGCAGGCTCCCTGCCGAGCAGAGAGCCTGATTCCGGGTTCTGATCCCAGGACACTGGAATCATGACCTGAGCCGAAGGCAGATGCTTAACAACTGAGCCACCCAGGTGCCCCTCTAGGTCACTAATTTGTTCACCTGCTCCTTCCATCCTTGTATTCATTGCATCAAGTCTGTTTCAAATCTTTGTTATTGCATTTTTCATTTCTGACTGATTCACATTTCTGACTGATTGTTTCTTAACTCTTTTATCTCTGTGATAAGGGCCTCCCTGAATTCTTGCATTCTTTTCCTAAGCCCAGAGAGTATCCTTATAATTGTTGCTCTAAATTCTCCATCAGTCATATTATTTACATTGGTTTTGATTAGATCTCTGGCCATGACCTTATCTTGTTCTTTCATTTGGGATAAATTCCTCCATCTTGGCATTTTTTTCTAAGTCTCTGACTTCTGTGTGCTAGAAAAGCCTGCTATGTTTTCTGCTCCTGATAGTAATGGCTTTCTGAAGAAAAGGTCATATAGTGTCCAAGGCTTTGCACTTCTCAGATGTGCGCTGTGTACACTCTGCTGCTGTGTTTGGCTGCCCTATCCTTCAGGCCAGGTGTCTGCAGAGGGTTCCCTTGCCAGCTATGGGCAGTGTTTGGACCTTGGTCAGAGTGTGGGGAGTTCTAACTAGGTGTGCTATGGTCTGCTTGTTAAATGAGACCTGATGTTACTTTCACTAGAACTGAAGCCTTGCAGAACTCTGTTCAGTTAATGAGGTGTACAGGGCTTTCTGCTGGTCCTCTGGGGAAGGAGCCTGCTACACTGGGACTGAGATACACTTGCCCCAGAAAAGTAGTCCCAGAAGAGCACAGAGGGGTAGAACTTGGTATAAGGAGCTTAGACAGCCAGTGTGAGTGCTGTGTTTTTTACCTCAGGGGGCTCTGCACCTATGTTGAGGGGTAGCAGAGGGAAATGGCGTTCACTGCCTTTCTTTATCCTAGGAGACAGGACTCTGCCCATGCCACGTCTTGCAGATGTGCTCCAAAAGATCAAACTGTCTCTCCCATGCACCTTAGGTGATCCCCAGATCATGCTATTTCTGCCCCAGGGGTGCTTGGCTACCTTCACTCCAGGATGGGCAGCAGCCTCAGGGCTCTATCTCAGCCGAGCCCACGGACCTTTCTAACCCCAGGCTTCAAGCCCTGCTGATTGCAAAAACTCAGGAAAATCAGTCCCTCTTGTTTTCCCAGCACCTGGCCTCCGGGAAGTATTTTCTTTGTGTGATCCCCTGTGTGTTCCACTCTCTCTCTCACCTTTCTCTGGGACAAGGGCTTCCTTCCCTCCACAGCACCCACCATCTGTTTTTCCCCCAAACCACATCTCTGCACCTCCTGCTTTCTGTGATGTGACCTCTTCTCTCCCTCAAGTTGTGGAATTTGATCTGTCAATCTTCAGGTCGATTTCTTAGGTTTTCGGAATGATTTGATTGTTATCTAACTGTGTTCTAGGGACAAGACTAGCCAAGGGGTCTCCTTCTATGTCGATGACTAAACTCCCCTCCTCTGTTTTAAAACTTCCACTTAACCTAAGTCATAAGGAGATTGCTAATTAATGGCTGTCCAATCATCTGGGAAAACAGATTGGATGCATTAGAATAGAACCACCAGAACATTGAATGTTGAGGTTGCTAAGAAAAAAAGTGGAAGAACAGATTTACAGTGGGGTCTGGAAGTTAAACTTTTTTTTGAGAGAGACAGTGAGCGAGAAAGCGAGCGATCAGGGATGGATGGTGGGGAGATGAAGAGAGGCTCCATGTTCAGCACAGAACCCAACTCGGGGCTCAATCTCAACACCCCGCGATCATGACCTGAGCTGAAATCAAGATTCAGACGCTTAAGTGACTGAGCCACCAGGGTACCCGTGTTTAACATTTCAAAGCTGGAACAGGACAGTATGGTAATGAGGTCCAAGGACATGGTTTTAGATTGCTAAATTAGATTAGAGGGGAAGAGCATTGGCATTGGGACATCAAGTAAACCAAGCACCCAAGCTGTTGGATGCATTATCTGCGTGGACAGAGAAGATCTGTATGAGAGGAACGAGAGGCACAGGGGAAAGGGGTGCCAAAGCCTTCAGTAAATTAGGGCAGGTATGGAGGCCGACTAAAGATGATGATGTGGGGGGGGGGGGCTGGTAAATGTAGGGCTAAATGGTGTAAACCTTGATACATGAGCTAGATCCGAAGGGCTTCTCTTCTAGAAGGCTGCAGTGAAGATCCAGATGTCACTTAGGACTTGTACTCTTACTGGATCTAGATGTTGCATTTGTAACTGAACATTATAACATAAGCATCCTTGTGAACTTACCATCCCTAGGGCATCAGTTTAGTGAATATTCATAACTGGTTTTGGTCATTTGCCTTACTGTTTGTTATTTGGCTTGCTTCCAATTTTCCTTATTGTAAACCATGAAGTAATGAGCATATTTATGACTCAATTTTCTCCCCGCATTTATGAATATTTCATTTAGATAATTTCCTAAAAGGGGACTTTCTACCTTAAAGCCTATGAACATTTCCCCAGCTCTTGATGCTCTTGGTCCCATACTCACCTTGGATTTTCTCTGCTCCCGCCTGGAAACCAACCATTTCTCCAAGAACTCCTGGTTCCTTTAAGTAGAGACTAGTATTCACATCTCAAGATCTGGGCACTCAATGTATTCCTTGCACTGCCATGTCACCGTCCTCAGGCCATCTCTGTGCACAAACACAGAGACTCTATCAAGTGCCCGAGTGTCTGTGCCTACAGTATGTGGACACGTATGCACACACATACCGATGCTAGCTCTCATCTGCAGGGTTGGTCACAGGCGTTTTGTCTTCAAGTCACAGCAGAGTCCTGCCTGCCCTCCAAGGGACGTCCTCTTCCAGGTGCAAGCCAGAGCACATGGAGCGTGACCTGGTATGGAAGGGCTGGGCATCAGGGGCCTCTAGTCCTTCAGGACTCCGCAGGGAAAACCATCAGCACCACCACCAAATGAACAAAACACAGAGCTATTTCCAACAGTGCGTTAGTGCTCTTCTGAAGGCCAACTTGAGATGCTTTAGGGAAATGTAGCAGCCTGGTGTTTATTCTTAGATCTATTTTCTCTATTCTTTCTGTGTTGAAATGTCTTTTCTTCTATGAAATAAGGGTCATGATATATGGTATCATTGCTAAATCACAGCATAAATATGCTCATTACTTTTTTTTTTGGCCCACCAAAAAAAAAAAAAAAAGGAAATCTAAGGTGTGAGAGGATTATTGGCCATATTTATTTATTTATTTATTTATTTGACAGACAGAGATCACAAGTAGGCAGAGAGGCAGGCAGAGAGAGAGGAGGAAGCAGGCTCCCTGCAGAGCAGAGCCTGATACGGGGCTCGATCCCAGGACCCTGGGATCATGACCCGAGCCGAAGGCAGAGGCTTTAACCCACTGAGCGGCGCCCCAATTGGCCATCTTTCTAACCTGTGAGAAGCCTGCCCTGGGCTTTGCCAAAGACAGAAGTCCGTTCTGCTGGGAGTGGACTGCCTCTCAAGGATTCTTGTGGGGGGAGCTGAGGAAGGGGGCATGATAGGGTCTGGGATTTAGAACGGGCACTCCGGCTCCAGCTTGTGAAAAGTGAATGGTGAGAGAAGATCCTAGACACAGGGAAAGGCCTCCCCTCACTTCCGTAGAGTGATGGGCACAAGCAAGGAGAGCCTGAAGAAATGAAGGGTCAAAGAGAACAGACATGCAGCAAGAGGGACATTTCGAGCTTTGATGCTCACCTTCTAAGAAGAGTCTGAGCACAGCTTTCCTCTAAACTTCTGGAGTTTATTTGCTATTTTGTTTTTCTCCATAATTTCATTAAAATAAAGGGTCTTCCCTTTAGGACAATCTTTTTAAGAATGGTAGGAAAAAGGGTCCAGTTTTTTTTTTCTGAAAAAATTTTCTCCTGTTAGCTAGACTATTTTGGCAAGACTTCCATTGGTAATCGCTGCTTTCTCCATTCTGTATTCACGTGTCGGTTGTATCTGAACTCTAATAATTATCAGGTGTCTTCTTTGAACCCTCAGAGTCTCCCACCCGGCCCTCATGCAAACACATCTTAGGAACTACCTGACTTGACGGGTATAAGAATGAATGGTGATGGTTCGTACAGAAGGGGAAAAATTATACTTCTCAAAGGGCTCCTAAACCAAGAGTTGAGGAAAACCAGACAGATGCACGTAGCCAAAGCAAGGGAGCTGAGGCTTTCGCACTCCTGCTCCTGTGAAATCCATCTGACGACAGCATCTGTGAGTAGATTGCAACGCTGGGTGAGGTCCTACTAAGAGCACTCAGCCATAGTAGGGATGCAAATGTCTACTGAATCAGACAGAACTCATGTTTTCTAGGGTATTCCTATTGCCAGATTTGAGGAGACAATCTTTACTTCCCTCTTCTTAGTATATACTGAGTTTTCCCTGGGAGACGAAGTCTGGTCAGGAACAAAACTGTCTTGTGGGACAATTGGCAGGTGTGAACTTTGCATCAAAGAGGCAAGAGCTCTCCTGTACCCTTGACTGATCTTGTCCAGCTGCAGGAGACTGAGCTCCGCCAGTTAGCCCTTCTTCCCCAGATGGATGTTGGGCTTAATTCTGGAACCTGGGAATCATGACCTGAGCCAAAGGCGGACATTTCACCAACTACGCCACCCACGTGCCCCCAGACTCACACTTTCCACACTGTGAAAGAAACATTCATCTCACCTGGTGTCACTTCCTCATCACAGTTTCCCAAGGGTCCTCTGGGCTTTTCAAGGTCTGATTATTGTGTGATCCTTGAGGCGAAAGCAGCTCTGTCACCAGGATAGTAAATAAGCCATCTAAAAGGAGGACTAGAGGGGCCTCATACATAGAGATGAACATAGAGATGAACAGCAGGGGCTCTGGAGACCAACTGCCTGGGTTCCAGTCCCAGCTCCACCACCAGCCAACTGCATGACCTTGAATAAGAGGCTTACTCCTCAACCTCAGTTTCCTCATCTATAAAATAAGAATAACAATGATGGTATCTATTTCACAGTGAGTATTAATTCAGATATTCCAACTCAAGCGGTTGGCACGATGCCTCACACTGAGTGAGAGTGAGGACTGTGTGAGCTCATCCCTGCTGCCCTGCACGCAGCCGTCCTCCGTCTCACATCTGGAACAGTTGTCACCAATGGTTCCCTTGAGGAACGGTTGGGAGAATGGGTTGGAGGCTGTACATCAAGTCCAAGAACTGTGCGTGGCACAAAGTAGATTAAATCCCAGTCCTTCTTCCCCCAAAATGCCTTCCTAATTCCCCTGAAAGCTCTCAGCACACCCATCTCCTCAGCTCCCAGTTCTTTCCAAACACAGCACCTCGGGCATCTATGAGGACCAGAAGAGGTTCACGTAAAAACCATCACATTTCTTTCCCCTTCGTCTTGGCCTTGGGGGAGGGGCTTTAGAATTTTCCTCTCACATTTCTCTATCCAAGTAGCACAGAGTCTCTTTGCAGTCCCTTAGGAGGGATAATGCCAACTCCAATCAAATCTCATGAGCCCAGGGCAGCACAATCTTTTTTCTGAATACAAAGAGACCACATGGCAATAACTGGTTTATGACTCAGGGACTTTGTGGACTTGCCACTTTGTATTTATTTCAAACCCGTAGGCTCACAGGGTTCTGGCAAATTCACAGCCCAGAGAATGCCCTGCCAATTGGTAAAAACAAAACTCTACCTTAGGTTACCTGCACAACCTCAGGTATCTCGTTCTAAGGCCAGAAGTGTGAAACAGGGCTCACCGTTGAATTACTTTTCTTTAACTTCCATGGTTCAATAGTTGGTGAATCTAATGATTTACCACTTAAACAAAAACGAAATTAAAAAAAAAAAAAAAAACACCTGCCCCTCTCTTGACATGCTGCCCCCTTGTATATTTTGTAGTTGAATCATTGTATGGACAATGTCCATGAAGTTTCAGGAATGGGAAGGTACAAGTCATTCATTTCCTCACAGCATATTTATTTCATTCAGCCTTAAAACACAGGATGGAACTACATCTTGACATGTTAAAGATCTCCCAGGAACCAGGAACTAGAGATGGTCAGTGTAATTCCTGGTGACCTCAAAGGAGTCAGGTGGAATGGAATGGATGCTGCTTTTCAAATGTAATGTGATTCCTACTCATTCCTAAATTAGTACATGGAATATATGCATTCAGAGATCTCACAGCCACATAGTGCTCTCTACCCTCTTAGTTACGTACTTCTAATTATTCACATAACCATATATTTTACATTAGAGCTGAAGAATTAATGCCAGTTAATTTCTTCAGTCGAGAAAGAAAATCAGCAAAAATTAACTGTGATAGTTCTGCAAACGTCCTTTCTATTTTTTAAATTTAATTTTAAGAATATTTAATTAAATTTTTTTTCAGATCTGCAAACTTCTTATGGTCAAAGCTATGCTTTGGGTGCTCATTAATTCTTAAAAGTCTGCTTGTTTTCCCCTAAGGATGAGTGAAATCATGCTCCCCCCCACACACACTTCAGAGCAGGGAGCCAGACCTAGCAATTTCTTAGGTACCATTTTAATTGATCACAGGAACACCTTGCTCCCACTATAAGTGATTCCTAGATGGTCTTCCTGTCTCCTGCCCACTCACAGACCCCTTTCTGGCCTCTGGTCTTAGCCTCACACCACTCAACATTTTGTGGACTAGCCTTTCTGACCTTCTTGGTGTCCTCCTGTTAGATTTGTTGTCCTGGATCACGTCAGACTCAGGGTCTATTCTGTATCTGTGAATGCTGCACATCTTGTGAATAGGAATACTTTACGATCTCAGTGGGACTGGTCATAGAAGCACTAATGCAATCACACTGACAAATGACCAAAAAGAGACTGAAAGCTGAATTGCTCCACCACACAGAGCCTGTGTCCATAGAGAAGGAAATATTCTGAAGAGCTCAATGCTTAGAGGGTGCAGGTGTCTCCTGTGGCTGAGTGAGGGCCCTGAAGCACACCTGAGGGGCATTAAGTCCTAGCTCCATCACCTTGCTTATAACTTTGGGCAAATTACTTGGATAGCCTTGACTGTAGGGATAAACATGGAAAGCCAACCTCACAGGGTTGTCATGGGCATTAAATGAGATTATCCATATAAAATGCTTAGAGTATAGTAATCTAAAGTATACGTTAATAAATGTATACTTCCTAGCATATCATCAAATTAATATTATTACATATTGCTTTTTATTTATTTCTCTTTGATAGCAGACCTTATCTGCCATGTAAATCTATTCATTCATTCATCAAAGGTTTATTAAGCAACTACTGTGTGCTAGACACTCTCTTCTAGGTGACAGGGATAGAAATCCCGGATATGAAATTTATATTCTAGTGGGGTGGGGAATGAATAGGAAACAATAAAAAAACCTAATAAATAAATATAAATTATATGATGTATATATATTTATAAATTGTATATGTATAATGTATATAAATGCTATAGGGGAAGGAAATTTGAGCAGAGAAAGGGAACTCATGAGTCCTGGGGATCCTGGGGGGCAGGTGCGATCAGCAGCCGCCTCAATGAGAAGGTGATGGTCCAGCTAGAACTTGAAGGGGAGAAGGAAGTGGCCGTGAGTCTACATGGGGGAAGAGCATCCAGGCAGGGGAACACTCAGGACAGAGGCCATGAGAGTGAGTATGCCCAGCATGTGCTAGCCCAGCAGCGAGGCCTGGGGTGCAGGAGTGGAAGGAGAAACGGGGAGCTGAAGCTTTTAACCGCAGTGCAAAAGGGAGTATTGTAGGGTTTTCATCGGAGATGGGGCTAGGTTCTCATAGACAGACTGGGCAGGGTAGGCAGCCCCGTTCCTCACTTCCAGCCAGTGGGAACTTCTACTAGACTTGATCCTTTTAATTTTATTTTTTTTTAAAGATTTTACTTATTTGACAGGCAGAGATTACAAGGAGGCAGAGAGGCAGGCAGAGAGAGAGAGAGAGGGAAGCAGGCTCCCTGTTGAGCAGAGAACCCGATGAGGGACTCGATCCCAGGACCCCGAGATCATGACCTGAGCCGAAGGCAGCGGCTTAACCTACTGAGCCACCCAGGCGCCTGACTTGATCATTTTTAAAGGCCTCCACAACTTTACCAAGATTACCACAGACTCCTATGGGCCAAGAATCTCTGTTGTACTTCACATGATTATACTTCTGATAAGACAAACCCTAAGGAAAATAATTAACCTTTCGGTAAGTATGTAAGTCATAGTTCATGAATTTTCTAAATGCTGCTGCCTCTTTTGGTTATCAGTCCTCCTGCAGTTTTTTAGCAATATCAAGATGTGTACATCACTGTAGAAACCTTATTTGTAACATTGTTTCGGAGTTAATAAACGACTATTCTGTTGATACCTTTCCCGGGTTGTGTTCTGCATAGTTCTTGAAAATGCCTAGACTCTTACTCTTTGCTGATTTGATACTATGTGATGTCATGTCTCAACTGGACTATATGATTTCCCCTGGAGCAGATATTCGACTTAATCTAGTGTGCAGTATTATAATTATAAACTCAAAGTTCATTTATTTATATTTCCTCATTTCATTTTTAATTAATTAAGTACTCGTAATTTGTGCTTGGTTTTTTTGTTCATGAAAACTCAGATGAGGAATGCTGCATAAAAACAATGAGAAGTTTCCATTAACACACTGTGTTCTGCTGAAATCTACGTCACAATGAAAAAATAGAAAAATTGGATAAAAGGTATGATCGTTATAAATGACACTACCACTGCTTTTCAGTGACATTTTTATAATTCTGGTCAACGTAGCAACGAAACTTGCCTGGAAGCAGAGTTGAAGTTAAAGAATTTAAAATAATTGAAAGATTAAATAGATGTAATGATCTGCTTATTGTCCACAAAATATCAATTTTTGCTGTTATTGGGCGGAGGGATTGGAGATATCTGATCTGAATTTATTACCCTCTAAAACAGTTGAATATTTATTATCAGGAATACAATGTAGGTTACTAGAAAGAACACAGTAATATAGCAGGTAGTCAGTATATGTAAGGATCAACCGGAATGGGAGCCTGGGAAACCTACCCGCCCGAGAGGACAATGGTCACTGACAGTCACGGGTCTGGGACACCGCAGGGACTGGGGAAGACATCGGTAAATTGGAGAGACCATGCCCCATCTACATGGGTCAGCCACGTCTAGCTAATTCCTGCCCCACGAGAACAAAAGCCTGGTGTTGCCAGATCTTCTGATTTGTAAGAGGAGCCAGAAATTCTGACTTTTAAGCCTCAAATTTCTCAATTTTTAAATGTTGGCAGCTAGTTAAAAAAAGAAAAACAAACTGTGTTAGTCTAACCAAACGTGCCTGCAGGCCACATTTGGTCCGTGGCCTGCCTCTCTGCCACATCTCCATGTACATTTCAGACAGTGGAACCGAGAAGGCGAACACTTTATATTTGTGCTGGGGTTCCAGAAGCCTCATTCCTCACCCTCTGTCTAGAAATCACCTCATCACAAATAGCTTTTAGAGAATACTCTATCTGTATTCGATTGTTGCTATTAGCAACAGTGGCTATAACTGGAATCACAATTACTCTAAAGTGGCTATAAATGTACTAATAACACGGGACTCCTGGGTGGCTCAGTTGGTTAAGCAGCTGCCTTCGGCTCAGGTCATGATCCCAGCGTCCTGGGATCGAGTCCCACATCGGGCTCCTTGCTCCGCAGGGAGCTTGCTTCTCCCTGACTCTGCCTTTCACTCTGTCTGCCTGTGCTCGCTCAATCTCTCTCTGACAAATAAATAAATAAAAATAAATAAATAAATAAATGTACTAATAACATATAAATAGAATGTATGTATTTGTCTTCCAGATATATTAATATTTTTATGTTTTGCAAAAATAATTATAAGCCATACAGGAACAAATCTAGAAGCAGTTGCAGTTCAGAAATCCTAGGCACAGAACAATTAAATAGAATACTCAGGGT
The DNA here is from genome assembly GCF_011764305.1 of Mustela putorius furo. NCBI lineage: Eukaryota > Metazoa > Chordata > Mammalia > Carnivora > Mustelidae > Mustela > Mustela putorius. The sequence goes on from NW_025421375.1 coordinate 13,484,195, forward strand.
CTTGCAAGGAAGGCGGTGGCAAACCGGAGGTTAACACTCAGGTTTATTTACCTGATTGAAGAACGATTTCTCTAGTCAGGATGTATTGTATTTACATGTGAGGTTGCCATCAAATTTAATACTGAATCCTACTGCAAGAAAAAAGAGGCACAACAGTCCTCTGTGGACAGTTAAACTATATGCAAAATGTTTCTTCCTGGGAAAATCTGAAAAGTATAAAGGAACTTCTATTAGACCACAACTATGCACATGTGTGTTCTCAAACACATTTTGAATTACTTTTTGTAGAAGTAACCATTTTCTTATCATTTACCTGTTCCGAGACCACTGCAAGACGAAAAACGCACCTGTGACAGAAATTAACTGAGCAACACACAAAAAAGAACAGGTGATGGTTATGTGTCTTTTATTTGTGACATTGGGATTCTCAAGCTCACATGAATCGATTTCATAAATATCCTTTCATTTCCTCTTGCTTTTCTAATTGACGTAATTGTGTTAGTTTGTTCTTAGAGTGAAACCCTTAATTTAATCACAAATGGAACTAAAATATACTAAACATTCTTTTTTCTGATGCAATTAGAAAAGATACAGAAAAACCTTGAAATTAGAACACTAACAGCTAGTAACACAGCTTAAATGTCAGATTAGAAATGGACTCTCCCCTCTAAAAGTTACAAAAATCCTTATTTATTCATCAAAAATTTCCTACCCAGAATTGATAACTGCCCAGAGGGAAACAACCTGTTCTAAGTTTTTGGTTGTTGACATACTTTCTAAAGCAGGAAAGAAACTGTCTATTTCCAAAACACTTTGTTTGGCTAATTCTAGGAGAATCACCTATTTTTTTCAAGGACCAAAATGATCCAAACACAAATGATGATGGTATTACCTAAGTAACACATCTGAGCCCTTGTGATTTTGCATTTGTACACATTTCTGGAAGACATGGCTCTACTTGTCCCATGATATTTCTTAGACTCACAGTGTGATACCCACGGGGTGTGGAAGTGATGGAAAGTCGGTGACCACAGGGAATGATGTGCTTCCATTAAGGACCAGATAACGACTCGGCCTACATCACCATGAAAAGATGAGAGGCACTCTCCATCCAAGTCTCTTAATGCTTTGCCAAGAAGGGATTAAAACAAAAGAGCGCAGTCTGATGAGGCCTATTAATGGTAGATATGAAGGCAACTCAGGAAGATAAACCAAAATGGTTGAATATAATATAGACATAGATTTAATGTGGATTAATAGAAAAGAAAATTTATAAAAAGTCTAAAAAACAAGTTGGGACTTAGCAAAGACATGACAGTTTGGAGAAAGCATGTGGTACAACCACTGTTGGTTGCAACCATAATCCACAGAGACATGGAAAGTCTAGTTCAAATGGAGGTGGAGATGTTAGCCACTGAGCAACAGGCTTCCAAATTCTGCCCTTGGAGAGCAGAAGGGAAAGGAGGCTGATGAAAATTACCTGTAATGATTCCCCATTTGCTAACAGTCTTCAAATACTTAATGGATATGCAAATAAGGCTCTCATTTATTATGCTTCATATCCTAGGTAATCCTTGGATCTTTCTTAATGTGAGAGCCTAGGAAAGGTGTGCTGAAACCCAAAGATCTGGCTCAGGTTAAATGGAAGGATTACAGGTGCTGTGAAGTGTTCTGTGGGATACACCGAAGGATGTTGTGGGATGTCTATGCCTGAGGCCGAGGAGAGGAGAGGGAGGTTTTCACCAGGAATGTTACTGATACAGTTTGGGAGGGTAGAAGGAATGGATTAAGAAATCTCCAGAAGTTGCCTCCACTCATCCTAGACGTCAGAAATGAGGAAACACCCCAGGAAGAGAGAATTAACACCGAAGCAGCAGAATCTGACTCTAAATCAGTATTTCTCAAACGTACCTGGTTTTGTTTTTCATTATCATCCTCCTAAGGAACCTTTTAGGAAATTCTTAATCATCCTCATGAAATTTTAATACACATAGACACTTTATACCTACTATGGCCCTTTGAAGGGCCACACCCCCGTTTTATCTAAGATGCCTCCCTGCGTCAAACCCCCCGGCAAAAAACACAATTTTTGTACCCTTGAGCAATCACCTTCAATGAGAATACACACTCTCTAAAATAAACCATGGGTCTGAACTGGAAATCACTGAGAATGGGAGAAAAAAAAATTATATTCAACTCTGGCTACCGGGCCCATACAAATTCTCCTTAGCCAGTACTTCTCCCTTCCCCTTTCCTCTGTTAAGTGGGAAGTTATGAATCCTCTATCATTGCTGTATCATTTAACTGCAATGATTATGATCTTTTGGAGAACCTGGGCCTCTCTGAGAATATTAAGAAAAGAATGCACATTTGCATAGCCTCAACCTCTATAAAATGCGTGCGTGCTGAATTTAAGAGCTTCCTAATGAATTTTTTACCTTTATGATGAATGGGTCAGGTCGACAACACCTGAACTCAGTGGCTAAGCTTCATATCATGAAAAGAGATGACAGACATTATATACTTCCCGACAAATGCAGTAGGAAGAACATATCACTCATGTAGTATTTTTCCTTAAAAAATATGTTTAACTGAGTCTAATAAAGAGGAAACCACCAGGAAAAAAAAAATCCAGATTGTGGAACATTCTACAGAAAACCAGCCTGAAATCCTTAATAATGCCAGTATCATACACACACACACGCGCGCACGCACGCATGCACACACGCACACACGCACAGCATCACCACCCAGCACCACCACACCACACCCATACATACCTAACAAAAGAACTCTAACCCATTAACTAAAAAGAATGACAACAAATGCCACGTGTGATTCCTAACTGGATCCTGGATAAACAACAACAATTAAAAAGCTATAAACATTTTGGGGGCAAATGACAAAGTATTTTAAAGTTTTATGATGTCTGCAACATACTTTGAAATGGTTCAGCAATCAGAATGTATAGTTACAGAGAAAAAGAGAAAATATATGGAGAAAGTCAAGAATTTTAAAAATGTTAACAATTGATGCATGGACGTGAAAGGGACATGGACGTTCATTGTAATCTTTTTGAAATTTCCACTTTGAAATGTCTTTAAAAAAAAAAAAAGTGAATCCATGTGTTACCCAGCTAAAAAAAAAAAGTAGTGGGAAATGAGGGAGAGCTCCTCAGGTGAGGAGGAGGAAGCAGGTCAGGCTCAGACCCAGAAAGCCGAAGGGGACCAGGCCACTGCCAGGGGCTCAGCTTCCCCCTTTGCAATGAGATGTACTTAGGATGTCATCAGGTCAAAGAGATGAAAATTACCTGTAATGATTCTCTTTAGAATTTGCCAAACAAAGTTCTGCAGGACTAGGAATACTCTAATTAAAAAATAAGAGTGGTTTGCCAGAACTCATCCTAGAAGAGCTGATGAATGCAATTAGAAATATAACCGGGAGGAAATGGTGCCAAGAAGCTTAAAAATATTTGGTCTTTTAAATTGAATGGCAATTTCATATGCACAAACAGTCAATAGAAAAGAACCTTAAAATGAATTAATAACGAATGTCTTCAGAGTCCAGCAACCTGCTTGATCAGACATCACTGAAACGCAGGAACATGGTCAACTTTTTAATGCAAAAACCCTGTGGTTTTCCATGGCGGCAGAACTTCGGAGTTCCTCCTAGGGCATGGGCTCCACCCTGTCATCTCTCTGTCCCTCCGTTCCACTTCCCCACGCAGTACTGACTGCGTGTTGCATAGGCTGGGGAAGAGGGCGTCTTGTTTCTTTGTTCTCTGGATCCTTAGGACGGTCAGGCGTTTTTTCAGCCAAAAATGAGGCTGAGAAGAATCCTAGTTTATCTTATTCTCTCAGAGTTACTTAGGAAGCCAAAACAGGGGAGAGGGTATGTTGGATGTTGACCAGAGCACAAGATGGAAAGAGGTAGCAGCACTTGGATTCCGTGAGACGACTTGGACAAGGCGGGAAGCGAAGGTCGCTTTGCTGGGTCAGGGCAGGGTGCCACGGTGCCCCGACAGTCAGCCCTTTCTTTGGACAAGGAAAGATTTCACACTTTCTAGGCTCCTGTGGCAGCCACGAACAGCTTTAACACGTGACATATAATGAAGCGAAATCGGAGTTGTTTAGGGATGTTTTAATCGGTATTACATTAAAGTACACGAATACATTCTTATCTACTTCCCTCCACCAACTGCTGTTTTGTCAAATTCGAAGGATCCCTGGGAGTATCATGACCCCCTCGTGACAGGCTCTCGGGACCTCCACCAGGTTTGCGAATGAAGCAGAGAAGGCCACGTTTCTTCAGCGAAGACTCACTTGGGTTTCAAAAGGCAGGATGTGGCACAGACTGTGCTCTTCTGTTGACTGGAATGGGAAAACTGGGAAGGAATGGAAGAAGGAAGTTAGCTCCAGGGCCACTGTTCCCTTGGCAACGGTGGCACAATCCTACAGGCAGAAATTAATTTTGTGACCCAACACAATCCAGCCGAGGGAGAGTGGGGGACGTGTAGCGGAAAGGAAAGAAAACACAGGCTGGACCTGGATGTAGGTGCTCAGAGGGCCAGCTGGGGAGGCTACGAGCCAATGAACCAGCTGTCTGAGTTAAGCGCACCAAATAAGCAATTGCACTTCTGTTTTGTTTTTTTTCTTTTCACTCAAATTTTCATATTTTGTGGAGACAGCCACAACTCCCTCCCCTTTGGTCAAGAACAAACGCTGCACGAATCTGTCTGGCTCAGGGCTTCTGCGGATCGTTCCTGGTCATTTACAACTTCCTTTTCTTCCTCTCTTCTGGGAAACAGGAAGGAAATACCTTGACTAGAAAAGACAAGGAATGGTGTGGTTGTAAAAAGCACATTCTGTTCAGAGTTAACTGGTAATGCGTCAGCTTTCTGCTAGCGACCGGTTTCCCCGCTGTCGTTAAGGTTTGATTGGGGTCATGGAGTGGGAAACTGTTTTGAGGCTGTGGGGTGGGTTTCAGATCGCTCCTGGCTCGGGGTCCTGTGCAAAGGTAAACCACTGAATCAGATCAGGGCAGGAGCTTTGGAAAGGAAGGTTTGTTATAGAAAAATTCGCTGCTCATCCAGAGTTCCAAAATCCCCCCGGTACTTAGAAACCATGTTACAGAAAAGTCGGCCAGCTGACAAGACAGAGTGGGAAAGTACAAGTAAGTGTCTCAGTCTCAAAACCTGAATTCCAGTAAAGCTTAGGCGGCAGGTCCCAGCAGAGCTGCGACGTGCCTGTTAAGTGCAGAGGCTTTCTGGGGGCAACTGAGAGCCAGAAGGGGCAAGGGACAGTCCTTCTTGCACGCTGTGGTTGGACAGGTCCACCGGTCGTGGCTAGCAGCACTCAGAGGGTTAAGAGCACACGGGGTGAGTGGGGATCGTCTCTCAGGAATCATGGCTCATCTTCACCTCTCGGGCTCCTGGAAGTAGGCGTGCCATTTCAGCCAGGGACGGCTCCCTGCTTGGGACTCCTGGAGGAAAGAGCTTTCCTCTGTCTTCCGAAGGCAAGGCCGGGGCGTTAGTGACACATTCTGCTCGTCATCTCTTTCTGGAAAGCAGTGAGAGAGGGATGGTTAGGAGTAACAATAAGCAAGGCCTTGCTGAAGGATTCTAAAAATACCCTCACAACCTCAGGAGCCTTTGAACAAGGACTTGCCAGCACGGCCCATGGACAAGGCTCAGCATGGACATGAGTTCCATTTGGTCTGCAAGTTTGGGTTTGGGGTTTTTGTCCTGATCAAGCAATGTTAAAAATAACAACAAACCAAAACATTTGGCTAACTTGCCGAAACTCCAGGTTATTCACTCCCCCTCCCCCCCAAATCCCAAGATTTGGAGCCACTGGACAGCTGGAGTTGAAGAACGGCTGTCCTCTTCAGATAGAGACGTGCTCTCCAGTTGGTCCCAGTCCCCACGACTCCCAGCTGTCTCCCCAACAGGAGCCAAGTATCACTTATTGATGGATGCGATCATTGGATTTAGACTGCTGTTTTTCTTACAGAAGAGAATAGTTTCTCTTTTCCCACTGGGTGGCTCAGTGGGTTAAGCCTCTGCCTTCGGCTCAGGTCGTAGTTCCCGGGTCCTGGGATGGAGCCCCGTATCAGCTTTCTGCTTGCTAGGGAGTCTGCTTCCTCCTCTCTCTCTCTGCCTGCCTCTCTGCCTACTTGTGATCTCTCTGTCAAATACATAAATAAAATCTTAAAAAAAAAAAACATAAAGGATAGCATAAGTGGGTATAAGACAAAGGAAATGGGAGGGAGGACTTTTCTGAATGCGCATGAATACACCAGCGCAGCCGACCCGCTCCCACCTGGCCTTTCCCTCATCTCCATCACCTGCTTGGCTCCTGTGAGGATCTGCAGACCGCAAATGTGCCATCTTTTCTCTATCTCTGGACCGCTGCAGAGGTGAGACTCTTGCCGGTGGCATGCTCCTCCCCTCTCTGCCCTCCTGAACTTGTGTGACTGCCATTCATTTCCCCAGCTCAGGCAAGAGGACTTTCAGGATGCCTGGAAGGCCCTCCGCTGTTCCTGCCCCCCACACTGTGGAGTTCACCGCTTCTTCCACCGGGGCCAGCCTGGAGTCTTGCTTACAGTGAGCTGGTTTATGTGTGTGTGTGGGGGGGGTGTGCGCACGCGCGCACACGGACCGTGGGCATGTCTGCGGGCCCTACTAGACAGTGAGTTACCGTGTGTCAAGAAAAGGAATCCTCATGGGCTCACCACATGTGCACTCGTCTTGTCTCCCCTGCCCCAAAACAGTGCCCGGCACAGGACGGCCACTCTGTTTTCAGCTCCAAGAACAGTTGGGGGGCAGGCTGGGAAGGAGCCCTGTGCCAGGCAGCGCCCGGGGGGACACGCTTAACATGATTTTATGTAGATGAATGAGCTGCTTGCAAGTGCCACCTCCCGCAGAGCCAATGCAGCTGCCCCCTCTCTCCCATGCTCACCCTGGATCACCCCAGCCCATGGAAGAGAAAACATGGGAGCACAAGGAGTTGGAGAACAGGAGTACCCAGGTGCTTAGAGACTCTATCAGAAAACCAGACCAATGTGTGGGTTAAAGAAATGACAGAATATACATGGCATATTCTAGGCACTTTTCCATCCTTGTAATATTATTAAACACAGGCAATCACATACAAATACATATACTGGAACACGAAATGACCATTTCCTTCTCATGACTTGTACTATGTGCCAGGTGCCTGGGAGAGGAGGTTGCTGTCTGCAAGGAGCTACAGTCCGTCAGAGAGAAAGAAATGTGGATCACTAGAAGGCACACTAAAAGACAAGACACAAATGCAAGTATCTGGAGGAAGGGAGACCACGAGGCATGGTAGCTCCAAGTTTCAGCCACTGTTAGAACCCACTTCTGCCGTCTTTACCTACCCATATGACTGCCCTGAGTCTTCGGGTCTTAGCAGACTTGCCTTTTCTTTAGGGATCCCCTCCCTAGGCTCTGAGATAGGGCATATCCCTCTTTCTTGCCTTTCATAGCACCATTCTTCACACCTGGAATAGCCCATTATTTCTTTCATTCCTGCTTCCCGGTCATTCCATTTTAGATCCTGTATGACCCACAAAGGAAGGGGCGTGTCTGTTCTATTCCCAGTATTTGGCAACTGATATTTAATAGATGTTTGTTTAATGAAGCAATGAATGGGCCCTCAGTCTCCTCATCTGTGAAATGGAACAGTGAAACTACCCAAGAAGGTGACCGGGAAGGTTAAAAGTATTAAGATACGTCCAGACTTGATGCACATTCATTCTTTCCCCTCAGAAACACATACACGGCAACAATCACTTCATGCCACGGCAAGAAGGGGCTTCTGAAGACCTCCCTGATGATATATCCATTTAGATGGACCCCAAAATTTAAAGAAGGAGTCAGATGATGTGAGGTGGGGAGAAAAGGACTAGATACCCGGGAGGGGCGGGGGGGGAGAGTGGCCAAGGCAGAGCCCTCCGTGGTCTGGTGTTGCTGTGGCTGGAGCAGAGGAGCCAGGCCAGGAGCGAGGTGTGCGTTGGAGAGACAGGTAAACACACATGCCCAAACACAGACCCATGCTCCTGGTGTGAGGACTGGAAAGGAACGTGGACAATCTTAAAATGAATTTGCTGTCCCTTTGATAAGCTTCCAAAAGTCCTCCTGCTTTTGGTTAAGCTTTGACGACAAAGATGGGGAAAATAAAGTGGGAGCGCACATGTGCACATGTGCGTGAGTATTTGAGTCAGTGAGAGAGACCGGTGGCCAGGGAGAGATCACGGGCTGAACACGATTTGGCTTCATAACTAATTCTGTCCTGATTTGTAATGGGTTACTACTCTGGGAAAGAAAGGAACTAGCATCTGTGAGGCACCTCTGAGGTGCCAGGCGCTTGGTGGGGGCAAGGGGAGGTGTTACGTCATCACCTCTGTAAAACTCTCAGAGAAGGAACTATGACTCCGTTGGACAGCAGAGGCATCCAGGCTGCAGAGCTGAAGGGACCTGCTCGAGTCAAACAGGGAAGCTGCAGAGCCTGACCAGTAACATTCACTTCCATCCAACAAAGCACAGCTCTCCCTTGGTCCCAGTGTCCCTCAGAGCTCTGCAGAGATCCCATTCCCATAACTCTTACACGAACACTGTGAAACAAGACTGGTTGTGCTCATTGAAACAGGCTCGGAGACAGAGAGTATCTTCTCAAAGTCACACAGAGAGGGGCGGGGGTGGGACTTAAACTCAGGTCTAACCAAAGACAAAGGCCAGCTCTTTCCACTTACACCAAGTGATCTGTGGTTGAAAGCCTCTGAGACATTCTTGAGAAGATACACTCAGATGGTACTGATGTACATTAATTGACATATATTCATTATAAATGGTTGCAGTTATTCCCAGATTTTCAAAATGATGAAGATATGTTTTCATTACCCAGATGGATGCCACTTGGAATTACGGGTGCACTGAGTAAATACTGAAACAGTTATGCCACTAGAAATATGGAAGAGTTAAGCAGACACAGACACACACACACAGACACACATACACAAGGGAGCACTTTGATAGAGGACATGGGACTTAATGAAAGCCACTGACTTAAGTCTGTGAGAAGCCAGGACTGGTGCTTTCCTCACTGCAAATGCTTTCTCGCCTCCAAATGAAGGAGAAAAACTGTCTACTGGAATGTCTCCTAACATTCTTACAGGGAAAGAATGGCTGGAAGAGCAGACCAGGAATTCCCAGATCCTTCCGTGTGAGGACAGCTAGACCCACTCTTCAAAGCTGTATTCTAGCACGTTCCCACTGGGTGGTGCAAATGAGCTGGGTAAGAAATATCTGGCGCTTGTGGGAAAAACTCCAAACCAAAAAGCTGGCCAATATTGTCTTCCAAAGCTTTCGTCATCATCAAAGCCCTCCCGAAGGCACCTAGCAGAACCAAACACATTCCTTCTTATCCCGGAGAGTGGCCTAAACAACATCTACCCAGGCTGTTCTTAAAGAATGAGTTTGCAGTTGTTGGAGTGATCGAAGTGTAACGTGTATTAAGGCAGACCACTGAAGAATGCCAGAAATGCTCAAAAAGCTTCTCCAGAGATGATGAGAATTTTCTGAGACAGGTTCATAGGGACTGTATTTAGCTTGTCTAGGAAGATGTTTTTAAGCACCTGCATTAAAAAAAAAAAAAAAAAAAAATCCGTCCTTAATAAGGAAAGGAGTAAGAAGGAAAAGCTGGGTTTTGTTTGGCTCACCCAGTATTATTTGCTTTAAAGTAAGGAAGTAATTGATTTTGTAAAGTCCCCGGTTCCCCACTGTCAACAGAACAAATTCCTTACTCCAGGGCCTGGCAAACAAAGCTGTTCACAACAGAGACTGGTGCCCTCTGCTCACCTCCTGTTGAACCCCACCCACTCGCAAACTACCCCCCCCCCCACTGCTGCAAACTGGACTGCTCCCCTGTTTTCCACAGGACACAGTCTCTTAAGGTTTCTAATAGTTTTTCTAGCTGTTCCTTCTATCTGGGAAATGCTTTCTGCTCTTCTGTGCCTGGCAAATACTGACATCCTTCAAGATCCAACTGTCAGCTCCCAGAAAGGATTCATTAGCAAGCTGCTCAGTTTTTCCCATTGCGCACACACACCGTATCACTTTCTACCAGCACTGGAATTCATCATTAAGTTTTTGCCTGAATCCGAGAAGACCCTTACAACGTTGTTATATATTAGGATGTGATGGAAATATTTTGGTCAAGTCATTGAACAGTATATACAGTTTGATATAATTATTTTGGGAAAAAATAGAAACAAAATATGAGTCCACTGGGATGAGTTTATCTCTGGGTGAATGAAATGATGTATGTTTTCTCTTCCTGACACCTGCCTTTAGCAAATCCTCTTGGATTTTGAGATTTTTCTTTTTTTTTTAGTGAGTGGATGTCCCCCATTTGTTTTTTGTTTTTTAAAGATTTTATTTATTTATTTGACAGTCAGAGATTACAAGTAGGCAGAGAGGCAGGCAGAGAGAGAGGAGGAAGCAGGCTCCCTGCCAAGCAGAGAGCCCAATGCGGGGCTCCATCCCAGGACCCTGGGATCATGACCTGAGCCGAAGGCAGAGGCTTTAACCCACTGAGCCACCCAGGCGCCCGGATTTTGAGATATTTTTAATACATATGTAATTTTTTTTCCTAAGAAAATAAGCTCCAGTAATTAAAAAAAAAAATAGAAGTAGACCAAACCTCCAAATTGAAATCTTAGTTTTAAAAATAAAGTTAAAATGACTTTTGGCTACTTTTGTGTGGAAAGGGGGTGGTGGATGAAATCGGCATGTCTACATAAGATATTCAAGCTCTTCTGTTCTAAACATTTTCAAACTGAAATACAGATATTTCTTAGCTATTACATTAAGTGTTTGATATCTGTAGGACAAACGTAATGTACTCTGAAAGTCTAAACTTAGTCTTATCTGTCAGTTTACCCATTGTTAGAACTGGTAGTGGAGGGCAGGGAGAAGGTGGTCACAAAGAGAAGTAAAATGACTTACTTTAGGTCCCACAAGTAATTTCTAACCCAGCCATGGCTACCAAAGTCCAACTGACTCTTAGCTTACTGCACAACCCATCATACATTTTAGTGATCTACTTTGCACATAAAATAAAGGGAAAACATTGATGAACACTAGGTGTCAGTCATCATGCTGCACAGCAATTTTACTAACTTAACATTAGAAACCAGAAAACAAGCTCCAAAAAGATGGTGGCATGATCATAGAATCACCGACCACAGCTGCCGCCAGGAGGACACTTGGGTATTGTCTAGTCTAAGACCTTTACTTCAGAGACTCAAAACCCAGATCACGAGAGTGGTGCTTAGCCACCTGAGGGGGTAAAATAATTCGTGGCAGAGCTCGCCCCCCTGGCCTGTGGGCTCTGGACACTTGACATTGATCTGAGAGAGGCATTTGTGTAAGCAAAGGTGTCTGGGAGTTGGCTCAGTGTGATGCACATGGGGTAAAACCCATCCTGCGCTACTGGCTCAACGATACTCCTTCAGCAGCTCTGCAAAGTTTTCAAACTAAGTCCCAATTCTAGCGATCAATGCTCCTCTTGACCTGGACCCTCAATCTCTCTGCTGCCTTGTCACTCCCCAGCTCTCCTTCTCTCCTGTTGAATCCATGGCATCCAGGGATCTCTCGTGTATGTGCTTTATTCATTCCTCTTTCCCCAGAACACCTTTCTCCCAACTCCAACATCCTTCATGGCTCTTGGGCAGTGTGGTCCTCTTGAGGGACACCTTCCCCTACATTCCTCCTCACCCTGACCCCAGGGAGGTCTTTGGTGTTGTACTTCTGGTTTCCCAGAGTGGCCGTCCTACCCTTCACCATTGTTCTCCGACAGTTTATTTCTTCCCGGGCTCCAGCACAGGGCTGCCACTGAAGAGATGATCCCCATCTCGGGTCTGTTTGGACCCTGGTGCACTAGCCCAGACACATACCAGGTGCTGGAAAAATATTTAATTAAACTAAAATCCAATAAAGAAAAAACAATGATTAGGTCTACAGACCCAATAAAATGAGTGGTGGAGGGAAAAACGCCTTGGATACTTACTATGGCAGAGGCACTTACGTTTAGTTTGTGGACTTCTTTTCAAAACTCTGTGAAGTAGGCACTGCTTTTCTACTACATGGATGAGGAAAAGGAGAACTGACACACTTGCCCATGTTCACAGGCGGGAGAATCAGGATTTGCACCCGGGTGGACTCAAGAACAAAAATAAGCCAACAAACTAAAAACATACTGTTCCCATCACTCCACGGGGGTGAGAAAGAAAAGCAGTGAGGCCTTTTGTTTTTCTAGCTTTTTAACATGTATTAGGAGGAGAGGTGTAGAACCACGGTTCTCCTGAAGTCTATTGTTTTAAATTCCCCAACTCTGCTAATTCTGAGAAACAAGGAGGAGGAGGAAGAAATATTGGAAACAAAACTGAGGAAGAAGGGGAGCACAGAGAGGAAGGTGGGTGTTGAAGCTCCAGAGTGTGGTCAGGAGAGAACACTGGGCTAAAAACTTCCTAGAGGGGCGCCTCGGTGGCTCAGTGCATTAAAGCCTCTGCCTTCGGCTCGTGACATGATCCCAGGGTCCTGGGATCGAGCCCCGGATCGAGCCCCCATCGTGCTCTCTGCTCAGCGGGGAGTCTGCTTCCCCCCCCCCACCCCCACCCCCTGCCTGCCTCTTTGCCTGCTTGTGCTCTCTGTGTGTCAAATAAATAAATAAAATCTTTAAAAAAATAAAAAATAAAAACTTTCTGGAAACGATCTTTATGGAAACAACGCCCCCCCCGCCCCCAGCCCCGGCCACTATTAAAAACCCAATGACTTCAAATGGGGTAGTTGAAATACACAACTTAGTGTTAGAGTTGGCCCTAAGAGGACAGTAAACTGCCTCCCAGCTAAAAGCGCTGCAGCACGTGTGCGCATATACCACACACACACACACACACACTTGTGCACATACAAGCACACACAAGGGCGCACTTGCCTTTTCCAGTACCGGAGCTTCGTTCACACCTTTAAAAGACAGTATGTTAAGGTGTGGGTTGCTGAAAGAACACCAAGGAACGGTGAGCCCACCAGGCTGACGCCAGCAGGTGTGGTGCTCCCTGCCCACTCCCCCCCAACGCCCAGCAGCAAGCCCTCCCTCCCCGCCCAGTGACACGCCCTGGGTTGGAACATGGACACTCCAGGCCTCTCATCAGCCCCCGTCTCCTCCAAGAGAGACTTGGGAACCTGGTTAGAAGCAGCATGAAGTATGGGGACAGCATCTCTGGCTGGGCTAGAGGGTGAGGGTATGGGGAACAGATCGGGAAGAACTTCCTTCCCAACAGGGAGGCTGGGCCTTCGGCGGGTGTTGGCCGGGTCAAAAAGAAAGCTTTCTGCCATGGCTTTCATCCTGCAAATGCCATTTTTTAAGAGACTTGAAAACCTCCAAGTTGTATCCATATTATCCATTGGTTTCTTTTGTTATTGACTATTTTTTCTTCCCCTAAAAAGTGGGTGGTTTGAAAATGTTCACCGTCTCGAAAATTTTATTTCTCTGAGAGTCTTGTCCCTTTCCCTCCTCCGTTCCAAACAACTGTGTTGGTGGTGTCTGCGCCAGGATTGCCCCAGAACCACAGTAATTCCCCTGCCCCTCTAGGGTCCCCAACTCCTGCCAACACCCATTTCCCTCAGGTCATGCAGCTACCAGGTCAAGCAGATAATTTGTTAATTCCTTATCTCCAGCTCTAACCCACTGGTAGCAAAGGCAAGTCCCTTTGGGACTTGTTCCTGGAGGAACCAGGAATGTAAGTCCCAAAACCCTGAGGCCCTGAGGAAGAATTCCAGGAATGGGCTGGTGTGGCCCTGAAGGCTGCGAATTCAGAAGAGGAAGTGGTATTGTACTAAGGCGTCAGATTGTAAGCGTCAACCTCGGCTGCTGTCCCGGAACCATCCAGTTTGCCGGGCTCAGAACTGCTGCGATATCACAATGCCGTGTGATTCCAGTGTGCCGAACACACTACTCCCTGCCGGTATCATCAACTGTGATGGCTGGAAAGGTGCTGTGGAAAATACTCTGGGGCATAAAACGTCCGTCCACTCCTCTCCATCAACCACCAGATAAAGTCCCAGCAAGTTAAAGAGACTCCATGTATCTCAGATCTATCTCCTCCTTCTCTCTTGCCCTGCACACACCTTGCTTCTGGCTCTTTCTGTATCTTTGCGCACTTGTTTCTTCTGCGGGGAGAGCTCCATGCCCTTCTCCTGCCCAGAACACTCCCGTTGAGTCTTTCGTGCTCTGCTCATGGGTCTGTGAAGGTTACACACTGCCTCAGTGGGAGACAGAGTGATTCAGAGAAAGGGACCAGGGCACAGGGAAGGGAAAGTGAGAAAGGATCTCAGTGGCTCTAAAGCTGGTTGCTGAGAGTGTGCTCTGGCAGCTGGCTCTCCCTCAGACAGGGATGTAGTACGTTTCTGCTCTGAAGGGCAGTGTCAAAGGGGAGCCCAGGAAAAACAGCGGGCTGCTTGCCGAAGGGAAATCCCCGGACCAACAGAGAAGAAAAACAAACAAGCAAATGCAAAATACCCCGGCTACCCGGCTGCTCATTCCCCGGTGGGAAAGCTGGACTGTTGACAGTGGAAACCACAGAGGGGGAGGGGCAGAGCTCCTGCAGCCCTCAGGGCACAGGAAGGCTGCCAGGTCTCAGGACCACAGTCCTTGAGCCCACCTTGGAGAATCTCCGTGGCAGCCTCTCCCTGACCAGGATCTCCTACTCCAAGCACTTGTTTCACCCTCAAGGCCTTTGCAGCAGGAGGATGCAGCTTCTCTCCAGTGTCCTGTAGGAGGGAGCTTGTGTTCAGAAGGGCAGCTTATGACCAGGGAATCAAGAGCAGGTATGTTGCGCAAGCATCAAGTACTGGGCCTAAACATTTTCTTAAAACTATTTTTCTTAACGTAGTTATGTCTCTTTAATGGGAACTGGGAGAAAGAACTCCAGGGGGAGACTGACACCAGACCCCTTAAATTCTTTTTGGAACAAGGCTTCATATGTAATAACTAACTTGAATGAATGAATGAATGAATCAATGAATGAATCAATGAATGAATGAATGTCAGGCCACAAAAGATGGAGGGAACAAGATGGGGCAATAGTGTTAAAAGCCTCAGTGAGTCAAACGTATTGTGTTCCTAACAGCAGTATCTACCGTGTCCTGCGCTTTTTCTAGGCCCGATGCTGTGCTCGATGCTGTCTGGGTCTTCTTTATTTCATTCAGTCCTTAGAGCAGTCTTAGTGGTATTATCCTCATTTTATAGATGAGGGAACTGAGATTAAGTGTCTTAGTCAAAGTCACATTGCTAGTCATGAGGATAGCCAAGGTGGAAACCTGAAAACCCGTCTTCCTAACCAGTTACACTGTATTGCAAGGCTTTGGCTGAAAAGATCTCCCTTTATGCCTGTAAGTACTTTGAGCTGAGTCTGCTTGAGTCTGCTCAGAGCCAGTGCTGACCACGGAACGGGGACGTGGCCGGTGGAACCACTCACAGGAGGTCGACAGTCAGGGCCCTGCTAGCATCCCAAAGTCTGAATTCTTGTAAGGCAGACGGGGCAGCCAGACTACAGAATTTTAAAAAAAGAATTCTCCCAGTTCAAAGTATACATGGGCTCCAACCAGCACACAGGAATTAAAAATGTTCTTTCTGCTTTCTTTCAGGAATGTGGGTGGTAAATAAGCCAAAAGAAATAAAAATAGGAACATGGCAGGCCAAACCTCCCTAAACAGGAAAGAACAATATTTATTTGATTAATTCTGTTCCTAAAGAGCAGCCCACATTACTGATATGGAGGGCGTTCCCCAACGGAGGGTGTGTGTGTGTGTGTGTGTAAAAGTGTGCACACGCCTCCACGTACATGTACACATACATATGGATAGATAAACACACAGACCTGCCACCCACAGAGAATATTTATTCATATGATACAAGAATCAAACTGCTCTTCTTTTCCCAAATCCTGCAAGCATTAAAAATAAGTCACTTTATGTAAACATACTCCGTCTCTTGATTTATACTGATTCTCATAAAGGCAGAGCTGCACATTTTTGAAACGCTCTCCTTTAACCACAGGAGATGGGTTATGGACACACGCCATATGCAGAGACAGGCCGCCTTAGCAGGCATCAGGAAAGCAAGCGCATGAAACAAAATGCTTCACTGTCACTGCATTTCTCCAGATCTCTTCGCCAAAGCCCTGCAGGGCCCCTTCTGCCACACTGTGCATTTGGACATCCTGACTTGTTCCGGGAAGGGAGCTACCATGTTCCCTAGGCCATCCTTCTTGCTGGGCCACTATTAGCTCCTGACCCTGACAGGGCGTGCGTCCAACCTGTTTCCTGGTCAAAGCGATGCTCCCTGTAACCCAGTGAGGCCCAGTGCTGGCCTCGCAGGCCCTCCTCCTTCCCATCTCTGCCAGTTCACGTCCCCCAACAGCCTGGCTTGAGGTCCACCCTGCTGTAACGGGGCCGACTCCTTCCCTCCCACACCCTGCATGTGCCAGCACAGCTGGACTGATTTCTGGCAGATGCTCCTCGTGCCCCTGGTTTTGGGATGAGCAAAAGGAGGCCGAAGGCACCCACTCCCTCAGAGGGTTGCAACAGATTTCAACATGGCCCAGTGGCCAGCCAGCAGGTTGCCGCTCTTGGAAGACTGGATGTGGGCGGAGGACAGCGTAAGGCATTCTCCTGTTAGCTTCTGCCACTTGGCCTTTTCATGGCGTGGGGGCAGGAGGGAGGGCTCACTGGCTGCTGAGGCCCTTCCAGTCTAGATTAGGCTGCTACAGGCATAGACTTACTTGTTCTGAGAGAAGTTTGAAGAGAAAAGACAGCTCTTAATGACATTCAAGAAACCCTGAAGGAACACGATTTGTCATGTTGGGTGTGCCCTGAACTTTCAGGGCACGGGTCCCTGGAGGAAGAATTTACCTCCCCCAGGAAAACAAAGAATTCATAGAAGTCATTCAGCTGAGCTGACTTCACCACAGGACAGTGCTTGCCATCACTTAATAAGACCTCTATTGTGCGTCTGATGAAAACACAGGGAGATTTTCTTCCTCAGAGAGCCTGTAATTTAGGAAGTGTCTAGCTTCTTAGCAGTCCCATTCCTTTGGAAGGAACAAAATATTAGGTCAGTGAAAAAAATGGACATGGAACAAACTGAATCTTCATTTTAGCAAAATAAGATTGCTTGTTAGGGGTTAGACTCCTGCTCGTTGAGACACACGCTCAAGCTCCTGAGAGCTTTAAGGGCTGACCATGGCGTCCTGACCGCTGCCCCACTTGGTCACTGACACTTATCTCTACTGGGTGGTCACTATGCTTCCCCCCACCCCCTAGAGAAACTGCAGCTTGCGGAGGCTGGTGGCCTGCCCATGGTTAACACCCAGCAGAGTGAGAATCTGCCCTGAGATCTGTCATTGGGATCTCATCAGTGGGCCTCAGAATCCCATTTTTCCTTTACATCAGGGAACGGGAAACCACAGGGCACAGGCCAGATCAAGTCCACACCTATTTTGTATGGACCATAAACTAAGGATAGTTTTTACATTTTTAAATAGTTGGGGGAAAAAACAAAAGAAGAAGAACATTCCATGACACAGGAACAACCTAGGAAGCTCGAATTTCAATGTCTATCCATAAAGTTGTACGGGGACACAGTCACGCCCATTCAGGTCTGCATTGTCTCTGGCTATTTTTCCGCTTCAAAGGCAGAGGTGAGCAGTAGTAAGAGGAACCGTTTAAGGCCCACAAGCTAAAATGTTTGGCATCTGGACCTTTCCAGAAACAGTTTGCTGCGCCCTGATCTGCACCCCGAGGACACCCTGACCAGTGTGACTCTACAGCATTAAGGCCCATGGGATTATAAATGGGTTCCCAAGCTACCAAGCTTGTAAAGTTGACCTGGCCATCAACAGTCCCAATGTTTCTCCTGTTGTGGGCGAGCAGTGATGCTACACCGGGAAGAAAACACACGTCATAAACCAGGAATGGACTCTGCACA
Organism: Mustela putorius furo; assembly: GCF_011764305.1. Classification (NCBI taxonomy): domain Eukaryota; kingdom Metazoa; phylum Chordata; class Mammalia; order Carnivora; family Mustelidae; genus Mustela; species Mustela putorius. The sequence goes on from NW_025421375.1 coordinate 13,502,266, forward strand.
GGCCTACAGCCTCTGAGATCTGAACCAGCATGGGTTTCAGAGTGGGGGAGGAGACAAACCCCTTTCTTCCCGTAGTCTCCGACTCCCAGTTAACCAACCATGAATACAACATTGATTTTACATAAAGGGAATGTGCTTCAGAGAGCTAAGGCGATGGTTACATGCGAGGGCTCCTTCCTCCCTTGCTTTGCTGATAGTTTCGTAGGAAGCTGCAATTTTAGACTTTTTAGCAAGAGAGGTGATTATGTGCTACTGTCGGCACCCTGTGTTTCGCTCTCAAGAGAAGAGGGAAACTGTCTAACGTATTGAAGGTGGGAAGCAGTTCTGCCTCAGTTAAAGAGAAGTAAGAGCAGATACCCTTTTTCTTGGCATATTTTTTGTTCCCTTTCCTGGCCTCAGCTGCACACCCTAAAGACCTGGCTCGCATGTGAAGAGAAAAGAGAAGAGAAGAGAAGGGAAGTGGAGGGAAGAAAAACCATGTCTGCCAAAATGAAAACAGTTCTGGAAATGGATGGTGGTGTGGGTTGCACAACAACAAGAGTTTACTTCGTGCCACTAAACTGGACACTGAAAATAGTTAAGACAGCAAATTTGATTTTATGGGTATTGTACCACGATTTAAAATGAAACAAACCCAAACAACAAAAATCCCATAGCTATCAATTTTGGAAAAAAGCATTTCAAAAGCTTCAAGGAAGAAGATGTTTATACATAATTCCATTAGCAAAATGGAAAAAAAAATCCACCGAGAAGGGGTTTTGAAAGATTTTAAGTTTTATTGGGGAAAAAAAAAATGATGATTAGTGTGTAGTTTTTGTGTGTGCTTGTGTATGTGTGTGTACACGTATGCATGTGTGTGTGCTTTCAAGAACATACTCCTGTCCAACTCATTAAATCCCCTCTGTTGTTGCTGTCAATATTGGAAACAAAAAATGTTTCAAAGAATTCTTCCATCTGGAATAATCTATTCACACAAAATGCCAAGCAGCCTTGAACCAGCAACAGAAACTAAAAGAGTTAACTGTCTGAGACCCTTTTACGACTCTAACATCTTATAGCAGTGACACCAGAGGAGAAAACTACACCCGTGAGTACCTATTGATTCCTCTGTAGTATATGCACAAAGGCTGCTGTCACCGTCAAAAGAAAGGCTGAGTTCCAAATAAAGCAAAAACCACATCAGAAACCTTATATTAAAAAATTGAATTTAGGTAGGCACGGGAGTGCCAACTTTCGCGGGACGTCTGCCTCTTTAATCCTGAGGCCATAAAACTAAAACCAACCTATGTGGGATGCGGTCAAATACCTTATTTAACTCCTGTCCATTTGCCAGTGTTTTTCAAAGATTAGTAAGATAAAATCCCTTGAGTGTGCGCTGTGAGCGCTCGGTACCTTCTGCCAATTCCCCAGACCAGGGCTGGTGCGGGGCGGGCTTTCTGAAGGCTCCACTGTTTAGAGTGAACGTATATGATAACAACAGCTGCTTTCCGTTCCCGGGCCTGGCACTGACGGGGTCCACAATCCAACTGGCGATGACACTGGCTGTGTTGGGTGAAGCCAGCGACAAAGGAACAGATGCGCTCTGTGTCCCTTGGTTCCTGGAGCACTACAGTCGCTGCAGACCAGCGATGGCGAGGGGGCACGGGGCAGCCTTGGTTTGAAGCGGACGCCAACTCAACCCAACTACCACTGTCTCATCTGCTTCATCTGAACTGGGTACACCCCCCCCAACGCACACACGCACGCACGCACACACACACACGCATGAAACACACCCCAATGCTTCATTTCATACGCTTAGAAGTTCTGGGCTTTCAAGATCAGGGAGAACTCTAAAAATAACACCTAAGGTGCAGGCACTGTGAAGTATTGCCAGACTGTAACGGGCCAGACCCTGACCTGCCTACCACGGGCTCTATACAAGGCAGGAGTGCAAAATGATGGCTCTTAGGCAAACTGCACTCCTAGAAGGAACGGCTTGGGCCTGAAGGTTTAAAAAATGAAATGAAATAAAGTGCAAGAACTACTCTCATCAGTTGCCACCATTTAAAATTCTGAAGCATTCACCTAAAATGATGGAGTGCCAATTTCTTTTGATTTGGAGACTCTGGGTCCCAGCTCCCCCACTGAAACCACGAGCTGGAGTCTTGTGGAGGTGGCTCCCAGAGCTTCCTATTTCTCGTTACCTGCTTGCTAATTCATGCCTGCCACCTGCCTGGCCTCTGCAGGCTCTATGTTTGGGTCATCTATCTTTTTTTTTTTAAGACTTTTATTTATTTATTTGACAGACAGAGATCACAACTAGGCAGAGAGAGAGGAAGGGAAGCAGGCTCCCTGCTGAACAGAGAGCCCAATGCGGGGCTCAATCCCAGGACCCTGAGATCATGACCTGAGCCGAAGGCAGAGGCTTTAACCCACTGAGTCACCCAGGTGCCCCTTGGGTCATCTATCTACAGACGTGACACTTATTGAGACAGGTGTCATGCCGTTTTAGTTGTCCTAGCACTTAGCACCAGGTCCTCACACATGAGCTCCTTGCACACTATCATGTTGTTTGAGTCACTGAACACAGAATGCCACATGTGCTCAGAGAGCAGACGTGACTTGACTGTGGCCTCGCAGCCAGATGCTGTTCTACCAAAGGGACAGAACTTCAGGAAACTTCCTAACTGCTACCGATCATCAGAAATCATTTGAATTAGTGTGCACCTAAGCAAAAATCTGCCTGAGCAGAGGCTGGGTCTGGGTTTTGGGGTCAGACTTCCTGTGTTCGAATCCTGATTCCACAGGGCTGTGTGATATGGGACAAATTACTTCACCGCCTTGTCTGATTTTCCTCTTCTCTAAATTGGGGATAAAAACAGTACTTATCTCATAGAACTGTGTGCAGAATAAATGAGGTAATACATAAACCCATTTCCCACAGCACCTGGTCCACAGCTTTATTTTAAAAAATTTCAATCTCAAAAAAAAAAAAAAATTTCCCTCTCCTCAGATTACTATATTCTCAGAAGCTCAACATATCAAATTTTAAAAGTGTCTAGTTATTACAGGCCATTTAAAGTTCTTCCTAGGCTGAAATACTTTAATAAGACACAGACATAAATCTCTACTATAAATCTTTTCCAAAATAATTTACTATTATAAATAAATGAAAAAAAAAAAAAGGCAGAGGACAATCTATGTCATTCTGGATCTACAATGTGCCAGAACTGGAAGGAAATCAAAACTTTCCTTAATCCAGTGGATTTACAACTTATTTTAGTAGCAGAAACTATATCTTCTAATGTAATCTGATACAAAGGCCACGAATGAAAAACTACAGCAGATCTGGTTGAAGAGGAGGTGAGGGCCCAGCCGTTGGCCCCGGCTTCACCCCTGCATGCTCACAGGACCCTGATTTGGGCTACTCTCCCTCATTCTACCAGTGGGAAAACGAAGACTTGGCATCTCTACACAGAGAAAAGGGCTCATGCTAAGACCCAGATGGACTAGTCGCAGTATCCCTGGAGCCCAGCCATGCGCCTGAAACACAGGGTCCTGGCAGCACTGAGGTATGTGTGATGGGGGCTCTGATACACGAGAAGGGCCATGCTGAAGGGGTGAGGTCTGGGGGGAACGGGCCTCTAGGGGGTGGTGCTGACTGCTGCCAGCAAAGTAACTCCATTATGGTTTAGACTGGGAACGGGATGTAGGGCTGACGCTGGGGGAAGGCGCGGGGTGGAGGGAGCTAAGCCTGACCTTAAGCAAACCGAAGTAGTGGGGCTAGATTCCATCTACAAGACCAAGATGAGAGGGGCCACTCTTCAGTCTAGGCATCCTGCTGGACTCCAATTCTGCCCAGAAATTGGGGAATGGATGGTATTAGTTCCAAAAGTGTGATGCCTGGACCGCTTGTATCAACGTTACCTGGGAGCTTATTAAAAATGCAGATTCACAAGTCCTATCCCAGAACTACTGAACCAAAAATTCCAGTGGTAGAACTCATGCATTCACCCTCCCTACCTCTCCAGATGTTCCTAGGTGGTATGAGTCAAGAAGCATCGTACCTCACTGGGGCTCACCAATGGTGTCTCATGAGAGCCAACTGACTTTGGACTTTGAGAGAGCTGGACTTTGCATGGACTCTACCCTTGGAGATCCTGATTTAATAGGCCTGGGATGGGGGGCTGAGGGCTGAGATGCTCTCTGAAGTCTCCCCATGTGCTATGCGGCAGAACCATTCATAACTGATTGCCAGAGGGAAGGGAGAGCTACCCGTCTCTATGACATGAATTATTCCTGTTACTATAACCAATGAAAATGCAGATATTCTAATTGGCCCTCAGGGATAAGTCCCTACTTTCCCTTTCAGTTTGTCTTGTTAACCACCCAGGCAGCAGGGAGACAAGTTTTCAGCAAAGATCGATCACTATCAAATCCTTGTTCTTGCGAATACTAAGGTTGTTTTAAAAATATACTGAATCCTTTACCAAGCATCCTTTAAAAATAAAGTTTATTGAGGTATATTTGGTCCTATAAAATGCTTCTAATTAAATGTAGAATTCGATGAACTTCAATAGGGACACGCTCCCAGATAACCACCACGTGAAGATACGGAACATTTCCATTGCCTCGGAGATTCCCTCCTGACCCTCAGTCAATCAGTCAACCACCCCCTCCACCCCAGCAACCACCCCATCTGCTCTGACACTGTTGATGAGCTTAGACTGCTCTAGAATTTGATATAAATGGGATCAAACAGTATGGACTTTTTATGTCTGGTTTCTTTTGCTGAGCACAATGTTTTTAAGGTTTCTCACCACCATGAATTAGATCACATGTTATTTCTTCTCTGTTTCAAAGGTAAGCACACAGGGCTGCGGGTCAGTACTGCAGGAGAAAGGGCGAGTTTCTGGAGTGACGGAGGGCGGATCGCAGAGACAACTGGTCTTCCTCGAGGAGCCTGGCTAAACAGGAGGCAGGGCCGACCACTCTGAGGGTGGTCATGGAAGTGTTCACCGAGGCAGGTGATTTCTGGAGCAATGAGCGCTCTGGGGGAGGCAGCAGACCTGAGCTACCAGAAGTGGGAAATGAAAGACGAAAGGGAAATGGGCAGACCAAAGGCAAACATCATCCATTAAAAAATTTGGTCTCTGCAGTGATTTAAAAATATACTAGGAAAGTCTTTGGTATTTCTCTCTTTGGGAAATAGAGATTAATTCCTTCTCCTAAGTATGGGCAGGACTGAGTGACTCACTTCTAAGGAACAGAAAATGGTGGAAGGGGTGGCTATTGCTTCTGATACTGGACCTTGACAATATGGGGGCTTCCATCTTGGTTGCTCTCTTTGGGTTCAGGGAGCAGTTAGCACGGACCCAATGTGGTGATGAGTGGGGGAGGTCTCTGAGGGAGGGACAACGAAGCTGCCAACTTGTAGGCTGAGTAGGACTCGGGAGGACACGGAGGCCGAGGGCTCACAGGGATCTCCGGCCTTGCATAAGAGGATATGACCCATTCAAGGAACTCTAGGAAGTTCTCTTTGTTGTAGTCTGCATTTCTCTTTCTTCATCCAGACATACCTGTATACCTTTATTTTAATTTCTTGGTCCAGGCACACTCAGAGTCACAATGTAATAGGAATCTGTTAGCACTAACAGTGTGGGACTAATACTGGTTCATACGATGTTCTACTACTACACTATAGCCTAAATGGCTTTGCTGGTAGCGGATATCTCAGAACTTTATGCATAAAATTACTTCTCAGGAAGAGCTCTTCCTAAGACCACACAAGTCCCTATAATAGGGACAGCCCATGCTTTAATGTGGTGGAACAGGTGGATGGCTAGAGAAGATATACTGTTAGATTTTAGTAAATCAAGCCTTCCTGCATCCAAATCCCAATACTCATTTGCTGTCTTTTGGAGCCAAAGAACCTAGTCTTGGGGCACCTGGGTGGGTCAGTGGGTTAAGCCTCTGCCTTTGGCTCAGGTCATGATCTCAGGGTCCTGGGACTGAGCCCTGCATCAGGGTCTCTGCTCAGCAGGGAGCCTGCTTCCCCCTTTCTCTCTGCCTGTCTCTCTGCCTACTTGTGCTCTCTCTGTCAAATAAATAAATAAATAAAATCTAAAAAAAAAAAAAATCTAGTCTCACCAGGCCGGGAAATTTGAACTAGTCTAGACCACACATAGCAGCCAAAATCTGGCAGTCTTATCTATGGGCATCAAGCCATACTGATTATTCCTATTTTCCTTTAAATGCTCACAGAGATGAATGGAATCCTACTGTGACTAACATTCTGCAGCAGTTTCCATTTCAGCAGACACAGTAGAGTGTAATTATGACTTGGTGCCCCAGAGACCAACAGCACTCCTGAGGTACTGAGCTACTCTCTAATATGGAGAGTCTGACATCGGACCTAGGGAAAAACAATGAACGTATAATTTTGAGTCTTATCTGTTTTTCATCTGTAAACCAGAAGAGGAGAGCCCAGCCAGTAGACACATGTGGCTTTTGAGCACTTCGACTATGGCTAGGAAGATTAAGAGACCAGTTTTTCTTTTAATTTAATTTCAATTAGTCTAACTTGAAGCAACCACAAGTAGTTAGGGGCTACTATACTGGGTGTCGTCGCTCTAAGTAATGGATTGAAGGGTATGATTCCTGAAAATCATGACTTTCCTGATGGATGGAAGTGTATCTTAGGTGACCGTCACTCCAGTTCTCAGCTCAGTGTCTGTGATACAGGTTTTTAAAAAATGTTTATTGACAGATGCGAGGCAGCCAGAAGAGAACTGAGCTCATAAGACAGAAGACAGATTATATAAGACTGCATAGTTTGTATTTCCCAAAGGGTATTTCAAAACTTTAGATACACAAAATGCTCTGCAGAGAAAGGATTCCACGATCAAATAAATCTGCACATTGCATGAATTCCTTGGAGGTTAGGATGCACGTTAAGGTATTAAAGACACCAGAATAGCTTTACTGACTCACTATTTCCCCTAATTATTTGAGCACATAACTCCCCTTTCACGCAACACCCTCTGACATCCCCTAGATCTAGCAGATTCTGAGGAAAAGGCTTTAGGAGATGTTGCAGTAATGACAGGGTAGGCAGGAAACTTCCAATGAATTCCTTGAAAGCAGGGACCCTGATTTTCAGCACATGTTTAGCATGTAATAAATGTGTACTGAATGGTCTAGAAATGACTCTCTTCTGCTAAAAATCAGAGGCAGTCGGAAACCACTCCCACTCAGCCTAGGTGAAGAGAGAAGGCAGAGTGTGACTTGTAAGCCGAGGCAGACATTCTTAGGCTGCTATGCAGGGCATACCTGCAGAAGTGGACAATCATCTGACATGTAAGCATTACCCAGAAGTATGTAATGGCAAACTAGAACAGAAACCATGAGTTATGAAACATACACAAATATACATATATGTGTATTTTGTAATCTCTACGTAGAACACGGGGCTCCCCAAGATCAAGAGTCACATGCTCTACTGAGCCCCCCAGGAGCCCTTGGAAATATACTAACAGTGTTTGAAGACTGTGCACTTTAAAAGTTAAACCACAACTGGGAGTCCATTGCAATTAGAGTATCAACCTTCATACAAAAGAATCAATTATCAATCATAAAAAAGAGATATAGGTTGCTATAAAACAGAGCGGGGCATGGGTTCCTGGAGAAAGGAGAGAGAATGGTCCTGAGGGGAAAAAAAAGAAAAAAGAGAATACCAGAATCTGACTGAGATCAAGACTGGGTTTGTTACTTAGGTACTTCCTTAGTTACCTCTGGTTTGGGGCTTTGTCAATACTTTAGCAAGAAGGGATTGGAATTAACTCTAGATCCCCATGATAATTTCAGCTGAAAATTATTTGTAGTGCTTTAGTTTAATAAAGTGTGTATACACCATTCCATGGTCAAGAATAATCCCTTTTCAATGAATCCCTTTGGTTCTCTTTTATTTTTTTTTTTAAGATTTTATGTATTTATTTGACAGAGAGAAAGATCATAAGTAGGCAGAGAGGCAGGCAGAGAGAGGGGGAAGCAGGCTCCCTGCTGAGCAGAGAGCCTGATGTGGGGCTCAATCCCAGAACCCTGAGATCATGACCTGAGCTGAAGGCAGAGGCTTAACCCACTGGGCCACCCAGGCGTCCCTGTCCCCTTTTGGTTCTCTTTTAAAACTTGGAAGTTAAAACTCAAAAATCTTTTTAGATCTAATTCAGTAGAGGAATCGGACAGGAAAAAACTCCAACCAAAACGCTTTGCAGTGAGGTGCCTGTCCCCACAGGGCTAGATATGTTACATGGATAGAATCCACAGACTTCGTCACGTGCTTTGGAATCTCTGAGATCTACCCCCTTTGAACAGAATCTTCAAAATAAAAAATGCATATATATAGTAAAGATAACAGCATGTCAATGTCTACAAAGGTGCTTAACTCCTTACTTCAGGAGGGACCATATCCAAGGACAGCCTAATCGTATAGTCCATGGTTAATGTACTCCACCTTCAACTACAGACACAGAGAGATCCGCACCACCGCAGGCAGCGCCACCAGCTTGCTCCTTCGAGCATTTCTGTCACAGCTGCTCTGAGGAGAGGGGAGCAGAGGGCACAGAGGGCACAGCCACAAAGAGCAGACACCACGCTCAGAGCCATTGGTCCTGGGCACACAGGCCACCGGCCTTTGTTAGTAAGGCCTTTGAAAGCGTAAGATTTGATTTTCCTGATTATTATAAAAGTGATACAGGTTTGTGACAGAAAAGCTGAAAAACCCAAATAAGTACGTATATGCAAAAAAAGAAGCGTTATCCATAATTCCACCGAGAGAGAACAGCTCTTGACACTTTCTGCCATACTTCCTTTCTCAAGGACATACTAACAGATAGGCATATGGTTAGAGTGATTTTCCAATACATTTCTGAATCTTGTTTTTATTACTCAATATTATGTGCTGACAATTTTCACATGCGCATCATCTCCCACATTTTAGGCCCTGAAATAAACCAGACCACATCTGATCCCGGACCCAACCAAAACCGAAACCCAAAACGAAAACAAAAGAAAACCAGTCCTCATCCCACAAACCGGAAGCAAAAGCTCTCTGGACATCGGGTAAGGATGAAAAACAGAGCTGACGAAGACATGTGGCTGATGTTGCCGCATTCCCAGTAACTCAGCACAAGGCAGTTCGTTGAAAATAACCCCACATTTCTTTGCTAGTTTTCAAATGGACACTTTAGAGCATGTCTGCCAAGGTTCTTAAAATGGCCTCTGGTCGGTATTCCCACTCAGCTGTGGGCATCTGGGTTGCCCCGAACAACCAGTTCTAGCTGACGCCACACTGGACACACACACACACACCCCATGTCGTCTAAACTGACAAAGTCCCAGGAAAGCAGACTCCAGCTGGGGTCTTGCCAGTTGTACCCGTTTGCTGGCATGGTGGGCTTTCACTCACGGAGGCCTCATTAAGCAAGAAGAGGCCACCTTGGGCCAAAGATTGACAAGGCTGGGGACATCCCACATCAGAAATCATAATCTCAGCACTCAAGCTGGGGGTATGGCTGATATGGGCTCTTTGACATATGGGAAAACAGGCCCACAGACATTACATGCCTTGCCCAGGGCTGGCTGACCACTGCGGTGACGTAACAGTGGGAACTGCCAGACGCACAGGCTGAAGCCCTTCTCTTCTTCAATGCTTGTGCCCATGTCCAAGCCACTGGGCTGCAAGTCAAGGAAACTGCCTGACAAGAGGTATCCCAGAAGACTTTGCACAGATTATATTTACAAGAAAAAGGCCTTTCAAAAGCCCCCAGTGGCTCTTTCGGGGAGTGGCTCTGACTCCTGGGAGAGGCTCTGCTGCTTTTCACAGCCCTGATCTCATACTGCCTTTACAGGCCAACCTTGGCTACTGCACTCACCCGAGCCACTCTAAGGGGAGTATAGGCATGACCCAATAACCTCTTAGGGGAATAGAAGGTCAGCATATGCTTGGGCCCAGATGGGTTGTGCTAAGAACTTTATGGAACAAGGCTTTCCAACTCTTTGGTCTCCAAAGTATCCTGGTCCTAAGGTACCCACTGTTAGAAGGGTGGTTTTGGAGCTAAAGTCTGAAATCATTAGGTGCATGAACCTCAATCATTAGCCAAGGAGGAGTGGGACCTCTGGTGTGACAGAACGGCAGTAATGGCAGAGAGCGATGGAGAGGAATGTGGTTTAGATGCAGAGAAACTGCCAACCACCCTTGCCTGAAGTAAAGGTAAAGGCAGTATGTTTAACCATGCTAAGAATTCAGCGACGGGTATCATACAACGATGCGGGAGGACCGAGGAGTGAGAACCAACAGGGTTTCTTTTCTTTCCATGAAGCCCTCCCCTGTGAGGAGTTTCATCTCCTCATCTCCCTCTTCCCGTCTTCTCTCTTCCACCCCCCAATCAGCCATGGTGTGTGTGGCGGGGGCCCAGCTGGAGACAGGAAGGGGAAACTCAAAATCTAGAGACCTATCACAAGGATGGAGCGTTGCCCAAAGTTTGCTCCACGGATCATGATCTTGACAAGCTGGTCATTGAGTGACAACCAAAGAAAAAAGATTTCAGGGGACCAAACGTGGTTAAACCAGGTGGGCACCGCAAAACCGAACCAATTTCTTGACTTCTCAAAGCCTTTAATCTACGATTACACCCTGTGGGTCTTCAGGGATGATATAGCATTGTGTAAACTTAGTTGACCAAGGGAAAGAAGTCTGTTTTCACCAAGCATTACTCAGGACAAACTTTTTTTTTTTTTTAAGTATAGTTGACCCACAATCTCACATTAGTCTCAGGTGTACAACATAGTGATTGTCAAGTGTATATGTTATGCTATGCTCACTGGCCATCTACGCCATACAGTGCTATTATAAAATCACTGACTATATTCCCTATGCTGTGCCTTTTATACGCAGGACTTAATCATTCCAGGACTGACATTTGGAGAAATACGCTTCGCCACTACTGATCCTCAAGATTATTCTTCTTTGCTTTATGTTCCCACCTCATTGAGCCAGCCTCCAATCCTAGAGGAGGAGAAGAGATGAAGTGCTAAAAATAGTTAATTCTCACATCTGAGAGTAATTGTCATGTAGCCTCTTGCCCCTCGGAGTGCGGTCTGGGAACCAGGGGCACTGACATCACCTGGGAGCAAACCTGCACGCACAATCCCATTCCAGGTGTACTGAATTGGAACCTACAGTTTGGCAACATGCCCGGGTGACTCATAGGCACATTAAATTCTGGATGAAGATGGAGGGCGCTTGGTAGTAGGCAGTAACCTCAGTAATTCTGATTTGGCGTGTCTGTGAGGAGGCCCAGGAATGCACATTTTAAAATATCACCTCCAGAAGATTCTGATACAGCTAGTGTGCGGACCCCTATTAAGAAACGTTGATTTGATCGAAGAGCTTCTACAGCTCAAGTGACCTGCTTATAAGGTAAAAGGGTAACATTTAGTTTCCCAGAGGCATTTCTGCAAGGCAGGTCCTTAACAATCACCTTCATCGTAAGAAATAAGGAAATGATGTCCTGGAGACAGAAGGAGAAAGCCCTGGACCAAGGTCACCCAGGGGTCAGCAGGTGCATGAGGGCGAGCAAGCTCCCTCCTGCCTTTCCTCCCCACCTCCCCAGCCTCTCCCCTCCTCCCTCATCAGCATTTTATTCACCAGCAATGGCACTGCTAACATTCCCCTCTGAGTCTGCTTTTGTGCATAGTGAAAGGCCAACAAAACGCTGCTGGTTATTTGTGCTTGCTAATGATAATTCTGATTAGCTCAATTCTGTCAGCTGACTCCCAGGCTGCCAGGGGCCCACAACAGCCTGCTTATTCAATCAGGGTCTGGCCCATTTTCTAATTACTGGCATCGTTTGGGCTCGTTTCCCCCAACTGTGAATTTGCTTGAGTTCAACTCATCTTCAGCTGTTGCATTTACATGAGAAATGGCTCATCTGTCACGTCTGTGTCTGCGCGTCTGTGTCTGTGCGCCAGTCTCCCCCCGACTGCTGGAGAACAGATGAAATGGGTTCCCAGGCTGCTGCTGACCAGCAGGTCCCAGTGGGAGCCATGAGTCGAGCCCTTTGTGGGGACAGACGCACTGGCCTTCCTCACTGGGTTGGCCAGAGTGACCTCTTCCCAGCTTCTGGATTCCAAATTGTATTCCCACTCTGGGGCCTGAGAGGGTGACCAACTGTCCCAGTTTGCCAGGGGTGGAGAATTTTCCCAGGACATGAGACTTTCAGTGCCAAATCGGGGAGGGTCAGTCACCTGGACATAGCAGTACGAGAGCATTCAACAACCCCCCAGTGATCTAGTTGGCATCTAAAACAGAGAACTGCCTGGAAGCTGAGGTCCCATTTTTCTCTGTCAGGCCTAAGACGGATGACGCATCCCTTTGCTGCTCTGTGCCTAATTTTGCATTTTAATCTCTACTGCTAATCCAACAGGATGAAGCTTTATTTCCAACAGTGATAAGTGGAAGTCTGCTGGCATGGTCTGAGATGAAGGTGGCTCCAAGGGAGGAATGACCGGTATGTAATCGCTCCAAATGGAGGTACATCCTCCCCAAAGTACTCTTCTTAATTCAAAATACGTAAGCATTTAGCAGGTACTTGGCAACATGGGCATGTGGACTTATCGCCTGTAAACTCCCAGCCTTCTGAGAGCTGACCATCCCATCAGAGATACCAATACAATCACTTATACCTGTTTCAAGGCTACCTAAGATGGCAAAAGGCCACGGGAGCTGGGAAGGGAGAACTGGGGTACCCCTGCTTACTGTATGCCAGTTACTTAATATTCATTATCTCACTTAACAGCCAACATTTCTTAAGCATTCACCATGTGACAGATCCAATTAATTTTTATAACAATTCAAGTATTATACCCATTCTATGAATGAGGAAAAGAGGCTTTGCAAAACCAACTACCTTGCTCAAGATGGCAAGTTAGTAATTGAAGAGTTTGAACCCAGAGAGTCTGGGTCTTATTTTTAAGCACTGAGCCTGGATGTCCTACCCTGTTGGTGTCCTGGGGTCTTTACACAACCAGGGTGCTGGACACTCCGTCAACAGCAGACAAAGCTACAGGCAAGGCGCTGGGAGCCGGGGAGGGTGGCCGCGCGTGCCGGGAGCCTGGCAGAGAGAAGCAGGAGGTGGCATCTCTGAGTCCCACACTGTGCAGTCCCAAGGCATGCGGTCAGGAATGTCCCACTGGAGGTGTGGGAACTCTGGGAATGCTGACGTTCCAAAGGAAACTGGCTGCACAGACGCCGCCCTTCTGGTCCCTTGCCGCCTTCGCTTCTGAAGAATGTATGGGAGAATGTGAAGCCAAATGCCTGACCTCTTCATCATCCTTCCAGAGCAGAAGATGAGCGCGTCATTGTTGTACAGTTTTTAGACTGCATGTAAATTCCTTTTTTAAAAAAAAATTTTTGTTTGAGAGAGACAGAGATAGCGACAGAGATAGCAAGAGAGGGGAGGAGAAGGAGAAGCAGGCTTCCCACTGAGCAGGGAGCCTGATACAGGGCTTGCTCCCAGGACCCTGGGATCATGACCTGAGCCGAAGGCAGACGCTTAACCGACTGAGCCACCCAGGCACCCCTGCATCTGTAAATTCTTGAAAGCATCTTTCTTATGCCCTGGAACATCTGAACAACTTGTGTTGAATACACAGGGTACTTGATATATGCAAATCAAACAAAAATATGTTGATTTGACATACAATGGCTGACTTTAATATGTTCATTGCTACAGCCAACTTAGAAGTTAGGTTTTCTGGGGGCCTGGATGGTTCAGTGGGTTAAGTGCCTGACTCTTGGTTTCGGCTCAGGTCATGATCTCAGGGTCGTGGCATAGAGCCCCATGTTGGGCTCTGTGCTCAGCATGGAGTCTGCTTGAGTTTCCTTCTCCCTCTTCCTCTGCTCCTCCCCACTACATTTGCGCTCTCTAAAATAAATTAATTTTTTAAAAAAGTTAGGTATTCTAGTATTATCAATGACTGAAAGCGTTCTTTTCAGTAAGAACAATCCACAAATCCAGTATTCTTAGTGGACACTGGACTATGCTAAGTATCCAGAGCCTGACGTTATAGAATTATTGTCCTCAGAAACATCTTTAATCTCTTCTTCTGTTACTTCATAGTTTGTGTAAAATGAACAGAATTTCAGGCACTTCGGCATGGAAAACACTAGTTAGTATGTAAAAGCATTAAAATTAATCACCCTGCAATTACAATTAGGAAAACAGAAAGGCAGGAAGGATACTGTTTGAAGCCAGACTGAAAGAAAGAAAAGGTGCTAGGGGGACCCACCGATACCCTTCCTGCTCACTTCCACAGTTAATAATTCTTGGTTAATCCAGTCAGTTTTACCCCATGCCCCCAAAGAGGCTTTCATCTGGAACAGCGGGCTGCTTGGGGCCTTTCTGTGACTCTAGACTTCCAGCCAGCTCCTGGCACTGCCAGGTGTTAGAATCCATGAGGCTCTTCTTCAGTTATAGAAGATAGAACTGAGAGTTTTTTAATGGCAAAGAATGGCCTTCTCTACTGGCTTGTGCTCAGCTTTGTCTTACAATAGCCTTTATGCTTCTGGATGTAGAGAAGAAATTGACTCTGGGCTCTATCCATCTGATGTTTCTGTTCCTTTCCCTCCGTGAAGCCGAGAGGGAGAGCCTCCTTCACACGGACTGTAATTCCCCTCACGGTTTCTCCACCCTCTTCATTTCCAGGGCCCCTAGTCCCTCTTTCCTTTGTACTTGACATTTTCTAAAATTAGCTTTATCAACTCTTTCCAGTATTTTAACTCCCTTGAGCTGTTTGCACAACCTTTTCGCCTTGTAGGGACTGTTTACCCAGGCCGGCCTTTAAACAGGACAAAGTAGGAGAATTCAACCAGGAAGCTTCTATCCACACTGTTTGTTCTACTAAATTCAGAGACAACCTGGTTCCTGCCCCCAGTAACTTTCTAGAATGCTGTTGTGAAAGAAAATGGAGAAAATGAGCTTTTCCTTCACCAGTGATAGATCTTATTTGGGCCCAGAAAGTCTTGCTCCGTTCTGGAACTCCTAATGATGCAAACAAAAATATTTTTTGCCATGTACTTTGACAGCCCAATAATAGATTTCAAGTTGAGAAACTCTAAAGGTGATATATAAATTTCTTTGCCAGATATAGGTACTGTATCATAATAAACATGTCTTTTTCCTTGTTTGTAATTTTTTTTTAAGCATTTGTAGTCAAGCACTTAGATCTTTTAACAGAATTTCCATCTTAAAAAAAAAAAGATTTTATTTATTTATTTGTCAAAGAGACAGAGAGAGAGAGAGAAAGAGAGAGACAGAGAGAGAGCACAAGCAGGGAAAGCAACAGGCAGAGAGAGCAGGGTCCCCACTGAGCAGGAGCCCGATGTGAGGCTCTAATGGGATCATGACCTGAGCTAAAGGCGGTGCTTAACTGACTGAGCCACCCAGGTGTCCCTCTATTTTGATTCTTTTTTTTTTTTTTTTTAAGATTTTATTTATTTGACAGAGAGAAATCACAAGTAGATGGAGAGGCAGGCAGAGAGAGAGAGGGAGGGAAGCACGCTCCCCGCCGAGCAGAGAGCCCGATGCGGAACTCGATCCCAGGACCCTGAGATCATGACCTGAGCCAAAGGCAGCAGCTTAACCCACTGAGCCACCCAGGCGCCCCTCTATTTTGATTCTTTAACATCCTGACCTTGCCCACCCCGGAGGGACTGCCCCTCCCAGGGCTAGCCAATTCCTACCTGTAGTAAACAACTCAAGCTCCAGCTGTTTACTCTCCAGTCTATACAAACTAATCAATCTGGGGCCCACAGCCCCAACCACCTCCTTTAGGCATCTCACCCTTGGGGCTGCGGCTGCCCTCCCCTAATCACCCCAGGTCCAGGTACCACACAATGAAGCCAGCCCCTATTCCCCAGCGCCTCCTGAAATGATTCAAATTAGTCCATTCAATTCCAATCCCGCTTAGTTTGACTCACATTGTTCCTTCCCATAGAAGCCACAATAAAAGCCTTTGGCCACATGTTCCCTGCTCCCTCTGCCTCTGACCAGCCCTGGTGGCTCCCTGGATGCCCCCACACCCCCGCCACACTCCCCATGACATGTTGTGCCCCCTTCTCTTCAGATGTATGAGTGTAATAATCTATCTTTTCAATGGCAATTGTTTCCCTGATCCTTGGTCCTCACCATACATAAGTAACAATAAAACCTAGATTTAAAAAACACGTACACAGAGAGAAAGACAGCCTAGCGAAAGACCAGAGCCTGGCCTCTGCTTTGCTCATTATTCAAATGGACTTGGATGAAAGTTAGTTGCCCTGTCAGTTCTATTTAGCAAAACTGTCACTTTTAATGTTCCCAGAAAAAAGCATGGTTTTAGTATAAAGCCCTGCATTGTACTGGAAAGTTTCAGTAGAGCCGGTGAGAAACAGCTGTGATGATGGCATCCAACATTAAGTGTTAAAAGGTGCTGGGATTTTTAAGGTTTCTGGGCTTCTAGAGCACAGATGGGGTCCAACTGTAAACATACCTTACGAAGCAAATACAAGGAACCCACCCCATTTACCTAAACAACTATGGTAAAGTTTTCTTAAATGTTCTGGATTTTAATATATACCATGAAAACTGCATCCGGGGAGATTCAATATGAAAAGCAAAATCCTGGAGGCACTGTACTCTTACCTGGGCCTTCCTTCTGTCTCCATCTCTGGAGTCAAAGCTACAGTTTGTCTTGACTTGGCATGCCTAGCAGCAGACACACAAAAGCTGCTAAATACATATTTACCAATCCAAAGAATGTTTCTCATTATCTTTTTTTTAAAAAAGATTTTATGTATCTGACACAGAGAGACACAGCGAGAAAGGAAACACAAAGCAGGGGGAGTGGGAGAGAGAGAAGCAGGCCTCCCGGTGAGCAGGCAGCCGGATGCTGATTCGGGGCTGATCCACTATTCTGGGATCCTGACCTGAGCAGAAGGCAGATGCTTAAGGACTGAGCTGCCCAGGTGCCCCCTCATTATCTTTAAACAGTTGAGGTAAGATATCAAAGATCCTCACTTAAGGGGTTATGTAAGTCAGTGGATTCACTCCCTTCTGCCCCCACTCAGAGAGAAACATAGGTACTTGGTGAGGTTAGGGGACATTCTGGCATCTTCCAACCCTTACACCGAACTCCACCTGCCGGCTCACGGCCCAGCCCTTCGCGTGGCTGTGGCAGTGCGCTGTGACCCACGGCTCAGCCCTGCACAGGGACACTCACCAACGGCTCCAGCTCCTTGCGGTCGATGAGGTTCATCTCCGTGACGAAGTAGTAGAAGTGTTTGTAGCAGGTGTTGACGTGGGCCTCCGCACCCATCACGATGACGCGGTCGAAGTGGTGGATGTAGACGTGGACGAAGACACGGAAAAGGCGGCACAGGATCTTCTTGCAGATCTGAAGGAAGTTCTTGGGGAAGGGAACACCTAAAAAAGTAAAAAGAGAGAGAACAAAGCCGTGACGGGAAAGCTCCGGAAGCGCGGGCACGAGGCTGGAGAACGTCCTGCGTGGGAGCCTCCAGGCCAGCTCGCAGAGGCTGGGCTCCACCTGGGCAGCGGCAGCCAACGCTGCCTCAGACAGTGGCTAATGACCCCTTACGTTTAAATACCAGCAGTGACCCGGAAGAGACCCAAGCAATGAACGAAGAGGGCCTGGTTTGTTTCTTTGGGATAATCTATATCTGTATCTATATCTATGCTTTTATTTACATACAAATATTGGATTTTATTTATATGTAAATATTAAATTTTTATTTTTACATAGAAATGTATATTCTCCCTTCTCCCCCCCCCCCTTTATAGAGCACAAGAAGCTTCGTTTTCCTCTTACATCTAATATAAGACAGCAGGTAGGAGGCGAGCAATGCTAGAGGGAGAGGGGTGCTGCCTGACACAGAGTAATAGAGGGCCACCGGGACTACAGCAAATTGGGAAGCACCTTCCTCTCAAAGGGAGCAGCCGTGGCAAAACTCCAGCCAATGGTGGCCTAATGGGGACAGAGGCCCAGGGCTCTTAGAACTTCTGATTTTCCAAGATAATTCAGGAATTTGGAGCACTATGAGAACTTGCTACATTTTTAAAAACATGAGCAATAAATCTCAAGTTTAAAAAAAAAAAATACCAGTGGTCAAAACAAGACATCTTTCTGGCTTAATGTGGCCTCCAGGCTACCCGTGTGCAAATTCTGATCCAAATTCTTCCCGAGATTCACTGTTGCTGAGGTGGGCAAATGCAACAATCTCCCTAGATAGCGGACATTGCGCTTGTCACCACTTCGCAAATCTCCTTGAGGAAGGTCAGAGTGGGTTATGGACAGGAGGAGGCACCCTGATTTCCTCTCTGGTGACCACCACTGCCTGCTGGTCAGAGCGACACAGCAGAATGCACAAGCCCACTTCCTTTCTCCCTCTCAAACACTGTTGAAACTCTTGTTATTTACACTGTCCTTAAGTGGTGACATGTTCTAAGTTAAACAGACTTTGAATTCCTGCTCTGCAATTTTTCCAGCTGTACGACCACGGGCCAGAGAGTTAACCTCTCGGAGCTTCAGCTCTACCACATGTAAATAAAAATTCCAGCAGTTGTGAGGATTAGATACAGTGGTTGTGAGGATTAGACGTGGTGCCCATGCAACTCTGGTTTCTCTTCTATAAAAGAAGGATCATAATAAGGCCTTCCTTGCATGAGTAGGAGGGTGTTCACGTGAGTAAAATCAATAGTGCCTAGAGAGGAGGAAGAACTGACTAAATGGAAAGGACGCCCTTTCTCTCCCCACAGTAAGGTCTGGAGCATTCAGCTGTTGTTATAAGGAACACATCACTGTTACCAAGAAAAGGCAGACATGGCTACCAGCCTTTCCACAGAACTGCAGAGTGTGCTCAGGGTAGGCTTCTGGTCACCGTCCATCCCTCCACAGGGTCCCAGTGGCAGCTGTCTGGTGAGATACTCTGTAATGGGATCACCTGGGACCCCACGGCACGATGCGAGAGAGAGAACATGACTGGCAGCTGGCAGAGGCAAAGTCTGCCTCCCTGGGGCCCGGCACCAATACCCGCTTTTCTTCAAATACAAAGTGGGACCTATCAAATGAAACCCAGAGAGAGACTTGGGCACAGCTTGGCAGCTGTCTGGGCAACAGATGCTGGGACTTAGGGATGGAGGTGAGGTAAAGCTGGGGAGTGGGCAGCCCCTTGCAGAGAGCATGGGTGGTTTTCTATGCTGAGGAGGGGCCAGCAAAAAGCTGCCAGGCTGGGGAAGGGTCTGGAGTCTTCAGAGCAGCTCAAGTCCCAGAGGTGAAGGAATCTCCCGTGTGTTCCCATCAGAAGGGAACCCCTGTAACCCACACAGTGACAACACCAAGGGTTGACATCTGATTCCTTTACAACCTATCTGCAAAGGAGGCTTTACTACTCCTATGTCACAGATGACTAACACTGAAACTCTAAAGCACAGATTAACTTGCTTCAGGCTATTTAGCTAAAAAGTGGCAGGGCTGGGAATTGGACCAAGTCAGCCTGGTTCTAAGCACCATAAGATCTGGTTATGTTTGGAGTATGTCACTCTTTCTCTGCCAAGGACAGAGACATAGCTTGATGGCTAAGTGTAACGAGGCATCCAAAAGTTACTCTTAGTAGTACAGAAATAGGATTTAAAACACAAAAAGTGGTGGGAAGTGAGCGAAGTTTGAAAAAAGTTTATATCCGCAACAGTCACAGATTCAAGGTGATAGGAGATCAGCTAAAACACTCTGCTGCCTTCAAGGAGAGATATGTTTCCTCTGTCCATGCCTTAGGACCTGGGACTAATAGAAAAAGCCAACATTTACTGAGCACTTACTGTGTTCCAGGGACTGAGCCAAAAGCTTTATGTGGATTAGCTGACTGAACTCTGAGAACAAGGCTTAAAGACAGGTACTATGACTGTTTCCATCTCAAAGACGGGAAAACAGACTTGGGAAAATTAAGTAGCTGCCCAAGGTCACCCAGCTGGCAAGTAGTAGAGGAGGGGTCTGGAGCGAGGTCTGTCCAACCCCAAAGCCCAGAACCACCTTGAAAACCCGAGATGTTCCCCAGGGGCTCGGCACGCACCTCCAGCTCTGTGGCCCTTCCTTTCTGGGTGGCCCGACCCTCCTGTGGCAAGTTTACCTTTCACTCCCCCTGCCACAGTCCAGCAGAGGCTCACCGGCCGCCAGGCAACACGGGGAGTCTCAGCTGGGCCACTTCACCGGCTGGATCAGCCCCACCCCCACACACTGACCGCGGGTAAGGTGGTCTCGGATGCACTGAGCATGTTCATGACGACTGTGAGGTCCCTCTAGATGGTCCCCAGTTTGCATCTTTCCCCCATCCCTGCACTCTTGGCTCTGCCTTCCATCCCATACCTGGGGTCTGGCGTTGCCTTTGTCCTCCAACTTGGTTTGCCTCTTGGGTCTCCCTTTTGCGCTATGGCTAGAAATGGTCACTAGAGTAGCAGAGAGGAGTTGCTTTGAGATTCTGGAAGATTAAAGTCCTAGTCCTACAGTTTACTTGCCATACAGGCAGATTACCTCATCACTCTTCTGCCTTGTAAAATAGAGAAAAAACATTTGTTTTGTAGTGTCCTTAAACTAGTGTCTTACTGTAACAGGTACTTAGGGGGGAACTGTCAGACTAAATTGTACTTTTGTCATTTTTTTCCCTGAACTCCCCTGGTTGATAAAACCCCAGGCGTAGCATCTCTTGACTGACTCTAGCTACAAGGTTGGGTCAGACTCTTCCACTATTCCCTCCCTTTCATGTAATTCATTCTTCAAAAGTGAACATTGCAAACGGTTCAAGTCAGGATGTGCTCAGCGAGCACCGGTCACCTCAAGCCAACTCTGGAAGCTGAGAAGTCCTGGGGTGGGAGTTCTAGGGAGCCCAGGAACCCCAGGGCTCTCTGCTGAACCAGACAGAAAATCCCAGTTCACAGAGAATGGGGTGAAGAAGAAGAATGCTTGGGGCACCTGGGCGGCTCAGTCGGTTGAGTGTCTGCCTTGGGCTCAGGTCCCGATCGCAGGTCCTGGGATGGGGCCCCATGTCCAGCTTCCTGCTCAGTGGGGAGGCTGCTTCTCCCTCCCTCTCTCTCTCTGCCTGCAGCTCCCCCTGCTTGTGCTCTTTCTCCTTCTCAGACAAATAAATAAAATCTTAAAAAAAAAAAAAATAAGAAAGCTAAATCGCAGTTGGGAAATTTTTTCAATTATTATCTATGGTTCAGGGGCCTTTTCTATAGTTGGTAGAGTATTTAGCTCTTTTTTCCCCTTCTCTTCTGCCTTCCAGGTGTTCAGATTTGTGTGAGTGTCCATATGTATGAATGTATATACAAGTGTGCATGTGTGTGTATGTATATATGCATGTGTATATACCTGTGTGTTGTATGTGTGTGAATGTGTTTATGTGTGTGTACAGACATGTATGCCTATATCTGTGTAGCATGCATGTCTGTGTGTGTGTTTTAAATAAACCTTCAGAAGGTGAGGAGTGGAAGACATCACTCTTTTGGAGGTAAAGAACCGCTGTCCACCCCTTTGGTGGACTCTGGAACTATCTCACCCTGTGTAACACGCTCCGTGGCAGCGAGATAAGGCAAGACTTGATCCTGCTGATCCACTCCCTTTCTTGACAGGTTCCAGAGGGACCAGCTCAGGAAATCAGATCAGTCTGAGGGTTTTTGTCTCTGTTATGCTGCTAAGAAATATCCAATTTTTATTAAATAGCCAAAGGAAAGGGAGCTCTGGGTGATGCCTGATTTGCAGTGTGTCCCAACAACACTCTGGGTATTATTGGCACAGTTTTATTTTTTGTTATAAGATTTATTTATTTAGAGAGAGATTGGGGGGGCACAGAGAGAGAGAAACCCTCCAGCAGACTCCCCGCTGGGGAGTGGAGCCTGACGCGGGGCTCCATTCTAGGACCGAGATCCTTACCTGAACTGAACTCAAGTCGGACACTAGTAAACTAAGCTACCCAGATGCCCGGCAGGTTTGTTTTGTTTGTTTTGTTTTTTTCAAGTACCTGAGGCTTAGCTCAAAGTATTTGCTCCTGGCCCCACAGCTAAAGGGTGGTAATGGTTTGGCTCTAAAACTCGGGTTTTTCTCTTCTACATCCTGTCACTATGGGCTCCAAGATGGTAGGGAACAGAGCAGCATTTCAGGACCTGCACTTAGCCCAGGACCTGGCTTATAGAAGGAGCTTGAAAAATGTGTGTTTGCTTGCTTTAAATGGCTAGAGTCCAGCAGCGGGAAGAATGACAGGCTAATGAATCACCACAAATAGATGCTGGGCTCGTTACAATGACGGCCCGCACCTTAGGGAGCCGTGCTCTGGTCAGGTCTGGGCAGAGGGCAGTCTACGTGGACACGTGGCCCCACTGACCCCGCTCAGGACTACATCCAACCTCCGGTTGCTCTGCCTCTCCTGCGTGTAGGAGATATTATGGATCCTCCACTTTAGTATTTCCCAAGGCATGTTTTTAAACTAATTTGGGAGAGCCTTGGCTAAAAAAAGAGAGGGACATGAGATCAAATGTATTTGCAAAAATGCTGCTTTCACAGAGGTTTACAGTGTATCTCTGCATAGGAAAGGACCTGAGAACTCCTGCAGCAAAAAGTCCTATTTTACTCTGAACCCCTCTTTTCCCTCATTATAGCTATTGGTTTAAAACACAGAGCCTGTAACAAAAGCCTGGCATTTGTTTCTATCTCATTCTACTTCTACTCACAATGCAGTCATATGCAAATGGCTGGTTCCTCTAAGCCTCAGTTTCCCCATGTAGAAAGAAAGGAGGTTAATGTCATCTGTAGCTCGTGAGGTGGTTATGAGGATTAAATACACGTATAAAAGGCTTTGCCTAATGCCTTGCGGACACAAATGCCTTGCAGACTCTCTTAGGAACCGTTACTTTGAGTATCCCATGGACCCAGTGTTCTTCAGAAAATACTTTGGGATTAAATTTCTCCTGCATATTTACTTTTCAGGAGGGCACTTCGGGTATTAACACATCAATTCTGAATTTACAAAGAACTCAGAGGGGCTATGTTCTGCCTTACATTATTTTCTACAAGTTTCTCATACTTAACGTCTTGTATAATTGTTAAGTTCCCTGAACAAAGGGATTGTTTTTTACTTTGAGTCCGCCTTTAAAAGTACCTGGCACGGGGCTACATGGGGAACAGTCATCCATCAAAATCGAATCATAAAAGAGCAGGGATCTTATTTAGTCAAGATGGGAGTCTATCATCTCCTCTTTGGGGGAGGGAAAAAGCCTACAGCAGAAATGGTAGCCTTTTGCCAGGATCTTGATACGTTCCTAGCAAGGGAGGCTCCATGCTGCTTTTGGTGAAAAGGAAGGAGAGCTCTGTGATAAGAACATTTTGATCTTACCTCGGGGGTGGGAAGAAAAAAACAAACAAACCTGAAACTCCTCTTTTCTTATCATTAAAACCTCCCTTCCTTGCCTTTCAATGTATTTTTTCAGGTGGTGATTGTTAATTTTCAGTTACTTTACTCAATTAGAAAGTTAATGGCAGACAATATTAACCAGTATTCCTAACTGAAGTAGGGTGTGCGTCTGAAGTGCTTGCAGTTAAACTTTGACTACTTATTGCGATGGAGACTTACCATGTGACTATAATCCCAGACCCAGATAGGTACTGATTGATACAGAAAACAACCTTTGATCAGAGAGTCTTTAAGTGATTTGCAGTCCCGGACCCGGTCTCTCCGGTTTTCCCCGCACCTCTGCCCCACCCCCAGCCATGTCCCAGGACTCTCAGATTCAAGCTGGAAAATTTTAGTCTTTAAGAAGTTGTTCCAAAAGGAGTTGTGTTCAGAAGAGTGTTCTACAAAAACGTGACAGACAGGCAGACGCATGCACACGCACACACACCCCTCCCTGGATCTGGATGGTCTCAGATCATGTGATGGAGCTTGGTCTCTGCAAATGGCTCAGTAATGAAATGAAGTTGGTGAACCCAAAATAGGGCCGGGCTGAGCTCAGATGCCAGAGGGAGCTGAGGCAAAATGCCGGGGCAGAGGTCAGAATCCCAACCCCATCACTCATGTGCCGTTCCGGCAGAAATCAGACTCGAAGCAAGGCTGCAGTTTGCAGGACGTTCAGGCCAAGAAGGGGGCTGAGCCCGAGAGCAGGGATGAAAGCAGAGGGTGAGGTGAGCCTGTCTGGCTTGGACTCTCCGGAAGGCTGCCAGGCAGTCCCCAGCTCTGCCTCCACTGTTCAGGAAGACAGGGTGCTCGGCAGGGACCCAGCCTCTGACAGAGCCCTGCAGAGTTTATGAATGTGCCTCACCACAACTTTCTGATCTCCAAGCCACATTCAGTACCACAGCTAAATCGAGCATGGAATATAATAATTTCTCTGGGGCCCCATGTGGATTTGTCTTTTATCTCTGACTTATCTCCTTTCTCCAAAACAAAACTGAATAAAAAATCCTAGTGACGTCTGAGCTTCAGTCCGTTTTCTTTCTTCCTCCTCCTTCCTCTTCCCTCCCTTGCACCAAGCAGATGCCCCGTTCAATCCTTCCTCTGCAGACATACCTGGAAGAAAAGAAGCTGTCTAAATGGCTTACGTTTCCTTTTTCATCCTATCACAGATGCTGCAAAGGGAAAAGAGTCCCTCAGAGAATGCAGAAATGACCGGAAGGATGGGGCCACAGGCTGGAGACAAAGGTCCCAAACTCAAATAAGAGCTGCGGGTAGTTTCTGTGTTCGCTGAAATGCATTCCTGTCCTCATCACCTTCTTTCTTTTCTTTGGAAGAGAACGCCCAATGCTTGGGGATGAGACTGGTTCACAAATCACACCAGGCTGGACCTGCACCACGGAGGTGTAGAGAGGAAGGGCTAAGAGATGGTCTCCAGCGACACCGACAACTGCCCTCAAACATCCCAGGTCCCACAAGTAGTTGGCAGACATTCCAGCCCGTCACTGACCTGGTTAATACCTCTATTTCCTTAGGAGCTCAGCCCACAGGCCGCCCTCATTTCTAGCCTCAGGTTATCTGACATCTGCTATCTGCTCCAGAAACTTCCTGAGCACAGATCCCAGAGGGCAATTCCACACTGCTCTGTGGAAATCCCTGACTGAAGGCCAGCCCCTCTTCTAGACTGTACCCTCCCTGAGGTCCTCCTGGCTGATCCTTAGTGCCCAGCGTGGAGCCTGGAGCAGGCTAGGTATGTAACCAATGCTTGCCACGTGCTGGATGGAGGCCTGACCTCTCAGGCCACATGCTGACCCTGAAATCAAAAGCACAGAAAGGTAAAATCTTAAAAAAAAAAAAAAAAAGGGCAGGGGGTGAGGCACCAGGGTAGCTCAGTGGGTCGGGCCTCTGCCTTCGGCTCAGGTCATGGTCTCAGGATCCTGGGATTGAGTCCCGCATCAGGCTCTCTCTGCTGAGCGGGGAGCTGCTTCCTCCTCTCTGTCTGCCTCTCTGCCTACTTATGATCTCTGTCAAATAAATAAATAAAATCTTAAAAAAAAAAAAATAAAGCTCAGAAAGGCAAGGGGAGGGCGCCTGAGTGGCTCAGTGGGTTAAGCCTCTGCCTTCGGCTCAGGTCATGATCCCAGGGTCCTGGGATCGAGCTCCATATTGGGCTCTCTGCTCAGCGGGGAGCCTGCTTCCCCCTCTCTCTCCGCCTACTTATGATCTCTGTCAAATAAATAAAATCTTAAAAACAAAAAAAAGGCAAGGAGACTGAATGTTGGGATTTCATCCCTTTATGATGAAAAGGGACCTGCATTCCAGTCTCTCTGATTCCAGAGCCTGTGCTCTTTCCACCGTTGTTAAGATTACTCACAGGCTGTTCTCATGGCTCCTTCCATCTCTCTTCAATCCAACTAGCAGAATTGGGGAAGCAAAACTTGTTAAAAGACGAAGGTAGAAAAGGGAGGTTTGGCTCTCACTTCCCCCAAACACATGTGTCATCTGGGGTAAAGGACAGCCGCGAGGCGTCTGGCCCTCGTGTCCTCTACGCGGGTTCCCACTCTAGCCGTGGAACGTCCATGCTGCTTGTTCTTGAGGAAGTTTGCTGACTTCTAAGAGGCTTGTTTCCTGATCACAGGAACGGGGATAATGATACCAGGGCCTCTGTGAGATGGTGACTTGGATCAACACAAGCACAGAGCCCAGGCACCCGGGAGGCACTCGGGAAGTAACAGCCTACGTTACTGTGGTTAGGAAGTTCGGGCTCTTCCTGGTTAAAGCCAAGGGTGCGGGGAAGGACAAAGGAAACAGGAAAAAGGAAGCGACCTTTTCTTCAAAAGGGCAGACTCTCCTGGAAAGTGGATTTGGGGAACATCCTGAGAGTTGTCTGAAGAGTTTCCACATGACAAGATAAAAACTCACGGTGTGCCCAGTCCTTTTGGGGGCTGCCTGACGGCACACGGAGTAACAACCAGAAATGCCCACATTTCTCCTTAAAACAGTTGCTCCTGTCTGGGGGCGTCTGTGCTGTCTTTTATGTCTTTGGAGGCCAGTAACTGAGGAGAGCACGTATGAAACTCGCCGTACAAGTCCTCAAATTCACTCATTCTCAGTAGTTCATGAATAAAAACAACATCCCACACACGTGGGAAAAGAAAACAGACCTCCTCTGGCAGCGTGTCTGAGAACATACCATTTCCAAAACACTTGCAAAACAAAATGCAGTTGGATCACAAGGAAAACAAACAATGAAAAAAAAGAGTAACAGCTCTCTTTCTCAAAAATACGCATCCTCCTCCTCTTCGCTTCCTCTGCGGCCCATCCCATGCACATTCTCCTGCCCCCTGCAAAATGCAGAGATCTATACATTTATCTAAAGAAGCCTCGTGCTTTCGCTGGTGAAAAGTCCGCTGCGGAGGACTGACGGCTCTAAGCAGATGTTTTGTGTTATCTCAGAGCGTTCCTCAAGAAAGTGTCTGTTCCTCATGCCAAGGAAAACAATCTCCTGTAGCAAGACTTTGTTCCTCTGCCTAAAAAAAAAAATAAAAAGTCCCCAAACAAGCTGACAGCTGCAAATGGTTAGAAATAAACTGGCTACTACTCTGTTCTCCCCCTCCCTCTGCCCTTCGCCAGCGGCCCCCGTGTTGCCCTCTGACCTGCAGTCACAGTGGTGGGACTGAAGGAAGATGGACGAGCGTGTGATTATCCGTTCAAAACAGATTGTTAATTCTTTCAGACGTGCCATTTGCTGGGCAGAGGAAGTGCTGTTTCAGCCACCCAGAGGAGCGGCTGTAGATACAACGTGCCTGCCTGTCCCACTTCCCTCTCTCCCCAGTGTCACCTCCCTGCTGTGGAGACTGTTCCTCATCTGTCCGTCCGTCTGTCCGTCCGTCTGTCCGCTGCCAGGCTGTCTGCCCTCACCCTCTGCAGGCAAGGCACGGAGGAGGGAGGAAACTGACAAAGACCCAGCAAAACCCCAGAAAGATACTCATTCACTCTGGACTGGCATTAAGAACCGTAAAACAAACAAACAAAACTGTAGCTAGTTCAGATGTGCTGAGTTTAATGAAAAGCACACAGGCCAAATGAGATGGGAGCGAGCCGAGCACACGATGTTAATTAATCAACTTTATTAGCACTGGAGATTTAGACAGAGGTACCTGCCCTTGGATCAGAGCCCCAGTCAGAGTCTGCAACTGACTCAGCCTCCTTGTCGTGGATGGTATGTTGTGAGTGTCTTCAAAAGTAGAAGTTTTCTCTAGTCACCGGCAGAAACTTTCTCCCACTATGGGAAGGGCAATTAATACCAAATCTTGTCTGAATAGTTTCTAGCCTGTAATTTTCTCTCCATCCCCACGGCTACTTCCTAGCTCAAGCCACCATCACCTCCTGCCTGGTATTGGAGCTTCCCCTGCTCCACTCTTGGATTTTTCCAGTCTCCCCCTGATAGACAGATGATCTTCCTAATATGCAAATGACCTTCCTAATATGGAAAGCTAACCAGCATATCCATCTTTCTGCATTAAACTCTAAAGCAACTTGCCATTGCTTGAAAGTAAAAACAGAGCTATTTGACACAGCAGGCAAGACTCGCTGTGGTTTCAATTCTGTATATCTCTCCATCATCACCTCTGGAGCCCTCTAATTTACATATAATACTCCAGCCCTCTTGGGCTCCTTCTGGGAGAGCCACATACTAAGAGTTGGCAGCTGGAAACCCTCTTCCTCAGGTTCCCTTTTTAGTCTAACTTCCATTTGTTATTCAAGGCTCAACTATGTGATCACTTCTTCTAGGATATCCTCCTCATCTACCTCACCCTGGTCAGGTCAGGCACATCAAGATACCCTATACCTGTCCCATGAGGATACTTATTACATTGTATTGTACTCTGTCCATTTTTTGGTCTCCCACTAGAATGAAAATTTTGTGGTATCAGGCAATGTCCTTTTACCTTTCTTGTTTACAGTCATCCCTGCCATCAAATGCATACCAGAACATGGTCCCAATGAGTCCCTGTAAAGTGAACACATGAACACATGCCCATATAAAGTGGGGGTGGTGAAGACTGCCTGCTCGGGCTGCCTTTGCTTCCCATCTTCAAGCAGTGGCCAAGTCACAGCCTGAGAACTCTTGCTCTGTGGAAAGTTTCCCCAGGGAATTGCTACAGGCAATAATAATTTAAATTGAATAATTTAACCTTGTTTTGTCCAAAGCTATAAGGCTGTGGGGAAAGTTGATAACTTCAGGACGCTGGGGTGGCTCAGTCAGCTAAGCCTCTCTGCCTTTGACTCTGGTCATGATTCCAGGGTCCTGGGATGGAGCCCTGCATTCGGCTCCCTACTCAGTGGGGAGTCTGTTTCTCCCTTTCCTCTGTCTCTTCCCTGGCTGTGCGCGCTCTCTCACTCTCTCTCAAATAAATAAATACAATCTTTAAAAAAAAAAAAAAAAGAAAGTTGATACTTTAATCTCTTCTTACCTGGCAGATTGCACAGAGAAATTAATTTTCTTATCAGGTTTTCACTCATAGTGAGAAAGCAGCACCTCCTCAAATTTACTGTATATTTGTACTGAAGTGTCAACTTTCATCTAAATAGAAAGGTGTCAGTTAGTTTTCCAATCTTAGCAAAAATGGAAATAAGCTAGGATTGGTTCACAGATACTCCTGAGATACATGATGGGGGCAGGCAGAAGGGCGGGAGATGATAGCAAAGTAATGGATCCTTTTTGGAAAGGCCAGCAGATCCAGATAAAGGATGAACGGAATCCAATTTGAGGGGTGCTTTGCAGAGCCAAAAGGGAACAGTGACCAGGAGAAAATTAATCTGAGGCAGGGGGTGTAATGGTTGGGTGAACTTCCTTCCGGCAGAAAGAGTGTAAGAAAAGGCAACTTGCCAAAGAAGTTCAGAAAGACTCTGCATGCAAAGACCCACAGAGCCTGAAGCTGAGGGGAAAATGGCAGGTGGTGGATGTAGATGACCCTTTACCCCTCAGCTGAAGGGGTAAGGCAGGGACTGAGCAGTAAGTGGTGAGTCCTTGTATCTGCATGTAAGACCCCATGGGGGTAGAGGAGCCTGGGTGGCTCAGTGGGTTAAGTGTCCAACGTCAGCTCAGGTCATGATCTTGGAGTCCCCTACTGGGCTCTGCACTCAGCAAGAATTC
Organism: Mustela putorius furo; assembly: GCF_011764305.1. NCBI lineage: Eukaryota > Metazoa > Chordata > Mammalia > Carnivora > Mustelidae > Mustela > Mustela putorius. The sequence continues at coordinate 13,531,956 of NW_025421375.1, forward strand.
TGCTTGTCCAGTTCCCTCTCCCCCCAGCTCGTGCTTTCCTTCTCTTCTCTCAGATAAACAAACAAATAAATAAATGAATAAATAAAATCTTTTTAAAAAGATCCAGTGAAGGTAAACTAGTGAGATAGGGATGAAACCAGAACCACAGCTCTAATATTTGATCTCTGGGATCGGAGTTCAGCTAAATTCAAAGGCTAAGCTGTTAATCTATAAATCACCTACTTGAATACAGTCTGAACTAGGAATCACAAAATCAAATGCCTTCAAGTTCAGAAAGAAATAAAAGTAACGTGGGCTTGGTGTTACACAGTAGGGAGCGATGCATATGGCGACAGCCCGACACCTGGAGAGTGCTTTCTGCAGGGAAGGTAAGAGCCCCTCTGCCTGGCTGATTGCTGTTGAGCAGGACTATGGGCCCAGGACTGCCAGACCTTCTAGCAGTCTAGAAGAGTCCAACTTGAAATCTGTTCATAGTTAAATGTTAACGGTGAATTAAAAAACATTAAAGATGTTCAACATGTTATTTATTAATGTAATTTATCTTCACATAGTTATCTCAGCTTAGAAAAGTCGACTTTCTGTAAGATGACAACTTAATTTTTAAAAGTTTACAGTAAAGGGACGCCTGGGTGGCTCAGTTGGTTAAGCGGCTGCCTTCGGCTCAGGTCATGATCCCAGCGTCCTGGGATCGAGTCCCACATCGGGCTCCTTGCTCCGCGGGGAGCCTGCTTCTTCCTCTGACTCTGCCTGCCATTCTGTCTGCCTGTGCTCGCTCTCTCTCTCTCTCTGACAAATAAATAAATAAAATCTTAAAAAAAAAGTTTACAGTAAAAAATTTAAAGTGCTCTGGTCGCCAGTGAGTACACACAACAGCAGACTATAGTTTCTAACACCACCATTCTGTAGTAAAAGGAATTGGGGCTGATCCTAGGGCTGGGACAGGACTGTAAAAGATGGCCTGGCATTCCTGGTTGTGCCAGAAAGAAAGAATGTCATGAATAAAATCACAACCTTGGAGGGATGTCCAAGGGACACTAGAGGCAACCTAAAAGAGCTCTTGAACCACCAAAGCTGGAATAGGAGCAACAAAATAAACGGAAGAATACTGGATTATAACCCAAAGTATAAAATAAATACCCATAAGTTCAGACTGATATAAATAAATGATTGAATAAATAAATGGAATATAGACAAATGTCTCATGCAGTGGAACTCCAAATAATTTATGTAGATACCTCCCCCAGCAGGAGGTAGAACCTGCTTTCCCACTGTTAACTGCGGGGTATGCTAGGTAACATTCTTCCAAACAGTGAGTACATGAAAAGGGAAGCAGAGAGAACAACTTCATGGAGATAACTGACAAGCACTACACTGGCCAGGTGATCAAGGTTAATGTCAGCAATGATAAGTCACTGGCATGGTGTATATCTTTGATATGATGTGATGAAAATGTCACTTGGCCTCTGCAGTCTTCCTCTCAAGAATACAGAACCCTTGCCTAATCATGAGAAGAACACCAGGCAAACCCAAACTGAGAGAGAGTCTACAAAATACTGGACAAATACTGCTCAAAATTGTCAAAGTCATCAAAAACAAGAAAAGTTTGAAAAAGCATCATAGCCTAGAGAAGCATAAAGAGATAATGATGGTTAAACGTTATGTGGTGTCCTGGATGGAATCCAGGAACAGAAAAAGGGCATCAGAGAAAGAAAGGCTCATGATATCTGAACACTGTGTGAAGTTTAGCTGACGGCTGGTACTGATGTTAGTTCCTTAGTTGTGACCCATATATTATAGACATAAATATAAACGTAATGTAAGATGTTATTAACATGAGAAACTGTGTGAGGCATTTATGGGTACTCTGTACTATCCTTGCAATTTTTGGTTAAATCTAAAACTCTTCTAAGTAAAAATTTTATTTATGTAAAAAATACCACTCTATGGGCCAAAAATATTTGATTGGGCCCAGGAACCATGAGTTTTTACCCTTTCGTTCACGTATTGACATTTCTATATTTACTGATGAAACTCTGATCAGAACTGGCTATATAATCTGCAGAGCCCCTTGTTCAAAAATTATTAAGAATTTCAAGATGGTGATGGCAAAGTGTTAAACCAAGCACAGGCTCTCCTGAGGGCAGGATCCACGTGACTGTACGTGACCCACGCCCGGGAAGCAGGCATCTCTGATACACAGCATAGTCTCAACAGAGCTGCCCAGTTAGTAGTTCTCCTTGCCAGATAAAACTCCCACATACGCTCTTCATTTGTTCACTAACCAATTTACATAATTTATTTGTTTGGGGATGTGCAAAATACTGGAGATTCAGCAATGAGTAAGAGTTAAATTGGGCTGATAAATCTTTTTTTTTTAAGGGCTTTTTATTTATTCTAATTTATTTTTCAGAGAGAGAGAGAGCGTGAACACAGGCAGACAGAATGGCAGGCAGAGGCAGAGAGAAGCAGACTCCCTGCCGAGCAAGGAGCCCGATATGGGACTCGATCCCAGGATGCTGGGATCATGACCTGAGCCGAAGGCAGCTGCTTAACCAACTGAGCCACCCAGGCGTCCCTGGGCTGACAAATCTTAAGGTCACCTTATAGCTAAGTGCCATTTGGGAACTGACACTAGACGCTCCCCCAGGCAGACACCCCTGAGAACGATCCATCCCCTCGTCCTGTCGATTTTCTCCTTTTCTCCCATGTCAACTGCAATTCTATGAACTACAAGGGAACTTCTGATGGAAGTGGATTTTCAAAATTCTAATACTAAAAATGCAAAGGCATTATGAGACTATTTTATAATATTTGCAATGATGTTTCCATGACTTTGGTTCCTAAGAGAAACTTACATCCCCCAAGCACCTAAAGGCACCATGTATTAACATGTCAATAGCACTGATGACTCAAAACAAACTGACAAACCCATGAACTGTTTCCCCCACTTTGCAGATAAGAAAATGGGAAGCTAAGAGAGGTTGAGTCACTTGCCCAAGAGATAGAAATGATAGGCAGTAGAGCTGAAGTTTCATCCCAGATCCATCCCACTCCAAAGCGCACACATGTCTCAAATAAAACACTTTCTACCCGCCGAAAACCAAGGCAGTTCCCTTAAAATTATTTTTTAAATTAACTTCATCTTCCAGAAAATGCCTCCTAATAGTTTTAAAAATCCTCAATTGAAAGAAATGACTTTGAGGCCATTAGCCAGTTTTAAGGTCCTTAAAAAAACACAACTTTTGAGGAGAAGAGTCTGAGAGTTCAGGAAGTTTTGTCTTTTGGAATTTGGTGGAGGCAGGTGGGAAGAGCAGTAAGAAGACAAAGGGACTCAAGCAATTGCCTCTTTGGGAGTTGAGAGTCTATAGCAGAGGTAAGATACGGATGCTGCAGGCCAACACCAGCCACCAGGCATGTTTTCTTTGGACTACGCAGTATTTTTGAAATGCTGCCAACATTTAGAAATTGGGACCTATAATACAAAGATCAAGAATTCTGGTTTCTCTTGGAAAAACTCAGAAGACCTGGCACAACTGAACCGAAATTGCTTAAGGCAAAGCTAAGTGCTGTCTGCTTCCTGTAACTGGGAGATGCTGTATTCACCTGGGCAGTCCCATTCATTTCACTCATTTACTGTCCCAGCCTGGACTCTTCAAAGAAAACATTGCATGTGGTTGCAAATTTGGCTGCAGTACATAGCAGGCACTTGTGGCTGTGTGCCCTTCCTTGGGAGAGGCCTCCTGCCCTGCGGGAGAAAGGACTCTTCCCAGCAAGGGGCCGCTCCAGAGTGGTGCCCACTGGACTACCACCTGCTCCTCTAACCTGGGCCACCAGTCCCAGCTGCTGAGGAAGCAGGTGGTTTTGTTTTGTATGGCCAGGGGAGGCTTGGTTTCATAGAAAACATCTACTGGCTATACTGGAAATCATTATCCTAGTGGTACTGTCCCCGAGTATGTAGTATTTTCAGATTCCTTCTTACCAAGCCTCTCTGTAGTGAACCGTCCTCTTTCTAGAGCTCCATTCGACATATGTGTGCAGAGGGCATCATATGCTCGTTTTCTGAAGGCAACTCCAGGAGGAGCATCAAGAGAGAGACTCTTGGGTTAATGAAGGCAATGGGCTTGGTGTTTTGCAACACAGGAGTTTCCTCCCTGTCTTTTCTTTGTTAACATTAAGATCCATGGTCCTCAAATTACACAGACTTGATTTTCCCACTGCCTGCATATTTGCATGGTATACACAGACATTGCTAAACCCCCTTCTTGGCACATTTGGTCTATTCTATATTGTAAGCACGGTGATGCTTTGGCGATATTACACAGAAGCACTGTTAGCCAGCCTACTCACTGGAGAGGACCAAAGTCCTACCCCCACACTGCCCCTATGCACCTTGAGGGAATCCCAGAAGTCCCAGCTGGGCCACCTTGCAGGGCACATGTCCCCTTGCCCAGGACGACCTCTCCTCTAAGTTCTGATGAAGTTCTCACTCTTGTGGGCTGAAATATTAGTACCCTTTGAATGGTAATTAGCAATTTTCAATATTTCTAGTTTTGTGAAAAACCTTTTGACTTATAAACCTATGTTTAATTTATCAGATAGGTATTTGGGAATGTATATTTATAAAAGCAGACTGCTGCCTAAATTCTTTTGGTCTAATCATAAAAGTAGTAATGTTTAAAAATTAGAAAACGCTGTCAAGTTTAAATATCATCACCCATAATCCCACCAAAGAATAACCACTGATAATATTTTGGCGTGTTACCTTCAGGCCTTTTTTCTTTGCATATGTATATGTACATCTATGTGTATGTGTGTAAGCATGTATGTATGCATATAGTATACTGCTTTTTAGTATATGTGCTGCTGAAGTGAGCACAGTATATTGTTTTTTAAAAATAAGATCAAAATCACATAATATATTGTATTCTTTTTACACTTAACATTATATCATGAGTACATATCATTATATCATGAATACATATTAAACATTCTTTGAACAATGAATTATCACAGATTCAACAATTATGAGGACAAAATAACGTCTGGGTAACTCTCCTTGAGTATATCTTTAGCAATTAGTATCTGACAATTTTCCCTGGTTAGATTCTTAGGAATGGGTTGAATCCCATAGTTCATATATATATTTAGTTTACATATATATATATATTTTAAACATTTTATTCCTTTATTTGAGAGAGACAGAGTGAGAGAGAGGACAAGCAGGGGGAGCGGCAGGGGGAGCAGCAAAGGGAGAGGGAGAAGCGGTGCTCCATCCCAGGACCCCAGGACCACGACCTGAGCTGAAGGCAGACACTTAACCAACTGAGCCACCCAGATGCCTCTCCCATAATTTATATGAATAGTTCACACACATTTTGCACTTGACTACAGAGCAGATTCACTTGTTTTATAGGGAATATTAGCTTTCCTGTAAATCTTGAAATAAGATTAATGGGCTCTATTTATCTGCAATATTGGTATTCCCTGGCATACCAGTGAATTCCTCCAATGTGAAGACCTCAGCTGGAGAAACCCTGAGGTAGGACTGAAGCACTAAAGCCGGAGACGGTAATTAATAGTCTTCCTTTGAGTATAGCCATAGCTCTCTCAACCCTGGCTACACATTAGAATTACCTGGGAGCATGTTACTACAAAACAAAAATAAAACGAAAACCAACCAAACAAAAAACCTTATTAGAAATGCAAATTCCTGGGGACGCCTGGGTGGCTCAGTTGGTTAAGCAGCTGCCTTCGGCTCAGGTCATGATCCCAGCGTCCTGGGATGGAGTCCCACATCCGGCTCCTTGCTCCGCGGGGAGCCTGCTTCTCCCTCTGCCTCTGCCTGCCATTCTGTCTGCCTGTGCTCGCTCTCTCTCCCTCTCTCTGACAAATAAATAAAATCTTAAAAAAAAAAAAAGAAATGCAAATTCCTGGACCCCAACCCACAGGCACCATATCTGACTCCCTGGGACGAGGGCCCAGCAATCAGTGCATTTGAAGATGCACTCCAGATAATCATGATCCATGTTGAAGTTTTAAGACCACTAGCCTAGAGTATTTCTTGTACATATTCCTGCCCTAGGCATACAGCCTGCTTCCCCCAGCAGGGAACCTTACTGAAGAGTCACAGTATCTGGTGTCAGACAGACCTGAATTCAAGTCTCTTATCTGCCACTGACTCGCCACATGCTCCTGGGCAAGTAAGTGAATCAGCTCCTCGAAGGCTCAGTTTCACCATGCAGAACATGGGGATAATATCAACCATACACATGCCTCATTGGGTTATTATGAGAATTAAATGGAAAAAAATAATGAAAGGTGTTTTGCAAAATGGGTATAGCTTGATAAATACTTGCTAATACCATTAACCATCAGAGATACCATTACTAGTGGTCAGGCGGCCAGGAAGAAAGCTTTGGAGGTGGAGGAAGCCAAGGGATCTGGTGGTTGGAACATCCAAAACAGATGTTTGTTCCCTGATTCTTCTCTAGTACAGGCTTGGATTTAGATTACACCTGCCGCTGGTATGAACAGATGAGTCTCCCAGGATGAGACAATAAATCATTCTCTCAGGAGCTGTCTTCAAACTGTAGAAGTACTGAAAATGTATGGCTAGAGGTATAGGCCTGGTCATCTGGATGTGAGAACTGCCAGGGGTAAGAGGAGGGGGAGAAGGAGCCGGATGCCACTATTACCTAGACCAATGTTTGTAAACGGGGGCCAGAAGAAGCATGTGGAGGGCTCATTAAAACACAGATTGCTGTGGGGGGTGCTTGGGTGATTCAGTTGGTTAAGCATCTGCCTTTGGCTTAGATTATGATCTCAGGATCCCAGGATCGAGCCCCATGTTGAGCTCCCTGCTCAGTGGGGAGTCTGCTTCTCTCTCTCCCTCTGCCCCACCCCCCACCTCCCACTTCTGCAGGCTCTCACTCTCTCTCAAATAAATAAAATCTTTAAAAAAATAAATAAAACAAAAATAAATTAAAATGATGGTTGGGCTGCACCCTGGTGTCTGCATGTTTGGGATGGGGTGCGGGTTTTGCACTTCTATCAGATTCCCAGATGATGTTCACACAGCTGGTCAGACCACACTTCCTGTACTAAATTGAAACTTCATGAAACTGAAAGGCAACACTGAACTGTGATCTATAAAAGCTTAAGAAAGGAAAAAATGTTCTCCAAGACATTTGCATTTCCTCTGTAAAATTCAAATGCCTTCTGAGGTGCTATTCAGATTTGCCTCAGGACAGGACTGGCCAACTTGACAGGCTGATGGTCACGATTTCATTTGAACCCCAGGTCCGGTGCAGGGTATTGGTGAGGCAGAGTGATGGGTGCAGTGGCGGGGTGGGATTCCAATCCTTCCCAGTTGAATCTCCTCCTTCCAAGAAGCCAAGCCATACCCATCTCTTAGTGAGGACTAAGTGTTTGTATATACAATGTCATCAATCCCTTCCCCAATCCTACGATGTAGGTATTACTTGTATCCCAATTTAGAGATGAAGGAGGTAAGCTCAAAGAGGTTAAACAAGTGTTCTGAAGACACATGGCTAGAACAAGGATCTTCAGGTATCAGACTTCAAAATCTTTTTCTTTCTTTTTCTGACCCACACAGTGGGTGGAGGAGTCCAGTTTGTAGACTGAAAGACACGTGCATGGCTGAGAACAAAGAAGGCATTGTTGGCATATGGTCACCCTGCGTTGGAGCCAGGGTGGGGCGGGGTTAGTGGGATGGACTCTGCATCTGGGGGTAGGTAAAAGAGGCATGGGTCATATTCCTCCCAGCTGGCCCTCTAGCAAGCTCTGGTCCCACCGTCTGGACCAACTATAAAGGAGGGAGTGTTGGCCTCACTCCATCCAGTTCCTTGATAACTACCCTCAAGGATGTGGCCAGGATGATGACAACCATCTCCAGTCCCAGCCCCAGCCCCAGCCCCAAAGGGACACAGTCAGGGTTTAGACCCAGAAGCATTAGAACTGGAGGTCAGCCCAGCTGAATGACTATGGGGATGAGGGCTGGGGATTTCTGTGGCTGTCTGTTCATGCCTCTGGCTCACTCTTTGGCCTTCTGGTCTGACCACCCAGCACCTGCCAGCTCTGCTTTGTTCCCTGACCCCACACCTTGGGGACTATAGCATCATAGAGTGTAACAGGTGAGTGAGGTGATAAGAGAAATGGAGGTCTTATCACACAGGAAGGCCAAGAGAAGACTGGACAGATACTGTTCAAACACTGAAAGGCTGTCATTTGGAAGACAGAAAGGGAAAAGAAAACAGCAAGTCATTTGCCCAGGGCCATAAAGCTGACAGGCACTAGAGTAGAGTTCAAGCCCATTTCTTTCTGACTTCCAAGTCTGTTCTCTTTCCACTACTCTCTTCTGCCTCCTTAAGGCCAGAGGCAGTCCCTTCCTTCTTTAGGTCAATGCAAAGACAAACTTGTGTTTTATCCGAAGTGTCAGCAAGTGGGATGCACTGCTTCAGGTGATGGGGAGCTTCCCCTGCAGGAGATGTTCAAATGGAGGGTTACTGCTAGTGTTATTGGTGAGGGAACCCAGGAAAGAGAGGGTAGTTCCCAGTACTGGCTACACGTGACAACACGTGACATTTGTCAACGGGACCGATTACTAGCCAGGCTTCTAATCTGCCCTGAAAACAGATAATTTTTCGAAGCACCTTCAAGGATTCTAAGGCAGCCTTTGGGAACTGTTTGGGTCTCCTTCACCTCCGAGATCCTATGACTGTAGAGATTCTGGTGTAAGAGGCCAGATGTTAACAGCAACAACAATACTAGTGAACTGCTGAGTGTTACTCGGGCCAGGACCGGTGCCTGTTGTCACGCAGCCCCCACCACCGCCCCACTGGGCAGACACCATCGTCATCCCCATTTCACAGATGAGGAACAGGGCAGAGACGGATGAACTTCCCTGTCCAAAGTCATACCACCAGGAGGTGGAGGAGCCAGGCTAGGAGTCCAAGCAGGGCTGGCTCTAGATCTTTACTTCTAATGGTAGGAGAAAGCACCAAAAGTGACCCTCTCCAAAGCCATTCAGCCCAGGGCGGGTTCTGAATGAAACCTACCAGCAGTTAATTACCCAAATATCAAACAATGCAGTACAAGAAACATCAGGAGTGAAACAGACACAGACCTGGAAATGACCAAAGCTCCGTAGACACTTCTTTAGTTTAAATGTACTATATTGGGTTTTTAAAATTTAAACTTTTCAACACAGTGCAAAGGGTATCCAAGTCATTTCCTACAGCCGTTTCTTCGCTTCAAAACAAAACAAAACCTGCTCCTTAAAAATGGTTTTATTCTGTCATGGAATGTTCAAACACAATGGCATACATATATTGACACAATGGTTAAAACATTAACCCCAGTGGAACTCCTGGTGTGTTAATTCAACAGAACCTGCCCCTGCCTTTCTGGGAAGAGCTGGGTCACCCCCTGCTTGCAGGATGTGTTCAAATCCTTGCACTACCCCCCTCGCCCCCTATCTAGGGGCCATCACCAGGACTGAACCTTCAGTACAGAGCCTTTCTTAACCAAATAGTGTTCTTCTTTCCTCTTTTATGCCAATCTCAAGGCTCAAGAGAACAGAATGGAGAAAGAGATGGGGGTTCTGTATAGTCTCAGTGCTGAACTCACTGGGGGACTTTCCAGGCAAAAGGCTATTAAACTAATCCTCTCATTAAAGTTGATTGTGGTGTAGATGGCAAGATAGGAGCTGGTTCCTCTTCTGACTGCCACTCCCTCTTCCCTCTGCATTGGCAAATCACCCTTTTTCTTGCTTCCAGCCTAGGGCTCTTAAACTATTCTTGCTATAAACGATTCTTGCTATTTAATAATCCTCTCTTTCTCTCTCTAAGTTGCTAACCCCTTGTGAGATTGGTTGAAACTCACAAGAGAGAGTTGGAACAGTCTGAACAGGATCGAGCAATCAGAGATGTCTGGACTTTTTCCTGCTGCCTGGGAAAGTTCAGTTGAGGTTGTGGGGTGGGAAGAGGTATAGCCAATGTCACACAAAATTATCCGGGAAATACCAATTCACACCACCTCTCACCAGACTAAGATCTGGGTCCAGGTGACCTCTGGAGGAACTTGATCAAGCTCTGTAGGGTTTCAGGCTCCTCGGCAAACAGGAGGTGTATCTGGAACTCTTCACCACCGGCCTGAGGGGTTTCCAAGCTGGCGGGAGGTCTCTTCTGCCTCCTTATCCCTTTTGACATTCACGTTCTATGCAGAATTTAACTTGACAAAATTAAAGTTTGAAAATTCCTGGCCTAGGTGTTTTCTAAGTTTCCTTCCAGACCTAACAATCTATGGTTCTGTGAGGCAATTGTCCACAGAAACAGACAGTTGTTTCCCTCTGGGTACTGCCCCCTCAACCATGCTGATCCGGAAGTTGTTGGAGGGTTCACACCTCTTCCTTGGAGTCAGGACTACAAATCTGTCTCTGCCAAATGACTGAGAAGCTGCCTCCATCTTCTGCACATCCTCAGATCAGACGGGGCCCTTGGTGTCCCTGGAATTCTGCCAAAGGCTTATGCAAACCAAGCCAGCTGCGGACAGCAGGGGTCAGGGAGGAAAGGCCACACCCAGGCTGGGCCCCTCATGGCACTGCCTGGTTTGTGATGGAATTAAAGACAGTTTCCTTTTATGTGTTGCTTTGGGAGTTCTAAGTCCATGAGAAGGTAATATTAAATTGGCAAGGGGTAGACATAACCTGATGGGAGTGGATGTTCTCAATCTGGAGCCTTGGTGTCCAAAAGCACTGGATTCATAATTCTGACTTCCCTTCATTCTAGCTTATTTCACGTTTCTGGGCCTCAGCCCCTTCAGAGGTCAAACAGGTGATGAAGTGATATCATGTGTGTTGATCGCACGGCACAGGGCCTGACACTGCAAATATAATTATCTTTTCTTGCAGCCACTTTGCACTAAGTGAACACCTGGATTGCCTTAAAATGTGAGGAGTCATAAAAGGGGCCAAATAAGTGAAGGGGCTCAAAGTTACCCAGCTGTGTGGATACCCACTGCTTTAGATATGAAATCCATTCTCCTCTACAAGGGTTTCTCTGCCTGAATTCCCAGGCTCCCCATAACACAGCAAGCAGATTCAAGTGTTCCTAGTTATTCTCATGCTCTGACTCATTCTTTACACCCAGAAGCTGAAAAGTATGTGCACTGTTCAAAAGATCAAGGCCAACCGTCCCCCAACTCCCCCACACCCCCAACTCCTCCACCCCCACTCTCATGGCTAAGGGCAGAGAAAGCCACCTAATAAATCAGGCCGATTCACACAAACAGCTCCTTAGCTCCTCCCTGGGCTGAGAACAGACAAGACCAAGAATTGTGTGGACTTTGCCTTCCCAGGACATCATAAAAACCTGGTAAGTGTGGACTGGTAGTGACACGTGGTTCTCCTGTGTACCATGAGAGTGAAGGATACTCAGGCGCCACTCACAGTGTCACTCCCTACAGAGCAGAACTGGCCGAAACAGGGTGCTTACTGCACTTCTCCCGGGGAAATGAAATGAGCTGCTTCCCTCCCTCCATCCTGTTGAAAGCCCCGCAGCAATGTCATGAACCTCCACGACTTACAGGACCTTTATATGTAAAACCTATAAACCATTCAATAAGGAAGAAGGTGCTTGGGGAGGGGAGAGAACAAACTGATTCAGAAGAGAGAACAGACCCGGAGGGAGAAGAAAGTGTTCATCAACATATTCCTACCACAGGCCAGGCACCACTCAGGTTCTTCCTAAGAAAGGCGGGAAAGTGAAGCGGCCAGAGCACGGGTGTGAGACCCAGCCTGCCCCCATTCACATCGTGGCACAGTCGCTGGGACAAATTATATAGTGTGTCTGCTGCGTCTTGAAGGTAATCACAAAGCCTCATTCACAGCACTCCTTAAGGATGACACAAATCCGTATGGGTTGGTGTCCCCACCACACAGCCTGGGGCAGAGGAAATGCTATAGAAGCTGCTGTTCTCCGTAATGTTCCTCATTTAATCTCTCCAAGCCATTCTGATCTTTGTGAGGCAGGCAGGGTCCAAGTTTTTTGGCTGAAGAAACCTGGACACAGTTTATCGTGGGTCACACGGGCAGGAAGTCTGGAAATTCAGACTCTGCCTCAAACGATCCCAAGTCAATTATGTAAGTAAACACTGATTCATGAAGGTGCCATGAGAGAGGGCCAGATAACCTGTCAAAGGAGCTGACAGGCTAGGTTGTGGGGTGGCTCCTGAGGCAAGTCCAGAGGGGCCAGCAGGCTGTTTACATGTGGATGTGGGTATAGGAGGGCACCTATCTATGGAGACATATTATTTTCCTTTTAAATCAGGACGGAGCCAACTCTGTGAACCCAGCGAGCCCACCGATGCCTTTTTTTTTTTTTTTTAAGATTTTATTTATTCGACAGACAGAGATCACAAGTAGGCAGAGAGGCAGGCAGAGAGAGAGGGGGAAGCAGGCTCCCTGCTGAGCAGAGAGCCCAATGCGGGGCTCAATCCCAGGACCCTGAGATCACGACCTGAGCAGAAGGCAGAGGCTTAACCCACTGAGCCACCCAGGCACCCCCCATCGATGCTTTTAAAGAGTGTCTGGAAGATATGTACATACACACATTTCCTGCTCAAATGTTAGCAGACTGTATTCTTAATTTGTTATTTATACTGTACTCTACCCCAAACCTAGCAGGCCTCTAATAAATGGCTGTGATCACCCTTAATGACTATTCCGTGTTAGCATGAGGCTAAATTGCATTATCTAGCATTCCTCAAAGTTTGCTCTCCTATGGTTGGATGTACCTTTAAAAAAAAAAAAATGAAAAGCTATCAGACTTAAATAAAACTCTGTTTACTGTGGCTCATCCCAGGAAATTTCCTGGTATATATAAGCATCAGAAAGGTTCCGAGAAAATTCTACAATTAAAGAAACCTGTTTCCTTTTAATGCAGTATTTCCTAAGCCTACTTGGCCACAGAACACTTTTCTACATAACATAAACTTTGGGGAATGCTGAAATGATCTGATTAAGTTTTGATTTCCCTGCAAGCAAGGGATAATTACCCCCATTTCTGAGGTAAGAAAACAGAAACCCACCCAGTAAGGGGAGGAGCCACTGCTCCATCACCCAAGTCTCTACCTCCAAACAAGAAGGCTGGGGTTTCCAAAACACGGAGCTACAGAAACCACCTCCACAGGCACCGTGTCTTCTGCTTTTCATTTTAAAATTTATACATAAAAGTAAACGTTAGTAAATTAAGTGTCTTGGTGAAAATCACAGAGCTCCTGAGGAGTGCACATCCTGAGGAGATGAAGCCTAAGTTCACTCTCTTTTAAAAACATCTGACAGGGCACCTGGGTGGCTTACTGGGTTAAGCCTCTGCCTTCGGCTCAGGTCATGATCCCAGGGTCCTGGAATGGAGCCTTGCATCAAACTCTCTGCTCAGCAGGGACCCTGCTTCCCCCTCTCTCTGCCTGCCTCTCTGGCTACTTGTGATCTCTGTCAAATAAATAAATAAATAAATAAATAAACAAACAAATAAATAAATAAAATCTGAGTGGAGAAACAAGCTACCACGTTGTCATTACTGGTCTGAGTGCGCACCTGTCCTAGCTAGGACCGGGCCCCACAGCCAACCTCTCCTGGCTGGCATTTAGGGTGAGCTACAGGCACGCAGCTGAGGAGATGCTGTTATTTCAGAGCTCAAAAGCTCAAACAATCTCTGCCCATTCATACTGGCAACGAGCTGGCACACTCCTCCCAGAACCAAGGAAAACAAAGGCCTGGCCACTTGGTGATTATAATCTCTCTCATTAAATCGACTGTTCCGCAGCAACTCCTATTCTTCCCAAGGAAACAATAGTGGGGGCGGACCTGCTGCAGGATCTGGACGCGGGGGTGCTCTCTCCACCACCATCCCCTCGAACAGTTCTCTGGCATATCTGAGTGTCGGATGGAAACATCCCCCCTCCCTCCACCTCTCGGCTTCCAAGTGCCTCCTGGCGCAGCCCACCCACTATTTTGTGTCAAGTAGTAGCATCTGATACAGAGGGGAGTCATCCGGGCCACAGGGCACCAGCCTGGACCTGGGAAGGTGAGCCTGGTTCTCAGCCAGCATCTCCACCCACCCCGCACCCGTCTGCCAGGAACCCAGAGCATGTCTCACCAATTACAAAGGTTGTTCAGGGAGTCCCCGTCCAGGGGAACTGAGATGAGCATCTGGAGACCATTAAAGCATGAAGATAGGCATCTTGTCTTAGAAATCAGCATCAAGACCAAACTGCGTAATTCTCGTGGCAGAGCCCACCACAGGGCAGGAAGCAGGACTACTGGAGGAGGAGAAGGGAGAAAAAGGAGAGTCTATAGGGTATGTTTCCCTGAAGGCGTTTTTTTAAGCCTCATTTCCTCCATGGTTTTTTTTTTTTTTTTTTAATTTATTTATTTGTCAGAGAGAGAGAGAGCGAGCACAGGCAGACAGAGTGGAAGGCAGAGTCATAGGGAGAAGCAGGCTCCCTGCAGAGCAAGGAGCCCGATGTGGGACTCGATCCCAGGACGCTGGGATCATGACCTGAGCCGAAGGCAGCTGCTTAACCAACTGAGCCACCCAGGCGTCCCGTCCTCCATGGGGTTTAACATACTCCCCTGAATGCTGACATTCACAGGACACTTTTTTTTTTTTTAAGATTTTTATTTATTTATTTGACAGAGAGAGATCACGAGTAGGCACAGAGGCAGGCAGAGAGAGAGAGAGAGGAGGAAGCAGGCTCCCTGCTGAGCAGAGAGCCCAATGTGGGGCTGGATCCCAGGACCCTGGGATCATGACCCGAGCCGAAAGCAGAGGCTTTAACCCACTGAGCCACCCAGGCGCCCCCACAGGACACTTTTTAAAGCAAAGCAGGACATACAGAGGAACGGCCACTGTGTCTCCCAATTCGTATCAACTCAGAAAGAAATGTATTCAGCCCTCCCAGAGCACCAGACCCTGTGCGAGGCACCGTGAGGCCGTGACAATGGAGTGCCAAGAAGGTAAAGAAGGAAAAGCAGGACCAACCAGTGGTTTAGAACTTTACTGAGCAGCTGTTACAATGGTGCCTAAGGGGCTGCAGAAGGCTGTGGGGTGGTGGCAGGCTGAGAGAGTGGGGCCCTCTCCTGCCCTCTTTCTCATCCACTCTCCCCGCCAACTCCCCCATGACCCGCTCCCCCATGACCTGCTCTCTAGATCTCTTTGCAGGAAGAGCTGCTGGGACACTTAATGTCTGGATATCTGAAAATTCCTCAGGAATATTTCTGCAGGACTGGTCTGGGAGCAGAACTCTTACCGAGCATGCCAAGACAGAGGCCAGTATCGATTGCCCTCATGCATTCTGGCAGGGGAAACACACACTCAAAGCGGATCATTTGCTGAGAGCTTTAGAGCATGCCCCAGTGCTGGCCAGGCCTGGCATGGCCTCAAGCACTGACTTGCTCCCTTTGACAGTTGGCGGTGGCAGCTGCTGAGGTAAGCCCCAGAGCACCCTGAGGTTTGGATTCTTCTGGTGCCAACCATGATGATGAAGGGTGCCTCCGGGCCTCACGCACAGAAGGAAGAAGGTTCTCAAACACTTTCCCCATGGACATGTTCGGGGAAGATTTCAACCTCGTAAGCTCTGGACACCTCGACTGCTACACAGAGATGTGCAAGAAGCCAGGGGTAGTCCATCCTGCAACTGTGTCTCCTTAGGCATATGCTGTCCACAGGTAGAAGGTAGCCTGCAAAAGATGGTGAGTACCCTGGACTATGTGCAAAGTTCAAGTCCCAGTCCCCAACTGCCTTACTTGTCACCTGGCACAGGCGAGTCGCTCCTCTCTTTGTATTTTCTCATCTGTGAATCTGGGGTCAGTATGATTCCTTTCTCATAGGCTGGAGGAGTTAAATTAGCCACCTGAAGTGGCGAGCATATTAGGTACGTACCCTATATATCTCAGTCATTTTTAGTATTTTAACATTATTGACACATGTGAAAGGAACAACTCCATAAAGCCCAAGGAAATGTCCTTTACAGCAATAACTCCCTTGATGGTCTGGATCTGGATGGAAGGCTAGTCAAAGCCATAAAACAGGGGCGCCTGGGTGGCTCAGTTGTTAAGCATCTGCCTTCGGCTCATGTCATGATCCCAGGATCCTGGGATCGAGCCCCGCATTGGCGGGAAGCCTGCTTCTCCCTCTCCCACTCCCCCTGCTTGTGTTCCTTTTCTTGCTGTGTCTCTCTGTCAAATAAATAAATAAAATCTTAAAAAAAAAAAAGAAAGAAAAACAACAAAGAAACAAACAACAAAACAACAAAAACCCACAACAACAACAAAACAAAACCAAAAAAACCTAAAGCAGATTGAAGGAACTTCTATGTTGATAGCAATACTCTATCTTTTCAAGAATAGCACGAAGAAATTTTTTTTTTTTTTCAGATGCAAAACGGGTAAGTGCAAGAAATTTCTCTCCTTAGGGAAATTCACCAGATGGAAGCTCTTTTCGAAGGAATTTCAAAATTTATAAATGTAGCACAAACAGGGTCAGGTGTAATCCTGTATCGGTTGTCATCACATTCTTGATGGCCCTTAAGGCCCAGTCAGCCTGAGTTCCAGTGGTATTTTATTAGCTACAGGAATTGCATTTCAGAACATGTTTTGAAGGAAAATGTCATGAGCTTATCTTTCCAGGGGCCAAGACAGCAATCAAAGAATCAGCTCATGACTCATGTTATATCCCTCATCCAAGCACATTTCCCACTGCAATCTCCTGGTTGCTGGAGGGATTTGTGGGAAAGGTGTGAGCGTTCATCCCTCCTAAATCACGTGAATTCAGCACACCTCTAATTTCACAGCTGCCTGCCCTTGCCACAGTAATGGAAATTTGTTTGTACTGGCTTCTCCATGCAATCTAGAAATAGCAAAATGTGGCAGAAGTAGCAAATTTGGGATACCAAAAATAATGTTGCAAATGCATGAAAATGAATACCTATGACTTAATGAAATCTGTGGCCTTAATGTGCGTTTGCTAAGAAAATGAAACTTAGGTGCCTCCTTTAAGCGAATGAAAGGGGGGTAAAACGCATGAACAAATAAATGTTTACGGAAAATATGTGTCTCATCAATGCAAATCACAATTTCTAAGATACTTTCAATTATCAGAATTTACTACGGAAGTGACTTGGTAAATTTAGAACTATGGTTGAGGATTAAAGGTGATAATCTTAGCAGGCGGATCATTTTACCCTCTTTTGAGAACAGGAGGATGGAAGTGGGGGGAGGGGCAGATTGCCTGGTTCCTACCGCAGCTGTTACTTAACTGCGTGACCTTGGTAAGTCTCTACAGCTCCGTTTCCTCATCCATAAAATGGGGATAATAAAACTACCAAAGTCATGGTGTAGCTATAAGGATTAAGTGAGTTAGTATTTCTTTTAAATATTTAAATCTGTGCTATGGCACATTTCTATATAAATATTAGCAACTGCTATTATTATTGCTATTATTACCATTATCATTATCAGGCTTATCATCAGATTCTCCCATTCTTCTTCCTACAGGCTGCCCTAAAGTTCCTTCCATCAGCAACATTAACAGGAACATTTTAAGGCCAGAGATGTCTTCTCCAGAAAATCATTATAGCATTTCCTTAACCACTGGCCTGTATTAACATTTAAGACTGATTTTAAAAAGTCCCCTTGAAAGGGAGTTCTGAGGGGGTACCTGGGTGGCTCAGTGGGTTAAGCCTCTGCCTTCGGCTCAGATCATGATCTCAGGGTCCTGGGATCGAGTCCTGCATCGGGCTCTCTGCTCGGTGGCGAACCTGCTTCCTCCTCTCTCTCTCTCTCTGCCTGCCTCCCTGCCTACTTGTGATCTCTCTCTCTGTCAAATAAATAAATAAAATCTTTAAAAAAAAAAAAAAAGAAAGAAAGAAAGAAAGAAAGGGAGTTCTGAGAAGCTGGGATAGAAAGCAGGAATATTACACAAGCAGTAGTTTGTCTCGTGACAAGGGTACTGTGCAAGGTTAACATGCTCGGCTATTTTGCTCCCCAGCGGGGGGTATTTGGCAATCGTTGTAGGTATTCTGGGTTGTTACAAATCAGGAGGAGAAGGGGCTACTGGCATCTGGTAGGTTAAGATGCTGCTGAACATTTCACAAGGCTCTGGACAGTGGCCCCTGCCCACCCCAAGCAAAGAATCATCCAAGCAAATGTCAGCAGTGTCAAAGGTGAGAAGCCCCATCTTAGGGCAGACGCTGGAAAGAAAAGCAGTCTGGCCCCACAGGAGCCTTCACTTTAGGATGGACATAGTGTTAACCACCAACAACCCAAGAGCAAAGGTGCCTGGCCTACTTAAAATCGACTTCTGGGGATGCCTGGGTGGCTCAGTCAATTAAGCGTCTGCCTTCGGCTCAGCTCATGATTGCAGGGTCCTGGGATCGAGTCCCACATCAGGATCCCTGCTCAGTGGGGAGCCTGCTTCTCCTTCTGCCTGCTGCTCCCCGTGTTTGTGCGCGCTCTCTCTCTCTCTAACAAATAAAATAAATAAAATCTTTAAAAAAAGAAAGAAAGAAAATGACTTTTGGGGATGTTGCTCCCAGAGAAGGAGTAGTAATTTATTACCGAGCACACCTGGTTCCCAGAGAGAGAAGACTAATGAGCCAGCCCCCAAGCACCCAGAGAGTTTTCATTTTAGCGCTGAGGAGGTTACTGCGTTCAATATTTTCAATTCATGGTAGTGTTGAGCCTGGAGATGGTTCTTCAAATGTAATGTGTCTAAAACATGCCAACAAATTCCTTTCCTCTTCTTCCCAAACATGCCCATCTCCCTTACCTCAGTAAATGCCTCCACCACCTTCCCCAAACCCAGGCAACATCCTGCTTCTCTTCCCCTCACAGTCCCATTCCATCCTCAGGCAGATCCTATTGCTGCCACTTCCTAAGCACACTCTGAATGCTTCCTTTCTTCTCCACTGCCACTGCCTTGGCCTGACGAACGTCCATAATTTCCTAAATGATGTCCCCATTGTTAATCTTGATAATCTCCAACGAATTATCCACACAATACTCTAAGTCATCATTTAAAAAATAATAATTAAAGGCTACAGCTCTTGACATCGCTTGTTGGCTTCTAACTAAGGCTTCAAATTAAATTCAAACCGTTTACTGTGTCCTGAAGAAGTCTTCTATCAGGGGTCTCCAGGGTGGCCCCAGACTCACAGCATCCATGTATGTGAATTCTCAGACCCCACCCCAGACCTAGTGGATCTCCAGGCGTGAGGCCCAGCGGGTCAACCTGGGTGATGGCGATGCACGCCCGTTGGAGAACCAGGGCTTTGTGGGATCTGGCTCTCCTCTTCTCCCACTCCACTGCAGGCAAACGGGCCTCTCTGCAATTTCTTGACCATGCCAAGGTCTCTTCTATTTCAGGTCCTACACACTCTGCTCCTGCAGCCTGGAATTCCCCACCTCTCTTCCCACCGCCCCTCTCAGATGCTTGCTCGGACCTCTCTCACATAGATCTCTGCCTCCACCTTAAATTCTTTGATCATTTTCTTCATAGTGCTTCCTATCACTAGCTGTTTCCTCTCTTTCTGTTCTGGCTTACTTGTTGTTCTCTGGCCCTTCCACTAGTCTGTAACCTCCGTGAGGCCAGGGCCATGCCTTTGTTCCTATATGTGCAATGAATACTACAGTGCCTGGGACATAGCAGATGATCACTCCAAGAGCTCAAATGCATTATTACCATGTGGAGAAGCACAGGGAGACTTCACTCTAAGCACCCACCCAAAAATAAACAAACAAACAAATAAATAATCAAAGTTATTACTTGCAGTGGACATGGAAGAAAGATGGTCATCGATTTTCTAAATATTATTTCCACAATTTAATTGCTAATATTATTTATGTGACTGACATTGTGCTAATATTTCATAAGCATTATCTTAGGTATAAACCCTATGTAGAATATCCAATAATGATGCTCACTGACAGATGAAACACTGAGTTGCAACATAATGCCACCTGCCCAAGTTCCCACAGTGAGTGGCCAAGAGGGGACCTCAACCCAAGAGGGCCTAGCTGTGAGCTCAGGCCACAGCTGAGAAACCCTTTCACTATAGTGAGAATAGCAAGGGGTACGAAGTCATCAGGGAGAAGCAGGAGCAGAGCACCTTACCCAGGCAGAGATGCCAGAGGGAATCCTGGAGGAGCTCTGAGGCATAAGTGAGTCAAGAGCACAAAAAAGTAAAGAAGCAGGGAAGCAGAGGCGTGATCCCTTTACTCAACCTACTTTTTTTTTAATTATTGTTATTTTTTTAGAGACAGAGAAAGAGGAGGGCAGTGGGACAGGGAGAGAGAATCTTACGCAAGCTCCACGCCCAGCACAGGGCCCCACTCAGGGCTCCATGTCATGACTCTGAGATCATGACCTGAGCTGAAATCAAGATTGGATGCTTAACTGAGCGCCACCCAGGTAGCCTCACACCTACTCCTTTCTTTCTTTCTTTTTTTAATTTAAAGATTTTATTTATTTGACAGAGAGAGAGGGAGATCACAAGTAGGCAGAGAGGCAGGCAGAGGGGGAAGCAGGATCCCTGTTGAACAGAAAGCCTGATGTGGGGCTACATCCCAGGATCCTGACACCATGACCCCTGCCGAAGGCAGAGGCTTAACCCAACTGAGCCACGCAGGTGCCCCATCACCGACTCCTTTCTTAAGAAAGGTCTTATTTGGGAAGAGGGGAGCTTTGGTAAAATGACGTCTGGCTGAGTGGTGCTGTATTCAGGAACTGCACTGCTGGCTGCTCTCACCTCGGGCACATCTTCAATGATGATCTTCTTTTTGGATACGGGCAGCATAGCTGATCTCTGTGAAGTTTATTGGTATAAATGAGGGCTGGAGTGTAGCGGCAGGGCGGGAAAGACCTCCAGAGGGAGGCCTTTCAAGTTTTACTCAGGCCCCCGCTGATCTGATCAGCGTCTCCTGGGCCAGGAATCCTCGTAGGTTATTGTTGGAAGTGTACTGTTCGTGTGAAAAATGTGATGGCAGAAAATATTTGGGAACCATATATCATTAAAGTATTTTAATAAAAGTAAGTGTTTATACTAAATATCCTCTCTGAGTGTGATCCAAAAGGAAAAAAAAGAAGTGTTTCTCAGTTGATGTGCACTAAAGGAACTCTGCATGGAGGTGGGAATTACAGCACAGCCTTCACTCCCCTGGCAACCGACTGATGTCACACACAGGATGGAGACCATCCCGACGGGGCCAGGATTCGGCTGGGAGGTACTGGGTCTTGAATCAAGTGCAAAACTGACTTGATACTTAGGAAATACTTTTTAAGAGCAATTTGACTTAAATTGAATTTTGAAGGAAGTGCTTAAAGCAAATCAGAAGGTTGTTTTCTAATATTTTAGCCAGACATGGATGCAGAAATCTCATATAATTCACAAAATTGAGCTTGACATGATGCCAGGCCTCCACGGAAAGAACAAAGAATTCTCAGTGTGGAGAAGAGATCATCTCCTGTGAGATCCAAGGCCTTTATATGAGAGTTTCTGGAAGTATCATTCCCAGATGAGCAGCATCAGCGTCCCCTCAAAGGGGTCCTAAAAAGCCAGATTTGGGGTCCTGCCCAGAACTACTGAATCAGTCTCTGAGGGCAGGGCTCTGGAATCTGAAGTTTCAGTGTTTCCCAGAGAATTTTTAATTGAAACCATTTTTGGGTAGAATCTGCACAAAGCAACAAGGAAATGTGTCTAGGAGCAGGTAATTCTTGAGCATCATTATGGCTTAGTGAATAATTTAGACCATAATTACATACTAGGCCCACAGGTTACAAGGAGTATCAGTGCAAACAGGGGCATTTAAGACATTTGCATGTGCTCTGAGGGAAGCAAAACAGTGTCATATAGTAATACTAGACTTCTGGTTTTCAGAATTCAGCACAATTTTAAAAACTGGGCAAAAGGTCAACACAAGTTGTCTCCTTTACTTTGCCAACAAGGGCAAATAAAAATGCCTCTCTGGTTGCATCACATCGTAAAAGAAATGGCATTTCTTCTTTAAGAAGTGACATTTTTAACCCCAAAAAAGAAATAAAGAAAAAAGAATCTCAGAATAAAAAACAATCCTTTACAGGAGTAAAGGTGGGTGGCTTAGTCGGTTGAGCATCTGCCTTCAGCTCAGGTCATGGCCCCAGGGTCCTGGGATGGAAGCCCCACATCAGGCTCCCTGGTCAGTGGGGAGCCTGCTTCTTCCTCTCCATGCCACTCATGCTCTCTCTCGCTATCTCTGTCTCTCAAATAAATAAATAAAATCTTAAAAAACAAACAAACAAACAAAACCAAAACAGTCTTTTATACAGAATACACTGGAAAATAAATATGAATAATTTGATCTGAAGTCTTTATTTTCCGCTTTCTCATTTTGTCACAGGGTGCAGTGTCAACCACTGACGCCTAAGAACCTTTCACACAGTGGAGAGACCAAAGTCAAAAGTCAGTTCTACGCTTTGCCCCTTGCTCGCAGTATGCTTTCCCTATCACTTTCACAACTGAGTCATCTTGGCTTCCTCATCTATAAAATAAATGTAATCGTCATGGTAACCACTGATGGCCTACCATGGATTGATCAACTGTCACACAGAATGGGCTGGAAAGATGTCCTCCCTCCCTGGTTTTCCCTCCTTAGGCTTCCCTATCTACTAATCTCCTATGAATCTTGTTGGATGTGAGCTAAAGAATTGCTTCCAACAAAAAGGAAGAAAAGGGGCTGCTTAACTATTGGTCCCCAGCTTTTTTATTTTTTAAGCTTCTTTGTTCTTTCTCTAGATTCTGATGGGGTTTCACGTGAGGCAGATCCGTGGTATCTGGCTGTTACCAACTCTCTGGAATAGCAGCAGTTCCCTGCCTAGTTTGTTATAAAACAAGGACTACAAGTAAGTTCTTGCCATGTGTGTTTAAAATGTTGTCTAGGTCCTTTTTTCCTTTTTTCTTTTATACCTATTTATGAGTAACTTGTTTCCCGAAAGAGTAGGCCAGGTGATTATTTGTAAAAGGTGAAAAGGCTTGTTGGGGCAGGGTGGGAGGGGGAGAACTGGAAGGGACGGGGGCTGCTGTGTTGCACTGTTCCAAGATATCATGCACGTGGCAGTTTATGTGAATGGAGTCCCGTTGCTAACTGTGTCCCACAAAGTCATACAAAGTGATGGACCTGGGTGGAGGGGGGCACACAGATAAACTGTTCCACAAACAGAGCCTAGGCATGGGCTTCCAAAGAACTTAAAAAGAATGTCATAGCTAAGGATCCAAAAATCTATAAAGAAGTCATCAAACTCAACACCCAAAGAACAAATAATCCAATCAAGAAATGGGCAGGGGACATGAACAGACGTTTCTGCAAAGAAGACATCCAGATGGCCAACAGACACATGAAAAAATGCTCCACATCACTCGGCATCAGGGAAACACAAATCAAAACCACAATGGGATACCACCTCACACCAGTCAGAATGGCTAAAATTAACCAGTCAGGAAATGACAGGTGTTGGCGAGGATGCAGAGAAAGGGGAAAGGGGAACCCTCCTTACTATTGGTGGGAATGCCAGCTAGTGCAACGAATCTGGAAAATAGCATGGAGATTCCTCAAAAAGTTGAAAATAGAGCACCCTACGACCCAACAATCGCACTACTGGGTATTTACCCTAAAGATACAAATGTAGTGATCTGAAGGGGCATGTGCACCCGAATGTTTATAGCAGCAATGTCCACAATAGCCAAACTATGGAAAGAACCTAGATGTCCATCAACAGATGAATGGATAAAGAAGATGTGGTATATATATACAATGGAACACTATGCAGCCATCAAAAGAAGCAAAATCTTGCCTTTTGCAATGACGTGGATGGAACTGGAGTGTATTATGCTGAGCAAAATAAGTCAATCAGAGAAAGACAATTATCATATTATCTTCCTGATATGAAGAATTTGAGAGGCACATGAGGGGTTTGGGGGTAGGGAAGGAAAAAATGAAACAAGATGGATTCAGGAAGGAGACAAACCATAAGAAACTCAATCTCACAAAACAAACTGAAGGTTGCTGGGGGAATGGGCGTAGGGAGAATGTGGTTGGGTTATGGACACTGGGGAGGGTATGTGCTATGGTGAGTGCTGATAAGTGTGTAAACCTGGCGATTCACAGACCTGTACCCCTGGGGCTAATAATACATTATATGTTAATTTTAAAAAGTCATAGCTAATACTTGTTGAGTCTTAGGTCAAGCACTGTGCTAAGCCCCTTATATGCATCATCATATTTTCTCCCCCACAATAACCCTACAATTATCATCACCACTTCCTATACAAGGAAACTAAGAATTAAGTGGTCACTGACTCAAGATCACCCAGCCGGTCAGTGGCCGCAGCAGCATTTGAATCTAGATCTGTGGTAAGTTACAGCCTAAACTCAAAACCTGTTGGCTAAAGCAGAAGAAAGCAGAGAACAGAGATCTTGTTTAACACATAAACTTTAAAGGAGGGTTGGTGTCTCGTCTTTCAGTGCTCTTAAAAAGACAGGTGACCAGCTCTGGCTTATGTTTTACTTCCGTGAAGGCAGAAAACAAAAGCACTTCGGAATAACTTGTTCCTCTATTCCTAGAGCGGTATTTCTGTTTTCCCCGGGGGGTAGGAGGCTCTCATATTCGAGGCTCTCGCAGAATAAGCTGCTGTTGTATTTCCTAAAGGGATGACCTCCCTTTCTTCAAGCCGTAATCCCTCATGCCCTGCTGAACTGGACTGAAAGCGGTAGCCAAATATCCTGTCGTCAAGCCTCCTCCAAGGGCAGCTCTGCTGAGTGGTTATTTTGGAAGAGGCTCTAATCGGTCACGTTATGCGGCTTTGCTAAGACTCACTTTATTAGCTACCATCAAGAGCTAATAAAACATGTCAGGAAGTCTCTGTAAGCTGTAAAAACATTTCCAAAGGTCACGGCCGACACTCCGGACTTCAATGACTTTTTAAAGGAAAAGAAAACAGAGGCAGAGGCCCAACTTTTCAAAAGACAGAACTACCAAAAGCAGTGGCCCCACATGGGCGGTGAAGGGCGGCAGCTCTGTATTCTACCCGCCATTGAATCAACCCGGTCTGGAGGATGTCTTGAAGAAAAGGTCCAAAAGCCACAAAAAGGCAGTGGTGATGGTGGCGAGGAAGGAAAGCAAGACCTACCATACCCTCGTGTGAGGATACTGCATTTCTCTTGGTGATATCAGTTTGGTGTGGGGTTGTCTCACAGTCACACTTAACCTACAAACAATGGTGTAGGTGACAGAGAGGGATCGATTTTCGATGATCTCTAACACAAGAGGCATTTTTCCTTAACATATGACTTTTTTCCCATTATAAAATAAGCCCAATTTTTAGTAAATGTAGCAAAACATAAAAAAGGAGAAGTAATCCTGTCACCTTAAAAGTGGGGAACAGGGGCGCCTTGGGTGTCTCAGTTGGTTAAAGGACTGTCTTCAGCTCAGATCATGATCCTGGAGTCCCAAGATCAAGTCCCACATCGGGCTCCCTGTCAGCAGGGAGTCTGCTTCTCCCGCTGACCTCTCTTCTCTCATGCTCTCTCTCCTTCTCTCTCTCTCTCTCTCAAATAAATAGATAAAATCTTAAAAAAAAAAAAAAAGCAGGGAGCAGAGTTTCGGGTTTTGTGTTTCAGGATTCATACTTTATCATGTGGGATGTTTCATGACAAACAGCTAGAGCCAGAGGTCCTACTAGCTTGAAAATATTCATAATCATTGAGAGTCCCATTCACCACTGATCCACAGGTCCAGGTCCAGAAGACAGAGTAACATTTTTATCCTGGTTTAGGATACAGATTTTAGACTTGAAATCTGAACTTGGGGGGAGAGGGCGGAAGGTGGTCCACGGAGTAAGTCAGGATGGCATCTTGTAGAAGCTCAGCAGGAAAAGACCGTTGATACACTGGTATGCTCCAGACCAAGAGAGGCAAGTTCTGTCCTGCTTTGGAGCAGTGGCCGACTGGCTCTAGTGCAAACTTCACTTGGCTGTCCTTAAAATTTGCAGCAGGCTGTGGCAGGGGGTGAAGGGGGTTCCACCACTAACTGGAGATACTGTAGGGTTGAGCTGAATCCAAAAAATTCCTTTTGCTTTTTTGTTTTCTTTTTCCTCTTCTATTTGCTAAGATGGGCAACACAGAGCAGCAACGAGAGCCCTAGACTTTGGAGCTGCAGCACCGCACCCATGAAGATAACAGGACTAGCCCCAGGGAACACCTGAAGGATTAAATGTAGAGCTTGCAGAGCTCTCGGCAAAAAACCTGGCACCTGGCAAGCATTCAGTAAGTAAGGAATTCACAACACTGTCTCTGGCCTGGGAGCTCTTTGAGGATGTGGGTCATCCTCAGATCCCCAGGAGAGGTGCCTGGGTACCCCCCTGGGGTATGTTCAAGAATATGTTCAAGAATAAATGAATTTGGTTTATTTCACTTTCCTTTCCTGGTACATTCTCCCTATTTTTTTTTTCTTCTCCAAAACATTAAGCCACACTTTTTCTTGCTTCGGACAAATGTATCACCGACAGAGGGTTAAGGCCATCTGATTCTCTTCTCGCTTGTTGAGGAATATTTATCTTTCTTGTATTATTCTTTAGAGTCCGCTTTCCTTTCCCCTTCCTCTTTTGTGGCTTTCCTCCCTCGGAGAACTGCTCTCCCTTCCGTGACTGGGGTTCTGCTGAGTTTGCCAATCTGTTATCCTCCCTCCCCAAACCTACCCATCCCAATGCCCCAATTCACATAAACCCAGAATCCTCACTTGACTTTGAGATGACTTACTCTGTAATAAAGCCCTTTTCCAAGAGGTCAGTAAGAGTGCATTTCTGTTGGTTACAACCAAAAGGCCCTAACTGATCCTACCTACTCTTTTTCTTTTCTTCCTTTCTAGTCATGTTTCCTTCCTACTGCATCGATGGTTTCCCGGATGCCTCCTTGACCATCTGCCACCAATCTCCTTCCTCACTGAACATGGCAGAATTTACTCCTTTCTGTGAATAAAAATGAGCCTCTCTTCTATTCACAGGTCAGCCTTCCTCTTAACTAGCATAGTGGCTTCCATGAAATTCAGTTACCTTCAAGGCAACCTGATATTTTGCTGAACAAAATGTTAATGTCAGCATCGTAAGTGCCCTAAGACCTGGCTATCACAGACTTAAAATGATAATGCGTGAGGAGAAGTAGCTATTATCTGCTTTAACTCAATTCATGGGACTGTGTGGACAAAGGAAGAGCCGTTTAATGACTTGCGCAGGGCCCAACAGCCAAACAGAGGTAAGATCGGAATGCAGCCCTCTGATACTTGCGTAAGGTGTTTTAACCATCCCACTGGGCAACTTGAAAGGAAACACTATTTTGGATCCAATCCAAGCAATTTACTTTGTGAAGTAGAAAAGCCTCTGTCGTAAGATGGTCACATCTACAAGACAGTCTCATAGTGGGAGATGTAAGTACTGTTCAAACTAAAAAGAGGTCAGGGAAGAAAGAAATGCACGAAGAAGGGAGAAGAGTGTTAAGGAAAAATGCCTGATATCACTTCTTCTAGAGGGAGGTGCAGGGATCCTCCAAAACGAAATCATTCCAAGGCCATCGCCAGCCAACACATACAGAATGTAACACATATTGAGCATAACACACACTGCACATAAAGATGTGCAGTGAACTGGTTTAAATTTGAAGCTTCCCCCCACACAAAAAATAAGCACTGAATAACTGACCCAAAGCAATGAACCCATAAGAGTTCTTTATTTTAAATTCATATAAAAATATTTAATTTTCTTTTATCCCCAAGGAACAAAAAATCATACTCTCTTAAAACCCCCCTGAGTGATTGAGTGAAGGCAACAGGAAAGGAGATATACAGGCTTTGGGAATACATTGCATAATACATGTAGAGTTCTCCAAAATTTTTTGTTAGATAACACTGTATAAATATCAGATCCCCAAGTATGAACACCAAAATGCATATGGCAATGATATGTATCTTTAAATTTCTCTGATCTAAAAATCTGCTTTATAGCAGATATTTTCTAGACAAAGGTGTTGGTTGTCATAGCATCTGGCATATTACTTTAGCTTTAAAAAATGAATGAAATTAGATCTGCACACTTGACTTTAACCACATAATTAAATGTCTTTGTAAGGCAGTTGCAATGGACAAAACGTGGGCCGATACAGCTTTCTCAAATTTTTTTTTTTTAGAAGATTCTCTAACTCAGAGAACTTTTAAACTGAGGGTGTTGAGAGTCAATACTTAACTGTTAAACATGTAGAGCAGGGTGGTCAAATAAACGGTTTCCACGTCACCATGCTCCCCACCACGTTTCCAAAGCTAACATGGTTGATTCTCTTAGTGCTCTTCTCAACTTAGGCCAGTTTCAGGATCTTCTCCACTCAATACAACAAACAGCCATAACCAACAGATAAACACAAAGAAACCCACTTACCATTCCTCTATTAAATGATCCTGGTACTCGTGCTCTTATCCAATGACAAGAACTTCCATGGTTCTACTAGTTAGCAAATTCATTAATTACGTGGAACTCTATAATGAAGAACAGCTATTGGTTACAAGTAGGTCTAAAAATGTGCAAAATGCATGGGTCACTCAATTTCCCTGTCTCTCAAGAATATGTAGAAGGGTCCTCAGGGTCCCTGCACACGTTAACAATCCACTCTAGCACGTTCCTTAACATCTCACTCAACTCTGCCACTTTAACTGAAGTAAAAATGCCATCAAGCAAGAGACAGTAGTATTTTTTTCACATTTTCCAGTTTGAAAAATGGATTTCTTTTCCTCCATTGAAGACACAGCTCTGACTTCTTCAATTTCCTATTCCTTCCCCAAACGAAAAATAAGACCCACAGGCAGGCCTAGGATGAGACCAATGACTACGAGTCTTAGAGAAGTGCCCCCCAAGACCATCACTGCAAAAAGGGTCAAGACTGATAATGTAGTTGATCCTTGAAACACAAGTTTGAACTTTACGGGTCCACTAACATGTAGGTTGTTTTAGATAAAGACAGTATAGTACTGTAAATGTATTTTCTCTTATGCTTATTTTATTTTAAGAATACAGTATATAATACACATAAAATATGTGTTAATTGGCTGTTTATGTTATCAGTAAGGCTTCTGGTCAATAGTAGATCATTAGTAGTTAAGTTTTGGGGGAGTCAATAATTACATGAGATTTTCTACTCTGTGTGGTGGGGAGGGGTAAGGACAGCACCCCAACCCCCACATTATTCAAGGGTCAACTGTCTTAACAATCTCATTTAATTCAAGACTTCTCTTCCATTGAACCATAGCCTTTTTTTTTTTAGAGAGATTTTATTTATTTATTTATTTGACTTAGAGAGATGACAAGCAGGCAGAAAGGCAGGCAGAGAGAGAGGAGGAAGCAGGCTCCCTGCTGAGCAGAGAGCCTGATGCGGGGCTCGATTCCAGGGCCCTGAGATCATGACCTGAGCCGAAGGCAGCGGCTTAACCCACTAAGCCACCCAGGCACCCCGAACCATAGCCTTTTTATAGCTAATGCTTACATTAGAAAAAAATAACAAAATAAATGCAGGTCATTAGGGTCTCCACTGATTATTACGTAAAGCAATACATTAACCGGAATACACCCATAACGCCTCAGTATTTTTATTTTTTATTTTTTAATTTTTATTTATTTATTTGTCAGAGAGAGAGGTAGAGTGAGCGCAAGCACAAGCAGACAGAGTGGCAGGCAGAGTCAGAGGGAGAAGCAGGCTCCCTGCAGAGCAAGGAGCCTGATGTGGGACTCAATCCCAGGACGCTGGGATCATGACCGGAGCCAAAGGCAGCTGCTTAACCAACTGAGACACCCAGGCGTCCCACACCTCAGTATTTTGAAGTCATCACTAACTCTGATTACTTCCTCATCTGGCTCTGATGAGTGTAAGTCTGTCAAATTTGACTGTATCTTTTTCCTTATTACAATATTCTTTTTAAAAAGTTTATAGAACATTCAGGAAATAATAATTAATAATAATAACAATAACAACTGAATTCCCTCCTGAGAAGTGCTTTTATGATTAGAGATTTTGTAATTTATAATTACAGTAATTTTTCATGTACAAGTAAGTGCTTCAAAAGTACTTGGCAGTTCATGAAATTAACTGGCTCTTTTAGAGCAGGTAAACTATCTTCCCACCAAATGCTCATTAGATCAGAGTTTCTCTACATCAACTTCATTCACATTTGGGCTAGTTACTTGTTGTGAGAGGCTGTCCTGTGTGGTATAGGGTATTTAGTTAGTATCCACC
This sequence comes from Mustela putorius furo, assembly GCF_011764305.1. Lineage (NCBI taxonomy): Eukaryota > Metazoa > Chordata > Mammalia > Carnivora > Mustelidae > Mustela > Mustela putorius. The sequence goes on from NW_025421375.1 coordinate 13,562,332, forward strand.
TGATAGATGCCAAAAGCACCCTCCCACATGTGACAACTAAAAAATGTCTGTAGACATTGCCAAATGTCTAGAATCCCTGGGGTACAGAATCACTTCCCAGTTGAAATCTACTTCAGGTCACTCATCCAGTGCTTAATGACCTCTTCCCTCTTCTGATAAATGATGCTAAGATAAATTTTATGGCATACCTCCTCTCTATTCAAAAGGTCACCATTCCAGGGCGCCAGGGGTGGCTCATGGGTTAAGCCTCTGCCTTCAGCTCAGGTCATGATCTCAGGGTCCTGGGATAGAGCCCCACACAGGGCTCTCTGCTCGGCGGGGAGCCTGCTTTCCCCCACCTCTCTGCCTGCCTCTCTGCCTACTTGTGATCACTCTCTCTGTGTCAATAAATAAATAAAATCTTTAAAGAAAAAAAAAGGTCACCGTTTCAAGCTATCTGAGTAGAAATTAACGCAATTTTGCTTTAATCACATAGCTTCCCTGGGAGGAGCTCACATATTACCTTCAATCCACTGCGGGGAAACAGAATCCAATGCCACAGAGTACAAGAGGGATACAGTGTGTCTTCTGAAATGTATCTCCTTCTTATCCCCCTCCCAACCTGGGTGGAGAGATCATCAACTCACTTCTTGTCTTCTTCCCTTGGGGAGATCAACTTGACCCTGGAGAGTTTCAGAGCTCAGAGCCAAGAACTAACCAAGAGCAAACATCTCCTAGGTAATTCTGGGCAAGTTATGGCATCTCTTAGAGCCTCAGTTTTCCTACTCATGAAAACCAAGATAATTCCCACTTCCTCAAGTTACTAACTGGAACTGAAGAAAACCATACACATAAAGTGTTTAGCACAGAGTCTAGAATGCAGACAATGTGCACAATGAGCATTATGGCTCTTTCCGTCCCTCTACATGGGAATCTCAAACCAGGGCAACTGCACAGTGAATTTGGAAGTCGTGATGGAGACCAGAAGAGCCATGTGCAAAAAGCAAGCACACAGGTACCCCCACCATGATCCGGATGAGGGGTAAGCTCAATGTGTCAGAGAGGCAGAAAACATCTTTGAAGCAGAAATACTCACTGTGTAATACTGCCAAATCTTTCTATATATACATAGTTACATATAATTAAATACCCTGATCCCTTTTTAAAGTTGTCTATGATCTGAATCGCCTGAAAGAGGCACCTGTGGCTGGTGTGACAAACTGTGTACACAGTACATAAAATTTCTCCTGCTTCCTCCCCACCATCCACATGCTCTGCTGTTAGTAGGCTGAAATACGTGGAACTGCTGATATTCAACAATTTTTCACCTGCAAAATGGCAATTTCTTGGGGTCAACCTATCCATTGGGGGAAAGCAGACTCTTTCAAATATCTGAAAGTTTCTCAAGTAGAGGTCAAATAAATTCTAAGTTATAGGTGGAAAATTCTGAGGAAGCCAAGCCCACGTGTGATGTGCTCTCATTATGTGTGATAATTCTATTCTTTCCCATCTTTTTTTCATAAACTCAAGATGTAAATTCACAGTGCTCCCAAAAGACTCTAGCTAAAGAGGCAGGTAGGTGCTTGATCCTAAATCCCAGCAGAGCTCTGAATTAATAATCACAGGGAGAAGGAATAACTTACCTGGAACTGCTATTATTAACTAAAAGAGGGGCATATATATGCCACATGGGGACAGGGCAAGGACAAGGACCACACATCACAAAGCGGCAGATGGAAATGCAGTTGAGGCTATTATATTATAGATTTGGGCATTTCCCTCCCCCCAACCCCAGCTCATGCCTACCTGGTTGCCCTCTTAGGGAGCAGAGAGCACTAGGGAGTGGGAGGTGGAGTTCCAGGGACTTGGCTGAGACAGACAAGCCACTGGATGGTTGTTTTACTTTTTAAAAAATTTTTAAAAATTTGTTTTATTTATTCATTTGAGAGAGAAAGAGAGAGAGCACAAGTAGTGGGGAAAGGCAGAGAAGAGGGCTCCTCACGGCCGGGAGCCCAATGTGGGGCTGGATCCCAGGACCCTGGGTTAATGACCTGAGCGAAGGCAGACGCTCAACCACCTGAACCCCCCAGGCGCCCTTGGATGGCTGTTTTAGAGAGTATTATACACCAACTGTACCTACTGCTGTGGCCTGGCCACCCTCCCATTAATACAAATCTTGGAAATGATCTTGAACACCTCTATGAACCCTTCCACTGGTCACAAGATAGACTGATCAAAACTCCCCGATCTGGGGCACCTGGGTGGCTCAGTCATTGGGCATCTGCCTTCAGCTCAGGTCACGATCCACCAGGTCCTGGGATGCAGCCCCACATCCGGCTCCCTGATCAGCAGTAAGCCTGCTTTTCCCTCTTCCACTACCCGGCTTATGTTCCCTCTCTCACTGGCTTATGTTCCCTCTCTCACTGTGTCTCTCTCTGTCGAATAAATAAATAAAATCTTTAAAACAAACAAACAAACAAAAAAACCTCCCCAATCTGTCTATTCATCCTAAATTCCTTTCCCAAGATTCAGCTTCCCCTCTGATTGCCAGCAGGCCTCCACCCTGATCTTTTTAGACCTGAAACTGAATATGCCCTAATCAGGCTCATGGCTTTCATTCTTCTTCCACGTATTTAAATAATTTTGCTTTAGAAGTGTGTCTCAGACCCAGCTTCTCCTACGGGGCCTGCAGCCAGGGCCTAGATCAGGTACTTGCTTCTCCTGTGGACTTGCAGCTGCCCGCTGCCTGCCCGCCCTACTCTCCATCTTCCCTCACACTGTCTCTCCTCCAAATTGCCTACACAGTCCTCATCCTGAAAAACTAGCCTGAAACCTTTCCATTGGTTGGACATTGCCCACAATGCATTTCCTTGGCATTTAACTAAATGAGAACAACATGTATAAATGGATTACTTTGGCCCTGGTAGAGAATAACGAATAATACTTACTGTAATTATTAATTATATATTCGGTGCTTCAGAATCTGACCCCAACCTAACCTTATTCCTGCCATTCACCCAAAACACCCACTTTTTCAACGGCACTGACTTTCTCCTGGTGAACTTCACAGGCCATTTGCAACTCCCTGCCTTTGCACATTCTATTCCCTTTGCCTGGACTACTGGGCTCCCTCCTTCACTCCCCAGTGGCCAGGCAAACAGGTACTCACCCTTCAAGTCTCTGCTCAAAAATCCCTGGGTGAAATCTTCTCCAATATACTCAGGGGAAAATGATCATTCCCTTCCCAAGGACCATTTACACATTTCTGCTACTGAAGCTCCCGTATCTTATGGTGCTTTCCTTGTTTGCTGTTCTCTTCATGTTACACCGGGAACACCCCAGAACAGGTACTGTGTCACTCAGTCTCATCTACCCAGTATCTAGCACAGGGCCTGAGCTAGCGAAGGCCCAAGGGTCGGTGGGTGAGAGGGACGGTCAGCAGCCTGAGCGGAACAACGGTTCTGGTGTTACATTAAATGTACAAAGAGAATTACTTACATTGGGCAGTTTCTTTTCTCTCTTTTAGCCTTTCTTTAAGGAGACAATAAAATAATCTAGCTTCGCCTTCTGTGGAAAGGGCAGAAGTCCCTGAGACCCAGAAGCAGGACATCAAGGGGCTCCCCTGTCCCCCTTAGGTGTGCACAAACTGCTTCACCTGCTTTGAGAACTTGTGTTTTGATCCACCCACTGCAAAGAACAGAAGTCTAAGGAAGCAATTTAAGTGAGCGAGGGATCTGCTGGGTTAAAACATGGCCTCCACGAGCAGGCAAGAAGCACAGCAATGCAGCTGGGTGAGGGAGCCCAAGGGGGGGTACTGGTGCTCGTCTTCTCTCACGGACCATGGGGTCTCACCGGGAGACTCCTGGGAGTCTTGACTCTCTCTTTATTTAACAATTCCCCAAATGGCTGCCTCAGCCTGGCCCCCGTGACTTTTCAACTCGAGGGCTCTCATGAACAATTTCTCTCTGAGCCTCAGGACTGTTCAATCAGTTCAACAAGGAGGCCATTAGGCTGAGGTGGCTCTAATCCCTTTGAGGCCTGTGCGGGCAGACAAAATCCTAAGCCTGAAATGCTGCAAGGTTAAGAAATCAAAACCTAAGGACAACCAGTGGCTCTCATAGCCAAGTAAGCTTCCCCAAATACGCCAAATGCCTTAGCTAGAACCAATCAAATAAGGCCCTTGCTTTGCTTCCACCTTTTCTCCATTAAAATCTTTCCCCGAGCTCCTGCCAGCCGAGAGCTTCTAACCACTTCAGTCTGGCGCGGCCTGATCCAAATAGAGTTTTACTCAAATAAACTCCTAAAAATCTTACTACGCCTCAGTTTTTGTCTAATAGTAAAAAGATCATAAGAGAGAAGCTCTAGTTGGTCCAGCTCCTCTTTAGGTGGCACACAAGTCACATGGCGCAGGCCAGCTGACCGGTTGGCCTGGCTCAGGTAAGGTGTCCTCCCTGGTTCGGCCAAGGAGGGGTGGGATCCCATGAACAGATGCCTTCTCACCTCTATGGTCGCCCCCAAAGGTATACTTCCCCTTCTGATCCCTCTTCCCCCCAACACCTGCCAAGAAACTTGCCCTACCCTTTTCTGCCTCACCCTTCGTTCCTAGCAAATTTGCTGGGCTGCCAACATCAATACCATTGGACAGGGCACATCTAGATGCCAAAAGTTAAATCCTCTTAATATAGTAATGAGGAGTTAAAACCATTAAAGGAACATCAAAGCAAGGAAAGCAAAAGAAAAACACACAGGTAAGCCAAAAGCTGGAAACTTACGGTGAGTTTCGCAATCTATCTCCTATCTGATAGGAGATTTTGAAACGCGGCAACCACAACTCCAGAGGCTCAATGTCATTCCATCCATTATTTCAAATAACAGGTGAGCCCTCCACTCTACCAACTTGCCCTGCTCCTGTCCAGCGGCCTGGCCCACAATGTGGAGATGTTTCTGGGCCATAGAGAAGCACACAGAAGCTGGACTCAGACAGACTTCTGCCACTTAATATCTGTGACTGAAGAATTTCATGCAACCTCTCTGTGTCATTTCCCATCTATAAAACGGAAATAATAAAAGCTACTTTGCAGGGTTCTTGTGTATGTTAATCGTAATACTTAAAAAGCACATGGTCCCACACTTGCCATACAAGGAGCGATCGATAAACAGCATTAGGTTGTATCATACAAAGTTGACCTTTTGGTAGGTCAACTAATATTATATTACCCCTTTGTCAGAGAAATGATCACTTCTTATGATTATCTTGTATTTATATGTTCCCCCATTAAACTCTGAGCTCCATCCTGCTTCCCACACAAGGCCTGGACCAGCACTTGGCAGACAGTAGGTGTTTCATCTGTATTTTTTGAGTGAATGGATGTTGACAACGATGGTCATCGTGGCGATGATGAAGCTACTGCTTCTGGACGGCCCACTGGTGCAATACAGTCCTTGATTCCACTGCCTGGCACACAGCAGGGACACCATAATGTCTATTGAAGGAAGGAATGAGTAAACAAGTAAATGCATTTCAGGCATATACATACAAATTCCAAAGAGACTATCAAGTCAATAAAAACTGCTATGCGGCTGGGTGTTGGTCAGTGCCATCAAAAAACACCTACGGGCTTGCTTTCATTTTCACATTTCCAGCAGGCTCTCTGGTATTATGTGGACACTATCAGCATTCACGTGGCCGCATGGGCCTCCCAGGAAAATGAGAAAGGCAAAGTGCTGAACTGCAGACTGACAAGCCAGGAAAGGTTCGTATTATTGGGTGCAGCTTCCAGAAGCCTGCCGGCTTTAGTCTGCCCAGAAATAGCCAGCAGCTTGCAATTGTACCATTAAGCCTCTGGATGCAAGAAGACCTCCCCAAGGCATGTGTGTGGCTCATGCTACTTAATGTAGCTTTTGTCCAAAGGCCCTACTTAATTCATTCACTGCACTTCTGATCAAATGCTCAATCTTCCTTAAAGAAAACAGGTTAGGGGGGCGTGCCTGGGTGGTTCAGTGGGTTAAAGCCTCTGCCTTCGGCTCAGGTCATGATTCCAGGGTCCTGGTATCAAGCCCCGCATTGGGCTCTCGGCTCAGCAGGGAGCCTGCTTCCCCACTCTCTCTGCCTGCCTCTCTGCCTACTTGTGATCTCTAATAAAAAAGAAAATTAAAAATAAATAATTTTTAAAAAGAAAGAAAACAGGTTAGAAGGGAGACTAGTCTGGGACAGGTGGGGGTGTGTGAAGAAGATCTGGTGTCTGGCTCTGGTACCTGGTGACCACCATAATAGGAGAAGGGCTGGAATGATCAAGAAGACAGAAAGAAAGAGCTTCACCAAAAAGGGAAGACTCAGGGGACCTGGACGGTACAAAAGGCGAAGGTTCCAACTCTTGGTTTCAGCTCAGGTTGTGACATCAGGGTCCTGAGATCAATCCCCACATCAGGCTCTGCGCTCATTGTGGATATTGCTTAACATTCCCGAGGCCCCTCCTACTCATGCATTCTTTCACTCATTCTCTCTCTCTCCAAGATAAATCTTAAAAAGAAAAAGGAAGACTTCACTCAGCCATATATTTATCTTTAAAATCTCTAATAATAGCCAGTTTATGTCTCTGGATTTTAAAATGAAGTCACTTTTAGAAAAGAGGAATGTTCTTTCTGGTTTTGACAACAAATAAAGGAGAAACAAAATACGAAAGGTAGAACGTAAATTACATTTAAAAGAAAATCAGTCATTTTCAATGATTTAACCTTCAGGAAACCACAAATATGCAAGCATGGAGAGAGAGGAGAAGAAGAAAAGAATGGCTGAGGTTCACAGAAACAAACACACCGATGTTATCCCTAAAGATCTCCCACACTGCTAAACCTCTGGCCCCCTCTTTGTATTATCTGCCAGGTCTGGGAAAGGCGGAAGTACCCTGCATTTCACCATGTGAATTTAGAAAAAGTACTTAGAGCAGAACATCGGGGAACCATTCCCAGACAAGGCTGAGGATTGCTGCCATTTCTCACGACGATTTGGGAGCTGGTCTTTTCAACTCAAGCTACTGTTTACAGAAGCGTTACCACAGGATTATAATTATAGGTTTTGTTTAGCTATAAAGAGGGTCTGAATCCTCCATCAAAGGAAGAGGAAACAACTCACTCAGAGGTGTGGAGTGAATCTTTCACACTCACTGTTGGATGGAATTCCAGTGGTCTGCATGGATTCAGGCCAAAGCATGAGCCCTTGAGGTAGGTATGGGGAGCTCTGAGCTCATGGTGGGAAGGAGAGCCTGAGCACTACCCTGCTTTTCCCTGTTCTTGGAGATGTGCTGGAGGTGGGGAGGCAAGAAAGTCCTATGCTCCCATCCGGGCCAGCTCCCACCCAGGTGGACTTCCTTCTGCTTCAAAAATTGGCGTTCTCTTTTCTCCCCCAGAACATGAAACCAGAAGTGCCCAGGTGAATGGAGGCAATGGGAGTGTGGGACAAGGTTCCAGGGACTATCTCTGGCAAGACAGTGGGATCCTTGGAATGACCATTTGCTCCCAATATTGCTTCCACTCAACTTTTTGTCTCTTCTTTCATTTTTGGCCCTGAAGTGACATTCTTTGACAACCCATCGCATCAGTGGCTCTCAAGACCTACGCTCTGGTTCTGCCTACCTCAGGTGGTACCTTCATAGGGTCCTCCCAAGCCTCTCCATTTCTAGAGGCTCTTTCTGTACATCAGGTCTTATACCTGGAGCACCTACAGCTCCCCAGTGCCCCAGGGTGTCTTGCTGATCTCTGGCCAGGACTTACACAGCACAGTGTAGTCTGATCCTCTGAAAGAACGTGGTATGCATAGAGAGGACCTGCTGACCTTTTACCCCATGAAAGCTGTATAGATTAATATATTGCTGACTTAGCCACTGGAATAATGCATGTACTACTTCTGAAACGTCCCAGCAGGCTCTGTCAAGTTGATAAAACAGGCAAACCACACTATGAGTAAAAGTAAAAATTACCCTCCTCCTAAGAGAAATCTGCTTGACACAAGCCAGCCTCCATTCACTGGACACCTAACAGACCCAACTGGGACTTAGTGTTCAGGCTGCCTGAATTCCCAAGAACCTTCATTTCTGCACCCAGATGCATTTTCTATCAATACCTGAGCAAGGGAGGAAATCCCCAGCTTTCCCCTCCTTTAGTCTACTTTCTCCTGGACCCCGAGCATTAGCATTTCCTTAACATTTGGTTACCTGGAGCTTCATTTTCCCAGCGCATTGTTACGTATCTTGAAGGATTGTGGTAGATGTAACTGCAAAATCTACCATCAATCACTGGTCATTAATCTCCACTGACTGTTCTTCCTGCTGGGATCTCTCTGTGCCCCTTCTAGTTTTTTTAAGTTCCTGACGGCTGGGGCCGTTGAGAGCATGCCTCCTGATTCTCCTGCCTCTGCCTCGGGTCCCTCAGCATCCTTGCCAGGGAGTGCATTTGCTCTGGGGAGCTCTGAGCTTTCTGGATTTTGCAGCACTTCCCCTTTCTTCCTGTTGCAAAGCTGTGGCTTAGCATGAAAGTCACCTGGCAGAGGACACTATCTTTTTTCCCCACATTAGGAAAAGGAGACACATCCAGGAAATGGAGACAAGTTATCAACTTAAGCCAGGCCACATAGATAGTAAGAGCTGGAGCTACAATTTCTCCATTCAACAGACAGTATTAGGTTCTTATTATGTGCCAGTCACTGTCTTAGGGACTGGGGATTCCATGTTGGTAAACAAAAGAGTCTACAATTCCTTCCCTCATGGAACTGATTTCCTTTTGGGGTTTTTATACTCAAAGCTGTTTGACCTCAGCAATGGAGTCCAACAACAGCCAAACTATACGACACCAGTGCAGAGGTAGTCACAACCTCTGGGAAAGACTTGCTTTCAAATGTTGGATAGTAACCACAATGAGCTACCATTTCACACTCATTAGGATGGCTTGTATCAAAGACACAGAAAATAACTAGTGTTGGCAAGGTTGTGAAGAAATCAGAAACTTTGCACACTGATGGTGGGAGTGTAAAATGAGGCCAATATAGTGTGGACAGGAGCTTGGAAGTTCCTTAACAAGTTAAACACGGAATTATCATATGACCCGGCAATTCCGTTTCTAGGTGTCCACCCAAAGGAACTGAAAATAGGGATGTGAATAGATATTTGTATATGAGTGTTCATGGCAGCGTTATTCACAGTAGCCAAAAGGTGGAAATAACCCAAATGCCCATCTGCAGATGAATGGATAAACTAAATACAGTCTATACACACAAGGAAATATTATTCAGCTCTAAACATGATTTAGAATGAGATTCTGATGGGCACCTGGGTGGCTCAGTGGGTTAAAGCCTCTGCCTTCAGTTCAGGTTGTGGTCCCAGGGTCCTGGGATTGAGCCCTGCATCAGGGTCTCTGCTCACCGGGGAGCCTGCTTCCCCCTCTCTCTCTGCCTGCCTCTCTGCCTATTTGTGATCTCTGTCTGTCAAATAAATAAAATCTTTAAAAAAAATTGTGTTTAAAAAAGGGGGGGGGGTTCTGATACTGGCTACAACATAGATAAAACTTGAAAACATTATGCCAGTGAAATTATTCAATGGAAACTGTGTAATTTTATTTATATGTGGTACCTAAGATAGGCAAATTCATTGAGGCACAAAATAGAAGTTTACAGGGGTTGGGGGAAAGGAAGGATGTGGAGTTGGTGTTCATGGGTACACAGTTGATGGGTGTAGTAAAGTTTGGGGTGACTAAAGTTCTGGAGATGGATGGTGGTGATGGTTGAACAATACTGTGAAGGTACAACATAGTGAACTCACTGAATTTAACACTTAAAAATAGTGAAAACGGTAGATTTTATGTTATGTGTCTTTTACCACAATACAAGAAATAGTTTGATTTTTTTTTTTTTTTTTAGTCTGATCATAAAGGAAATCAACCCAAGGACAAGAAGTCAGCAGATAATTACCGAGGGCTCTCCGGGTGTGGAGGACATGCCTAATCATTCTGCCATGTGATTTCAAAGTGAACAAACATTCGTGCCCTGAGACACTTTGGGAAGAAAAGATGTCAACTTTTCACAAGGCCTCTCCCCACTCGTCCTTTATCTGATGGCCTCAACGGACAATCAGTAGGTACAAATGTACTGACTATAGTTTGATGAAGATGATGGCAAGGGGATACTGGAAACCGGCAAATTTCAGTCACCCAAATACAAGAGTTTTTAGATGCACCTGAGTAGGAAATTGCTTACAAAAGAGGATTTTTTTTTTTTTTTGGCCTTGAATTTCTGGAAATTAAAGAGCGCAACACAATTGCTCTTGGGATAAATATATATTTTGTATCTTTCTGGAATTAAGCACAGGCAAAATAACATAGGGCCTTGAATCTATCAAGTACGGTCTTCCCTAACAAGCAGTGGCTTTTTTCCTGGGAGGTATTTGTCTTCTGGGGAAAAGACACATTGCTCTCTCAGTATGAAATCTGTGTCTGGGAAAGAAAGTTCTAGGGTTGGAAGGAAGGATACTACTGCAGTGGAGGAATCCAGCTCTCTCCTGGCCCCAAAGAAGGTTCAAAATTTCTAGGAAGGAGCATCTAGATGGTAAATTAACACCCTCTAATTTTCCATCAAAGGGCTTGCAGATTTGTACCAACCTTTTGGGATTATAGTGTGGGGATCAGAAGCCAGAGGGAGGCCTCGAATGGGCAAGGCGACCAGGGAATAGGACACTCTGCCTACGTTCAGACTTAAATTGTCTGTGTGTATTTCCTTGTTGATCTTTCTCAGGATTTGGCAGAGCTTGAAAATCTGAAGCAGGCCAATTCTACTAAATGAACCAACAAAAGGGGTTTTGATTCACACATGAGGCATGACAAATGTAAATAAGTGAGTAAGTAAATAAAGAAACAAGAGGGAGTGATGAAATGGCAAAGTGCAGGCAAGGCTTTAGGGCAGTGAAACCATTCTGTATGCTATGGTGGGTTCATGATATTGTGTATTTGTCAAAATCCACAGTACCTTAACACAGTGTGACCCCCTACTATAAACTATAGACTTCAGTTAATAATAATGTATCAATTTTGGTCCATGAACTGTAACAAGTGTACTCAGGAGAAACTATGAGGGGAAAAGGGACATAGGAGAAGTCTGCATTATCTGCTTAATTTCCTGTAAGCTTAAAACTGCTCTAAAAAAATAAAGTCAATTAATTTGGGAGAAAAGGGGGATGCTTACTGACCCTAAATCATTTATTACTGGTGCTGTTTTTATGTAGTCTAACAAGGTAAAATGAAACAATTCAGGTAGTGTGTGACAGAATAATATAGGGCAAAGGTTATTAAAAAAAAGTCAGCTTAGTCTTGACATCTGCCCTTATGATTAAAAAAATTAAAAAAATAAAATAAAACCAAAGAATAGCAGCATACCTATCCATGTTCATTGCAGTGGCTGTAGAGGTAACTCAAAATTCCAGGGGGGCATAAGGGCGCTTGGGTGGTGCAGTGGGTTCAGTGTCCGACTCTTGGTTTCAGTTCAGGTCGTGGTGATCTCAGGGTCATGAGGTCAAAACCCGTATTGGGCTCCAAGCTCCAGAGTCTCTCTCTCCCTCTCCTCTTTCTCTGTCTCTTTCTCTCTCTCTCTCTCCCCTCCTCTCTCTAATAAACAAATAAATAAATCTTTTTAAAAATTTTCAGGGGCACCTGGGTGGCTCAGTCAGTTAAGTATCTGCTTTTGGCTCAGGTCATGATCCCAGGGTCCTGGGATGGAGCCCTGCATCGGGCTCCCTACTCTGCAGGGAAACTGCTTCTCCCTCTCCTCCCCGCTTGTGCTCTCTCTTGCTGTCTCTCTCTCAAATAAATACATAAAATCTTAAAAAAAAAAATTTAAAAATAAATTCCAGAGGTGGAGACAGGCTGCTTAGCCGTTCCTTTCCTCACCTGGAGATTCTTTTCCAGAGCAATATCTGAAAAACTCCTAGATGACTTGTAATAAGGGAAGTAGTAAGGCTTCAAGATGAAACCCTCATCCTTTCAGATGCAAAAGGATTGCAATGGGGGCACCTGGCTGGCTCAGTCCTTAACCGTCTGCCTTCAGCTGGGTCATGATCCCAGGGTCCTGCTCAGCAGGAAGCCTGCTTCTTCCTCTCCCACTCCCCCTGCTTGTGTTCCCTCTCTTGCTATCTCTCTCTGTCAAATAAATAAATAAAATCTTTTTTAAGATTTTTAGATTTTACAAATCTTTTAAAGATTTTTTGTATAATCTTTTAAAGATTATACAAAATCTTTTTGTATAATCATACAACCACCCACTCTTAACATGTATTTCTTTTCTATACTTCAACGCCATGAGAAAACATTCAGCACTAAACACCAGGAGGCTGTTTCCTTTTTGTTTCTGTAGTTGTTAGGGTGTTTTTTCTTTTCCTTCCCTTCCCTCTCTTGCCTTCTCTTCTTCAAAATGAAAGTACCGAGTTCGACCTTCCCAACCAAAGCAAGTCTTCTAGATTTACAGCTGTAAACCAGAAAGAAGCCAACATTCTTATTTCTATCACAGGAGGAGGAGGATGACCATCAGTGCTGAGGGCTTATGCAGCATGGTCTCAGGACAGGACCCACGTGAGGCTTACAGCTCAAGACCAGTTAGCTTAGCTTATTATAGCCAGTCCCTAAGTCATCAGCTCATACCTGTCTATGTCCCCATTTAATTCTGACAACTCACGCACATCCCACTGCCTTATACATCCCACGGCAGCCCTACTGAGATAGGCTACCACTGATGGGACGATGAGCAGATGAAGCTGGACCATCCACTCAGATGGCTTCTCTTGGAAGGGCTTCCTTTAAAGAGTTAGCTTCAGCCATGTGTAGGGCAGGAGAGCGCAGAGCCATCGACCAAGTAGGAAGAGCACAAGACCACCCAACCTTGGTAGAGCCTACAAGAGCAGTCCACAGTGGGGTAAGAAGGAAGTCACAGTGGGGTAAGGAAAAAGTAGAATCCTGCCATATTTCCCTTGCTCCATTCCCCTGAAGCAAACTGTCCAATGATAACTCTTAGCACCACAAGGCAGTGGGGGGCAGAGGCAGGAGAAAGAGTCTTCCTTTTGGTACCTTATTATTACTTGGATGGGATTTATTCTCATTACTGAATTGGAGCTTTTATGTGACTTAAAGTGATGTAGAATTGTTACTCCTTAAGAGTGACTAGAGTGACCTGAAAGAATTTTGTCTAGGAACAAAGGGAGGACCACCACACTGGAGACATTTTTTAAAGGGGCAGTAGGAGGCAAAGCATGAAGTCACATTCTAGTTGCAACACCAGATATACCCACTAATGGACCAGTTGTATACATGGCCGGGTTTGTTTTAAAAGCTTTCTCTTGGCTATGTTGGAGCAAATAGACTGGAGAAGGGGCAAGAATAAAGTGGGGAGACTTAAATTGGGGGTGCTGTGATATTCTAGCTGAGAGATGATGACAGACATGACAAAGAAATGGAGAAGTCTGGCATACATTAGAGCGTACAAGCAATCGTGTTAAAGCCTAGACAGAAAATGTAGGTAAGGAAGAAGGAAGCAAGGATTTTTCTAGGTTTCTGGCTTGAGCAACTGAGTAGGAGATCATGGCCGAATTATGAGCTAGAGAGCCCTACGGGAGAAGCAGGTTTGGCACACAGAGGGGCCTGGGGTGGAGGGGAGAGTCATAAATCCAAGCCTTAGCAAGTTCCTGAGGCTATTTTAAAACAGTCTTCCAAAAGGCTCTGGTTTCTTTGAGGTATCTCAATGAACAGAAGGCAAATGCTGGAATCTGAGATGTATTTTGAAAACTGACATATGCCTTGGCTAGAGTCAAGCTTTCATTTAGCTTGGGAGCAACAAAGTATCCCGTGACATCTCCACGCTATGCCTAGCCCTATAAATCTGGAGTGGGTTCTGATGGAGAAACACATTCGATCTCTCTCACTGCTGCTTCCCAGGGGAAGGTCTTGCTTTCCAAAGTCCCACGTTTGCCTACTCTTGTCAACAGATGCCAACTTCTACCAGTACCGTTACATGGCTTCAGAAGACCTTGGAGCATGATGTGAATAACCACCGTCCCTGGCAAGAGGCAGCAAAACTGCACATTCATTTCCCAGTGTTCAGAGCAGAAACATCTGTCTAAAGCCACAAAGCCTCAGTGGACGCAAGCAGCTGCAGACCCTTGGGGTTCATTCATCTTAACACCAGATTGTTACAGATGTTTGCAGCTGTTCCAAAACTCAGGGCCTCCATTCCACTAGGGCTGGGCAGCGAGATGACCCTGCGCATTCCCCACATAAGGCAAGACCCACCTCCTGCCTCACCAAAGCTAATATGGGGATTAGGTTTAAAATGTCAGAGTCTTGAATGAAAGGCCGTTTTTCTTGGCTCCTGGTACTGAGGTTATACTCCCTATAGCCCTGGATTTGGTGATAAAGAACCAGTTACACATGGTGTAATTTTCAAAGTGCTGCCTCACTACTGAAATCAGCAACGTAAACACGAAATGACTCGGTCACAAGTTCTTTCCCCCCAATAAGTCAAACGTATGTAGGCCTTCCAAGCAGCTGTTTTTAAGAATTGCTGTTCAGATCTTCAAAAATCTTAACCGAAGTGAGGAAGAAATCTTTCAAGAGAGCTTAGCCAACTGTACAGTTTTAGAGTCCGCTGGAATGAAGGAATTTTTATAAGATGGCTTTATGTGTGTGCACAATGAATAAAGACAAAATACTATTTTTTTCTCAAATATAAGCTAAAAGCAAAATTTTACTGTGTTCAGAAAAGTTATTAAAAATTATGACTCATTGTCAATTTCATAGGTTTGAAAATTGCCCTCAAGTTACGTTAACATTAGGAGAAGTGAGGTGAATGGTATAGGGAAACTCCATGTACTATTTCTGCAATTTATCTCTAAGTCTAAAATTATTTCAAATTATAAAATAAAAATTTTAAAAAAGTAGGACAGGGTTCTATGGTCTCTGGGTTTCCCCACCCATGACTTCTCTCCCCAAAAGCACTAGCTCCCACTGATCAGTTTTGGATGGGACTATGAAACGATCCATGAGGTGGGCACTAACCTTCTGTATCAGTCTAAGTTTTGCAGTAATTGAGCCAAGAGTCTAGAAAAGCGCCAGCACCTAACAGTGTGAGAAAGATCCTCATTCTTCGCTTTCAAATGGAAAAGGTCCCGGCTGATTCAATTGGATTTGGCTCTAGACCTAAAAACCACTGTGTCATCCAGGGACGAGACCAAACAGATGTCTATCTACTTTCTTGAAGTGCTGCCTTGCTGAGGAAAACACAATTTCATCACATCTGGTTCTAAATTGCAACATGAGTGGATTCTATGGCTCATATAGATTCTAATGTGGGGTTTCATGCACTTCTTTCTTTAGCTAACTCATGCAGACAATAGGATTAGATATGCTTTTCATATGCTGTCACCTCTGAGTCATCTATATTAAAACTCTGCTGATATTTGGACTTGCAAATATGTGTTTATCTTCTTACTTTATGACAAAAAGGTATTTTGGTTAATATAGTATTCTGACCGGTACAACTAATATATAGCATATATTAGTGTTACTGAATTCTGAGTAATTAGAACCTAATAAACTATACTTGTGGGAGAAAAAGCATTAACTCTCCCTTCATGATCTTGAAAGACAAGATTTTATTAAAGGTATGGTCAAACATCATTGGAAAGAGCAATCCAATAAGTAGCATATAAAAAAAATTATTCTTGAATTTGAACATGAGCAAACTTGGTGAAATGGCAATAGTAGGGGGACCTCAGAGAACATCTGGTCTAGTTATGTTTTGGTGCTTAATTTGACTGGTGCTTAATTTGGGGTTCGGGTGGGGTACTAGTCTACTTTGGCAATCTGATAACGCTATAGAAATCCTACCTAGAAAATGCATTATTAAATACTTTAGGTACAATTTGAAAGGTATGATGGAACCTCTGGAGGTTTCTTTTCTTTATTTTTGTAAAACAAAACAAGAGAGTCACCACCATCGATCTGTAAATGTGTTTACCGTTGTTTGAATAGACAAGAAAAAAACTAAAGAAAGACACCCACTCAACTATTATCTTTAGTTTCATCTGGAGTTTGGAAATGTGGTAGGTTAGAGGGTGAAAGACTCTTGATTTTACTGAGACTTGAGACTCTCAGTATGGCTTAAACTATAGTGCCAGGATTAAGACAAAAGCCTGAAATAAATGAGAAAGGGAGAGAGAGACAGAGATGCCTCCTTGAAGTGAAATGATTAAGTTAGGCTTGGGCACCATGACTGCAGCTCCTCTGCTCATAGCCCCTGCCTCTGGCTCCAGGAATCAACAGTTGTCTTTTCTGGGATTTTTAGGAACACCCTCTAAGCCTCTAAACTCCTGCTGAGCATCCCCAGGGGAGAAGAGAGAAGCCAGGACTTTGGACTATAATGGTAAGGGAAGGCGAAGGGAGTCAATGTTTACTGAGCTCCTGCCAAGTACCTCATATATAGGATCTCTTATGATCCTTGTACACAGCCCCCTGCATTGAGAAAATAGGAAGGGCAGCAGTATACCTCAGTGACCCAGAGCTTGACAACAAGAATAATTTTATCCGTAATGTGAGCCTTTAGCACACGTGTGGGATACCCTTGCCCCCAACTCTTGTTCACCCCCATTTCACAGATGAGGGGTGGAGGCGTGAAGTCAGAGAGCTACCCGAGAGTAGCAGAAGTCAACCCCAATCTTTTTTTTTTTTTAAGCTCAAAACCTTTTGCTCACACGAAGTACTCCTCTCAAACCACCATGTTCTTGAGCACAGCAACTAGAATGGTTTTCTTAGAAACTGAGGTAGATGACTTCATGTCTCTGCTCAAAACCCTTCACTGCTACCCCCTTAACCCCCCATGTTGCATCTCCACTTCCTCATATCAGGGAGATCATATGATAGTTGTCTTTCTCCGTTGGTAAAAGAATAAATGAAAGAAGATGGGATTGGGAGGGAGACAAACCGTAAGTGACTCTTAATCTCACAAAACAAACTTGAAGGTTGGGGGGGGGTTGGGAGAAGGGGGTGGGGTTATGGACATTGGGGAGGGTATGTGCTATGGTGAGTGCTGTGAAGTGTGTAAACCTGGCGATTCACAGACCTGTACCCCGGGGGATTAAAAATATATTATATGTTTATAAAAAATAAAAAATTAAAAAAAAAGAAAAACAAACAAACAAACAAAAAACCCTTCACTGGCTCCTCAGCTCCCTCAGAATAAAATCCAAAAACCTGACTGGCCTTACAGAATGTGGCTTCCTTCAGTTGTCCCTATTTTCCCACAGTGGCCACACTGGTCTCCTTGCTGTTCCTCGAACATTCCAAACACGGCACATCCTCCGGGCCTTGGTATTGGCTCTTTTCTGTGTCCAAAGCGTGATTTCCCTAGATGTCCAGGGGCTCCACCCCTCACGTCACCCAGTTGTTGCTCCAGAATCACTTTCTCCGAGGGGCTTTTCTGTCCTGGGGTACGAAACAGCACTCCGTCACCCTCCCGTTACTGTTCTTCACATATCAGCCCCTGACAGCTCATACCTGTGATTAGAGTCTGCCTCCCTCTCCCACTCAAATAGAAGCTCAATGAGACCCAGGACGGAGTCTTCATTATCCTCTGCTGTGTACCCCGTAAAAGTCAAAACAGTGCCTGGAACTGGATAGGGGCTCAACCGGTAATTGCTGAGCGAGTGAACAAGTAAATGCAGGAATAAGTGAAGGAATGTTGCCTCCCCTCAGGGCATTAAGTTCCAAAAGGAAAATAATGAGGACTAAATATTCAGTTCAGCTTACAGACCTAGGGCTGGCGCGTCTGGGGGGGCTCGGTGGGTTAAGCGTCCTGCTCCTGATCTGGGTTCAGGTCTTGATCTCAGGGTGCTGGGACAGAGCCCCCAGTCAGTTCTGTGCTCAGCAGAGACCCCGCATGAGAGTCTCTCTCTCTCCCTCTCCCTCTGCCCCTCCCTATTTCTCTCCCTCTCTCTCTGTTTCTCTCTAAAATAAATAAATCTTTAAAAGAAAAACAAAAAAGAAACCTAGAGCTCAATCTGCTTTCCAAAGAGACAGCTGGCTGAGCAAACTGCACTTGAGCTTTCACTTCCCAGCATTTCTTAAGTTCATTCATTTAAGCTTCCGTGCATTAAAATAAATCAAGCACCGGCCATTTCATGCATAAATTAAATTCAGCCCGACTTTATTACCTGCTTTCAGAGGAGCCTTTCACAAAGGAGACATTTGGTGAATGTGAACTGTGCTAACACCTATCTTGGTGTCATTTCCTTAATTCTGCTAATGTAGTCTGACCTAGGTTAACATCAGGCCTCCTGAAGAAATGAAAGCTATTAGTAGAATGTAACCAAGCCGTCATATTTAATAAAGACAGCTGAAGACAGATTTTATCGTTCAGTTTTCATGCCTTTGCAATATGTAGTTTTATGCCCTGCCAAAAATTTCAGGAGAGTGATGTACTTCATAAGCTTTTCGTATGACGATCCTTGTGAGATCAGCCTCTAATGAATATTAATGGCTCTGAGGAGATCGTATCTGGACAAGATAATTCAAGGACTGGTTGAAGCATGTAATCCACTAATTCTACTTTGCCTGTAAACTGCAGTTACAGAAACAATTTGTCAGGACACACTGTACTGTGATTTTTAAAAATTATTAAATGGACTTACAAAATGTTGGAAGATATGCCTTGAAAATCAGTTGCCTATGTCCTGAGTAGACAGAAAAAAGATGGAGACGTATAGATGTCAGGTCTATAAGTGCTGCCAACTGTCACCTGCAGTCATCCTAACAACACGAAATCAGCATGTAATCTAAAAATACTGGAGTTGCGGTTCTCCTTGTGTTCTGCATAGAGAACCAGAAAGAGCGTGACCTGCGGACTTAGGGTCCCTGCATGCCATCCAAGGAATATCACTGGGGCTGACAATGTTTCAGGCACTCACCATGACGGTGACTCAGGGTCATTTTACTATGCTGGGCTTCATTCAGTTTTCTCATCTGTAAATCAGGCATAAATCCTTCCCTGCTGACTTAGATCGCGGTTGTGAAAATCAAAGATGAAGAACTAATGACTAAGCATTACAACTCTTCTGGCTACTATTATTATTCCAAATAAATGCAAAAATTTCACCTGTTCTGTAGACACTCTTGGCCCCACACATAAGATAGTAAATGTAATAATGATTGTTTAAAAAACTTATCCATGATTTAAATCATTCCTTGTCCCAACCAAGCAACTATGGCTAACTGTTCTAAGACATCCTCACCTCTCCTTAGACCCTGATCATTGGACAAAGAATGAAATATTTAGTAGGAATTTTTAAAGACAACAAAGTTGGACTTACTATCTCATTTCTGTTCTTCTCTTTAGAAAGCATAATGTTTGCACCATCACATGTGTAATAACTTGTTTAGTATCTGTCTTTACCACAAGACTAGAAGATACATGAATCATTCATCTGCTTAAACACAGTGCCTTCACATGGTAGACACAAAATACCCCCCAAATAAGTATTTGTTTAATGAACAGGAGTCTAACTCAGCCTTGATGCTAATAACAGGAAAGTATCAAATATTTATCCAGAACTTAATTACGTGCCAGGTACTTTCTAAGTGATTTTGCATATATTAACTCATTCAATCCTCAAACCACAGGAGTAAGTAGGTGCCAGTATGCTCACGTGACACATGAAAACACAAGGACCAAGAGAGGTTGAACAACTTCCCGAGGGTTAAGGCAGCCAGTAAGTGGTAGAACTAGGACATGAATCTGGAAGGCTGGCTCCAGAGCCCGTACCCTTTATTTATTTATTTATTTTTAAAAAGATTTTATTTATTTATTTGACAGACAGAGATTACAAGTAGGCAGAGAGGCAGGCAGAGAGAGAGGAAGGGAAGCAGGCTCCCCACTGAGCAGAGAGCCCAGGATCATGACCTGAGCTGAAGACAGAGGCTTTAACCCACTGAGCCACCCAGGCGCCCTGAGCCTGTACCCTTTAATCACTGCCCTAATGCAGGGCGGATGTCTGCGTACTGTGGGTATGTCCAATGCCCCAGCTTCCTGACAGATGATCATTACCTAAATGGACTTAGCCTCTTGACATCCCCTGTGCTCATGTAAGATGCTATTGGGTAACATAAGGAAAATGGAAAAGGACATTTGCAAGAATTTCTATGGCTTCTTAAGACACAAAGACTAAAGATAATGCACGTAGAAGAAAAATGATTTGGCTGCTTTAGAGGCTCATCCCCAACGGTGATGACCAAGTGAAGCCAGGTCCAAGGCCTACTGGCCCGGGAAAGAGACCAAATGTGGCTGGAGCTCAAACTAAAAGTCCAAAGAAATACTGATGGACGGGGTAGTTTGCCTCATTTCAAACACGATGGCTTTTTGTTATCCTTCTCCCATTTTGCTTCAGGTCTCATATATTCTTACATAAATCAAACCCCACAACTGTGGGGGAAGATCAACTCTGAACAATTCCTGTCACAGTCAAACCCAGTGAAGGAACCTGGAGGATGGTCACAAACTCTCCAGGGACTGCCGGCTTCTCAGTTAACAGGCTCAGAAGCCTGGGAGCTCAGCAGGGCCTTACAGAGCAGATCACTGTAAAGAGACGCTACAAAAGGAAATTCTGGTGATGGGCTAGAAGAAAAGAGCGATACGTGTTGGCCATCAGGCGAGTAATACAGCAGACTGAAAAGCCAACCTGTGAATTGACACATACATATTAGGTTCCTAAGACCTGCCCTAGACTGGGGCCCTAGGGTTATAATGGGTCCATCAATGGCAGCCATCCTCATGCCCCTAAGAACCAGAGTTCTAGACCTTCCCAGACCTTCCCAGACCTCCCAGGCCTGCTCCCACCCCCTTCTCAAGACAGCTGCACTTACCCCCTGGGCTTTTGTAAGATACGCCTATAACCCTTGACACCCTTTCCCACCACTCCCAATTCACTGTTTGTTCACTTAAACCACTTTTATAATTAGCTTTTGTCAAAGAAAAACCCTATTCAAAGTCAATGGAGACAGATTTAGTACGAGAATTTATGATTTTTCAGAATTTAGAATAGCACCATACTGGTACAGATAACTGCTTATTACATAACACCCCCAGCAGGGCCAAGGCTAATACCCTGGAATTAAACACATTAATATCTTTGTGGCAAAATGTAAGAATGCTCATATTAAGTTATATAAAAAATATAAGTAGTCTCATGCCAGAGGAAAACACTTGCAGCTTTTAGACTTTTTCTGGACTCTGGGATGGCTACTAATAGATTACAGACCCATATTTATAACCCAAAGTCCAATACGGTGGGCCTTACAGAGATGGACGTGCTCAGGACGGGACGGAAGACAGTTCAGGGGAGCCATCAGAAAGCCGGAGGGCCCTTCCATCATTCCTCTCCTCATTTCATTCCTCTTTTTCCTAGCACACCCTGCCACAAGGTGTTTCCAAACTCAATGTATTTCAAGCATACATTTTACCACGAATTCATCAATCAAATCACAGACCGTTCGAAATGTAGGGCTAGAAAAGGCACAGACTTAATGAAGGAAGACCGACTTGTCACTGGTTTGTCCATTAAGAAGACGGGCAATCTGCTGGGTGGCTCTACAGTTAAGCCTCTGCCTTAAGCTCAGGTCATGATCTCAGGGTCCTAGGATCAGCACAGTATCAAGCTCCCTTCGGTGGGGAATCTGCTTCTCCCTCTACCCATCCCTATCCCCCAGCTCATGTTCCTTCTCTCTCTTCCTCTCACACAAAAATAAATAAAATCTTTAAAAAACAAAAAGGAGGGGGTAGGGAGAGGGTGATTAGGTTATGGACATTGGGGAGGATATGGCCTATGGTGAGTGCTGTGAAATGTGTGAGCCTGACGATTCACAGACCTGTAGCCCTGGGGCAAACAGTACATTATATGTTAACAAAAATAATTAATAAAAAAAGTTAAAAACCCAAAAAACAAACAAACAAACAAACAAAAGTCCAATATTTACTCAGTGCTTCCCAGAGCAAAGGATGGTGCCAAGCCTTCAAATATAAGGTCTCATTCCAGCCACTCAGTAAATTTTAGGGGGTAGGTGCTATTATTAACCCCATCTTATCCATGAGGACATAGAGACTTAGTAAGGTTCAGTAACTTGTCAGTAAGTAGCAACAGTGGGATTCCAACCTCTAATGTGTTGATACCAAAGCACACGCTCTCGATCTGTTTAAGTTGGTATAAAGAAAGTCATCCACACTGAGTGGTACTCAAACCCAATTTTCTCGGTTATAAGCATCACTTAGGAAGGAAAGAAGGGCGATAGGTTTTGTGGGTTTTGTCTGTTTGTTTTTCCATTCTTGCTAGGCACGAACAGGACAAGAAGGTGCTCATGTTAAGAGGTGGGGAGCAATCTTGGAGAACACAGCTTTTAAGCCCTTACTGGTTGAGATACCATACCTATTGGCCAAGCTCATGCACACAGAGGTCCAGGCAGGTACCCAGGTGGCTGTGAAGCAAAATCTCCCATTTGGGCACAAATTCCACTCCTGGGGGGATTTGTGAAGCTGACTTAAGTATGTCAATGACACTGCCTTCACGGAGCTCTAGTTCATGTCTAGGCAGCAGCAGCAGCTTCTTCAAAAGAAGTCCAGGCTCAGCTGAATTCTGATCTCAGAGTATACAGGACACTCTCACCCTCTACCACCTCAGAATTCAAGGGGAAAATGAGCTGCTCCAGGTTCCCCAGGACACTTTTTCCCAGCCTGCACGATTTCCTTTTCTGCAGCCTCCTCCTGCCCAGACAGGCAGGCCTGGCTTCGATCAGAATTGTCTCCCCTCCCCCATGAGTGCTTTGAAAGCAAGCTCTCAGGGTTCATTGTAAGCACAGAGATGGAAGAGAATAGAATGGGCAGGAACACTTCACTTTCCTTGCAGAACCCCATGCCTGTGTAGGCAGGATGGAATGTGCAAGCACACACTGGATTATCCCAGGTGCCGAATTCGGCAGAGGGCATCCAAGTTTGCCAAAAGCAAAGGCAGAGTGAGTGCCACATGCCCCCCCTAAAAGCAGATGCAGACATTCCAGGGCAAGGAGTGCAGAAAGCCTCCAAGGCTTGACTGACTTCTTACCCAACTGCAGCGGAGTTCGGGACCTGCTGCAGCCCTAAGACATGGATGCTTCCATTTCTTCCCCCACCCCAGATCCAGAGTGAAGCCTCCTTGGTATAATCCATATAGATTATGTTCTACACAAGGAGAAATTTCAGTAACTGATATGGCACCAATGGGCAAGCATCCCCAAACAGTATCTGGTTATTTCCTAGGGAAAAGGAAATACCAGTGAGGATGAACCACTTCACTTGCCAAACCATTCCCATGTGGCCAACATCGAACATTCCTTTGGAGAGACAAGTCTGAAGAGAAATGTATGCATAGACATACATTCCGCAGCTAGCCACCTCTATGACCCAGTTACTCTAATGGTGACTTAATGTCAATCCAGGAGGTAATGCCTTTACAGTAACTAGGTGTGTAAAAGCTGCCACCGAAATCTCAGATTCCTAACCTAACTTGAGATGTGGATTTAATCCAACTTGTTGATTCTTCTTCCCCCACCTTCAAGTTCAAATGCATAAAAGGAATGAACAGAAGAGTCAGGATTCTGTTCATATTTTTTGGCTCGTCTTTGATCTAGCTGGGATCTGTCTCAGTATGGGATGGCAAACGAATGCCACCGGTTCAGTCTACCTGCCCAAACTTAATTCCCACTGCATCCTTCAGGAACATTTACGAGGTTGCCCTACCCACTCGTCTGCTTCTTTGTGCCTCTCCCTCCTGGGTAGGCTCACCTACGGGCTCTCCAACCCAGCCCACTGGGCCCCAGCTGGCCTATTAGTTGGTTGTCACACCTGTGGGCCTGGCTAACGTAATCTGAGCTGAGTCCATCCTTTCTGGCTCCACTGAGTGGGGTCCCAACGTGCCCCCTCCATCTCCAGCTTGGTCCAGTATAGTAGCTCCCAGGGCACAATCCCTCTTCTAATAGCAGCCCCTGCAAGCTCAATGTTTGGTCTATATCATTACTACGGGCTCTTCATACATTCACTAACTATTTACTGAGGGGCTGGCATGGAGTAGGCACTATGAAAGGGAATATGATGGTGAAAAAAAATATGATTGTGATCAAGAAGCTCACCGTCTCGTAAGTCTGTGTTTCTTGCACTTTGATGTGCCTATGCGCTTCCTGGGGATGTTGTTAAACAAAGATTCTATTCCAGCAATCCAATCCTCGGTTGGGTCTGAGATTCTGCATTTTCACAATTTCCCGTGCAATCCCACTGTAAATCATACTTGGGGTACAAGGTAGTAGAAAAGTGGATGGGCAGGTAGAGGGGATGCTCACGTGAGCAACTGTGACTTGGTCAGCAATATCGAGGATGAGTAAGAGTTTGCCAGAAAAAGATGGGTTTGGTCTGTGTGGAAGAATGAGTGGTGGCAGAGGCAAAAGGTAAATATGTTGAAATAAGGTAAATATGCTGAATTTCTATCACCGAAGTCCCAAAGCCTAAACACAAGGAAGTGTTTCAAGATCACTCATTGGTGGGGGAGATGGCAATCCATTCAAGGTGACAGCCGTAGGGTGTATCTAAAATGTCTAGATGGCAGGTGCCAGGGCTCCCAACTCTGCTGAAAATTCCCATGCTCCAAGACCAGCACAAATGCAGCAACTTGAGTGGACCACATGGGCTGGAACAAGCGCATCTCAGTGATAACCAGGGTAATAAAGGACTGGCTAAGCTGTCTTTGACATGAGGTCAAGTCCTAGAAGCTTTGCCAAACTCTAAGGAGGGAGAGAAAGCCTCAGCAATGTCTATGGCTGAGTTCACCACCACCTGGTAGAAAAAAACCTACTTAGATAGAAGTTAAATTAAGGAAAATAAACATGACATTTCATTCACATTCAGGTTTGTATTCTTAAGTCATTCATACTACAGAAGTTTAAAGAATTCAAAATGGGTTAGTCTGGTGGTGACACCCAAAAGAAGACATTCTGGCTTTAGAGCCACACTATGGATGCCAGAGTACCAAGAGAAAGAACCTAAGTAACACTTTGAGTGCTTCTCAAAGCTCTGGGAACACTGTTGTTATACTCGCTTCAAAAAACAGGTCTTAGTTAGGAGTTCAGAATAATGTTGTAAGATGAACCACTTGGGAAGCCCAATTTGATACAGTAGTCAACACACAAATGAACCGCACAGCCCCACAAATCCAAAGTGTGTGATCTTTGGAAATACCCCCTTGGAAAAAGATAGTATATGCAGAGTGAGTAATCTCACAGCAGACATCAGCTGAGACCTGATCTCTAGAGTCACAGGAAAGGTGAATGGTGGGGGGGCGGGGGGGAATCTCATCTAAAAATATTCTAATCCCATTCAGAGCTATTTCTCAGAGACCAGGAAATAGTTAAGAGAAAAACAGATTTTAAAACCATCAAAATCAGCAAAGGAAATACTCTTGGGAGCTAGAACATGGTTCATTTTTTCCGTTTGCTGTGGCAGTTTGTTAACAGCAAAAAGAAGAGGCTGGACCAGGCACCAGAGAGTCAGAAACCAAGTAGAAGAGTATGCAGTTGGATGCTGTGGCTGATGAATGGATGGGAAGCTTGAGCCAGCTTACCAGTGGTAGAAGGGTCCCAGTTTTGAGGTGATGTTCAAGGTCATGAGTCTGAAGTTTCCATTCAAGGAATGGAAGTTACCATTCAAGGAATAAGCACAATCACCTGGTAAAGGCCCACACAACATCTCTAATGGTTACTGTGAAAGCAGGTTTCATTTCAGGGAGGAATAAGAATGTGTTAAAGCTTGGGGTGCCTGCGTGGCTCAGTCAGTTAAGTGTCTGACCCTTGATCCCAGCTCAGGTCTTGATCTCAGGGTTGTGAGTTCAAGCTCCACACGGCACCATGATGGGCTTAGAGCCTATTTAAAAAACAAACACACAAAAAAGAATGTGCTAAGGCTTAATGGTCTAAGATAATGGCTGAGACAGAAAGATCAGTATGTACAGCCCAGAAGTGAATGCAACAGAGTTCCTCATGGGCCCCACAGATGGCTTCTGCTTTGCAGAAGCTTCCCAGGGTACTTCCTTAAATTACGCTGCCTGATCAATGGTTCTGAATAAATAAGGATACACTGTTAGACTCCCTAACCAGGTACTTTCACCATCCACCTCTTTGGTCAGGCCCACCTTCGCAAGGTAAATGGGGACAGTTGGAGAAGTTGCTGAGACCGTGAGGGGCTGGCACCTGAGCCTCCAAACTCTTTCTTCCTTCTGAAGCAGGCAGGCTCTCTTGGTCTGTGACTCCTTTCTGACTTCCAACTAGAAGAAAGGCAGACCCTCAGGGAAAACTGTGACAAATGCTTATGAAGCAATGGTTTGCAGACTGTGTTCCTTGAAGTTTTAGGGTTCCATTTCATGAGCGAGGTGGGTACTTCCCTTTGGCGGGGGGGGGGGGGACCTGTCAGCCTTTCATCCACCACCGTAGCTGACGCAGATCCAATTTTACTCATCTTGTTGGAGGTTCTATAACTTTGTTTGAAAAATACAAAGAAAGGTTTAAAACCAGGAAAATGGGATGTCTGTACCAAAAACATCATACCATATTTTTTACAGTTAAAACAACTGGAGAGTTGAAGCCAAGATAAAAGCAGAGCGTGGCCAGGTGGGATTCAAAGGAGACAGGAAATTCCTGAAACAGGTCACCATAAAACACAAAAGCTCGTTGGGCCAGTTATTAAGTGAGGGTTCTGGCGTAGTTGTTTTTAAGTATTTTCTGTGAAAGTAGGCACAACAATGCCTGCTTCTTACCACCGTGTTAGCCTTCTGAACCCTCCCTTCCAGAATATTAACCACATGGATTCTGCTCTACATTTTGTGAAGCTGCCATTCGCCTAACAGAAAACAAGTTTCCCAGTCAAGGATCAGATTTCACCGGAGACTCTTAAGCCCCAAGAATTTGGCCACTGCTAATTTACCCATTCCTTAAACAGGTTCCTTCACTTGTAAATCACTGGGATTTTGTGCACAGCTAGAAAAACTGACTTCTGCAATTGGGAGAAAGTTCAACTTTTTCTTTCTTTCTTTTTTTTTTTTTTTTAAGAGAGAAAGTTCCATTTTTAAAGATGGTTTTCCACCCTTGAGAGGACATTCTCTGTATTCCCAAAGGAGGAGATGCTAGATGGCCCTACCATTAAAAAATAAACAAACAAATCCTATGAATCACAACCAAAGAATCAAAAGTTAAACAAACAACAGACTTTTCCTCACTTCACTAGAGATGTGTGGTTTTACTTTAGTTGTTAAATCTAATTCCTGATCTGCTTTCCAACAGGCCCAGGGATGCAATAACCACATCTGAAAGGAGATCCAAGAAAGAGAATGGAGACAGGGAATCTTCTTGGCTGTTCCTTCCCCAATCTTCACAGAATTCAGAGGGCACCAAACCTCATCAAGATGAAAGCCTCAAGCACTTTCTTGAAAGACAAGACCTCCCTTGGGAAGGAGAGCTTGACCTCGAGTGGCAACAGGAACTAACTACTATGGAGAGAACATGAGAACGTGGATGTAAATCTTCCTTGCAAAGAGTACTGCACAGATGACTGACACACGACTCCTGTGTCTCCACTCCCTTCACCTTCTCTGGCTTCCCTTTCTCATCTGCCTTTAAAGCGTGGGGTCGGAGTCATGGGGGAGGTGTAGAGCTGGGAATCTGGTCATTCTCAAATGTAAAAACTCCTGAGGCAGCCCCAGGGGAAGAAGAAAAAGAACATTTTTTTCCCCCCAAATGACACCAAGCAGCCTTAAGTAAATTTACTTGTTGAGAAAAGGTCGGTAAAGTCGTGCTTTTCCCATTAAAAACTGTACACAACCCATCAACACAAGGCATAAACACAGCTCCATGTACCAGGAGA
Source organism: Mustela putorius furo (assembly GCF_011764305.1). Taxonomy (NCBI): domain Eukaryota; kingdom Metazoa; phylum Chordata; class Mammalia; order Carnivora; family Mustelidae; genus Mustela; species Mustela putorius. Next base: position 13,590,308 of record NW_025421375.1, read on the forward strand.
TAAATAAATATGCTAAAAATTCCCCTAAACTCTCTAGCGTACCAGGCTGATGTATCACACACAGAGGAGACGAGCTGAGTTTTTGGACATCATGGTGCAGGGCAGTTTAGGGTAGAGCTAAATAAACTTTTTAGCGCTAGAATGAACTGAACACCAGCCTGGAAAAAAAAGGTAACATTAGAAACAGGCTAACATCCATTAGGTAACACACTTCACAAAAGCAAAAGACATCAGGCAAACAGCTATCATTTTCAGAAAAAGAACACAGCAAATTGTGATGCTAAGAGAGAAACTACTTACAAAGAGGAAGGCAGCCTATTATAAAAACAGTCAGGCATTTCGAGAAAACTTATTTTGATCACCCAGCCAGACAGGAGCTCTCCTTTTGCTAGGCTGTCAGATTTCTTTCTTTCTTTGTGTAAACTGAGTTTCTTTCCCTGGGTAGTGAGGATAGTAATAACTCCACAACAGAATGATTGCCATGTGAGGTATCAGAATAACCAGCCCACTGAAAAGTTCTATTTTGTGCTGTCATACTAACTTTTATGTTTTAGTCTTTCTTCCCTTTGAGATTGTTAGTTCAAGGTGAGGGAGCACATTTTGCTCTTCTGGACCTTGCAATGCCTTACCCCTTGCCCGGTACATGGTGGATATTCATTCACTAAGACTCTTTTTTGTTTTTGATTTGAACTGAATCCCAGAGGGGTGTGCTTACTCCTGACCCTTGTCATGCCCTGTCCCGCGCAGTGAAATCCCTTCCCGTAACAGAATGTTGGCACTGGAGAGGACCCTGGAAGTCTTCTCGTCTGACCCCCTCCTATCCAGAAACAGTGTTGGGAAAAATGCACAGTTTCCACCTAGTAAATTAGGGTGGGTTCTACTGTAAGCTCTGCATTCACTAGTTAGTGTCTCCGGAGGGTTTTCTTTCTCTGTCCTCTTGATTCTACGCCTTTTTGGGCAGGGAAAGGGAGTATAAAAGGTAAGGTGAAGAGGAGGGGAAAAGCTGTTTTCTAACCTTTGCTAAAAACACAAAAATACTTCCAAATTATACTCCATACTTGACTCGTCCGGGAACAAGAGAATAATGCTGAAATAATCGGTCCAGGGAAATCCTCTTTCCTTCTTAGAGAATATTCTCTTTCCTTTAAGAAAAATCAACGTTTTCCTCTGAGGAAATTCTTTTTTTCTAAATCAGATTTGCTGATTTTCAACTAGGCACCCTCCCCCAAATTTTAAATCAGTCCCTAGCTCCCCTTTTTATTTTGGCCCCTCTCCCGAGTTCCCCTTTTTTAGTTCCAAACACATTTTCACCCACGTCTGTCGCATGCCATGGCTCTTACCTTCGCCCACCTTGCGTGGGAGGATGACTTTAAACTAAGAGGCTCCCGTGACTTAAACCACGAGGAGGTGACATCGCTGTCCGATGTTCAGTGGAAATGGGGATACAAACCTCACTCCCTGTCACAGAAATCGGAGCTGCAAAAAGTCGATGAGATAAGCTAATCTCGTGTGTTCTCTCTCACTTTTTCATATAGCCAAAAGGAGTCTGCAAAGCCCCATCTCCGCCCTTATCAAGTCTGAAAAAGGTCCTGGAAGCGAAACAACGGAGGGAGGTTGTGCTGTGAATCGTCAAGGTCTTTAGGGTCTCTGTGATTTACAGATGACAAGGAAGCCTTTCCGTGCATGTGGAAGGTGCATGGGACTCGTAATTTACAGTGTAGGAACTGCAGGCTAAGGCAGTAATCCTGCTAAGCTACTGTCACTGCCAAGGGTGACCTCTAATGGAGCCTGTGGGGGAGGGGCAAACAGCCTTTTCTCTGTGGTCCGAGCTCTTGGATTACCCCAGGGCCTTTGGGTTGAACAAAAGGGAAAACCACTTGAGTGAGCAGGCTAATGCGGCAGTTTTGTGGGAGGGGACGAGGGCAGAAGGAGCAGCACAGTATTGCGAGGGGAGAGGGGAGAAATGGAACTGAGAAGTCAAGACCCACAGTGTTCATTCACCCCCTTTTGGAGATGCGGCTTCCTGTCCCCCACTCCTCCCTCTGTGGGCAGACATTCTCTGCTTTGGAACCGGGAAGCGGAACTGGCTAGGCTCTGCTTGGCACTGATGTCGATCAGAATCTCTTCGGGAGAACAGGGCTGCCTTAGAAATGTGCTCGCCTCTCCTGGACTGCTGTCTGCCCCCTCCGGTTATGGATCTGTGATGGGCCGGTCTTTTCTGCGCTCATCTGAACCTCTCAACATGGCTACTCTCTGCAGCCCTCCTTCCCTCGGCTCTGGTGACACACTCCTGATTTTCTTACTCTTGACTTCTCCAACGCCTTGACCAACACACCCCTGACTCCGCGCCACCTAACGATGGGGTCCCTCAGGGCTCTATCCTAGGCCTTTTCTCTTTATGCTTGAAACTCTTCCTTAGGTGAAGCCACACCTATGACTTCAACGCCCTTTGCATGGCCCACCTGGTTTCAGATTCCCAGACCTGGATATCCACTAGACCAGTTCATAGTCTCACAGGCACCTCAAAATCAACTCACCCAAACTTTCAGCACCCCCCGCTCTCAAATCCTCTAAGATTCTCAATCTCACTAAAGGGTTCTTCTCAGAGAAGAATGGCCTTAAATAAGAATGGCCTCCCAAAGTTACTACTGTACAGGGCACATAGTGAGTAAATATGTGTTGAATTAGACACCTTCTTTCAGGCAATCATGTGCATGGAAAAAGGTAATTTTTCAGATTTATGATGGTGATTTTCACCTCTTATTTGATTTTTAGTAAGGAACTACTGGTTCTCTTATCCCTGTTAATTAATATAAATGAATAAGATAATTTCAGAATGAAAATGGTAGTAAGAAAATTGGATGGGATGGTCTACTAGAGACAAACAGAAGGGACCTAGGTCATATTATGTGGAGTATTCAGAGACATTCACTCCAAGGAGGGGAAATTTGAGCTGAGACCTGAACGACAAGGAGTCAGCTACACAAAAATCTAGGCGGAGGGTCCTGGACATGAGAAACAGCAAGTGCAAAGGCTTGGAGGTGGGGAGGGGGAGGAAGAACTAGCAGGGGTGGCAATGGGGTTGAGAAGCTCCAGCAACACCTGGAGTCTGGTGGGCAGAGGGAAACGGTACAAGAGGAGGTTGGAGTAGCTAAGGGCCAGTTTACGAAGGATGCAGCAGGCCAAGGGAAGGAGTTAGAACTTTTTTCTGGTTGTAGTGGTAAGATACTGAGGCTTTTTTTTTTTTTTTAATGAACATATAATTTGTAAAAAATGTATTGCTTGTTTTGGCGGTACTGTCAGTGATTCATCAGTCTTACACAATTTACAGAGCTCACATTAGCACATACCCGCCTCCCCAGTGTCCATCACCCAACCACCCCATCCCTTCCAGCCCCTTCCACTCCAGCAGCCCTCAGTTTGTTTCTTGAGATTAAGAGTCTCTTATGGTTTGTCCCCATCTCTAGTTTCATCTCATTTCATTTCTTCCTCTCTTCCCCGATGATCCTCTGCCTTGTTTCTCAAATTCCACATATCAGCGAGAGCATATGAAAATTGTCTTTCTCTGGTTGATTTATTTCACTTAGCATAATACCCTCTAATTCCATCCACATTATTGCAAATGGCAAGGTTTCATTTTTGATCGCTGCATAGTATTCTGTTGTATGTATGTATATGCGTGTGTGTGTGTATAAAACACCTTCTTTATCCATTCTTCTGTTGATGGACATCTAGGTTCTTTCCATAGTTTAGCTATTGTGGACACTGCTATTATAAACATTTGGGTGCACATGGCCCTTCAGATCACTACATTTATATCTTTAGGGTAAATACCCAGTAGTGCGTTTGCTGGGTTGTAGGGCAGCCCTATTTTCAACTTTTTGAGGAATCTCCATGCTGTTTTCCAGAGTGGCTGAGCCAGCTTGCATTCCCACCAACACTGTAGGAGGGTTTCCCTTCGATACTGGAGCTTCTTAACCACAGAATGAACATGATCTGATTTGCGATTTTTAATAAAACAACTATCTGCTATGTGACGAATGAGCTAAAGAGTTGTGCCGCCCCCCTTGGTAGTAAGATCTCCTAGAATACCAAAGACTACTATAGGAAAAAATATAGGAAGTTATTCGTTAACTTTACTCCTTTTTGATGAGTTTCAAGCCCCTGCTGATGGCCATGGGAAAACTGTCTTATTTTATTGGACATGAGGGTGCCTGGGTGGCTCAGTGCAGCATCCTGGGATTGAGTCCTACATCAGGCTCTCTGCTGAGCAGAGAGCCTGCTTCCCCCTCTCTCTCTGCCTGCTTCTCTGCCTACTTGTGATTTCTCTCTGTGTCAAATAATTCAATTTTTTTAAAATAATAATTTTATTGGACATGAGTCAGTTAGGGGGCTGTGGCTCTCTTACCAAATTCTTTTACTTATTTATATGAGATCTATTTATCTATGAATCATTGATGACTATGATCCATTTGATGGGGGAAAAATAGAGTCATTTCTGATTTAAAAAAAAAATCCCCCTTCAGCTACTACAATCTGCATCACACTGTCACCAGAGCCCTTCCTTCTGAAATTCACTGATGCATCCCACATTTGTCAGACTCATTATTTATGAGCAGTGGGCTATGCGATAGAGTGAGAATCATCCTTAGGGAAACATCGGCCTTAGATCTGAAACTGCTTATTCTCCAGAGAAAAAAGACTTCAGCTTTTTTTTTTTCCTAATGTCACTTAAAACAATGTACTGAAGTATTTTTAGACTGAAGCCTTCTTCATAAAGCATGGGATAATGACTTTGCTAAACCCTACTGAAAACAAAAACATCTAGACGCTATGGGAGAACAGAAATCATGTTGCTATTTCTTAAATTACCGAGATGGATGGCTGGACCAATGCATGGAACAGCTTGATAAGGCCCTCCCATGCAAAGTGTCAGATGCATTTTTTCTTTTCTTATTTCATTGCAATACCATTAGGACACTGTGATGCAAGCCGCTTTACCTGTTGGAAGCACAGACAGCAGTAGGAGTAACTACATGATAGTTGAGGGCACTGAGAATTCTTGTGAGCAAGGGGGCTGTACCACCTGTTAGTCCCTCGGCTTTTGACCACACTTCAGTCTGGCCAGAGGAGCAGAACATTACCCTTAGAAAAAGCCTGCGCAGTCAAGTCAGGGCATGATCAGTACAGGGGACCTTGACTCAGAGCCCCATTCCTGCCCAGCCTGGGAGCCCTCTCAGGGCTTGCTCCCTGCTCAAAGCACAGTGCCTAGCCTGAGGTTGTAAATGGCTCCCGAGCTTCTACTAAGTTGGTGGCAGGAGGACCTCATCAGTGGCAGAAGGTTTAGGACCCCAGACAAACCAATGAGGATGAGGAAGATGCTTGGGTAAACTCAAGAGGACAGGGGGCTGGCAGAGGAACCGAGCTGGCCAGTGGTCAGCATGGAAGGAACTGGCATCCAGTAGTGCGGACCCTGTTATCAGTCTGGATACCATAAGTGACTCCAATATGGGCACAACTGGGCAGACAAGGTGGGATGCCAGTCCTACGTGACTAGGGTACCAGGCAGAGCTCCAAGCAAGAATTCACTTCCTGGTCTTTGAATGTGGGACGAGGAGCTGGCCTAATAAATGAGGTTAGGAGAGACCAGCCTGCCACTAAAACCTGGGAAGAAAGTCAGAGTCTCTGGTGGGTTAAATGCTCCAATGATGGGAATAGAGGGCTTTCCGGGGTGTGGAGGAGCCCCTGAGAGGCAGCCACAAGGACCGGGTAGACCAGTCTTTGTGTCCCACGGATGAATGCAGTACTTGGAATGTGGAGGGCTTAATAAGTAGCTGCTGAATTAGTAGCTCTGAACCTAGTTCTGAAACCTAGCTTTTTCCAGAAACTTACCCTTATAGATTTATTAGATGTTTTAAAAGGTTCACTTTGACAGCATCCCTTTTCAACCCGTCTTGGAAAAGGCTACACTACTATATCTGAAACACGTGAGCCCTGCTTTTGGTTGTCTTTCTCCGGAGCTGACAGAGTGCCTCCATGGACCTCACGTTGTCAGAGGGAAGGCCGGGGAGCTGGTGCGGGGGTGGGGGAGGGTGAACAGCACACCTGGGCCACCTGGAAGAACAGCTCAGCCAGTCCGCCCCATGAATCATCACAGACTGATAAAGGCAGCCAGATTACAGGGCTGCCCTAACAGTCAACGTGTTTTCGGGCTAAAAAAATTTCATGGGCCCCGAAGGGTCCACTGTCTAAGGGGTGACTGGCAAACCACGGCTGAACAGTCCACCCCTGCGGGAGGTCCAGCAACCTGCCTCTGACCCTGGCTATTGGGGGGCTTGCGGCCTCTACGGTTTTTATTTCTGGGAGCCTCTATCATGAACTAGGATGTGCAGCTTCTCCTACGGGAGAGAGACCCAGCAATGACTTTGCAGAGATGCAGTATCCGCAATATTATTGGGAACCAGGGTAGTTGATACTTATCGCCCGTTTTCTACATGCCAAACCTGTGCATTATCCTAAGACCTCATAGCAACCTCATGGCCTAGGTCTTCTAGCATTACAGCAGAGGAAATAGGGTTAACCAACCACGGAGCAAAAAAGGGGAGGCAGAGGGAGGGACCGGGGGTTATACACATGGTCCTGAAAATTGGAGACTGTACTATGTTGGTCTGCTCAGTGATCTGGCATGAAACCACAGGGCACTGAATGCAGCAAGCTGGCATACCCTTATATTCTTTTTTTTTTATCCCCCTCTTCCTAACCAGTGAGACTTTTAATCATTACACACACACACACACAATCAACCTTCACCACACAATGAAAACCCCTGAACCACCTGTCTCACCTTATTAATTAATGGAAGCTCTGTCCCACCAACATCAATGTCCCAAGTTGCAAGTGACCCTGTGTCAAAATCCCAGCATTCAAGGCTATGGCTTGAGATACCTTATTTCATCCAGGTAGGATTTCTTCTGCAAGGGCCTCATGCTTTGGTGTCACAGAGAAATCGAATGTTTTGCATCTTCGAATTGTCCTTTCATTGTTTTCCTCTCCCACTCAGTCTTTGAATATCTATATGTCTGTCAGTTTATGCGAGGCATGAAAGCACATGTCTAGAATGTGCATATCACTGTGAAAAAACACCGAGCAGTCAAAAAGAACTGCTGCAAGCCTTAACAGGCTGTGTGGCCACGTGCCTCCCTGAGATGCGTTCCTTATTTGGAAAACAAGCAAAAAATATCTCTCTAAAAAGGTTATTCAAAAAAAATAAATAAATAAAATAAAAAAAAAATAAAAAGGTTATTCAAAGCAAGTGAACCTTGTAAAGCACCTAACCTATTGTAAGTGCTCAGTAAATGGTACACGTTATTAGAGCCACAGCATGAAACCAAAGCTAGATAATGATATAATCCACTCAGAAAGCCAGATGTGAACTGTGCCTCTGACAAAGCAATAAAACACATTTCATTTGGCATAAGGTATTTTTCTGAAGATTTATGTATTTATATTAGAGAGCAAGAGAGTGCGTGCGCATGAGAGCAGTGGGAGGGACAGAGCGAGAGGGAGAAGAGAATCTCAAGGGGACTCTGCCCTGAGCGTAGAGCCCCCTGTGGCGCTCAATCTCATGACCTTGAGATCACGACCTGAGCTGAAACCAAGAGTCAGATGCTTAACCGACTATACCGCCCATGCACCCCTGGCGTATTTTTAAAAACCCCACTTAAAAGCTATTCTACCCACAGAATCTTCTTCTATCTGTCCACTTGCAGGTTGGAAGCAGTATGGTCTTGTCTATCTAAAGCTGACTAATGGTTGTCTCCAGCACGGTATCGTTTGTCATGGGGCTCGGTTAATGCCGAATTTAATTATCTGTACCGATGGAGAGAGCAGGTAACACATAATCCAAAAGAGCAAATACTTCCTAGATCATTCATCCAATTTCTTTCCCATAACAGCTTACAAGTATTACTTAGGTCCCGGCTAAACCTGCCATTCTATTAAGACTATATACCAGTATATGGTGAGAAGAAATTCGTGACCTCTCTGATTCAGACAGAACACCACCCTAAACTTGATTATCTGCTGCATAGCATCTGCAAGGTGAGTAACGGGTAGTGGCCTACCACTCTTTATTGTAGAGCACAATAATTATTTCATAGCACCTCCATTCAAGTGTTAAAATGCTGCCTAGATGCCCATCAAGAACCACCAATTAAGTGTCTAGTTTGAAATAGCTCTTTAGGTTGGTGTGAACACAGTGCTAAAGAAATCAGAGGGTTCTTTTTTTTTCAAGAGAGTAATTAGCATCTTTCTTTTGGTGGTCCTACAAAAGTCTGTGAGTGAGAGCCAACGCTAATCATGAACACAGAGGGAGAACACATAGGGAGAACTATGAACACAGAGGCCATCATCACTGCTGGATAAATATCAGAGTTTATGTCCTACTGATGAATGGGGCCCTAACAGTGTTGCCTAACTGGTTTATACGATCAAGATGTCCCCAATGTCACCACTGTCACATGGGACAGCAAATCCTCAGTGCAATTTTCATTTGTGTTCATTCAACCCAAATGTCAAATACCTAGTAGATGCAAAGGACAGGGCTCCTCATCGCTTTATGTGTACCAGTGGTTTTCAAAGCATTGTATGGAGCTCTGGGGTTCTTTCGTGGGGATCCTGTCTGGGTTATGCAAAGTCATCACATTTCAGCTATTTATTGTGACCCTAGACTTGACCCTAGATCCTAGACTTGAACGAAACAACATATCACAATACATCAAAATGTGGAAGCAGATAGGAGAGTCCAATTGTCTTCTAAAGAGATACTAAAGAGATTTTAAAAAAATAACACAATGCCACTCTTCCTACTCTATTTTTTTGTTTTGGGAAACCATTACTTCTCATGAAAAATGTTAAATATGTTCATATGTGATGTTTATTGTTTTTTTCAATGAATAAATATTTGTAAACTTTCCTACTTATAATATCTAATATGGTTATTATTCATAAATAGAACCCATGTAAACAAAAGGGGCTTTTGAAATCTTTGATAATTTTTAAAAGTATGAAAGTGTTCTGAAACCAAAAAAAAAAAAGGCAAAAATTGAGAACCACCACTCTACATCTATCTCAAATCTTACAGCATCCCAAATCCCTGTTCCAACTACAGTGGTCTTCCCAGAAGTTATCACTGCCTAAAATTATATCATACATTTATTTTTTATTTATCTGGTTTCTCCATAAGCCAGTCACTTGCTGAACTATTTGTTCTCAGATCCATTCCTCACCCTTCCAGACACAGAGCCCCCAGGCTTCTATGCCAAAGACCAGGGGGAGCACCGGCAGGAGAGAAGAGGAGGGTAACAGACACCCAGGCACTTTTCCTCACCCTCTCTCCTTTGGACTCATGTTCTTGGCTCTAGGGCCTATGGACCAGGTCTTTGCTCTGTGCACCCAGCTCCTGCTGAGCACCCTGGCTCCCAGGCACCCGAAATCCTTTCCCCTCCTTTTGTCGAACCCTAGGGTCAGAGTGGCTCAAACCTTTTGTTATTACCTGCTCTCTACACCATCCCAGTTTGACTTTCCAGCTCTGCCCATACTCTGGGAAGAGAAAGTCATCTCAGGTTCCTCATTTAAAATAGAGATAATAACAATGGTCAACCAGAACTTCTGTGAGGATTAGAAAAAAATATCCAGAAAGAACGAAGCATGGTGTTTGGCCCAGAATAGGTCATACATGTTCGCTAATATGACTACTACTGTGTTTTATTTTTATTTTATTTATTATTTATTTGTTTGTTTTTTAAAGATTTTATTTTATCTTTTTTATTTGACAGAGAGATGAAGAGAAAGCACAAGCAGGCAGAGCAGCAGGCAGAGGGAGAGGGAGAAGCAGGCTCCGTGCTGAGCAGGGAGTCTGATGCGGGGCTGGATCCCAAGACACTGGGATCATGACCCAAGCCGAAGGCAGACACCTAACTGACAGAGCCACCCAGATGTCCTGACTACTACTGTATTTTAAACTTTAGAACTTGATTACCCTGCCGAAAAAATGGAATCTACTGCTTTCAGCTGGTGTTCAAGTTTTGATTCTTAATCGGGACTCTAATGGATATGGAAATTATTTTTTTCCAAGATCACTACTATAATTATGATAGGGTCAGTAACTTTTCTTAATTTTTAAGTTCAGTTGGAAAAGAAGTGTGCAGAGAATGCTGTAAGAGACATTCTCCTCTAGAATCAGGCATTAGAGCTGCAATAAATCACAAGTCTCCCCTTTTTATATCACTGCAAGAAGGAAATAAAGCTCAAATTTATTCAGCACTTAACTCTCTGCTGGGAACTCATAAAGAGCTTCATACGCACTGTGAGACTTAATTCATAACCTTATATTAGTTCATAACCTTACTAAGCAGGTATCATCATTACTACCCCCCCATTTTCCAGACGAGGAAACAGGCTCAGAGAAGTTGAGGGCAGAGCCCGTAAAGCGAGGAAGGGATTTGAACCTGAACTGATGTGATGATGGGCCATTCGTTCTATGGTCCTTTTGGAAAACAGAAATAAAGCCATCAAAACACACAGCTCCTGCCCACAGAGAGTTCCCTAGGGATCTTGGTATATGTCAGTAACATATATTTGCTCACATTTCTCTTCAGACACATGGGAAGACAGATGTCCTCAGCTATAGCTTTTTCTTCCCTACTCTGGGATGGCAAAATATGGATGATTTATATTTGATGAGGGGCCATACCAGGTAAATTCCCAGCATTCGACAACTTCCTTCCCTCTGCTCCTTATGGGGTGCACGGTAGGACTCCCTGGCTGGGCCCAGCAACCAAGGTGATGTTGAAGGAAGTCACCTACAAGGGACGCTCGGTCGTGCCCGGATGCTGAGGCTCTACTTTGCTGCCATGCCCAGCATCAGGGCTCCCTCACTTCAGCCTGTCACTGCTGGCAGTTTCCCGGATGACAGGATTCCGGGGGTAAGCAACGAAACAAATATTCCTTTGGCTGGAGCTCCTCCCTTAAACTGTCCTGGTTCTCCACTCTCGGGATCTTGGGCTGAGAAACCCCGAAAACCTATTGCTTCTTTTGAAGAACAGGTTCTCCTTTCCCTATGAGAATGCTAACAGTTCATTTCATCTCTCCATGAAGACACACACTTTCCCTTCCAGAGGCATGCCCTGAGAGTCAACGAGACACACCACCAAAGAGGTATTCCCATCACAAAAGGCTTCTTGGACAAGCTTCCTTTAAATATTGAACTTGGTCCAAGAAATGAAAATGTGAGCCAAGTGACCAAAAATTCCACTCCTTCCTGTTTTTTTAGGAAGACCTATGATCAGCAATAGGAACTACATGGCATCGGTCAGTCAATCTCCACTTGCCCTGCGGTCGTTAGCTCTGCAGGTGTCCACTCAGTGCAGAGTGTTCTGCTGAACGCCGTACCCTGGGGCGGAAACAAGAAGGTGGAATGGGCTTGGTGCAGGCCACACAGGCTGTGCCTCTGAAGCATCTTCCGTAGTCCTGCTGTGGACCTGGTCCTGCTCCTGGTAGCCAAGGTCACGCGAGGTTAATCTCATCCCACGCAAGTTTACCTTTTCTTCCACTGGTTCCATGAGATGTAGTAAAAGAGGAAGGGAACCTGAACGGTCAACCCCAATGCCGAATGTTTGGTATAATCAGTGGATTTTTATCCGAGGTTCTTCCCTTTTTCACCTCAATTCACCTGGCGCGTCTATTTCACCAGATACTGTGTGATGCTGAGCGAGGGAACATGTAAAGTTTATCCAGCACTGAGCTGAGGGGTTGACACGTAGCATTTATTGAATACCCTCAACCATCCCATGATGTAGCTACTGTTACGCGCATTTTACAGATGGAGAAACAAGTTTAGAGAGACTGAAAATTTGCCAGTAAAAGTTGATTACTGGGATTCAAAGTCACATCTGACAGACACTAATGCTTTGGTTCCTTTTTACTGCTGTCCCCCAACTTCCCGCTCCAGACTGGTTCATTTTCCCAGAGCATCCATTTACTAGAAGATTTCATGGAAAAGCAGATTATGTGAAAGAAAATGGATGGGATTATCACTTAGATGACGCATTTAGCATGAGTTACTAAAGCTAAAATGACAGAAAGGTCCCATCTGCAGATGGCTACAAGATATTTTAAAGGAAACGCATCACTCTTTACACATGGAGCTCTGCGGCAGACCCGTAATTGGATCTCCCTTCAAAATGACATTATTTAAGTATGTATACCCTATCTATAGGAAGGCATACCACTGGCCAGTAGGGCAGAGAGGGAAGACCTGTGGAATCAGGGCTCTGCAGACGAGCCCTGCTCAGATAAACAAACCTGCTCTCTGCAGAGGTCAGTGGGGAATTCCAGTACAGGCTTAGGGGTCTCGCCTTCCCTCCAAGTGGCTTGTACCACTGTTCCTTCCAACTCCATACTCTATTCCGGGTACGAGTTCTGGTTAAGTCAGTGTTGTCCATCCCGCTGTACTTGTAGATGTACGTCCACATCCCTACAGTATGGCTCTGGGCCGGCCCGCGTCTCCGTGCAGCACTGACTGCCACAGCGCAGCCTTCGCTGGCTAAGGAAGGACGCCACGCTCACTACCCAAGTTAAAGCAGCAGGGGCCCCACCCCAACCGCATGACAGCTTTTTGTTTTTCATCTCTGTTTTCCACTGAATATCACATATCCCTTTTGCCTTCCCAACTGATGCTGAGATGTAACAACTTGTCACCTGAGATCTGGCCCATTAAAATTACATAGCACAGGTAATGGAGAACTCAGTGCAGGTTGGGATAGCAGATAATTAGCCTTCCCTTACAGGGCAGTCTCGAGGTCTTCTGAGCTCCCTGTATCTACTTCCCTTCTTCCTTGCTTTTTATCACAAAGAGGCACTCACCGTTTTTCGGAGGCATCTCTTGGGATCTGCTGAGTGGGGGTAGTTATTCAACACCGTCCTCATTAACAGAGCCACCAAGTCATTGCAGTACTGGGTTAACAAGGCAGGGAATTGTGACCATCCACAATAGACTGTCAATTCTCCAGTAGCCAGTGGGGGTGTGGAGGAGTGGATTCAGCTGTATCTGCATGTTTGCTATGAATTTACAACTGAACAAACTTGGGCCTCAGGCACCCCAGAGGAGGCAAGTTCTTAAAAAGAGCAGGACCAATGCCACTTGGGTGGCCCAGAGGGTTAAGCGTCCAACTCTTGATTTCAGCTCAGGTCGTGATCTCAGGGTCCTAGGAACAAGCCTAACCTCAGGCTTCACGCTCAACGCAGAGCCTGCTTGTTCCTCTCCCTCTGATCTTCCTGCTCATTCTCTCTCTCTCAAATAAATAAATAAAATCTTTAAAAAAACATAAAAAGCAGAACCTTGGGAGTTCCCATTCTAAGGACCCAGTATAATTCCTATCAGATGCAGGGCCCTGTCTATTTTTATACCCCTCACTGTGACTGTTAGGTTTGTCTTCAGACTCTTCCCAGAGAGGATTTCACATCTGATGAAACAGGCAGAGGTAAAACGAGGCTGGCGTTTATTCTGGGGTAAGACAGACACAGGTTGTCTGAGTAGCTGAGACCATGGCTGTGGAGTTGGGCCTCTGTGGGTCTGAATCCCAGTCCTGCCTGTGTGAACTTGGCCGAGTTCCTTAATCTTTTTCATCTGTGAAACTAAAATCATACTATGTGCCTTAGAGGGACCGTTTTACATTTTACATGACATAATATAGGTAAAGTATTTAGGGTAGTACCTGTCCAAAAGACGGCAGCTTTATTATTAGGCCCTCCCAACCAGTAAATTCTTAGAAAGCCTAACAGTCTCTTAGATCCCAAAGGCAAATCGTGTTTTCAAAAGCTCTGGGAAATCTTGCTAGCTCACAAGGCTATCTTGGGAGCTCCATTCCTGGCCCTAAGCTGCCTGAGAACACTTTCCCCATCCTCTTAAGAGATCAAATTGAGATAACCTTGCCCACCATTGATTTCACTAAGTAGTTTGTCCCAGATGTGACTGGTAGGCTATCTCCCCTCTTCTCCACCAATCTATACCCCCCCTCTACTGAGGCTGGCTGCTTTAACACTGGACATTGGCAGGTTCAGGACTCGATCTTCTGAAAACCAAGTGAGAAGACCCCACCAAATGGCTTTCTCCCTGAATAGTTAGGTGTTCATGCCCCAAACCAGGATTTGCTCTAGCTCCTTAAAAAAACATTGAAATTTCCCAAAGTCTTTGAGAGATGACAACCTATGGAGAGATTACAACCCCAAGACAGAGCAATTCAGCAGTGAAGACCGCTAACTTTTAAAAATCTTATTGAGTCTTTTACAATGCATTTTATTGTTCTAGGGATACTGTTCAGAAATTGCCAGTGGTCACCATTAGTTTGCATTGATAGTTATGCAGAAGACTATGCAGAGAGAGAAAAGCAATAAGCTCATTTGTTTCTCAGCACCACTTAGAGATGATCAGGGCTCAGGGCTGGGTGTTTCTACTCTCAGGGCCTCCTTTAATCCTTACAACAGTCCTGTAAAATCAAATTACAATTCTCAGTTATGCTTTTACCAACATCACAGAAGACCCTGTGAGGGCAGAGCTCCTTGAATCAATTCAGGTCTCCGTCTGCAAGGCCAATCTTAGCTTGACCACAGGTAAATACATTTTGCTGATGTACACGCTGTCTTACCGGTGTTACACAGATTTATATCAAAACCAAAAAATGAGGAAGACCTACAATAAAAAAAAATAGTTTAAATCTAAAGGCTGAAGCTGTGGAAGGAGCGAAGAGCCCCTTCAGCAAATGAATGGCTAAAAAAGACGTGTTTCATATATACAAAGAATATTACTCAGCCATCAGAAAGAATGAATATCTGCCATTTGCAGTGACATGGATGGAACTTGAGGGGATTGTGCTAAGTCAAATAAGTCAAGCAGAGAACCACTGTTAACGTATGGTTTCACTCATACGTGGAAGAGAAATAATAGCACAGAGAACCATAGGGGAAGGGAGAGAAAACTGAAGGAGGAGAAACTGGAGAGGGAGACGAACCATGATAGACAATGGACTTCCGGAAACAAACAGAAGGTTTTAGAGGGGAGAGGGGTGGGGGGATGGGGTCACTAGGTGATGGGCATTAAGGAGGGCACGTGATGTGATAAGTAGTGGGTGTTATATGCAACTAATGAATCACTGAACACTACATCAAAAACTAATGATGTGGGGTGCCTGGGTGGCTCAGTGGGTTAAAACCTCTGCCTTCTGCTCAGGTCATGATCTCAGGGTCCTGGGACTGAGCCCCACATGGGCCTCTCTGCTCAGCAGGGGAGCCTGCTTCTCACTCCCACTCCCTCCTGCCTCTCTGCCTACTGTGATCTCTCCCTCTGCCAAATAAATAAAATCTTAAAAAAAAAAAAAAAACAACTAATGATGTACTTATGATACAGGGGCTAACTGAACATAATAAAAAAAAGTGAAAAAAAAATTTAAAGGCTAATTATAAACCCAGTTCCCTGACACCTCATGTCTAAAGAGCTCTCCCCACAGACAGCTTTATAATCTCCTGTTTCCTGCCACAATATTTTGACAGAGGATGAAACTCAGCTGTAGTCTCATGAGAAAGGTAGTCAAAGGGATGCAACTATTTCCACAATGCACTTGATCACTGAACAAACTACCCATTTTGGAAAAACCTAGAGAGCAACTTGACATTCTGGATGTTATGGAAGCTTCTCAAGGACATGAACTCTGCTTTGCTCTCTCAGTGCCTAAAATAGGGCCTGCTTCAGAGCAGGAGCTTTTCAAGCATTTATTAAATGAAAGAATCAATGAACCATAGTAATAGATCATTATGAGCTCACAAAGTGTTTTCAAGAGGCTAAGTCATCCCTTCCCTGATCACGCCATGGAACATGGAAACACTTTCAGTGCCTGGACATACACTGCAGGCATTTTGTAGGTGATTTTTTTTTAAACAGGAGCAAACAAAAACAAAACAAAACAAAAACCAAAAAAGAATCACTTCCTTAAAAGTTATAACAAAGTCAGGTTTTGTAACATTTTCTCCATCCTAGGCAACCTCCTAGAACCATTGATTGAGAAATCTTGAGCCATGTGAAGGAAAACTTGCCAATAATGATTCATGCTATGAATCGTAGTGGGAAATAAGGGCATGGATTTTTTGCTACTCTTGAACCCAAACTCTGACTTCTAATGACTTACTAGCGGTCGACCTTGGGGAAGCCCCTTAGCTTATTTAAATGTCAGCATCCTCACGGGCAAGTGGAATTTTAATTAACTGAGTTGTTGCAAGAATTAAGAAAGATTAACAGTGGCACTCAGCAAGCCCAACAGACATGAGTCCCCCACCCCCACTGCCTTTCTTGCCTCCCTTCCCTGCTCTCTCCTTGCATGACACCCAACTATTCTAAAACCATAAAGGTAGGTGAGATCATGTAATTAATTTTTAAATGTTCTTATTCCTCCTGTTCAGAGACTTTTTAAAAACATGAGTTGGAGGAGCTCTAAGTTTTCCACTCATTTTTTTCTTAGTGTTAGAACTAAGATATGACGTCCTATTATATAACAGAAAAACAGAGAAGCTGAGGGCTAGAACATAAAACTTATTGTTAACTAGATAGGCCATAGAATAAAGAACGATGTAGCTATTTTCCTGCTGTTATCTCTACAAGTGGTTGAGGAGATACAATGCAAGAGGAGGTGGCCTCTGCTTCTGCACTGAAGGAGGTTTTAGAAGCTTTCACAGGGACATCTGTTGACTTTTTCACAAAGGAAGCTTAAGGGGATCAAGGGGGAGTGGAGGAGACTGTGGTTCACAAGGGAGCCACATCTGTTTGGTATGCTCCCAACTGAGAACGCTGGACTTCAAAATAGTACGGGCATCCTAGTTAAACTAGGATCCAGGAACAGATGAAAGCTTTTCTTTCCCCCTGTGTTTCAATGGCAGAGATCAACAGCTGTTTATATGCTTTCATACCTAACTGAGGGTGAAACCTTCACATCTGTCAGTATTTTCCGGTCCCATTTCCTTGGATCACAGTGGGGAGGAGGTGAAGTCTGAACTCCTCTCAATGCCCAGGCAAGAACACAGAAATATGCCTGGGATTCAAAGCCCTAATGCTAAGCAGAACTCCCCATTTCTCATCCACCCGGGGTCTGCTGTTTGCAGAGAATTCTTCTTTTACTTTCTCCTGACAAACATCTTGATCATTTCCATGATAATGACTCATGGGAGAACAAAGATTAAAAAAAAAGAGAGAGAGAGAAAAGTAGGTTGGAATCAGGGGGAGGAAGAAGAGGAAATGAATTCTAACAGAGAAAGTGGCTCCTAAAGATAAGTTTTTTCAAAAGATGGCAACAATATAATTCAAGGGCAAATGACAGAGGTGAGCAGGATGCTGATGAAGACCTTTAGGGCAATGGTGGAGGGTGGTGGTTTTTACTGACCCCTAACATTCCACACTGGAAAATTAAACAGAGAAAATTAAACTCTATGAAGGTGCAGAAGAGAATGAGGATGGTGATGAAGGGATTCAGAGGTTCTGTTTAACTCTCGATCACCAGCACAACAGACATGGTGAGACTTTATAAAGATTATTTTCTCCTCCATCCTTCCATCCATCAACCTGTCTGTTCATCCATGTAATAACTTGTAAGGCAGCGAGACTGGACTTAGGACTGGAATATTCAAATGAATAAAATACATTCCATAACCTTAAGGGGCTTTATAGTCTCATGGGCAAAAGCCTTCACAGAGGACATGGTATAAAGGATGCAGGAAAATTCACTAGAGAAGACGGGGGGCTTCCAGAAGGAGAAACAAAATGGATAAAACCAGAGAGGTAAGAAACAGACTGTTTCTGGGGGAATGAAAAGCATTCTGGAAAGTTAAAATAAACAAAAGAGTGGCAGGTGCTTATTAGGAGTACAGATTCTTAGGTCTCATCTAAGAGATTCTGATTTGGTTGTTAAGGGGGAGGGACAAAGAATTTGCATTTTGAACAGAAGGCCCATGCAATTCTGATACAAATAAATGTTTGACAACTCTAACTTACATAGATTAACACTTCCCCAAAGATGCTAATGGTGCTTCATTTAAAAAAAAAAAAAAATACTGGTTCAAATTAGGAAATACTACATACTAAACAAAATATTCCTTTTTCGGAGATTTATAACGTACATTAGCACATTAAAAGTCCTGCAGTAAAGAAACTGTTTTCACTCAGCACTTTCCAACTTATTTCCCATGCACGGAAAAAAAAATATGGTGCCCCTTTTAGATCTCTTAGAACTATGTACTCTGGAGCACAGGTTGGGCAGAACTGAAACAGAGGATTCTGACCAGGTGAGTATGTTCTGCAAGCCCATTGAATGGCTAAGGAAATGTATGGAAAAAGACAGCAACGTCAATGACTCAGGGGGATATGGCGGCATCCGCTGATTTCCTCCTAGTAAAGTCTAAAGCCATCTATGATGTCCTAGTTTCCAAGCAGACTGCCAGAAGCTTCCTTACTCTCAAGTAACACACCATGGCTCTGCAATGTTATTTCTGGTCACCAACTCTATGTGGTAACCACAGCTGCCAGAGACAGTCGAAGTGCCCAGAGTTCAAAGCATCAAGGAGCAGAAACAGAAGGGGAAAGACAAAGAGGACGTATCCTTGCCCGCATTTATTTATCTTATTGCTATCACATGTTCAGCACAGAGCATTGGCAGTTGGGGAAATTCCTCCTAGCAACAAAAGAAGCCTCAGACAGTCAATGAAAGTATAAAAAGTGGGGCGCCTGGGTGGTTCAGTGGGTTAAGCCTCTGCCTTTGGCTCAGGTCATGATCTCAGGGTCCTGGGATCGAGCCCCACATCGGGCTCTCTGCTCAGCAGGGAGCCTGCTTCCCCCTCTCTCTCTGCCTGCCTCTCTGCCTACTTGTGATTTCTGTCAAATAAATAAACAAAATCTTTAAAAAAAAAAAAAGAAAGTATAAAAAGATAGGAACCTAAGAGCTTTCCATTCCCTAGGTGCCTATTATATGGTTGGGGGAGTTCGGCAACCCTGCCTTCTTCCTTCTGTGCTGGTGAGCCAAGGGAGTTTGCACAACCCCACACACCACCTCCTTCCTTAGCAAGGAATGCCACAGAGTAGGAACATGAGGGAGCTGGACAAGTCAAGGCAGCACAGTGATTCTGAGCAAATCAGTCTGTGTGCTGAATATTTCAAGATGTCCATACTGCCCTAATCAATGCATATGCTTCTCTCCCCCTGGTATTGGCTTAATTACTTCCATACCCCCCACCTCCACTTCCCATATGCCACATGGGGACATACATCCCATCTAGAGGGGATTTCAGCAATGTGTTCCAAATGCCTCTTTTATATCCCAAACCATCTCAGAGCTTTTTAATACTACTGTCCAACAGCACAAGTATTTTCTCAGTCATTCCACAAGTATTTCCTGATTGCCTACAAAGGTTCCAGGGTACCATGTTAGACCCTGGAAACACAAGAGTAGAAGTAGGAGATTGCTCATTCCTACTGAATCTTGGGCCTAAAAAACAAAAACAAAAACAACAAACAAACCTGAATTTTAAATTTAGCCTGTCAGTGCATAGACAAATCCAATTATCAGCAGCATAAAGAAATATAAAAGGGAAAGAAGGTTTGGTCCTCCTCCGTGAAGAGTTTTATGGCTCAGAGCACCAAGCAAATGAAAGCATTTGCATCTCAAGTGTCCTAGTGGGTCCAGCAGCTTACACAAGTATCTACAGTTAACAGTACAGCCTGGAATTAATAACAAATGATCGAGAGTGGGCAGAACAGAATGCCAGGACCTCTATTTCCCTGGAAGGCCAACACCCCTGTTTGCTTGATCCCCAAACAAGCCCGCAGATTCTCACACTGGGCTTCTCCGACCTGAGAGATGAATACCAATAAATGCACAGAGTTAATGTAACTTTAACTAGTTAGCTAGCCAAAATATAAAAATTCTATGAGGATAACTAGGTGGGTTTAGAGTCTAGTCCTAAGAAAACCAGCGAGATCAAATCTAACATTTCACCAAGACAATGTTCCCTAGCATGTGGTATGTGTACCCCTGAGGTCCACAAAATAAATAAGTAGTCCACTAATTTTTTTTTTTTTAATTTCAAGGAGGTTCTTAGATATGGAAAAAGACGCTGCAGGTACGGTGGAATTTAAGGAAACATCGACATGGTGTTACCCAGCATTCAAAGACAGTCCTAGAAGAAGCCTCTGCAAACTTTCTGAGCTTGGGTGGGATGCACCAAAATACGCAAGAAGCCGGCCACAGACTTACCCACACAGGTTGGAAATATGTCCTCATTGTTGATCTGGACCTCAATCCAATCCATAAGAAGGTTCATGTACTGAGGAGCTGGGAGGGCAGTTGGCTTCTTGTACTTGAGGTCATCCTGCCACCGATATTCATATTTGGGGCCCCCCGACATTACAGGGCAGGTCTGCTCAGTGCAGAACTCGCAGATGGTGCCATAGATGAGGTTGATTCGATTGAAGAAGTCCACCACGTGCACCGCCACCCAGTCGTTCTGGTCCTCCCCACTGGGCAGCTGCACAGCTGCCTTCAGATCCACGCCGGAGTTGAGGGACGCCTGAGCCCGTTTGTGGAGCTCAAATCTCTGCGTGCCAGGTTCAAATTTCCTCTTGGGCCGGAAGGTCTTGTCCTTGTTGAACACTTGCTTCAAGGCTATGGACATGGTCTTCTCCTTCTCTTCCTTTTTTTTGCAGGAAGCAAAAAGGCACCTAGAACTTTTCAGGGAGAGGTCACAACCCAGCAGGGTTTTCCACTGCCAGCCCTCTGGCCCCAGGCTTGCGGTCTGCAGCTTTTAATCTCTTTTAGGCAGCCCCCTCCATCTTCCTTTTGAACAGTCTCCAAGAGAACCTCATGTTTCTTCCTAAAGGCTGAAGAGAAAAGGCTCTTATTAGCATCCAAACTGCATGTAAGAAATGACAAATGCTGAGATCTGATTTCCACCTTGCTTCTGCCAGTACCTACTTCCACCCAGGTATAAAGATACTGAGGACATGCCAGACCCCAGAACATGTGTAATGGTGATCCAAACCACACAAATAACTCTTTTTCTTCATGCCCTTGATCAAATCTCTCGCAACTCTTCCTCTGTGGTCATAGGCTAATGGATTCTCCAAGATATTAACAAGAACACTTAGTCAAGGCCCCAGCCCATCTCACATATGTGCCTTTCTAGAGCATCTGCCCCACTCCCCACTATGCCTTTATTGAGTAAGCACAGGATCACCATCCCATGCTCTTAAACATAACTGAATGGAGCAGGGGTGGCTATCACACCAAGCTGGCTAATAAGAATATTTCTCCTGGGAAAGGGAAATCCTTCTATACTGTTGGTGGGAATGCAAGCTGGCTTAGCCACTCTGGAAAACAGTATGGAGGTTCCTCAAAAAGTTGAAAATAGAGCTGCACTACAACCCATAAATCACACTACTATTTACCCTAAAGATACAAATGTAGTGATCTGAAGGGCCACATGTACCTGAATGTTTATAGCAGCAATGACCACAATAGCCAAACCATGGAAAGAACCTAGATGTCCATCAACAGATGAATGGATAAAGATGTGAGATATATATATATATATATATATCACACAATGCAATACTATGCAGCCATCAAAAAGCCCCTCAAAATCTTGCCATTTGCAATGATGTGGATGGAACTAGAGGGTATTATGCTAAGCGAAATAAGTCAATCAGAGAAAGACAATTATATGATCTCACTGTTACAAGGAATTTGAGAAACAAAACAGAGGATCATAGGGAAGTGAGGGAAAAATGAAACAAAATGAAACCAGAGAGGGAGACAAACTTTAAGAGACTCTTAATCTCAGGAAACAAACTGAGGGTTCTGGAGGGGAGGAGAGTGGGAGGGATGGAGGGGCTGGGTGATGGACATTGGGGAGGGGATGTGCTGTGGTGAGTGCTGGGAATTGTTTAAGATTGATGAATCACAGATTTGTACCCCTGAAACACATAATACACTATATGTTAATTTAAAAAAAAGAATCTCTCTCTTTGGAATTTGGGATCAGGGCCCAGACTTTTTCAGGCATTGTTCCTGAGAAACCATGAAAACTGGGCCTGGTTGAACCCTATCTGGGCCACATGCAGTGCAGTTAAGAAAGTTGCTGTGCAGACAGAGGAAGAAGGAGAGAAGAACCAGGAAGGAAGGAGAATAAAGGTGCGGGGAGAGAAGGAAGCGGAGAGAGGAGAAGGAAAACGTCACTGACATACAGAAGAACGGATACAAGAGCACAAGTGGCTACAGGGAGAAAAAGATCAGAGACAAAGAGAAACAATGAGGAAAGTGGCTTTGTGAATTCCTCATAATCTTCTAGGAATTAGTTCCAGTTACTTTTGAAGTCTAGCTGGATTCCAGCCCTTGAGATCCATAGGTTTTCTCTGAATTAGATAAATTCTTAGGTGGCTCAGTCACCTGGGTGGTTCAGTTGGTCAAGCCATCCGCCCTTGGCTGAGGTCACCATCCCAGGGTCCTGGGCTCGAGCCCCATATCGGGCTCTCTGCTCAGTGGGGAGCCTCCTTCTTCCCCTCCCTCTGCCCCCTACTTGTGCATGCTCACTCTCTCTAGTGCTCTCCCTCAAATAAAAAAATAAAATCTTAAAAAAAATTAATCTCTTGTTTTACTTCAGTTGACTACAGAGGGTTTTTCTTTCTTTCCAGGAATCCTTAACTCTGACAGCATTTATCACCTCTATAATATTTCATCCTTTTCATCTCTGCTGTCATAACCTAGAGTTCTGAGGCATAGACAACAAAACTTTCTGTGATAATGCAAATGATCTAGATCTTTGCTGTCCAATATTGTACCCACTAGCCATATGTGGCTAGCGAGCACATGAAATGTAGCTAGTGTGGCTGAGGAAATGAATTTCTCATGTTATCGAACTTGAACAAATTGAAATTCAAATAGCCACATGCAGCTAATGGCTACCATTTTGGAAAGTGTAGTTTTGGTCTTCCGTGCTCTCTTTACTACCTCATTTGACCTTACAAAATCCTAATGTGGTTTATAGTAGATTTGTCGTAGTTGTCACTATCTCTGGATCTCTAAGAGATAAAGTTACTTGCCTAACAATGTCCCATAGCTATCATGGGCATAGTTAGGATCAAAATCAAGTTTCTTGACTCCTAGTAAATGTTCATTGCACTCAGCCTTATATTCTAAAAAGTGATGTCCTTTAACGTTTCTTTCTTGATGGTTCCTGAAACCCCTTTAACCCAGACCTTCCATCCACAAATTCCCTAAAGACCACAAGTACTGACTGTTTGGATGTAAAGATGGTGTCCTGTGGGGACACCTGGGTGGCTCAGTTGGTTAAGCGGCTGCCTTCGGCTCAGGTCATGATCCCAGCATCCTGGGATCGAGTCCCACATCGGGCTCCTTGCTCGGCAGAGAGCCTGCTTCTCCCTCTGCCTCTGCCTGCCATTCTGTCTGCCTGTGCTTGCTCTCTCTGACAAATAAATAAAAATCTTAAAAAAAAAAAAAAAAAGATGGTGTTCTGTGGCTTGGAAACAGAGAGCAGATAACTGAACCATCCATGGATCAAGTCCTAGCACAATGGACCACCAGCTGTGGCCAGATTCAGAAGAGCCCATGACCGAGTCTGCGCCAATGGACTTGGGGCACGGATCCCACTGTGTTGCATTTGCCTCTACTCAGATGGGGTTCTGCTATTCCACACCTGAACACGGCTTGGCGACGCATTCAATCTTATTCAGGTAAAAGCATAAAATCAAAAACACCCGAGACGTGTATTCCCTCTCACAGGCTGCTCTATGCTCAGAACCGCTGATGATTCAGGTGCCTGCCTCCTCCGGCCACCCCCTCCACAGCCCCTGTCTGCTCACTGCCTCCCTCTTATTTCTCTTTCTATTAGCTTTCTTTCCACTGAAATGCCACAGGGACCAGGTGGGGTTTTCCTCCTCCTCCTCACATGGCATTGAGCACAAACATCCCCCACAAAGAGATCCACGTGGAAAAGCAGGCTCCATGGCCCTCTCTGCCTGAGATCGTCTGTGAAATCACACTGCTGGGGTGCTTCAAACTATCACCACAAAGGAAATCACCATGCAAACTCTGCAAACCCCCGGAAAAGAAAGAGGCAATCTTTCCCTGAAAGAAATACCTTCCCAAAGGCTTGGTCGGCCTGGAAAGATGAGAAAACTGAGGACCCTAAAAGTGCTTTTCCAAAAAATATGAGCTAGAGGTTGGGAAGATAGAGAAGGGATGGTGAGAGTTTTTTGTTTTTTGTTTTCTTTTTCTTTTAAAATACCCAACAGTGGGTGCCTGGGTGGCCCAGTCAGTGAAGCCTCAGGTCATGGAGTCAGGGGTCGCGAGATGGACCTGACTTGGCACTACGCTCAGCACAGAGGCTGCTCAGGATTCTGTCTCTCCCTCCTCCTCGGCCCCTCCCACACACCCTCTCTCTTGTTCTCTCAAATAAATAAATTAATTAATCCCAACTTCAGGATGCCTGGGTGGCTCAGTCGGTTATGCGTCTGCCTTCGGCTTAGGCTGTGATCTCAGGGGTCCTGGGATCATGTTCCACGCGGCTGCTTCTCCCTCAGCCTATGGCTCCCCGGCTCTCTCTCGCTCTCTCTCTCTCAAATAAATAAATAAAATCTTAAAAAAAAAAAAAAAAAAAAAAGAACAAAACAATAGTCCCTCTGTATCACAAAGGCTTAACTGCTGACAGAAAAGCAGCAACCACCCACCAGCCGCCCCTTCTTGTCTCCAGCAAGTAAGACTTGCTGTTCTGTTATTCTGACAACGAGGGGGCCATCAGTTACCATGGTCCTCAGAACAATCTTCTTTCATTGCCTTACATGACCCTATCACTTGCTGGGCTGTTTTCCTGGGGCCTGGAGGATTTGCCTGCATGGACACCAGGCTGAAACCTTCCTCCATATACCGGCAGGCTCCTATGCACACCCCGGAAAGACCCGCTAGCACCTCCTAGGACAGGGCGTGAATGACACAGAATAATCACAGTGACTCCTTGTCACAGAGCCCGGCAGTGGCTGGTACTCACAAACACTTCAGTAAATAGTAAAACCTCATATGAAGTTTAGAGATTTTTCTTCCAGACACACTTAGATAATCAACTTGAAGCTATCCGTCTCTTGAACTGGCTCGGCATTTATTCAGGACTTGAACCAGCTTGAAAGTGAGGCCTCCTTTTTGCCTCAATGTAAAAGGCTTTACTGGCAGGGGAAAAAAATCATCTTTGCAGATTTTATTTCTCAATCATGTCCCTTAATGTGCCACTACTGTGTACCATTTATTAAACTCTACTATGCACCAGATCATTTACGTATATTATTACCATTATAATCCCCACTGCAGTCTTGTATGGTGGATGTTTCTATGACCACTTGGCATAGAAAGAAACTGAGGCTGAAGTAGATTAAATAATTTGGCAGAAATCACAAAAGGTGAGGCTAAATTTTGAACCCAGAACTCTTTGGCAGTGAAACGAACGTGATTTTTTTTCTCACTAACACTGCTTTAAATTCTCATGAACATTTTTATGTTTTCAAAGCTCCTCAACAAGACGAGAAAGGAAGCTAGAACAGGTTTTTTTTATCTCTATTTTACGGGTAAGGAAACAAACTCTGGGTCTCCTCTAGTGCTCGCATTAACCATTCTGACATGCTCAAACACGAGGATGTGTCTTCTGCTCAAACTTTTTCACCTAGAATAAAGTTCTCTGGAGAAGGGATAGATTGGTGATTGGGCTCCCATGTTTAAAGACATTGGCAATCCAGATGGATAATAACAATTGGATACAAATAATTGGATAACAAACAAATGGATAATTAACAATTTCATCACACCACTGAACAGCTGAACCAAAAGGCACCTATGTCTTTATTTGACTGTCAAATGCTGTTATTAGGACAGATACCCAGAGGAGATCTGAAATGAACAAGGGAACAGGAAACCCACCTGGCCTTACTGACCAACTCAGAGCTCCATCAAGACCCCTGCCCGTAATTTATACACTGTGCTTATTAAAGGGTTAGAGCAGCGCTTCACCAATGTGAAGCTGGGATCTTATTAATATGCAGGTTCAGATCCAGTAGGTCTGGGGTGAGGTCTAAGCATTTGCATTTCTTTCTTTCTTTTTTTTTTTAAATAAGATTTTTTATGTATTTATTTGACAAAGAGAGATCACAAGCAGGCAGAGAGAGACAGAAGAGGAAGCAGGCTCCCTGCTGAGCAGGGAGCCCAATGCGGGACTTGATCCCAGGACCCTGAGATCATGACCTGAGCCAAAGGCAGAGGCTTTAACCCACTGAGCCACCCAGGCATCCATCTGCACTTCTAACAAGCTCCCTGGTGATGTCAAATCTACTGTCCTTGGAGGACACTTTAGGTCACTAAGAGAGCTTGTTAGAAATGCATGCACTCACACCTTGTCCCAGACCTAGACCTAGCAGATCTAAGTCTGTACGTTAACAAAATCTCAGAAGTATACACTTTGAGGAGCACAGTGTTGGAGGGCTGCCTGACTGGCTGGGCAAAGGGATGACAACATAAATTTCCATTTGTTGTTTTGTCAACAGTCTGCTTCATAAACATCGTCTTCAGGTGTGTGTGTGTGTGTGTTTAAGAAGAATAGAGGGAAACTCACTGTTTTGAATACAAATGCCTTGACAGATGGTGCCCATGACCAGGTCTATTGAACTGGACTTGATTTGGAGAGCACAGTGCCCAGAACCCAGGAGGCAGCCAGTGAAAGATATTTATGCTCTCCATAAATGCCAGACAGAACGTGGACGCCGCTAATGGGGCCACAGCCTTGTGCAGGAAAGCTTCTTTGGCTGATGTTAATGTAACGTTAGCAACAACACAGTTGTTATTCTCTGTCCTTGTCCAGTCTCCGAAATGAAGGAACAAGTCCTAAGTTTTGTTTTTATGTTATGAATAGCATCCAGTATGACGCTGGTTCTCAAAATTCTGAAGCCAACTGCTCATTCCATCAGTGGATATCTACTGAAGACCTTGAATGTGCCAGACTCAAGGCTAGGCACCACAGACACAGAGCTAACGAAAACTTGGTGTCTGCCTTTGAAAAGTCCACAATCTGCTGTCTGGTTTGAGGCTGGTGTATTGGCTTTTGCTTTATAAGCCACAAAGTTAAATGCACCAACATGGCTAGTGATGTGATTTCTTCACAGGATTACTCCAGTTGGGAATGAAAAGGACAGTGAAGAATGAGGTCTTGTGGAAAGAGAAAAATGGAAACCCAAATAAACAGCATAAAATTGACAGGAGCTCCATGTGTTCTCCATATTTTCTGCTTAATAGATCAATTATAGCAATAAAACATGGGCACTATAAAAATATGCAGAGAGAATTCGGCTGGGCTGCAAGGGAATGTTGACAAGGTAACTAGGCAACCCTGGCAGGGAAAGCTCTTATTTTTCTTTTCCTATTGATGTCTTCTGCCTTATTAGTTGAAAATTCACATTCAAATTCAAATTGCCAAGATGAGGAAGAAATAAAGCAATTTTCTCATTTACCCTTGAGAGATCCATCTTCTCTAGCTGTGACCACCTCTAAAGAGATGTTGGTAGTACGGGACAGTACTACAGTTGGTAGTACAGAGGGCAGGACAGAAGGAGAAAAACCAAAGTTGATATAAGTTGGGGGAAAGAAGTTCAGTATCTCATCTATGGGATGGAGAACTCCTTCTGGAAGGATCAGCCAACAGGGCAATTCACCTCAGGAAGCTAAAGGAAATGCCCTAGAAGTGCCCCACACGTGGGGTGTTCCATGTCATTTTCAGTGCTGGGGTCACAGGAGCTAGGATGGTGCCTGGCACAGAGCCAACGTCACTGAATGTTTGCTGATGAACAGAGGACAGTAAATGAAGGATCCTTTGCACTCAAGTGAAACCAAAAAGTGAAAACAAACTGAACCTCCTATACTTTAGTTATCTGGGGACGCCCACCTGCGTCTGCAAGCTCACTGCCAACTCACTGAGGGCGAGTCCTACCAGCTGCTGGGCCACTCTGAAGAGATCATGGGAGTGGGGCTCGATCTTGGAATCAGCACCTTTATATGAAGAGGAAGAAACATCAGAGCTTACTCTCTCTGCTACCTGAGGACAAGGGAAAAGGCAGCCTTCTACAAGTCAAGAAGACAGCTCTTACCAGAACCTAACCATGCTGTCAAGGTTTTTCCAGCCTCCAGAGCTGTGAAAAGTAAATTTCTGTTGTTTAACCCCAAAAAAGAAAAAGAGTAAGGCAAGTTAAAAAATGTATTTTTACTTTTTAAAGCACAGGTGTACACCAGTTGGTGTGATGTCACTCAGAACCTCTATCGGATACAGGGATAAAGGTCATTGTCAATTACCATTTCCTTCTTTCTCTCTGAGACAGAGTATGACAATTCTTTCTTGGGAAAGTCCTGCGTTAAAGGAAAAATGTTCACATTCCAGGAAGTCGGTTCCTGTAACTGTCAACAGACTTATTTACTCTTAGCCACTCTAAGTGAATTGGAGTCTCGGGATCTGGAAAATTTTTATCCCTGGCACTATGGGAACTTGTGTAGGACATCTGGAACCACTGCAAGAGATCTGTGAAGGGGGTTAGAAAGAACAAAATGGGTTAGAAGACTGGAAATTGGAAAATACAGTTCTAATTTTCAAAAGAATACAATTTTAAGCTTGAAGAGATGGGTAAAATTGACAGCAATCACAGGCAAGATTTAGAACAATATAACCCAGGAGCTCAGAGCACAGCATCTAGAGAAGGTTGTTGTGATATTTCAAGAGGGTATATGTAAAATGATTGGAACACAATAGGCACTGAGTAATCTGGTCTGCTATCATCATTATCATTCTTTGAGTCATATTATGTTGCAAGTTTTTTAACAGTCAGATTCTTGAGAGGCCAAACAGACACTGAAATCTAAGAATGCTTAAAATTCTATTCAACCAGATTATGTAACAGTAACAATAATTAACATTTACTTACTTTGCATTTATTTTCATTTTTATAACAACCCCATGGGTTAGGCATTATTATTCTCCCCCACATTTTGCACTTACAGAAACTTGAGACATAGCAAGATTAAAACTTTGTCCCAGGTTGTAGAACTGGTTAAGTAGCCAAGCTGACTCCAAAACTCTGACCTTAATTAAAACTCCCTCTTTAGATCGTTGGGTAGTTCACAATAAAAAACAAAGAAACAAAACAAAAACAGAAGACCTTCTAAGGCCTATCTAAGGAGGTTGGGGGAAGGGATGGGAGAAAGCAAAGACTTAGCCCTAATGTACCTGGTCACGGGCTACTCCCAAAAACATGTATTTCTTGAACTTTTGTGGTTTAAGAGAAGATCAGGATCCAGCTGCTGGAAATGATTCTAACTGGCTTTGTCTTTGGACAAGACACCCTTGACGAACCTCAGTTTTTTGTTTTTTTTTTTTTTAAAGATTTTATTTATTTATTTGACAGAGAGATGACAAGCAGGCAGAGAGGCAGGCAGAGAGAGAGGAGGAAGCAGGCTCCCTGCTGAGCAGAGAGCCTGATTTGGGGCTCGGTCCCAGGACCCTGAGATCATGACCCGAGCCGAAGACAGTGGCTTAACCCACTGAGCCACCCAGGCGTCCTGACGAACCTCAGTTTTGTCTTTAAAGGTCAAATAGTGCTTCTCTCTCAAGATTACTGTGAACATTAAAGAGATAATGCCTATGAAAGCACTCCACCCATGGAAAACCATTATGCAGTTATTGACGCAGGGACTGGTGACAAAGGGAACTATAACTTTGGACAGAACATGAAGCAATTCCATGAGTAACAGAAAATGACTCCATTCAATGCAAATATGTGTTTAGGAGTAAGAAACAGGGTGAGGGAAGGGGGACAACGGGAACCCTGCATAAGAGGAAACAAAGAAATCAAATGCTTCCTTCCTGCTTAATTTGTAGTTTTAATTAAAAGTCTTTCTAATTCTCAGGCAAACAGTAATCTAAGTGATCTGATGATGAGTCAGCATTCCCAAACATTTATAATGCACTTAGCTTAACATTGTAAAAGAGTTCCAGAATTTTCGCATATAATAAAATCTAGTGCAATATTACTTCATGAATGTGGATCTATCAGGACAAATTCTATGGCCCATGCCCTCCCACTAATCCCTCAAACACTTTTTAGAACGGAGTAAAGAAGTTTCTCACTTAAAACTTCAAAACGCTTTACATTGACTATATAACACACTAGGTTATAATTCAGCTGTGACCTCTGCTAGAGTGATCCTACTGGAAGATTCCAACTGTATCCCCAGGAACTCTCAAGAGAGAAAAGACAACCATCTACCTGGGAGCTTTTCAGTCTGCCTAGGTGAAAACAGATGGACGAACAGGATAAGACAGAGATAAGACCGATACAAATAATTAATGATGCCATCCTCTCTACACTTCTGAACAGTCCACAGCAACTGAAAAAGAGGTTTGAAATAAAATGGAATCAAACAAGTAACTATGAAGGTTATGGCCACCTGGAGGACTGTGCCAGACCCTACCTCTAGAGTTAGAAAGATAGGGTCCTGAATCCAAACTCTGTCTCTTAACTAGTTATCCTTCTCAGTTAAACATGCCTTTGTACGTCAATTTCTTCCTTGGATAACTGAGAGCACTAATACCAATATCATAGTGTATTTGGGGTTAAGTGAGATAATGTAGTAAAAGCTGGGCAAATGTCAAGTATTATACTTATGAATCCAGATTTCTCATATTATTAGGTTTCAGGTGGCTTTATGAGCAATAGAACCCCAACCATAACCTGGTCTCTTCTTTAACTTCTTTTAACACCTGAGCACCTAACCCTGAAATGTATAAAATCTTGGAACATTTTGGAGGAGAGTTCTGTTTTGCCCCTTCTGGTTTTTTTGTTTTGTTTTTTTAAGATTTATCTATTTATTTGAGAGAGAAAAGAGACAAAGAGGTGGGGGGAGGGGCAGAGGGAGAGAGAGTCTTAAGCAGACTCCACACTGAGCTTGGAACTCAAGGCAAGGGTTGATCTCATGACCCTATGGTCATGACCTGAATTGAAACCAAGAGTTGGACGCTTAACTGACTGCACCACCCAGGTACCCCCCCCCCATTTCTGGATTCTGTGAGAAAGAATTTTTCCTAAGTATACAACTGGGCTCTTTTTAATAAGGGGGTGCCTAGGGGAAGTGAAGGGAGTAATTAGCTTAACTGGTAAATTTGAGAAAATTCAATGGGGCATGCTCAGCCAGCTCAGCCTTACCTCTTGGGAACTGCCTGGCTTCAAGGAGTGTGCTATGTGCTGCTTCCCCACTTTTCTGAATGGAGGAAGCCTGCTCTCTCTAGCACAACATGGGTGGGTGGGTCGGGGGGGTTAGCGTTAGCAGATCAATTGGTTAACAGACCTAGAGCTTCGTCTTCCAGAGTTGGCTTCCAAAAGCAATAAAGCTGATGACTGTTTTTGTTGTTGTTTCAATTAAATTCTTCTGCCGCCATGTAGGGAAGAGTGGTATTATTTGTTCATTGGGGGCCCTTGTGGAGACCCCAACATTATACTGTGCAGCCTGGTTTGCAAAGCTAGCTGCTTTTTGGTAGAGACTCATTGTGACATCAATTCAAGAGTGTTCCACACAGGACATCACTTAAAATTTATCTGCATAAAGTCTGTGCCTGCATATAAGGCATGCATAGTTTTCTCGAGAGTTTTCTCAGACAAGAGAGGACCCCGTCACAGGGAGCATCTGTCCCAGTGACTGTCCTGCTATAGGCATGAAGGTTCAGAACAGAGTAACAGACTTCCCCCTCACCCCACCTGTTAAGTGTTTCCAAACATTCCCCAACAGTCAGGGAGCACGGGCTGCCCAGTCCCAAGTCACATGTGGCTACTGTTCAGGAACAGATCACCAGTGTTCTCCATAGGGAATCTACAAACTTCTACCCAGATAAAGCCTCTTTTTTTGCCAAATACATTTTCTCAGGCTTCTCTCTGAGTTAACTTTAACCTTTGGTATAAACTAAGGGAAGAGAGGTAGAGAAAGAAGGAAGGGAGGCCAGTCATCCAAGTGTTGTGACATCTGTATCTTGTACATATCACACACACACACATACACAGACACACACAGACACACTCTGACCTCAATACCCTGTATTTCTGAGCTCATGCGTGCGGCCCCTCTGTCAGGTTGTGAGGGCCGAATCACGCCCCAGACTTGACTGCAGTGCTAGGCAGGATCCAGCACAAACAGCAAGTCATTAGTTTTCAGGTTAAACTATGTATCTAAATTACTGCTAATCAAATATTAAATCAAATACTAAAAACAGTTCCTTCTCTAGCTGAGAGGGGCATTCTTCTGGAATCATGATGAGATATGATCAACAAAAGAGACCTTTTCAGAAAACAGAGATAAACTTCACACAAAGGTCAACAGCAGCCACGGGACATGGGGCTCCCCAGGCCAATCTGAATCACTCACGCGTTTTCATTTTCTGGCATTCATTAAAACATAAGCTCCCTGGGAAGTACATCTAGCTTTAAGAGAATGTTAATAATAACTCACAGATCTTTGTCAAGATCTTTGCATGGTGCTACAAAAGTCTCTACCTGTGTGCTTTTTAAACTTATTTTAAAAATAAGTTTAAAGGGGCACCTGGGTGGCTCAGTGGGTTAAGCCACTGCCTTCAGCTCAGGTCATGATCTCAGGGTCCTAGGATCGAGCCCCACATCGGGCTCTCTGCTCGGCAGGGAGCCTGCTTCCTCCTCTCTCTCTTTGCCTGCCTCTCTGCCTACTTGTGATCTCTGTCTGTCAAATAAGTAAATAAAATCCTTAAAAAAAAAAAAAAGTTTAAAATATATACCTCAAAGGGAAAATAATGCAGAAAAGGTCAATCAGCTTGGGGAATTTTTTTTTCTAATATAAGAAGAAATGTATCCTATCACCTTCGTAAGTGCAAATTCTGCTTCTGTGTGTGACTTTGGTGCCCATCCCCAACCTTCTGCTTCTGCTGCATCCACCCTGAAGTCCTCGTATCCCTTCACACTGGGACGTGGCCACAGGCATCATGACCAGGGCCCTGGGTCCCTGAATCATCCTGCGCAGTACCAAGAAATTCTTGTTCCTCAAGCATAATACTGCTACCCATCCTGTGTGTGTGTGTTGGGAGTCCTGTGAGCAAGATTGTTCCTCATAGGATTTTACAACAGGAAGAACCCTTGAAAATCACTTAATTCGATTCAACCTCTTAATGTATTAAATACAAAACCTGAAAAAGACATGCCTAATGCCCAGGAAAATGAGGGGAGCCTGCAGTAGGACAGGCTGAGGCTGAAAGCAAAGTCTCCAACCAGTGCCAATGCTCTTTGCACAAAGCCATAAGTCTTTCCAACGGATAAGCAAACCTGATACCTAAGTACCCTTCAAAGGGCCCCCAACTTAAGTATCTCTTCTGATACTTCAACACAAAGCATATATATGCATATATATATATAAAATTATTATTTTTTAATCCCCTGGTTGTTTTTAGGCTTTTGTTTTAAGTAACACAGTCCATTTCTCCCAAAGAAAGCCTTACATGGCACCTAATTATAGAAAAATAGGTAAAAATTCTCTCTTCTGTGGTTAAAACAGGGGGGAAGGACTCTCACTCTTAGTCTACCCTCTCCCAATAGCCACAGAAACCTCTTTGAGGACCTTGAGGTGTGGCTCTATCAATTAGACAACACACCAGACCCTTAATGCCCACTGCACCATCAGTGACTAACTCTGCCCTGGCCTTCCCCTGGCTGGCCCACGTGCCATTCTCCTCCAGCCTTCAAGGCCTGGCCACTGGTCAACACCTCCAGGCAGCCTTCCTGACCGTACTATTAGGAAGTGACCCCATCTCCCCCTTGCTACAACGCTCTGAATTTTAAACTCTTCTTTTGTACCACAAGAGTCTGAATCATTCATTAGCCTCACGCTCCCCCCTCCATCCGACTCCCCTTTATTCAGGGCCCACCCTCCCATCTGGCAGTCCCTGTGCTTCCATCAAACCAGACATCAAACCAGAAGGTTCAACCCACCTCTTCGCCTTCCCTCCGGACCCTTCCCCAGTCTGGCTTGGTTTCTACTCATTCTCATGAAGCTCACTGGAATCCTTGCTTCTCAACAAATATTTATGTGTTTCACTTACTCCGCTTGAGCTTGACACTCTCCCCCCAGCACTGCTTGCCATTTGTTCTTTTTCTCTTTCATCCCCCCCCACCTCAGCCCCTTGAGCTCTGGGAATTCTGGTAGAAGTTGAGTAGCTGCTGAAGAAAAAAAATCAACACCTACTCACCCAGCACCATCTGTCCACTGACTATCAAGTTCCCCCAGGACCTCCTAGGGACCCTAAGAAACACCTGGGTGTTTACTTAAAATGCAAATCCCTTGGGGTGCCTGCATGGCTCAATGGGTTGAGCATCTGCCTTCGGCTCAGGTCATGATCCCAAGGTCCTGGGATCCAGCCCCGCAATGGGCTCTCTGCTCAGCGGGGAGCCTGCTCCCTGCCCCCCCCCCCACTCTGTCTGCCTCTCTGCCTACTTGTGATCTCTGTCTGTCAAATAAGTAAATAAAATCTTTAAAACTCAGACCCCAAGGTCCTACCCCTCACCTTCAGATGTACTGACTCTGATGCAAGCCAACATTTAAGAACCCCTAAGGCAGGGAGTGACACACCAAGCCTAGCCTATGCAGGAGTCCCTGGGCCAATACTCATTTACCGAGGAGAATGGGCAGGACAGAAATGTGGAACACTGAAATGTCCAGCAGTAAGGATGACAAAAAAAAAAAAGTTCTTAGGAAGAAGGAGGGTTGACCTGAATCACACTGGGGACTGAGAGTGTGGCCCTTCCCCTGACTGGCCCACCAGCTATACCACTGATGGGACACCTGGTTCCGCTAACCAGCCCCTGCCTCCCATCTCTGCAGGCTCCTGTATTATACAGGCTGGAGGTTAAGTAAATGCATCTGGGTTTGACTCCCACACCTATCATTTCCAGAGCTGTGGACTCCTGAGCTTATGCAATCTCACTAAACTTCTACAAAAGGGAGATAAAATGATCTATCACATGGTCTTCCTAAGGGAGTTAAATGACATTATCCAAATACAGCATCTGAGAGAGCACCAGGCACAAGGTAAATCTGTAATAAGCTCTGGCTTTTAATTCTTGTCATTAACAATGCTTTCTTGAACGCGCTCACTGATGTGTGTCCCTCCTGGACAGGGAACTCTGTAGGCTTTCTGCTTCTCCTTTCTCAGAAAAACACTCCTCGTAGATGACATCTGGCAGGACTGTGACAGTGAAGGAATAAGACAGTGGGTGAAAAGAGGTCTGACGTCCTGGGGGTACTCAGTAATCGCCCAGGATTACTGAAAAAGGCTGACCCACCTTGGCCTTGCCCTGATAGCCAGGAATAGCAGGACCTTTCCCTCACTCCCTCCAGGCACCAGGCGGAGGAGACTTGCTAGAGGGCAGAAGCTGCCAGAAAACTTGTGTTGATTAGACATTTATGCCTCTGATTTTATGATGGGAATCTGAACTCTCTCACAGCAGTGCCAGAAAAACTCATCCTGAGTCAATGGGTGCTTTTTAAATATCAAATATCTTAATTCTGATTTTCTTATGTAACCACAATGTGCAGACGTGCCAAAAATGTTAAAAATAGAAAACAACCAAAAATCAAAAAGAAAAATCTTCTCCTAGCTTCTAAATCAACCTTGCATGGAAACAGTTACCGCACAAAAGTGGGATGGGGGTCATTTTTTTTTCTTTCATTTAAGGGAGTGGCTTTTGTTTTTCCTGTTTTATTCTTTGAGTAGTTTTATTTATTTTCCCCACAGTATTCTTTAATGACAAGTGAGGGTGACCCACACTTCTTAAAAACAATAAAAGCTATGGGGAGGCGGGGGTTGGGGGTGGGGGTGGGGGCGGAGGGGAGAAGCCTATAAAGCTTCCAAAGGCGTGGGGGACTTTTGCCTGGAGAAGTGTACTCTCGAGTCAAATGGTGGAAAACAACCACAGCCGCAGGCACTGGGCTAAGCCAAACCCCTGCGGTGAGGACTTGCTTTATTTCTGGTCCAAGCACAGAGTCCAGGAAGCCACATCCCCTGACTTCTTTTTCATTTAAGACTCCACATTCATCAATACATCTTGTTGAGAAAGGCTCCATTAGCGATTTCCTCTTTGCTCTAAGAAAGAGGACGGAAAAACAGAAACACAGTGATCAAAAACAGAAACACAGTAATCATGCGTAGGAACAGCACCCCCCCAGCAAGATTTCAAAACAGGTGCTTGCCACTATCTCCTATTCTACTTCCCTTAAACTGTATTTTATTCTTTAAAAGAAAAGAAAAGGCAGTGCTCTGCGTTTAGATAGGGTTTGATTTTATGTAAGTGCCAGATGACTCAAATTCCTTTTGGAAGAAGGTGGTGTAAGAATCTATAAAAACTCTAATAAGTATAACCACAAACATTTCTTCCACCAACTTTGGTCAATTAAGAAAAAATTCAAAGGCTTAATATAGTTGAAGACTGAAAAATAACAGAGTTCCACAAAGACAAGGCTGTCATATTAAAAAAAGATGAAAAAAAATCTAACAGTCACTTTAGCACATCTCAAACACAGATCTTTATGTAACTCATCAAGATACAACCATTTGCAAATATTTATATTTCAAATCACAAGATGGTTGCTCCCCCGCTCCAGAGATTGTGAGTGATTGTAGAGGGAGCTGATCCTCATTTGGTCTCCCCTAATTTGCCCTAACCCAGCGTGGCTTCTAGAAAAAGACAAAACCTGACAGATCAAGCCAGTGGAGCCAAGGAGCCCTGATTTATTTCAGCTTCGAAAGGCCATTGCATTTGGATTCTCTTTTCTGCAGGGAATGCAGTCCACACCGCTGGGCTCGCTGTCCTGCATAAAATACACGTTTTTCTCTAGTGGAGTAATCTTGTGAAACGTGAGCACAACCTGCACAGGCATGGGGGAGGGCGGAAAGGAAGGCGGGGTTATGCTGGGACGCAGAGTCACTCCACCTTCAGTAAGCCTCCCTTGCTTGCTTGCTCGCTCGCTTGGTCAGCACTAGGCTCACAGCAGAACCCAGACAGGAAGGAGGCAGGGCCTTGACCTTCAGGATTTCCAGTAAGCAGAGCTTTCCACGCTGGCATCACAAACGGAGGTGGAGTTGCTGCCCTGAGAGTGAGGTCCCTAAACTGATCCACACCAGAGGGAACCCCATGAGTTCTGGGGTTAACAGGGGGCCCAGAAGTGGAAAGTGGGGGCAGAGTGCAGGGGGATTCCAGACCCTTCTCCACCTAAGGGGCTAGCCACAAACTGGGAAAGCAGATGATGGACCCCCCCTCAAGGTGATCCCTCAACATCGTAAGAGTTCCTACCCTTTCTCCAGCTCTTCCCCTAACTCCATGTTGTTCACAAGAGGAAGGTATCTTGGCGTTCAGTTGGGAAGATGCCAACATAGCCTGAGCTTCCAACTGGGCACCTGACCTGACTGCAGCCACAGACACCTGGAGCAGCAATCATTTCATTTTTATCATAGTCTGGCTTTAGGGTGTGTTTCATTTTATATAAAGCCACATCAGATTGCGTGGGAAGGGAGACAAAGTAATTCTGATGATGGTCTGCATTTCCTCTGACCATATCCTAATATACGTAAGAGGTAAAGGTGCTTTCTGACTAATAAAGAAACAAATGTACACCTCATTACTCCATGGCCTACCAGAAACTTCTGAGG
Source organism: Mustela putorius furo (assembly GCF_011764305.1). NCBI lineage: Eukaryota > Metazoa > Chordata > Mammalia > Carnivora > Mustelidae > Mustela > Mustela putorius. The sequence goes on from NW_025421375.1 coordinate 13,628,201, forward strand.
ATTGAGGATTTAGAAGAAATGATTCAAGCGGAGTTTCCCTAGACCTCATCAGCCCAACCTACCTCTCTCTGCTTTACTTTTTCATCCCTCTCACCAAGCTGGCTGAAAAAGAACCTCACCTAAGCCAGGAAACAAGTGAAGGCAATGACATTTTTTTTAATGGCACAACCCAGGTCAGCATACCCTAGACTAGTTGCCAGGATGACAGGGATGGCATGTGGCCGCTGGTTAGAACTCTCCTATCCTTTTCGGTTTCAAGACACACAGTTATTTCCTGTTCTGGGAAATTTTGGAGGGGCAAGAAAAGGAAGACAGGAAAGGAAGTGATGCTAATGAAAAAGCTGGCAAAGGCTCTTTGAGGATCTACAATCTCTCTTTTGTAGGCAACAGCAAATAGTCCTATCAAAATGAACCTTGAAATCCAGAGTGAAGCTTTTGAAAATAGATCTCATGTTCTACTTAAATTTTTTAAATATGCATAATGTTTCCCTGAGAAAATCACCATAACAATCTATCAAAAGACAAATATAGTGGACTGTTATGGCAAGCAGATTTTTAAAAAAGATTTTATCTATTTCAGACAGAAGGAAAAAGAAAGAGCATGAGTGTTTGGGGGGTAGGGGCAGAGGGAGAAGCAGACTCCCTGCTGAGCAAGGAGCCTGTTTGGGGCTCAGTCCCAGTACCCTGGGATCATGACCTGAGCCGAAGGCAGAAGCTTAACTGACTGAGCCACCCAGGTGCCCCCTGGCAAGATTTTTAAAGAAGGCTCCTAGTGATCTCTGCCTCCTGATATCTATGTCCCTTGAATAATCCTTCCCATCTGAGTGAGGGCTGAACCTAATAGTGACTTACTTCTAGAGAACAAGATCTAGCAAGAGAGGGGGGGGGGAGCACTTCTGACTTTAGGGTATAAAAGACTATCTTGCTTGCATATTCTTTCACTCTCTCTTGCTAGCTCACTTTGATGAAGCCATGTTGTGAGCTCTTCTTTTGGAATTCCATATGGCAATGAACGGACAGTGTCTTCCAGTCAACAGTCAGGAAGAAGGAAGGCCCTCAGGCCCACAGCCCACCAGGAACTGAATTTTGCCAACAACCACTGAGTAAGCTCAGAAGGAGCTTCTCAGAAGGAGCTTCCACATTCCACCCTTCAAATGACCACAGCCCCAGATTACACCTTGGTTGCAACCTTGTGGGAGATCCTGAACTAGAGAACCTATCTAAGCTGTGCCCTGATTCCTGACCCAGAGAAACTGTGAGATAATATGTGTTGTTCTTCAGTCACCAAGCTTTGGGGTATTTTGGTGTGCAGCAAGAGTAAATAATGCGGGTTTTAAGCATCAGTACATGTAATTGCACTCGGAAGGGGAAAACGATCCAAAAGTCATTCAGAGGGAGCCAGTTCAATCAAAAGTGGCATATTCATTCAAGAAACACTAGGCAGCCCTCAAAATATAATGAGGTCAAAATTTCTACATTGAAATGGAAAGATGAGTCCACAAAAATTAAAAAGCAAGTTGCAAAACAATGTGAGACTTCTAAAACATGTCAGATATCCAAATTTTCACTTCTGTGAACTCTAAGCAAGCTCCTTACCCACTATTCCCATCTCAGAAAATAGCAACTGCAGTTATCTAATTGCTGTAGGCAAACAAACAAAAGCAAAAGACAAAATATACACAAAGAGTGAGGAAAAGAAGAGAGATTGTTCTGACTCTCCTCATTCCCCCTCACTGTTCATCCAATCCATGAGTAAATTACAGAGTTTGCCTTCAAATTGCCACCACACCCCACAGTTCTCACCAACCCCCCCAGTTACTCCTCCCATCCACACCACCATCCTCTCTTTCTTGGACAGAAGTATTGGCCTTGATTCGGTGCCCTGCCTCCACTTCTGCTCCTCCTTAGTCAGTTTCCAGACAACAGCCAGAACAGTAGTTACCAAATGAGAATGGTATCAGGCCACTCCCCTCTCTAAATTCTGTAGTCTTCCCATTAGGGTTGGAATAAAACTAAGTTTCATGGTTCACAAAGACATAATCTACAGATCTGGTCTCTGGATACTTTTCCTTCCTCTACAATTCTCTCAGTTACCTGCTCTAGCCACACTGGCCTCCTTGATGTTCCTATAATACACCCAGTTCACTCTCATTTCAGGGCTGTATTAGCTTGCTAGGGCTACCAGAACAAAGTACCAAAGAATGTATTGTTTCGTGGTTTTGGAGGCTAGAAGTGTAAAGCAAGGTGTTAGCAGGGGTGTCTCTGACTTTATCTTCACATAGTGTTCTTGCTGTGCACGTGTGTGTGTGTGTGTCTAAACTTCCCCCTTTTTAAGAGGACACCACTCTTGGTAGATTAGGGGGTCCATCCTATTCCAATAGGACCTCATCTTAAGTGATTATAACTAAAATGACCCTATTTCCAAATTATGTCATGTTCTGTGTCATGAAGCTTAGGACTTCCATAGATGAATCTGGAAGACATGATTGAACTCATAACAAGACCCTTTGCAATCTCTGTTCCCTCTTTCTGGAAAGCTCTCTAGCAGTGTGGTTGCCATGAGGATGTGCCTCGCATAAGCAGCATGACTGGCCAGGAGTCACAGTTGCTGTGTTCTGAAATCTAACTGCACATTTGTGCCAAAGTCATGCTTCCCACAAGCAACTCTGAGTCAGTGACTGAGCATGGCAAGGATGCCAAGGCAAGTCTGTTTCTAGAAGATGAAAAATTCACCTGATGGGTATCTTTGGCTCATGAACTCTCCAACAGCCTTACCAAACACTCTGGAGTACTTCCACTCAACCTTCCTTCCTCCCCTCTCTTCTGTACCTGGGATCAGACTTGAATCACAACCTGAGGGCTCTACCAGGCTCCCACCAGCTCCCTCCCCATTTTCTCTTGCAGCTGGGACAGAGTACTCAGAACAGCCCTGCACTTTGTTGAAGGCTCTGTTGTAGCTAACTTGAAATTCTTAATATATTATTTATGAAGAAGGGGACACATGTTTCATTTTGTTTTGAACACTGTTTGGTTCACAGGGGTTTCCTTAATAAATCTCTTGCACAGCTAACCCATGACTTGGTTCTGCTTCCTGGGGGACCCAGGCTGATACCCCAGATATCAGCATGACCCTTCACCACTCATGTAAGCCTCTGGTCAGATGTCATCTCCTCAGAGAGGCCTCCTATGCCATCCCCAGTCTTTCTCTCCCATTATCCTGCTTTAGTTTCTTTCAGAGCTCCATCTCATTTTATTGTACCTTTGTATTTATTGTTTGTTTTGTCTTTCCCTTGAGAAGATAAATGTAAAGGGACAAAGACTTTTGTTTATTATTGTGCCCCAGTACCTATAACTAAGCCAGGTACAGGATAGGTAGTCAATAATTACTTTGTGAATAAATTAATTTATAAAAACAAAAAAGTCCTATTGAACTCACCCAGCTCCTCCTTCAGTTCTAAACATATAGACAAAATAACCTAGTGTGAACCTCTTGAGAATGTACTTCACAGATCTAGACAATAAAACTGTTTTTGATTTTGTTTAAAAGACAGGCCAGAAGTGAGGACAGAATCAAAAGCCAAAGCAGTAAGCATGATAGCAAATGCTGCAACCACCCAGAGGTGAGTTGAATCTGGATACAGCTGCTTAGGGGTCTAAAGCTGGGATTTTAATCCTCGGGCCCTGGGCCTATGCAAGGTAGAGGAAATACCTGAAAATAGGGCTAGAAAAAATGTCCACTGCTCCCCAGTAGCTTGGGGGAATAGGCAAGTAAGTCTGTATTCTGCCCCAGTCTCCTGGTTAAAAGAAAAAAAAAGTATCTAATGAAAAAAACAAGACACCAAGTCTGTGACATGCACGAGTATGTGACCTAAATTTACACTGTTTATATTGTGCAAGAATCCAGAGCTACTAAATCACCAAAAAAATGTTACCAGGACCAGAGAAATCTTTGTAGAAGTAAACTCAAATTGCTCTGTAGAAATATTTTCATAACTCGGGACTCACAGGCCTCCCTCAGATTAAACAATTCCTGTGGAACAAATGAAACAAAGAAATAAACCAGTCAGAGGGAGAGGCCACAGGCATAGTAAACAGAAGAATTAACACTCTAAGAGTTGATGGTAATGGGAAAAAATCTGATGTTTAAAGTATTTTTTAAATAAAAGAAGGAATAAAAACTATCAGTAAAAAAAAAGGCCAGATTTTGAAAAAAAAAAAAAAAGAACAGAATTCTAAATATTAAAAATGCAATGTTAAGTTGCATATTAGAAACAGCTGAAAAGAGAATTAGTATCAAGGAAGATGGGTTTGAAGAAATTAATCATAAAGTAGCAGAGATAGAAAAATATGAAAGAGAGGTTGTAGGAGACAGAAAGTAGGTTGAAAAAATAAAAAATATACATTTAATTGGAATTCCAGGAAGGAGCAGGAAATTGTGAGAAAAGAAATATTGAAATGGTAATAGCTGAAGATGTAACAGAATTAAAGCAATGTCTATGCTCTTCATTTGAGTGAATAATGAAGAATGTGCTTCAATAATTCCAAGCAAGATTCAAAAGAAACACACACACACACACACACTCCCCTAAACACACTGTGGTAAAATACAGAATACTGGAGCAAAGCAGAAAGTTGCAAAAGCAACCACAGAGAAAAAGATAGGTTACCAACCTAATAATGGCAATCAGATTAGCAGCAGACTTTTAATCAGTGGCAGAAGTGCCAGAAGATAATAGAATAATACATTCGAAGTGGTTAAGAGAAAATAACTAAAACTAATATCTATCCCTAACTCAATTACTGCTCAAATATGGGGCTGAAATAAAGACATATTTATACCAAAAAGTAAGAGAATATTCAATTCACAGATGCTCCCTAAAAAGATTTAAACAATAACAATATATTTCAATATGAAGTAAAGTAAACTGAGAAAAGAAGATAAATAATGATGAGAAAAGAAGCTAATAAACATGGTAGTAAATTTATAAATACCCCTACTGTTTAATTTTTTTTTGTAGATTAAGGAGTAGAGGAGTTATAAACAACTTGGATCTAAAATATTAGGTACAATAATATGAAAGGACAATTACATTATATTATTCTAAAGTCCTTGTGTTGTTTGATATGAGGATAGTGATTCTGAACAATTTTTTAAAAATTTAAAGCTAAGTATGCATATTATAATTTTAGGGGAAATGAGGATAGGGATGAGGGGAAATGAAAAGGAATGTATAACTTTCAAAGTAGTAAAGGAGAGAGACAAAGAGAAAAAAGGACACCCAAAGGAGACCTCTACAGACAAATAAAACCAGAAAGAATGTGCCATTAGCTGATCCTCAGTAAAGGAAACTGAAAGAATGTAGTCCAGGCAAAAGACAATTGATCACAGATGTAATACACATAAGTGGAGACAGAAGAAGAAATTGGGAAGATATAAGATGATGTAAGATAGAAGATCCCATGATATATAAGAATTAAAAGAACAGAAAATGGTAAATATAAAGGCAAATCAATACACTGACTCTATTAAAAAAAAAAGAAAAGAAAAGAAATAATGCCTTGTTGGCTTAACAAATACATAGACTTTTTTTTTTAGCATAGGAGTTGGTGGGTCATATATGGTAAGGGTTTTGTTTAGAGGAAGATAAAGGTATTGAGCACTTTAGAATTTGGCAAGGTAAAGATACATGCTAGTTTAAAAAAAGAGTAAAAAAAAAAACATATCTTTCAGAATGGTACAGGAAAAAAGTGGAGTGAGACAACAAATGTAATAAACCCAAAAGAAGACAAGCAAGGTGAGAAGAAACATAGAAACTGTGGGACTAATAAAAAACACAAAAGACTGGCAGACATTAATTAAAATATATCAGTAATGGTAACAAATGTAAATCCATCAAATGCTAAAAGATGGTAATGAGTTCAAATGCCTCCTGGGGCAGGTTAGAGGACATAAATGAGCAAACAGCAGGCATAGGAAAGCAAAGCTCAAATGAAATTGTAACTGATGACTTCTCAGGGTCAGGGAGACAATAGGGTGTAGTGGGGCAAATCAGTGAGTGTATCTGTCTGAAGAAGGCAGTTCTCATAGATTGTTGCCATGTGTAATATAAATCCAGTGGTCATGTAGGTCAACAAAGCTGGAAATTCAGTTTTGTGGCACATCTAATTTTTAAACATAGGCTACTAATCTTTTAAAAGCAACTGAAAAGCAAAAGGAAAAGGAAATGTTATCCATCCACTGGATGGAAGGAAAAAAGAAAACAGACAAAAAGCATGGTGAATAAAACGCAAAAACAGAAACAAAACAAAAGAAAGAAAGAACAATCCTTGCAAACCCTTGAACACGAATGGAAGTGATGGCTTATACTCAAACACCACTGTGATCCACACCCTGTAATTTCCACCCTGTTCAACCTTATCATTTGGCTGAACAGACGTAACATTACAGGATGGGAAAAACACTGAATAATCCAAACATAAAGTATGCGGAGCCCAGTGGTCACTCAAAACTCAAAATAATGTCTGGATGCTTGTTCCATCGGTTCTGCTTACGCCAAGTCTCCTTTGGGGTTTCCTGGATACCTGGGCTTCTCTAGCTGTTAATAAAAACAGTGATGTTAAAAAATGCCTGAAAGGAGGGAGCAGAGGAAGCCAAGAAAGGTAAAGAAGAACCAGAAATATTCACTTTGTTACTCTGAGTCTGTTACTTGAACCGGCTCCTGGATGCTAGTCTTTCTCACCAACTATGAGGTGAGTTCCCATGCATTCAGCATGGCTTCCAAGGCCTTTCAGACTAGGCTGGTCTGAGCTCCTGCCTTCACACCTCTACCCAGGCCAGTACCCCTGCCAGGATGCCTTCGCCCCCCCCCCCTCCACACTTCACACCAAATCCACTCCCAAGGGAAGCATTCTCTGAAGGCTCCTTGAGGTTCCAAACACAATCCCTATACGACGAATGCAGCACATGGCTACTTTTAAACTTCGTCGGGCTCTGCAAAAATGTGTATCATGAGACAAAGAAAATTGGGCTCATGATAATTCCAGAAGGCACAAGGGGTAAGTGGGTTGGCCTGATAGGGCTCTGGCAGGCCAAGGATGCAGCCATGATGGAGACTGAACTCTTTTCTTTTTTCTTAGATGGTCTTGCCTTGTGAACAAGCCTTCTCCAAAAGCTGTCTTATCCATTGCAAAGAATTCCAGTGCCCATGGTCTAATCTTCTAATGATCTGAAGGCTTAAAAGAGATTACTGTCTCCGGAACACAAAGATAAAAACACAAAAACTAACATATACATAAAATGCTTTGTATCTTTCTTAAAATACTTACTTAAATCTAGTATTCAAAGATATTTTATTCTATGTGAAAACAAGCAGTAGGTCAAATTTTCTCCCTTTTTAAGAATACCGTGCCTTGTGTTCTTAGACAGAACTTCTCAGAATGACACCTGCGAAGTTGGAGCCAATCAAAATTGAATGAGTAACTTAGGTCAATTTCAAAAGTAACTTACAAAAATACTTTTCATGTCTTGCACCAAAAGTTACATTTGATGTGGGGTGTGGATGCATGTGGGTATGTTCGGAATGCGTGTGGGCAGAAGAAAGTCGTCAAGACAGGGACTGGGTTCAAGACAGGGACGGCTGGTGGACCTGATGTAGAGCAGGAGGACACGGCAGAGGGCTGGTCATGGCTGAGGTGGTCCCTCCTTTGCTCCCCACCTCTGAAGAAATCATTACTAAAACAACAGACCCAGAAAAATGTTGATTACAACTGGATTTCTTGTAGATAGGGCAAGAGGATAAAACTTAGAGTTCAAGCTGGCTTCTGAGTAGAAACGAGAAAACTGTACAATTCAGGAGCAGGGGCAGAGAAACGAAAGGTGGGCCAGAGCAAGGATGAGGGGAGCAGAGAAGCAAAAGAGTGACCAGAGCAGGGGAGAGGAGCCATGTTGAACTTGCAGTGCCAGGAACTGGGGTTTGGACTAAGTTCTACCTAAGTCTTCGAGGGGCAGGGATGCCCCAAGTGAGAGATGTTACCTGCATTTCATAACATAAGCTTTTCTTTTTTTTTAAGATTTTATTTATTTATTTGACAGAGAGAGATTACATGTAGGCAGAGAGGCAGGCAGAGAGAGAGAGGAGGAAGCAGGCTCCCTGCTGAGCAGAGAGTCCGATGTGGGACTGGATCCCAGAACTCTGGGATCATGACCTGAGCTGAAGGCAGCGGCTTAACCCACTGAGCCACCCAGGTGCCCCAACATAAGCTTTTCTAAAGATGCTTGTTAAGGTTGTCCAGGGCTAAGGATGGGTGAAAAGAGAAGGGATCAGAGTCCTCTATAAGGGCTTCCTTCAGAGATAAACATGACCAGGGGGAAAGGCTAATCAAGCAGTGCCCAAAGACCTTGATCCTCCCAGGGTTTCCTTGAAAGTCCACTGCCTACCAGATTGGGGTGAGTAGGTAGTCTTTGTGCTTCTCATTATAGTACATTAATATTAAAACAAAAGAAACAAAACAGAAACCTGGGTGGGACAGGAAACCATAGGAAGTGCACATTTCTCCCTGCACAAAGCTGATGGGGGAGGGGGAGACATAAGCAAAGAGCAGACAAAAGTTCGTTAATTTTGAGCTTATTTCTACCTTATTTATTTTTTTAAAAGATTTCATTTCTTTTTTTGACAGAGAGAGACAACGAGAGAGGGAACACAAGCAGCAGGAGTGGGAGAGGGAGAACAGGCTTTCCGTGGAGCAGGGAGCCCAATGTTGGGTTTGATCCCAGGACCCTGGGATCATGACCTGAGGGGAAGGCAGACCTTAGCTTAATGACTGAGCCACCCAGGCACCCTGCTTATTTCTACTTTAAATAAAAAAGTACTTAACCTACTTGAGCTTACTTTTTTATTACAAAGTTAGCCTCCAGTTTGGAAGTCACTCCAACCCGTCCACATCAAAGGGTCACTATGAAGTCTCCAAGGGCAGTGGTCCCAGAATGGTTCCCATTGCTCCAGAAGTTATTCCTACTACACTGCAGGTGTGCCCACCTCCAAGCCCTGCCCCATGGATTCAAAGACTGCACATATTAACTCCTCTGACTCTACTTGCCCATCTCTCATCTTTCTCTCTTACACACACACACACACACACACACACACACCCTCTCAGGATTCCACATGTTCCTGGACTCTTCTGTAGGGGCTCACATCCAGGCATCAGGCTCACCAGGGTACGGGCCAGTAAATACAACCACATGGCCAGGTCCAGGTCCCCACCTTGGGCAGGCTAGCCTTGGTCTCTGACACATTCAGTGACAGTGACCATTATACCTCAGTTAATGGAAACTCTGACAACATATCAACTACCTTGGAAAATGGGCCTTGCCACTCTTTTTTAAACAGACCTCTCATCTGAGTCTAAGCCAGTGCTTCCCATTGCCAGATGGACAGTTTCAACAGGATGTCTCACTGGCATCCAAGCTAAATACTGATAAAATATTAATAACAATAAGGGTCATAGCAAATACTCCTATATATCACTTACTCTATACTATTAACTATTGCTAACCATATAAGTACAAACTTGCTGAGCTGATGTTCAAGCCTCTTTACAACAAGAGGGTAAAAAAAAAAACAAAACCACATTTAATTTATCCAATCAATATTTCTTGAGCGCCTGCTGTGTCAGGCTGGGTTTGGTCTAGTGAACGAAACATACATGGTTCTTGTCTTAATGGAGCTTAGAGTCTGGTGAGGGAGAAGCCATTAAACACACACGCAGCACAGAGTCACAAATGGTCTGCGTGCTAGGAATAGTAAGAGCCAAGTGTTGAAAGCGTAGACAATGGGCAAGGGCTAGTTTGGATGGTGGGCCTGGGGCTCTGGTTCAGATTCAGAGCCCCACTAATATCATGGAGGCGATGAATAGAAATAATTTCTGGTATCTTGGGCAGTCATGTCCCAAATGAACAGAAGCACGATGGGATCAAGTAAAATGGATGCTGGTCTCGTAGCACCTCTTATTTGATTACAACTTTTTCCCAGCATTCAAGGCCCCGCATTCTGACTCCAACCTAACTTTCCAGTTTTATGTTAGTCTTGCTCTTCTAGAGGTGGGAGCAGAAAGCCACCCAGGCTAGTGTGGGGGAAGGAGTGCTGCTTTTAAGAATGTGAAGGCAGGGGCACCTGGGTGGCTCAGTGGGTCAAAGCCTCTGCCTTGGCTCAGGTCATGACCTCAGGGTTCTGGGATTAAGTCCCACATCCGGCTCTCTGCTCAGTGGGGAGCCTGCTTCCCTCTCTATCTCTGCCTGCCCCTCTGCCTACTTGTGATCTCTGTCTGTCAAATAAAAAAATAAAATCTTAAAAAAAAAAAAAAAAAAAGAATGTGAAGGCAGTGGGGGAGCCTGCGTGGCTCTGTCTGTTGAGCACCCAACTCTTGATTTCGGTTCAGGTCATGGTCTCAGGATCCTGAAATCAAGCCCTGCCTCAGGTTCAACGCTCAGTGTGGAATCTGCTTCAGATTCCCTTTTTCCCTTTGCCTCTACCCCCACCAGAGCTCTTTCTCTAAAATAAATAAAATCATAAAAAAAAAAAAAAAAAAGAAAGAATGTAAAGGCAATAAGGAAAACATGAGTTTTGTGTGGCTCTAAACAGGAGATAAAGTAAGGATTTGGCCTTGTGTAAACTGGACTGAGAGCCAAGGTAGCCAAGAGTCCTTAGTGTTGTGAGATAATTCTCCATGGTGTTTCTGTAAGTCTCATACCAGACTATCTTTTCTAGGACCTTCGCCTTAGCAAACAGCCTAGGAAACCAGAGACAGTATCCCTCTCCAGATCACAGGGCACATTTGTTTTTCGATTAGCATAGTAAAGGCAGGGAAAATCCCCAACCCAAAGATAAAACATAGAATGGCACTCTTTCTGGAAAGGAGGATAGGCAGAACCCCCTACAAAACTGGGGGCTTCCTAAGCTCCATGTTGCTCACCTGTGAAACAGAACCCCAAGTGCATGGTAGCCACCTGGGCCCACGTCCACGTCTACCCGTGGGACATGGAGGGGAGGAGGGAACTGACGTGAACATAAAGCTCATGCTGCTTGTCGTACCATGAGTAATAAACTATCTAGATGCGTTTGGGTTCATTGGCCTGGTCTATCAATCAATTACCTTCCCACTCTATGATCACTTGACCTTGGGCGGAAGGGTTGGGGGATCCTCACTCCTGTGTCTGCTGTTAAAATGACTCAACTATTTCCACAGGTTCTCCATGTGTATCCTTCTCACTGTGATGGCGTGTCTCTTTTCCTCTGGTAATCTGCCTTCTATCGTGGTTTCTGCCTTCTTTTTCTTAAGTTGGTTTGCTCATGGCCTCTTCTGGGCAGGCTCTAGCTTCTACTGCTCTCTACTGATCTCTGCTTCTAAATGAGAGAAATGACTTGCTGAGCCTACCTGTCTCCAACTAGACAGAGATTTCCAAGCCAGGTCAGTCCCTAGGCCTGTGAATGTGCAATGGCTTCCTCTGAGGCTGGTGCAGATGATCTACCTGCTGTCTCCCAGCCTCACAGCGGCTCTCCCCTACTTTGCTCTGTATTGCCCCTGGGGCTGGAAGTCTGCAAATGCTTTTCCCAACCGCCCTTACCATTTGGTTTCCTAGCCTACTGTGGGATGGGAGGCAAAGAGGGAGACAACTGGATGGAATAAAGACAAAATCTTCCTGCATTTAGCTCTACAGTGCAGCAGCTGCTAGAGTAGCAGCAAGAGTCAGGTGATTTAGGAATCTAACCTCAGCAGATAGCAGGGTACGCTACAGACGTAATTTCCTACACGAAGATTCAAGACTGGCGTCACATCTGTTGAGAGTTCACGATGCACCCACTGAGTAACCCTGACCTAATCACAGGGGACGCTCCTTTGCGTACTCAGCAGAACATTATAACATCACGATTGGCTCGCAGGGGGAAGTGCAGCTTACAGGACACACATTTCAAGGCTGCTGGTGTCAGCTTATCTCATGCAGGGCTGAGAGTTCCAGTGGAGGGTCCACCATCCCATGGCAGGGGCTCAAAATTGTTCCTACTTATTCTGGAAGGATGGGTAGCTTGTACAGACTACAAGGGTGAGACATGATGTTTCAAATGATCATGTCTGGTAGGGATTTTAGGTAACTTCGGTTCCCACCCTCATTATGGGAAATCTGGATGTTGCCATCAGGATTTCTTTCCAGCCATTTTAGGCTCTTTTTTCAGCTTTTCTCTGCTATTCCATACTCACACATATCTTTTTGCCTTAGCACAGTCTTTTGTCAATAGTATTCCCTTTTACTTCTCCTGAGCTGTCCTCTTTCACTTGTGGTTTTCTCCCCTTGTCATTTAAGCTTTCTCAGCTATGCACAGAAATCCAACAGAAGCCTTTTGTATGGGGATTCCCCCACTCCCAGGCAGTCCTAAAAGCAGCAGGTGGCTCTGCAAAGGCTTCTGTCAGACCTTAGACCTAAACCCAGCAGCTGTTAATCCTGGGTTCTCACTGTTAAAGGCAGTAAAATGGACTTAAGTAAAAAACAACTGTGATGGGGTTAATGTACCTTAAACTCAAGCCACTTTTGCTTTGAAACTTTCCCCAAAACACTAAGCTCATTTCTCTTACCATGGGAAGAGAAGACGACTATGTTGAGATATAGAATCCTGTTTACACTGGAGGTGGTGAGGCATAGATTTCCTTAATCAGTGGATAAATGTAAACTCTGTCTATCTGGCTGGGGTGGGGGTAAGGTGGTGTGCGGGGTACCAGAGCTGCAAGTGAACACACAAATTCCAGTAGCTGGGAATAGGCTCCTGGAAAGGGAATTGCCACGCCTGATTAAAAAAAATAATAATAAAAAATAATCTATTTCCTTTTTGTCCAGGAAGGCATGAAGGCTGTTATCCTACAAAGAGTAATGTCCACCTATCAAAGAATACACAGACTAGATTCTCTACACTCTCAACACAACACAGACATATCTCTAAGACAGTCAGCAAGTTTTAAAAAGACCTAAAAATCTGTTTTATGTTGCTTATGAATTCAATCATATATATAGTAAAATGAAAAAATTTGTAGGGGATCAATGCTTACCAACTGGAAGATAGTTGTCACCCCTGGAGATGAAAGGAGTAGGAAAGAATGGTATAGCTCTAGCTGCATCTGTAATGTTTTATTTCTTTAATTAAAAAGAGGTCTAGGGGCTCAGCGGGTTGAAGCCTCTGCCTTCGGCTTGGGTTGTGGTCCCAGGGTCCTAGGATCGAGCCCCACATTGGGCTCTCTGCTCCATGGGGAGCCTGCTTCCTCCTCTCTCTCTCTCTCTGCCTGCCTCTCTGCCTGCTTGTGATTTCTGTCTGTCAAGTAAATAAATAAAAAACATAAAAAGAGATCTAAAGCTTGTGCCACAAACTGTTTACCTCTGCAAGATCTAGGTAGTGTGTATTTTGTATATACATATTATTCTCTGTGTATTTCTGTCTGTGGTATAAATAATCAAAACATGAGACATGGGAACTAAACAGTGGGACTCCCCAAGCTATGCTCTCCCCTTTAAGTTTTGGAACGTGAGTTCAGTAGAGAAATGTATTAGCGAACAAAATAAAAAATAGACACACAACTGCTTCAAAAATTATTTAGGAGTGATATCACCCATCCTCCATACAGAGTTCCCAGAGTGATCTTTCTAAATCACACATCTGATCAAGGTCCATGCTCGGAGTCCCCAAGGGGTCTCCACTGCCTTCGTTACATACTGGAAGTGCTCGACCACAGCCTAGCAGATCCACCCTGATCTGAACTCAGGGCCACCACACTCACTCCTTGGAACTCAACACCCAACTCAGAATATACCTCTTAGGTGCTCCAGGAGCAGCATCCTCTGCCTGCTAGGCCTTTGAGCATGTTGCACCCTGTCTGCCTTGAGCTCTGTCCTCCTTTGGCCCTCCCTGACCCCTATACTTGGCTCCCTTCTACTCATCCTTCAGATCCAACATTAGACCCCTTTCCAGGGGAGCATCCCTGTCCCTGAGTTAGGGATCCTCTTTCTATACCCCACCCCCATACCATAACTCTTATCACAATGGATAAACTGAACATTTGCCAACCTCCTGGTTGTTTCTTTCCCCACCAGAGGGGGAGCTCCCTGTCAACAGGACTGTATTTTGCTGTCCTCTGGATGCCTAGCACATGGTGACCTGCCTGGCACCCACAACCTTCAGTAAATGTTTGTTCACGAGTGGGAGAGTAGATAGTCAGTAGGTAAATGAATGGATCTAGAAATGGGACTAATAAACTCTCCTAGTCACTTCTAGTCCAATGTCAAGGGGCCCCAAAATCGGTTTATTTTCTGACAAACATAAAAAACATAGTGAAAATTTTCAAACAGTTTTTGATTTAATATCATCACTTTTTAGTTAATTAATCTAATCTAGCAGGCCAGATTAAAAACCATCATGGGATTATTCAAAGCAAGGATTATTCAAATCTGGTAAAGATTCAGACAGAGAATACAGTAACATTTTATGGATTTATTATAACAATCAGCTCCCAGTGATTACTGATTCTTTGAAGTATAATAAGACAGGACTGATAGCATAGCGAGAAAGCTCAAAAGGTAATTTGCCTCTTTGCTCACCATTACGAAATGCCAATATGGCCAAACATCTCACTCCACCGACATTCACGAAGTATCACCTAGCTGAGCATCTGCAGACCTGGTCCCCTGTTTAAGGTCTTTTTCTAAACACTGAATTCTATAGTGTTGCTTTAATACCAAATGGTCCAACCCTCCTACTGCAGATGAGGAAACTGAGGCCCATGCCTTCAGTGAACAAGCAGGTAAAGAAGACCTACTCTCCATCAGTAGGTCCTGGGGAGACGAAGCCCCGCATCGGGCTCTCTGCTCAGCAGGGAGCCTGTTTCCCCCTCTCTCTGCCTGCCTCTCTGCCTGCTTGTGATCTCTCTCTCTGTCAAATAAATAAATAAAATCTTAAAAAAAAAAAAAGAGAAAGGTTATTCAGGGTAGTAGGAACAGAGTATGCAAAGGCATGTAGTGGGAAAGTGCTTGATCAAGCTAGTATAACTTGGGGGATGACAGTAAGGAGTGGGACAGAAAGTCTAAAGAGATTACATGATTTGCCCAAAGGTTCCATAGCACAATAGCTCCAGGGCCCACCTAACTAGTTTTTTTTTTTTTACTCTCCTTCCAGTACTCTTCATGAGCATTTGATGCCTTTATTTCCAATGAAATGTAACCATGTGAAAGTAAAATCATTTTTTATAAATGCCATCAGATGCTGGGGACACAATGGGAACCTTAAGGAGAGGCTACTTGGAAGCAAAGAAAAGCAAATTAGTAGGTGGATTGATAGGTATGTAATTATTGCTATTTTGTTCATTGTTTTCTGGCTGTTTTATACTTTTTCTCTGTTCCTTTCTTTCTTCCCTTGCTGTCTTTCCTTGTGGTCCTATGAGTTTCTTTAATGTTGTATTTAGTTAGATTCTCTTCCTACTACCTCTTGTACATTTACTATAGGATTTTGCTTTGTGGTTACCATGAGGTTTACAAAGACCTGCCTATATATATGTGTGTGTGTATGTATGTATGTATGTATGTGTGTGTGTGTGTGTCTATATATATTCATATATATATTCTATTCACAGTCTTTTTAAAGTTGATAGCAATTTAAATTTGAATACATTCTAAAATTCTCTATTTTTTACTCCCCATATGATGCTTCTGATGCCACATTTTACATTTTTAAATTTTGTGTATCCCTGAACTGATTATTGTAGTTATCATTATTTTACTACTTTCATCTTTAAACCTTCATACTACCTTTAGAAGTGATTATATTTACCTTTACCAGTAAGATTTATGCTTTCAGATGTTTTCTTGTAACTAATTAATGCTCTTTCTTAAAGAAGCCCTTCAACATTTCTTGAAAGGCCAGGTTAGTGATGATGAACTCTGTTAGCTTTTGCTTGTCTGGAAAACTCAATCTCTACTTCAATTCAGAGAGATAACCTTACTTGGTAGAGTATTCTTGATAGGAAATTTTTTTCCTTTCAGAACTCTGAATATGTCATGTTACTCCCTTCTGGCCTGCAAAGTTTCTGCTAAGAAGTCAGCAGATAATCTTATGGGGTTTCCCTTGTACATAACAAGTAGTTTTTTTCTTGCTGCTTTCAAGATTCTCTCTTTAACTCTTTACCTTTTAATTATAGTGTGTCTTGGTGTGGATCTTTTTGAGTTTATCTTATGTGGAACTCTCTGTGCTTCCTGAACCTGGATGTATGTTTCCTTCCTCAGGTTGAGAAGTTTTTAGCCATTATTTTTTCAAGTAAGTTTTCTGCCCTTTTCTTTCTTTTCTCCTCTGGGATCCCTATAATGTGAATATTATTACCCTTGATGGTGTCCCATGGGTCCCTTAAACTATCTTCACTTTTTAAAAATTATTTTTTCTTTTGTGGGCTCTGTCTAGGTAAGTTCTTCTGGATCACTGATCTGAAAGGTGGATTATAATAACTATAACAACAACCAGAACCAAAAGATTACTTATCAAAGCCCCAAACAGCACATCATATAGCCATTTTTTTTTAATTTAGAAAATCAAGTATACCAGGGCAAAGGAAAATAAAAATAGAAGTAATAATTGTAAAAAGTGTTGCTTGTACATTACACTTCTAAAATCTTTTATTTCATCACAAGAATAAGATACATAGAAAAAAATTAATATGTAGTCCATGACTAAAAAGAACAAAACACATTATTTTTTTAAATATTTATTTACTTTTTTAAGGGAGCAAGAGAGAACACAAGTAGGAGGGGTGGAGGAAGAGGGAGAGAGAATCTCAAGCAGACTCCACACTGAGCATGGAGCCCAATGTAGCGCTCAATCTCATGACCCTGAGATCATGACCTGAGCTAAAACCCAGAGTCAGATGCTTAACTGACTGTGCCACCCTGGCACCCCAAGGTATATTATTTGTAACTATTCATTTGAAGTTATCACTGAGTCAAAACACAAAACAGAGGCCTTCATGCACAGGGATTTGGCGCCAATTCCACATTAACCAGAAGGTTAGAAAAAGAGAAAACAGAAGTATACTTATGCTATTTATTAAGGTAGGTAATCTTTTCCTTTCAAGTGGTAGGGACTTTGAAGCTGTGCGAGAGAGCACGGAACAGGCATGGAGAAAGGAGTGCAGCATACTTTCATTTTTTTAGTTTTTCTTATTGTTCTTTTAAGTGACCATCAACTTAATATAGACTGCTATGTGCAGAAGATGTCACATACAAACCTAATGGTAACCAAAAATCAAAAACCAGTAATAGATATACAAAGAATAAAGAGAAAGGTATATCAGTAAGAAAAGCCAACAAACCATGAAAGAGAGCAAGAAAATGAAGGATCAGAGAAAATCTACAGAAACAACTACAAAACAAGTAACAAAATGACAATAAATACGTATTTGTAGATAATTACTTTTAATGTAAATGGACTAAACATATAATCAAAAGACATAAGGTGACAGAGTGGATAAAATAAAAAACAAAAAAAAACCCCAAGATCTATCTATATGCTGCCTACAAAAGACTCATTTCAGACCTAAAGTCACCGCAGATTGAAAGTGAGGGGACAGAGAAACATTTATCATGCAGACGGATGCCAAAAGAAAGCCAGGGTAGCAATACTTATTATCGGACAAAACAGACTCTATTTTCTTTTTATTCAAAATAGACTTTAAAACAAAGACTGTAACAAGAGACAAAGAAAGGCACTCTATCATAATAAAGGGGACAATCCATAAATATTTATGTACCCAATATGGGAGCACCCAAATACATAAAATAACAAACATAAAGGGAAATAATTGATAGTAATATAGTAATAGTAAGGGATTTTAACACCCCCTTACATTGATCGACAGTTCATCCAAACAGAAAATCAACCAGGAAACAGTGGCTTTGAATGACACACTGGATCAGATGGATTTAGCAAACATATATATTCAGAATACAGAAACACATTCTTTTCAAGTACATATAAAGCATTCACCAGAAGAAATAACATATCAGGCCACAAAACAAGTCTCAACAAATACAAAAAAATCAGTCACACCACGTATCTTTTCTGACCACAATGCTATGGAACTAAAAGTCAACCACAAGAGAAAATCTGAAAAGACCACAAATACATGGAGGTTAAAAAAAAGTGACTAAACAATGAATGGATCAACCAAGATATCAAGGAAGAAATAAAAAATTACATGGAAGCCAATGAAAACAAAAACACAATGATCCAAAACCTTTGGGATGTAGCAAAAGCGACCTAATGGGGAAGTTTATAACAATACAGGCCTACCTCAAAAAGCAAGAAAAATATCAAATAAACAACATAACATTACACCTAAAAGAACTAGAAAAAGAACAACAAACAAAAGCTAAAACCAGCAAAAGGAAGGAAATAATAAAAGATTAGAGCAGAAGTCAATGATACAGAAACTGAAGGGGGAAAAAACAGAACACATCAATGAAACCAGGAGCTGGTTCTTTGTAAAGATCAGCAAAATTGATAAACCTCTAGCCAGACTCATAAAAAAAATAAGAGAGAGAGGGAAAAAGAGACAGAGATAGAGAGGAGCCAAATAAATAAAATCACCAAGAAAGAGAGGAAATAACAACCAACAACACAGAAATACAAACAATTATAGCAAATTATTATGAAAACCTATATGCCAACAATTTGGACAACCTAAAAGCAATGGAAAAATTTCTAGAAACACATAATCTACTAAAATTAAAGCAGGAAGAAATAAAAAAATTTGAATAGATCAATTCCCAGCAGTGAAATTGATTCAGTAATCAAAAAAACCCCAACAAACAAAAGTCCAGGGCCAGATGGCTTCACATATGAATTCTACCAAACATTTAAAAAAGAATTAATACCTATTCTTCTCAAACAATTCAAAAAAAAAAAAAAAGGAAGAGGAAGGAAAATTTCCAAATTCATTCTATGAAGCCAGTAGCACTATGATACCAAATCATATAAAGACACCACAAAAAAGAACTACAGGCCAATATTTCTCATGAATTCAGATGCAAAAATCCTCAACAACAATCAGCACACAAAATCCAACAATACATTTAAAAAAACATATACTGCGATCAAGTGGAATTTATTCCAGGGATGCAAGTGTTTTTCAATATTCACAAAAACAATCAACATGAAACATCACATCAAAAAAAGAAAGGATAAAAACTATATGATCTTTTCAACAGATGCAGAAAAAGCAGTTGACAAAGTTCAACTACATTCATGATAAAAAAAAAAACCTCTGTAAAGGACAAAACTGAGGGTGCCTGGGTGGCTCAGTTGGTTAAGAGTCTGCCTTCGGCTCAGGTCATGATCTCAGGGTCCTGGGCTCAAGTCCTACATCAGTCTCTGCTCAGCGGAGAGTCTGCTTTCCCTCTCTCCCTGACCCTCTTCCCCACTTAGGTTCTCTCTCTATCTCACAAATAAATAAATAAATAAATAAAATCTTAAAAAAAAAAAAAAGGAATAAAACTGAAGGATCACAATTCCAGATTTCAAATTATATTACAAAGCAGTAGCAATTAAAACAGTATGCATTGGCATAAATTAAAAATAGAGACAAAGGGGCGCCTGGGTGGCTCAGTGGGTTGGGCCGCTGCCTTCGGCTCGGGTTGTGATCTCAGGGTCCTGGGATCGAGTCCCGCATCGGGCTCTCTGCTCAGCAGGGAGCCTGTTTCCTCCTCTCTCTCTCTCTGCCTGCCTCTCTGCCTACTTGTGATCTCTCTCTGTCAAATAAATAAATAAAAATCTTAAAAAAAAAATTAATTAATTAAAAAAAATAGAGACAAAGATAGAACAGAATAGAAAACCAGAAATAAGCCCACAAGTATATGGCATATAGACATTTCTATAGACATTTCTCCAAAACAAACCTATAACTGGCCACAGACACATGAAAAGATGCTCAACATCACTCACCATCAGGGAAATGCAAATCAAAACTACAATAAGATATCACTTCACACCTGTCAGAATGGCCAAAATCAACAACACAAGAAACAATTGTTGGTGAGAATGTGAGAGAAAAAAGAACCCTCTTGCACTGTTGGTGGGAATGCAGACTGGTACAGCCACTGTGGAAAACAGTATGAAGGTTCCTCAGAATATTAAAAGTAGAAGTACCCCATGATCCAGTAACAGCACTACTGGGTATTTACCCAAAAAACAGAAAAACACTAATTCAAAGGGATACTAGCACACCTATGCTCACTGTAGCATTATTTATAATAGCCAAACTATGAAAGGAGCCCATATGTCCATCAATAGATGAATGGATAAAGAAGATGTGATATAGATATAGATATATACAGATATATTTTATATATATTTAAAATATAAATATATTTATATAAATATATATCTATATAAATATATAATTTATATATTATTATATAATTTAATTATATATTATATAAAATAATATGATATATTTAAAATATAAATATATTTACATAAATATATATAATTTATATTATAATATATTTATATATATAAATGGATATACGGATAAATATATATAAATGGATAAATGGATAAAGATGTGATATATATATATATATTTATATTTACTGGAATATTATTCAGCCATAAAAAGAATGAAATCTTGCCATTTGCAACAACATGGATAGAGATAGAGAGTATGATGCTAAGTGAAATAAGTCAATGGGAGAAAGCAAATACCATATGATGATCTCACTCACACATGGAATTTAAGAAATAAAAGAAATGAACTCAGAAAAAAAAAAAAAAGACACACACACACATCAAGAAACAGACTTAACTATAGAGAACAAACTGATTGTTACCAGAGAGGAGGTGGGTGGAGGGATGGACGAAGTAGGTGATGGGGACTAAGGAGTACACGTATCATGATGAAAAATAATAATGATGATGATGATGATAGAAATGAGTACAGCATACTTTTAGAACATTTCAGATGCTGCAATAATTTTGCCAGAATAAGGCACATTTTCTTTCCAGAAAGAGGCACTACCTAGTTTTGGAGAATAAAGAAAAAGATGCATATCAGGATAGAGCACTCTTTTTCAATGATCTAGATTAGAAAGATAATTTCTTATAGATCAGCATAGGCATTTTCACATTTTAAAAGCACCTTTTATTTTGCATCACTACCTTTACAGGCATAGCTCCTTAAACTCTGGTGGGGGAGAGCTATACTGAAACAGTCTCATTTTCCCCTGCTCAAATGGAGAATCCTTGTAGTGCAGAAAAATGAATTTTGCAAGTGAGCTTTGACAGCACAGAGAGGGGATGTCCATGACACATTAAAATCCAACAGCAGAATATTTCCTGTAAAACTGAAAACCCTTCATATGCCCATATCTGCATAAATTAATGTGAGGAAAGAGAAAGGTATGAGACAATACTAGCCAATCTGTGAAGGAAGCAGGAGGATGCAAGTGGGAAGGAAAATTAGAAAAGAGATTATTAACTTGTCTTCAAACATCCTCATAATGTTCACTTATTATGACAATTATAAAATGTTACACTTTTCCTCTCATTGAATAGAAAAAAACTTGAAAAGAAAAACAGATCTCATGAATTAAAAAAAAAAAAAAATATTTTAAAAGCTGATTGAAAAAGTATTCCCTGAGTAAAATACATCCCATAGCAAAGAAATAGTCTCTTTAAGGCCCAGATTTCTGATAGGTCGTCTGCCAGCCAATTGTTCCCCAAATGATCCCCAAGGTGGGGTCTACCTAAAGATTTTCAGAGAAATGATTCATCATCTAGTATCGAAAATTCTAAGTAAGCAGACCAATGGAATTCAACCACTGACCAAAACTGCCTTTGGGAACTGGCAGCTGCCCAGGGCTTCAGGCTAGCAAGTTCAGAGCAATTATTAGTTGTATTTGGAGCAGAAAATAATTAACTGCAGTTTGAGGGCTGTTTGGGCTTGGTGGACTAAATTTCCACCGCGAGACTGACAGACAAAAGGAAGCAGGGTAAGGCCAGTGTTCAGAGATAGGTCCCAGCACGGGGAGTCCCTGCAGGTACTGCAGGCACGGGAGCAGGCTCTGAAGCAAGTGGTCCTAGGTTTATACTCTGGTTCAGCTATTACTTACCGCGTGGCCTTGGACACGTCCCTTCAGCTCTGTGAGCTTCTGTTTTCCAGTGAATGAAATGGGTATAAGTAAATGAGTTATACAGAGACATGAGTAAGATCATACATTGGAGTCACAGAGTAGCCACTCTGCCAAGCAACAGAAGCATCAAACAGAGGCTGTTATTACTCAGTTATTCCAATGCTCATTGATTAAGAGGCCGCTCTCTCTGCTCACCCTTTTAAGAGCCTACGTTGGTAATGGTACCGCTCTGATTCACACAGGAGGAGTTCTAACTATGTCACAAAATTTGGATCTTGTTAAAATGCAAATCAGGATTCAACAGTTCTGCGTGGGGTCTGAGATGCTGCATTTCGAACTGCCTGTGAGACAGAAGCTGGTAAGTGTGCCATCATTACAGTAGACGGGCTCTTAAAAAAAAAAAAAAAAACTGAAATCAAATAAAATGAATGAAGCCGAGGGAGACAGAGCTGGCTCTGAGGCAGGGTGCCACTCCCTCCCTGTGCACTTTGCTGGTAGCACTCACCACACTGTTACAATTCTCTGTGCCACAGGGCTGTGATCTCCTTCACCACAAGTCCAACCAGCCCAACCTTACAGCTCCAGGTGTCTGCCGCACTAAATTTAGACACTCAATTCAGGTATGAGTTAATACATGAAGGAAGGAACGGATACATGAAAGGCATGAACGAATAAAATTCAGGGGAATTGCTATTGGTTGATATATTAAAAATCTAAGTGGGTTTCAACTTCACTTTTCTTAATTACTGGACCAGTTTCAGATACTATTAGTGTTGTTGGTATTAGGTACTTTATTGAGCTTGATATTCAAGCAAAAGAACCATCAGGAAAGATTAATCCTGAACAATCACTTGGACAAT
Organism: Mustela putorius furo; assembly: GCF_011764305.1. Classification (NCBI taxonomy): domain Eukaryota; kingdom Metazoa; phylum Chordata; class Mammalia; order Carnivora; family Mustelidae; genus Mustela; species Mustela putorius. Next base: position 13,651,268 of record NW_025421375.1, read on the forward strand.
ATAAAATTTGAGAGTTCCCTTCACTGTAACACAAAAACAAAGATCCAAAACTCCTTTCCTCTTTCATGGGAGGTCTCCTGTCCTTAAGAGAACAGTAGCTACAGTTCCCAGGACCTCAATTGGACATGTCTTACAAAACAATCATGTTGGCAATAATTTATAATAATGAGTATAGATTCTCTTCTAAGGCATGTAACAGCTTTATCCTTCTATATTACTCCAATTTATAGATTTTCTAGGTGATTAGGAATCACTAAAAACGAACAAAAAACTTCATTGCTTTTATGACAAAATATAGTGGAGTTTTCCAACTGGAATTTCATACTGGCATCAGGTTGTACAATCAAGTCGTATAATCTTTGCATGGTTAGTCTTACTTCATGGACAACAGGAGGTTACATTTGCTAAACTGACTAAGATAACCCCTTTTACTGCTAGGAGTTACAGACTCCTAAATTCAGAGGGTCCACCGAAAATTTAAGTTTCATAAGACAACACCAGGAAGCACCTGTCTATACCTGATCTACTTATGCAATGTGATTCTTTTGACCAGAGCCTTAAGTTCTAATTCAGTTAGACTAATTGACTAACTAGTCAGGTCAAGGTTTGTGTTCCTATGGCTTTTCCGTTGCACATCAGAACAATGCATATAGACAGTACAGTATCTACTTCTGAAACTCTCCAGAGATGTCTAAAATTTTAGCTCAGTAGCCTAAATATTTAAAAATACAGGTGTGGTTAGCTGTGCTTTATCTTCTCAAGAGAATACCGCGGTTCCAGGGGTGGCTCAGTTTGCTAAAGCCTCTGCCTTCGGCTCAGGCCATGATCTCAAGGTCCTGGGATTGAGCCCTGAGCACCCTGGTTGGGCTCTCTGCTCGGCAGGGAGCCTGCTTCCCTTTCTGCCTGCCTCTCTGCCTACTTGTGATCTGTCAAATAAATAAATAAAATCTATAAAAAAATATTTAAAAAAAAAAGAATAACAAGATTCCAATAAATATGGTGCATTACGTTTACGAGAGGAGGGGCTGTAATTAGACTCGCTTGAAAATTTACAACATACTAGTGGCTGTCAGTAAAGGAATTTACCTCCTCTGAATTGCATCTTTCTCAACACAGTGGCCTACAAAACACACTCTCCCTGGGCTTCTGGAGAACTTTAAAATCATTCTTTAATTAACATTTTCAGCACCCCATGGCCTCATTATGCTGTCATTATTAAGTATTTTATTTTCTTGGTCCCAAGAGTTCCCAAAGCAAATACATGTTCCCTAGCTGACTTTTATGTTTTCTTACAGAAGAGTTGGTCTTCCATTAATGATATAAAACAAATGTTCATTAGGATGATGGTTGAGATGGCCTAGGCTTTTTCCGAACATTTTCCTATAAACCAAGACACTTAAATGGTTCGCTTTTTTCACAGAGTAAAAATATCTGGGTTAAAAAAAAAAATCTAGATAAAAGCAGCCAAAGAATATCGAGAGCAGCTTCCCAAAAAGACATCCTCAGAAAAGTTCCCTATTTAGGCTCTCATAAAATGCCACTGGGAGGTTTATTCCGTTCCTTCAACCTTCCTAGGGGTCACCATAAAACCCAATTGTACCTTTTTTTTTTTTTTTTTTTTTTTTTTTTTTTCTTTAAGATTTTATTTATTTGACAGACAGAGATCACAAGTAGGCAGAGAGGCAGGCAGAGAGAGAGAGGGGGGAAGCAGGCTCCCTGCTGAGCACTGAGCAGAGAGCCCGATGCGGGGCTCGATCCCAGGACCCTGAGATCACGACCTGAGTCGAAGGCAGAGGCTTAACCCACTGAGCCACCCAGGCGCCCCCCAATTGTACCTTTTGACCCACAAATTACTTCTGGGAATTTTTCCCAAGGAAAAATCATAGATGTGCACAAGGGTTAAATATGAAAAACCTATCTTAATAAAAATAGATCAATCATGGACTACCCATGAATGTAATTCTAAAGAGATTTTTTAAAGCTTTAATACAATATCTAAAGATATGGAAATATAATGACTTCGTATTACACATAAACATGTAGATGATAAAATAGCATGTTTAAAATTATCTCAATTTCCTAAAAAATATACATACATGTTTGCCTGAAAAGAAATAAACTCGAAAGTTAACAATAATTATATGGTAGGATAGGGTAATTTAAAATTTCTTCTTTGTATTCTTCTGCATTTTTGTAGTTTTATTTTCTATACTAAATATGTATTCCTTGGGTAATTAGAATATAAAATGTTTTCTTCGTTTTTGACATGACTATAGCATTCATACATGTGGAACAAAATAATCACCAGAATTGTAGGAAATAAATGAAAATAAAGACCAGTGAACATAACCTTAACTCACTATATGGATTTGGCATTAACTTGTTATATTTAAATAAATTCCTCCCAGGAGATTCTCCACCAACCATCTCCAGTTTCTACTAGCTGATCCTTTTTCTGAAACAGTTCAATGATTCTTAGAAATCCAAATGAAAATCCCAGACAGACAAGGAAATAAAATGTGCAAAGGAAGTTAGCCTTGGCCATGTGCAGAGAGGTGGAAACCATGAATATGAATGGCTGGAGGTTTAGGACAACAGGATAATGAAGGAGGGAAACACTATTCAGATGACAGCTGCCAGCTCCCTCCCCCAACTGTCACTCCCCTGCTGCCCGCCCCTTACTCCCCTCCCCCACCTTTATTCCCAGCCTCCGGAGGAACGTTGTGGAGCTTGTAGCCTTCATGGTGTTCTCACACTCCAAAAGCACAGAGGATAAAAGGCCACTGTGTTGAAAGCTTGTGCCTCATATAGTAACAACCGTGCTAAAAGTGCTTAAGAATACGTTGTTACTTTTCATATCAATCACAGCGCTTGCCAAGCTACTTCTCCAATCTACTGGGAGGTACAGGGTGAGCACTGTTTAATTGGCTTTGGGAATCTTATGAGCTGTACGAGACCATTAATTAGAGGAGTTGCTAGAGTAAGCATGTGATGTGTCTGTACTGGGGGGGGGGGGGGGAGTGCTGGTTATGCCACAGTCTTGGTAAACCATTTACAAACGCATCTTTGGACAAACAAGTAGAAAAAAGTTAGAACTCCCTTCTTAGGAAATTAACAGTTCCAGCCAGCAGTGACCTAAATCTTCCTACAGGTATCTAATCTCTTTGAATACGAATACCACTTAATCATGCTTAAATTATTTATTCTCAATGCAAGAATTTTCCTATCTAGGCCAAGGGAGAAAACTGTGATTTGTAGAATCAGGGTATCATACTCAATAATGTGCTGAGCTGTTAGTCAAAGGAAGAGACAAATAGTTGGGGCACACGTACCATTTAAGGGGGGCAGTTACTCAGTGCTAGGAGCTGTTGCTTATGTGGAAATAAAACCTACTATTGCTGGATTTACTGATTTTTCTTCTCTCTCTCTCTCTCTTTTTGTTTTTAAAGATTTATTTATGTATCTTAGAGAGCATGCAGGAACAGAAGGGGCAGAGGGAGGAGACAGAAATTCAAGCAGACTTGCCCTGAGTGCAGAGTCCCTCAGGGTGGGTGTTCAGGGGCTTGATCTCAAGACTCTGAGATCAGAACCTGAGCAGAAACCAAGAATCAACAGCTTATCCGACTGTGCCACCCGGGCACCCCTGATTTTTCAAGAGTAACTGGCAATCCTAATTTTTACATGAAGTCTCTGTGTTTCTAGAGCTTGACAACTATAAAGAAAAATCGGTGCTTTCTATGAACAAATAAAATATCTCTGAGGATCAAAACAGACTGCCAGGATATAACCCTCTGATTCAAAGAATAAGATCTTAAATAGGATTTTTAAAGTGCACGTTACTAAGTTTATCTGTATATGCATCAATTACCATCCAGAAAACGGACTAGGAAAAAATCATGAATTTAAATTCTAAACTGTCTGACCAATTTACCCTAATCAAGTTCCTAAATTCATCTGGGGTATGTTTTCCTCCTTTTATTAAAATATGAGTAGTGTACTAGAGTTTTACAACTTAAAGATTTTACTAAAAAAAAAAAAAAAGATTTTACTCAAAGATTTTAATAGGCAAATGCATTCATTTTTATAACTCAGAGCTACTGCTAATAATTTATTCCTTTTATGTATGAAAAGACTAAGGAACAAAGCAAAATCATCTAAGCCAGAGGATGAGGCTGGAACCCAAGAACCCCGTCTCCTTATGATTCAACAATTAACGTAAGAACCTCCTCTAAAGGATGACTAAGAAAGCAAGCCTATTAATACGTTAGGCTTATGAAGCAAGTAGTCATGTAAACGAATCACTATTCTAATAGTTCCAGCAAGATGAACTCAGGATCCTCATTTAAAGTGCATGGAACAGAAATGTGTCAGGTTAAGACATCTTTATCTAATAACTGGAATATTAATCACATATAATCCAATGTACATATTCAGATGAATAACTCCACCACATTCACTGTCCAGCTTCATAAACAGTTTCCTAGGACAGACACTTTAATATTTACTAATTTGCTTTCCACCCATGCCATTTCTCATTAGAATGGCAACATCTGGTTTTTGAGGGAAATGAGTCATATTATGCCACTATCCTACCTTCCAAGGGACCAGTTAAAGCAGGAAATGAACGGTTTTTTGTATGTGTGTGTTTGTCGGTACAGGAAAATGGTGTATTCTTTTTTTTTTTTGTTTAAGATTTTATTATTTATTTGACAGAGAGAGACATAGCAAGAGAGGGAATACAAGCTCGGGGAGTGGGAAAGGGAGAAGTAGGCTTCTCTCTGAGCAGGGAGCCCAATGTGGGGCTCAATCCCAGGACCCTGGCATCATGACGTGAGCTGAAGGCAGACGCTTAATGCCTGAGCCACCGAAGCATCCTGACAGTGTATTCTAACACTGAAGGATTTCAACTTGGGGACATATTTTCTTTTCCTTTTTTTTTTTTTGTTAAGATATTGTTTACAACTTTTAGACCTATCTTACATTAGATAGAATTTTAACCTTACCATTCAGTTTCATTTTGAACTGACTCATAATATACAGATCTCTAAATGTTTGTGAATTTTGCACCTAAAAAATCAACCTTTATTAATCTTAGGCAGACAGTCTCCACTTAGATTTCTGTCTTCTGCACCTAACAATTGCATCTTGTTCTTCAATACTGTGTATTCCTGACTAGACCTCAGAACTACTGAAGACTTCCAAATAATGATTTAAAAAATCCCCACTAAAGTGAGGACACCACAAACCAGAAATCCAGAACTGTGGGGCCAAAGTCACTTTAACTCTCTCCTTCTTTAGTTTCGTTCTGTGTCTCAAGTTCCCTGTACTGGGAAAACTACGACTTTCTACCTATAAGGTTCTTGTGAGAAACAAAACATTCCTTTGCAAAGCTGCCTTATTACACAATTTAAATTACAGAAAGCACAAACAGGTGTCCTTTCTGAGCAGATGAAAAGAGTCCTCATTTAAAACTCCAATTACAGCAATATGATCTAAAAAAAATCTTTTTTAATGCTATTTATGAGATGAGGACTCCATGTTAACCAAAGTAATATCCACCCAGCAAGGGAAAGTGTCAGAGAGTTGGTATTTTGGGGCAGCCTTGTTTTTTGCTTAACAAAAACAGACATTGCTGGGCAAAAGGAAATTTTAAAATTGCAGTCCACATTTTACCTCTAGACAGTCCCTGATGCTCTTTCAGGGAAAGCACACCCTCAACATAAAGACCAAGGACCCTAACCCTGTTTGTCCTTCACTCTACTGCCACCAGTTCAGCTCTCTTATTTTTTCCAAACACATGCAATCCCTCTCCCTACCCATTAGGTAGAGCTTCAGTCTCCAGACATCATTCGCTAAGCCCAGTGCTCTAAGCTCTATTGTCATACTTCACAGCCTGCTGTTAAATCAAACGAGATGAGATTCTCCATTTGAAACCAAAACAACCTTGGTATCAACTGGTCCAGATGCACAGGACCTAGAACTAAACTGACAGAATCAGCGATCTGTGTCTCCTACACCATATCAACACCAGAGAATATTTACACATTCTAATTCCACTATCTCTTCCATATCCATAGCCTCATTTGGGGGTTTAGTTATTCTTCACTTTCCCCTACAGTCTAGAGACTAGAAGGGCGCCTGGGTGGTTCAGACAGTTAAGTGTCTGCCTTCTGCTCAAGTCATGATCCCAGGGTCCTGAGACTGCGACTGAGCCCTCGCCCTCTTGGGTCAGGCTCTGTACTCAGCAGGAAGTCTGCTTCTCCACCCCCCACTCCCACCCCGGCCCCTCTGCCCAACCTGCATATGTGCTTGCACGTGCACACTCTCTCTCTTCTTTCTCTGAAATAAATAAATAGAATATCTTTAAAAAAAAAAAAAAAGGTCTAGAGACTGGACAACCACCTCTTTAACTTACCATCTTATATTCAATACGTTACCTCTCAATGACTCAAAAACTGCAACATATCCCACCCTGGGTTAAAGGTAAGCATTGGGTATCATTTAAAAACAAACAAAAACACCCTTCAGCCAACTGAGGATTGTTGGTGGAAACTTTAGTTCCCGGATGGCCAAATACACAGCAGGTTCCCTGCCTCGCCCCGCTCCACAGGTGCAAAGTCAGGCAGCCATCAGCCAGTGAGCCAGGGGCTCTTCCTGCCCTCAGCATCTTCCCTAACTCAGCGTCTCCAGGCAGCTACTCCCAACATGGCACACTTGGTTCTCCAGATGCAGAGCCTGTGTCAGGTAGCCTCCCAACACCCAGTCCCCAAGACATCAAAACTAAATTCTTGCAGCACGGGTATCTTCAGTCTCTCTGATGAGAATATCACATGAAGTGTGCACTAACCCTTTTTTTCAATCGGGCATTCAGCCTAAGCATTGAGATCAGCAATTCTAAAATATGCCGTCAGCCCTTTGTGCCAAAGTCATCTATTATTACCCTGATCATCTCTCTACTGACTTCAGGGATCTGCCAACCCCTCTTTGTGTGTGTGTGTGTGTGTGTGGAGGGGGGGTTTGTCCTCAAAACCTTAAGTGTGAGTTAATCAGTCACTTCAGCGAATGAGAGGTACTGACTCCTCTGCTTCCCAGTTCAGGGAGGTGGGAGCCGGACTCCAGACATCCAGTTCTTCACGACTGAGGAGCCTGGGTAACCATAATGCAGAGGAACTGATATATGTTTGTGGTCTAAGAACCAAAAGAAAAAAGGAGGATGGGGCAGGAGGGGCAGGGAAAAAAACAAAAAAACAAAAACAAACAAACAAAAACACCCTCATCTCTTTGTTATATCTATATTTTACTAGAGGAAAAATTGACTATAAAATGTCAAACCTAGCAACTTTCTATTTCAAGTTTTTGTTACTTCCTCCTCTGTTCCAATTCAAAGTCCAAGTGCTCTACAAAGCCAAAACAAGACCAAGGCACAAGACCTTGACGCCTCTCAAACTAATAAGCTGTCAGAAGTGAAAATGCAAGTGGAAGCCAATTTAGGCCCAGGAGGCCTGGAAGGGGGAAGTTCTGGCTGGAAGGTGGTGGCCCTGCCCTCCTCCTCCTGCAGTCCGGCAGCTCTCCTGTGCACGTCTCTTCTGCTTACTTTGCCCCAGATTCTGACTTGACGCTTGCTAGAAACAGTGCTCAGGCCCCTCTAAAGTTTGGCACCAGAATCACAGAATGATCAGTGTAGTGGACCCTGTAATGTGCTGCCCACATCCCTTTAGAACTGGAGCATCTCTGGCCAGGAGTACTGGAGCCTGCCAGCTGTCTTCTGAGAGCCTCTTCGGGAATTAGATGCAAAGAGAGCCCCCTCTCTGGAGGCACTTTATCTACTGCGGTTTGGGCAGCCTACATCCAATGACTGGCTGATGGACACAAAGACCCAGCCTCCTTGCCTTAGTGCCATCCCAGTTCCAGAGCCCCCAACCATCACCCGTCCTGCATCACAGTCAGCCTCTCCCTCTACCCAGCTCTGCTGCCCTCATTTCGCCGCCAGGATTTGTTCCATAAGGAGTCCCCCATACACCTCCATCTCAGCAACTCGGGATTTTGTTTCCTAGAGAACTGAGCTGTGATCCTTAGAAACAGGGTACAAAGAGCGCTGCACTAACCTTTGCTCGATTTATTTTCTTTCCTTTTCTTTCTTTCTTTTAAGAGAGGGGAGGAGGGAGGGGATGGACAAAGAGAGGGAGAGAGAAAATCCCAAGCATGTTCCGTGCCCAGTGCAGAGCCCCACATAGGGCTCAATCTCACGACCCTGAGATCATGACCTGAGCCGAAATCAAGAGTCAGACACTGACTGACTGGCTGCTGACTGAGCCACCCAGCCACCCCCTCCTTTGCTCAACTTCAAATTCATAGTTCACTCACATCCCCAACCCTTGCACCAGCCACAGTTCAGACTTTGCTATCCAGTGGATTCACGAGGCAAGGCTGCCCACCAGTCCAGTTATAACAATTACACTGCAGGATTTACGGCATCATCTAAACACATGCAGTCCTCGTGTTTGTATGGTTCTAACAGGCATGCATTTCAGGGACCACGGTTTGGTTAAGGAACACCAGCCCAACAACAACCATGTTCAGATTCCAGTTACCACACGGTATTATATTAGTAAGTACCCGAAGCACAAACTGGGCAGGGAGCTCTTCAGTCCACGAGTGACAGGGACACATCACTGGCCAGGGACCAGTCACAGCACTTCTTTCAGAACTTGTCTGTGACTGTCTGTGACTGTCACCACATATCTAAGCAGGGCAGCAAGAGGGGGAGTGAGGTTTGGCCCCTGCGGAGTACGGAGCTGGAGGAAGGTCAGCCAGAAAGCAGTTTCCCCTTGCCCAGATAGTGGCAGGTGGCTGGCCTCTCCCTCAAGTGTCAGCGTCTTAAAACAATACTGGGGTATGTTATCCATGCACCCTTTAAGCACAGGAAAGGTGAGACCTATATCCATGCAGTGGTTTCCAGTGGCTGTTGTAATAAATTACCTAAGCACAAACCCAGCAGTTTAAAACAACAAAAATGTATTAACTGACAGTTTGCAGGTCAGAAGTCTAAAATGGGGGCACCTGGGTGGCTCAGTCAGTTAAGGGTTTGCCTTGGGCTCAGGTCATGATCTCAGGATCCTGGGATCCACCACCCCTGCATTGGGCTCCCTGCTCAGTGGGGAGTCTGCTTCTCCCTCTCCCTCTGCTGCTCCCTCGGCTTGTGCTCTCTCTCATGTCTGCTCTCTCTCTCATAAATAAAATAAAAATCTTAAGGGCCACCTGGGTGGCTCAGTGGGTTAAAGCCTCTGCCTTCCGCTCAGGTCGTGATTGCAGGGTCCTGGAATCAAGCCCCGTGTCCAGCTCTCTGCTCAGCAGGGAGCCTGCTTCCTCTCTCTCTGTCTGCCTCTCTGCCTACTTGTGATCTCTCTCTGTCAAATAAATAAATAAAATCTTTTTTTAAAAAAAGTCTAAAATGGGTGGCAGGGCTGTGTTTCTCCAGGAGGCTCTAGAGGAGAATCTATTTCTTTGCTTTTTCTAGTTTCTAGAAGCTGCCTACATTCCCTGACTCACGGCCCCATATCCCTCCAACCTCTGCTTCTGTCCTTGCATCTCCTCAGACCCTCATTCACCTGCCTCCCTCTGCTTAAAATGGGTCCACCCAGGGGCGCCTGGGTGGCTCAGTGGGTTTAAAGCCTCTGCCTTCAACTCAGGTGATGATCCCAGGGTCCTGGGATCAAGTCTCGTGTCCACCTCTCTGCTCAGCAGGGAGTCTGCTTCCCCCCCCCTCTGTCTCTGCCTGCCTCTTTGCCTACTTGTGATCCCTGCCAAATAAAATAAATAAATAAATAAATAAATAGGCCCATCCTGATACTCTAGGATGATGGCATATCTCTGTATTTTTAAGCTAACCACGTGTGCAAAGTCCCTTTTGACACGTAAGGTAACATATTCACAGCTTTAGGGATCTGAATGTGGACATCTTTGGAGGGTCATTATTTTCCCTACCATACCTCCATCAGGTTCTTCCAAATGACTGTGTTCTCCTGGACAGTGGCCTCTCCCCCATTTGGCTGCTGGAAAGGCAAAGCTGTCTGCAAACATTTGTGTTTCTATCTGGATCCCCCGGGAAGGGCAGGAACTAAGAAATGATCTAGGCTGGTGTTTCTGATCCTGAATTAGCTTTCTCCAAGGGACTGCTTGAGGCTCTAGATGTACATTCTACCTCAAAAATTACCACTTTCCAGTAAGTTTGCGGAATACAGAATTCATACTTTCCCTCCTTAGACATTCACAATCCATACTGGCATTTCAAAGGTCCGGAGGAGCCCTCCTGGAAAGAAACTGACTTCTCTCGTAACATTTCGTGGAACACTTTGGGAGCGATGCACTAGATTGTCCTCCAACTCTGGTCAATGCCATGGAAATAGCTCTGCCTGGTGTCTGCACACCTCTCCAGGTCCTCTTACAAGCCCAACGCTTGAAGCCATGCTTCCTGCCATGAGGGAGTAAGTAGTCAGTCCTTCTCTTGCACTAGCCATCAGGTGCACTTTGGCAAACCCAGAACCTGCTTATGGACTCACACGTACACACAAAGTATGTGAAGTAACATATTGTTTAGGTGTCTCAGTTCCCCCTAGAAACTCATTTCCTGGACAGCTAGGTGGGTCCCCCCACCCCAATTCTTCTCTTTTCCCTCTCTGTGACTCCAGCTCTCAAAACTCAAGGGGGAAAAAATGAGCAAGGAAATGGCGTGTCACCAAATAGACTTATGGGTTTTGCTTCCCTCCCTTACTTGTCAAATCAAACACTTAGGCAGATTGCCACATGAAAACTAAAACAGTTCTTCTTTCAGCAAATGGTTGCTATTGTCAAAACAGAGAAGAGTGTGTTCACTGCCTTATTGCTGGTGTATTCTGAGCTATGACCTGGCACTCTGCTACATGCTTGTTTGATTCACTGTAGCCTTTCTCAGAAATCGCTGGAAGCTTGGGAGATAGCACAGAATCTCAGAAGAATACTTGGGATCACTCACTCAGTCCAGGTTTTCTTCTGGAATCCTGGACTTTTCCTTAAGCATCCCTAATTAAGAGGCTCTTCATTTATGTTCATACATTTTACAACCATCAACTGCCTACACACCTCAACAAATCTTTTGTACTAGCGTCCTGGCAGACCAGGCAATGAGCCTCCTCTATACGTCTCAGACGCCTTCTCTCATCTACCTATACCTTCCATAATAGTAAATATTTATAGAATGTATGCCACACGGTAGGCACTATGCCAGCCCTTTTAGTTATGTCATCTTATTTCATCTTGACCACAGTCCTATGAGGTAATATCATTACTTTATAGACAAACAAAACACAAAACTATCTACGGAGTCTTTTTTACGGCATTTGCTGGTTTTACTGAGTGTTTTCCATTTTTCCACACACTGAAGTGCTAAGCTTCTCCATTTTTATCATCAGGTCTATGAGGAGGTGTTAAGGTTCTTCTTTTGCAGATAAAGAAACTGAGGCTTCCATAAGATGAGACATGCCACCACAGTCACAGAGCTAGTAAGAGGAAGAACTAGGATCCAAATCTGTGAGTATCTTCTATTTATCCTTCACTGCCTCCTTCTCCCTGTTGTCTTTCCAGCCAGAGGGGTCCTCTGTATATCAGTGAATTCACAGAGCATTTATTCATCATCCCAGTCTTGGTACTTGTCATTTTCTGTACAGAGCTTAATTTCTCCTCACTGGGCATCTCTTAATCTATTTTGCCTCCCTTAGCATGCCACTCATAACATAGGCTCCATAAATATAAGCTGGTTTAGAGTAAGTCAGCTTACAGCTATCAGGACCAGCAAAACAAATGAACAAAACAAACAAACAAACAAACACAGTTTTTTGATGAAGAGTTTCCCGGTCTTGGTTGATTTCTTCATTGTTTCAGGAAGCCGCTACACAATGGTATTCAGTGCAGGGGATGACACTGAATGGTTTGTCCCCACTGCTTATTTTAGCAGCTACCATGGCTGTTTGGCCAAGTCCCCTCGGATCTACTGGGGAGGCCAAGGCAGAAAGGATCTCTAAGTCAGAGTAAGCTCCAGCTTCTGGAAAGTGTCTGACACACAGTAGGCACTCAACAAATATCTCTTGCATAACAACCAGATACAAAGTCACGTGGTACAGGTTCCGCATTTAGGGAACCCATTTCACGGGTTCACTTTCACCCATGAAGTGATTCTTAGAAATCATTTATCTAGAAGATAATAATTTATTTATAATTTATTTATAATTTATTCTCACCTAAATAATAGCTTACCCACCTTCAGTAGTAAAAATAATGTAAAATGATATCCTGAAGATTCTTTTGGCAATAAAGGGGAACACTGTATGAATACTTAGTAACACTCTGCTGGATGCATGGCTGATGCCCACGGATGATCCTGAAGGACCTTCTGCTCCATACTGGTCCCCATGGGGAAATAAGTGCTATGGGCTCTGTTTTCTAAAGAAAGTTAATGACAGTATCTTTCTACCAAAAGGTATTTCTTGTAAGGAAAACATGCTTTTGAAAAAGCCACCAAATTAGTATTTTTCTTTTATTTGTATAATTTTGAAAAAAAAAACCAAAATCTTTTATTTCAACAGTACTTCTGCTGCTGCTTTTCAGTAAAAAAGAAAATAATGCCATTAGAAAGCTGCCTACAGATTCTGTTAGATCTTTATTGAGTGTCTACAAAGTGTTCCATTGTGCTAGCCCAACCCCTAAGCCAACTCATACCAGTGCCAACACATTTCGATTGCTAAACTTTTTCTCCTACTAGATCAAGAGCATGGCAGAGATGGACTGTTTATCACACTGTTCTCTCTTCGTCCTGGGGACACAGCTGGACTGTATTTCCTAGGAACCCTTGCACTTAGCTGTGACTATGACTATATAGCTAAGTTCCCACCGATGGGATATGGCTAGAAGGGATGTGTGCCTCTCTAAGCCTGGCCCATGTAATATCCCATACACACCCCTCCAGCTCTTGCCATTCTGCCTGAGCTTGACAAAGATTGACCCTAAAACCTTGAAGGCCACAGGGAAGATGGCAGAGCCTCAAGAGAGAAGGTTTCTGTATCCCTGACCACTGCTTGGAAAAAAGTCAACCACAGCCCGAGTAACTCTGCTCTGAACTTTACATAAGTAAGAAATGCTTCTATCATGGTTGATCCATTTTACCGTCTTGGATGTGTTTGCTAAAGTAGCTAGCATCAGGATGTCCTGAGATTTTTACAAAATTATGAAATACTGACACATTATTTATAAAATAGTGACTCTAATCATTATACGCCAGATCAGACGCTAGCTTATAAAAGAACCAAATAATCTAGAACCAAGATATCACTGTAGACTACGTTCTACTCTAGATAAACCATCGAAGGTGCCAAAGATTTAAATGTTATTGAATATTTGAAATACAGAAGAGAATGAACCTTGAAATACAGAATATTCTTTTAATTGATTTAATTTTTCTGTGACACAAGAAGAGTCTGCTATTGCTTGATTTCAGGTATAAGTATATCTTGGTCCAGCCTATTAAGCACCAGTGTTTAAAAGAAGGATAGGGGCGCCTGGATGGCTCAGTGGGTTAAAGCCTCTGCCTTCAGCTCGGGTCATGGTTCCAGGGACCTGGGATCGAGACCCACATTGGGCTCTCTACTCAGCAGGGAGCCTGCTTTCCTTTCTCTCTCTCTCTCTCTGCCTGCCTCTCTGCCTGCTTGTGTGATCGCTGTCAAATAAATAAATAAAATTTTTAAAAAATAGAAGGAGGATAGTTTGTCCCAGAGCATTCATGCAAGTAGACATTTCTGAGGCTTTTTAAAAAAATCCTAGCTGGTGAGAATTGGAGTTGTGAGCTATAGGCTCTTATCTATATGTAGTAATTGACATATTAGGGTCACTTTCTTACCTTCAGAACTGTATGATTATATTTGACCACTGATAGTATTCCATAGTTTAAACTGATCATAAAAATACATTATTTGAATGTTAAAATGTAAGGAATATGTATTTGTCCTGTGTAGATGTAGGAAATATATCAGAAATTTAAGCTCAAGCGAAACCTGAGAAATTTTAAGCCTCAACCGCAACCAAAGTCCAATTAAGTAAATTATTTATTTTGTTATCCAAAGTATAAGGAACCTAACCTAGTTTAAGGCCATCAAGTTAAAGTGTAATGCCAAATTAAGATTACCCACCAGTTCTCAAAACCTGTCCTGTTATTTGAGAGGCAGGGCGGGGATCGTGGTGGGTAGGGAGGGAAAAAAATGAAACAAGATGGGACCAGGGAGGGAGACAAACCATAAGAGACTCTTAATCTCAGGAACCAAACTGAGGGTTGCTCGGTGGGTGGGGATATAAGGTGGCTGGACAATGGGGAGGGTATGTGCTATGGTGAATGCTATGAAATGTGTAAGCCTGATGGTTCACAGACCTGTACCCCTGGGGCAAATAATACATTATATGTTAATATAAAAATAAGTAAAAGATACAGAAACAAAACAAAACAAAACAAAAAAACCCTGTCCTGTTAATGCAGTCAAGACCTTGTAAGTAGACGGTATCAATGGCACTTCTGGAAAACTGCCTTTGATGATTACAGCTGTTCACCCTGGCCCAAACGCATCCCAAATAACTTACTGAAAATACCTCTCCAATCAGTCTTCTTTCCATCTCCACTGCTCCTACTTTTATCTAGGCCCCCACAGCTCTTACCGGGTGTAACAAAGTATCTACTTTCAACCTGGGTTCCTTGCTTCCACTTGTGCCCCTTCTCCAGATGGTTCGTTCCTCCAAGGGGTGCCCAAAGCAATCTCTCTAAAGCACAATTTCTATCACACCACTCTCTGGCCTCACCCCATTCCAGCCTATCCTATTACCAATCTCCCCACTCCCTTCACTCCGAAGCGACTAACCTCCTTTGTCTTCCTTGAATATCCCCAATTCTTTTCCATCAGGTTTTCTCTGCCTGAAAGGCTCTCCCTCCAGCTCTTTACATGGCTGACTTTTCTTCACCCTTCAAGTCTCAACTTAGCTATCACCTCCCCCAATTCCCTTCTTGCCCTCTTTATTTCCTTCATAGCACCTGTAATACCCTGTAATTTTATTCTCTATTGTCTGGAAACCTAGACACCTTATGAGGACATGAACTTTTCTTTCTCTTTTTCTTTTTTATTACCTTTTGTAATGTTTCAGGCATCTTACCCTCAGAGATGGGTGGATGAGTGGAGGGACGATGTAGGCAATAGATCATTTCAGCATTCTTTGTCCAATGGACCATCCATGAGAAACTGTACCATCACATATGTCAGTTAAGTGTTACTGTTCTGTCCTGGCAGGCATCGTTATAAAGCCCAATTTCTGCTCTCTTAACTGCGTCTCTCCTGGGAACATAAAGAAATTCTAGTTCTGGGGCCATCCATTCGGCCCTTTCCACACAGTGAGTCTTAACTGTTAAATGAAAACTACCCAAGTTGGCAAAACTGATCATTCCAAAAGGATATGTCCTGATATTTCATTATCCATCACACAAGACTATTCTGGCTTTGAATTTTAAGCTATCTAACTTCGGAAGAAGCTCTTTCAGGAGAAATAAAAGTCACCTCAATGCAGAGTAAAACTATAAGTCACTTCCTGGGTTCCTGTATCTTGGACTTAAACCCTTAAAGGAGAGAGCAGTCGAACCGACGACTATATGGAAATCCAGTGCACACTTCACTTTGCTTTATGGCACTGGGTCAATCTGACAGAATAGCTTGTTTTCCCAGTTCTGATGAACTGAAGGAGCGTTGTGCCTACAAATAGGTTTCCCAGACGTTCCTCTGTACATATAATAGGAAATGCAGAATTGGATCTGGGCACGGGCTCTGGAAATGTCAGGGCAGTCTCTCCAAAACTGAATGGCCCTGAGAAAGCCAACATTCTCAAGTGACCACACTTTTCCCCACTTCAAGCCACAGTGAAGACATGCTATCCCAATCCAGCTGAACTAAAGAACTCCACTCTCTAACTCGACATGAGAAAAGTCAGTAAGCCCCTGTAGAACGCCTGCCAAGAAACTGCCCATGAGCAATGTGATATCGGCCCACAGAGGGAGGTTACACGAATCGTCCCTGCAACGCATGTGGTGGTAGTCAGTCCTATAAGATGACTGCTGGCGTCTTTACCCAGGACATTTCATTGTGCTCTCTTCTTGAATACCCATAGAAGAAATGCCTCCCAGGACTCGGTACCAAGAAAAGCTTTGTTTCTCCTAAGGATTTAGCTTTGCTGATGGTTTGTTTCACCTTTTGGACATTGTGATTACTTTAACAGCCTGCATTTCCTCTTTGCTTCTAGAAAGCCCAGGGGCAGATTTGCCATCCTCTTTAGTAATGACACTGGACATTATGACATGCATTCTTTCGTTTCAACTGTACCACTGACTTCATCTTGTTTTCTTACACATGTTTTCCCTCAACTCTGGTTTCTTTAAATACTTTGTATTCTCTTGTATTGTATGTATTTTATAAGCTGCTTCAAATCCTTTTGGGAATGAAACAGGCTATTAATGCACAGATACACACAGTGGATTTTATGTCAAACCTGTTACAACCCTAGATTCTACAAAAACATAAGATGGCCTCAGACAGACCTGGGCTTGAATCCTGATTCTTTTTTTTTTTTTTTTTTTTTTTAAGATTTTATTTATTTACTTGAGAAGGTCAAGAAGATTTTATTTATTTACTCAAGAAGGTCAGAGGAAGAAGCAGACTCCCTGTGGAGCTGGGAGCCCGATGCAGGACTCAATCCCAGGACTCCAGGATCATGACATGAGCCAAAGACAGTGGCTTAACCAAATGAGCTACCCAGGTGCCCCTTGAATTCTGATTCTGCAGGTTTCTAGCTATGTTATCTCAGGCAGGTCCCTTAATATTTCCATTTCCTCTGCTTTAAATTAAGGGTAATAACATTGGCACTGTACTGTGGGTATGAGAAATAATGACAATTTATATGAACATTTGATACTTAGTAACCACAAAACAAATAGTGTCTTCTATTGTTAATAACAACTATGCAGACTGCTACCAAAAAATACCTAAAGGCAATGTCTGGAAGACACAGAGACACTGGCACATGGAGGATATCACATGACTATGCAGGCAGAGCCCGGAGTGACGCACCTAATAAGCTAAGAAACATCAAGAACTACCAGCAACCACTCGAAGCTAGAAGAGGCAAAAGGAGATTCTTCCCTAGAGGGTTTGGAGGGAAAATGGCCATGATGACATTTTGATTTTCGACTTCTAAACTCCAGAACTGTGAGAGTATAAATTACTTATTTTAAGCCATGCTGTCCATGGAAATCTGTTATGTAAGTCACAGGAAACCAATACAGTCCCCAACTCCTATAGCCCCAAATGGCAGAAGTGAAATAGCCAAATCATGTTTCAATCCAGCTGACATGTGCCAAGGTCTCACAGACACATACCTAGCCAGCAAGATGCATTTCATGGAAGGTATATGCTAAAAGAGCACGAGGACCTTGACCTTAGGCTTAAATGAATTAATTCCCCTCTCTGACCTTCAAATAGCTCATCTATAACAAGGGATTAGGTCTAGATCAATGACAGCAAATGTAATTTAAATGGGAATGGTATGGGGCACCTGGTGGCTCAGTGGGTTAAGCCTCTGCCTTCAGCTCAGGTCATGATCTTGGGGTCCTGGGATCGAGCCCCACATAGGGCTCTCTGCTTAGTGGGGAGCCTGCCCCCCCTCTGCCTGCCTCTCTGCCAACTTGTGATCTCTGTCTGTCAAATAAATAAATAAAATCTTAAAAAAAAAAAAATAAATGGGAATGGCTGCCTGAGATGCTATATTGAGGATTATGAGGAGTCATCTGGACAAAGAGGCACAGACAGATAAAGAGTCAAAATATTCCATCTTCATTTTCCTCATGCCTCTGTGACCATCCTTGTCTTCTGCTTCCAATTTCTTTTAAAGATTTTGTTTATTCATTTGACAAGAAGGGAGAGTGGGAGAGGGAGAAGCAGGCTCCCCTGCTGAGCCGAGAGCCAGATGCAGGGCTCGATCCCAGGACCTTGCAATCACGATCCGAGCTGGAGGCAGATGCTTAACAGACTGAGCCACCCAGGCATCCTGACTGCTCACTCTTTAAACACAGGTGATGCTTATGAAGTGTGAGTGTCTGATACTCATTAACACTTCTCTTCCTACATTAAACTTTCTCCTTAGACAAACCAACTGATTCTTATGGTCTTAAATTATCACCTATAGTTTCTGCTAATAATTTCAAATCTATCTCTCCCATCTAGATCAGCCTCCTGTCCTCATTTAGTCCCACATATCTAACTGCTGGATGAACATCTCCATTTGGCTATCCCATAGACAACTCTGAGCAACTCAAGCATAACAAAACTCACCAGTTGCTCCCCTAAGCCTGCTCTTCCTCTCATATGCTTCCTCTTACTTGGTGACACAATGTAAGTAGTTAGAAAACTGGGCTGCTTCCTGGTCTAGTTCCACTTCCTCACCCTCCCATCCCAAATCAATTATTAAGACCCATCAATCTTACTTCCTAGGTAATTCCCTTCCATACCTACTATCACTGTCCTAATTCAAACTTCCATCAGTTCTCACCTTTCAAGATTCAACTCTGGCTATCACTGCCTCCAGGACCCTCTGCAAGGACAGGGACGACTCTGGCTTTTCTGTCCCTGTATTCCTGGAATTTGTCATCATGTCTAACACCACAGGCAACAGATGATGATGATGATGATGATGATGACGACGACGATGACAATGACGATGGTGCGTATCATTTAATGACCACTTACTATGTACCAGGCAC
Source organism: Mustela putorius furo (assembly GCF_011764305.1). Taxonomy (NCBI): domain Eukaryota; kingdom Metazoa; phylum Chordata; class Mammalia; order Carnivora; family Mustelidae; genus Mustela; species Mustela putorius. The sequence goes on from NW_025421375.1 coordinate 13,670,133, forward strand.
CGTTCTCAGCAATTTGTATCTCCACAACCACCCTCTAGGGTAGGTTCTCATTATCCCTACTTACTGACAAAGCACAGAAAGTTTAAGTGACTTGCTCAAAGCTATACAGTTGTACCAAGAGGTCGCTAAACGGATTGAAATTCAATTTGAATTAAAATAAAGTCATAAGGTAAAATAGTGGAACAGATACCTATTTGTTCAATACATATTTACAGAACATGTATTATGGTTAAGCCGCATAAGTAAAGACACAAGTAAACGAATACGTGAACACATTAATTTCAGAAATGGGGGGAAATCTCTCAGAAAACTCAGTCCAAGCCACTTCTCCAGGCCTGAACTGACCCGGGAACCTGGGAAACCAGTCATTATCTACAGAATTCTAAATAACTCTGAGCAATAGTAGGGGTAGCAGACTTCACTCAGGGTTTCCTCCTTTGCTATCCCCTTCCCCACAAACCTGAGAAGCCACTGGGAGGTACTAGAAAGAGCTATAGTTCCTCCCTTCCTGGCCTCAAAACAGTGACAGTGCCCGGCCTCCAAGATCCCCTCTCTTTTGACTGTAGGTGGGCTGCTCCTCTCAGCAGAGGCAGGGAGAACAGAGTTCGCTGCATGCTGGTGAAAGGCTTTCACTGATGGTATTGAGGTCAGAACACCTATGTCAGCCTGATTTTGTCCCCAAGTAGCACTCTCACCTTGGGCAAGTCAATTCACCCCTCTGACCCCAGTAGTCTATCTCTCTTAAGTGTCCTTCCAACCCTACATTCTATGATTTAGATTCTGTACTTCATAGGCTACCAAGAGGCAGGGGTCTTGGCAAGAAGAGACCCTTCCCCCACTCCCTCTGGCTCCAGTAGATTATTCCTGGACACTACTCCCAAACCCAAGCATTGCTCAGATCCTAAAGAAATTCTAAAAATTGAGGCATGTGAGTCTTCTGTCAGTCTAAGAAAAGTCCACTTAAATTTTCCCATAATAATGCCTTTCTTTGTTATTCATAAATGTTAGGAAACCTATGACTGCATGCAAGCTGACAGAAATTAAAAGAAGACCCTGTCCTCATCTCTGCAATGGCAGCTACCTTTTAAACATTTATCCAAGATAGGAGTGCCTGGGTGGCTCAGTCAGTTAATCACATGATTTTGGATTTCGGCTCACGTCATGATCTCAAGGTCCTGGGGCTAAGCCTAAGGCTAAGTTGAGCTCCACTCAGGCTCCATGCTCAGGAGGAATTTAGCTTGAGTAGTCTTTCTCTCCCCCACCCTCTGCTTACACGCTCTCTCTCTCTAACAAATAAATAGATCATATAAATAAATATAAATATGTGTGTGTGTGTGTTTATCTCCAAGGCAAAAGGATATGTCTGTCCATCACTCACTCCACTCTTGCTGTTTCTTCCCAGACTGTGGCACTCTTGGATGTGATCCGGGAAGAAATCCACGTTTACTCAGTGAGTCCATGAAAGCCCCATTAGGGTTAGAACCGACCAAGAGAAAAAAAAAAAGGATCCCGGTGGAAGCTATTCTGGTAATCCCAAAACTGAGGGTAGGTTTTACTGATGTTGGATATTTATTTACTTAAATATTCACTTCACCTGGTAAATGTCTTTTTGACAGGGATCATTTTCAAAAAGCTAAAATTAATTCCACACACAGGTTACTATGTGCATCATCTGAAGCTGGGCTATAAACTAGAACCCAGGGTAAGTCTGTCCAAAGACCTCCTTAAGGGTGACATGATGAGAAACAAAACAAAACCCAGAGAACCAAACAAAGCTACTGGGAGCATTTACTATAACAGGGAAGTGGCAATACTGGGGGAAGGAATGCTCTCAGAACCTCGGTTTTGCTTGCATAGCAAACTTGACGATCCTAAGAAATCACATGGCAGTTTTTTATTCAACAAATATTTAGTATGTTGATATAAGAGATGCCATGGATACAAAATTCAATAACCGTCTGGACAGTTAGGCATGTGAGTCACCCAAACAACACAGATCTATGTGATATCCCGACTGTACAGGTATGGCTGTGCTTATGACCTCAGCAGCCATGGGGAGAAAGCAGTGGAGGTCGGAGCTCCTACCCAGCCTTCTGTGAACTTGTCAGTTTCCCCAATGCTGAACTCTGTCCTCCCCAGATCCCTACACTCAAAGAACCAAATCACCCAATAATTTCCCTGTCACTGAGACACAGTTTCATTCTTTCAGTCATCCAGCAAATAATTACTCAGCACCTACCTTCTGCCGGGTGCTGTGAAAGACACCTGGATCCGTCTGATCCGGGTGACCCACTTATCTCGGGCCTCATACTCATGAAAGGTTCATAATGTAGATTGTTAAGATTATATGCAAATGATATCATATATACAGTCAGAGTTACACTTACAGGATTAAACTTTAAAGCACATCAGAACTTTTATAACGTCGGTTTAGCAACTGTCAAAAATACACACGAATCTCCCGACTACCAGGCCACATATCATCCAAGGAAGTGATCTGGGTCCCTCCCCATCACTGCAGGTCTTGCGGTACAGTCAAGAGAGGACGGCAAGCAAGCCAGTTGTACTGTGCTCACAGAACTTTGTGTTTAGTGGGGAGACAGGTATGGAATAAGGACATGTATCAGACTAACAACCAGTTATCTCTGGGAGAGCAGCATGGCGTGAGGCTGAGCAGGCAAGCAGAGCTTTCCCTTTATCTACAGTGTTCAAATTTTTACTATAAAGACATTTCCATGTACTACTTGTGTAGTCATTACAAATTTCTAGATCAGGTACATCATTAAAAGACCAGCCAAGAAGAGGACTAGAAGAGCATGAGAGAGGCTGACCCCAATGCGAGAGGCAGGGAGAATGAGCCAAACACCAAGATCGAGCTTCAGGGTTGGTCTGGAGCTAAAGGGCGGCACACCCCTTTCTGGTGACCATTATCTGCATGGCCTGGGGAGGGCACTGCCAGAGAGGGATGCATGGCTCCCCATCTCAGAGCTCTCTACTGGGCTCAATCACTTTCTGACCCCACAAATAGAACCACCTACTTTCAGGTACTGAGTAACATAGATGATCAACATGTTACACTCACCTTGGTATGAAACTTGCCTTTTCGAGGACAGCAATAAATCCTACCAGAGAATAATACTAAATGCTCCCAGGCTGAATCACAGTAATCCTGTCTAGACTAAAATGTCTCATCTCACCACTTTGTCAAACAAATTGTACCTTGCCCATTACTGTTCACCCTGTAGCTCATAAGCTTTACACGGTTCTATCGGCAAGAGGGCAGCCCCTGACCACATATAAATGATCTCAATAAGAAATAAGAGCAGAAATAAGAAATAAGAGCAGATATCATGGAAATACCATTAGCTATGGCAACACACAGATTACTAATGACAGATGGAGCAGTTGTTAACACAAAAATTTGCAGATAAAAACACTGCCTTACACTGTTATTCTTTTCCATTTTCCTGATATTCTGAGATATACTCACATGGCATGGCTTTTGCAGAACAGAGACAAGACCAATGACTGATCATCCAATAATACTTCTGATCAGAGCAATTTGTGTGTGTGTGTGTGTGTGTGTGTGTGTTTGAACACATGTGCGTGCACATGTAATATTTTCAGCATGACAGGTGCCCCCTGGGAGTGTGCTATGCACAGTTTTTAGGGAAATATATACAAGTAAAGTCAGCACGGAGTTATACAACTGAATGCACCTCTCCGAGAGGTGAACAGCCAGCAGAGACAAAGTTTCCTGTAAAGGGTTTCATGTCTGAGTTCTACTCTAAAAGCTCAATGGGAGTTTGTACAGTGGACAGGGTTACTGGGTAAAATAATGGGACACCCAGTTAAATTGGAATGTGGTGTAAATGCCGAGTGATTTTTTTTTTTTTTTAGCATAGGTAATTCCCAAATACTGCATGGGTGTTCTGTATTTTTATTTGCAAAATTAGACATAGATAAGAACTTTTTAAAAGCTAACAGTGGAAAGGGGAAGATATCCATGTCAATCATCTTTCCTTTTTTGTCATGAATCTTGTCACCATCAGCATCAATTAACATTTACAGCACATGGGGATGAGGCCCATGCTGTAGGGAAGACCTATGAATTACACCAGCCAAAATGCTCAGAATGTGCCTGCTTCTTCACTCATGGACTCCTTGAGATCATGCACTCTACCTTATTCTTCATCCTCAAGACCCACCCAGTGACTGGCATGTGGTACTAGCTCAAAATACAGTTTTGAATAAATAAGGATGAGATACGGAATGACTATAAAGGGAAGAAATTTGGAGTGAGCAGGATAAAATGACAAAACTGTACATGGCAGAGAACAGAGGAACTGTCAAGATGGTTGACAACAGCTACATCTGTAGCCGCCCCCATCAACTGTGAGCAGAACCTTGGAGCGTAGTAATTCAACTGAACAAACTCTGAGTTTGGTTTAGTAAGACAGAACCGTCTCAAGTGCAAGGAAGTCTAAGCATTCTAAGTGGGCAGGGCAGGGAGAAATACACAAAGTTGGGAAATCCACAATTATGCCCTTTAAAAAAGCCATAACAGAGGCAGACAACACATTTAAAAGCCCCCAAAAGGACAAGCAGTTCCTTCTAGGACAAGGTAACAAGCTTTAGACGTAAGAAGTTGTATGAGCTATATAAGAAGGTATGGCCTACAGAGATGCTTTGCACTCTACAGACTGTGTGTATGTTTAATCATAAATATATATATAAACATACATATTTTTATTAAAAGGTTGCAAACATGGTGCACTGAACTCCCACATATTCTGTGCTATTCTATGGAATGAGAACTGAGTCTTGGGGTAAATTCACATGTCCTCTGGAAGTATCCTAGAGCGGAACTTGGGTGGCTCAGTGGGTTGGGCCTCTGCCTTAGGCTCAGGTCATGATCTCAGGGTCCTGGGATCGAGTCCCATATTGGGCTCTCTGCTCGGCAGGGAGCCTGCTTCCCCTCTCTCTCTGCCTACTTGTGATCTCTCTCTCTCTCTGTCAAATAAATAAATAAAAATCTTTTAAAAATTTTTAAAAAAAGATTTTTTTTTCTGCACATATATGCACATGTAGGTATTTCACAAACATACTGTCAGCCTCTATATACTACCCATGTAAGCTTGGTTTTACTTTTTTATTTTTTTATTTTTTTTAAAGATTTTATTTATTTATCAGAGGAGAGGGGGAGAGAGCGAGCACAGGCAGACAGAATGGCAGGCAGAGGCAGAGGGAGAAGCAGGCTCCCTGCCGAGCAAGGAGCCCGATGCGGGACTCAATCCCAGGACGCTGGGATCATGACCTGAGCCGAAGGCAGCTGCTTAACCAACTGAGCCACTCAGGCGTCCAGTAAGCTTGGTTTTAAACTACAAAGTGAATTTACCCAAGTGACCAAATATACTTAACCACCTACCTACTACTGAACATTTAAATTGTTTTCCCTTTCTTTTCTTTTTGTATGATAAACTTCCTGACAGCGAAGTCTTTAAAGATGTCCATCATTATTTCTTGGGGATAAATTCCTAGAGGGAGAACTGCTGAGTCAAAGACCATGTGCATTTTTAAGTCGTTGGATACATATCACCATTTTGCTCTCTAGGAAGGTTGCAGGGAGAAATACACAAAGAAATACACACACAAAAAAAACAATGTATATTGTTATAATTATAAAATATTAAAGGGCTCGTTTTCAAAATGTTTTCCAGGTTAGTCACCGCATAGAATATGTGAAATAGTTATTTAGAGAGTGCACACATAGTGTAATATATGTAGTAAGTACTTCTATGATGGGTATCAGAGGCGTGGGAAACATTAGGCAGCCGTGGGAGGTGCTAGTTTGGGTTTAACTAAAGGAAAGGTTAGTTGCAGAGTAACAACACTTTCTTTTTTTTTTTTTTTTTTAAAGATTTTATTTATTTGACAGACAGAGATTACAAGTAGGCAGAGAGGCAGTCAGAGAGGAGGAAGCAGGCTTCCTGCTGAGCAGAGAGCCGGATGCGGGACTCCATACCAGGACCCTGGGGTCATGACCTGGGCCAAAGGCAGAGGCTTTAACCCACTGAGCCACCCAGGTGCCCCGTAACAACACTTTCTAATGACAACAGAAAACCAAGCCAGCTTACAGTAAGTGCCATGCTCAAACTGACCAACTCTGTTTTTCATCTTCTTTGAGACCCAGGAAAATTAAAAAAGAGAAAATATCCAAATAGAGAAGCTTAATTCAACAAGAGTAGGGAAACCTAGGCTATGTTCTATTCTGGTGGCCTTGCAATCAAATAATTAAAGTCATTTGGCCAACATCTATGATTAACTCAACGAGAGAGGCCGTTTGGCTACATGGCCAGATCCAAAAAATAAATAAATAAATTTCTTTAACAGATCACTCGCCCTCTTATGTAACAGGGTTGGATGGATGAGTGTATAGAGTCCGGACTTTCAGTTCTTTCTGAAACAGTCTGCATTAATCTTGTTATGACAATCCTGGAGTCCTGGGATGGGTCATCCCGACTACTAAGGTAATGCAACGGTAATGCTTTGCTCACTTTAAAGAAAAAGTCAGCATCACCCAAAGTCAAAACAAACCTCAGAGGCAACGGAAAGGGGCTGAAACCCTGAGAAACATAAAATGAGGAATGAGAAAACTCCTCCCCACCGAAGATTATTCAGGTGTATAAAAGGCACACGTCGGGATACTTAAGACCTAAAACATCACTGTCAACCCTGAGTCTGGTGGATTTTTTTAGCTTGAGGGGAAAAAAAAATGAGCACAAAGCCTGACGTGATTCGAAAGTGTCTGTGGCCTGCATGCCTTGTGGGTCTCCTCATCACTGGCATCCTCTCTCTGGACTGTAACTTGCTGCACTTCCACCTGAGAAAAGTCACCTGGCAAAACCTGAGACTCCTAAGCAGTACGAGCAGCTCCTTTCCTGCAGAGTGCCTGAGCGAAACCAAAGCGTTTGAGTTGCCCCAAGAGATCCTGTCACACACCCAGCCTGTGAAAAGGTACATCAAGGAGGCCTTCTATGAAATGTCTATACAGGCCTTCAATATCTTCAGTCAGTACACCCTCAAATCCACTTGGGAAAGCGACTATCTGAAACAGATCCAAATCGGACTTGATCAGCAACTGCAGTACTTGGAACAATGCCTGGAGGAAGAGGAGCAGGAAAAGGAAGACTGGAAAGAGATGACAGAAGACGGAATGAACTGGTCAGGAGCTCTGGTCCCCCAGCTGAGCAGCCTAGAACTGAGGCGGTATTTCAATAGGATAGACAACTTCCTGAAAGAAAAGAGATACAGTCACTGTGCCTGGGAAATCATCCGAGCGGAAATCAGAAGATGTTTCTACTACTTTCAGAAATTTGCAGCCCGACTCAGGAAGAAATAAGGTATATTTTTTAGAATTAAAATTCCCTTTCTCTCCAACATCTCCCTCTCCTTTGTCTTCTTTTTAAGAATTTTTGGGCTATCCTATAAGCCAGCCCACCACTGGTGGCGGTGATTTAGGTCATGTTTGCTGTCTCTAAAGTTGGCCTTGAGACATCAGCTACATCCACCTTTCTAAGAAGTGCCAACCACCGCTGGGCACCAACAGTCTTCTTAGAAAGTTCTGAAGATAGTTTTTTTTTTTTTTAAAGATTTTATTTATTTATTTGACAGACAGAGATCGCAAATAGGCAGAGAGAGTGGGGGAAGCAGGCTCCCAGCTGAGAAGAGAGCCTGATGCCGGGCTCAATCCCAGGACCCTGAGGTCATGACCTGAGCCGAAGGCAGAGGCTTTAATCCACTGAGCCACCCAAGTTCCCCTGAAGATAGTTTTAAATAAAGGAATAAGATCCTTTCCATGTTCTACTCTTTTCTTTCTCTTTCTTTTGCTATTTTTTACTTGCATTGCTCTATGGCCTTTGAACTTCACCATGCCAATGTTAGAGGATATGAATGAGAGAATGTTGCAAAATGTAACACCTCAGTGATTTAACTGTCATGCTGCCAAGGCTGGGTATTCTGTGATAGTTGAGCATGTATAAAGGAACTTATACAAGCTTTCATTGAGTTAAAACCCTTCTTTTCTACCCCCTGCCCTCAAAAAAAAAAAAAAAAAAAGGTGAAATTTCTGTCCTATTTGCTTCTCAGTTTGGTTTGTTTGAAATTATATAGTTTGTAGGATGGCATTTTCATTTTATTTTATTTTTTTTAAAAGATTTTATTCATTTTTTTTGACAGACAGAGATCACAAGTAAGCAGAGAGGCAGGCAGGCAGAGAGAGAGAGAGAGAGAGAGGAGGAAGCAGGCTCCTGGCTGAGCAGAGAGCCCGATGCGGGGCTCGATCCCAGGACCCTGAGATCATGACCTGAGCCGAAAGCAGAGGCTTTAACCCACTGAGCCACCCAGGTGCCCCTCATTTTATTTTTTTAAAAGAGAATGAAGATCCTCAGTGATATCAGATAGTTGAATTAGATGGCCATTAAGTTCTCACTCATCCTTTGAGAGCCAATGATTGTAATGTAGAAAACACAGCTCATTCCTACTGCATACTATTTGATTTCTACATCCAAGGGCATGGAAAATGCTGCAAATTATATATATATATATATATATATATATATATATGATCTGTTTTTCTGTGTTTTTTTTAAATGCCTGAGATGAAGTACCTGCATATTTCACACTGAGTTGTACACTGGATTTTCCCAATAGGAAGACCACTTTCTGACTGTTAAGTAGACTAGTTATAATAATACATGACACTTTAATCTCATTTATCTTTTTAGAAATTATTTTGTATCCAGGTTACCTAGATTATTTACTTAAATTTTCTTGTGTGATCCTTCATCTGTGTTAATCCATCATCCAGCTGAAATTAATTTTTTTCTTCCTCTCTCTCCTCCCCATTTCAGAATCCTGTACACCATCAAGCGAGAATTAACAAAAAGACCTGTGGCTACACAAATGGCAAAAGCACAAATGTACCTGGTTCCACCCTTGGGAAACCTCCCCTGCTATATACTGTTTCAAAAGCAAGCACCCGACCTATTTAGATTCAAAGTTCATTCCAGTACAGGGCTCAAATGGTAAAGCCAAACAGAGAATCTTATAAAACAGAGGCAAATTTCAGGCAAAAATTAAAAGTTGTGGATTATGGTATCCTGGCTATCAGTGGAAGGAATGTAAATAAAATGAGTTCGTTAAATCCATTAGTAAAAACAACTCATTAAGAGTTGTTCTAAATGAAGAAAAAAAAAAGTCACCATAAACTGTAAAGATGATGGGGGTTGCAAGCTACTAAGCAGAAAGTATCTGGAATTTTCCAAGAATTTCTCTACTAATGCTTTTGCACAGTCTCCCTAATAACTCTACCAGAGATCATGTCAGTCATTTCAGTAATTTATGGTTGCAGTCTTGCCAAATGTTTGCTATGCTAGAGGGAAGAGAATTGGCACTTCAAGTCAATAAAGATTGTCCGATTACAAGGGCAGGGTCAGAAGACAGAACACTATGCTTTCACTAAGAGCACCTCTAGTCAGAAAAGGGAGAACATCCCCACTGAAAAAAATTGGTTAAGGACATAAACTGGCATCATCATAAAGGAAGAAATACTAACAGACAACAGGAAAACTGTTTAATCTCATTTGTGGTTAAAGAAATACAAAAGAAGACAAGAGGATACCTCCCATCCATCTGGCAGAAATGAAAAAGTGTTAATATAAAGTATGAGCAGGGTGTGGGATACAGGAAAAAAAAAATCCTCTTGTATATTGTTAGACAGCAGGTAAAGTGACACAACTTTCCTACAAGACAATACGGCAATCTCAAGTATCCTAAAAAGTACACTAACTCTTTCAACCTAGCCATACTAAGCTCCAGAAATTAATGGATTGAAATGATTGGGTAACACTGTTTACTAGAGTCTTATTTATAATATCCCCTTTCCTTTTTTCTTCATTTTTACCTCTCAATATTGTCTATGTTTTCTACAATGATTTGGGGAAGGGGAGGCTAATTCTAAAGTTAAAGAAACTGTTCAAGCTCATCTTTCACTGCAATTACCCTATTTTCCCTACGGGGGTAGACTGGGACAAACACTGCCCTTTCACGTGATTAATGATGCCTCTGGGCACTTCTTAAGCAACCCAGGTCTGCCGAGTTCTACTCCTGCTGCTACTAAGTAGCTGCTAAATTTCAAAGGTATCCTTCCTTAGGCATCGTTTTCAGGAGACCTTTGTAAAGTGCTTTCCATTGCTTCAGAAATTTCACTTTTTTTCTTTTGTTGGTGCCACTGGTAATATCCAGAAATCACTGGAGAAAGTGCTTCCTGAGTTAGCAGTCTCCTTTGTTTTTCTGTTTATTGAATGAAAGTCAAATTTCTGGTAAGTCAGATAAAGGGAAAACTCCCAGAACTGTGCAGAGGTCCCACATAAAACGCTTGAGTGGGTACCTAGGTCACAGGTGTTCTGATGGAAGCTTGCTTCCTCCCTCCCCAGGCTCCGGGAAGGGATCAAAAGGTAGAGAGTAGAAAGAGTGTAACTGAGCTTCCCTGGAATAGGAACGACTGGGCCTCCATGAGAAAATGCTGGAAACACCGATACAGTAAAGCTGAGCGTGCACAGCTTCTAACAGGTGCACAGGCTTGGCCTCCCCTCACCGGCAAAAACGACAGTCTGGGCACCGTAAGGGAACTCTGCCTTCTCGGAGTGCCTACTTTGCTGTTGCCCTACCTCTTTAATAATCCACACTAAGAGGCACGATGTGTAAGCATCTGACTTGAGAGGGAAGGCAAAGAAGCAGGGCCACCTATAACCTAACAGGCGCACTCCCTGGGGAACTCGGAGGCAGTTCCAAGCCACTGGTTCGCAAGAACTTGTTGGCGTGAACACTGCCCTGACGGCGTCCCTCTGCGCGGTATCCTCCGGATTTGCTTTTTTCCAAATGCTTACAGGGGGCCTGGGATTTCAACTTGGAGCCCTACCCCTAAGTCAAAATTCCACGTTTAGTCTGGAGGGAGCCACCTAACCACTGTTTCTAGGCTAAGTCTTGAGGCTTCTTGGGTTGCTTCCTTCTCCATTCTCGCCTGTTCTCCAGTCCCTGAAAACTCGCAGACCCCAGGACCTACCCAAAGTGCCCTTATCCTGTCCCCCCTGCCCTGGAAGTGGCCCAGCCACACGCCTTCGGGCGGATATTTAAATCCGCTGGAACCACCCAAGGACACCCTGGCGGAGGGCGGAAGGTCTCTCCCACTCTCGGGAAAGCGGCACCCCTCTCCGGCTGCGCCCTTCGCGGCGCGTCTGGGATCGGATCCGAGAAACGCGCCCCGGGCCACAGGCAGCCGAGGAGGCGGGGAAGCAGCAACTTTCCCTCCGCCCTCTAACCGCAGGGCCTTGGTGCGGCGGCCTCGCGGGGGCCGGGCTCCTCGCCCTTCCCCGTCCGGATGCCGGACGGGAGCGGGCCGTGTGGCTGGCGGGAGGTAGGGGAGTGCGGGGAAGACCCGGGGGGGAGTCCTGCTCTCCGCGAGCCCCGTCAGATGTTGCAAAGGCAAACAATAGGGGAGACGCGGAGAAACAAAAGGCCATTCGTCACGATCTCCACGGGCGCTGTGGCGTGGTCCCTGCGGGGAGGACATCTGGGAGGCGGTCAGGAAGGTGGGTGAAGGGGGGAGCCTGAGGGGCCTGCAGTCTCCGGTGCTCACTTGCCTGGCACCGGAGGGCGGCCCTTTTCCATTCGGAGAGGGATCCCAAGGCAGGGAGGACAATCAAAGGAAAGTTATGGGGTTTTCACCTTCCTCGGCGCAGGGGAAGGGAGGGGCTGGATTCCAGATGTTTGACAGTTGTTGGCCCAAGGGGGCAGCAGAGCTTCCCCGTCCTTCAGCCACGCGCTCCCTCCCCGAAGCCCCGACAGTGCCCGGGGCGAGCGGGCCGGCGGAGCGGGCTTCCCCGGCGCAGCCCGCGCCCAGCCTCCGCACGCGCCCGGAGCGCCGTGCTCCCGCCCAGGCGCACTTTCGCAAAAAAAGTTTGTCTTCCCGCCGCCCGCAGCCCGACCCGCACCCGGCAGTCTCCCGCGATTCGGGACGCTTCGGGACGCACTTGTACCCCGCGGGCCATGCATTTTACTGCTAGACCTTTCACAGTCAAGGCCCGGGAGCCCGGGCTGCGGACAGGACTCTCGTTCCCGCCCGAGAAGGGCACGCGAGGAGCCGGCCTGAGCCGAGGCGCGGGCAGGGGTCTGACGCGGATCGCAGCCCCGGAGCCGCCGCTCACCCCCGCCCCCCCACACCCCCGACGCGTCCTCCCCCAGGGGCGCCCCATGCCGCTGCCCGCCCCGGCACCCCGGAGGGCGAGCAGCTGCCTGGCGGCGCCACCTCGCCTCGCCGCGCGCGGGCTCTCACTCACCGTGGGCTTTTACCTTCAGCCCGCGGCCCTGTCGGCTCCTGCGCCGGATCAGCCGCAGCCGGCGCCGGAGGAGGAGGACGAGCCGGGGGCCGGACGGGCGACGCTTGCGGATCCACGCGGCGGGCGCGGAGCGAGCGGCGAGGGGCCAGCGCGCGCGGTCTCCACGAGCGCGCGGGCGAGCGAGCGCGGAGTTGGAGCTCCAGCCGCCGCCGTTCCGAAGTAGCCCCCACAGGCGCCCAGCGCGCGGCTGTCGCGCGGGGGCGCCGACCGGGGACCCCTGGCGGCCGCCCGCGGAATGGCAGCTCCGTGAAGTCAGGTCGCCTGGAGGCTCATCTTGCCTCCCGCAGAGGTGAGGAATGGGCGGTCTATGTGGGCTCCAGGGCTTGCCAAAAAGACCGGGACCCTCTCACGAGGGCGGAGAGCGAGAGAGCATCAGAAAGTTCGCGTTCTGGGTCCAACACAGCCAAGGCACCTAGAAAGGGGGAAATCACCTTCTCCAAGATTTTGTCACTTGTTGAAAAAGACTGTTGGAAAATACTGACGGGGGGGGGGGGCTTTAATCATTGGAGAATACTGAGATTCTGGCGGCTTTACTAGAACAACCTGGGAGTAGTGGACTGAGAATAGCCTTGGAAGCCGGGCACACTCTGCGACTTTCTACTGTGTGATTTTCGGTCTGTGACTTCTAAACCAGTATTTTCCTCTGTAAATTGGAAGAGCAGTATCTACCTTGCTGGGTGGTTTTAAGGGTAAACTAAACATAGAAAGCATTACTTTTCTTCTTCTTTTTCTTTTTTTTAACATAGAAAGCATTCTTTTTTTTTTTTTTTAAGATTTTATTTATTCACTTGACAGAGATCACAAGTAGGCAGAGAGAGGGGGGGAGGCAGGGTCCCCGTTAAGCAGAGAGCCCAATGTGGAGCTCCATCCCAGGACCCCGAGATCATGACCTGAGCCGAAGGCAGAGGGTTTAACCCACTGAGCCACCCAGGCGCCCCAGAAAGCATTCTTAATAGTCGGAATCACTAGATAAAAACTTCCTGAGGAGGAGCGCCTGGGTGGCTCAGTGGGTTAAGCCCCTGCCTTCGGCTCAGGTCATGATCTCAGGGTCCTGGGATGGAGCCCCGCATCAGGCTCTCTGCTCATCGGGGAGCCTGCTTCCTCCTCTCTCTCTGCCTGCCTCTCTGCCTACTTGTGATCTCTGTCAAATAAATAAATAAAATCTTAAAAAAAAAAAAAACTTCCTAAGGAAAATAATGCCTTACACATATTTTTATTTCCCTATAGCTCCTTAGTACATGCCGATTGGGGAGTACCAAATGAGTAGGTACTGGATTTTACAATTCTGACTACACACTTTAAAGAGGTATGGAAATATACATATATAATATATGTTATATATTTTATATATATATTATTTATTTATTTGAGAGTGCACGTGCACAAGCAAGGGCAGAGGTGAAGGGCAGAGGGAGAGGGAGAAGCTGACTCCCCACTGAGCAGGGAGCCCAATCAGGGCTTGATCTGGAGGCTCAACCGACTGAGCCACCCAAATATCGGGAAGTATGGAAAAATAGTAAGTAGAAATGAGGATGCATGCAAGGTCAACATCATTCCCCCTAAAGCAATTTCCACCACTACTAAATGAGAACCTCTAAAACCACACATTTTCTGCAATATTAAGTAATTTCTGATATCATAAGAAATATTTGAAAGACAAATAGTTATAGTCTAATGATGTTAACAGTGGATTAAATGATTCCACTTAATTCTTGGGCAATGCAAAGATACTGGAGATTGTAAATAAGAAACTCAAATATGAGGGTGAAAAATAGTCAGATGCAAATATACGGCCATTAATTAGGCAATGATTCTTATTGAGTAATGCAGTTTCATTTCCAAACTGCCTCAAACCCTAGTCACTGCTTTTAAAGCTTTTGTCCTTTTGGCCTCATGGCAATCAGAACACTCTCATGGTGCAGAACAATCAGGATGGAAGTATCTCTTAATTACCCCAGTTTACCTTTAATTGTCCTTCCCTTTCACTCACTAGTCCCTAAATGGGAAGTCTCTTGCCTGCCTTGCAATACCCTTGGCATGATCTTTTCTGTCCATTCAAAAAGGAAAAATAAGGGGTTTTTTTTTGCCTTAGAAACTAAAGCCAAACACTGAGATCCGACTCTGCCCTTGGAGAGCTGACTCACGGTCCAGAGTACTGATGAGCAAGACATGCACGCGGTGAAGAGGGCATTCAGTTCTAATCAATAAATATTAATGGAACCATCTCTGCCTCTCTCCTGGCGTTTCAGCTTTGCCTGTGGGAGGAGAGAACTTTCATCCCACTTTTATCCCCTTAGTGGCGATTTCCCCAGGGAGGAATGGTAAATCTTGTGACTGGGAGGGAGCCACCCATATTTCCTGGATAATTTTCATTAGTGAGAGGGGTCATTGTAGTGAATAATACCCCAGTTCTTGCCCATTCTCTCCTAGCTTCTCTGCCTATGACCTGGTGTGCTGGAGAAGGATGGGTCCACCTTCACAGTGTGCTCGGAAGGGCCAGCATTTAGATTCAAGCCCTCCTTGGTCCTCCTGCATCTTTGTGTGGTCAGGCTACTACAACAAAGCTTGGGGGCTTCCCAATAGCAGAAAGGGGTTTCTCACAATTCTGGAGGCTGAGAAGTCTAAGATAAGTTGCCATCAGATTCAGTGTTTGGTGAGGGCTTGCTTTCCTCTTAGACAATTTTTCACTGTGTCCTCACAACGCAAAAGGGGGCAGGAAGCTTTCTCAGGCCTCTTTTATAAAGACACTAATCCCATTCATAAGGCATCCTCCCTCATGACTGATCACCACACAGAAGTTCCATCTCCCAATACCATCACACTGGGCCATAGGATTCAACAGATGAATTTGGGGAGGGCACACACATTCCATCTGTAGCGTCCCGGGCTACACCTCCTTCTCCAGTCAGGCTTTTATCAGAACCCTGCGTAGGTGTTACATAACAAACTGGCTCCGGCACAAATTGAACAAGATGCTGTTTCCCACTGGCTATTATTCCTTATGTCTATGGTTCTTTGCTTGTAGGGAAAAGCAATCTGAAGGGAAAGACTAGGGGAAGGAAAGGATTCAGGTACCAGGAGTCCACCCAACCTACACCATCCTCTCCCTCAAACGTGCTCCCCTGCTGTCTTCCCCATCTCAGTGAATGGCCTCTCCAACCTTTCATTGGCTTAAAGCCCCAAACCAGAGGATCATCTTTGACTTTTCTCCTTTTCTGTTCCACTCCTAATCTAACAACACATCTCATTGGCTTTATTGACAGACCTCTTTCCACCACCTCAGACCAAGCCACAAATACCTGTAGCTAGTATTACTACAATAACCTTCTGTCCCTCTTTCCACCTTGTCCCCCCATCTGTGCTATTCTCAATAAACCAGCCAATGTGATTCCAGTAAAAGTGTGTCCTATTTTGTCAACTTGCTACTCCAAATCCTCCTTGGGCTCCTCTTCCAAATCTACTTAAAATTATTATCACCTTCCCCTTCTAACACTCCCTTATCCATATTCCCTGCTCCAATTTCTCAGAATTTATTGCCATCTAACTATATATATATATATATATATATATATATATATATATATATAATCCTGTATTCATTTTCTGTCTGTGTTAGTTTTCTATGGCTGCTGGAACAAAGAACCACAAACTTAACAACATACAACAATACAAATTTATTATATTCTGTAGGTTAGACTTTCAGCCCAGGTCTCATTGATGTCAGCAGGGCTGCATTCCTCTTTGAAGTCTCTGGAGGAAAGGCAGTCACTTTCCCTGTTTTTACTGGTTTCTAGAGGCTGCTGACATACCTCAGCCAGGGTTTCCTTTCTCCATCTCCAAAACCAGCCACAGCAGTCAAGATTTCATTTTCTTCACCCTGACCTTTCTGCTTCCCTCTTCCACTTATAAAGGCCCTTTGGGTGACACTGAGCCCATCCAAATAATCCAGTGTTATCTCCCTATGTCAAAGTCAGCTGATTAGTGACCTTAATTCTGTCTGCAACCCCAGTGCCTCCTTGCCATGTAATGTAACACGATCCCAGGTTATGGAGATAAAGATGTGGACATTTGGGGGTCCATTATTCTGTCTACCACACGGTCTTACTCTTTCTACTAGAATGTAAATTCCACATGACATGGATTTTTATCTATTTTGTTTATTACTCTATCCTTGGACTAGCTCAATAAATGTATAGGTGCTTGCTAAGGACTGAATTATATCCCACCTCCCTCCGCCCCCAAATCCATATGTTGAAGCCCTAACCCTCCATGTGATGGTATTTGGAGTTGGAGCCTTTAAGAGTGTATTACAGTTATCCGCTTCTTGGCCTTTTGCCCAAGATCAAGAGATAATTACAGTTAGATGAAGTGATAAGGGTAGTCTGCTCATGGTGAGATTAGTGGTGATTAGTGGCTTTATAAAGAGAAACAGGAAAAGAGAGACTGTTGTCTCTGTGCCACATGAGGACACAGTGAGAAGGAAGTCATCCATAAGCCAACAAGACTCTTAGCAGGAACCAAACTGGCCAGCATCATGATCTTGGACTTCCCAGTGCCCAAAACTGAGAGAAATAAATGTCTAATATTTAAGCCATCTGGTCTATGGTATTTTGTTATACCACCTGAACATGCTAATATGGCACTCAAATATGTGTTGAATTAATAAATGAAGAGAACTCATTATGGGTGTTGCCAATACTTAATCTCTATTAAGCACCCATCATATGTCAGGTGCTCACTAAGTACTTTACGTGGAATGTCTCATTTAATTCTCACAAAGTTCCTATGTAGTAAATACAGGTGAAGAAATTAGAGACCAGAAATTTCCTCCATTTGAGGGAACTTGCCCAAGGTCATGCACCTAGTACATCATGTAGGTAGGTTTTAGACTTGGCAGCATGACTTAAAACCATAGTGGAACCCTCACGCTCCTCTGCCATTATCATGCAGCAATAGACTGCCTGGGATCCTGCCCTCAAGATGCTTACAACCTAGTTAGAGAAAAATGACTAGCAAGAAGTGGGGAGGGGAAGGGGCGTATAGAAGAGGCTGATACATTTCTGTGGAGCACAGACACAAGATTAATTCTGGATGAAGTTGACTAGGGGGAGTTTCAGGGAGGATGTGGCATTTGAGCTGGACCTAAAGATGGTGGACACTGGGGTACCTGGGTGGCTCAATCGATGGCTCAGCATCTGCCGTCAGCTCAAGTCATGATCCCAGAGTCCTGGGATGAAGCCCTGCATCAGGCTCCCTGCTCAGCAGGGCGTCTGCTTCTCCCTTTTCCCCTCACCCTGCTCATGTTCTCTCTCTCTCTTTCTCACTCTCTTTGTGTTTCTCTCAAATAAACAAATCAAATCTATAAATAAATAAATAAGGTGGACATTGTTGGAGTTAGAAAAGTTGTTTCAGGTACAGAAAACCTGTAATGATACAGGAAGGTAGGAAAATGCTAAATGTGTCCTAGAAACCAAGATTAATCTAGTTGGTATGGGGACTATGTGTGCAGTCAGATGATAAAGGCTGGGACCCCCATGCTAGGCTAGAGATCAAAGGAAATGTAATGATTTTCATCTAAGTTATTGATGGAGAAAGTTAATGAAAGAGCTGCCAAAGCAATGTCTGAAGTTATAACTCAAAAGGCAGTTAGTAGAAGACAAAAATGAACTTCTTGCTGATAAAATGTTTTGAGAGGCTTCTCTGTTTGCCACATTATAAAAGGGCAATCATGGATCTGTCATTCTAGGTCCAGAGCACAGCCTCCCATATCCTAGAACCAAAAGGTTCTCAAGTGAGCAAAAACAGATAATGAAAGCAACTGGGTTATTCCTGACCTTTGGACAAGTATAATTTTCACCATTTCCATTTTATAGGTGAAATAACAGTCTGGAAGAATTGACTCGCCCCAGATTACACAACTAATATGACTGGGATGTTGGTTGTAGGTCTCATGACCATTACTGCTGTGTGTCCTGATACAGCAGTGGAGAAGGCCCCAAAAGTGTGCTTGTCCAAGATAAAATTGTCAGATTTCAAGCTGTCTCAGATAAATCTCTCCAGGTAGCGATGGGATAAGTCTAAGGAGTATGGATGGAGGCACTCATGGTTCTTACTTCCAAGCTTTTGCAGGGAAATGAGAGCAGACAGGTCATTTGAAAGATGCATTTTAGGGAGACAAAGTGGCATAGTAATTAATAGAATGGGCATCAGAGTCTGAAAGACCCACATTCACTGTGTCTATTGCCTCATTTTATAAAATGGGGTAAATAACATAAGTGGTTGTATGGATTCTGTCAAGGGATGCATGTAATGCGCTTAGCACAGAGCTTGCCACATGGTATGTGCTCCAGAAACTGCATCTCTTTTTCTTTCCAGCACATAGTTCTACATCACCCTCCCATAGCTCCTCCCTCGGGAGGGCAAGACACCCTAGCCCCCAGCCCGTGTGACATTCCACACTCAATCTAGAAGACTTACCGCCTCTTGGGATGTCATGTCCTAGAATTGGAAACAAAAAGAGAATATTTCTGGGTAGTTAGGTACAGAATTAATAACATTCACATTTTTTGCCCAAGTCAGTGCAAATTACTTTCTGTCATTTTCAGTTCATGCTTTATGTATTTCCTGTAAGAGGAAAGCCATGCTGGTCTTCAGTGGTGAATGAGAAAAATCCCAGAAAGATTCTGTTGCCAAACCACCTCATTACAGCTTCCACTGAGAGGGCACCAAAAGAGCAAAGGGAGAGCGTAAGAGCGTCACCATAGTAACATCATAACACATTGCAATAGAGTCAAGTGGAGAAAACATGTTTGCATCGTCCTTGACAAACAGACTCAAAATCATGTTGCTCAGGAGAGCAGGGCTCACTCAAATTGGATTTGTGAGAGGGCATTCCTATTAATTTTGGTAGTCTGATTACCCTTTGGCATTGTGTGCTAACCATATTGATTACAGGAGCTTACTAACAAAGAACAGACATTCTCAGAGTCCTTTTCTCATACCAAGCGACGAGGGTTAACCCAACTGTCTACTTAACAAATCTTGAACAGTAAGGCACACTTCCTCCTTACCTACTTTGATTTTGCTTTCAAAACCCTGATTGCTTATAATCCTGGAGAGATTGTCTCATTGTTGTATGGGGCATCTCTGGGTCCCGGAAATGAATGGGCATACCTTCTCATAAGCATTGAAGTCATGGCAATTTAAACAAGAGAGAGGTGTGTGTGTACATGTACAAAAGATATGCATAATATGTAAATATATATGGTATATACAAAGATATTCATATAAATCTTTTATTCATATCTAGTACGTATATATGTAAAACTTTTTAAGCAATTTCAAACCATGAAAATAATCCACATGTTAAAGCCCATTTCCTGCTGGCATAATTCTTACCATTTGTAATGACACTAGATGTCTATAATTATGTCCTCTGAAATCCACATTATATCAATCCCATCTCGTGGAAGTGGAAATGAGGCACAGAAAGGTCATGGGGTTTGAGGGCTGGGGAAAAAGAAAACCTGTGACACAGTTCAAAATTGTACCAGAGCAGCTAAACAAGATGGGGTCTTTGGAACCATTCTAGAAAATTGCCTGCCTTCCATTCTATAGGAGTAAAGTGAGCTTTCCTTACTTATTTTTTTAAAAATTCATTTTATTTCAATGAGATTGTGATCTTCCCTCATGCTCTCTGGATCTATTTGTATTTTTCCTAGTGACCCAATATCCTTCAGATCTCCCTACTAGACTGTGTTTTTTCCAGTTTTGTTTATTTTTTTAAATCATTTGAGTCTTTAATAAGTGACTTTTCTCCTGAGAGAAGCCCAGTGTTTTTGTGCTGGCCTGACACACACCAGGGGTAGTACAACTTGTGGTCTGCCTCAGACTCTGAATAACGGAGAATTGTCCTCTAGGAATTCTCCTAAAGTAGGTCAGTAGATAGGATCTAAGGAGAGTTAGTTGCCAGGAGAATTGGACTCTAAAGTAGTCTCATGTAAAGACAGCATAGATCCCCCAAATCAACTTAAGAGTGAGTCTTTCTAAGATGGGAAATCAGACCATTGTGCGCTCAGTAGGGTCATGAAGTCTTGTTCTCAAAGCGATTCATACAGGAGGGGACAGGAAACCAGAGAAGAGGCTGGTGTGTCATGGATGGTTGCAACTTGACTGCACCTCCTCCCCCTCCAAATAAGAAAATAAGGAAGCTCTCACATGGACTTTCTCTAGAAGAGGGAAAAAACCCATAGCTTTACTGTCTTTGTGATCTGTGTCCACTACCAGGGCCAGTACATCAGTCCTTAACTCCCAGTTGCCATGTTTGCAAAACAAAAAAAGTCTCTTGAGCCTTCTCAGCTCCCCTTGAATATCTGTGGAAACAAAGGAGTAAGCTGTTCTATTGTCTGACTGGCTGTTAATGAACAAGGAGCATCTCCAAACCACCCCCTGCCCTCCTGGCATAAAAAATAAACAAGATCCTTCTTTTCACATCATAATTAAGACAAGACACAAAAATGAGGGGATCACTTGTCCTGACCCACTTTAGCTTTCAGTTGTTTTACCTACTCAGGACCCCATTTCCTCAAGATTCCAATTAGATTCGATACACTGTTCAATATTAATTTCCTCCTAAGATGCTGCTTCACCATTTGGAGAGCCCCTTGGGTTGAATAATTATTGAATTTCTAAATGGCCTCTGGCCAGTTTCAGATATGATCGTGTTTCATGTCTAGTAATATGAAAGACTTGCCCTGGATATCGAACAGCCCTGATGATGCTTTTCTGAAGAAAAACACCTCTCTGAAAGGTTTTTAGAAAAGTTTCAGTTACAATTTTTCCCAAGTCCTATTGCCTAATGCTCAGCAAAGTCTCTGGTGGATAACTTCCCTCCTTCCTTTTATTTATTTTTTCTTCTTACCCTCCCTCTTCCCTTGCTCCTTTCTTTCTCTTCCCTTTCGTGAACTTTGTACCAAAGAGGATTTAGGACAGGTCAGTACCTCATCAAGATTTCTACCCAATGTCCTAGAAGAACAATGAAATTGCATTACACTTTCACTCATTTTCCTTGCCTATTTGCTTTCCTTTGTTCTTTTCTGTTTATCTCAGCAGAGGCTAAACTTGGGTTTCCATTTGAAGTTGCTGCTCATTGGTGCTCAAATTGTAGTCAGCGTCAAAAACCAGAAGGAAGGCACAAGTGAAGGGTTGGAAGAACCCTCAGGACCTTTGCCTCAGCAGCTAGGACAGTCCTATGGCATTTACTGGAGAGGGAGGGCAGCAGACTCATATTTGTCAAGCAAGAGAAGATGTAATGTGCTAGGACCCGTGCTGTGCATTTTCACATGTTTGCTCACCAAATATTAACAATGACCGTGGATAGTAGGTAGGATTACCCCCATTTTAGACATTAGGCAGCTTGTCCAGGGTTCACACGGGCTGCCTGTGGTGTTCTCTTGGTATCACCTTATATCCGTCAGCTCTGCAAGAACTAAGATTAGTGTTTGGGGATGGGGTTTGGTATAGAAAATATCCCTGGTTCCAGTGCCCTTACGGTGGCTGGTTTCCCAGATCTCAAGCACACATCAGGCATCATCCCACTGTCTGCCTCAAGACTCTGCACAGCTGTGGGAGCTTGCCCAGCCCTGGAATGAGCACAGTGGCTAAGCTGAAGGGAGGCGAAGTCGAGCCGCTAAGCTCAACCAACAGGGAAGGAGAGGCAGTGAATAAATGTTCCAGCCTCTTATCCTTGAGATGGACAATGATGGGAGGCACTCTTTACGTGACTTAGAGATCCCAGCCTAAAGTGGCCCTTGATCATTCATCCTTATATTGGCTTTTCCTCCTTCTTGTTCCAGACTCCTGCTTCCCAGACTCACCTCCCAAGTAAACTAACTGCATTCAAGTCCACATCTCAGGCTCTGATTTGGAGGGAATCCAAAGCCATATTTGGGTTCCTGGTAGACTGGAAATGAAGTCCACCTTGTGTACTGACCAATAAAGGGGAAGGTTCTTGTCATGAGTCCTCTAGGAAAGTAAGTCAGACTAAATCAGAGAGAGACCCTGGAGTAGAGAACACTATTCCAAGCCCGGAACTCTAAAAAATTTTCCTTTAAGTAGGACTGTTTGAGGAAATATATGTTAAGTGTCCATTAAACATGCCTGGAAGGAAATGCACCAAGACATAAACTGTTTTTTCTCTTCTGAATAAATCTTCCATGGAAGTTCCCCTGATCCACCTCAGTTCTCGTATTTATGTCCTGACTGCCCCCTGGGGAATCTCAATTCCTGTCACCGGAGGTAATGACCATTTTTTTCCTGCTCCTCAAACTGGATAGAATAATACACTTAGTCATCATTCTCTACCTGAAAGGCAGACCAGCATGTTAGCCCAAAACAAGCTGTGTGTGACAGAGGCGGGTCAAGTTCCAACCAGCTGGCTTAGTGTTATCACTCAGGTTTTGCTAGAGACACAATCCTCAAGTTCAGCGGCTCAAAACTGCAAAGGTTAATGTCTTACTCGTACAGACCACTCTTCTTGGGTTGATGGGGGTGGGAGAGGGGGCTCTGCTTTTGTATCCCCCACTGAAGGACCAAGGCTGTGGAGCAGCCACTTTCCAGAATGTTGGTAGTCTCTGTGGCACAGGGGAAGAAGGCAAAGCTCCCAGAGGTTCTCCAGCCTTCCGCCTGGAAATAGCACATGTTGCCTGTTCAAACTTCATTGGCTAAAAAGAGTAGTATGGTCTCGTGCATGGGTTCCACGGAAAGAGGAGGTACAACTTAACTTCCAGGTGAGAAGAGAGAGAGAGAGAGAAAAGCAGACTATTTGTGAAAAATGTCTATCAACATTTGGACGATCACTTAACCTATGCTTCAGTGTTCTCCACACGTATGAGGGGATGTTCATTTCATGGGGTCATTATGAGGATTAAATGCGAAATTGCTCATAAAGCAGCTGGCACGTAGCCTTGACTAAATACACATTGCTAAGTGGGACGTGATTCTTGGGACACCTGAAATATGATGTTCAGGTTTATCCCGATATTTCATCGGGATAATCACATCTCAATGATTAAATAATAGCAAGTTTTTCTTAATGCTTTTCTGTAGGTTGCATTTTCTTGTTTTAAAAAAAATCACCCCTGTGTCTTTTCACTGAATTTCTCTAAGTTCTGTCCATTCTAAGATATGGATTCCGGCACAATGCTCCCCACATAGAAAGGACACTCATCTACCACACAAAGAGCAAATACTTTGTTTTGAGGAAGTTACACAAATAGAAAATGAGAATCAGTGTATTTATTTATAGCAAGTTATAATTCTTGCACAGATAAACTTAGCATAAACTCATTGGAATAGTATGGGTCTCATCAGAAGGAACATATTATTATCATACTTGAAAGACAATGACTGGGCATGAAGTTATCCTAACTTTATGGTCTGGGCTCCTTTGGCCAAGCATGTTATTCGGTTTCAGTGGGTCCTTTATCTTTTCAACAGAACACTGGTGAAACTCGCACTGGCTGCCTCTGATTTCATGAGAGTGAGTACACTCTAGTTCTCCCTGGGGAAGGCAGGGGCTTGGTAGGTAGGGTCTGAGCAAGGGCCTGAGGCATAAACTGAAGCCCCTGTTCCTCAACATCTTGGCTTTGGGCTGGAAAGCCAGCATTTTGAGGATCTAGTCATGAGACTTTCTCATAGTCCTTGGGCTGTCACCCCATGCCACCCCCTGGATCTTGTCCTTACCTGATGGTCATGGATTTCTAGTTTTATAAGGTGTTCTTTATTTTGACAGAATTTGGGCGACAAGCTTTCTGTCCAGTTAGTGGCTCAGCTCATGTGCACCCTGGGGTTGTTTACGTTTTCAGGACCTGCTTTTGAGAAACTCTTTAAAGTTTATTTTACAGAGCTGGTTTGCTTTTGCCAGAATGCATTCATTTGCTCAAGTTATTATTTTTTTTAAGATTTTTATTTATTTATTTGACAGACAGAGATTACAAGTAGGCAGAAAGGCAGGAGGAAGCAGGCTCCCCGCTGAGCAGAGAGCCCGAAGCGGGGCTTGATCCCAGGACCCTGAGATCATGACCTGAGCCGAAGGCAGAGGCTTTAATCCACTGAGCCACCCAGGTGCCCTGCTCAAGTTATTTTTAAAATGTGCTTTTGCTTAGCTTCTTAGAGAAGCTTTAGTCTCTTGGTTGTGTGCGTCTGGGTCAGAAAAAAAGCCTATCTATTGATAGAAACCTGATTAAATGTCTAGTCGAAATGGATCGAGGAAGGTTCTTGAACGGAACAGCTTCTACAGCCTGAAAGCGGAGTTAAAATACTCTGTGGGGTTGGTCCCAGGGATTGAAATGCTTGATACTTCTGGAATCAACTAGGCCATGCAAATGAGTCTCAAACTGCTGCTACAGGTGTGTGTGGGAGGGGACACCACAAATGGATATTCATCCAGGAGAACACCCACTGCAATCTGTTGGAAATACCATGGAACTCAGTAGCAGAAAGACTGCTGGAGACATTCTGTAGAGGCACAAACCCTTGACCTCATCTAAGTCAAATGGACTGACTCATCAAACCACCTTGCAAACTTTTTATTTCACAGTTGGTTTTAAAAAAAAAAAAAACACTTCCTTTTTAAAAAATAAAGATGTTATACATTTACTTATTTGAGAGTAAGAGAGTGAGAGAGGGGTAGAGAGAGAGGGACAGAGACTCTCAAGCAGACTCCACGATGATTGCAAAACCTGACGGGGCGGGTGGGGGGTAGGGTGGCTCAGTCCTTAAACATCTGCCTTCAGCTCATGTCATGATCCCAAGGTCCTGGGGTCGAGCCCCCCCATCGGGCTCCCTGCTTGGCAGGAAGCCTGCTTCTCCCTCTCCCACTTCCCCTGCTTGTGTTCCCTCTCTCGCTGTGTCTCCCTCTGTTGAATAAATAAAATCTTAAAAATAAACAAAACTAAAACAAATTAAAAGAAAAACAAACCTGATGTGGGGCTCGACACCACCACCCAGAGATCACGACCTGAGCTGAAATCAAAAGTCCGACACTTAACTGACCAAACCACCCAGGCACCCTTATAAACAACTCTTAAGGACATACATTCCTACCTTTCAGGGAATTAGAAACCCCTTTGCTAATCTGAAGAAGGCTATGGACCCACTACCCAGAAAAATGCACATGCATGCAAACTTGCTTAAAATGTTGGTAGTTTCATTGGGATAACATCCAAGAACGGCTGAGGGGGTCCATATATCCTCTTGCTTCAGAATTTGGGTGTACTTTAAACCTGAGATTAATGGTATGTGGATTGTGTTCGTTGTTTTAGAACTTACTAAGTTCCTGTTTCACAGCAGGCTCTGTTCTGGAAGCTGGGGATGCAAGATGTGTAAGACAAGAACCAGCCTTGTGAAGCTCAGCCCAATGGGAGACAAACAGATCCATAATAATGATGCATAATAATGAGCTAAGTGCCGGGCTAGAATCCCAAGTAGAGAAACCTCCAAGAGTCCTGAACAGAAGGTAATTAATTCAACAGAATATTTAATAAACATAGTGTGTGCCAGGCAATGAGGATGAGGGAATGAGCTAGTGCCCAGACACGGTCTCTTCCTCAACTGTAGATGAATCCAGATTGGCAAGTAAAGTTCATCCAGGGGAAGGGGTGCATTGCCAGGCAGTGGGAGCAACACGTGCACCAGCCGAGGATGAAGACAAAGAGAGGATGAGTAGTGAGGGCAAAGAGTGGAGAGGTCCACTGGGTCGGATCCCAAAGGCCCTGCGCTTCATGGGGTACGGCCCTTATGTTCTGTCCAAGGTTATCACTGAGGGTTTTTATTTTTTTAATATTTATTTATTTATTTATTTATTTATTTTTTAAGGATTTATTTATTTGACAGAGATCCCAAGTAGACAGAGAGGCAGACAGAGAGAGAGAGAGAGAGGAGGAAGCAGGCTCCCTGCTGAGCAGAGAGCCTGATGTGGGGCTCAATCCTAGGATCCTGGAATCATGACCTGAGCAGAAGGCAGAGGCTTTAACCCACTAGCCACCCAGGCACCCCATCACTGAGGGTTTTTAAAAGCAAGTAAGATCAAGGAAGAGATTCTATCAGAAAGATCACTCTGCCTTCTGTGGAGAAATGGATTGATCTGGGTTGGTAAGTGGGAGGGGGAGGGAGGGGTCTCCGTGAAAAGACCAGAAGGGAGGAAGATGATGAGTTAATGTGAATGAGACAGGAGAGGTCCTGGTAGTGACAGCGGTGATGGAGTGGACAGAGTGGAAGAACACCATGAGGCTTCTGGCTAGTACCTCACGTGCACTCTTTCATGATCTCCTCAGGCAATGCTCTGTGTTCTGTGCAAGGAGGTAGTGCTAGGTTCTTGCTAATAAAATAATCTTGCTACTAAAGTGGTATCTCCTGGACTCTTGGCTGTGAGGTGTGGTTTAAAAATATGGGAACTCTACATTCAGTTGCTTAATGATGAGGATAATGGTGGTAACAATGATAACACCCACAACTCAATTTTATTGACCACTTACTCTGTGCCTGAAGCCCTTTCAAGCATTCTGCATGTATTAACCCACTCATTCTTCAAACATCTGAGAATGAACATGTTTCACTTTGTGTCTTAGGATCTCCCTTGTCCTATATATAGCTTCCTATATAATTCCATTCACGTGAAACTCTAGCAAAACTAATCTATTGTGACAGTGGATACCCTGAACCTAATCTATTCCCATGCCTATTGAATAAATGAGGATACTGAAGCAGGACAGAGGGTTAAATACCTTGTCCAAGGTCACACAGCCATGAAGTGGAAAAACAGGGATTTGAACCTTGGAAGTCTTGGCTCCAGGACCCATACACCTATGAACTCCACCCTCCTCCTACAATGACAGAAATCTGGTCTTTCTCCATAAAATACAGTAAGAGCATTAAAATAGACTTTTTTGATTGGTCCTGAACATTCTAAACAATCACAATAAAAAGTTTTTCACATCACTCATGACTCCAGAAACATTAGGGGCCTTACATGAAGCAAAATGCTGGGCGTGAATGTTTTTGCAGATTCAGGCTCCAAAGAACAGAAAAGAAGAAAAAACAAACAATGGTGTTTTTAAACAATGAATGTTGTTTTCCTCTAACCATAAGGGAGTTTTAAAACTTGACAAATCCATTCAGCTTTCAAAGCATTCCACATTCCCCACCCACAAGCAAATGCCAGAAGGTGCCAATTTGAGCCAACTCTGAGCTCAGGAATGGTTTTCTAAATAATGGATCAGATTTCTTGAATGTCCACACTCCACAAATGGATACCCAGTCTCGTCCTAATTGGTCTGATGAAAACTACTTAGCCATTTATCAAGCTATTAATTCAAAAAGAACATTTCAGCAAGAGATAAGATAGTGAGGCAGAAATGCAGGAACAGCAAATGATAGGGTATTACAACTTTGAAAAGATTGAAAATCACTGCCTTAGGTCTTTGAAGTTTTAGAGCTACATTGTGCATAGGCTCAATTTTAATGAAGGACTTTCTGGGATAAAAATGTTTCTGATTTTATAATGAAAGCAATTTCCTCCATTTACAGGAATTGATTTCCTTTGGAGAGGACAAAGAAAATCGTATTTCATACACTCATTACATTTATTTAACTAACATTTTTTGGGAAGCATGCCCTGTGCCTGATACCATGCTATGCATTAAGAGACAAAAACAAAAAGATAAAGATCTCGTTCTGTAGCCTAGCCATGAAGACAGACAAGCAAAGGAATAGTGTAATAGATCCGACAAAAGAAGAATGCACTAGCAAGTGAGAAGTGAGGTTAGAGTTGAACAGGAACTGTGTTGCAAAGATTTCGGGTTTAATTTTGTAAATGATGCAGAGTTAACAGTGATCATGAGATTGTACAAGGGTCATGCTATTATCAACGTGGAGAATGATTATAGTAATGGATTGTTATCAATGTGAAGAGACATCCAAGGTGGGTTGAGTTCCACTTTTTTTTTTTTTTTTAGTTTATTGAATTTTGATAAATGTTTCCACCTACCTAACCATCACCTCAATCAAGATACTTAACATTTTTATCACTGCTGTGAGCTCCATGAGTTTTAGTGTCTTTAAAACACCATCCACTCTTGGTCCAAGGCAGCTCCTGATAAGCTGTCATGATAGATTAGTTTTTCCCGTTGTAGTTTCACTTGAATGGAATGGTACAGTAAGTACTTTCAGACTGGGACTAGGAAGGCCCTAAGTTGCAAAATGGAGCAGACATTCACTCTCAGTTTCATGCTGGCGTTGACCCTACAATGTACCCTGGACCATGTTCTTTTGTATGTTTCTTTTGCTCAGTGTACTGTTTTTGAGATTTTGTTATGTATTTCAGTAGGGTTTTTTTTTTTTTTTTTAAGATTTTATTTTTGAGAGAGAGTGAGAGAGTGAGTGCACAAGTAGGGTTTAAGTGTCAGGCAAGAGGGAAAAGCTGGCTTCCCACTGACCAGGGAGCCCAATTCAGGGCTTGATCCCAGGACCTCGGGATCATGACCTGACTGACTCCAGGATCTCAATAGGTCCTTTTTACTCCTGGGTAATTATTTTTATATATTATAATTTATCCATTCTTTCATTGATGGGACATTTGGACTGTTTCCATTTTGGCACTTTTAGGAATAAAGCTTCTATGAACAGTTGTGTGTTGACATGTTGTCCTTTCTCTTGGGGAAGTATTTAGGAGTGGAAGTGCTGCATCATATGGCAAGTAAAGTACTGAAATTGACAAGACTGCCCAATTATTTTTAGTGGTTGTACTACTTTACACTCTTATCAGCAATGTATGAGAATTCCAGTTGCTCCACAGTTTCACCAATACTTATCAACCTTTACCTTACCTGCCTATTCTTAGCTGTGCAGTAATACCCAGTGCAGTTCTGATAGTCATCCCCTGATGATTATAACACTGGGCATGATTTTATGTGATGATTGAGCATTTATGCATTTGTGTGAAGTATGTTAAAATCTTTGCCCATTTAAAAAAATTGGGTTGTCTTATTAATAAGTAGGAATTCTCTTTATATTCAGGATACAAGATCTATGTCAGATCTATGTATTGTATGTATCTTCTCCAACATAGCTCCTGTGTTCCACTATTCATAAAAATGATTCCACAAACACTGATACCTCCCTTTCTGCTTTCCATTCCACTTCCCCTTGTCCCCTAATCCTTTATAAGTGCTAGTTCCCAAGGAGTAATTCCATTATGATCAGAGAACTTATTTTGTATGTCTTGAATCCTTTTAATTTATTGACACTTGTTAATGGCCCAGAACATGGTCTATCTTTGTATGTGTTCCATGTGCTCTTGAAAAGAATGTGTAATCTATTGTGGACTATTGCTGTGTTCTATAAATGTCACACCAAACAGGTTGACAGTCTTGTTCAAGTCTTTTATGTCCTTGCTGATCTGGATAGATTTTTTTCTTCTAAAGTCCTTCATTAGAATTTAGCCTCTGTACAATGTAGCTCTAATATTTGTCTTCTTGTTCCATGAAGCACTGACAGAAGGATCTTCAGATCTCCAACTCTAATTGTACATTTGTCTACTTCTCCTTACAGTTCCTGTTTTGCGTATTTTGAAACTGTTACTAGGTAAACAAGCACTTAGGGCTGTTATGTCCTCATGCTGAACTGACCCCTTTGCATTACAGAATGATCTTTATCCCTGGTAGTATTTTTTGCGCTGAAATCTGCTTTTCTATTAACATGGTCATTCCTGCTCTTCTTTGATTAGTGTTGGTATGGTGTGTATTTTTCCATCCTTTGTTTGTTCTTTATTTTTTTAAAAAAAGATTTTATTTATTTATTTGACAGATAGAGATCACAAGTAGGCAGAGAGGCAGGCAGAGAGAGAGAGGAGGAAGCAGGCTCCCCGCGAAGCAGAGAACCGGACGTGGGCCTCGATCCCAGGACTCTGGGATCATGACCTGAGCGGAAGGCAGAGGTTTTAATCCACTGAGCCACCCAGGCGCCCTGTCCTTTATTTTTAAGGTGTGTCTTTCATTATCCTAACACGGCTTTTCTGAACAAATAATTGCTTAGAGACAAAATTTTGAAGATATTTTATTCAAAACTCTCCATCTAGGAGAAAAGACATATATCAATGTTTACACATGCTTTAATAACTTATTTCACTGTACAACTTACATTCTGTATCACAGTACAATAAACCAGCAAAGAAAATAATCAGTACTCCTTAGTATCATCTCACCTAGAAAGCACTGAGTAAGGGGTACAATAAGGTGTTATCTGTAAATTCTTTCATGACTAAGCCACAGAGGGCCAGTCATCCAGTACCATTTGTGTCTATAAATCAAGATGTCTATACTTTTCCTATCAGTGATGTGAAAGGCTAATTAGGACCTTTCAGAAAAGAACATGTTGGTTTTGGTTCAATTTGGTGAGCAACAGCAGAGGGGCTTTGTCACTTCTATCCCTTTCTTATAAATATTTTTTTCCCTTTTATGTAGCTTCCACAGTTTTAAATAAAAATATTTTTGATGCTTGTATATACTATTCTGTCAAAACTATTCTAGTGCAGAATTATATTAATCAGTTATTTTATAGCTAGCAAAATGGTCCAAACACATTAAGGAAACACAAGAAATTGATCACTTAGTTTTTGCCCAAGTAGCACCTAGTAAAATAGCACATCAGTAAAGTTCTTCCTGCTTTCCTCACGTGATGCAGGCAAAGAAACCTGCCAACTTAAAAAATATGGGCAGAAATAGAAGAAGAAAAAGGACAAGGTATTATTCTCTGCTCCTGAAAAAAAGATCTTACTAGTTAGTACATTCTCTATTGCATTCTATAATCTCGGGAGTCACAACTGCCAAATCAGGGTGAGAATCTACAAGAGGAAAATAAGATAAAAATGACTGACTAGTGTAATCTGTACTTCTTCTAAGTCATTATATTTTTCAAGAAAAAAAAAAGGCACAGGAGGTACACATTTCAATTTGGCTCAAAAATAATAAAAATTTAAATAGTTGGCAATAACTATTAAAACATAAAATCCAATTTCCTCTCTTTTCTTTGACAGAGCTCAACAAACAAGTACACAAACAAACACACACGCTGGCTATAGTTCACCACAATCCATGTATAGCATGACGTTTTTACACAGACTGAACCCTAAGGTCTACTAAAGTCTATAAAGTAGGATCTAATAATTGATTTGAATTAAACATCTGCCTGCTCAATATATTCTTCCTAAAACTTAACCTATGTTCAAGGAACACCAAGAGATGAAAAGACAACTAGTATTTTATCTGTGAAAACTAACTCAGATTTCACTGTGGTACATGTAAACCATGAATTGTAAGTTTCAAACAACAGTAGTTGTGGTCAAGTTTATACTCCATTACGTATCTTTAAAAGATAGCAATAACATTTACTATGACTGTAAACCTAAGTCTGTATCCCAGGATAGCACATCTAGGGAAAGATGCACCCATTATAACAACACACCTGACATCCTCTTACAAGCTTGTGACAACTGTAGTGTAACTAACTTTAACTGCATTGCCGAGCAGGGCTCTAGGACATGAACCGAGGGAATGATGTTTCCCATACCACCAAGCTACTTCAGCAGCAGTCATGACTGTGACGAAATATACTTAACAAGTTACACATTTAAAAAGTCATTAGAACATCTCGTTCTTGTACACTAGTATAGAAAGGTCTTCCAAAGATAAACGAGTGTAAGCCTGGTTTAATTTTCTCAGCTAGAGCCATTATTATGTTAAGGTCGCCCTCTGCTGTTAAATCAAGGTCTATCTTCAGATTCCGTAGAGATTTAAAGGGCTTTTTCCCCTTCTGCCTATAAATAATGAAGAAAAAAAAATTATATTTAAAAATATAGAAAATGTCCCAAAGGAATAAAACAAAACACAAAAACACAATGCACAAAGGTTTTCATTCCATGTGGTTTCACTTACGTATCATCTTCTATATATTTTATTAGTGTCAAGGCTTTTCTGTGAAGGACGAGTAGAAACTGTGCAAGGAAAGTACTCCTGAGTGACAAACCAGGTTTCAAATGAAAAACCTACAGGAAAATGAATCACTTTAATAAATTATTTGCTCCAATTCTTCTTATACAGCATGTTTTCATCACAGTGTTGACAACGTGGCAGATAACACACATTAGAGTAGTTCTCCACAACCATTTGCCCTGATGCCCCAACAGGAAGTAGAGTCTATCTAGAGCAATCACGTTTTTCTGAAGTCATCTATTTTATCTTTGAAAATGAACTCAAATTTTGCATCCTACCTCAGAACACATCCCTATTTACTTTATTATTAAGAATCATGACATGGGGGGGGGCGCCTGGGTGGCTCAATGGGTTAAAGCCTCTGCCTTCGGCCCAGGTCATGGTCCCAGGGTCCTGGGATGGAGCCCCGCATCAGGCTCTCTGCTCGGCGGGAAGCCTGCTTCCTTCTCTCTCTCTGTCTGCCTCTCTGCCTATTTGTGATCTCTATCAAATAAATAAATTTTAAAAATCTTAAAAAAAAAAAAAAAAAAGAATCATGACATAGGGCACCTGGGTGGCTCAGCTGGTTAAGAAGCTGCCTTCCGCTCAGGTCATGATCCCAGGGTCCCGGGATTGAGCCCCATGTCGGGTCCCCTGCTTCTCCCTCTGCCCCTCCCTTGGCTTGTGCGATCTCTGTATCTCTCAAATAAATAAACAAAATATTTTTAAAAAATCATGATGTAGGGGCGCCAAGGTGGCTCAGTCTTAAAGCATCTGCCTTCGGCTTAGGTCATGATCCTGGGGTCCTGGGATCAAGCCCTGCATCGGGCTCCCTGCTCAGCTGGAAGCCTGCTTCTCCCACTCCTACATACCCATCCCTGCTTGTGTTCCCTCTCTCGTGGTGTCTCTCTGTCAAATAAATAAATGAAATCTTTAAAAAAAAATCATGTTTTTATTTACTTTCATTTGTTTCATTACATATTTAACTTTTTCTGCCCACATCTCCAAATAAAACTGAAGCTCCCAAAAGTTGAACCATGCTTATAGACCAAGGATTTGAGATATTCTTCTCTCTCTGCTACTGGGGGTAAGGGTACATGTATAGTGGTAGAATGCTTTTATTCAGCTTGAGAAGCATGGCATTAATTGCATGACTATGAATAATACCTGAATTATGCAATATGTCACAGACCACATAGACCTGGATCTAAAGTTATGAGTTAATCTAAGGACCTCATCATTTCAAAGCTACCTCGATTATACTGCTTCCTGGCCTGGCCCCCAGAATATTATGACAAAGCTGTTATATTAAGAAATAAGGCCCATATAATGTATAATTTCCTTCAAGTGTTAAATAGATATTTTTCAAAAGAATGAGACAATAGCGATGTTATTATTTCAGTATGAGTATACTGTTTTAAAGACATTTTGGCTCAATTAAGGTATATAAAAAATATTCTCCCTTCCCCAAAAGAGTGATAAGTTAGTGGTTGGAATTAAAACATTATTTGACTAGGATATATTGCAAATTTCATTGTTAATATATAGGCTACACCCATTAGCAATTCAAAAGAAGCAGCATGTAGACACTTTAGAAAGACCTGAAACATTACAAAAAGATAATGGCTTAAAAAAATAATGACTTAATTCTATTATGTTACATATATAATGTGGTATACATTAGAAATGTCGTATACATTAGAAATGTAGAAATGCAATGTAGTATACATTAGAAAACACATCATATCATTCATTTTGACAATCTCAGGTTTAACATTTACCTGATCCAGGAAGGCTTTTACTAAGGTGTCTCTGTGTAAGACATCTTGAAAAATATTCCTATGAAGAAAACAGCCCAAATGTTGAAATGGCTACTTTCCAAAATCTCTCACTCCAGCCAATAAATTAAATTCTTAGAAATGAAATATTACATATAAACATATTTATGAAAATTGTATGTGTGTATATATATATACGTATATAAATATAAATATATTTGGAAATAATAAATATATACTAATTTTAACTCAAGGATACACTTGTGTTTTACTGGAGTTTGTCAAGCCACTATGTCATTATTTTTCTCTTAAAGATATAAACAGTCCCATGGGGTGCCTGGGTGGCTCGGTGGGTTAAAGCCTCTGCCTTCGGCAAGGGTCGTAATCCCAGGTCCTGGGATTGAGCCCCGCATTGGGCTCTCTGCTTGGCGGGGAGCCTGCCTCCTCCCCTCTCTGCCTGTCTCTCTGCCTACCCATGGTCTCTGTCTGTCAAATAAATAAATAAAATCTTTAAAAAAAAAAAGATATAAACAGTCCCAAGAATAGCACGTAAGTCGCTATCAATCTATCTTTGAACCGTCGCCTTATAAAAAAATGTTGAGAGCCTTAGAAAATAAATATGATTACTATTTCCTGCCATCTCAAAAAAAATAAAACAACAAGAAAAATAAACACCATTACCAGCAAAACCCAAAACAAAAGGTTAACTTATGTTATAGTAACTTGTAAACACTGTTCAGGAAGAAAAAGATAAAAG
Organism: Mustela putorius furo; assembly: GCF_011764305.1. NCBI lineage: Eukaryota > Metazoa > Chordata > Mammalia > Carnivora > Mustelidae > Mustela > Mustela putorius. Next base: position 13,705,150 of record NW_025421375.1, read on the forward strand.
GCTAAATGCTAAGAGATATTCAAGTGGGATTAAGGAACATCGTGACCACTGAGTTGTATCAACAAACCTATCACCAGGGGAGTTACATGAACTAACTACTCAGGAAAGTGTTATCTACCTTGACAATGATCAGAATAAGAAATTAAGACATAATACACCCCAGAGATCATGTATCTCTAACACACCATAAGGTAAGCAATTTTTCACTGAAAATGGTATGGATCATCACTGAACTGACAAGAAAGGCAAACAAAGAGGGGTATGTGCATAGAGAAATAGGAAAGTACCTAAAATTTCCTACTCTAGGAAATGGGTGTACCAAATTACAGAAGAAGGAAACTGATGAAAAAAAAATGCAGCAATGCATGATTACTAGCTGGCAGCACTCCTTTTCACTGTCTCTGTCATCAGTGAATCAGATGAAGTGACGCATTAAAAAAGTTTATTTCCAGTGACTCACTTTTCATGTAGTGGCAGTGAGTGAGATTATTTTTAGAAGTTAAAGTTAAAATGATCTTAAAAATAAATAATATTGCTTAAAGAAAACTAAAAAGTAAAATAGATATGTAATAGGTAAATTTAATATACAATCTAATGGTAGAATATTATTTTTGGACAATTTCATGTTCAGAAAATTTACTTTGGAGTTGTAAATAAGTTTTAAAAATTAATGACCTTATTTTTTTTTATCATCAGTAAAAGAAGACTAGCTGGCAAATCGAAGTCTGTCAAATCCGTGAAGCAATCAAACACAACTGGTTAAAATGAGTAAGAAATGCTAAAAGAATACATATACCTCTTCTAAAAAAATAAAAATAAAATTACTAGATGGTAAATCCATTCTAGAGTTAACTAAATTCCCCAAGAATGAGCTCTGAAGTAACCACAAAAAGGGGAGAAAATACTAAACACTTCAGGAAAGAAGAAAATGATTGAAAGCATGGATTAGTTTTGAGAATTCCTACACATGTACCACAATTACCAATACTTGAAAAACTTGTCACCCAGATACAAAACAGAATTCCGGTTTTGACTAATTCATTTCCTAAACTAATTTCCTTCACACTTTCCACGGAACCCACAAAAACAGTGGAGAGCTGGAAAGAGATGGTCCTAACGATGCGTTCTTTCTTGACTTAGAGACATGTGAGGCTGGGGATCCTGCGGATGGGGTGTTCCTTTTCTATGCTTTCGGTCAACATCTTCTGTGTGACTATTGGTGCTCTGCATGTCCCCTGGCTCAGCTTCCAATGTTTCTTACAAATACAGGACAGGGTTGCTGGCTCCAATTTTATTGCTGCTTTATACACTCAAACAAGAATTAGCACAGTTAACATTTATTGAGCACATTATATGTGCTGGGCACTCTAAATTGATTAAAGAGAACCATCAGGATATACTGCATTTCTTCTCCTGATTTAGAACCTAAGTATTTGGTTTGGGTTTTATAATTCTTTTTATCATTTTCCCCCTCTCTAATTGGGCCCACTTTCAACATTTTATCATTACTTATTCTTTATTTAATTTACTGATCAGACTTTATGAATAAAAAAAAATGAAAAACAATATAAAATGCAAATAAAAGAATGCTCTATAAACATTTTCACAGTTCTGTTGTATTCACATATCAAGATAAAAAAGACTCAGAATTATTTCTTTGGTTTAGATAACAAGACTTTTAATGGCTCTTACATATTAGACTGTAGGCAATGTAAGTAAGTGTTGGGTCTCTATATTAGACAGTCCAACCTTACCAGCACCTATTACCATGCCTAGGGCCTCAATATATATTTGTTATGTAACTCCTTGAATATTTACTTTTAGGGACTAATCTAACCTATCTCTGCAAAACATAATTATATTAATAAAAATAGACATCTAAGGAAAAAAAGGCAAGCTTAACCAAATTATTTCTTCGAGCATAATTCTCTTAGTAGTATTTCCTTCCTTTCAAACACAGGCTTTTGTTTTTACTCATAAAAGGTACAATTTCATAACACTGTTTAACAACAGTATCATTACATACAGATCTGGAGTGAAGCTTTCGTCTGTACAGATGATAGTATCCTGAGCCATGTCTTCTTCTGAAGTGGCTCTCCAGAACGCTGTCAGCTCAGACCTCATGTATCTACGCTGATTATAAATATGTTCGTGACATGGTGGCATCTGCTTGACAGTATTGACGTCCACATCTATGTGTGTGGTGGGATAGGGAGCATACATGACTTGCCGGAAGGGGAGCACAAAGCTTCCAGTTGAATCCTGTCATAATGAAAAGAAAATTTACTCTCTTATATGCCAAAAGATATGAAGAATTATTTTTTAATTAGAAAAACTGGCTTTCCCAAGTCCATCTCTGGAAGTTTACCTCAGGAAATTAGTCACGATAGTGTGCAAAAGTTTTAGTGATATGTGCACTACAGCATTGGTTTAAACAGTAAAATACTAGAAAATAAGCTAAGCAGCAAAAAAAAAAAAAAGTGCTTAAATAAATGAAAATGTTTTTTGTTTACTTGCTAAAAATTAATTTGAAGTTTATGTATTGATATAGAAAGATTTTCATAACATATTGTGGAAAATGGAGGTTAATATATGTGGAGGTGGCAGGGAGCTGTGTCAAAGATACATACAGAATAGAAAGATGAGAAAGATATATGCCAAATACATGCCAATAGTGGTTATTCATTGGACTATGAGATTATGGGGAACTTTATTTTCTTCTTGTTATTCACATGTTTTTTTAAATCTCAATGAATATGTATTTTTATAAGTAAAAAATGGACTTCTTTCCAGGTATTGTCATTTAGGCAGTTAAATACCATGTAAGAAGTATCTACTGTGTATGAAGCATGGTGGTATTGGTTACAAATACAAGAGAGACTAGTTTAAATTTTTTACTCTTCTAATGCTGTAGTAGACATCTTTATAAGTCAGTCTTTCCCCTTATACAATTGTTTCCCTAGGATGGAATTCCAGAAGTAGAGATAGTAGGTTAAATGTCTGAACATTTTTAAGGCTCCTGACATATAATGGTAAAGTATTTTCTGAAAGGCTTAACAATTTATACATGTACAGAAAACTGCTAAATATTTTTTCATTAAATTATAGCTTCAAGTCTTCCTCTACGCATCTCATAGAGGTCATTTTCACGGATAAAATTACATAATTAAATAAGAGGGTGCTGAGGAAATAAAAGTACTAAGTACCCTATTATGTCTGATAAAAAGAAATTCTAATTTTCATATTTGTGCAATTCAAATTGGAAATGAGTTTCCCTTAAGTAGTTTCTGTATTTAAATATTTAAACATTATTCTAAGCCCAGAGCATGCACACTACTGAAAATGCAAAAGCTGATTATAATTTTTATTTGCAACACTTTTTAAATATATTTTTTTCCCTTTGCTATGCCTAGATTCTCAAGAAAGCATTCACGATGAATCACATAAGCATTAGGAAATCTACTTTCTTACATCTTTTGACTATAACTGAAATATCAATGATAGATTCAGTAAAGAGTCTTCCCTGTAATTACTGAAAATAAATGCTAACTTACCCATATCTGCTTTGCTCCCTGAAAAGTGGACTCAATTAGTTAGAGAAAGACAAGTACCATATGATTTCACCCATATGTGGAATTTAAGAAAAATAAACACCCTCCCAAATCCAGACAAACCTAAAAGCAGACTCTTCTTTTAAATCTTTTTTTTTTAAAAGATATTATTTGACAGAGAGACAGAGATCACAAGTAGGCAGAGAGGCAGGCAGAGAGAGAAGGGGAAGCAGGCTCCCCACTGAGCAGATAGCCTGACACGGGGCTCAATCCCAGAACCCTGAGATCATGACCCGAGCCAAAGGCAGAGGCTTAACCCACTGAGCCACCCAGGTGCCCCTAAAAACAGACTCTTAACTACAGAGAATAAAACGATAGTTACTAGAGGGGAGGTGTGTGGGGGTGTAAGACAGCGAGTGATTAAAGAGTACACTAATCACGATGAGCAATGAGTAACGTATAGAATTGTAGGATCACTATATTGTATACCTGAAATTAATATAATGCTGTATGTTACCTATACTGGCATTAAAAAAAAAAAGAAAACGAAAAGCAGACTCAAGTAAATAAAATTTTTTTTTAAATAATTAAAAAATACACAAATGTGAATATATATCTGTGATTTGTTCAAATTCTATACACAGTTCTTGAAGACAGGAAGCAGTTTAAAATTTTCTTTCAATAAATGATACAGTACATAAACAAAAAATGCTAATGAAAATTCAAATTCTTTTCAGTTAAAAGAAAAAAAAGTACCCATTTTTGATGTACACTTGATTCAAGCACATATTAAAAACAAATAATCCTGAGGTCAGACAGGCAGCTATAGGAAACCAAAGAGAAACACACAAAAAGATACTCTAAGATGTTTTACTCATACTAATTATAAATCTGTAAGACATATACTCAATACTCAGTTCCTTGGCATATAAACATGAGATGTACTACATGCTAACACTCAAAATATATTTATAAAGAATGTCAAAAATGATTTTAAAAAGTTGCTTTCAGTTTGACAAATGGAAGTTATACCTTTAGCAGACCTTGTACAAAGAGCCCTGACTCGTACTTAAATGATGATTCTGCTTCACATAATCTGGAACATTTTCTCTCTGCTGGAGTCAGAAAAAGGCATAATGTTCTCACTATCTGTAAAAGAAAATATTTTAGAATTAAAATAGGGAGTTAAAGGCCACTGGTTTGCTTATGAAAGAAATGTGAATAGAAACTTCAACTATTATTGTCAATAAAATACATCCTGAGAACAAAGTATTCCTTAGTCACCTTCAGGAGTCCATAGGACATCACAGTTGTTGCTTAAAATAGGAATTCTGTGGTCAAGTAAGTTCGGGAAATGCTGGTAAATGCACTGTATGATATTTCAAAACCTTTAGTGTTTATGTATTGTGACCTTCCAGATGACTGATATAATATGCATACTATATTCAACATATTTGACCATGGAACCCTTATCTCACTAAGAACTAATGACTTAATTATTGATTTTATCTCCATAGAGTAGTAACTATTTTTCAAACAAACAATTCTGGACAAGAAAACTAAATGCAGTTAAATTAGGCAGAATTATGGCTCCTGTTGAATGGTGAAATCCCATTATAATGAATATTAGGAGTCTCCAAATCCTCCAATAGAATGAGAATTAATTCTATCAAATTCGACTTAAAATAAGCAAGCCATTGGTTGGGGCTTGGAAATCTATAATTCTAACAGGATTTGATCTATAGCTCTATTAGGAAAAGTAAAAAGCCATTTAAGTATGTTGGAATTCAGACTATGTTCAGACAGTTTTTCATTATAGAGTGATGGCAACCGTTTCATATTAAAAAAATAAAAAACAAGCAATTATGCCAGAAGAGGATGTGGGATGAAAAAAGTGTTTTAAAAACAAAAAGCCCCTCAGGGTGCCTGAGTGGCTCAGTCAGTTAAGCATCTGCCTTCTTAAGTGTCTGCCTTTTTAAGTGTCTGCCGGCTCAGGTCATGATCCCAGGGTCCTCTGATAGAGCCCCACATCGGGCTCCCTGCCCAGCAGGGAGTCTGCTTCTCCCTCTGCCCTTCCTTGTGTGCTCAGTCTCTCTCTCAGACTGTCTCAAAAAAATAAAAAATCTTTAAAAAGTTAAAAATAAAATAAAATAAAATAAAAACAGAGAGCCCCAACCACAGAGCCGCCTTCTTTCAAAAAGCTACTGGGAAGTCCTTCTGTGAAATCCAAAGGCTGTAGGTGACACAGATAGAAACCTACCTTCTTGGGGTAACAAATATAATAATAAATTGCTAGACCAATAAAGTAAGAGGTATACTAACCTTTCATAAATGGATGTATGAAAAATGTAATTTTGGTAAATTAAGGATCAGGCAAGCATACAGGGTAGCTTATTAAAAGAAAAAAATACAAATGAATTTGTCAAGGACATAATTATTTCTAAGATAATTCCTGTGTAAAACATAAAAAAGAAAAATCAGGTTTGCTTAAATTGATAGATAAGTGCAACTTACCTCTGTCTAATTAACAGTCAGTGAAGAAAAGTACAAAATCCCTTAGTTTTTGCCTAATGCTTGGAAAGATTCTGTTTCCCTCTCCCTCTGGCCCTCCTCCTGCTTGTGATGGCTCTCTCTCTCAAATGAATAAATAAAATCCCCTTTTAAAAAATAAATTTATTTATTTATTTGTTTGTTTGTTTATCTGAGAGAGAAAGAATAAGAGAGGGAGTATGAGAAGGGGAGGGTCCGAGGGGGAAGCAGACTCTCCTCTGAGCAGGACTCAATCCTGAGACTCCAGGATCATGACCTGAGCCCAAGGCAGTTGTTCAACCAACTGAACTACTCAGGTGCCCCCAAATGAATAAATAGATCTTAAAAAAAAAAGGTACATGGTTATTATCCTATTTATTAGAAGAGATGTCAGAAAACAGAAGACAAATATTTTTTAAAAATACCTTCTTGTAAGAAATTCTTAAAACTATATAATACTGAGAACTGTATAATATTTATGAATTATCAAAATGAAATGGATAAATGATTTCCTATTTAAGCAGTTGAACTTATTTTTGTCACAGGGTGTCACACAGTAATTTAGCCAAACTGTATTACCTCCTTATACTATTAGATTGTCTTGACTGCAAGCTAACTTTTAAATTATAATCCATGATATGTTAGCAGCATTAAGAAGTCAGATTATTGGCCAGATTATAAAATATATTACCTTATTTACTTTTTCTGCACTGCTACCTACGACGACAGAACAGCCACAGGTTTGCAAGTGTGAGCTGATGGCACTGCAAGGAGAAGGAAAAAGATGAAAAAACACTGCCAGTAAAAAAGTCACAAACGAAAACAAACAAAAAAGGGCAAGTGAACTTCAAACAACTGAGACTAGCTTGATGAATGCCAAGCTACAAGAAAAATGCCATCTCTTATTTCCTATAGTACTTTACATTTTCCTCAGGCCTTTCACAGAGATTCTCCCATTTGAACTTAAAACCCAGTTAGTAAAATACTACCATTTTATAGTGAAAGAAACTGAGGTGTAGAGAGGTTAAGTGATTTATTTAAAATCAAATGGGATTAAAAGTAATTATATGAATGGCTGACAGGCAGCAGAATCAGCACTGAAGTGCTTCTGAGTCAAGCTATGTAAGGCTTCTAGGTTAAAAACACTCACGTCTCTGAGATTCTCTGAGGAAAACTCTATGGACATAAGAAGCAAATGCTTTATCCTTTCATTTCACATTGAAAAAAATAAAATTTCACAATATTCTTTAATTGTAAAGAAACACTAAGGTAGAAAATGAGATTATACATGCAGAGAGAGCACTTAGTATAGAGACTGACTCACAGGCACCTGATAAATTTTGGCTGTTATTATTGTTACTACATTTTCCTTCAAAGAAAGAGAAATACAAAATGTCAGCTATTATGTACTTATATGTTACAGGCACTGTTTTTATGCTTAATATGATTTATCTCACTCAATTCTTACAACAAATCATATGAAGTAGATACTATTATTATTCCTATTTTACACATGAGGAAATGGGGGCACAGAGACTTCAGGTAGCTTGCCCAGGTTCACAGAGCAATAACCCAGGGAGTCTGGTTTCAGGGCCCACACTCTAAAGTATTAAAATCTGCTGAAAGAGAGAAGGATCAGAAAAAATACAAATAATTTTCTTTTCTAGGCCTAAATAACTTAATTCCATACAAACGAAATTTAATTTGTAAGGGTTCTGTGATATTGTGATTTTATATATGGCCTTCACCCCCAGTACCCCAAACCATTGGAATTTCCCAAGTGTAGGAAATGATAGATATACCTTTGTTATGTTAATGAGGCAACTTTGGGAAAGCACTTAGGATGGGGACTGATTTGCAGGTGGAGCCAACCATGTGACAAGGGTTAAAACTTTCAGTCCCTCCCCTTAACTTCTGGGGAGGGAAAAGGGGCTGGAGGTTATCTCCAACGGCCAATAATTTAATCAATCAGGCCTATGAAATGAAGCCTCCATGAAAACCTAAAAGGAAGGAGTTTGGAGAGCTTCTGGGTTAGTGAACACGGGGATCTCGGGAGAGTGGTATGCCTGGAGAGAGTACGGAAGCACTTCACTCTTTTCCCAGACCTTGTCCTAGGCATCTCTTCCATCTGGATGTTCATCTGCATCTTAGATTCTATCGTTTATAATAATTAAGTAAATGAAATGTTTGAGTCCTGTGAGCTGCTCTAGCAAATGAATGGAACCCAAGGAGGGGGCTGTAGGAACCTGATTTATGGCCAATTGGTAAGAAGTCCAGGTAATAACCTGGAATTGTTACTGGTGTCTGAAGTCCAAGGAGGGGATGGTTGGGACGTTCAATCTGTTGCCAGTCAGTCAGATTGGTGTCAGGGGGGTAGAGGAGACACAGTCTTGTGGGACTGAACTCTTAACCTATGGAATCTGACACTCTCTCCAGGCAGAGAGTGTCAGAACTGAATTAAATTGCAGGACACTGACTTTGTATCTATAACATTGTTTGTAGGGAACCCCCTCGACGCTGAAAGTGGGTCAAAGAACTCCCTTCAGTTTTAGTTTCAGCTTTAATGAGAAGTAAAGTAAGAAACCAGAACCAAACAAGCGACCAAGATTTCTTGCTGGGACACTGTGGAAACTCAGCTTCCTTAAATATTAAAAGAGTAACATCAAATGTATCACAGACATGTCATAAATGAAAAAATAACACAAAGCTAAGTAATAGTTTAAATATGCAACACTGTTCCTAGAATAATTTGGGTAGCTAGTCTCATTGTTTTCATCCTTCCAAATTGTGTCATAGGTGAGCCTAAGATTTCTACCGGCTTTATCCATCTCTTACAAAAAGAAACAAAATCCTTACTTGAGAAGAAAGCCTTCATGACAGCTGTCACCAATATCATCATCATTGAGCACTGTGTCAGCTATCTAAAACACACAAAAACAACAACAAAGTTATTCTGGCTATACTACAGCATTGAAATAACACTCTTTAAATACACAAGTTTTCTGAACTTTGGGTTTAATATGACACATTGCCCTCATTTCTAAAGCATCAAGAATCCCAATAAAACAACCTCTGTGCACTCTATAAACTTCTAGAAGAACAAATGTGAAAACTGGTCAGGCAGGTTAAGCAATAATTTTGACAAGAACAACTTCCTCTTGTGGGCTGTCAGAATCAGGAGACTAAACTTAATGACAAAGTCAGAAAGAAACAAGAATAATTTTCCTAAATATTTCTATACACACACAGAGTGTGTGATTCAAAATGCCAACAAATGATTAAGAAAACTAGATTAGTGAATGTCAATAAACTTGTGCTAACCACCATTGAATGGAATACTGCTTTGTTACAAAAAGTATCGCACTAAATACTGATTGCTTTTAATAAAGTCTGGAATTCTCCTACTTCTAAGAAATACAAAAGTAGTGAAATAAAACTAAATAAATGTAATTCTGCCACAACTATCACTGACCAAAAAAAAGCCTCTGTTTGGCTATAAAACTCAGGGTTTTATATGTGTTTGCTAAAGAGGCTGATACTTCATATGAACAGTATATATGACAAAAAATGCATACTACTAAAATTAGAATACTACTAATATACCTAACAGTAATATAACTCAAGAGAAGTGATAAGAGGTACCATTATTTCTATTTAATAATATAAGAAAGAACTTACATCTATTTCTTCAGGAACACTGTGTGATTTCATAGATGAAAGCAGTTCCATTACAGGAATTACTTCGCCAGTAAGCATTGGAATAATACTCTGACCCTGTACAAAAAAGCAAAATGAAGTGAAGAAAACTACACAATGAAGGTATTCCTGGCTTTCTGAAAGCTTGAGTTACACCACTTTGCTTTTATGAAAGACCTACATTAGTACCTGTTTTCGATAACCAAGAGAAATCTGAAGAGGATTTCTGCTTTTACCAAAAAAAAGGTGAAAAGCTAAAACAGTGTCGAGCATTTGTTTTGAAGGACCCATTACAGAAGGTGGCGCATAGCCTGAGTCCAAGGGCGGCCTGGCTGAGCTCCTGCCCTGGGAACTCTACTCAGCATCTCAGCATCAAGCTGCCTTGACTTTGGACCGTGTCTGTGAGCATCTGTGCATTAGCTTGATTTTTTTGTGCATCCATTAGTAGGATGTGTTCTAAGGTATCAGAGATGCTTAAGGGGGTTATTTTTTGGGTCTGGGAACACTCAAAAACTTTTCCATATAAATTAATGGTAACCACTTCTTTATGGTCATTTCAGTGTATAACATGTTTTTACAGGAACTCTCTATTTTTGGATAGTGGGGGAAAACCTGTCTAGGATAAATGGGGCAATAAAAGAGTAAGAGCTGAAAACAAAGAACATCCTTTGATAGAAATACCTGATAACTTGTTAAAACACAGCCCCAAATAAGTCTACTACTTCAAAACATTTCTAAAGGATGTACAAACTATTTAAAACTAATTTTCACTCTTCCAGGAATGATTTTCTTTAGTTAGAGTGGAATCATTGGCTTATCACTTAGCAATCCAGCAATAATTAAATTACCATGCCAAATTTAGAAAGGATTTGCTTTGATAATTATTTGAGATATAAAAAATTCTTATTGATGCATTTTATATTTAAAAATAAGGAAAACCAACCATAAAAAATCTTAGAAGTATTCAGCAAATAACTCCCTAGTAAAGCTTGAGTCAATATATTCACAATAAGTGTTAGTTCCCATATGCAAATCAAAATCACATATATCATAAGCATCAATAAAACATACATCAAAAATACAATTTTGAAATTTGTACTGTCTAGAATGAAACTGAAACCTCAATATGGAACATCACAGATATAGAGTGTCTCAAAGATGGGTGATCTCTCATTTAGTCATTACCATCACCCCGCCCCAAATTCTTGAACCATCCTGAATATGTAAACTTTTAGAGAGAGAGATGACAAACTTCTTGTAACATATCTGTTAATTTTTAGCTAAACATGTTTTTAAAATCACATATTAAGAATAATCAATAATAGTTTTTTTCTCACTCACCTCTCAGGAAACTATTTTGTTCAAACTTTTCACATGTGTCTTTAAATCTCAGTCATTCCTAGAGTCATTTTTTGAGTGATTATACCCAGTTTTTCAGAAACTTGGGAATTTAAATGTGATGCTGTCTGTGGAAATTTTATGCCAAGTCATAAGCCTCCTTGCATCCTACAGAAGGTTTCATTATTTTAAAAAATTCATCCTGTAGTAACCTCCAAACACAACCACTCACTGTTTCTGCTCTTTAAAAGAATTTTTTAAATGCCTGCTCACAATTACAATCAACACATGCAATTCAACAATAATGACTAGCTATAAAGTGATTTCCTTATAAAGTGATTTTATCAGATGATAGCTACAAGCATCCAAAACTTGCACTGAATGAAGTCAGTGACTGATTCCAGACTAATGTGTCATCCCCAAATAGTATTTACTTATTCAAAATAAAATCATGCACATGATATGAGATTTGTAAGGATTCAATTATCCAAAATAAAATCATGCACATGATACGAGATTTGCAAGGATTCAATTTATCAGGCAGCTTCTTTGCAGAAAGGATAACTGTAGGAAAATATCTTCCCCTATGTTTAGGCATATATATAGTGCCATAAACTATATCTCAGATATTTACTGTAACTGAATGCATATCCTCATCAAAGCTCAACAAAAGAACGACTACAAGCCTGAACACAGAAGAAACTCAAAAGAAAATACAGGGTTCTCTTCCTCCTGTGACTTCTCTAACTTGAACTTCTTAGCAGGACAATGTTTCCCCTTTAAAAACCTCCAGTTTGTCTAAATATACAGAAGAAGAGGATAACATTTTAGAAGAGCCCTTAAAATAAAACTTAAGAGTGGTAAATTTTTTAAGTACAGGTCTGGTTTGAAAAAAAAAAAAAAGTCCCAGGAAAAACAGAATTTTGTTGGGTCTTAAATTTCTTTATTGTTAGGTAATTCTACTAACTACTCCATAACTAGTTGGTAAAAGTGCCCCCAATGCTTGGCACTCAGTGTTCATCAACCAACAAGGCCAGGCATCTCTGGGTAAAGGGAAACCTTTTCTGGTAAGTGTTAGACCTTTCCCCAGGATTACCTCCTCTGACCTGGAAGGTTATTTACAAAAATACAGATATAATAACAATTTTGTAAAGGAAGTCATTTTATAGGGTTTTGTATTTTCCTGGTTTAAGTTCTGTATATTCACAAATTTTTAGAACAGTTACTGTTTAAAGTACTATTTTGTCTTAGGCATGCTGTAGGAGAACCAGAGTAAAGACAACCCCGTCATCCTTAGACTAGAGTTCAACACAAGAAATACTGAGGGTGGCCAGAGGCAAGGGGAGTTAAGGCAAAGAACTCTTTCTCCACTGGAGATTCTCCTTCGGGACATCTCTGCCCTGCAGTGAAATGGTTCGTATTTAATTTCCATAAGGGAAACCACATTGATGCAATCATGCATCTCAGACCCTGGTGCCTGTACCCTAAGGAGATACAAAGCCATGGGAAAACATAGCAAGTTTCCCAAGAGACTTCACATAACCAGAAGGCTGATCAGAAAGGTGAGGAATATCACTGGTAAACTGCAACATTAAATAGATAAAAAATAACTAAAATATAAATCATGAGTTTTAAAAATCCAGCATGAGACTTCAAGTAAATATCATGCTTAGAACTGTCTGTTTCCCCAGCTATCTTAGAGGAGTATACTCACTTCCCTCCTATTATAACTACGTCTACGGAAATGTTTAAGAACGAATGCCTTAAAAAAAATCTCATATAAAACTTAAAATTTTTACTATGAACCAGTTATTTAAAACATACTCTGGGCAAACAGAAAAAGAAAGGTAGCAAAATTGCTATTATTAACTTATTTAACTAAGTCTAAGATATGAAAATTTTCATCCAGTTTATTCCATTTATTTCCATAAAGGTTCTGTTCATTTTCATACTGACTCTGTCAAAATAGGATTGGTACAGCTTCAAGGCAGTAAGAAAATTAGCCCTCACTCTTCTATAGATGCATGACATGAGTTTGGTGGTGTTTGATAGTACGCAGTCTGTACCTTACCTGATCTTCCATTCTTTCCGTGCCTTCTAAGACTATCTTCTGCACATTTTCTTGCCTTTCCTGAGCAAGAGAAAATTCATTAAAATTAACAAAACATTGTGATATTTGTTTATTTTTCACAATGTAGTTAAGTGGCAGACATGTTATTGTGTAATTCAGTTCATGAGAAAAATATTTTCCACATTAGGGCAGAAAAAAAAAGGGAGGGAGCAGGAAATTAATACAACAAATCCATTTTCTTATAAACAATACAAAATAAAATAAAAACACCCTTTTCTTTGCAGGTAAAAAAAGATAACTTATCAGAAAATAGTCAATGTAACATGTGTGCATGGTTTCACAAAGGAAACTAATGGTTTGTACTTTTCAAATTAAGAAAGATCAAGTTATATGTATCTGGGCTTTCCTGATTTAAAATGATTTTCATAAACATTTAAAATAAAAAAACAGGGTGCCTGGGTGGCTAAGTGGGTTAAGCCTCTGCCTTTGGCTCAGGTCATGATCTCAGGGTCCTGGGATCAAGCCCTGCATAGGGCATTGGACTCTCTGCCCCATCTCCCTCCCTGCCTCTCTGCCTACTTGTGATCTCTGTCTGTCAAATAAATAAATATTAAAAAAAAAAAAAAGAAAGAAAACACAGTATGCAAACATAGTAAAACACTCTTCTCAAAGATACTACTCCGCCTTACTAGGAGTAAAAGCCTTACAAAACTAATAGCTATTTAACTAGTATCAAAACTGTACTAGTGTGATACTAGTACTAAAACTGTAAAGCAGAAAGGAGAGTTAAATTTGTTCTTCATGTCTGCCAAAAGTACATGAAAATATAAATATTACTAAATATTAAACTATAGCATTTAGGGGAGGAGAGTAATTTCCTCTGGCTTGACCTACAATTTTTTTTTTTTTTAAAGATTTTATTTATTTATTTGACAGAGAGAAATCACAAGTAGATGGAGAGGCAGGCAGAGAGAGAGAGAGGGAAGCAGGCTCTCTGCTGAGCAGAGAGCCCGATGCGGGACCCGATCCCAGGACCCTGAGATCATGACCTGAGCCGAAGGCAGCGGCTTAAACCACTGAGCCACTCAGGCGCCCCTTGACCTACAAAATTAAAAGGAACATCTCCTAGAAACTACTTCGTGTAACCTCCTCATTTTACAATTTTCAGAACTTGGCAAAGAAGTTAAAGAGACCAAAGGCTACATGGCCAACTGCTTAGGAAACACTTGTTTTGAACTGCCTGTACCTACACACAGTATCAAGTGAAAAACAGGGTCATGCAATGCAAAAAGAGAAAAGGTTTTATAGTTAAACGTTTCCAAGACAAACCTAGACTCTAAAGTTTACTACGATATTCTCAAGTTCTCTAAGCTTTAGCTTTTACTTGTACCATAGAACTATCATCTCCTACCTTCAAGGGTTATTATAAAGACCACTGACATCAGATTACTAGAACTATCTAATACGGCAGATCCAAGTAAGAGCTACTGTATGAAGTTAAGCGCATGTAATTTCTAAAAATTAGATATAAATGCATCAGAAGATAAATTTTCAATGGCCAGGTTAGCATGATTAATAAGCTCAAAAACCACTCACCTTGTGCATCCATATCCTTCCTTTCCTGATAATGTGTGTTAATCTATCAACACACACTCTGTGAAGTGGGAGGTAGAAGCTGAGTTCTGTCTGTGGAAGTATAATTGATAGACCGTATGTGCTCCTATCTCCATTCCAGTTTCCATCAAAGATTAATGAAACAATAATTACTCCTTTTTCAGACAAGACAAAAAACTTCACATCTATAGCCCCACTCTCTGCATTTCGGAGGATTTCTCCATTTAAGGTGTGGTTGGCAAGAAAAGTTATTTCTCCATCGCTGAGAAGTAGCTGTTCTGTCTTTGGAGCCCAAATATGTCTAACTCTAGGACCAAGAATATTGTCCCAGTAAGCAAAAGTAGCTGCTAATAAAGGTGATTCACCACTCAGAGCAATCTCTGTCTTGGCAACAGCTGGAGATGGTGGTGGACAGAGATTCGACATCACTGCATCCCATTTACCGTATTATCCAAATGCTCCAGGGATATCTAAATAATAACACACAAAACCAATGATTAGGTTCAGCAATTGTAAAGTCATACATCAGAAATTCAAAAGATTTGGGCCTATGTGGTTCTTTTCTTCAGTCAAAAAGGATTTGGAGAGATGCCTGGGTGGCTCAGTGGGTTAGGCCTCTGCCTTGGGCCCAGGTCATGATCTCAGGGTCGTGGGATTGAGCCCCCCATCAGGCTCTCTGCTCAGCAGGGAGCCAGCTTCCTCCCATTTTCTCTGCCTGCACTGTGCTTACTTGTGATCTCTGTGTCAGATAAATTAAAAAAAACTTAAAAAAAAAAAAAAAGATTTGGAAACACATCCCCTACTAGAATAGACATTTGACTACCATGGCAGGTGCACACTAAATACTTGTTAATACAATGATAATCTTATAATACATAGTAACTTGTCACCTATATTCAGGGAATATACTTGAAAATCCAAAGTATTAATGATCCAAAAAAGGGTCTTTGAACATTAACATGAAATGTCATATACTAAAGCTCGTAGAATAGACCCTCACTGCCCCCAAATATCCAGTCTATGTGCAATATAATGATTGGATATTTGGTTCCTAAACCACAGCAACCAAGAGAGCAAATTGGGAAAGGGAGAACTCAGCTAGAGGCCACCATACCTGTTGTGGGTTGAACTATGTCCCCTCCCCCCACTAAATATATGCTCAAGTTCTAACCCTTTGTATTTATCAATGTGACCTTATTTGAAAATAGGTATATTCGAATTAAGATGGGGTCATACTGGATAAGGGTGGATCCTAGTTCAAGGACTGGTGTCCTTATGAAAGATTTAGAGACACATGGACGAAGAGGAAACAGGGCTATGTAAAGACAGAGATAGGAATTAGAGTGATAGGACTACAAGCCAAGGAAAGCCAAACACTGCTGAGAAGTACTGTGAGTTAAGAGATAAGGAAGAGTCTTCCTTACATCTTTCAGAGAAGCATGTCCCTACAGATACCTTATTTTGGACTTCTAGTTTTCAAAACTGTGAGAGAACAAATTTTTGTTGTTTTACATCACTCAGTTTGTGGCCCTTTGTTATGGCAGTCCTAGGAAACTAGTAAAGACACCTGACAGTAGGAACACCTTAAAGCTGTTAAAAGGTGGTGGGGGTGGGAGAGAGAAAAAGTAAAGGAAAAGAAAAAAGAAAAAGAAGAGAGAAAGAAAGGAAGAAAAAAAGACAAAAAATTTCAAAGACACAATAAGCTAGAGCCATAATAAAAAAAATGAGGTAACAGTACTGTTATTCTCAACAAGCTCTCTGGGTTTCAGGATACTAAAGCCCAAGACTGGTATCTGAAATAACACTGAAACATCAAGATGAAGATAAATATGTTTAATATGCTTCTTAAATTTAAGAAAGCAGTGCAGCAGTACTAAGTTCATTACAAAGAGTTCTATACTAAATGGCTAAACTAAAAAGCTTCAGTTATTTAGAACATGTAAAGAACAAAGTGACTCAATGGCTATTAGTAAAAGCCTTTCACTCTGCTAAGAAAATAGACACGGAAAGAAAAACTAACTGCCCAAGGTCACAGAGTCCAGTAAGAATCAAGGTCTCCTATAAATTTTAACCCACTGAAATCTTAACACTCTAAAGCTATATACTCTCTGTGATTTTAGTGTAAAATGTATCATTCTGGCCCAATATTAAAATTGAGGGGCGCCTGGCTGACTCAGTCAGTGAAGCATGTTACTGGATCCTGGGGTTGTGGGTTTGAGCCCCCCCATTGGGTATAGAGATTACTTAAAAATAAAATGTTTTAAAAAATTGAATACGTGTATTGAAAGGCCTAAAGTGAAAAGAACCATAACAATTACATTAAAGCAAGTCTAAAATTGGGGAATCTATTCATTGTAATGATAAAGGGTAGCAATTTATAGGTGAATTATGATATACCTATCTTTGCCTATGGGACTGCTTTGGGAGGCAGCATTTGCTCTATAACGACAATTAATTTACTTAACGAATTTTATCTACATCTTGTCAAGAGAGTTCAGAGACTGCTCAAAAGCAGTGGCTTCTATTTTTAGAGTATCAGATGAGCATTTTTATCATGCATGTCAAGAATAGGTATACAGAACTTGGCAAAACACTTTATAATATGCATGTGTTGAAATGACAACGTAAAGGCAATTAATGATGTATTTTTTAGTTCAAGAATTCATTTAGGGAATATTTACTTTTTAATGTGTTATATCAACATAATAGTCGTAAACGTACTATCCTGGACATAAACTCTATAGCTTATTTAATTATCCACTGTTTTGAATAAAATGTAAACAGTTTACAAGATAGCAAACAGGAATGTAATTTGAATTCAAACTGTAATGATGCCATTGTCATCATTAATAATAAACTGGGGGCAAGGAGATGAGTTAACACACAGCCACGAAATTATACTGTAACATTTTCCTTTTGTTCTTTCTTTTTGGATAAAAAAGGTGAATAATCATAAGAACAATATTTTAACTCAAACATTTCATCATTATGTTGGAAATAAAAGCCTTTCCTAAAATCAAACTGAGCCCCAGCGCAAAATCTGGTTGGATTATGCGAAAATTTTAAACTGTGAAAATGAAATTATTACAGACCATTAATTACATTTATATTCATTGCTATTATCATTAGAAAGAAAACAAAAGACAAGCATCATGTTGAATTGCTTAGGTTAAAATTCTTCCAAAATTAATACTTTTGAGAAATGAAATGTTACAGAGAAGTATAATAAGGAGAGCTGTAAAAATAATTTTACTAACACTTAAACTCATCATCTTTGGTGAGGAAAATCCATATACATAAATATGACTGAAAAAATTCAGGTCAAAACCAATAGTCTTATCTATATATCTACAGAAGTTGGCTACTCCAGGTTATCAAACATTAGCCATAAGAGTCTTTTGAGGGAAGCCAGGATCCAAATTGGGTGACACGGTGGCTTTCTACTCCTGTAAACAAAGAATAGGGTTCATGAGGATGTACCCAATATACTTTCTGAAAATAATCCAACATATGCAGACATTAAAGATTATATTAATTACTATCTGTTAAAACTGTTAGCAGAGTATAAGGTTCAAAGCTTTGCTTTTTCTTAAACCTTTGCTAAAAGCTAGCATCTCTTCTCCCACTGGTATTTAGAAAGTTGATTGGTCCACTGCTGTTGTAAATCCGAATTCAGACATCATAAGGCTCACAATTCTTGTAACCATGCTTTCTGTTTATTTTCTAAAAGCCCTAAAAGCAGCAGGGTCCTAAGCCAGCCCACTTTCCAAAAACAGACGCTGCCCAGACCAACTTTAATGACAGTGAACTGTTAACACCAGACTGTTTGCAACATTTTCTAAGTTTTTATCAAAATTCGCAGATGAAATTTTTATCAGTGTTAGTCTCTCACTGATCCAAGTTTCTCACATAATAGGCAGGCTAACACACACTACTCCTTAGAACTACTTAATTAACATAGAGCCCAAGGGCAGGCTTGAAAACTAGGAGTCCTCATTGTTTTTTGTTTTTGCTTTTTCTCCGAAAGCAAATTTTGGACTCCTAACAGAGCCAAATAAAGAGACTATTTTATCAACTTCATAAAGAGAGAAAAAAAAATTTTTTTTAACACCTAGGTGTAACTTTCCTGGAGCAGGTTAGTGCTGGCTTTGTGCACAATAAGCAATGTGGTCTAGAACTTCTCTCATTTTTGTTTTAGATGTATAAAGAGTAGTCAATCATGAGGCGATTTCCAACTAATTCAGGGCTTTCCCAGAGTGGCAGGGTTTGGATGAGATGCTGGCCAACGGTATCTGTGTCACATAACCCCATCATATTTCAAGTATTCTGACTCCGTATTATTAATCTTCCATATATTCTCGCTTCTGTAAGGTTCCCAATATGTTAAAAGTTTTCTAAAGTCTGTTAAAGATGGTTATCAAACAGTCTTTTTCAAATTAAAAGTACAAATTAAATGTACAGCCAGACGTGTTGGGTCCCCTTGCTTTTCATCACAGGTGAGGGATGGAACAGTCTATCGGAACTTCTCCACTGGCCACAGGCACCGTTACTTCTCTAAGGCCTAGCAATCTCCATTGTTTCTGAAAGGGTCCTCTCTCTCGGGCAAGAGCATGACCTCCGTCTGTCTCCTGAACACGGGAGCCTGGCGGGGCAGGGGGTGATTCACATGCCGTGTGGGCACGTCAGACGTGTAATCAGTGCACTTCTTTCTGCAGCAGATCCTATCAGTCCGGT
Organism: Mustela putorius furo; assembly: GCF_011764305.1. Taxonomy (NCBI): domain Eukaryota; kingdom Metazoa; phylum Chordata; class Mammalia; order Carnivora; family Mustelidae; genus Mustela; species Mustela putorius. The sequence goes on from NW_025421375.1 coordinate 13,724,683, forward strand.
GATGCTCAAGTCATCATGGTCACTTCCTTTATGTGTAACCTCACTGCCCTGAAGCAATCAAGTCAGGACCCACACAGTGGGAACACAACCCGTCTCGAATTGCTCCTCAAATTCACAGAGAATGGGCAATCTTTAGAAACCTGCTTTCAAATTGTGTAGCCATGTGGGATCTCCCCCCACACCTCCCCGTGCCATTCCACCCGGCTTTATCTCCGCTCAGACCCGGGCTTGGGGTTCACCGCGCCCCACCCGCCCTCTGGCCTTCCCCAGAGACAGGCTTCTCAGTGCTCGAGGCGCTTTCCCTCGAACCCGCGGCGCAGGTGGTCCGACGGGTCGGTCTGGGTCTCACACCGAGTGCCCGGGAAGCGGCCGGCTCGCGGACCGCCGGCGGGAATGAGAGCCAGAGGCCCAGTCCCCAGCCCCCGGTCTCCGTGCCGCCGCCGCCGCCGCCGGGAAGCCGGGGGCCCGGATGGAGACAACTACTAGTCACCAGCTGGAAAACCCGATGCCGGATTTCGGTCTGGGAGCACAAGCCGAGCCCTGGGGAGAGCTGCTGCCACCGCCGCGGCCCTCGCACGGTCCCTGGACCCCGACCCCAAGCAGTCGCCTACCCGCCGGCTTCTCACTCACCCAGTCGCCAACGCCTGCGACTCAGGCGCCGCGGGCGCAGGGACCGCAACCGCAGCCCGGCCACCGCCCCGCCCCACCCCTCGCCCCGCCCCCACTCGCCCCGCCCCCGGTCCCGGCCCCTAGCGCGCGTCCCGACCCCGAACCCGCTTCACGCCTCGGTTGTTTCACGCTTGGTACTCTTCTTCTGGGTAAATTTTACCCAGTGGTTCGCCCATCACCTTCAACGAATACTACGACAGCAAGGGAGGGGAGAAACGGTGAGGAAAACAAAAGCGCACACCTCCTAAGCACACGCCTCCTGCTCTCTCTGGACCCCGCCCCCGAAGGGAAGCAACCGGGCAGCAGGGATGGTTGACGCGTCAAGCGCCATCTTTTGCGTGGGCGGAAGAAGTTGCTGCTTCGTTTTCGTTTCCTCGTGAGCCGCCGTACCTTGGTGTTGGCGTTTTCGATTTGCCATTACGTGAGCGCGCGAGGCCTGTGGAAGGGGGCGGGCCAAACTTGCTCCGTCCTTTTGTTCCATGACGTGATTCCTGAAAATGTTGAGTAAGGTGTTAGCCGAGGCAGTGCTGTTTTTAGTGGCGAGGGCTGCCTGCTCCGAGAAAGCCCAGTTGGTAGTTGCGAATGGGTTTGTTTGTGCTTGGCAGGCAGCGGGCGCTCAACAAGTGTGTGTTGAATAAATGGATTTTTTTCCTTATGACACAATTAAGTGAGCTGTGACTCCACCCCAGGTCTGGTTAGGTAATTTCCTTTTTCCACAATACATAGTCACCGCAAGTCTGTCGTCTTCACGTTGTAAACATTTTCGTAAGCTTGATTTTCACACTTTTAAACGTCGTGTTAGTGGCACCGTGTGAACGAGTTGAGGCTTTTTAGCCTTCGAGTCTGCAAGGGTATATATTCACGCCACAGATGAATGGCACTTAACATTTTTCACACTAAAAATCATACAGCACATCTTTATCACTCACGGAGGAAAAAAAGGAAGACTAAATACACAAATGCCTCCCTCAAACTTCTGCCCTCTGCAGAATTAGACACCTTATCCAATCAGCGCCATATACTCTTAGAGCACCAAATAGCTACCATTTATCTAGTTCCTGTTGTACGTCTGGGACTGGGCTCCTTAGTCTAGGGAAGAATTGTGTTTAATTCTCCCAGCCTATCTAGGGTACAGATACCGTTCTCCAGTTCTGTGCAGTTTCAAAGCCCACTGAGACCTGAGGACATGAGGCTGCTGCTAAGTTAATGACAGCTCTTCTCAGGTAACACCTATAGGAGATAATACTAACGAACCCAGTTTAGAGTAAAACCGAGATTCGGGTTAAGTACTTGGGGAAGGAGTAAAGTGCCAAAAATAGCTTTTTGTATGTCAAAAATTTGCCTATATACAGAATAATATCCTTAAGTCTCCAGCAGGTTTTCGGTTTTGTGCAATATCAACTTCAGAACAACTGTGTTTTCTAAATTCTGTGTGACCATATGGAATAACATAGATAATTAAAGTGGGTCTCTACATGTGATGTTTTGTGGCTAGTGGATGTGAATGTTTTCCCGCACGTATAACCAATTATTTAGGCATTGTGCACAAGCAGTAGCTTGTATGTTTTTCAGTGAATCAGAGCAAAAACAACAACAACAACAACAACAAAAATAGGGCAAAAGTAATTATGGCTTAGTAATGTGATCCATAATACTTGTATGTATAACATTTTACAGTTGAGGTGTGAAATAGGACAGATACCCCTTCTTCAGGGAACCAAAGAAAAAATTTGGCTCTAAAAATTTGGTTCATATTACTAAATACATAGTAATATGATCCATATTAGCAGCACCAAAGGATGGCTTGGGAGGGATTTAACCCCTATCTCCTCCAGACTCTGTCAGTCAGCCCAAATAGGCCACCTAGTGAAAATAGTAACTTGCCATCTAGTGAAAATAGAAATTTTGCTATTGAAATATTTCTTCAAGCAAGAGTCCTAGTCCTCCATTTCCAACCAGAATCTCAAGACTTTCTTTAGCAATTTTTGAGCTATCCACCTACCCACATGTTAATGAACAATCATATGAAAAGTGTCTACAACTAGAAGGGGAGCAGTGAATAAGTAAGAGGTTGGACTCTGGAATCTTTGCCTTTGATTAGTTGTGAGACTTTGGACAGCATATGACTTCTTTTGCCTCAGTTTCCTTAGCTACAAAGTGGCAAGCAGAATAATTTCTTATGGGGTTGTTGTGAGGCTGGCCTGCAGTAAACTAAGGATTTAGAATAGCACTTTCAAGAAATGATGGCTCTAATCTCAATTTTGGTAACTGTGCAAGGATAACAAAAGAAATAACAAACATCAGACAAATCTCTTAAACTGTGTACATATTTTAATTCTAATAAATAGAATACCAGAACCCAGGAAGCATTATTGGTACATAACAAATGTTAGTTATTGTCAGGAAGCCTTCTCCCCATCCACTCTTTATTAATGTATTTCAGAAATGTCTTCTGTGCTGCTTCAGAGCTGGAGCTGAGGACTTGTTGATTACCTCCCATTTACCAGGATTACAGCAAATTAAATTTAACTGTGACTGGCATGCGAACTATCTGATGTCGGTTGGACATGGATGAGGAATATTGCTATATAAACCACAGTGAGTTTAATTTCTTTAAGTAATGAGATTTTTTGTGGTTGCCTTAATCATTAGAGACTTGTCAATATGAATTTTATGGTACATTACCTCTTGGTTGGAATATGCATGAGCCAACACCCAACTGAGGTGCTTGCAGTTGGAATCTTGGTCACTGGATATAGTAAGTTAGTTCTGTGAGCCAGTGTGATATAAATGGTTTAGAAAGCTCTAGTGGGTCCATGTCTGTTCTAATGATGCATAATGTAGGTAACACTCCTGTGAGGGAACATTAGGATCTCGTGGATATTTTCATGTCCTTTTGGGACTCACCATTCTATAAACAACAAGCTTGTCAATGAGAGGAAGCACATCCTCCACCAGGTATTAACCTCTGTTTCTTCCTCCATGTGGGTGCTCAGGACCTCACAGCAACAGTTATGAATGATCTAAGGCCCAGAATAAAGGGTGCCCAGAGAGAAGAAATTCCTAGCCAACTGCAACATCACAAGATGCACAACAAGTAAGAGAACAAGTAGGAAGACAGGAGTACCAGTTTCTTAAATCTTAGACAAGATCATTAGCTAATTTCTTATAGAAGACAGATTTGAAGACACATCTTGGTAAGTTTGTCATAATTTGATGGAATTTAGATGCAATGGGTAGCGCAGAATGATAGTTCTGGTGCTGTCCTACTAAAATGCGAGAGTGACAGTGGACCGGTGGCAGAAAAGTGGCTGCGTTCAAACACAGTGACTCCTTCTATAGCCACATACTTCCCAGGTCCATTTTACACTGTGTCCCTGAGCCTATCTGCCTGTGGTTATCAAACCCCGCCCCGCAAACAGCTCTTAGCATTTTCTTGTTTATTTCTAGTTTGTACTTGACTACACTTAATAATATGTTGCTTTTAAAAGGTAGTTAGTTCATGGGTGCCTGGGTGGCTCAGTGGGTTAAGCCGCTGCCTTCGGCTCAGGTCATGATCTCAGGGTCCTGGGATCGAGTACCGCACCGGGCTCTCTGCTCGGCAGGGAGCCTGCTTCCCTCTCTCTCTGTCTCTGCCTGCCTCTCCATCTACTTGTGATTTCTCTCTGTCAAATAAATAAATAAAATCTTAAAAAAAAAAAAGGTAGTTAGTTCTTCAGTTACTTCATGTGTGACTTCTGCCTCTACCCAAGGTGGTGTGCTTACAATTTCATCATCTAACTCCTTTTTATTTTTTAGGCACTTATCAGATGATTAGTGCATGCCAGCTGGCTGATTGAAACTTTATTCCAAAAACTTAGAATTGTTATCCTTTAGCCAGGCCCCGGTCCTGCAAGGGCTTCTTTTGAAAATAGCTTTTGACTTCATGAATCAGAATCCCTGCGTCTAAGATTCAGGGTCACTTTGATTTAAAGTGGATGAGGAACTCGTGTCTTTTTGTGATCAGTATCATCTTTCCTACCCCGTTCTCCACACTATTTCTTTAGCCCAAAAAAGAAATAGAAAACCGTAAGTGTCCTTGGGGCCCTCTCAGGTCACCTAGTTTGAAAATGTTTGACATCTGTTTGTTTGTTTTTTAATTGAAATAGAGTTGACATACAATGTTAAATTAGTTTTAGGTGTACAGTATAGTGATTCGATATTCTGTATAGTACTCTTACTGACCACAGTAAGTGTAGTCACCATCTGTTGCCACACAGTTATGACAGTATTATGGACTATATTCCCAGTGCTGTACTTTTCATCTTTGTGACTTATTTGTTTTATGGGTGAAAATGTGTACCTCTTAATCCAACATCCGTGGGGTTTTGACATCTATCCTTTTTCTTCTTCAAAATTATCTTGACAAACGTGACCCTTTCTTTTCCATGTGACTGTAAGGACCGACTGGCTTCTACCACAAATAGACTTTGTGACATTTTCATTGGAGTTGCATTGAACTTACAGGCCAATTTATTGTCTTTCCATTTATAAATAAGCATAGCATATTTCTCCACTTACAACTTGTCATGTATTTTTAAATTAGGTTTTATAATTTTTTTTAAAGATATTATGTATTTATTTCAGAGAGAGAGAGAGAGAGAGCGCACGCATAAGCAGGGGAACAGCGGTCAGGGAAGAAACAGGATCCCCGTTGCGCAAAGAGCCCATGTGGGGCTTGATCCCAAGATCTTGGATCATGACCTAAACCAAAGGCAGACACTTAACCAACTGAGCAACCCAGGCACCTCTTAGATTTTATAATTGTCATGGAAAAGACACTTCCCATATTTTTTGAGATTTTTTTCAAGTTCTTTTTAATTGTGTTGCTATTAATTGTTTCTTCTGAAAATGACATTTTAAATTATTTGTTGCTATTGTTTAGTATCACTAGTTTTCTGTGTTCATCTTGTGTTTGGCAGCCTTGCTAACTGTTTTCACTGGTTGTAAATAATTAAAAACAACAAAACAAAGAAATAAACTCAAAACAAAAAGGTGCTAATCATTTCACTTTCATGTACAACTTCCAGTAGCTGCCTCTTTCCCAGGGTGTGCAGGGTCTTTAAGCATAACTAAAGGCTTTCCACAATCTGGCTTGAGCTGAATTTTCAAGGCCTCATTCTTACTGCCCTTTCCACTAATTTCTTGCAGATCTATGAGTGTTTACTGCTTTGTGACCACTCACCTAGTTCTCAAAGCCTGGAGTGCCCTTACCCCTCCAGTTGTGTATGAGGAAATCTTATTAACTGCAGCCACATGCTGCCTCCTCCAGGAAGTCTCCTTGAATTTCCCTGGTTGGAATCAGTGTGACATTTTGTTATGTACCCTTATTTTCCACCCCTCTGCTATTAATGTAAAAATCAAACTCTCTGTATTTACATTTTACAATGTAAATTATCATATAATATTGAAATTAGAATCTATTTATACACATATGATGAGCTCTGAGTATTACATACATATGATGAGCCCTGAGTAATGTATAGAATTGTTGAATCACTATACTGTACACCTGAAACTACCATAACACTGTATATTAACTGTGCTGGGATTAAAATAAAAAAACATAACAGTAAATAAATTTGAAACCATTAGAGGTGGTAGCAACAACAATGGCGTCAGTTTTGGAATCCGGCTAACCTTAGATCTGAATCCTGGTTCAGCTGCCTTGTATCCTTGGGCAAGTTAACCTAACATCTTTGAGGTTCACATTCCTCCTCTTGAAAATGGGATTGCTTTGAGGATTAAATGATAATGCACGTAAAATTTTACCCTGTTACCTGCCCCAGGGTAATTGCTCATTAGGGTTAGCCACTATTCTGACATGGTAGATGCTCAGTTGGTGTTTGTTGAATAAATATAATCCTAATCCCTAGTTTATAGATGAAGAAGAGATTGAAAGGGCAAGAACAAGAAGCTTTCTCAAGGTCATACTTTTAGTTTGGGGCAGATCTGTAACTAACACTTCTGTATGCTAGCAACCAGGTGAGAACTCTTTGCCCTTTATCAACATAATGTAAATATAGTTTTTGTCCTCCCTCGGTTAAAAGCTTCCCAAGGGCCTCATTTTACTCACCTGTGTGCCCCTTACCTCTAGGCATAGCGCCTTGCATGTTAGATTCTCAGTAAATGTTGAGTGCAATTTAATTTAAGAAAGTTCCCATCAGAATCAAGAATAAATTAAGAAAATTATTTTAGCTGGTACATAGATTTGACTTTGCAGAAATTTGCTAAGCTTTCAATGTGACACATGATCAAGAGAGATTCTGACAAGGGAAAGCTTAATTTGAATATTATTGTGTTTGTAGGTGACAAAAATAACAGGCCACTTAAGCATCAAGATTTCTAGATAGAGTAAACATTTCATATGTTTCCAAAGGAAGAGGATAAAAATTCAGACACATTATTTTTAACCTGCAGTTTTATTCATGGCATTATGAGCTTAAATTTGATTATGAAAGATAAAAAAGTATTGCCTTTATAGAAGTAATGGAATTTGATGAGTTGTTAATCATGAAGGTTAATTAGTTCTCTGTGAGAACACGCAACTGAGTCACAGGTTGTAAGTCTGTTTTCAAAAATATAAGGAGGAATGGATTATCATGTCATTGTTTTTCATATGAAAATGCATAGAGAGATATTCATCTTTTTAGTAGCTTGCCTGGGAACTTACAGAATGTCTTTTTTTCCATAATTAAGATTTTGTACTTTTTCATATAAATTTTAAAGCTATAGACATGCATAAATAATTTAGTATAGAACAATAAACCAGATGGATGGATGAGAAGTAAGTTATTACTATCAAATCATAGTATTAGTTCTCTCAAAATTTATTTTCCTCTTCAGAAATGATTCATTATTTGCTTGCCTGTATTCCATGTGCAGGGATATAAAAGAGAAATAGTGCTGGAACATTGCTGATCACATGTCAAGACTCTCACTTGCTTTTACCAAATCGTGCTTTAAGAAAGAATGAAAATATTGCATGGGAAATGACATAAAGATCTCATTCTAAACCACTTTCCCCACTAATGAACTGTACATTATAAGCCAGGAGATGTGTACATTTCTTTTCCGAACATGGGGAAAAAAGAAAAGAAAAACAGGTGGTCCCTTTGATGAATAGCAAATACCTAATACCCTTCTGCTGTTGCTACACCAAGATCCAATTATCTCCCACATTTCTTAACTGTGTTTACAAACTGCTTGTGTATTGAAGTTGAATTAAAGGAAAGAAAAATCCAAATGAAGAGGGAAAAAAAAACCCCAAAAAACAAAGTGAAGTTGAAATCCCGATCATTTTCATGCCTAAATATTGTCATGGTGGGAAAAAGACAGGCTAGAAAGCCGAGTTCAAATTCATACTTGCTCTAGGGCAGCTTGTGTACTGTCCAGCTCAGTCTGCCAAGTGCTTGTTAAAATTAATTATCATTCAGCAGCTTTCTCTCTCTAAGTAGAACTCCCAGAAAATATGCTTGGAGTGGAGAAATGCAAATTGGTTTATGAGGTAATTTTATACTCTAGGGACAGATTTTTTTTTTCCATTTCACATTACTTCCTGTTGGAAAAGGTTCATTATTATTTATATAGCAGAACAAGCCCCAAAGCCAATCCATTTCCAACCTCATTGTCACTTTCTGCATTCCATACACCACTCAATTCCCAAATGAGTAGGCTAATTCTTTCTTCAGAGAGCCATAAACTTGCTTGGGGTATTACTAACTTAGGTGACAGCACTTAATTCAAAATAAGTCTTATTCTCCAGCAATGTGTTCAAAGACCTCATTTCTCTGTGGCCGTAACTCTGGTGGGAGAGAAGTAGGCTTGTCTCTCTGATTATCAATTCTGAATTGTTCCTCTGAGCACCTTGGACCTACAATAATGGGAGCTACTGAAATACTTCAAGGTGCATGTTAGAAGACAATTATTCTACTTATTTTGCATTTAAGATGCACTTCTGAAGTGAATTTGGTTAACAAGATGGCTAGATTGTATTTTCAATGTAGTATGTTGTAATATTCCTATTTTGCAAACCCTATCAGGGCTTGTTTAAAATCAAACAGCAACATCAACAACAACACATTATTTACTTCCCTTCCCCACCCCACCCCACCCCCATACCCTGACTCTAGACTAATGTAAGGAGGGTGATTCTCCTGGAGTGACTAGTTTAATTAACTTCTGTGGGATGAGTTAGTCTTATCTGCAGGGTTCCGAGGCTAGCAGTAGAACCAATGGGTTGAAGATAGATTTTCCATCTCAACATAAGAACTTCCTGAAAGAATTGCATCAGGATAACAGTGGTAGAGTTCCCCTCCTGGAAGCATTCAGGGGCAAGCTAAACTGTGCCAAAGTGGCCATTCAGGTAATAGATGGACAGTACAGTCCTGAGAGGTGAAAAATGACTCCTTCAACTTTGTGTTCCCTCTTTTAATTGCTGCAGTGGGAAGAGAATTTACAAAGTGAAACCCCTTTGTAAGTGTAGGACTGGAACAGAAACTTACAATTCCTCTCTTGATTCCGGCCAACCCATGCAGAGAAAATGTCTGAAAGCTGTCAAAGAGAAAAGCTTCCTGAGATGATGTTTTTGTGTCTCTTTGGTATGTCTTTATGAAAATGTAAGAAAATATAAGTATGTATCCTTATCACCTTTCTTAGATAAAATTCGCATACTCTGTGGCCAGTTTTGTACTTTTTTTTTTCCATTCAATCATCTGTTTTCCTTCTGTATCAGTGTGTAGAGGTCTTTCTCGTTCATTTGTAAGAGCTGCCAAACATTCCATTCTGTGGCTGAACTGTAGTTCTATAACCAGTCACCTTTAGATGGACATGTGGATTGCTTCCAGATTGATGCTATTACAAACTATTTTGTAATGGATAACATTCGTGATTTTCTGAGTGCACAGGTATGTCCTTAAGATAAATTCCCAGAAGTAGGATTACTAGGATAAATCCAATTACAGTTTTAAAATATATTCCCAAATTTCCCTCCATAAGTGTTGTATTATTTCACTCACCCTCGTAGTAAATGAAGAGCCCACAAATTTGCCAACCTTATGTTTAGTCAAACTTGGATGTTTGAAGATGTGATAGGTGAAATATTGTAACTTAGTGTGGTATATTGTTGCATTGCTTTTATTGTGGTCACAATTGGAATCTAATCATATGTTTCAAGATCATTTGTATTTCCTTTTTCCCCGTGTTTTATATTTTGCCCATTTTTTTACTATTGGATTTTTGGTCTGAGGTTTTTTTTTTTTTTTTTTTACATTTCTAGCTACTTTTTGCATCCTGTACAGATTAGTCCTTTGTCTACAGAATGAATTATAATCTATTTCCCAGTACTTTATTTGATTTTTATTTTGCCACAGTTTGTTTGTTTGTTTGTTTGTTTTAAAGATTTTATTTATTTACCTGACAGACAGAGATCACAAGTAGGCAGAGAGGCAGAGAGAGAGGAAGAAGCAGGCACCCTGCGGAGCAGAGAGCCCAATGCAGGGCTCCATCCCAGGACCCTGGGATCATGACCTGAGCTGAAGGCAGAGGCTTTAGCCCACTGAGCCACCCAGGCACCCCATGTTCATTTTATGACATGTGAGTCATATAAATTGTGTCATAGTTGGAAAGGTGTTTCCCTACTCTAAGGTTATAAAAAATTTTCCATATCTCTTACAGTTTTCATGTTTTTGCTTTTTTAAAAAGATTTATTTATTTATTTGACAGAGAGAGAGAGATCACAAGTAGGCAGAGAGGCAGAGGTGGGGAAACAGGCTCCCCGCTAAGCAGAGAGCCCGATGCCGGGGCTAGATCTCAGGACCCCAAGACCATGACCTGAGCCGAAAGCGGAGGCTTAACCCACTGAGCCACCCAGGTGCCCCTTATGTTTTGTTTTAAATGTGTGATCCATGTAGAGTTTATCCTGGTGTATAGTGTGAATTGGGGTCCAACTTCCATCTTTTTTCCCCTAGAAAGTGACCCAGTTGTTACTCTTTAAAGGGGAGCTGGTTTTGCCACCCCAGAATATGCCACTGTGGCATACGGATTATCTTGAGCTGAAGTCATCCAAGAGCCAGAAGACTTCAGAAGAACTTTGACCTCTCCCTCAGCTAGCTAAAATTGTTTAGATGGTGGTGGTGGGGGGGTGCTGACCTAGAAAGAGAGCTATTACCAGAGATAGATTTTTATCTGAATAACCTATCTGTATGGCAGGGCAAACATCTAATTACCAAACATCTGCTCTTCTTATGGTTCTGTGAATTACCCTTCTCTCTTTTGAAGTCCCAGGCCCCTGTCTTTCTCAGCTCAGGAAGGCATATAAACCTCCACTGCCTGATTTGTCCGTGAGTCCATGTCTTTGTGACTCCTTTACATACAAAATTAAATTTGTCTTTGTCCTGTTAATTTGTCTTATGTAAGTTTAATTATTAGATCAGCCAAAGAACTTAGAGGGAAAAAGGGAAAATTTTTCTATCCCTATACTGTAAATATGGATTGATTTTAAGTGACCGTGACCATGTTAATAGCCAATATAAATAGCCATGAATATAAAAAGTGAAATAACAAAGTTATCTGACCAAGTAGCCAAACCAGTAGATTGATTTGGTTAATCCAGAGAAACAGCTGATCACATCAGCAACAATAGGAACAAACCAATGGACCAACACAAAAATAACAAAAAACAAATCAACAGGTTCTTTCAGTTTATCCTTAACCTTTATTTGATCTTCTCGAAATGGTTTAAAGAGTTCTGTTATATCTTGGTCATAACTATGGTACGCCTGGCACTGTGTTACCTCCCATCTAGTCAGTCCAAGTCAGGTGGGTCTTATTAACCTCATTAGACCTGTTGAGAGACTGAGCCTCAGAGAAGTGAGGCATTTTGCTCAGGGCCATTACTAAAGAGCGGTGGAATAGGGTTTTGATCCAGGTATAAGGTTATAAAGTCAAAAGTCTTTATATTTTTAGAAGATAGTGAATTTCATTGTCTGAGGTATATGTAAGGGGAATAAGGACACCTGATAAGAAAATGATGTATTTGTTAGACACATGCAAAACCACAGTCCTCCGTGCTTCTGCTTACCAATGCCATTGCATTCATGTCGTTCAGCTATAAAACTGAGAATGACTATATACAGACTGCCACTGTAGTTGCTTGTAAAAATTACTTTCCTGATGCAGAAGAGTAAAAAGCAAAGGCATTTAAGCTTGTCCCATATCTTTTTGGCGTTCTGCTGACTTTTAGGTAAGATTACTTGACTATGAAGCTTTCATTAAAAACTGAAGATCTTGGGTGCCTGGATGGGTGAAGCCTCTGCCTTCGGCTCAGGTCATGATCTCAAGGTCCTGGGATCGAGCCCCGCATCGGGCTCTCTGCTTGGCGGGGCGCCTGCTTCCTCCTCTCTTTCTGCCTGCCTCTCTGCCCACTTGTGCTCTCTCCCTGTCAAATAAATAAATAAAATCTAAAAAAAACCCAAACCAAACCAAACCAAACAAACAAAAACACCTGAAGATCAAGTCTATACAAAAGGGAAATCCATCACCAGGAGTGGGTAATTCAAGTCACACACTGACTTGAGGATGAATATAAAAAGTGAAATAATGTTTATGACCAGATACATTGCTAGTTTCTTGACACAAAAAGGGTCCAAAACCCCAAGTTTGTGTCTCAGTTTTAGTGTTTTATTAGATTATTTCTTTGGTAGTTGAATTGTTCATGTATTTCCATAATGTTTAAAGCTATGTTTTAACATAAACTTAGAATAAAAACGCATTTTTTCAAAGTTATCTGTTAATCCCTGAGGTGTCTGGGGCTTGTCCGCCAGTTATAGGGCTCCCTGGCAGTGAACACAGGCAGGAAAATCTTGGGGCTAGGTATCCAGAATCTATATTAAGCTGTCCATGACTGTGTTGCCTAGGCCAGGAGGTGAAGCCACAACTGGGAAGACTAAAGTCTTAGGCAGACCGAATGGGAACGGCATTCAGTGAGCAGCCTGACCAAGTAGCCAAGGGAACACAAATAGAACCTCAAGTGTGAGGTACAGACAGTTCTCACCAAGAAACAGGCAGGTTACTTCAGATGTTTTAGGAAGTTAAATGTGAGAACAGTTCACTTTAGCTGAGGCTAGTGTATAGGCGTGAAGACAGTCACTTCTCCAAGTTGCCTTTTGTGTTTGTGTGCCTTTAAAATGTACATTAATAGTATTTTGCAACTTGCTATTTTCCATGCAACATTGTGTTTTTGAGATATATCAGATTAATACTACATATTGTTTGGGGGTAGATAGAAAGAAAGTAAAATTAGAAAAATAATGCATAGCTCAGATGCACACCAAATGTGGGAGGTGGTGGGGGGTTAGGGATCCAGAGAGCGAGGAGAAGAGCTCTCAGTCTGGGTAGGTGGTTGTATTAGTCTCTTTGCTTTTCTATGTATTTGAAATATTTTATTTTAAAATTTTTATTTATTTATTTACTTGACAGAGAGAGAGATCACAAGTAGGCAGAGAGGTGGGCAGAGGGGGTGGGGAAAGTAGGCTCTCTGCTGAACAGAGAGCCCAATGTGGGGCTCAATCCCAGGACCCCAAGATCATGACCCAAGCTGAAGACAGAGGCTCAACCCACTGAGCCACTCAGGCGCCCCTTCAATTTTTATTTTTAACTGTGGTAAAATATCCACCAAAAAAATGTACCTTTGTCAAGTGTATAGAACAGTATCATTAAGTCTGTTCACACAGTTGTGCAGCCAATCTCCAGGATCTTTTCATCTTGAAAACTACAACTCTGAACCCATTAAACCACAACTTCCTACCTCCTGTTCTTTCCAGCCCAGGCAAACCACCATTCTACTTTCTGTTTCTATTAATTTCGTTACTCTAGATACCACTTACAGTATTTGTCTTTTTATGACTGGCTTATTGCACTTAGCCTCATGTCTTCAAGGTTGATGTATGTTGTAGCATGTAGAATTCCTTTCCTTTTGAAGACTGAATAGTACTCCATTGTGTGTATAAACTGCATCTTGTCTATCCATTCATCCATTGATGTTGTTTCCTTAGAGCTACTGTGAATAGTGCTGCTATTAACATGGCTGTACAAATATCTCTTTGGGACCCTGCTTTCAACTCTCTTGGGTATATACCAGAAGTGGAATAGTGGAATTGCTGCATCATATGGTAATTCTGTTTTCAGGTTTTTGTTTTGCTTTGTTTTGTTTTTAGGAACTGCCAAACTTTTCTACCATGACTGCTTCATGTTCTACTAATAGTGGACAAAGGTTCCAAATTCTCTGTATTTTTGCCAGAGCTTGTTAGTTTCTTCTTCTTTTTTTTCTTTTTCTTTTATTTTGTTTTTCTGGGGGGATAGCAGCTATTCTGATGGATATGAAGTGGTATCTCATTGTTTGCATTTGCATTTCCCTGCTGATTATGTGTCTTTTTGAAAAGATTCTATGTTGTGAATGCAGGTGAGGGAGATGAGTGGGGCTGGGGCAGTGTTGAAGGGGGAGGGGTGGGAAAGACATGGGCCTAATCAGGAGGAAAGAGAGAAAAAGGCTGAACCCTTCCAAGTACCCAACAGATGCAGAGGTTTCTGTGAGTGGTAAGGACTACAGTGAGCCAAGAAATGGGGCCGAGACTGGTGATGTTGCCCGAGATAAGTGAGTAAGAATGATACAGGAACAAGAAAGGCAAAGGAAGCACCATAATTCCTGGTAATTAGTTATATTTCAGTAAAACTGAGTTGAAAGACATTACTTGGTAACTGCCAGTAGTAGTTAGGTGCCTTTCACCAGTCAGAAACCAGTTGTCTTATACTCTAGGGTATTTGAATCTATCAGCCTTCTAGAACGATGCATTCAGTGAAATAGTTTAGACATTAAAAAAGTTTGTGTGTGGGTCCTGTCCGGTCTGTGTATGAGGAGGGTGGGCGCAATGACTTGTCTTTGGTACACTCTGTCTCTTGTATTCTCCTGGGGAGATATTCTACCACTTGCCACCCAGAAGGAAAAAAAAATGCCTAGTATTTACCAAAGGACAAGTATTTTTCAGTCAGTAGGGAATTGCAATGCTTCCTGATGAGCAGAGTCTCTAAGGGTGTATTTGGGAGTTGTAATAGTTTCCTAGGACTGTTATAACAAATTACTGTAAACTGGATGACTTACAGTAATAGAACTTTATTTTCTCACAGTTCTGGAGGCCAGAAGACCAAAATCAAGGTGTTGGCAGGGCTGTACTCTTTCCAAAGGCTCTAGGGGACAAACCTTTCTTGCCTCTTCCAGCTTTGGGTGACGGTTGGCATTCCTTGGCTTTCTTGGCTCCTGGCCACATTATTCCCACCTCTCCCCCTACAATCTCACATGCCTTCTCTGTTTCTGTCTTTAGGACATTTATCAAAAAATTTAGCATCCGCTTGCATAGTATGGAATAACCTCATTTCAAGATACTTAATTACGTCTGCAAAGACCCTTTTTTTCAAATAGTGTGATGTTCATAGCTTCTAGAGATTTATTAATGGATGTACTTTTGCAGGGGCATTATTCAACAGGAGTGCAAAGGCTTTGTGAGGAATACTAGCCCTGGGGCGCCTGGGTGGCTCGGTCATTAAGCATCTGTCTTCAGCTCAGGTCATGGTCCCAGGGTTCTGGAATCCAGCCCCATGTCGGGCTCCCTGCTCAGCAAGAAACCTGCTTTTCTCTGTCTCCTACTCCCCCTGCTTGTATTCCCTCTCTCTCTCTGTGTCTCCCTCTGTCAAATAATAAATAAATAAATACGGAATACCAGCCCTTACCCTCTGACCTGTGTCTTCCCTGGGAGTGGGAAAAGATATTAGAACCTCTATGCTTTTGTTTGCTCTCCAACAGGCACCATCCAGAGTTAGTGATGGAACAAGCACATTTGGCATGTGAGTCAATTTAATGTCCCACACATATTGTTGGTTGTTAGAATTTCAGACTAATGTGTCTGAAATTTGAGTGTTCCCATTTTCGACTGGTTCCCAGGGACATAGTCCTCTTTTGCTTCATCCTTTTCTCCTCACCTCCGTCCAAAACTGTACCCGTTCATGGAGTCCTGCCGGGACTCCATGCTGGGGGCAGGAAGAGGGTAGATTGGGTCTCGCTCAGTCCTCAGTAACCTGGATAACTTGAGATAGAGAAATCCAGCATCCCTACCCTAAAACTATCCTGTTGGAACCCGTTTGCTGAAAGAGGTCATTTTCACTTGTGGGTATCTCCTGCACAGTATAATTCCAGGACCAGTTATGTGTGTTAGGACAGCAAGTCTACAATTTCACAGAAACTATTTTCCTTAATAGAAACATCTTTATAACAACACAAGATCGATATTTCTGATTTTCATGTTTAGTGTTATTCTTTGAGATTGAACAGAAATTGTTACTTACATAGAGATATATTCTATTCTGATAATGCTAGAGAACAGATAATGACGTGGGAGAGCATCAAGATTAATGCTCCTTGGGTCAACATTTACCATGTAGTAAATGTAATATTAAAGCTCCTAGTGCAGTTTACCTGAAGGGAGAATACATCCCCCCCCCCCGGTTTTTTCTGGTCAACAAATAGTATATTACAGGAAATCCTGTATCTGTTGCATTTATTTTGTAAACTTCTTTTTCATTCAAGGAGCGTAGCACATATACAGAAGAATGTACAATTCATAGGTGCCCACCTCAGTGCAAAATAAACACACCTGTGTAATCACCAGCCAGGTCAGGAAAAAGTACATTTTCAGTCTCCCTGCCCCAGAAGGGACCATCAGGCCCCTTCTCTATCCCTGCCCCCTTCCTTCTTACTAAAAGTAGCCACTGTTTTGACTATTAACAAGATGAATTTTGCTTGCGTTGGACTTTTTTTTTAATCAAAGCTTCTGGAAACCATTCCTTTCATGACATCCCATCTCAGAGGCAGAATAATTGTTTCTTTGTAGGTGAGTCTTTGTTGGGAAGATGAATAGCTAACCCCATAAATCATTATCATAAAAACTTATTTGTAATTTACATGAGAAGCCAGCAGGAAGAGTAACATCGTGACCTTGTGATCTAACACATGTGCACAAATGGAATTATTAAAAATAAAGATAAATGAGCACTGGATTTTTCAATTTATGAATTATCTGGTTTTCTTTGCTCTAGACTTTCTCTCTTGATAGTAAGATGACTCTAACCTTTGGGACACAGTAGCATTCTTTTGATGGTTTTTCATTTTTTTTTTTCTTTCTACCACTTGGTCTCTTGTTCAAATGCATTTTCCCTAACAACATGTTTCAATGTTTAATGGTTTTAAAAAAGAAGAGACTTCAAAGCCAATAATATGTAGAGAGGCTTCTATTTGGTGACATACTTCTAAAATTATGACTGATCCTAATTCACACTGAAACGTGAGCATTGTATTTACTCAGTTCTAAGGGGGAATCAGGTGGAAGATGGCATGAAGAAGGAAAAATAAAGACCACACTGGATGTGCAGGTACAATCTAATGTCAGAAATGTTGAAATGTGGGGATAAAAAGTGGATCTTAGGATTAAAGAACTGTTTTAGTGCCATTTGCTAATGATCTTTGTAGATGGTATTGGCTGGGGTGATTTGATGTTAGAGTTTTCTCTAAAAATAAAAAAATGGAAAAAATCAGGAAGTCACTCTGGAAATTTATATTGCTGTCCTTCAGCTATTATTGGAGGTCAGAACAGGGAAGTCACCCTATAGAGGTAATGGGGACATTTGTGCATCATGTCATTTCAGGAGTTCTGCAGAAGCTCTTCTTCCCTCCAAAGCATTTGTCCCATGCTACCTTGGGCCAGTCTCTGAGTACTGTTTATATAAGATATCTAGAAAAGGTAACCAGCTCCTGAGTGTCCCCCTTTGCTTTCCTTTAGTTCATGCCTTGTGTATGTTAGCCAGTTGTTACTATTATAAGCACAGATCCTGACTTTACAGGAATAAATTGCAAAACAGTTCTGTAATTTCTTGACTGGAAGCTCAGTTTACTGAGAATAGAAACTCCTTGCAGGCCTGTGAATGCTTCATTAACATAGAGGGAGTTTCCCAAGGATGTAGAAGAGGAAGCCCAATAGGCTAGTAAGCTCTTTCTTCACCCTGTATGTCTAGATTTGAGTACTGTCTCCTTGGTGCGAGCTTTAAGGAGTGATCAGTAAATATCACTATTTCAAGCTGTTTCACTTTGACTTCCTAGTGAATGGATGTATTTAACAGTGCCATATTCTTGGAAATATCTGAGATTACTTTCTTATATTTTTCTTTAAATCATTGTTTGTTTTCGAAATGTAATTGATTTTAAAGGAAGATTTTATATCACTTCTGTAAATAGAAAACCACTATCACTTCCCATAGATAAAAGATAAATGTTAAGTAGGTGCATACCTTTATTTTTAATTTTTTGGTTTGTTTTTGAGGGGGAGAGAGAGCGAGCGAGCGAGCATGCAAGCAAGGGGTGGGGTAGAGGCAGAGGGAGAGAGAATCCCAAGCAGGCCCCATGCCCATTGTGGAGCCCAGTGAAGGACTCATTGCCATGACTGTGAGACCACAACCCAAGCCAAAATCAAGAGCTGGACACCAAACCGACTGAGCCCCCCGGAGCTTCAAATAGGTGCATACCTTTAAAACCACCTCCCCCTTGTGGAAATGGCTTAGGAGAGTCAATCTGGGACTTGGAACCAGACCATCAGAGTTCTCCTCTCTGCTCTGCTGCTCTGGTTTGGGGAAAGTCACTTCTTTGCATCCCATTTTCCTCCATAGAAAGAAGAAGTGGTGGTGGGGAAATGATAATAATGCCCACTGCAAAGCGTTATAATGGGGATTAGAAATGACACGATATCTCTTTCACTTTTAAGCTTAAGGTCAAGCAAGGATGACACATGAATTTCACCTTAAGTTCCAAGCTCCATTCATCAGAAGTTGGTGCCTGGTTCCCTTTATTGACAAGGGCTGTGGTAGCAGTGCTGTGATTGGGTAATGCTGGCTGTTGGCCCAAGCTCAGGAGGCCAGCAGGCGGGTATTGCTTATCTAACATTGACTCCTGCCTCCTTTTCACCAAGCCCTCTTAGCATGCCAGAATCTGCCTCTTGCAAGGTGTCTCCAGTTCAGGGTGGACTTCTTCCTTAAAAGAGCCCCTCAGAGTCACTTCAAGTAAATTATACTCATTAAGTCAGTTTTCCAACTGATGAAATAGTCACCTCAAATGAAGGCCTGCTTAGGCTCTTCTGATTCTCTCACCTGTTTCTCACTCCCACAGAATAACTCACCTTCCAGTCCAGCTAATTCTTGTGAGAGAGAAAAAGAGCTGTCAAGATAATTGGGGCCTGTCTATCACTTTTCTTGCTCTGTGATCTAGCTTAAAGGTTTAGCAAGTACAACCCCGAGGAGGCTGGGTGAAGGTGAAACGTGAGGCCTGCGCTCCGGCTGGTGTTGATGCCCCCACAGCAGCTTGCCGGATGCTCATTTACTCAGCTCTGCAGATAGTCTTGACAATGGAAAGTGCTACCCTAGTGACATTGTGGAAAATCATGGTACAAAAAAGACTTTATGGTGAACCAGTAAACCATTAAAACAGGAGCAAAATTATTCTTCTGGGGTTTCAGGCTCTGTCCTATGAGGAAAAGAATAGTATGGAAGGAAAACTGATGAAAAATACTTAGTAGAACTTAACTTCTAAATGATGTTTTGATGCCAACGAATTCTAAAAGCCTGACATCAACATTTCTAATATTTGTCCATTACTATTTAATACAGCAGGTTAAGTGTGCCTTCAGGGAGCTCAGAATTGTTGACTTCCAAGGAACAAGCACGATGCTCATTATTTCCCTTATTACTTCTCTTTTAGTATTTGTATTGCTCTTATCATCCACAGACCGCTCCTTGGTAATTTTTATTACTAACAAACCCATAGCCTGATGGGCTTCTCTGGAAATAGAGGGTATTGTGAAGTCATTCAAGATATAGATATGGTGCTGATGGGATCAATTAAAATGAATCGTAGCCCAGGGAAAGGTGCTTTGTGGAGCATCACAATGTGACAAAGATGAGTTTAAAAATAATCGCTTATTTTATGACCCCATTTCACAACCTTGTTCACCCAGATATTTATTACAGTCACATTTTGGACCAACATAAAGAGTGCACTAGAGGAAGACTGGCAAACATTATGATTTAAGAGGAATTGATGTTTATCGATGAATACTTCATCATTTCCAAGGGCTTTGAAGAAAAGACAGCTTCTTTTATAGATAGTGAAAGGGGACTGTTAATTCCGATGGCATCATCTGAAAGTGTTTCTAAGCCTCCTACTTACTTTACTTTACTTTCCATTCCTTCTTCCCCTCCCTGTTAGAAATCGCAGCATCTCCGTGTGATAGCACTTGAAAATGACACCCCCAAAAAACACACACACAAACAGAAAAACAAAAAACAAACTCAGACTTAAGGGCAAAGTTAATCGGAAACGTGAGAATGTGCTGTTATTTCATGTTGAATTAGCTATTATGATATTGGTCTGTGATATTATTTGGGAATCTGAATTTAATGATGGTGTAAGAACCTTCTATTATGATGAGAGGTTTAAATTACTCACTGCTAGAGTTTTCTTCTTTAATTTCAGCATCTATCCAAAATGTCCCTTACTCAAACCCTTTTAAAGGTTGCCTTACTTTTGAGATACTCCAAACCTCTGCCTGGCTTTAAAGACCCAATCTCTTTGTAATCCCTCTATCTTCCTCCTCTTCCATCCCCATCAAGTTGTTCTCTCTAATCCCCCCAAACTGTATCTTCTCCTCCCTCTGTTCCCTTTCGTACCTTCTCTCCCCACTTTCATCCCATCAAAACCCATTTCCCAGATTTGACATGCCTTTTATTATCTCTGCCTCTCCAAGTTCAGCAAGACCTGTTCAAGGTCCATTTCTTCTAGGGAACCCAGATGATCCATTCCTACTAAGCTCCCATTTGTCTGAAATACATTAAAAAAAAAGTTTTTACTTGTTTATTTGGGAGAGAAAGACAATAAGCACAAGTAGAGCAGCGGAGGGAGAGGGAGAGGGAAAAGCAGACTTCCCACTAAGCAAGGAGCCTGATGCAGGACTCGATCCCAAGACCCTGGGATCATGACCTGTGGCAAAGGCAGACACTTAATGAATGAGCCACCCAAGTGCCCCTGAAATACAGTTTTTAAAGCCATGTTCTCTAACAAAATACAAAACATATATGTAATTTTATATTTTCTACAAAAAGTAAAATGAATTTTAGTGATAGATTTTATTTTATCTGCTATTTCCAAAATATTTTCATTTCTACATATAGTCACTTTAACATTATTCACGATTTAGTTTCATTTTGTTCTAGGCCTTAGAAATCTAGTTTATATTTTATACTTACAAACCATCCCAGTTTGGGCTAGCCACATTTCAAGTGCTCAATGTGGCAAGTGACTACTGTATTAAAGAGTGAGGGTTTGGAGTCTGTACCACATTCTTTAGCTCTCAAACATGTACTTTTGTCTTTCTTATCCTTTTACCTGGACCAAATTGCAAACAATTCCTTGAAGTTGGAAGCCTGTGTTTCTACTTTCTCTGTCTTCACACTTCATTCTGAGTGTATAGTAAGCTATTAGGAATTCCCTTTGATGGATTGGTAATGTCATTCTTTTCTGTGAACCCTGTATAAGTAACTGTAACGATACCTACTTAAGCATGTACTTACTTCCGGTACACCTTCCTCATGCTTGGAATTTCCCGTCTTTTCCCCATACTTGCATTATGATCCAGTTACCATATTACTTCTGTTTTGTTCGATTTGAGCCTTTTGGGGTATGTTGGGTGGCATTTTAAGAAATAAACATACAATAAAAAATAAAAAATTAAAAAAAAAGAAATAAACATACAGGGGTGTATGTTGTTGTATGTATGTTGGGTGGCTCAGTGGGTTAAGCCTCTGCCTTCCACTCAGGTTGTGGTCTTGGGGTTCTGGGATCGAGTCCTGAATCAGGTTCTCTGCTCAGTGAGAAGCCTGCTTCCCCACCCCTCTCTGCCTGCTTCTGTGCCTACTTGTGATCTCTCTTTCTCTCTCGTGCGCGGTCAAATACATAAAATCTTAAAAAAAAAAAAAGATAGACGTACATTATTTACAGTTCTGTTGCACTAGAGAGCAGCATTTTCATAGAATACTCGTCATTCATACAACTAGGTCAAAACCGGATTTATAGCTGATATCAATGGAATAATTGCTTCCATTGCTCTTTTTTACTTTCCTAACAGAGACTAGACAAAGACTCACAAGAGTCTCCTGATCCCAGGACCCAACTGTGAAGCAGAGGCTCTCTGATTCAATTGTATAATGGCAAAGACACACAGTTTTACAAGCTGAAACCAAATCACTAGGCTAGAGATAGCTTGCAAAACTGCAGGGAGGGAAAGTTGCAGGGAAGGGAAGGAGACCCGGGATAAAACGGGGGCAGATGGGAGAGCTGATGTAGAGGACAAGATCGGGGGGTTCCAAACTATGGCAGGGGCGCCAAAATGGGGGAAAACAGGAGGAGAATATAAACCCCAACTATTGCAGTTTTATGAGCCATGTACTACTGATGTGTATTGTTTCTAGCTCTCTCATCAACTTAATTCAAGGCAAAGGACTCAAGGATGAAATGTTGGAATTACAATTCTAGAACTGTGCCCAATAAACAAGAAGTCAAAATCCATGGTTTTTCTCATTACATAAAATTGTCATATTAAAGTTACAAATGTTATCTCCATAGAGTCTGATATTTAATGCATCTTACAGTCTTTATTAAGAATGTGTCAATTGGTCCATAATTGACCCATTCATTTAATTTTAAATTATTGTTTCTGTTTCTTATTGGTAATATCAGCCTTGGCTCCCGGTTGGCTTTTTCCCCATATGATAGCAAGTATTTCTGCTACTGAACAGAATTGTTTCACTTGGTTTAATTTTACATTTTAAAGAATTTCCATATTTTTAAACCTTTGGTATCTTTGCATATTAGTAGAATTTTGACAACAGGGTCTTAATATCACAGCCATTTCTGTGAAAGCAAAGGTACAAGTCAGAACCACATTACTTCAGATGAGGGACTTGGGAGTTTACCATAACCAAAGTGTGAAAATTCTCTTCCAGCTTTTGCTGCTTTTTCTCTCAGGACCTGCCCTGCCTTGGCCAGCTTCCTAATCCTGAAGATAGACCTAGCACATGTGTATGCCAGAGGGCCTGGGAAACACCCCTGTCTTAGTACCACTAGGTAGCCGATGGCTGGCATTCAAAACAAAGGCAGCCTGCGTATTTTGTCAGTGGAAAAGGAAATGTCCTCAGGTGGAAGATTTTGCTTTAAGTAATTTGTATCAGTGTTTGTTAGAGTATAATATGTAGACTGGGCTAGTCTGTGATGCTTATATTTTCCTGTGTTACATTTGCTTTGATTTCATTTCTTTGAAATGTAATTTTAAGTCTCTTAAAGCCAGTAACAACAACAACAAAAAATTCAGACTTGTATCTTGTATATCTTTGATTTTTAGATTTCATTTTCTCATAATTTGCTTTTATTGCATTTTACGAAAGTATTGGCTTCCATGGACCCTTTGTCATAGATAGTTTGAGAAACACTAATATTATTACTTAGTGAAAAGTGGCAAGGAGTGTTTTTCCCCCTGAGAGTAGATTTTTGATAGGAGATAGGAGAAAGGAAACCCAAAGTTCTAGACATCTGAGAGCATAAAAGAGAAAGAAAAATGGTTTCAGTGTAGAACATGGTTGCCCTTATTATTTGCGCAGAGTTAGCCCCTGCGTTTGTTAACAAATCTACTACAGACTTCTATTAAATGTAGAATGTATTCTGTGCTAAAGGCATTGTCCCTGGTGCTGAAAGGGATGGGGGTAGTCCTTATTTTCCTCTTGTTAAAGCTTTAGTCCAGGCTTCTCAGACTTGGTGGTTATTTATCAGAATCACATGGGAAGCTTTATAAAAAAAAAATATAGATTCCTGGACTCCCTCTGAAAACCTACCCATACAACATCTCTGTGGATGGCATCTCTGAACTGTATTTTTATTTTTTTTTTTAAGATTTTACTTATTTTATTTGACAGAGAGAGAGAGATCACAAGTAGGCAGAGAGGCAGGCAGAGGCAGAGGGGGAAGCAGGCTCCCTGCTGAGCAGAGAGCCCGATGTGGGGCTCGATCCCAGGACCCTGAGATCATGACCTGAGCCGAAGGCAGCGGCTTAATCCACTGAGCCACCCAGGTGCCCCTGAACTGTATTTTTAGAAGGTTTGGGGCAATTTGGATGTTTGGTTTGTGTTGGATAGAACTTAGGCCTTGGTCACCCTTTGAAATGAGTTAAAGTGGAATTAGCAAGCATTGGAATATGAAAATTGTAATAAATTCCATAAGCACTTATTTAGTACTCTACTCTTCTACATGGTAGATACAAGCAAGTTGTTCTAGTTAGGATAATTAATGTTAGACACTATAACTAGAACACTCACATCTCAATGGCTCAGTGTAATAGAACTTTATTTTTTGCTCTCATAGAATCTGATGAGATGTTCTTGGTCTGGCTCTTCTCCTGGTGAGCTTTTCTCAAAGCAGTGTATCAGAAGTTCAGGCTCTTTTAGCTTGGTGCCCAACCATCCTTACCACATTCCTTCTCCATAATAACTGTTTAAAAGTACTCACAATACTGTAAAGAAGATGAAAGGAGGCAGGTAAATTAAATCTTCCTGAAATTAGATCTTCCTGAGTATCCAGGAAGGAAAAGAAATGTTTTGGTGAGTACATAGTATTCATACATACATAGCCATTCCAAGGAGTAATGGTAATAGAGGCCATTTGATTTTGTATCACAAATTACATCATCATTAATAATAATAGGTACAAATAAAAATAATACAAATATATAATAGTATAATATGTATAAATAAGTATAAAATAAATAAATAGGTATACAAAAATATAATAGGTATAATAGGTACAAATAAAATAATAGGTACAAATAAAAATACAAGTAAAAATAATAGGTACACCTCTAATAATAGGTACAAATTGGTTGCTTCCTATGGGGTCTCCAAATGCTGCTGTGGCCATTCTGCGTTATAGATATTTTGAGGTCAAGTTCTCTTCTGATCTACTTTATATTGTCTTTGATAGAGAAAATTTTCTTTTTTTAATAAAAAGATTTTATTTATTTACTTGAGAGAGAGAGAGAGCATGAGAGAGGAGAGGGTCAGAGGGAGAAGCAGACTCACTGCTGAGCAGGGAGCCCAGTGTGGGACTTGATCCTGGGACTCCAAGATTATGACCTGAGCCAAAGGCAGTCGCTTAAACAACTGAGCCACCCAGGTACCCTGAGAAAAATTTCTTAATATGTGAAAGACAAGTGGTATTGCAACAGAAATCAGGAAGTCTAACTCTGTAAAATCTGACCAAACCATGTAAAAAATAAAACCTCCAATCTTAAGCTCATGAATTTTGCAGTATCTTTGGGAGATAAGTCATCACTCATGCTTGAAATATTAAGAGTGTAATATTGTATATAATAAAATACTACCATAAAAGGTGGAATATCTTTGGATCCAGGATAGCATAGAGAAGAGAGAGAGATCTGTCTGGCTTGAAGAATCTTTGAAGATTTTAGTGATTTTATGATGCCTGGTGACAATGCAGAAGCAAGCTAAACCTTAAATCTATACAAAAGGAACTTATGCAAAGCTTTTCGAGATGATACCACACATTATGCTCCCCCAAATATCCTCAAAGATCCATCCTTCCTCATTACCATTACATTTCTCCTCCTCCAACAGCATCTTCAAGAGTGTTTGGCAGGGGTTATGGTAGGAATATTTGCCTTTATATTGTATTCCATGATACACAGTCCTGCCAGTGAATTCATTTGGATTTGAATATCTACAACTATTTTAGTTTTCCAGGTGACCCATATTTTAAAACCAACATTGAATCTTGAGGCTCAACAATCAAAAAATAGAAAGGACTAGAGTGTTTTGCTTTATAGTCTGATGCCCTTGAATTGGGTATAAATGTTAGTTTTCTGTAAAGCTTCTTTAATATTAATTTTCCTCAGATTTATAAAATATTCATTCTCACAAATGAACTCTCATTTTTATCCTTAATTATTCCTGTGACTTGTTATTTACTTTTGGACCAAAAATCTGGATCCCAGCTCCACTCTACTAAAGGCTTCTTGTGAGTCTGTTTGCCTCCAGCCATGAAGAAGTCTAGTATGTTTGCCCCTCCCAAGGCCATGATTTTACAGATCTCCCAAGGCCATCATTGTTTTACAGAACTTGAATGCTAATTGATTCCTTATTTGAACAGACACCAGGTAATTGGGTGTTTCAGTAGGTTCTTTCAGCGAACTTTTTTCCATTAATATTCTTATCCAGCACCAGATGATCCTGACCTTTTAGTGCCATATCCAGTGTGCGTTGTACTTCTTCCTTCAACTGATCAAGACTGGCTTCTGGTCACTGCATACCCGAGGACACTTGAGGAAAGACTGACCTTCTAGACATAATAATAACAGGCATTGCATTAATTCACTTTTCTTTCTTTCTTTTTTTTTTAAAGATTTTATTTATTTATTTGACAGACAGAGATCACAAGTAGGCAGAGAGAGTGGGAAGCAGGCTCCCCGATGAGCAGAGAGCCCGATGCAGGGCTCGATCGCAGGACCCTGAGATCATGACCTGAGCCGAAGGCAGAGGCTTAACCCACTGAGCCACCCAGGTGTCCCTAGTTCACTTTTCTAATGTGACAATTGGTTTGTAAGTCTGAAGAGTTGGAACGTACAATCCAATCTTGTCCAGCACAATGGAATGTGAAGCTCAGGGAAATTAGGTGATTTCAGTAGTCATTTAGCTAGTTAAAAACAAGACCTATAAAAGTTAGGTGAAGATAAAACCAAATGGTTTCTTAATGCAAACTTTTTATTGGATTAACTTAAAATTGCTTCCTTTTATTAGGATTATGTGCTGAGTCATTTCCCTTCTGAATCCCTTTTTAAGTAATTATATTCCTGGGATGTATACCTAGGAAGTCACAGAGGGAAAAAATGATATGTACAGAATTGTTCACTGAGCCATTATTCAGAGTGGCAACAATTTTTAAATGACCCAGTGTCCAATAAGAGGCTAATGGTTAAATAACAGAGGGTACACCCAAATGACAGATTGTAATGCAGTTGTGGAAAATGATCATTGATGACTTTGCAGCAACTGGAAATAAAGTCTATGAGAGAACATGAAATTAAAATACCGGGATATAAAGATGTGGGTTTTCCCACCAGTAAAACAGATTCATTAGGAAAAGAAGGAACTGAGAGGAGTAATCAGAGGATGTTGACATAAAGCATAATATCTGTCATTTCTGTAAAGCCTGAAATGTGGACAAATGAAAAGCATGAGAGGCAGGAAAAACTGCAGTATGACCCATTCATTAATTTTAATGCCCTGGCATGGTTGTAGACCCCATGAGGAAACAAAAAAGGAGATGGCTTTGAAATTGTTCCTCCACAGACACTTGTCTATACAAGGTTGCAATTTCATTGAGAGCTCTTTGTAAACTTGGGAGCATTTCAGTTATAAATATATTCAGATGATATTTGAAATTCCTCAACAAGGTGCAATTTATCTTTTAAAATAATAGCCCTTCCTCAAGCGCACATGCTGCACAGACAGTTACCAAGTATTTGAATTTTAACAGTTTTTAGGACTGCTTTCTGCCCTTGAATTGAGTTTTGGTTACAACAGTCTGAATCTGTCTCCTCTAATAGCAAAGCAGAGGATGAACATACACCAAGGATTCATTATTTTGCCACTAAACAAGTTGTAAAGATAATATTTATTAAGCTCCTGGGAACATGTTTTAAGAACAAAACAAGTTGCTCAAAGATGTCTAGGTATTGCAAGAACAATACCTTGACTTTGGAAGTGGACTGTCAAGGTTGTAGCACAGAACCAAGAAGCCAAAGGAGGCTTGAGGAGTCATATTTTCCATTACCTGCTCTCGCGCAGAATGTCAGCTAACATATCCTAGAAAAATAAGACACTGATTTTTAATGACATCCAGGAAGGCATATTATAATCATGTTGAGGAATGGCTTTGTGAGTGGACAATAAATATGTCTGCATATCAGTGTTAACTGCATTTGAAAAAGCATTGCTTAAGCTGTTGAAAAACCTCAAGGATTAAAAAACCTTGTGTTAGGCTTTGGCTGTGAGGTGACAGTTTGTTTTTCAGGATTTCCATGATTTATATGCCAGGAAGGAAATCAGACTCACACTGCAAATTGTGCATACTGATACACACATGTGTGCTTATTATTTTTATTAATAAAAATTACAAAACTATAGCTTTCTACACAGCAGTCCACAATTAAACATAGTTTTGTTGTCAAATAATGTGTTGAATATCTTCAGAACAGTTGTAACATCCTAGAAAATCCAGTAATCTCATTTACTTATTTATTTTATTTAATAATTATTTATTGAATCTCTATTATATGCAAAGTATCACCTTAGATATTCAAAAGCTTATACACACACACATACACACACAAACACAAATAAAACACAAGTCCTTGGGGGGCCTGGGTGGCTGTGGGTTAAGCCGCTGCCTTCTGCTCAGGTCATGATCCCAGGGTCCTGGGATCGAGTCCTGCATCAGGCTCTGTGCTCAGCCTGCTTCCCTCTCTCTCTCTCTCTGCCTGCCTCTCCGTCTACTTGTGATTTCTCTCTGTCAAATAAATAAATAAATAAATAATTTTTTAAAACAAACAAACAAAAAAACACAAGTCCTGCCCTCTAACAAACTTTGAGGGCTGAAAGGAGACACAAATAACACAAGTCAAAGAAATACTAGAGGACTTAAAGGATAAGGATCTTTTGCTGCTGAAGCTATTAAAGACCTTGAACTTGGCCTTGGAGGCCACATGTTCCCCTGGTAAATACATTCATTCTCTCAACAAATATTTATTCAGTGACCATGTGTCGGGCATTGTGTAGGTAATGAGTATACAGTGGTGAAGATAGATTTAATCCAGTTCTCATAGGACTTGGAGTCTGATGGGGATAGGCACGAGACAAATAATCACCTAGTAAAGCCAAATTAAAATGATCTCAGCAATGCTCAGCTGATTCTGAGAGTGAGAACTTCACTTACTGTGGCCAGTGGGGCAGGGCTGAATCAACTGTTCTCCATAAAGGTTAGCAAGGATATAGTAGTCTTTGTGAAATAAATTTACCTGGGAAATGATACCTTAAGAAAAATTCATTGTTTGTTTGACATTGTGGCTGATTAGATAAGTCAGTCTGGAAAACATTCGACAGCTCTGTTGCTCTAGTATATGATGCCGTGCAATATTGACCTCTTCCATGAATACGAAGACATGAAAGTCTGTCATTACATATAGTGTCACCTTTAGCCCCGTTATCTACAGCATCTCATTCTTACCATAGAATCACTTCCTGTTACTGGATGCTGATTTATAGATGCACTGCAATGAAATTGTATTTAAAAATAACGATTAAAGCCAGGAGCCTTACACTTGAATGCCTAACCTCTCAACATACCTGAGGCTCTTCCCTTTCAAGATGCTTCATTAGAGTGTATTTATTATTCCCAATTACACTGCTCTCAGCATTTATGTATTAGTTTTTGATCCAAGTAATTTGCAGCACAAATTTACCTTGTAAAGGATTTGAGAATATTCCGTCTGTAAACTTAGACATAGTTTGCTCTGTAATGCCTATATTTATGGGTGACGGTATAGAGTGAATAAGTCAAATTCAGAGATAATACATAGAAGTTTAACTCTGAGCCCTGGAAACTGTTCATTAATATTGTACAACATTCTGATGAAAGCGGACCTCTGTGGTTAAAACAAGGGCTGGAAGCTGGAAACTTCTCGTGTCTAGGCTGCAAGGACCCTCCAAGGAGTTTCGAGACTTCTCAGAACAGAGTTCAGAAGCTTCTAACTCAGGCCAGCAGTCCTCCCATCATGGGATCAATGGCTCTCTTGGGTCATGGATTTCTTCCTGGTGGGCTGCGAACTGATCATTTTATAAGAAAATAATACAGATTTCTGTAGATTTTAATTTTCCCTGTATGTCATTAAAAGCAACTTCATTGTGATCTGTATGTTATTATAGATACAAGAATTTCATACATCTTCATTATTTTTGCCTTTCCTTTTTTTAAAGTTTAATTAAATAAAAAAAATTTTTTTTAAAGCACGGAGTTCTCTCTCTCTTGAAAGGTAGAAGAAGCCCACAATGTAGGTGGGTCTTTGATCTTTTAGTTTACCTAAATGAGCCACAAGGGAAAAGAGCTTAGAGATCTTTTCCCATAAAAATATATTCAATTTCTCCTTGTCCAATCTTGGCAACAGGTAGACAAATGAGCGTGTTTTTATTCCAGTACATTTTATTTCCTCTGGCCATCTTCTGATGGAGGTGTGAAAAGCCAAAATATGGATAGCTGGAAGGAAAAGGAGAAATAGCAAAAAGCTGCATTAATGGAACTAGCAATATGTGAAAAGGCTTCAAGGTGCTAAGAACACAGATACTATGTAGCTCTTGATGTGCAAATTCAAAAGCAGCAGATGTCACTCCTCAATCCCTGTCTATCTCTGAGCCTCTGCAGTCCTACCCTTTCTGTAGCCCAACCCTCCTGGACTCCCATGTACAGGGTCAGCCCTACCCCCATTTTAAAAAGCCATCCTGAATGCCACTAGGATGGACGTAAGTGGCTGTTTCACATGCTGGCATCTGCGTTACATTAGTCTTCAAATTCTTCTCCCATCTTGCCACTGATCTGAAATATGAGGCTTCCCTGTGCATCGTTGACATAGGCCTTCTAGAACCCTGCTATTCAAAGTATCGTTAAGGGACTAATGGTGTCAGCATCATCTGCAGTCTTGTTGGGAAATGTACAATCTCACGTCCCACCTCAGACGCACTGAACCAAAATCTGCATTTTGAGAGGATTCCCATGTGGCTCATCTATATACTGATGTTTGAGAAGTGCTGGTATAAAACCCAGTTCCTGCTCTTCCCACCCTAGTAACGACCAGTAGCCTGGAACCCTTCCCTAGGGCACACATCTTCCTGATGGTGACTGCCAGTCCCCCTGCTCCTCTGTCTTGTCAATACTGCTGCTCCCAGATTGGCCGTCAGTGCACTGGGCTTAGCTCTTGCAAGACTTTGTCATCTTGTCTCAGATGGCCCAAAGCTGGCGTTTCCCTTCAGTTTGCCTTCGGTTATCTGCCTTGGTCATTTTCAGAAACTATGTATATATCCAACTGGAATGTGTTTCAATACCTGTAGCTCTGCATCTATCCAGTGCCTGTCCACCTGGTCTACTGCTCCTAAATGTTTACCAACCCATACTCTTACCTAGGAAACATCTGTGAGCCAGTTACTAACCTGAAGAATTCCTTTAAGATGATTTTTTTTGAAATTCTCCCAATGATTGATTATCACCTATAAAGGGCTAAACAGAGTTTCAGAATTATTTTTTTAATGTGTTTCTCAGGGAGCTATTGAAACATGTGTATGTAGAATTTGGCTTTCAGGATATTAAAATAATAGTTATGATTAGGTTGTACATAATTAGAGAATAAAAAATTATAAACTAATTAAAATATAGGCAAAAGATACCAAAAACAAAGATCAAAAGACAGACATTTAGTCTGGAAGAAAATATCTGCCACATATATGAAAGATAAATGATTAATACCCTGAATAAATACAGAGCTCATATAAATGAGAAAGAAAAAGCTTACCGCGCAAAACTGGAGGATATGAGCAGACAATTTACAGAAGAAAAGCCAGTGATCCATAAAAGAATGACTATTTAACCTCACTAGAAATTGGGAAAATGCAAATTAAAACAACAATGTGACAGTATCCTTTATCCCTCAGTTTGGCATTAATTAAAAGCATTGACTATAAGCAGCGAGGGTAAGGAAGCAATAAAGCAGACATTGTTCTGACACTGTTGATGTGAACGTAAACTAGTACAGAGTTTTGGTAGATTATTAAATTATAACTGTATTTATCAAAATAACTATATTACAACCTTCAGTATTTTGCTTTTGCTCTTCTGGAAACCCATCCTAAAGAAATGTACATGTTGCACAAAGATGCATGTGTGTTAATTGAAGTATAATTTTTAATTATGAAAATTTTGGAAAAAACCTAAATGCTTATTGGTAGGGAAAGAGTAAATAAATTATGGTCCATGCCTATTTTGGAATATTCTACAGTTTTATAAAAAATGAATTATGGGGGCACCGGAGTGGCTCAGTAGGTTAAGCCTCTGGCATCAGCTCAAGTCATGATCTCAGGGTCTTGGAATCAAGCCCCGCATCAGGCTCTCTGCTCAGTGGGGAGCCTGTTTCCCTCTCTCTCTCTGCCTGCCTCTCTGCCTGCTTGTGATCTCTCACTCTCTGTCAAATGAATAAATAAAATCTTAAAAAAAATGAATTATGTGTATATATAGAAAGAGAACAGTGTACTAGAGGTTATAAACAAGTTTCTCCCTAGGCCTCATTATATATATATATATATATATATATATACAGACATTTCATATTATATTATATATATGTACATGATACATATATGTATATCTTCTATTACTTATACATATTTCTCTCAGACATGTAATTTGGTTGAAAAAACAGGTCATAGAACAATATCTATAGTTCAATTCCATTTAGGCTAAAATATCACATCTGTCTATCTGTATATACATGCATTCATATAGGTAAAAACAAAGAGCTAGAAGAACTAGGAGAACATTTGTCAAACTAAAATGAAAAATTATTTTCATAAGGAGCTGGGAGTTGGGTAGGATAAGGATGAAAGGGAACTTTCTTTTTTTAAAAATTAATTTAATTGTGTGTGTGTGTGTATTCCAAAATTCATTGTTTATGCACCACACCCAGTACTCTATGCAATATGTGCCCTCCTTAATACCCAGCACCAGGCTCACCCTACCCCCCATTCCCCTCCCTTTCAAAATGCTCAGTTTGTTTCTCAGAGTCCACAGTCTCTCGTGGTTTGTCTTCCCCTCCGATTTGAGTAGAAGGGGAACTTTCATGGTTTATTTATGTCGTCTAAATCTTTACAGTAAGAACATATGCAGATGTAATAATTGTGTAATAAGAAAAACAATAAAGAGAGAAAAGTACACACACCAGAGATGATAATAAGGGGCATGATTATGGTATTGTCAAGGTAAAAATTGCCATGGAAAAGCTGCAAGAGTGGGGTGGCCTAGGTGACTCAGTGGGTTCATCCACTGCCTTTGGCCTAGGTCATGATCCCAGAGTCCTGGAATCAAGCCCCGCATAGGCTCTTTGCTCAGCTGGGAGCCTGCTTCACCCTGTCATCTCCACTGTGCTCTCTCTCGCTATCTCTGTCTCTGCCTCTCTCTCTCTCAAATAAATAAGTAAAATCTTAAAAAAGAAAAGAAAAGAAAAAGCTACAAGAGGATACAGACAGGTTCTAACTTGAGGCGCATTTTCCTCATCTGAAAGTTCCTCAGGGTGGGGAGATGGGGGAGAAGGTGAAATACAATTCTTTTCTAAGATTTTTCTAGGTCAAAATCCCATGTCTTTACCCCTTCCAAAGGGTTTTCCAAAGTTGTTGTGCCATTTTTTATTTCACACCAGCACTGTATGAGAATTTCAGTTGCTTTTCATTCTTGTTAGCACTTGGTTTGGTCAGGTTTTTTTTTTTTTTTAAATAAGCTTCTTAAATTTAGCCTTTCTAATGTATGTATAGTGGTATTTCCTTGTGGTTTTACTATGCATTTTTCTAATCACTAATGATGGTGAGCATCTTCTTATGTACTTATTTACCATCTGAAACGGATCCATCACATAAAATCAAAACATAAAACTATAAAACTTCTAGAAGACAATGTATGAACTAATCTTTTAAAAATATGTATTTGTTTATTTGAGAGAGAGGGTGCACACACACACGGGCAGGAGGGGCAGAGTGAGAGGGAGAGAGAAACTCAGGCAGACTCCGCACTGAGCACAGAGCCGGCCATGGGGCTCCATCTCTGGACACTGAGATCATGACCTGAGCCAAAATCAAGAGTCAGACCCTTAATCAGTTGTACCACCTAGACGTCCCTGAGCTAATCTTTTTGATTACCTTGAACTAAGCAAAGGTTTCTTAGGCCCAAAACCTCCTACAAACCAATGAAAGAAAAGGAATTGATAATTGGACTTCATAAGAATTACAAATTGCTCTTTGAAAGACACTATTCAGAAAATGAAAAGATAAATCATAGACTGAGAGAAAATATTTGCAAAACATCTGATATTTGCATGTCTGATAAAGGCTTTGTATCCAAAATATATGAAAAGCTTTTTACAACTCAGTAAAAAGGAAACAACTCAATGGCAGATGATCTAATGATTTGAACAAGCACTTCAGCTGCTTCTTTCAATGACTAAAATAAAAGACGAACTGTCCTTCTCTGGGCATTGATTGAATTAATAGCTGGTGATTAGAGTACTAGCCAGATGCAGCTATTTTTACTGTAATAGGTGTCCTTTCATGATGATTCCTATCTAGAATTTGTAATAATAAGCGATTAGCCTTTAGAAGGGCTCATTTTCACTATCTATTCACTATACTATTCAGTATCTATTTCACTCTACTAGTCACATCAGTTAATAATTAACCGATTTCATAAACACATATTTTAAAGTATAACTAACTAGACACAGCCTACACAAAGTGAGGTGGCTCTTTTATTCCTTGACAAGGAATTAGTGAACATTCTGTAGACAAGGAAGATTAGATAAAAGTCTCAACTTTTTGCTTTGCTTTCCACTTCCCCATGTTTAATAAGGTAGGAAATTTATAATATAAACCCACCATTTCTCCTTTGTTTTGTAGCAGGGGGCAGTACAATCTAAAACAAAGTGGCAAATAAATAAATACATAAATAAAACAAAATGGCATTACCATTCACTGGCCAAACACCCACATGGAACCAGGCAGAATATTCTAGGGGAAATTTAGGCAGGTGATTATTTCTTAACCAACACAGAATAGCATTGATTGGGTGTGGCTTCTCTTATCTCTTCAGTTTGTTCCATATTCCCTGTGCCCCCACTTCCAAGAGTAGAGTTATCCCCAATGCCCTCTCTCTTGCATCTTCTCTCTTACCCTTGCCAACTCCTCTGTCAACCCTTTGCTCCCTTCCCTAGGTTTTGTCCTTCTTTGAGTCCAGTTCTGATGCTGGAGAGGGTATGGAAGAGAGGGGAGGGAAGGGACTATCTCTGTGGTCTGGCCTCAGGGTGAAGTTGACCTACCCCTAATATTTTCAGATTTTAAAAAAGAGTGCAAATGGATTCTGTCATGTAGTTTCATTGTTTGGATCGAAAGTCCTCTTTTAGTTAAGAATGTGAAGTTGTTGGAATTTTGACTTTTTCATGCTATGGATTTGATAAGAATAATTCTCTTGCTTATTTTTATAGTTTTGATCAGAAATCAAATATTCATTGTAGAAGAATTTGTTACGTCCCATTCATAAATTTTAAGTATGTCATGTTCAAGAGATGTCTGCTTCCTCCCATTGTGTTCAGTTGTTAAAACTTTAAGCAGGCTGTCTCTTTAAAGATTTGTAGTTATTTTTTTATCTTCACCTTTCTTTTTTTTGAACTTCATGTTCATATATCCTACTGCTATTATAATCTTGACTTGTGCTCATTCTCGATGATATTGGTAAGTAGAATAATTACACCCTAAAGATCTCCATGTATAAACCTTGGATCCTTTTAATGGCAAAAGGGACTTTGTTTATGTGATTAAGGTTAAGGATTTCCTTATGGGGACATTAATTCATATTATCCAGGTGGGTGCAGGCTGATCATGTGAGTCCTTAGGGAGAATCTTTCCCAGCAGCAGTCAGAGGGAAGGGTGAAGCCATAGAGTAAGAGCTAAGAAGATGTGATGTGAGGAATCTGCCTGCTATTCTGGCCTTGAAGTGGAGGGAATGCCATGAAGTGGATGCCATGAGCCAAGGAATGTGGGTAGCCTCCACAAGCTGAAAGGCAAGGGATGGATTCTCCCATAAAGCTTCCAGAAAGGAATGCAGTTCTTGAATTTAGCCACATTGGACATCTGGCCTATGGAGGGACAGATAATAAATTTATGTTGCTTTAAATCACTGAACTGTGGTAATTTGTTACAGTAATAATAGAAAACTAATACTAATGCATCAAACAATCAAATACAATTACATTTAAAGTATATGAAATTTAGACAACACTCTTATCTAAAAGTTAAATTAAAGATAGACATTAAACTGGGGTGCCTGAGTGGAGTAGTCGGTTAAGTGTCTGACTCTTTAGTTTCAGCTCAGGTCTGATCTCAGGGTCCTGAAATTCAGCCCCAAGTCTGGCTCCACATTCAGCAGGGAGTCTACCAGAATTTCTCTCTTCCTCTTCCTCTGCCCTCCTCCTGTGCTCTCTCTCTCACTCTCTCTCTGTCTCTCTCTAAAATAAATCTTTAAAAAAATTTTTAAGCCAAAATAATTTTTCATGTAGCTTTTCAAAAAAACTAACGTGATTATTAAATATTGGATAATAAGTTTATCCAACACAATTAAAAGAAAAGATACAAATTATAAGAAATGTAAACATTTAAAATAAAATTATTTAATTAAAGTTTTGAATTATTTTAGTTTAGTTTTTATGAATTGACTAAAATCTTAAGTATTTTCATAATGATGAAGTTTTTGGACTTCTCATGTTTGATGTCTATCTAAGTGCCAAAACTTCAATCACATTACAACTAAGGTTACCTAAACACATATTTATGAAATATTCAGTATTGCAAAATGTTCTTTTTTTTCCCAGATTTATTCATTTGACAGAGACAGAGCATGTGCATGGGGTGTGTGCGGGGAGGGCAGAGGGAAAGGGAGAATCACAAGCAGACTCCCAGCTGAGCGGGGCTCAAGAGTCAGATACTTAATCGACTGAGCCACCTGGGTGTCCCAGTATTACAAAATGCTCCTAAACAACCATGTTTAATTTTCAAAAGCTGATCTAATTCATAAATACCTTCAAACCTATGAATTGGAACATGAAGAGAAGCAAGAAAACGGGTTCATGGTACTCCTGGGAAACTGTATTTCATTATGCAGGAATCTGTCATATTCATATTATCTGAGAGGAAGGATTAGACAAGTTAATTTGTCTTTTCTCTTATTTGAGCGCTTCTGCCACTCAAACCCTCCCCAGCTAAGTCAGTGTTTGTCTTTGATTTCAACAGTGGTACAACCCACAAACCTTCACAGAATTCAAGGGCATTTACCTTTTGTTTTGAAGTCATAGGATTAAGTAAGATACATTAAAAGTATTTCTCTGGGGCCCAGATGGTGAGTTGTGAAAGCAGATGTTTGTGGTTGTGGGTCCTGCTGTGTCAGTGCTGAACGTTGGGTCCCAAGTGGCAGAGATACCTGTGTGTTCTCTGGAGAATATGTGTAAGTCTGTGATATGCCAGGCCCTCTAAAGCCCACATACAGATGGCTGCTGCCTCTTTCCTGGACCTCAGGGCGATATTGCACTATCTAACACATCCATGAGATCTTTGGGTACATGAAGGATAATCTCCAGCTTATTGTGCTAACAGAATGTTTCCTTCAGGACTGAGTTGTATAACAAAAGGTCTATTTGATTGATTATCTTTGTACCAGAGATGCTGGGCTCCAGAAAGAGAGAGGGCAAATGTTTAAGAAAACCCTTTCTCTCATACCAGCGAATACGACTCACTTGACCGATTGTCTCCAGTATTACATTAGCTGGGCTTGGCCCTGTTGGCTCCAAATCCTTAGGATTGAATTTTCTTTTCCCCCTGACTTGCATCATGTATTTATTTTTCCCCTCTTTTATCTTTCTCCTGTCCACGTGCTTTCCTGAGGCTGCTCGTTGTACATTTGCTGTGGTCTCCTGTGTCTCTGCTGCCCTTGCCAGCTCCCACCTCCCTGGGTGTGCTTCCTTGTTCTGTTGCACTTACTTTTGTTGAGTTGAGAAGGAAGGGAGTACCGAGAGATCCCTGGAGATCTAAGTTTTCATTCTAGAGTTCTCTCCCAGTGGTGCAGTAAGAGTAGATGTTGAAGGTTTCTAGAGCAGAAGAGAAAGAAAAGGATTGTCCACGTGCAAGATTTCCCTTGAGAGTTTTAGTGTCAATGACCAAGCAAGGTGTGATCACAAATGCTACTCCTTGAAGACCAGTGAGCCTATTACCAATCACTCATTATAAAGTCATACTTTATTACCCAGCATTTATTTCAGCAGGACTTGGTGACATTATAAAAATAAAATGTGTGGATTGTCTAGCTATTATAGGGTAGACAGCGTTGTGGCTGCAGCTCAGCCATTAACAGGCATCACTAATCTTAAATACCCTCCTGGTGCTACCTGTCTCTGCACTAAATTTGCATACTCTGGCCTCAGGTCCCTGTTGCACAGTAAAAGGGACATTTTATGCTATGCAGAGTGTTTCTAGGAAGATCAGTGTCAGTAAGCAAAGTAAACCCTTTCTCTAGGCTACTTCTCTGTCTCCAAAAGGCACTGTAGAAGCATTGGCTTACCTGCCTTGGACTCGAGAGCTGGGCAGCAAGCTGACCTGTAACTTCTTACTGCCCACTCTGTGTAGGATTTAGGAAAGGCAGACATGATACTATTCAAATATTTGACCACCTTCAGTAGTGCTCCTAAGAACTGCTAATGTTCCCAGCCAGTAACTGGCAATCTTACAAGATAAACAGTAACAGATTTTGTGTGTGTGTATGTGTGTACGTAAGCTCCACACCCAGTGTGGGGCGCAACATGGGCTCAAACTCATAACCTTGAGATCAAGGGTTGGATGCTGGATGCTTAACAAACTGAGCCACCCAGGTGCCCGAATGGGAACAGACTTTTTAAAAGAAATAGGAACCAGCAAATGAAAACTTCCTCTTTTTTTCTATTTAACAAAGAAGTTTTATTTAACAAAGAAAGTCAGAGTTCTGCAATTTCTCAATTTTTTTTCCATTCCTTTTCCTGTCTTGCAGCCTTCTTAAAATAACCATAGCCTAAAATTCTAAGATTGTTATAAAAAAAATGGCATTAAAACATGTTAACCTGGGTGCCTGGGTGGCTCAGTGGGTTAAGCCGCTGCCTTCGGCTCAGGTCTTGATCTCAGGGTCCTGGGATTGAGTCCCGCATCTGGCTCTCTGCTCAGCAGGGAGCCTGCTTCCCTTCCTCTCTCTGCCTGCCTCTCTGCCTACTTGTGATCTCTCTCTGTCAAATAAATAAATAAAATATTTTTTAAAAAAAACAAAAAGCATGTTAACCTGTGGTAAGTGACTGTAATTTGTAAGCCCAAGCCTGGGCTCCTGGCTCTTCATCAGCTGAGGACATTTAACCTACATTTATGGACTCAGCCCTGAGCCCTGTCCCCATTTTTCTAGGGGTGATCCTTTTGAACACACATTTTGTTTTGTTTTGTTTTGTTTTAAGTAAGTCTAGAGCAATGGTCCTCAACCCTAGCTGCATGTGAGCAACAGGTAAGGAGCTTCTACAAAATATCAGTGCCTAAACTCACCCCCACACCAATAAAACTAGACTCTTTGGGGGTGGGGCTGGGAATCTTTTTAAAAAGACACCAGGTTGGGGCATCTGGATGGCTCAGTCCTTAAGCGACTGCCTTCAGCTAAGGTCATGATCCCAGGGCCCTGGGATGGAGCATCGTGTCAGGCTCCCTGCTCAGCGGGGAGTCCGCTTCTCACCCTCCCTCTGCCTGCCACTCCCCTTGCTTGTGCTCTCTCAACCTCTGTCAAATAAATAAAAAAAAATCTTTTTAAAAAATAAATAAAAATAAAAAGATGCCAGATTCCTCTCATGTTCCACCAGGGTTAAATACCCCTCTTCTATTCTGGAGTAGTGGCTCTCAACTATGGGTGATTTTTGCCTTCCGGGGGACATCTGGCAATGTTGAGAGACCTTTTTGGTTGTCACACCTGGGACGGTGCTATTGGCATCTAGTGAGTAGAGGCCCAGACTGACTGCGAACGTCCTCTGATACACAGGGCAGTTTCCACAGCAAAGAGTTACCTGGCCTACAAGGTCAGAAGTGCCACGGTTTGGAGACTCTGATCTAGACTGACACCAAGGCTCTGTGTCAAGCTACCCTCAAGCTGATGCTGTTGAGATTCTAGTAGCATATTCCAGATGTGATACTGGGATTCTTGCCCAATTTGCAAAGCCTTAGTTCCTACAACTCCCTATCCCAGACCTTAATGTTTATTAGAGGAATGAAAGATCTTCAAAAGGCTGGCTGCCTCTTGCTTGCCTAGACAGCTGAAGAATTACTGCTCCCAAATGCCATTTCCTGTGCTCTTCTTAGCTTTTGGGACACAAATGTTACCATCTATCAGACTTCCTATTGTTAACTATTTTCTTCTTTACAAAGTTTTTAATATTGGAGTTTTCATCCTAATGTTTTTTTTTTTTTTTCTTTCTGTGGTTACATGAGTAATTAATGGCAACCTCGCCTCCCCCACAAAACCCCTCAGTGGCTTTATTTATAGGGAGGGGGTCATCTAAGATTCAGGGAAGAACTGGCCAGCATTTAGAAGAAAATTCTTCGGCAACAGGATTGTCAATTGTGAAAAATGCATGCTAGCAGGAAATTTAAAAGACAAGTATGTTATTGTGTCAAGAGAACTTTTCTGAGCAGACTGCTTATAGATCAGAGTAAGTTTGATTGAGAAAGATTCAGCAAAGGGAAGAATGACTGAAAAGCATCTCCTCAGAGGTATAGGGATAAATGGGCAAACGTGAACACAGAAAGATATAAACTTCAGTGAAACACCTTTTCCTGGAAGAGTCCAGCCCTCTGGCTTTCGGAAGACAGAAGGGAGAGCCATCAAAGCAGTGGGACTTTGAATTGCTCCAAACTCCTTACTTAGGCCCCAATAAAGTCAAAATTTACCCTTTCTTCCCTGGTGTGGGGCTTGGTTCCCAGATTTAGCAAATACAAATAAAGACCCTCAATTTGAGTATTACATATTTTTTTATTATATATAATAAATATTTTTAGTATAAGTATGTCCTACATATTGTATGGGTTGTATTTATACTGAACAAAATGATGTTGCCTATCTGAAATTCAAATTTAATTGGGCATCCTGTCTTTTTTTTTTTTTTTTTAAAGGTTTTACTTATTTATTAACACAGAAAGAGAGATCACAAGTAGGCAGAGAGACAGGCAGAGATAGAAGGGTAAGTAGGCTCCTTGCTAAGCAGAGAGCCCGATGCGGGGCTTGATCCCAGGACCCTGAGATCGTGACCTGAGCCAAAGGCAGAGGCTTAACCCACTGAGCCACCCAGGTGCCCCAAGCATCCTGTCTTTTATCTGTGTCCAACTCTAACCTGAAGTTTCCTTCCAAGCAGAGATGATGAGGAGAGTAGGCCAGACAGTAGCAGGGAGCCACAAGTACAGGACTTACTACTGACTAATAGAGTTGATAGAAGCAGCAGTGGGTGAGGAGTACACAGAGGCTCCTTCAATATCCTCCTATACAAAGTAATCATTTTATGATCTTAATATCCTTTCTCCTGATGACCTCATTCTTCACAGGTCAAACTCCTCCCAAATTTCTATCCGGACAGCCCTCATTTTCTGACATGCAAAATTAACCAGAGCTAGAATGGCCCTCTTTAATTACTGTTTACTTCATTTGCATCAATTTTTTCCTCCTTCATTATAATGTCATTTCCATAAGAAAGGGAACTACTACCAGTGTAACCTTGAATATAATATGTGCAGAAGAATTTTGACAAAGATTTCAGGGGCACCTGAGTGACTCAGTTAAGTGTCCAACTCTTGATTTTGGCTCAGGTTGTGATCGCATGGTCACGGGATCGAGCCCTGCACTGGGCTCCATGCTCAGCAGGGAGCCTGCTTGAGATTCTCTCTCCCCCTCCATATACCCCTCACACTAACCACTCTCTCTCTCTCTAAAATAAATAAATAAATCTTTTTTAAAAAAGAGTTTTTACAAAGATTTTTAACTCTGTTTATTAAGACTCCTTGTGTGTTCTTGGCTACTCTTTCTCTGGCAGTCAAAAGAATGCGAATAATTCTGAGTCCTATTTTCTCTGTTTTTCTTTCTCTTCCCATTGTGTTTGACTTGTCCTCAAGCTTTGCATCCTTTAAATTTGTTAACATGATGATTCCTTTTCTCTTCTTGTTTCATGGATCTTCTGTTTTTATCCAGGACTATCTATTCAATAAATAATAGTTGATGGACACATAGAACAGGAGAGGCAGACACGCTGTAAAATACATCAGTGTCAAGCAGGTGGCATGTTCTAGGATAGACAAAGGTAAACTTGAATGGGGTCTTATAATTTAAGGGTGTTTGGTTTTGCCTAATTTGTGTGACCCTTGCAATCCTACAGAAGTAGTAGTGTATTTTTCTGAAACAGGAACTTCTGCCA
This sequence comes from Mustela putorius furo, assembly GCF_011764305.1. NCBI lineage: Eukaryota > Metazoa > Chordata > Mammalia > Carnivora > Mustelidae > Mustela > Mustela putorius. The sequence goes on from NW_025421375.1 coordinate 13,766,955, forward strand.
CAAGTACTGCAAGGTTTGTGGGCAAAGGCATATAAATAGTGAGCAAGCCTAGCTGACTGCTTGGCTGCTGAATGTCGATAATGCTGTGTTCATTCATTCATCAGGGGTTATTCTAGTCCTGGGGATCCAGAAATTAATAGACCTTCCCCTCATCAAGGAGACAGATAATAAACAAGTAAACAAGAAAATAAATAATTTAATCTCAGGCAGTGGTAAGTGGTAAGTACCACAGAGAAAAATTAAGTGGGATGAGGGCTAAGTGTAGCATTAGGATAGGAAGGAGGATACATTTTTAATATGATGGTCAGAAAAGAGTTCACAAAGGAGATGCCGTTTAATAAAGATGGAAAGGAGAAAGCCATGTCACTGTTTGGGGGAACCTAGACAGAAGGAACAGAAAATGCAACAGCTTGAGTTCAAGAAGCAGCAAGAGGCTGTAAGGGAGTGGTCATGGAGAGTGACTCAGAGACAAGTAGGGGCCAGATCACGATGGAGCTGATAGTCCACAGAAAGGAGTGCCATAGGCAACCACTAGATATTTTAAACAGGGGCAAAACAGGGTCTGAATTAAAATTTAATACATCACTCTGGCTACTGTGTGGAGAATTGTCCTGGGGGAGGGAGAGTTGTGAAGCAAGAGTAAATAGGGAGAGCAGTTAGGAGTCCTGAAATAGAACAGACAGAAGATGTTAGCTTAGCAGGTAATAGTGGAGGTGGCGATAAATGCTTGGACCATATGGCAAACGAGTAAATAGTGTTAGGAAGTAAGAAGAATCAAAGGTAATGGGCTTCTGACCCAAACAACTGGGAAAATAGGGATGCCACTTGTTGAGATGGAGAACACTAAGTAGGAGCAGTTTTTGTTGTCATCTTTGAAATATTTTTTGAAATAATCATAAATTTACAAAATACTTGGGGATATAAAATGAATAACTTTTTTTTCTCTGAACTATCTGTTTGCCTCACCACCTTTGGATATGTTGATACTCCATACTTTAGTATTCAGAGTATTTACTTACTATTCAACATTTATACTCAAAAGTATTTATTTAGTATTTAGTTAATATTCCTACTAGCAAGCATAGTCTACTGTATAATTGTAAAGCATCGAACTGAGGAAGAGAACATTGATTTTCTTCTACCATCTAATTCTCCAACCGTGTTCATGTGTTCCAGTGGTTTCAACAATGTCTAGAAATACCCAATTCAGAGTCATGCATTGCATTTGGTTGTCCTATTTCTTGTTTAGTATAGAAGAGTTTTTCAGGTTTTCATCAGCTTTAATGACTGTTTTAGTCTTCTGTGTTGCGTAAAATATCAGTAGCTTGAAGCAACATACATTTATTATCTCAGTTTCTGGAAGTCAGGAGTCTAGATGTGGCCAGGTTGGATTCTCTGTTTAAGGGTCACCAGGCTATAATCCACATATCACTCAGTACTGTGGTCACACTGGAGATTTAGCTGGGGAAATCTTAACTACCTTAACTTAACTTCTTAACTACCTCACTTGGTTGGCACAGTTCATTTACTTGCTGTTGTAGTCCCAAGGCATCAGTTTATTGCTGGAGAACACCCTTAGCCCTGGTAGTTCCTTGCCACTTGGGTTTCTGCAATATGACCACTTATGCCATGGCAGCTTGCTGTGTCTGTAGCACCTCTATTAGCAAGGTGGTCTTATACAATGGTCCTTAATGCAATCCCGGAGATGACATCGCATCACCTTTGTGATAGCCTCTGGGTTCTGCTCAAACTCAAGGGAATAAACATCAAGGGACAGGGATTTTTGATGTCCACCTTAAAGTCTGTCTGCCACAATGAGTTTGATACTTTTAAAGATAACTTCGTGGAAGTGCCTCAATTTGGGTTTGTCTGATATTTCCTCATGATGGAATCATGTTAAGAATCTTCTCACAGACTATCACAGATATGATTCTGCATTGTTCTCATTGTATCATATCCGGAGGCTCATCATTACAATTTGCCTCAATATTTATGTTCACTTTGATTATTTCAATTAAATGATATCTTATACAATGGTCCTTAATGCAATCCTGGAGATGACATCGCATCACCTTTGTGATAGCCTCTGGGTTCTGCCCAAACTCAAGGGAATAAACATCAAGGGACAGGGATTTTTGATGTCCACCTTAAAGTCTGTCTGCCTTGGACTTGTCCACAGTAAAGTTGATTTTTCATTTTATAACTAGTAAGTGTTCTGTTGAGAGATACTTTGAGACTATATAAATATCCCATTCTGCACCATACATTTAGTCCATCACTCAATCATTTATTTAGTATGGATTTATAATTTCCTATTTAATTCAGTGGGTTATAATCCATTACTATATTTATTTTTAATCTTAAGTAATTCCAGATTTTTCCTTTGGAAGTCCCTTCAAAATGGCTTCTTTAGTGTTCTTTTGACATACCTCTATCATTCTTTGAGCACTTCCTTTCAGGAGCAATAAACTAGACTCCTGTACTTTCCTTGCCCTAGTGCTGAAGTCACCCTTTACTCTATGGAGCCCTGGATAAGCCACGATCTGGAGAGAAGTTGTTCTCATTGGTATTGCGGTCTTGCTCTGAGGCTCTCTTAGTGGACTGTCAGGGAATATTTGTCTATTTGTCTATCCTCACATTTATATCTATATTTCTATACCTGTATTTAAAATCATGAGCACACACCTGTACCTCTAATTTCAGTTTAATACCACAAAGTTTATTGGGTTTTTTTCCCCTTTCTATATTTGTAATACCCTTCTCTGACAGTGGGAAACCTTGCTCCCATTAGTCTTATTTATATATTATTTGATCATTTGTTGAGTATGTGACACATCTCTCATTGCTGCTGCAGTAACCCATGAGGATACCCTTCTTACCCAACATTCTGACATCTGTCGCTGGGCTGCCATTATCCTCCAATACACCTTTTCTCCCCACAACCATGAGTGCCCTTGCCAATATCCTCATGCTTCAGCAATCCAATCTGAGCCACAATGTGCCAGTCTTCCTCGACTTGCTGAAGGCTTTGGTACCTCAAATCAGGAGTTTGTTTGCTTTTTAACTACCTTCTATTCTTATTAAATGTTGAAATTCTCTAACACAAAGTAACAGATATTCTGTGTGTGTGAAAATGGCCCCATATTATATCAAATATTAAGGATTAGCTGCATTTGTTTGTTGATTAATGGTGTAGACAAGAGAAATCATGATAGACAACTATCCGATGACTCGAATGCATAGTGCATTCCATGCCTTAGCTTTGGTTGTTGATATCTTGATGCTGATCGCTCTTGAAAATATCTAGAGAAGAGAACAAAAAATCACAAAAGGTAACAGTTGTCCCTTCCTTATAGCATCTGTCTTCCAGAAGGAAAGGATGCAGGAAACCATACACTGTCCTAAAGTTTGGATTGAAATTCTTTGTGGAATGGTAATACACTTTTTACTAGAAAACACTGAAGCTCTTTAAGAAAATTAGTAATTGGGGATCTTCAAGTATCCAGAAGTTTGAGGATGGTGATACTTAATGGTGATGAATCCTGCAGAATGCCTTGTGGGTTATAAAGCCAATTTCTTTAAGAGGCACTTGCTGCTAAATAACTTTTTACCAAATAGCCCAGGGGAAAATAGGAGATTTAAGGTGCAGCATGCATTGAAAAGTGCAAAAGAAAGTAAAAACAAAAATTAGGAAACAAGGCAAATTTTATTGTCAGCTATTTTATGATCTTGCTAATCTTTTGTGGTCAAGTTTCAAAGGTGGAAACCTAAGTCAGATTATGCATTTGATTGGATTACAAAGCCAGGTGTTGTCAATTCAAGATGGTTTTGGAAAGGATTTTTTCAGTTGTTACAAGATCACGTTCCTGGTTTTCCCCAGTATTTCAAACTTGCACAAAATATACTTTTGAATCAGAATCCTTACCCCTTCTTGTGAAAAACAAACAGAGAAAACAAATACTGAATGACACTGGGGTATTAGTTTCAGGATGCATCTGGAATTAGGCCCATGATCCACCTCCTGCAACATTGGGACGAGGCTGTAGGATCAGCCATAGCTGAGGAAATGAAACTAATGAGACCAGCAGTTCTCGAATTGTGTGTCAGCATCACTTGGGAACATAGGAATGCAAATTCTGCAGCCTCAATTCAGACTTCAGGGTGGGGGCCAACAATCATGCTTTATAAGGTTTTATCAGGTTGGAGAACCCCTGAGTTAGATAAAGCTACTATTGACAAATATTGGATTCAGTGAATTATCTTTTTCCCCTCTCTCATTTGCTCTTTAGGAAATGATTTCTCTAGGTTTTGGTACCATCAGGGCTCCTAAGTTCTGAAAGCAATTTTCTCTTGTGTATTGAAAAAAAATACTTTTCACATTTTCTTCTGTTCTTAGACATGGCCTATATGGTACTTAACTCAAAGATTAGTGTGTAGAAACTACACAGGTAAATACTAGAGCCCGTCTCTTGTCCTTCAGATATTTGTCTGCTATTCATTAATGAAAAAGATGGAGATAAGATACTGGTAAACCTAAGTCATCTAAAGGTCAGTTCACTGGGTAAATTGATCATTATTCTTTATGCAAACTGTATTCTTGAACTTAACATATTGACTATGATAATTCCAAGAGCAAAGTGAATTAAACATAACATATTCTTTATCTTCCTTTTAAACAACCCGTTATGTTTACATCAATAGGGTGAATAAAAAAATAGATATTAAAAATATATCTCCTTTTTTCCTGACATTTCTATCATTTTCCCTTAAAAGGAAAAATTAAATACCCAATATCCTCATCATTATTTCAGAACTTCTGAAACTTTTACTTCTCTCATGGGAAATATCTATGAGAGGGCTGTGGATATCTAAAGGGTATCCCTCAGGGTTCCCGTTGTTTCAGGATCTGAATCCTCAGACCACCATTTCAGCAAAATGTCAGTAATACTGATTTGGCAGCATTCTGTTTGCTAAGGAAGAACCTCCAGGGTACAGGGACTTCCAAAATCCCATGTTTTGGCTATTTCAGAAAAATTGAATTGTATCAGTGTTTATCTCAGATTACCTAGCACTGGGGGTCTTAGGCCCAGACCTGTAAAAAATCCTCTCATGATCTTGTTAAGAAATTCAGAATCTGTTCACCTCCCCAGATGATTGATTTAGTGTCTGAGGAGTGGAATCCAGAGGGAGAGTGTGTATTGTCAGCAAGCATCCCAGCATTCTTTGCGGGTCTTCAGGGGACCACACACACTGAAAAAACCAAACCAGGTCTCTCTCCTGATCGCGTGTCATTTACAGAAGTGTTGGTGTAGCAGGGCTTGTCATTAAGGCAGATACCCTTGTCCCTTAAGAGGATCATGTGGATGGATGGCAACTGTCCAGGGCCAGGTTTCTTCCACTGGTTCTGAAACACTGTGAAGGAAGGAGGTAATGTCAGGAACTTACCTTGTGAGATTCTCAGGACAGTAAGCCCCTCAGAACTCAGTGACAAAACATGCCACAGAAGAGGAATAAAGCCTCCTCCCCTATAATCTGGCTGCCTTTAACTGGAATCTCTGGGGGGTGCCCAGAGACATCCTTTGTGTGGACAGTGCTATTCTCAGGATGGCTGAGGCCGGTGATGAGATTTACTTAGCTGACTCTGGAAAGGTGATGTGGAGAATGGGACTGGATCAGGATAAGGAGAGTCTGAACTCTGTGTGGGGACTGTCCTTATTTAGAGGACATTTGAAGGACTTCTTTGGAGACTCTTAGGGATAATAATGGGACAGCCCGAGGGGAAGGCTAAATTCCTCTAATTATACCAGGTGGGCCCATTAAAGCTGGAGATATTTGGGCCTCATATTTTATGAATACAGACATTTATTTTTTATCTGTTTTAGAAGATGTCATTGTACTAGATGCGGTTAGACTTTCACTTAGGACAATTAAAAACTGTCAGGTACTGTATAAAATGTGGACAGTGTTATTTCACTGCAAGAGCCTTTATAATGCCTAGATCCTTGAGGAGGTGCATCAGTGACTGACATTCTAACCACCAGACCCACTCCAATTCAGCCAGTCAGAAGCCTGGAGTGTCCGGGCCGCAGGTGGCACACAGGAGTTCTTTACACCAGCCACCAAAATTCCATTTTATTAACATTGTAGATCAATTGAGACTATGAATTACCTGGGGATAATGATAAATAAGATACTCAAAATATAGAAAAAAAAATCTTTGTGCTGTAAGAGATCATAAGAAGGGCGGAAAATTTGCAACAGAAGAGACAGGTCCCAAAGCTTTGACTTTGGAAGAATGCAGCTTATATTACACATCTCCTCACCCCACCAGCCTTTTTGGCTAGAGCCAACTTGGATCATTTTTGTTCTAGTGGATTAGTTAATATATTTAGTGGCATGCATAAGTGGGGTTGGACTTCCATAGATGCCTCTTATCTTTAGGTGATTATCATACCAATTCATTATAGTCATTCAACAGTTCTGAAGGTTTCCTGGGGCTAGGAAGATATTCCTCTGGTGGGTTAGGGGATTGCATCCATTATTATATGTATCAGTGATTTCTTTCTGGTAGAGAGAATGGCTGATATGGCCCCCAGGACATTCTTTACTTTTAAAAAATGACTTATTGGCTTTCAAAGTTGGGGTGATTATACTTAACACTGAGAAAAGCTCAGTCATAAACAACAAAACATATTCTAAATTATATGACACAAAATGCTTACTAGTTTAAATTAGAGAAGAAAGATGGAAGTTATGCCTTTTTTCTCCCTTCTCAAAGTCTCCCAGACTTCTATTCTTCTTGTTCAAAAACTATGTAATTAAGAATGATCAACCTTTTCCTTTATAAAGATGAAGATAGTAAATGTTTTCCTACTACAACTTTGACATACGAATATAATGAATAACTAAATTCTATTAAATGATGACTAGGTGAATTTAGGTACTTGAATGAGGAATCTAGCTAAGTATGTTAAATAAAAAATAGCTTGGGGTGTTAAGTTGTTAAGCATCTGCCTTCAGCTCTGGTCCTGATCCCAGGGTCCTGGGATCAAGGCCACATCAGGCTCCCTGCTCAGCAGGAAGCCTGCTTCTCCCTTTCCCACTCCCTCAACTTGTGTTCCCTCTCTCACTGTGTCTCTCTCTGTCAAATAAATAAAATCTTTAAAAAAAAAATAGTTTGAACATTTATATAAATAATGGTTTCACTTAAGGTCAGTTATGTCTCAGTAAGTTGGTTTGGGTGGTACCCAGCTTTATGGTAAAGTTTTTGTTTAAAAGAAAAAAAACCACATTATTGCAGTATGATTAATAATGCAATAAAATGCTCTTATTTTACAAGTGTTCAGTGAATTTTGCTAATGTACACAAGCGTGTGAATACAATCTTATTTTTTTTTAAAGATTTTATTTATTTATTTGACAGAGAGAAATTACAAGTACACTGAGAGGCAGGCAGAGAGAGAGAGAAGGAAGCAGGCTCCCTGCTGAGCAGAGAGCCTGATGCGGAACTCGATCCCAGGACCCTGAGATCATGACCTGAGCCGAAGGCAGCGGCTTAACCCACTGAGCCACCCAGGCACCCCAATACAATCTTATTTAAGACCTTCCCGTTATCCCAAGGAATTACCTTGTACCTCTTCGTAGTCAGCACGCCCAACCATTGCCTTCCATGGCCTCAAATACTGGTCTGCTTTCTGTTACTATAACTTAGTTTTGCTTTCTCTAGAATTTTGTGTAAGTGGAATCATAGAGTGTATACCCTTTTGTTTCTTTCTTTCAGCATAATATTACTGATACTCATTTGTTGTTGCATAAATCAGAACTTCATTCCTTTTCACTCCTGAGTAGTATCTGTTGTGTTGATATCCATGGTTTGTTTTTGCTTTCTGTTAGTGATGGACTTTGGGGCTGTTTCCATTTGGGGGCTATTATGAATAAAGCTTTCATGAACATTCTTGTACAAGTCTTTGTATGGACATGTGTTTTTACTGCTTTGGGATAAATACTTAGAAGTGAAATGCCTGGCTAAAGATTTTTCTTTAAAAATTCTTTGTTGTGGGTCTCCTGGGCGGCTCAATGGGTCAAGCGTCTGCCTTCAACTCAGGTCATGATCTCAGGGTCCTGGGATCGAGTCCCATGCCAGGCTACCTGCTCAGCCGGGAGTCTGTTCCTTCCTATCCCCTAACCTCCCCCGACCTGTGCTCCCTCTCTCTCTCTCTTGCTTGCTTTCTCTCCAATAAATAGAATCTTTAAAAAAATTAAATTTTTGGGACGCCTGGGTGGCTCAGTTGGTTAAGCAGCTGCCTTCAGCTCAGGTCATGATCCCAGCGTCCTGGGATCGAGTCCCACATCGGGCTCCTTGCTCGGCAGGGAGCCTGCTTCTCCCTCTGACTCTGCCTGCCACTCTGTCTGCCTGTGCTTGCTCTCCCTCTCTCTGTCAAATAAATAAATAAAATCTTTAAAAAAAATTAAATTTTTTTGTTGTATTTGTTTTGTTTATTTGGTAATTTGATCTATTTTTGCGTCAAATAAATACCCCCCATTTGTAATTCAACCATTTGATCAAAGTTCTTCTGGTAGAAAGGAGCCATTGTCTTTTCTCTTTCTTTTTATCTAGTTGATGTTTAAATTGGCAGACTCTGGCAGTAGTCCGGATCTACTGCGATTTCTTTTGTAGTGTTTGCCCGTATTTCTGGAAACTGGAAGCTTGTCCTAGTTCATAAAAGGATAAGAGGAAATACTTTCTCTGGTAAGGTTTAGAAAGACAAAAATTGGAGACAACAGGACAATTAAGACTCAGGATCATCAGCATATGAATTGGGTGGAAAGATGCCATTAGGCAAAAGGAGTACAATGGATGTAGAGGAAGGAGGCTGAAGTCTCTTGAATAAATGCCAAAATGTAAATGCCAAGTATGGAACAAGCTTCAGAATCATTCGTCTCCAAGACTTGCCATCATGTAGGGGCACCTGGGTGGCTCAGTTGGTTAAGTATCTGCCTTGGACTCAGGGTTCTGGGATGGAGCCCCACAGCAGGCGCGCTGCTCAGTGGAGAGCATGCTTCTCCCTCTCCCTCTCCCTGCTACCCTCCTCCTCCCCCCCTTGTGCTCTCTGTGTCAAATAAAAAAATAAATAGAATCTTTAAAAAAAAAATGCAAACATGTCTCCTTACCCCGGGTTCTTTAGAAATTGTCAGAGGTGAAAACATTTAGGTATATGATACTTTCTCATGAAAAGAAAGTAGACAGAGGGTCTTTTTAATAGCTCCTTATGTTGGGTGTGTTAGGTCAGAGAATCCTTTCGTGATGCTCAGAAATTGTTCCCCTTTTCTACCACCCCCCTTTTTTCCTTTCTTTCCTTCTCTTAAATCCAGATATAGGCTAGTTGATCTAATGCTGTATCTTGAAAAAAAATGTCCTTTAATATGGCATTTTACTAAGAGTGTGTTTGCTTAGAAACAACAGGTATTCATATCAGTTCCAGTAAAAAAGAGATATGGAGAAGGTTATATCACTTAACTGAAGATAGGAAATGTGGCTAAGCTTCATGGGGGCTGGACCAGGAGCTGGGAAGCCATTGGGAACTCAAGAATTCTCTGTCTCTGTCTCTTTGGATCTTACTCGGTTTTCCTTTCTCCTTTGCCATGTCTCTGTAGTATAGTATCTTTCTGCTCTATCATTCCCTGCTAGTGTCCTTCATTCTCTTTTCTACCGGATACTTTAACCTGCTGATCCATAGCCCCTGCTTCTTATGAACAACATGGTTTTCCTTGACACCAACTCTGATCTCATCTCTCTGTGGCTTTTCAGCTTTTCTTGACCACAATTTATATGCATGGTAGTTTAAATTCTCAAGAGAGATAGAATCTAACTGGCAACATGCCAGTAGATTTATAGGCATAGGGAAAATTTTCCATTTTTTTTAATTTAAAAGATATTATTTATTTATTTGACAGACAGAGATTACAAGTAGGCAGAGAGACATACAGATAGAGAGGGGGAGGCAGGCTCCCCGTTGAGCAGAGAGCCTGATGCGGGTCTCAAACCCAGGACCCTGGGATCATGACCCGAGCCGAAGGCAGAGGCTTTAACCCAATGAGCCACCGAGGCGCCCAAATTTTCCATTTTTTTATCTAGTATTTGTGGCTAGGGTGGGGGCAGAGTCATAGAGTACTAATCTGGCCACCAAGTCCTGCCCTTTAAATAGCTGATATGAGGGGCGCCTGGGTGGCTCAGTGGGTTAAGCCGCTGCCTTCGGCTCAGGTCATGATCTCGGGGTCCTGGGATCGAGCCCCGAATCAGGCTCTCTGCTCAGCGGGGAGCCTGCTTCCTCCTCTCTTTCTGCCTGCCTCTCTGCCTGCTTGTGATCTCTCTCTGTCAAATAAATAAATAAAATCTTAAAAAAAAAAAAAAAAAAGAATGGTATTAAGTAGCTGACATGAGTAGGGCAGCTTAAGGGAAATTTGGGCATAGCAGGCTCATTGAATGAGATGTCCACTGTGAGTGGACTTCTACTTCCTGGAAATCGTAGAAAACCTATTCTATTGGCAGCAATCATATAATGCTAAAGTCCAGTAGATGGGCAGGCAAACAGGTCAGTGGACCAGAGCTGTCACACTTGGCTTCCAGTAAGACTTCAAACTTCTCAGTCATTTTGAAAGAACAGTCTTTCCTTAAAAAAAAAAAAAAAAAAAAAAAAAGAACATCCTTTCCTCAAGTCTAAGTAAAATTGGCTAGATTGCCAATGGCCAGCTAACTGATTTGACTTAAAACAGCTACTGTTAATGAGCACTGGAGGAAACATAAAGAACAAGCAAAGAAGTGAGTCAGTTTAAGGGATAGTGTCTCCTGACCTGCACTAGAAATAGAGAAAATATCTGAATTTGGCTGTGTCTGTGGAGCTGCCCTCATCCTGTCTCATGGTTTAGGATCCAAGCTGTGAAGCTGAAACCTGTATTTGGACTAGTGTAATGTTTCATGATAGGTGAGTTTAATGGAAGCCAGCGATCAGCTTTTGAGTTACTTTGTCTTTAACTCATCAGGGTGTAAATGGGCTTCAAGGTAATTTTTAATCTATATGTAAATTAGCTATTTCTGTAACAGCCGTAGTATGAATTTGAGTGTGTGCAGAAAAGAGGGATTTGATGCAAGCAATATTTTGAAAATAATGTCAAGAAAGGCTGTACAAGTGATACATGACATTTAATGAATTTGAATATAGGATATATTAGGACCCTTTCAATGAAATTATTGTCATTGAAAAATTTCTGAAGTAATATGTAGAACAGAGAATGAAAATAAGGTTTTATTGTTGGTTGTTAAACTATGTTAAAGGTCACACAGTTTTCCATTAGAGATCTTCCATTTGGCAGATTTTAAATAAAAAGTTGATTGAATTTTTACTGAATTCATTTTTTACTCAGATAGTAGAGTGACTTAAAATCAAACTTTTATTATCTGATACAAAATAATGTGCTTTTAAAAAAATTTTTTTATCGTGTCATGTTAGTCACCATAAAATACATCATTAGTTTTTGATGCAGTGTTCCAAGATTCAGACGAATGGATAAAGAAGATATGGTCCATATATGCAATGGAATATTACTCAAAATAATATGCTTTACCTATTATTTAAACCTAGGTTTATAAGTAGTCTTTCTTATATTTATACTCATAGTATGACATGCTAAAAATCACAGAAGCCCCAGTTTCTCCTATTTTTAGTTAGAAGGAAAGCTGTATAAATATTTTATATCCTAAATCATCTAATCAACTACTTCTTTTTAAAGGAACAGTGTAGCACAGGGAAATGTTCTGAAGGATATTAAAAATTACAAGCATTCAAAATTCATTCTGAAGTTCAGGGACTGTTAGACTCCAAAAGCAGTTATCAATATAAGGAACCCACTAGAAAGCACAGAAGGATACAGACTATGTTATTATGGCTACCATTTTCTATTCTCTAAAAGTGTAGTTAAAAGGAAGGTAGGAAATTGTATTGGGGGTCCTGTCTGTACCAAAATTAATTTGGTAACTTCAAAACAAAACCTAAGTCACAGCACCTCAACTCTTGTGTTTAAAACTGGCTTTAATTCTGTATGCTTTGAATTTATTTCCAGAGGGGGGTAAATACATTTGTTAATGATTTGAATCATTGTCATTAGGCTTGATCTACATCTAAAATACAAAATCATTGTCATTAAGATGAGTGTGAAACACCCTTAGGAAGAAAGAACTTCTGTACTTTACCAACTTATTATTTTGATTGTCCAGGGATGTGAAGTGCCCTAGCTCTTTAAATATTAACTCAAAGAATTTTTAAAATTCTGACTTTATTTGTATTTATATAACCCCCTGGAGTTTAAGTACTGTGTTGGACAGTTCTCACTGTGAAGCAACTCTCATGCAATTGTATTCTTGCTGGGAAATGATTTTATTGCATCAGAAAATGAATGAGCAGGGACCAGTGAGCTGTGTCTGCTGATGGACTATAATTTGCCAACTGTGATGTCAAAGCAGATCTGAGATTTGTGACAACAGTTGGTGATTGCCCTGCTCTGCAGTTCTGTGGCGGCAATGAACCCTGCCAGGCACAATCTAATTCCACGTTTTGCACACATAAGTTTAGTTTACACTATCGTATGTGGAAAGCTTTCATGGGCACGGGGAATATTGGCTGGAATTATTGAGTTGGTACTGCATGTTTCATTACCGATGGCACTGGAATGTATTTTTCCATTGTCCGGAAGGAAGAGTTGTACTCCGTTCTATCAAAAAATGGATAGGAAGGGAGTGTTTACACTGTCTATATTAGAGGCTACATACTCCCTGGCACAGATGATAGCTATTATTTTTACTAAACCCACCATCAAGGTTTTCTGATGGCATTGCCTTAAAAATAAGACCAATGTGTTGTCTCTTGGTTTATACACTACTTTTAAGTAGCCTGTCTTTCAGAACTCAAAACAGTTTGGTGTAAACCAAGTTGATTTGGCTGCCTTCTGAAGAAAGAGGTGCTTCTGCATAGGGTTTTCTCCTCTGACTCACAAAATTCGGAAAATAGCCTGGTGGTTTTGGCAGCCACATTCTTTTGCAGAGTATTCGTGAGCTTGGTGCCTCAGGGAAAAATGATGCTGCGGGTAGGCAGACTTGTGGTACCCAGTGAACTTTGCCTCAGATGGCATGCTGTCCTTATGTGACACAGCAGAAAGGACTTTGCAGATGTAATTAAGATGAAGACTTTAGGGGCATCTGGTGGCTCAGTGGTTAAACGTCTGCCTTTGACTTAAGTCATGATCCCAGGATCCTGGGATCAAGTCCTGCATCTGGCTCCCTGCTCAGCAACGTGTCTGCTTCTCCCTCTCACTCCACCTGCTGCTCCCCTGCTTGTGTTCTCTCTCTCTCTCAAATAAATAAATAAAATCTAAAAAGAAAGAAAGAAAGAAAGAAAGAAAGAAAGAAAGAAAGAAAGAAAGAAAGAAAGAAATGGGAACTTCAGTCCCACAACCACAAGAAGCTGAATTCGGTTAACAACCTAAATGAGCTTGGGGAGCAGATTCTTTCCCAGCACCTTGAGCAAGGAATACAGCCCTACCAAGACTTTGATTTGGATATTGTGAGACGCTAGGGAGAGGACCCCAGGTCAACCCACATAGCCTTTTGACCTTTAGAGACTGAGAAAATATATTTGAACTGTTTTAAACCACTAAGTTTGTGATTGTTAGAGCATCAATAGGAAACACTATCCCTTCTTGAGACATCCCCATTCTCCTGGTCAGATTCTGTCCACATCCCTCGTCTTATATTCCTCCCTATTTAAGTTAATTCTTCTAACTCCTGGCACATTCTATGACTTATATACCATCCTACAACACATTATAACATCTATTAGCATCCTGCAACTTCTGCAAGTTATATGATTCCTATAATATCCTCTAATAACCTACAACTTCCATGATATACAGAAAATGTATCTACAAAGGTAAGAAGCATGGCTGGGGAAGTAGCTCATCTGATCTAAGTAAGCTGTATCTCTAGAAGTGGCTGAATTATATCAATATGTTTTAAAAATATGCTGTCTCCTTCCCACCTTCATATTTTCTGCTGACAGTCTTTTCCTGCTAAGCAATTGATTTTTAGTAGTCTACAATTTAAAATCAGTAGACTGAAATTTATCATATGAGACCATAATGTTGGCTACTTTAAGGTTGTCATTAACAAACTCCAGCACTACTTGCTCAATAGAGAATTGCCTCTCTTCGGTCCACTTTAACTCAGAGAGCAAATTAACTCATTTGTTTACTCAGAAATTTGCTTCTGGAGTTAGATGGAAAGAATATGAGTTTACAGCTGAGTTAACTACGGCTAGGAGAGCCCTTTCCATTAATTGCTGGCTATTGCAAGAAGTGTGTGATGTCCATTATTTCTGTTTCCTTTGCCAATTTGTGAAAACACCCGGAGGTTTAATAAGTGAATGTGCCTTTGCATCCCGAAATAAATAAGCAAGATAGCCAATTAAGGATACATGCACATAAATAAAAATTATTTTCCACATTTATGCCTGCAAAAAACCCCCAAACAAACAGACTTAGATGGCATTTGTAAAATTTCCCCCCAAAAGGTTAGTGTTGGGAAGTTCACTGGAATTAGGAATGGCTGTGCATTTCCTCATCTTTGGAGTCACAGAGCTGTGTGTGACTCCCAATTCCATCACTTTCTGGTGTGTGATGCATTGTGTTACCTAGCCCCTCTAAACTCTTCACGGTGGTGGTAAGGATCTATCTCTTGAATCTGTAAAGTATGGGACACGGTTCTCCCAAATGCCGTTCATGGTGGTGCTTTCACCAAGGCAGTCCGTGGTCAACACCTTTTCTTTGATAGTTCTCCACACGTAGCACATTTTACGTGACACATTAAGCTAATAGGAATCTCAAATCACTTCTCCCCCAGATATTTAGGTTAGAGGCTTTCTGTACATCCCCAAAGCAGTAAGAATGATGAAATGGGCAAGAGAGAGGGAACATGGAGAAGGAAGCTGAGATGAGGACTGGATGTATATGGAAGCTATCCTATGTAGGTTCTTGGAACAATTAATGTAAAAATGTCACAGACATTTTCCCCCTAGAGCCAAATTATTTTAAACAGTATTTATTTATTTTAGAGGGAGAGCACGCACATATGAGTGGGGGTGGGGGAGAGGGAGAGATAGAATCCCAAGCAGGCTCTGCACCAGGCTCCATGTCAGGATCTGGATGAGATCATACCCTGAGCTGAAATCAAGAGTCAGACAACCAGCTGACTGAGGCATGCAGGCACCCTGAAAAGTCTTTAAATATAAGTTTAAAATGTTTTTTCTTAGGTGCTGTCTCTTGTATGTTAAGATCACGTCTTTCAAGTCAAATCTCAGACTTGAATCTGAAGTTCTTTCTTGAGCATCTGAGAATAGAAATTGAGCTTCCATATATACCATGTTTCTGATGGTGGTAGGGCATGTCAAGATAGGTCTGAATGTAAAGAGAATTATTAGTCAACATTTTCTGAGGATCTCAGACAGAGAACTGTCTTTTAAAATAGAGTACTAATATTTTTCCTTTACTAGAAACTTAAATTGCAAAAAAAAAATTCTGTTTGTTAAAACCTGTCTTCTTTTTCTGCTTAGATAGATATCTGTCCTGCCAGAGGCAAGTTGGAAATGTGCTTTTTATCTCAGTAGAGCACATTATGCTGATCACTTTAGGTAAAGAGTTTCATTGTCTTCTAAACAACAGTTTGTCAGATAAAAAAGCGTGTTATTTTCTTTTTAAAAATAACTTAAAATATGAATAATCTTTGGTGAGTTTGTCTTAGCTGGCAGAGAAGGCATGTTAAACATGCATGTTAAACATGCATGATACAAGGCATGTTTGTATCAAATAAAAGACTTTTTTTTTTTAAAGAAGGTGGGGAAACTTAACATTTCAGAAGTATTGAATTTAGAGTCAAAAGTCATAAAAACCCAGAAGTCACCCTAGGTTTCCTGTGTCTTTCTCTCTCCAAACACTCGGTGTTACAAGTTCGGCACCTTCTTCCTCTTTCCCGTCCGTTTAATGTTTTCTCCTCTCTCCCACCCCACCCTTGTAGTCTTTCTTCACACCTCCACTTTCTCTTGACCTAGACCTTGTCAAATCTTAACCGGCCTCCCTTTTCCCCTTTTCCTATCGTTGCTCTCTCCCTGCCCCCACCACAATTTATCTCTACAGGTTCTTTTTCTTTTCTTTCTTTTTTGTTTTTATCACGAAAAACTGTATTTAGATTTAGCCAGCTGGACTCAGTTTAGATGATCCCAATTTTGTTGGCAACATCCAAAGCATCGTAGTCAGGGGCCAGTTGAACGTATGCCTTCTTCTCTCCATCAGGCCTGATTAAGGTGTTGACCTTGGCTACATCAATGTCATAGAGCTTCTTCACAGCCTGTTTGAGCTGGTGCTTGTTGGCCTTGACATCCACCATGAACACAAGTGTGTTGTTGTCTTCTATTTTCTTCATGGCTGACTCAGTAGTCAGGGGGAACTTGATGATGGCACAGTGATCCAGCTTGTTTCTCCTGGGGGCGCTCTTTCGAGGGGATTTGGGCTGCCTTCGGAGACGCAGAGTCTTGGGTCGTCGGAATGTAGGTGATGTGAGGATCTTCTTTTTTTTGTGACTGTGGACGCCTTTCAGCACTGCTTTCTTGGCTTTCAAAGCCTTTGCTTTGGCTTCGGCTTTGGGAGGGGCAGGGGCTTCCTTCTTAGCTTTCGGCACCATCTTTGTAAAAGGGCTCTTTTTGTTTCTTTGTTTCTTTCTTTCTTTTTTTTTTTTTGAGAGAGACCACACGTGAGCAAGTAGCAGTGGGGATAGGGATGGGCAGAGGGAGAGGGAGAGGATCTTTTTTTCCCCAAAGACTTATTTATATATTTGAAAGAGATAGAGAGAGCGTGGAGGTAGGGTGGTGGCAGAGGGAGAGAAAGTCCTAAGCAGACTCCATGCTAATTGTGGAACCCAACTCGGAGCTCTATCTAATGACCGTGCGCTCACAACCTGGGCCAAAAATCAAGAGTTGGGTGTTTTGCAATGCCAGGGGCTCATGATCTGGCCTTTGAAATTTCTGTTTTCAGCCCTACTGTCAAGCTGCCCCACCCATTCCATGCCAGAAGTAGCTTGCTATTTCCAGCATCTACCAGGCTGTATAATTCGATCTGTGTTCACCCTGCTTTGATGATCCTTTCTTATAAGGGTTTTCCTTATAATATCCATCTTATAGACTGAGCTCAGTGCTAACTCTCTAATTCTCTTTGCCTAACCCACATAAAACTGACTTCTCCACTCCTCAAGTCTCCTCTGTATTTTGTAGAGACTTCTGGACAAAGCGCCAGTCATATTTTATTGCATTTGTTCACACAGCCATTTCCCACTTCCAGACTTAATCCAAATGTGATTAAAACTATCTTATCTGGGGCACCTGGGTGGCTCAGTGGAGTAAGCTGCTGCCTTCAGCTCTCAGGTCATGATCCCAGGGTCCTGGGATCGAGCCCTGCATCGGGCTCTCTGCTCTGCGGGGAGCCTGCTTCCTCCTCTCTCTCTGCCTGCCTCTCGCCAACTTGTGATCTCTGTCTGTCAAATAAATAAATAAAATAAATCGTAAAAAAAAACCAAAAAACTATCTTATCTACCCAGTAGTAAGGTGCGTGGCATCTAGCATGCACTTGTCACATATCTGGATAAAAAAGAAAGGAATGGGGAGACGTGGGATGGAGCTATACGCTTCCCAGGTCTAAGAATTCAGACAAGACACATAATCTCGGGCACCTGGGTGGCTCAGTGGGTTGGGCCGCTGCCTTCGGCTCAGGTCATGGTCCCAGGTCCTGGGATTGAGTCCCGCATCGGGCTCTCTGCTCAGCGGGGAGCCTGCTTCCTCCTCTCTCTCTGCCTGCCTCTCTGCCTACTTGTGATCTCTCTCTGTCAAATAAATAAATAAAATCTTTAAAAAAAAAAAAAGACACATAATCTCTCTGAGCTTAATTTTATTCACCTGTAAAATGACCATAACATTGTCACCTCTTTCCATTGCATTTATGTTTATTTTTAGATTTTATTTATTTATTTGAGAGAGAGTGTGTGAGCAGGGGGAGGAAACACAGGGAAAGGGAGAGGGAGAGGGAAAGAATCTCAAGCAGACTCCACATGGAGTGCGGAGGTGAAAGCTGGGCTGATCTCATGATCCTGAGCTCATGGCCCCCAAGCAGAAACCAAGCGTCAGATGCTTAGCCAACTGCACCACCCAGGCACCCCTCCACTGCATTGAGAAGAAAAGCGTTCATACGTAACCTCTAAGCACCAGCCCTGTATAATCTACTATCTGCATTCTTCTGGAACTTCATTTCAAGTCTCCAGCCCCCCTGTTCCTAGTTTTCCAGAGGAATTTGCCTTCCAGTAGGAATTTGCCTCCTGGTAGTTCACAGAAGGTGCCAAACTCTTTTCCCACCATTCCCAGCCTCCTTGCACGTACCACCTTTGCACTTGCTGATTCCTCTAAATGGGAGGCACCGCCCCAAACTTTACAGGGGAACCTGTTTCTCATCAAACAGAGAGGCCTTGACTAATCCCCCCTCCAAAGGAGGTCTCTCCATGTTATGCTTAGTGATTATTTTTTATTTTATTGTATTTTAGAAATTATTTCTTTATTTATGAAGATTTTATTTATTTACTTGAGAGAGAAACAAAGACCACAGTTGGCAGGGGGCAGGTGCGGAGAGGCAGAGGGAGAGGGAGAGGCAGGCTCTGTCAGCAGGAAGCCTGACGTAGGACTTGATCCCAGGACCCTGAGATCATGAACTGAGCTGAAGGCAACCGCTTAACTGACTGAGCCACCCAGGTGACCCTCTTCCCTCTTTTTTTTTTTTTTTAATAACTCCATATTTTGTAGTATAATACAATTCTGTACTATAATATATAAAATATGTATTTGTACTAAATATATATTTAGTTTTCTGTTTTGTTTTATTTTTGGCTTGTATTTCCCACTGTAATGTCCCCTCTAGGTTAGTGGGCAAAGAGAATATTGGTCGTATTTCCTGTTTCATTCCTAGGGCCTGACACATAGCAGGCACTTCATAAATATTTGTTGATAATATGTGAACTAACCTCTAAGGTTGATTTTGATGACCAGGTAAAGTATGTGAGGGACATTTATGAACCAAAAGCACTACACAAATGCGAAGCAACGTTATTATCATGCCAGGGCATGCATTGAGAAACGGGGAAGCAAGTGCCAACTTCCATTTTCTCAGGAAATGAACGTATAGCTTGACAACAAGTAATCACTCATTTTCCCAGTGTGAAATCACAGTCTGAGTGAACAGTCCAACAAGAGGGGACTTTATCATGCCAACAGAAGGTACTCTTCACGTTTTCTGCCATAAGTGGAATCCGGGTTGACAGAGAAGTTGTCTTCATACTTCCAGTGAAGGAAGAGGGTGGTGCGGGCTCTGGGACCCAGCATCCAGCCAGAGGAGATGTCTCCTCATATACGGATGGCTGTTCCCTCTACTCCGTCTGTTTTTAGGGTGAAAAGACTTCAATCTGGGCAATTAATTAAAATAGGGTATATCTCGGGCAGGCAAAACACCAGTGCAGGATTGGTAACATGACCAGAAGAGGAGAGATGGACTATGATTTTCTGCATGGTTTTTCCCAGCAACATACCTTTTGTTTATCTGATTTCCTCTCTCCGTACCCATTTTCCTTATCTGTAGAATGAAGGATAATAGTATTTATTTTATAAAGCTGATGTGAACGATAAATCAGATATGTAAAGAGTTTGGAATAGTGTCTAGCATGTAGTAAGCTCTTAAGAATTGCTATTTTTATTGTCAACAGCCCATCTTTTCTTATAAATGTGGATCAGGTTTACAGGTGCTCCTGTTTATCAGATCAAAACCATCTTTCCTAGGCCCTTCTTCCTCATGGCTGTTGTATCAGAAGCAGGAGGATAATACATCTTTAGGTTACTTTCCCAAGACTCAAGGGCTCTAATAATAATTAACTCACTTTTTTATATGACATAGAACTACAGTTTAATAAATTATAATATTCTTCTGATTAGACTGTTATTTGGTTTACAGTTATTTTTTATTTTTAATTTTAGGCTTTAGAAAAGTTGCAAAGATAGTATAGATATTTCTTCTAGGTTCTTCACCCAGCTTCCCCTAAGGTTACTGTCTCACATTATCATAGTACAGTGATCCAAACTGAGTATGTACCTTGCTGTAATACTATTAGCCCAAGTACAGACTTTATTTTGATTTTCACAATTTTCCCACGCATGATCCTTTTCTGTTCTAGGATTCTGTCCAAGGTCCCACACTGCATTTAGTTGACATATCTCCTTAGTCTCCTCTACTCTGCAACTGTTTTTCTCTTTCCCTGTCTTTATGACCTTGACACTTTTGGAGAGTTCTGGTCAGCTTTTATTTTGAAAACTTAAGTCCTCAGTTTGGTTTTATCTGGTGTTTTCCCAGGACAAGATTGGTGATATACATTATTGAGAAGAGTAACACAGTAATGAGCCTTCTCAGTGTAAGATGTCCTATTATGGTGTGAGCTTTGATTGCTTGGTTCAGGTGGTGGCTGCCAGGTGTCTCAACTGTTATTATTTTCCTCTTTGCAATCAATTGATATCTTGGGGAGAGATACTTTGAGACTATGCAAATGACTTGTTTCTTCTCAAACTTTCATCCATTAGTTTTAGCATTCATCTGTGAATCTTGCCTGCAATAATTTGTGGTGTTTTAAGAGTGATTTTCTATTCCCTCATTCTTCCTCCCCACATTTATTAATTTGAATTCATTTGAATAAAGAGCTGTTTCTTCTCCATCTACCTACTTATTCAATTATTTACATCAGTGTAGATGCATGTATATTAACTTGCTTTGTTTTATGGGTTATAATGCAACGCTA
The DNA here is from genome assembly GCF_011764305.1 of Mustela putorius furo. Lineage (NCBI taxonomy): Eukaryota > Metazoa > Chordata > Mammalia > Carnivora > Mustelidae > Mustela > Mustela putorius. The sequence goes on from NW_025421375.1 coordinate 13,787,925, forward strand.
TCACTTTTTTGTTGCTCCAATTTTTCTCTTTCACGTTGGGTCCTGTGGCCTTTCCATATTCTCCCCACCCCCCTTTTATTTTTGGTTTATTTATTTATTTATTTTTAAAGTAATCTCTACACCCAATGTGGAGTTTGAACTCATGACCTCAAGAGTTGCACACTCTTCCCACTGAGCTAGCCAGATGCTCCTCTCCCATTCTTTTTTGAGCACTTCTACTTTTTAGAATTTTAAAATGCTCCAGATTCATCTTTTATTTACCCTGCCTCAGGCTTAGAATCAACCACTTCTTCAAAGAACCACTTTGGTTCTTTTTATTGGAGAATGGTTTTTAGGAATAAAGATCTGAACAGTAGGTGGGCTCATTGCTCCTGGGGTGTTATTGTTCTTTCTTCTTTCCTTATTTGTAACTTCTTTCCTGAGCATGAGAAACTTGGTCCTTATTATCTACAGTATGTTTACTTATTTTGTTTAACCCTCGCAAAAGATCAAGTGGTTTCAGAATTGCTATTCCCCTATCCCCAAGAGAAACAAATTTACTGACAATAGTATGAGTTCAGAATTTTTAAAAATTCATAATACATTCTGTGCTAAATCATACTTACTATCCACACGGTAATCATGTTTTTTTTTTTTTTTTTTTTTCCCAAGGAAGGACAACCTTTACTAAAAGTATTCTCATACACAAATGCAAAGGTGCTTCACCTACTCCATTCCACTTCCTAAAAACTTCAAAAAATTATCTAGTAAGTATTGTTTGGAAGTTAAGGTTGGAAACACTGTATTTAATGCATAGTTTATAGTATATGTTCATACCTTACTGTTTTGGGGAGTATATAGTTCTTTTTTTTTTTTTAAGATTTTATTTATTTATTTGATAGAGAAAGATCACAAGTAGGCAGAAAGGCAGGCAGAGTGGGGGGTGGGGGGGAAGCAGGCTCGCCGCTGAGCAGAGAGCCCGATGCGGAACTCGATCCCAAGACCCCGGGATCATGACCTGAGCCGAAGGCAGAGGCTTTAACCCACTGAGCCGGGGTTCAGGCACCCGGGGAGTATATAGTTCTAAATAAAAAGTAAAAGATGCTGCATAATTCCTTTAGTTTTTTTTTAAAGTCAGAAATAATAACATTCTTTGCAGAATATGAAGATATAAATCTGCTCTGGGAATCATGACAGCTGTCCTTGAGATTCAGGGGCTCAGATGAACAGACTAGGTGAAGTAAGAGCTCTTACAGAATGCTATGTGAACGAAGGCAATCCCCATTTGTGGGAGATGTGCACATGGGTGAATGCACACACACATATGCATAGGCACGCATGTGTGCATGTACACATATGTGTGGGCACACATGTAGTCCAGGCCAATGGCTCATTTTCCAAATCAGTTTCCTCATCCAATTAATGGAATAAATATGTTCTTGATATGTGCTTTCTGTTTGAAACATCTGAGCATTTTGAGGAAGGAACTTTGTGAATATATGTGTGTGTGAGTGTGAACCTTTTGCAGTTGTGTTCAAAAACAGCTTACATGTTACCCAAGATAATGTTACTTTACCTTATAGGCACATCTTAGATGATGATAAGTGATATTTCTGGTTTGAGCCTATTCTTTATCACTCTTGGCTCTGAATAACTTTGGGCTCTTTCAGATTTATTTTTTTTAAGATTTTGTTTTTTTATTTGACAGACAGAGATCACAAGTAGGCAGAGAGGCAGGCAGAGAGATTGGAAGGGAAGCGAGCTCCTTGGGGAGCAGAAAGCCCAATGCAGGCTCGATCCTGGGACCCTGGGATCATGACCTGGGCCGAAAGCAGAGGCTTTAACCCACTGAGCCTCCCAGGTGCCCCTCAGATTTGTTTCTAAAGGGTAAAAAATTTCTATCCCTTAAAGAATGAAGCTTAGAAGAGGTTAAGAATGTGTTTCAAGGATGACAGTAACCCCAAAGAGGACTCCCCCCACCCCAGACAGCTCTTCTCCCCTAACACAAGATGTGAAACAATCACAGCATTTTTTAAAAAAAGAATTTATTTATGTATTCGGCAGGCAGAGAGAGAGAGAGTGGGAAGCAGGCTCCCTGCTGAACCGGGAGCCCGATGCAGGGCTCGATTCCAGGACCCTGAGAACATGACCAGAGCCGAAGGCAGAGGCTTAACCCACTGAGCCACCCAGGCACCCCCAATCGCAGCATTATTAACATAACTTGTCACTGAAAGTTCAGAGTTGAATCTTGAGTATTGAGGAAATCTCACAAAGGTGCAGAGTACTTAAGATCCTTGACAACATTTTTGTGAGTTGGTTAAAGATGCTGTGCTCTTACTTCAGTCGCACATTTAGAGAGAGGGGAGTCCCCCTGAGAACAGAGGCATGCGCCTCTAAGAGCAAGCCAGTGACAAGCCATCCTGCATTGGCAGTGAGTCTGCCCCTCCTCCCATCCCTCCGTCCCCCATCCAGATTCCCTCCGAGACTTGAAGGCAAGACCATGATAGAAGGTTGTGATTTGGTGGGATGCATACTAGACTGGAATCAGAAGACCTGGTTAGGAATCCAAGCTCTAATCAAATGCAGCAATACCTCTGAAAGCATTTGTACCATATCGAGCACCCACTGGCCCTCAGATGTTGATTTTGAATCTGAAATTGAGAAGTCGAAGCTTTGAAAGTCAAGGCTTACTCTATTTTACATGGACTGTTTAATAATAGGATAAAAATACTTGCTAGAAGAGGTCAGGCTTTTAATAACCCAATATAGTGAATCTCTTAATTCTTAATAAAAAAAAGTATAAAAAGGTAAAATAATCTAGCCTATAATTATTCTGCCAAGTCATGAGGTGTAAGCAGGTAATTTCCGAATGTTCTATAACTGTACTTTGAACCATAGATTGCATTAAAAGTCAGGGTAGTAATTTTTCAGGTCTCCCATGGCAGGATTTATTTTCTTAATACAGAAATGCTCCATTCATCATGCGAGCATTTTTCTACAGACCCTCAGATTTCTTTCTGTCCATCTCCTTACGTTCATTCACAGCAGGCGTGCAGTGCACTTACACACGCACATGCACACACATGCAGATTAAGACCAGCGAGGCATAACTGGTCACCTTTTGCCTTATAATTTGGATTTGGGGGAAAAAAAATCCTCCTGTGTTTTTCTTCTTTCAGGAAAACTATGGAGAAATATATTAGCGTCCTCACATTTTATTGGCCTTGGGCGATCCCATTCTTCCCTCCCATGGAAACCTCGTAATCTTGCCAAGGTTTTCTAATATTGGCATGTCAAATGCAGATTACAAGCCCCCGTGGGCTGGATTCACACTGGCTTCTTGGCTTTTTACAGAACCTTACATAGCCTTGTCACTAGCTTGATGTTCCAGCAAATAATGCTAGCATCCTTCTTGAGGCCTTTGCACTGAAAACCGAGGAAATTCGACCACGATACACATGCTGTGAATAAAATCAGGCACTGCTGTAATTATTAGGTCAGAGGCAGGTAAGCGCAATTATTTCTTTACTGAACAAAGACAGGTGGGGAGTAGTGGGCTCTACAATGAGAGGGCAAGGTGCAGGAGGGCCGGGGGTGCTCAATCTATCAGCCCACGTGCATTCAACACCCACATACTGCTTCCTATATATTTTTCCTCTCTATGCTATTCTTTTTCTTTGTTTTTTAAAAGCAGTCCTAAATTGCTTAGCATTTTTTCCCCTCCTCACTCTTCTTTCTGTGCTTACAGGCAAGGACAGTAAATTAAGCATATCTAAGGATTTAATGCTGAAAATCACCTTGGATAATTGGCTTAAGGGGTTGAAGCATGCTTTTCCCTCCGTCTCCTTGTCTTAATGCTACTTCTCCTCCGAGGGTACATCTGTCAATAATTGATGGAGCTTTCTTGGGTAAATGAGCTGTTGCTTGGGACATTATAAATCATATTTGGAATCAAGTTTGTTTTCAAGCTGCTTTTAAAGTCTCAGTGCTGTGCTAACTGAATAGAAAATGCTAAATGTTTGAGGGAGTAGTACAAGCCCTCAAGTGTTAAAGGCATGAGCCGGATTTAAGAGAACAAATGGGATTTATACCCTCTGAGGAAACAAGAACACATCTATTTTATCAGAAGAGTGTGTAGATGTGGCAAGGGACTTCTAGAAGGACACTGCCTGAGTACCTACTGCGTGCTGGGCACTGTGATCTGTGATGCAGGTAGGGTGTCCGAGTTAATCCTCAGAACAGACTCACCTAGCAGGTGTGATGATGACTCTTCTAGAGATGAAAAAACAGAGGCTCAGAAAGATTGATTACCTCCTCAGTGCGTGCCGTGAGCAAGTGGTAGATTTGAAATTGGACTCGGTGGGACTGTGAAGTCCTCGCTCTTTTCACTCTACTGGAAGACAGACCTGCTCTGTGGCGTGGTCTTCAGTCTGTGTTTGGTGGGGTCCTGGTGGTTTTCACGTGTTTGGTGTTGAGACAGGCCAATGGCCCCTATCCCCAAACCCCTCTCAAGTCTCTTAGCTCTGTTCCTGCCAGTGGGGCTTCCCTTTTATCTGCTTTGTATAGAGGGCGTCAGCAGGAAATTTTGATACAAAGTTTTTGCCTTTAAAAGGAGTTTGAAAACCACAGCTGTGTGAGAACAGTAAAAAAAACTATCATAAAATAAAGACATTAGCATATGTAAGAACGTGTCTGCTATGTAAAAAGTTGGAAAATATTTTGCTCCTTTTTCTGCCTCAAAATACATACCGAACAACAATCTAGAATGGCCCTCCTCTAAGCATTTCTTCGGCATGAGAACTAAGCTCAGACCAAGTCCTGGGTTTTCATTTTTGCTCAGACGGTCTGCAGTCTAATTTTCATTTCTGTTTCCACACCTGTGGGCTGGAGACAATACCACTCATTCTACTGACCTCAGTTGCGATGATCAAAGGTGACCAAAGATAAAAAGAACAATGGCTAGAATAGAAGGTATTGCTACTCTTGCTTTTGTGTGTTTGTTTGTTTTTAGTGATTTATCTGAATCTTTTAGTTAAGATTTTAAAGGCAAAATGTTAAGAGTTGAGGCTATTTTAGCATGAAACAGAAGGTGATGTAAAAAGCATAAAACTATTTTTAAAAGCTCATTCAGAATAATTATTTTAGAGATAATGGTTTATTAAGTTCATAGTGCCTGCCCTTGAGTTTTAGTTATTCACAATATTGGCTGCTGTTAATTTTCAAACTTTCTAGTGAGAAGATACAATAAAGAATCACTTTCCTTTTTTCCTCTTTCTTTCTAATTGTCAGGGCAAGTAAATGCTATATTTGAAAGGATGAAATGGCTGATATGAGACCAGAATTACCATCTGACTCATGCTGATTTGAGATAAGGAGGAGTTGTCTCCTGAATGTCTCTGTCATTCTTCCTTCCCTTCCTCCTACTTTTCTTCCCTGCTTTGCAGCAAATACTTATTAGACACCAGCTCTGTGCACATGGGAGTATAGCCTCTGCTCTAAAGGTGCTCAGTCCAACATCTAAATAAATACACACTTCCCTGATCAGTCCTATGCCAGGTCTGCCTTCCCCTTACATGACATCGATGCAAACACCAATGGGAGCCCCGAGGGTGAGACACTCAGTGTGCATGAGGAGGTCCAGTGAGGTCTCTTGGTGAGTGTTAACTACTAACAGCATAGATGATTTCATCTGCACGTTTCTTGGCTTCTTAGTTTCTAGTTACTTCTATTTCAACCCACTTAAACCATTTTAATTCTCGTGGCCTTATAATACACAAAGATTCTCATCTGCTGAAATCCTGGGGACTTTCTATATTTTATGCTCTTTTTCTTGGTTATTGTAGCTACATCTGTTTGTGCCTTCACTAAGACCTGAGATCTGTAGACACCTATTTCTATGATTCTCCCTCTTCCCTTTCCCCCCTTGAAGACCCTCCCATCCTCCCTCCTCTTCTGCTTTTATCTTTTTCTCATTCTGTCCCTCTGCCATCCCTCACTTTGAGCAATCAGAGACAAGAAGGTTAGAATAGTTATGGGAGACTTGAGAAGAATGTATGGAGAAAATTGAGAAGAAAACAGAATTGAGAACCAGTACTTTAATATTTTAATCTTGTTTTCCACTCTTCACTGAATCCTCCTTAGATTTTCTGTAACTTTCTCAAATTTGATTTTCAATTCTATTGGCTCAATAGAATAGTTTCTGAGTAGGACCTGGGGGGGCAAGCTCATTTTTTTTTTTTTTTTTTTTTTTACAGACAAGACTGCAGTTGATCATGCTGGGTTGTGCAATTAATGTCTGTTGGCACAACCAGACCTATTTCTTAAGGATTTGGTAGTTTGTAGGCATTCAGTGTCTGCCATTTTAAGCCAGTAGCTCCAGAAGGCACTTCTCCCTGCAGCAGAAGCCAGTTTGCAGTACACTTGAATGAAAAGGTTTGTGTTCTGTGCATTAAAAGGAGAATTAAATTACAGAGAAGGATTGAGGTGAAATTTCAGGAGCTTCCTTTCTGCCCAGCCTCTTACCTAATTATACCCACTCTCCCCTCCTGGACTGTTTTTCTTTCTTGAATCCAGGTGGTGGGCCCCTGCTGTTGTAGCAGGTCGTGATCAGGAGGAACATGTCCAAGGGTCTCAAATGGGACTACCCATTTGGTAGTCTGTCAACTCCCATGATCAAAAGCTCACAATCTTCGGGACCAGATTGCCCTGGTTCAAATGTCTGTGAGCTTGGACAAGTGACTAATCTCTCTAAACCACTTAAAAAAAAAGTCTGTAAAATGGGACACATAAAAATGGGTTGTGTGAGGACTAACTGAGATCATGATAGCTCTGTCTAGTCCTCGATAATGATAAGACCTGGCGGTAGGACTGAAATTCCTGCAGAAACCAGTAATGAGAGTTAGGATAGTGAATGAAGAGAAACCTTTCTTGATTCACTTGAAGTTAAGTGTTTTTCCAGGTGGATTTGTGTAACTCCTCTTAGTGGTTATCTTAATATATTGCTAGAAACTCATATTAGCTGATGTTGAATCAGACACCGAGGTGACTGTTTTAACTTTAGGAGCTCCTTTAATCCTCCTCACAATTCTGCAAGGTCAGGAAAGTGTCCCAATAGCAAAGATGAGACTATTGAGACTTGGAAATGTTAGGTAATTTGTCTGAGGATTCATACCTAGATCTGTCTGTGCTAAAGTCTATATTCCCCTACCACACCATGGCTTTTGATCAGCCAGTTCTTGTCACCAGGTAACTTTTTTTTTTCTTTTCTGAAATTGTCTACCACTTTCATATAGGAATTTGAAATGTCCCACTCTCTCCCCCATTGGGCACAGACTCAAAATTCTAGCTGGTCATTTACTCACTCCTGTCAGTTCTATGTAGTCAGGGGTCATATCCTCATGGCTCTTTGCTCATGGAAAGTGCCCTCTGCAGTTCTAATAAACCTATACTTTCTCTAAGGTTGGGCTCAGAACTTGCCTTCTCTAACAAACATCCATCCTGTGGTTAAGGTGCATATTCAAACTAGTGCCACATTGATCTCCCCTCTTATGAATTCTTACCTGTGCATTTTTTTATTAACATATATAATTATATAACATATAATGTATTATTTGCCCCAGGGGTACAGGTCTGTGAATTGTCAGGCTTACACACTTCACAGCACTCACCATAGTCCATACCCTCCTTATCCTTATCCCCGCACCCCTCGGCAACCCTCAGTCTGTTTTGTGAGATTAAGAGTCTCTTATGGTTTGTCTCCCTCCTGATCCCATCTTGTTTCATTTTTTCCTTCCTTACCCCCCAAACCCCTCACTTTGCCTTTCAAATTCCTCATATCTTACCTGTGCATTTTAAAGAGTATAACATTGTACAGTACTTAATTATTCTGACTGGAAATTGTAGTCATTGTCACCATCACATTTATTGAACACTTGCTTGGCACCAAAATCTTGACAAGACTTATCTCACTTAACCTCACATGAACCCCACTAGTTAGGTTCATCTATGATCCTCATTTTAAAGAGGAGAAAGTTGCGATTTTGAGAGGTTAAGTGACATGCCTAAAGTCACAAAGATGATGGAGCCAGGATTCAAATATTTTCCTCTTGGAGCCCAGTCTTTTATTCACTGCATTTGCCATCCCCTTTAGTCCTGTGTTCTTGAATGCAATGTGATGTCGCCCCTGGAGTCAATCCGGTAGTACCAAGGTGCTTGATGAAGGAGTTTCACTGGCTGGTTTGTTCAGTGGGTGTTTTGCGTGCATATACCGTGCCTGTCAGGGTCCAAAGACCAGTTCTAATCTTCACCTGATGATCTTCACAGGGGTTTATCAAACCACTCAGTCCAGAGAAAGTACTTCAATATCCCTCTGGTCTATAGAATGAGGGACGAGGAATTATTGACCTATAATCAAAAGCAGGTCACAGATCGATGGGTGGGTGTCCAATACCTTGAATTGACGATACTCAGTTCCACTGTTCCATTTCTGGCAGTCACTGGGATCCATTGATCACATTTACCATAATTACTTTTGGGAGGAAGCTCTTCAGTTTCTTCCACGTCTGAACAATGCGTGCAACTATTGTCTCGAAAAGATGAGGTTGTACATGAAAGAGAAGATCATTAACAGTGGCGATGAGGAGACAAAGGAAGTCACAGTGTAACCAGGCTCTCTGCCAGGAAAATTAACACAATCCTAGCACCCGCTCCACTGTCCACTGTATGCCAGGCGCTGCTCTAAACACATTATTTAATCCTCATAACAACCCTATGTGGTGGAAATAAGATCTTAAGATTATCATAGATTTATAAATCATCTTAGAGAGATTAAAGAGTGTCTCCAGATTTACATAGGGCCATGAGTCATCACTTGGTCTGCCTGACAGCCATGGCCAAATTCTAACCACTTTACTATACTATCTACCAGAGTCCCTTTTCTCTGCTGGAGAAGATGGTGGGTAACTTCTTATAGGTCGTGGTGGGAGGGGACAAGTAAGGGAACAGAAGGAGAAAGGACCCACCGCATATTGGTTGAACTCTAAACATTGTGGAGGCACTTCATATAACTAAAACTCTGTAAGATCAGGATCATCTCTTCGTTTCACAGATGAGAAAACTGAGCTCTTGAGGTTAGGTGGCTTTCTCCACGTCATTCTCTTGGCAAGTATAGAATTCAGCTTTGAATCAGCCTGTGCTCTCTCTGCCCCCTCTGAAGGATTTAAATAGAAGACCCTTCCTGTTCCATAACGTATCTGTGAGCCATGGCAACATCTAAATTCTGTGGCATTTTCTTTTTCATAAACAGCTTGTGTTTTGGAACTCTATTTTTGTAGTCCTCCTTAAGAAATTATATTTGGTACAAAAAAGACTGAATGAAAATTTGAGTGATATGGTAGAACAAAAGGTCACTGGCGAGGGCAAGGTTGAAGGATGGTACTTTCCAGGGTTTTGTGTGCTGTTCTTAACTCTTTCATCAACTGGTTACATGGAAAAGTGATAAAACCACTTTGTCTTCTTGGAGTTTAGTTTCTACAGTAGAAGAATTGGAGGAGATGGCTTCAGTGTCCTTTACAATCATAGAACTCTGCAATGGTTTGAAGGCCAAACTGTAGAGAGTCTGAGCTTTGGAAATGCCCTTGAGAGGATCAGCTCTATCTCCCAGTCCCTCCACACCTTTGCATATCTGAGTCAGGCCCTGTGGTCTCTTACCGTAAGTTCTTGCCTTGCATCTTTTTACCAGTCTCTTAGCTTGTCTTTAGATTTGCTGTCCTGCCCCAAGACCCAAAACAAATGTCCTGTTTGAAACATTCTTATATTATGTAAGGTGAAATAATCCATTGGAAAAAGTATTCCATCTGTCATGAATCTCCTTACTTAATTGATGACCTCTCATGGGGAGATACAGAATGAATAATGGAATCTGTACCACCAGCTCTCACCTCAAACATTTTAGTAATGATATGACCACATCTAAAGCACAGATCTGACCAGGTCACATCCCGGCTTACAATCCTTTAATTGGCTCCATCCATAGGATGATCTCTAAATTCTTCTCTCCTTCTCCTCTTTGTGTTGTCCTTCCTGCCCAGCTCTCCTTAGACACATAGTACTCTGTGCTGTTTCTCACCTTAGTGCCTGTGCCCTCTGTCTAGCATGCCTGACCACCCAGCCAGTTCCTCTTCATTCATTAGGTCTCAATTCTAGTGCCACATCCCTTAGACTAGGTAGGTGTCCTCCTTGATCTCCAGACAATACCATTGCTTCTGCTAATATTGAAAATACTTATTTTACTTGTTTCTCCCAACAAACTGGGAGCCTTTAAAGAAACTAGGTTTGTATCTTATTTATCTTTGAATTCCTGATACTGTCATGGTCTCCAGCACACAGTAGGTGTTCAATAAATGTTTACTAAATAAATGAATGTATGGACCACTCAGTGATAAAGAAATATTTACAGCTCATATTTACAGCTGAAATGTTCTCCAATGGCCCAGATTTTGACTCCTGGAGTTAATTCAGAACAATTCCCTTTCTTCCACCACAATACAACCTTTTAAGAATTAGAATTTGGGGGCGCCTGGGTTGCTCAGAGGGTTAATCCTCTGCCTTCGGCTCAGGTCATGATCTCAGTGTGCTGGGAGCCTGCTCCCCCCCCTCCACCTGCCTCTCTGCCTTTGTGATTTCTCTCTTGGTGTGTCAAATAAATAAATAAAATCTTAAAAAAATAAAGAATTAGAATTTGGTTAAGTCTTCTGTTCTCAAGGCTAAATATCCTTAGTTCCTCCATGTGTCTTCTTATGCTGGATTGCACCATCCCTCACTATCCTGCCTGGCCTCTCTTCCTTACATTACAGTTGTCCCTCCTAATGCTGATATGCCCAGATCAGAACTCAAGGTACCAGTAATTATTCCAAATAGCAACAGCCCCAGGGGCATAATCCCCTCTTCTGCCCCATTTACTAAACTGAAAAGTTACCTAAAAGTTACATAAAGGAGCAGTGACTTTAGTAATGTAATACATATAATAAATATACATATAGCAAAGTACATCAGTATGTTTAAAATATAATAAAAATATAACCAACCCCCCCAAACTACTTGTGCTTTATTATAGGAATCTCTTACGATCACTTGTTGGGGGAGCTAGGTGCAGCTGTTATTCTGTTGCCCTTACAGATGAGGAAGCTCAGCTGCAGAGAGAGGGTTATGTTACTTCTTGGAAGGCTGAATAAGAAAGTGAGTGCTGGAGATGTGATTGGGTCCTGGACTGAATTGTTCAGATCAAGTCCCTTGTTCTCAGCCACCAATTATACATCGATGCCCTGTGAGCCCTCTGTCAGCTTCTTGCAAAATGTACTCATTTCAAAAGTGTGGATAATACTTAATTTTTATCATGCTCTTGGGAATCCTTGTGCCCAAGGAGGTTAATAATTCCTGTGTAAAGGTAGACTGGCATTGAGCTCATACCCAATTTAAACACCAAATTCGTTATCGCTTTATACCGCTCCTAGATGTCTTCTCTTCACTAGCATAACTGTGGTTTCCTGCACAGTGGTACTCTTATCCCTGTTGAATTTCATCTTCTTACTTCTGTCTGTTTCAAGGCCATTTTTCTTCATTATTGTACCTCTGTTCCCATACTTACTATTTCCTTAAATAATCTGGTGAGCATTCTTTCCTGATCATTATCTAAATCATTGCTGGTAATGCAGGCTGACCCAGGAGAGGGTAATGGCTATGAAAATGGTTTGCAAAGCGTGTGTCTCCTCTGCATTTATTTATCTCTTGGCGTTGCCCCTCAGAAGTGAGAGTATTGATGTCTAGATAAGCTGTTGCTGTAAGTGGCGGCCTTGCTGTGTCCCGGACTCAGAATTTCTGAGAATCTGCTTTCAGGTATCCTAGGTGAGACTTAGTTTCACAGCATGGCATTTACTCCCGGCCTTCCTTGATACTCTAGCCTTCTACGGGCTTTCCAGTCCATCAGAAGTCATTTTCTTCCTGCACCTCTTTTGAAGCACGTCCCATCTTTTGCCTAACCCCCAGCAGTTTCAGAGAAACCAGGCCCTTGTCTGTTATCAGGTGGCAGGAGTAAGGTCGAACCCGATTTCTTTTTCCCAAGATGTCAGATCATTTTAAAGAAAAACAGCACTCTGATATTAAGTGTGGGACAGCTTCAAGTCTTCCTGTTTATTTTCCAACAAACCTGCAATACGGGCTACATTTAGAGACATTAAAGGATCCTTTAAACAATACATATTTTTAATTTCAGAGGGAAAATTAGCCCAGATTTTTCTTTCTTTAGATTCTTTCTTTAGATTTTCCTGCAAGCTTTGGACTGACTCACCTTCTCTGTGATTGGTAATAATCCGCATCTTTGTGTTCTTTTTAATCTTTTAGGTTTCCTGCCTATATTTTGTCATCTCTGGTTTTTCTCCTTTATAACAAGTGTTATTTGCTTCTATAGTCATGATTTATACCTTTGATTTTACCCTGCTTTTCAAAGCAATCTTTTCCATCAAAGGCTCTACCTGCTGATTGATTCTGATTCCCCCACTCAATCCCCCCACTTCTCTAATAGCATTTTGAACCATTTTTTCCCCCAGTTTCGTATGAATCCTGTTATGTTTTTGTCTTTCCTTAGGAAATATGTAAGTGTTGGCTCATGATTCCCTTTAACTTTTAATAGCCTTCAGTGTCAATCCCAACTTCACAAACAAGGAGTGCTCAAGGGACTCCATAGCAACCACCAATTTGTGTATCCTTTTCTAATTTGGATGACACTTGGCACTTTGGCCTTTATGCTGGAGATTTATAAGGAAGATGTTTTAAATGTTACTTTTTCAAACCTTATTTTTCAAAGGTTTTCATTGTCGAGTGGAAAAAGAGAATCAGTCTTGGGTTTGCGTTTCAGTCGGATGACTTACTAGTGTTGTTACCTTGGGCCCCTCACTTTACTTCTGCAATCCTCAATAGCTTCCCATTTCAAATGGGGAAGCAACGCCCACCTGTCACTGCGTGCGGTCTGCTGCTGGGAACGATTGAGATGAACTTGAGAGACATGAAATCATGCAACACTCTGTGGCAGAGAAGAAGGTACTATACACATACACAAAGCAGAGCTAAGAATTACAGACTGGATATTTTCAGTTGTTCTTAATTCTTCTTTTTAATTTCTGGAATTGACAGTTTTTGAATTCCTATTTCTGCTCAGTTTCATATCCCATTTCCTTTGCTCTGCCTCCCTGCCTGAGTGCCCAAGAGCTGGCCCCCACCTTAAGCTGCATTGGGCTAGTGCCCAGACCCATTGGTGCTTCAGCCCTGCCCAGGCGTTCTTGCTGGATGGAAGCCTCAGTGTGGTGATGGCATGGTGTGGCTTGGGTTCTCCACCTCTTCTTCCCTCTCTTCTTTGCCGTGACTCCGGGTTTATTCCTGTGACTAGCTCTGGCCCGTGGATTATAGCAGATGTGATGGAAGCAGAGCCTTGAAAACTGTGTTTGGGCCTGGGCTTGCTCTCTCACTCTTGTGCATTAACAAAACACCCTGTGAACATAACCAGCTTAGACTGCTGGTCCCAGAAGGAAGAGAGGGACATGTAAACTATGGTGGAAGATTCCTTCTTCCCAGCTGAGGCCATTCCATTTCAGCCAACCACCAGCTGAACCCCCAGATATGTAAATAGCCCCTGCCTAGATCAGCAGAGCCACCTTACTGACACCCAGCTGGCCCCCAAGACTGTGAGCACAAACATTTGTCGCGATATGGCTCTGAAGTTTCGTGGTTGTTTGTTAGACATTTTAATTCTAGCAATAGGAGATGGATACAGTAGGCGGCATAACCATAACTGGCTTTAAGAACAGTGGTCTCAGAGCTTGTGATCCTGAAAGTATTGTGATAGGCAAAACTGAAGTTTCATAATCAAGAGAGACCTAGGGAAGGAATGACTAAAATGTTATTCAATGTATTTTTAAATGCAGAGATTCTTTTTTTAAAAAAAATTAACATATAATGTATTACTTGCTTCAGGGGTACAGGTCTGTGAATCATCAATCTTACACAATTCACAGTGCTCACCCTAGCGCACACCCTCCTCAGTGTCCATAACCCAGCCACCCTATCCCTTCCTCCCCTGACCCCCAGCAGCCCTCAGTTTGTTTCCTGAGATGAAGAGTCTCTTATGGTTTGTCTCCCTCCCCGGACCCACCTTGTTTCATTTTTTCCCTCCCTTCTCCCCATGACCCCCCTGTCCTGCCTCCCAAATTCCTCATATCAGAGAGATTATATGATAATTGTCTTTCTCTGACTTGTTTCACTTAGAATAATACCCTCTAGTTCCATCCACGTTGATGCAAATGGCAAGATTTCATGTTTTTTGATGGGAGATACAGAGATTCTTCATCATGAAAAGCCTCCTTTGGTGGGTAACCCAGCTCTTGAATCACCTTCAGTGGAAATGACTGTGGCATTGTGATTTGCTTAGGCAGAGCCTCATGCAAGTGTTAAGCTACTTGGAAGGCATCACTTCTAAAAGTTTTATACAGAGCTTCTTGGTCTGAAATTGAATGTATTTTTCCTTCCGTTTTCTTTCCCTTCATTTTCACCAAGTGCTGGCAGAGTGCTTGTATAACTGCTGGCCTCTTCACAAATTGTTACACCACTTCAGGACACATTTTTCTAGACCTGTTCTCTGATCTGTGTATTGATAAGTGAAACATACTTGATTTCTCTGTCCAGCCTCATAGATTCCCTCAGGTCTGGTGTAGTAAAGGGGAGAGTGTTGCACGGCTGGTGGTGGAAGGACAATATGTGAAGTATTAATTGCTAATCACCTCCCTTTACTGACTTTTAATCCCATGACCCTGCTCCCTTTCATTATGTCCAAAGATATGTGAGGCTGACATTCCACATGGAGGGTACAGTCAGGGAATACACAGGACAGTGGAAGTTGTCAAGAGGACAGAAAAACCGATGTTCATTTCCTAAGTTTTAAAGTTAAACGTCTCAAATCACCTTTCTGTGTTGTCCCTTGATCTCTCCTTTCTGTCACCCCTCCCTTACTAGACAAAGATGCTCCCAACTGGAGAGAGGGAAGAAAGTTGGAAACTCATAAAGATAGACACTGATTTAAGAGCGAATCCCTATTTTGGGCCAAGTCTCAAATAATGAACCAAGTAATTAGGCTAAGAGACTCGAAGACCTCCAGGTAAGTGTTAGGGTATAGGGAAACAGTGTTGTTGAAGACATTTGTGCAGTGTGCTAGTATTGGGCCCCGCTCTTTTCCTGGGCATAGGGAGCATTGTACTGCCCCTCTCCCTTGAAGATAGGCATGACCCTCTGACTTGCTTTGACCAACAAATTGTTAATGGAAGTGACGTGGATCATCTCCTTGTTGAAGTACCTACCTGCTGGTGCTAGATGTTTCCAGCCTGCTTTTTTTTTTTTTTTTGTCTTGCTGGTCTAAGCCAAGATGTGAAAGACTGATATCATGGAGAGTGTTTTGGACTAATGATGGATTTTACATGAGTTAGGAAAGAAATTTTACTGACCTTTTAGGTGTAATTTATTCCTACAGCACAATGTACTCTATCCTGAATGGGATGTCTCCTTTTCCCCATCTAAGTGGCAGGAAGGGAGAGATATCACAAAGATTCTCACGCTACTCAACACGGGAGGGCTTACCGACAGATCCTAACCATACCACGTTCCAGGAGTGATATGAAACAGTAAACACTGACATTCCTCATGTCCCAAGCAAGGATGCATATTTTAGTGAGAGAGAAATATGGATATCCAAAGGATTCTTAAGGTCATGACAAGGGGATGCAACTATATGTGGTGACATGGGTTAGTCAGTCTGAGACCAGATGAGTGCAAGCCCATTTTGGAATGTGGCAATACTAAGGAGCCGGTATTATGATTGTATATATCAGTAGATGTCAACTTGGGACAACCACAGAGATGCTTTCTCAAGATACTGCATTATTACGTAAACACCTGAGATAGAATCAACCCTGGAGAGAAGGAAGGGGCAAATCCACAATACGACTGAGTATTATAATGAAATACCTAATAAATTACTGAGGTTGTTGAATTTACTTAGAAGTGACTAGATTCAATTTGTTATCGAGAAGCATGAAGGACTTGTGATAGAAATTATTTAAGTTATAAAGAAAAAGTTCTATATTTGCCTCATGGCTGTGAAAATCACATACACACTTCCTATTTTTGTAAGAGTATGGAACCAAACAGAATTTTCCAAGAATGAGATTATTGATTTAATAAAAATTTATAAAACCATATTATTTTACAACTTGGTCATTGTTTTTGGTGGTGAGGAATTATTGTATTCCCTCACCCACTTAGAATCCTGCTGGGCCTCCTCTTGAGAACCTGGACCTGACCATTACCACTGGACACTGGGCTACACCTACACACCTGCTTCTATAAGAGCAGCTTCTTGGCTTAGGGGCTTGAACTCTGGCTTACTGTGCTGGGTAGGTCTCTAGCAAGGTGCTGTCTGCCTCAGGGACAAAACTATAATCAGGATACTTTGCCAAGTGATCAGCCTCCACATGACTCTCGGTGTTTAGTGGCCCATAACGGTGGGCACAGATGTTAGAGATTTTGGATATTCTTTTGTTGGTTAGCAGTTCCTCATTGATATAGATGCCTTGCAAAAAAAATAAATAAATAAAACCCCACAACTATTTAAAATCTACACATGAGATGAAGATACCCACAAAAGTACAGAATAATGCCATCATTTATATCATGCTTCACATTTGACAAGTACTCATTAGAAAAATAAAATTAAGTTGCAAATGGTATAGAGTAACTGGTTTAAAATAGTCTTTCAAATGCCAAGAATGTGGCAAAAAAGAAAAATAGCATGCCCAGAGTGATGTTAGAATCTCAAAAGGATTTGAAACATGAGCAAACTCTTTTGTAAGCATATTAATATAGGGCTTTCATCAAACCTACTTAACACCTTCATGAAGAAGATTTAGGTGTGCTGTTAGATGAGAAAACTGAGATGCAGACAATAACTTCTTCAGTGTTAAATAACTAGGAAAATAATAGAGTTCTTTGTTTTTAACCATCAGGTCTAAGCTCTATTTTGGCACCTTTCTGTATAGACTTCATACCACCTTGTTTGGACTCCTTCCCCATTCTTATTGGTGCACCTTTTAGGTGAGATTGCTTTAGACAGACTTAGGTGAATATGATCAAAGTTTTCACTTACTTTTTGCTTGGATGGTCTGTGGTTTGAGGAGGCAGCTTTGGATCCTGAATTGGGGGAGCATCCTCATTTTTAAATAAAGATTATATTTATTTGAGAGAGAGAATGTTCTGCCCCCATGAGCAGGGGGAGGTGCAAAGGGAGATGGAGAAGCAGATTCCCTGCTGAGCAGAGAGGCTGATGAGGAGCTGTATCCCAGAACCCTGAGAACATGACCTAGGCAGAAGGCAGACACTTAACCGACTGAGCCGCCCATGTGCCCAGGAACATCCTCATTTAGGTCTGCTTAACTCAGTAGTTGTCAGTCTTGGCTGTACACTGGAACAACCCGGGAAGCTTTTTAACTTCACCGGTACTTGGAATCCACTTCAGTCCAGTTCAGTTATAATACCCGGGGTGGGGCATAGACATTTAAAAAAGATCCTCGGTGATTCTAATGTTTAGCCAGGGCTGAGAACCACTGGCTTAACATTGTAACACACTGAAAATCAGATTCTAACAGGAGAAAACAATTAGCACAGGTGCTAAGTCAATGTGCTAAGCAATCTGTGATATCAAAACAAGTAATCATCAGTAGGAGGTAGAGAAAAGAACTCTAATCAGTCATTAGGAAGGCCCACCGGGATCTCTACCTCAGGATGTTATTCCGGAACTTGAGAAATGAATGAGCTCTTAGTTTCAGTACTGGCATTGAAATCTCTTATTATTTCAGATTTTAAAAAGAGAAGAGGGAAAATAAATGAGGAAACTCTGTGGGGGCTGATGCTTTGGAATTTTCCCAAGCTTACATATTTGTGAAGTAAGGTGTTTGATCAGGAATGGGATGTCTGCATAGCAATAGAACACAATCAGACGGAAGCTTCATTTACCAGACACATGCTCCGTGCTGGGGGACACAATGAAGCCAGTGCCTGCCCGAGAGGAGTTTACACTCTATCTGGAAAGACTGGATGTGATTTAGGAGTGATCTTTTTTTTAAAAAAAACTTTGAAGATTATATTTATTTACTTGAGGGAGAGTGAGAATGAGAGTGAAAGCAAGAGCACACAGAGGAAGAGGGAGAGACAGACTCGCCACTGAGCAGAGAGCCCCATTCAGGGCTCAATCCTAGGACCCATGGATCATGACCTGAGCCAAAGGCAGATACTTAACTGACTGTGCCACCCAGGTACCCCTATCAGGAGTGATTTTACAATAATGTGGCTGAATCCACAAGATACATTTAAAACATAACTCCTCATTTAAAGTTATATCTTGTGTTTAAAGGGGTCCTATAGTAGTAATAGGGGTGTTGGGGTGGCACAGTCATTTAAGTGCCCAACTCTTGGTTTCAGCTCAGGTCATGATCTCAGGGTCGTGAAATCAAGCCTTAGGTCTGGCTCCATCTGGCTTTCCTGAGCATGGAACCTGCTTAACCTCCCTCTCCCTATGCCCCTCCCCCACCCTCATGTGCACTCTCTCTCTCTCTCATTAAAAAAAAAAAGTGCTACAATATGAATCACGGTAGGATGTTCCAAATGCTAAATAAATGTTAACCTCAAATCATACCAGGTAGTTGTGAAAAAACAACATAGCTTAGGCATCATCTTCAGTCTGTTTCCCTTATCTGTGCCTACACTGAGTATCAACGTGTGTCCGTTTCAGTTTCTCAACATTACTAAAGTCATCCCCTTTTTATCTTCAGTGTCTCCAGTTTAGGCATTTCTTGCGTGGCCTGTAGGAAGAATCTCTTGCCTGCTTCTAGCTCTTTTGAATTCTAGTCACTTTCAGGCAGGAGAAGCCTCAAGATGGCTCTCCGGTGTCTGCAGGAAAAGATTGAAGATCCAAAGCGTAACGTTCAGCCTTGCTCCTCCAAGGAAGATTCTTAGGCCAGCAGCATTGGCCTCATCTTGCAGCTTGTTAGAAATGCAGAATCTTAGAGGCTGCATTTAAACTAGAACCTATATTTTAACAAGATCCCTAGATAATTGGAGCATACGATAAAGTTTGGGAAGCACTTGTGTGTTACAGGCTAGAGCCTTTTGTTTTTTCCTTTCTTCTTCTGGCCACTGAATATTCCAGAAATATCAGATATACCTCAGAGGGACTATCCTTCTTAACACAGTCCTCTTGACAAATACCAGCTTGTTCTTTAAAGATCTCTCTCTGGAGCAATTTCCTTTGTGAAGTTTTCCCTGTCATTTCTGAGACAGTTAATCCTGTCCTCCTCTGAAAACTTGCATTATGTATAGAAAACTCTAGTGTTGAAATTGTTTCTTGACCTGTTGCTTACCAGCCTGTAAGTGCCTGAAAGGCAGGGCTTGTGTTTCTTAACTCAGTATGTCTGGTTTGTAGTACAAGGCAGGACATGGCACATGGCAAGCAATTAGTATTTCAAATTTATTATTATTATTATTATTATTATTTTTAAAAGATTTTATTTTTATGCATTTGACAGAGATCACAAGTAGGCAGAGAGGCAGGCAGAGAGAGAGGAAGGGAAGCAGGCTCCCTGCTGAGCAGAGAGCCCGACTCGGGGCTTGATCCCAGGACCCTGAGATCATGACCTGAGCCGAAGGCAGAGGCTTTAACCCACTTAGCCACCCAGGTGTCCCTCAAATTTATTATTTGGAATTTGATCTGATCAAAGCCTTTACCTGCAGATGTCATTCTGCTTCAGTCATATATGAAGAAGAGGCTTCTTTTTTTTTTTTTTAAGATTTTATTTATTTATTTGACAGGCAGGGATTACAAGTACGCAGAGAGGCAGGCAGAGAGAGGTGGAAGTAGGCTCCCGGGCAGAGAACCCGATGCAGGGCTCGATCCCAGGACCTGGGATCGTGACCTGAGCCGAAGGCAGAAGCTTTAACCCACTGAGCCACTCAGGTGCCATGAAGAAGAGGATTCTTAAGCTTTTCCGGGCCTTATAAGTTGTAGTATTAATTTTCTTCTATCAAAACCATTGGATATCCATATTTTTCCTGTGTAATGGCTTTTCTCTTTATCCACAATGCCTTCATTTTGGCCCAGCCATCTGATTTGGGCTTCTCAGTCAAATCTTAGTTTTAACTTAGAGTCGGAGCATGGATCTGACATCAACCGGAGTTGGGAAGCAGCTGGCCCAGGGCCTTCTGTCCTCCCAGGCTTTGGGGCTGGCAGTCTTCTGCTCCTGCTTTGGACACTGGAGTCTTTTCCCAAGCTGCTTATGGTTTCTTCTGCCTAGATATCATCCCTCCTGTTTTTTCTAAGACTCTCTGCCTATTGTATGGATTTTCTTTCCTTTTACTTCCTTCATAAACTATCCAGGTTTTCCCAAGGACAGAGTTGCCAGGTTTATCATTTAAAAATAAAGGCTGCTTAATTAAATTTGAATTTCAGACAAACAACAAATCATTTTCTAGTATAAGTATATCCCATGCAAAATATGGAACCTATTTATATTTAAAAAATACTTTGTCACTTACCTGAAATTCAAGTTTTATTGGGCACCTAGTGTTTTATCTGCCAGCTCCCCCAAGGGAGCTTTGAAAATGTCTCCACCTTTTATCTTCTCTAAAGGGAGGAGGTAGGGGGCACTTAGGTGGTTCAGTGGTTCGCTGTCTGACTCTTGATTTTGGCTCAGGTCATGATCTCAGGGATGTGAGGTCGAGCCCTAGGTCGAGCTCTAAGCTCAGCGAAGAATCTGCTGGAGATCCTCCCTCTTCCTTCCCTCTCCACCCTCCAACTCGCTCTCTCTCTTTTTCTGTCTAAAAAATAAATGAATAAGTAAATAAACAAAGTGAGGAGATAGAACAGTAACCAATTTGAAAGAGAAAGAGAAAAATACAGGGAGAAACAGTCACATGTTAAGACTTCATGATATCATCCTGTTAAAATAACTGTTGAATGTATATAAAGTGCTCATTTTCAAGCAAAAGAGAAATCTTCAATGGCAAATAGAAATTTTGGTAATCTCTCATAGGTAATTTGTATTTTCAGGGAAGTTGGTTTCAGCAGAGCTGGGAGGTCATAGAGAGTAGCAGTTAAGAGTGCAAGTTACAGAGTCAACCCTTGCCTTCTAAGCCTTATGCCACCAATAACTAACTGTGTGACATCAGGCAGCTCTCTTTTTTTTTTCTGGGCTACAGTTTCCCCCCTCTGCAGATGGAGCTAATAATTGTATTCACAAAACAGGAATTTTTATGGGAATTAAATCATGTCTTGGGAGATGATAAGTATTCAATAAAAGGTTATTTGTCAGTACTCCTTCTACTACTAAATGGTGATCTCTAGTCAGTGTGTTGAGCATGTCTCTGGGAAACCAGGAAGCAACTTTTACATTTGATTATCAGAATAGTTGAGAGGATCAGTGTGGTTGGAGCTGGATTTTAGACATATGGATGGTATGAACTTTGCCCCAGGTGCCCCTAGCCCAGTTGATTACCACTCACTTGACATGCATGTGTAATACACAGTTGCACAGAATAAGTCTTACTCTTCTGAGATCCAAGTGAATAGGACTCTTTTCACATGTATACAGGGTCTTTATCAAAATCAAATGTTGTTTTTAAGTGGAAATGTCTTTGCTTTTTAAGAAGTATACTGAGGGGTTCCTGGGGGCTCAGTTGGTCAAGCGTCTGCCTTCAGCTCAGGCCATTATCCCGGGGGCCTGGGATAGAGCCCCACATGGGGCTCCCTGCTCAGCAGAGAGTCTGCTTCTCCCTCTTTCTCTGCTACTCTCTTTGCTTATGCTCTCTTCCTCTCTCTCTCTCTCTCTCTCTGTCAAATATATAAATAAAATCTTAAAAAAAGAAGTATACTGATGAGGTGCCTGGGTGGCTCTGTCGGCTAAGTGTCTGCCTTCAGCTCATGTTCTGATCTCAGGGTGCTGGGATCAAGCCTGGTGTTGGGCTCCCTACTTAGCGGGAAGTCTGCTTTTACCTCTGTCCCTCTTTCTGTCTGTCCTTCTCTCAAAATAATCAAATAAAATCTTAAAAAAAAAAAAGTATACCGAGAACAGCATGGGGAAATAAATGACCCCAAGACTCTATGATTGTGCTGACTTTATTTTCCAAATAAATGAAAAGAAAGACCGATTTTCTGACAAAGGAGTATTTTATGAATTTTAAATTCCTGCTAAAATGTAATCTTTTGAACAATTTTAAAATTAAATTAGCAAGTGTCTTTTATTTAGAATTTTGGAAATTTAAATACATAAGTAATCCTTGATAGTTATAGAAGAAAAAGCAGTGAAAATAAATACAGTAGGAAAAGAATCTGATTTTATGGAGATAAGCACTGTAAATATTTTGCTGTAGACATGTGATGTTTTGTTAATAAGTATATCTGTATAGTATATAAATAGAAACCATTCATATGTATTTATCATAAATATATGTTTATATTTAAATTTAATACTGCATATTATAGACAGTATACATGATGTATGATATATAATATAGTGTTAATTATTAAATATTGTGTAATAATAAATTTATTAAATAAATATTTAAAAATATGTATATGTAACCAGTGATTATATCTTATACAATTTTTAACCTGATTTTTAAAATAAGATTTAACTAGGTCTTATAAGTTTATTTTTTATATATAGGGGATATTAATACAAAAGAATACAATTATCACAGACAATCTGAAGTGTTCTGAAATGCATAGCTATATATAGGTGAATTTGCTCATCATGCTTCAAATGGTGTGCATAATATTTTAGCAAGTAACAAAACCACTGAATTTTTCCTAAGATGGTATGTCAAGTGGCCATAATTTTGTAATACAGAAATAATAAGAGAAGTTAATGTTCCTGTTAAATGTTAATACCATTATTCATTTTATTCATCTATTTGATTAGCCAGTTAGGTATCACTGGGGGCATTAGAGGTTCAGTGTTCATAGTGGCTAACCAAATGGGCATGGTGTATGCTCTTACAGAGCTCAAAAATATAATGGGGAAGGTAGATAATAAATAGGCAAACAAATTAAAATATAATAAAAATCTTTGATAAGGAAGAAAATAGTGTTCTTGGATTATAGATGATAATCTAGCCTAGGTTAGT
This sequence comes from Mustela putorius furo, assembly GCF_011764305.1. Taxonomy (NCBI): domain Eukaryota; kingdom Metazoa; phylum Chordata; class Mammalia; order Carnivora; family Mustelidae; genus Mustela; species Mustela putorius. The sequence continues at coordinate 13,811,172 of NW_025421375.1, forward strand.
GAACAGGGTAGGCTTAGGCATAAAACAGAGATAAGAAGTGTTGTATTTGTTTCTCAGCATTCTAAATCTCATCAGAAACCAGTGAGGAAAGTTTGCAGATATAAATATGAGACTCAGAGGAGTTAGAAAAACATACCAAGTTAATTCTAGTTGTGGTGTGGGAGAGCATTTTGAAGTGTATATTTTTGTTGTTTTTACAGCTTACCCACTAGAGCCAGTCCTGACAACTGGGGTTTGTGTAATGCCAGAGTAGCCTGGACTGATCCCTGGAGGTTAAAATCACCAGATGTCCATAATTAGTAGTGACAGGCTCCAGTTAATCTTCCTTTCCCGTATTTATTTATTTACAACACGGCTCTGAAATGTATTTTTTAAAATATTTTATTTATTTATTTGATAGACAGAGATCACAAGTAGGTAGAGAGGCAGGCAGAGAGCAGGGGAAGCAGGCTCCCTGCTGAGCAGAGAGTCCAATGCAGGACTCAATCCCAGGACCCTGAGATCATGACCTGAGCTGAAGGCAGAGGCTTTAAACCCCTGAACCATCCTGAGATCATAACCTAAGCTGAAGGCAGAGGCTTTAAACCTCTAAGCCATCCAGGCGCCCCTGAAATGTATTTTTAATAAGGTAGAGAACTGTTGGCTTTAGGACAAATTTTAGAATGTTTGGAGCAATATACTTTAGGATTTTTCATAAACATGAATTTGGGCAGCTAAGCTTTTGGGAAGAAATAAAGAGCAGAGTTCAGAGGTCATCAATGCTACTAAGCACCTTGGATACAGGGATTACTATGTAGGGCAGATCCATGTGCTTAGACAGCAGGGGGGCAGCACATAGAATCAGCACCCTGTAGAAATACTGCCACCCCCCCAAGCCCAATAGGAATCTAACTAAGGTATGCACCTAAATGGGTCCTCATATCCTATCGGTTTAGTGGGCTTTAGAGTACCTATGACCAGAACTAGTATCTTCCTTAGAAACTGTCCTAGATTATCTATAGTCTGTTTTAACACAGAAGTTTGAATAGGAGATGAAGGCTCAGTATTTTGCTCTGTATTACAGCATAATCATGGTGTATTTGTCTTAGGTAACTTCTAAAACAGGTATTTTTGATTTTCTACCATGATTATAAACAAAAAGAAAACCCAATCAGTAGTTTGTCTAATTAAATAGTATATCTTGTTGAATCCTGAGGAAACAGATATTATATATGAATGACCAATGGCTGTACACTATCTGAATCCTGGAGGGTATATTTCCACCTGGAGAAGTCTTAGAAATGGTGGCTGTGGATGTCCTCAGTGGACTTTGCCCTCCTCTCTTGCTGTAGTTGGGGAGATTGAGGAGGAATCCTTAATACTCACTTTGGCCAGAATGCCTATGGAGAAGTCACCTCCCTTGTAGAGTGCCATCCTGCTGCTATTACTGAGAAGGTCACAACCGTTCATTAGCCATCAAGCCCCTTGCACTGACATCTACGCAACTGAGACACTTTCATCTTAATACTAAAATGGTTAACGAAATCTTTAGGGCCTAGAAGTGTGTCTTAGAAACCCGAACCTTCTTGTTAGTTGAGGGCAGGGCCAATGGGATTTTTTTTCCTTTCCTTCCTTCCTTCCTTCCTTCCTTCCTTCCTTCCTTCCTTCCTTCCTTAACTAGAATTGGCCTTGAAAACTGAAAGACCATTTATTGCTATAGCCTGGAAGACACCTGAAGATGAGCTGGTAGAATTCACTGTGTCACAGTGATTATGGACCTAGAGAAGTTGGGTGTTAAAAAAAAAAGTAGCAAATTCCATCCCAGGTCACCTTTAAGTAGATATTATAAATCTTTAAATACAAGTTACTTTTCTTCTCCGTGGGAGGCTGGTGGAGATTGCTAAGGTGACTCCCATTTATAAGGGGCTGGCGTGAAAGATCCTGGCAGCTATTGTTCCTGGTAATCAGTTCCTTCTCTACTGTCCTGAAATTACTTTCAAGGTAGTTCATAAACAGGTTTACAGTTATTTTATGGCTTGCTGTTTAATAGTACCTCCCGAGTCTGAATTTTGCTCAAGATTTTTTACCTTACCAACAGGGCTTAATTTACTGGTGCTATTAGACATGGATACCAAGTTGGAGAAAGCAGTGAGGTAGGTGTTTTCGTCCTGCACAAAGTGTATCTCTGGGTTTTTAAGCTCACATATGTTACCTTGCATTTGGTAAGAGCCAATTCTGTATTTTTCTGAGGAAGAATACAATGTGATTTAATTCTAGTACCTAACCAGTACCTGGTATATGGTTGGCACCCAATGAGTATTTGTTTATTGAAAATTTATTAAAAAATTTATTGGTTACTTACTCTGACTTGGCATCATGTCATACACATAAAAGCAGTCTAGTCAGGCCACTGTATGTCTATGGATGAATGAATGACTCCACTCAAGGTCATTATTATCTGTGGAGGACCTCCCTTTACTCAAGTAGTGGTAGAACTACGTGGAATCAGGAGAATGAATGTTGGATGAATGGCTAACAACAAAGTCTAGATAAAATGCCCAGGAGGGAGAGAAGTAATAGTGGTAAACTTCATAGAGGTTATCTCTGTGTCCCGACAAAGTATGTTACCAACTTTAGAGTGCTGTGCTTGAATGTAAATGACATCTGTCACCTCACTCTGACACCAGCACTCAGGGAAACATTTAATATGGGAGCTCTTCATGTTTATTTCCCCAACATCATGAAAGGTTGAAATGTTTCTGTGTTTTGAATCACAGAAGTCCTTCGTCTTGAGTCTGAGTTTCAGCTGAGTCCCAGAACCTCACAACAGAGATCACTTTCTCCATAGAATAATGTGAGTTGTTAAAAGAGAGGAGAAAGAGGGAGAAGGTAGAAGAGAGAAGGAGAGAGGAAGGAAGACAGGAACAGAAAACCCTCTTTGTGATGACTTCTGGAATTCTCTAAATGGACAATAATGATGGGGTGTTATGCAGGATTTGAAAAAATGATGCAAACAAAGGATATGTGAAAACAGAGTCATTTACTTCTGATCTAATGGTAAATGAAAATATAAAATATATGTATATAAAAATATTTATAAAATATGTAAGTATTTACAAATTATTTAATATTTAGAAACATTTATAAGATATATAAAATATGTATTACCTATATAAAAATATGTGAAAAACAGTAACAACTGTGGTGAAACGCATACTTAGATTTATTTACTTAGCATTAAACGTTTTGTTATAGATCATGGAGAAATGTTTTAGCTCCTAATTATGCAGCACTGCTGATTCCATTTGATTGTGCTTATAATACCAAGGCATTTTGTGAGAGTATTCCGAAACAGCTAGTCTTAGCTGGTTCAAGGTCACGCAGTTCAACCCTGCATCCATATCCCATCAGAGGCAACCTAAGGAGAACAAAGACAGAGCTGACTGCTCCAGGAGGCACCACAGTGTTGGGGTACAGAGAGCTCAGTCAAGGCTGTGAGTAACTCACGGGAACTGTGGGAAAGGCAGCTAGGGATAAACTTCTCCCACTATAGTATTCATTGGCATTATGAAGCTTCAGGGATACAAGTTTACCTAAAGTCAAGTGTAAAGAGATGCCATGTTGGGATGTTGTATCATCTCTTGCCGGGATATGGCTGACTCTGCATTAGAATAAAACAAAAACAATAGCAACTAAATTCTGTTTTCTATGTCTTTCAAAAGAAGAAACCAGCAGTAAAAAATCTCTCTTAATAAGTTCAACTTAAAACACATAGTAGATTTATAATACAAGTAAGTTATTTGAGTAATAATAGTAATGATGAAGGCCAGACTAAGTTCTTATGATAGAA